>NC_142748.1:7181728-8604597 GCF_051943395.1 Hippocampus bargibanti
GAAGCGAGGTCGCTGGAGCGAGTTCACGGTCCTCCCAGGGTCACCGACAAGCGAGCGAGCGAAGCGAGCGAGCCAGGTTCTGGTGTGTCATGCGAGCGAGCGAAGCGAGCTCGCTTGTGCAGGTTCGAGGCGCGAAGCGCCGAGAACCTGCCAGTAATACTATACTAAGTGTCAACGCGGCATCGCATGATAAATACATGAATTTTGAGCGAAATCAGCCGCACCCCCATGGTCCAGTGGATAGGGCAGAAACTTGCAGTGCAGAAGTGCAGGGTTCAAGAGCAGGCTGGTACAACCTAATAAAAACACCTCACTACATACACATGTAGTGAGATGTAGATGCTCTTTTTTTCTCGGCTAAAAAAACACCATGGTCGTTTTGAGGATTAAAAAAAACTTACTTACCACACCTCTGAAGCAAACTTTGATGAGTCACCTCGTGCCAACTTTCTTCTTTTGCTGGGTGGGTGTCCCTCCTACGGTGGTTCCATCAGTTTCATCCAGGCCTATGTAATTAAAATAATATGAAATAAATCAGTTGAACAACAGATCAGAGTTTCATAATATATTATATGACTTTTCATGATTTCCTTTTGTCTTTAAAAAATCGTTTGCAAAAAAAAAAGATGACGTTTTCACTTAAAAAACATGACTACCTTCATTGTGGACGGACGACTTGGGCATGGGTCTTCTTTACCCCTTCAGCGAATCAATCCAACCCGGTTTTGTGAATCCTCTTCTCTCACGCCAGCCATGGTCTGAATAAGCCCGAACAACTTGAGATGAGAGAGTCCTGCCAAAACAACAACAACTTCACATGTCGGTTCCTTTTACGGGAGGCTAATGACTCATTCGGATGAATTACAAGCATGCAACCACCTTATCACGCCCAAGGTAGCAGAGCCCCAATGCACAAAAACAGCTAACTTTGAACTTGAAAATGCAACCAAAATGGAAAATGGAACCAGTCAACATTAGCAGATGCGACGTTAGCTTTAGCAGGATAGCTCGATTATTCGGCGTGGTGGTCTAACCTCAATCTTTGTCGCTGGTTCCAAGACGGTTGTCCCCGCGCACACTTTGGACACCAGATATAGAAACTCGATCTGAGTGAGCTCGTCGCCGGCTGCCATTCTTGCTCGGGTTTTGTTGACTCGGTCTGTCGGAGGAGAAGCTAACCATCCATGCTAGCACGTCTCAGCATTGGGAAAACATCCGCTTCCGGCCTGGGCGGAAAGACGTAATCGAAAAAAAAATCAATGACGTATAAAAAAAACCTTTTTGTCAGAGAACCGGACGATGCATCTTTGTTTTTTTTCGCCCTAAAACACTGTACTATATGCCAAAAAATATATGACTGTCACTAATGGTGGAGTGATGCTGGCTTTGAGTTCAGGCGAATCAAACCCACCAAAAATCTGGCGCAAAACATCATATTCGTACTCCTAAATTCCCCACATGACCACATTCACGGATAAATGAAACATTTAAAAATTAAAGTTAAAACGAGTCACCGAGGACTTGGCTTGTTGACAGCGGAAATAGTTGCTCGTTGAAGCGGATGTGGGACGGTCCGCTCTTCTTCGGCTTCTTCTTGTTCTTTTCTGTTGGTGGTGGTTTGGATCACACTGGGCTTATCGCCCTCTCCTGGCCAACACCCGCAAAGACATTTGGCACGAAATCGAATGGAATGGCGTTTTTAGCCAAAAAAACACCATGTATAGTAAGGCATTTTTGGCCTGAAAACAAACAAACAAACAAAAAAAGACCATGTATAGTAAGCCGTTTTTAGCCCCCCCCCCAAAAAAAAAAACCGACCATGTATAGTAAGGCGTTTTTAGCCCAAAAAACGACCTTAAAGAGGGAGGGAGGGGAAACAAAAGTGGTAAGTTAAAATCTTTTTTCCATGAGGGAAAAGTTGTTTATTTTTCATTTGAATCGTTTTTCGTGATGTTGCACACTTTTTCACGCACCAAAAGTACATTAACTTCCTTTGAATCAAAATCTAAGACGCTTGCTATTCTATCGGATGAAGAGCTCGTACAGTATTTTTCGTTAGTGAAAAAAGTCACGGATGCATTTGTGTGAATAGTTTGGAAAATGTGGAAAACATCCACAACAACATTCGAGTCAAACACTCTGATTGACAGCTGAGGGCGACCGATAGGCATGCTAAATAACTGGCGCAACGTATCGTAATCGTGCTCCTAAATTATCCACGTTCACGGACAAATGACAAAAAGTCAGTTTAAAAAGTTAGAACTACACAACGACGACTTGGTTTGTTGACATCGGAAATAGTTGCTCGTTGAAGCGGATGTGGTACCGTCCTCTCTTGTGCTGCTGTTTCTTCTTCGTCGTCTTTTTGTTGTTGGATTGGATCTAACCGCACATATCGCCCTCTACTGGCCAGGTACCCACAAGGCCATTTGGCATGCAAACTGAATGGGATTTTCAGTGTTCAGCTGGCTCCAGAGCTGAACCACATTGATATTTAAAATTCGACAGGCAGGCTGGGTCAGCACAAGATAGGGGACATATAAAAAACGGCATCAACAGAACATAACCATTAAAATATGAACATACGTTTATTCATGAGAACAATGACAGCACGATGACAATAGTATACAGTATGTCCTGTATTAATTTCCATTTATGGTAACAACATCCGTGTGTGACAATACAAGCAACAAAGTGCTACATTATTTGCCCTGAAACTGCAGCACACACGCCCAGTATATCAAAAATACAAAGTCAAAAATATAAAAAAAAGCGTTATTATATCTACACGTGGCTGGCTTGTCAACTTTTATCAGCAGGACGGCGCATAGCTTCTTTCTGATGCCTTTGATTGATCTGAAAAAAGATTCATTTAATTATCCCGCATAGATGCCGTGAAAAATCTAGGAAGGAAAATGGAGGAAATAGTCATTATCTGTCACAAAATGCAAATGTGCTTACTCAAATGGTAAGAAATCCAATTTTCCAGAAAAAGGATTTGAGGAAAAAGCCATCTACTCCCCCCCCCCCTCATCATTTCTGCCTTTTAACTAACAGGGGGGACTAAACAGGATGTCGGGGGTGGGGGTGGGTTGGCTGTTAGAGGCTGACTCTTTGTAAACAGGCCACACGGTCCGGTCAAGGCTGTGAGAAGAAAAGACATGCGAGGAGGGGGTGGAGGTGGTTGGGGAAGACACAACTGAGGTGTTTTGCCAACAGGTGTGTGAAGATAGCGCCAAACATTTGGACCCCGCTGATAACAACATGCCACAGTGATGAGGACGGAGGGGGTCAACCTCAAGATGAGTATATTTCAGACCTGCTCGACCATAGAGACTCGGCCGACACAGTAGTAATGAGCAGTGCTCTGTTGTGTCGATGTCATTCATTCTGTGTGTGTGCGCAAAAACGCCGTGATGGTGCATTAATTGCACGCCGAGTCCTTACTTAATAACGCCGCGACACGTCAACTCAATCACGAGGCCCCGGCTACATTCGGCTTTTGTAATTTGGCTTTTAAATCAAATAAACGAGCTATCTGGGAGATCCCCGGCATTACAGTTATCAATGCCCCCTTTTTTACATTTTATTAAACCGATGAAGCTTTTAGGCACATTTTAACTCATTCACTGCCGGATGGTGTGCAAAAAATGTCCACTCTAGTACCAGAGTTTTTGTCATTGTCACTGAAATTCCACAGAATATTGAGTTTTAGGCCTGTATAGACATTCATTGTGTCGTAAAAGGAACCTGAGACTTTCTTCTTTCATCAGAAAAAAAGAGTTAGTTCCTAAATTAGATGGGTCTGGAGTTATATAAGCTTAAAATGAGGGCGGGTGTACAAAATACAATGCAATATTGGTTTATATAGCGCTTTAACAACAGCTGAAGCTGGAACAAAGCGCTAACGTGGAAAAAAAGGGAAACGTGGCCTCCTTGTGGAAAAGAAAAAACATTGCCAGAGGTCTGACCAGCGCTTTATCGGCACCCAAGCATGAAAAATGTCACTCGACGTCGTATTTTCAATTCCCCAATAAATTTGTGAATGGCATTGAATGAATTAAAGTTTCCGACTTCCCACCGCTCTTCCCCAAAAAATCCGCTTGACTTTTCTCAAATGACCGGTCACCCTGTCCGAACCGCCACCTTGTACACCCAAAGCGTTAACCCCAAAAAACGAGAGACTAATTAATAACAAATGGAAATCCGTCCTTGATGTCCATTCTCTACGGAAAGCCAACAAGCTTCCCGAGAGCGCCACATCCAAGAGAATGAGTTCTTTGCGGCCTTTCCCTTTTCGCCTTTGTGAATTTTCGCACAATCCTCCCCCCTATTGTCTTCGACCTCTGGAAAATAATCTCACTTAGCCCCCCCACCGAACCCCCTACTCCCTCTCTCTGTGCTATCCATCGATGTTCTCCCCTCCATCAAGACCCCTGTGATGCTTTTGTTCCATTTGGCTTTGTCTACCCGCCTTTTGTGTTCCCTCCGCAGGTAACGCACTCCTCGCAGACCAAAATGTTTTTTTTTTTTGGAGGGGGGGTGGACCGACGCCGCTGATGGACGCCGTACGAATCGGACGATATTACCTTGGAAATCTTTGCCAGAACCGCTGGGAAATCTGCAAAGTAGAACACACGACGGGGGGGCTCGGAGCTTCGTTATTTCCTCTGTCAAGCATAAAACGCAAAAGCTTCAAATTTTGATCAGCGTTTGTCGGCCCGTTTATTCCGTTAACAAGCCAACCAGGACCGGTTGAATTTTAGCACCTGAGGTTTTTATTTATTTATTTTCAATTTTTTTTTATTGCTTACTGTGGCCCATCAGAATAAAACTGCATGCGCAATAGCAAACTCCACTTCACAGGCCTGGAGTACAAAACAAAATGGCAGTGATATACAATACAAAAAATAAAGAGCATTAACAACCAATTGATGAATAAATGGTTTTTAAATCAGAAATCAAGCTTCTTAATTCTTCTTGTGGACTACAAATGAAACTTTGGCTGAGGAAAGGAAAGGAAGAAGTAGAAAAACAAACTACAGGAGCTGCTGAAAAGACAGCCACTCTCGCGGCGCCATCTTCAAGTCAGAACAACAACAACAAAAAACATGGCCCTCAACGCGCAAAACTAAAATGGACTATCTGAGCAGATTGAAGATGGTGGGGGGGGGGTATTTCGAGAACGATGGAGACAAAGATGAATGACGGCAAGTGAGGAGAGGTGTAAGAAGAGAAGGGATGGAAATCGAGCGTCTGCGGATGAGCGCCGATGATACGGGTCGTTTATTTTTACTTATTTTATTCTGCCGCGTGATGGACAGCTTGTTGTAAAAACAGCCGCGCAGAATGTTCCATGTGCCAACGGAGGGGGGGGGGGGGGGTATATTTTTTTGGGGGGGCGGGAGGTTCTGACACACTCATACACGTAAACTTACACCCAGTAAACCGGACGTGTGGAGTTGTGCTGTGGGTGACCAGTCACTGGGTCGAAGGGCAACTTGGACGACAGTGTCGTTCATAAAAAAATGACAGGAAAAGCCTACTAAAACATCTCAAGGTGAGTTGGGTTTAATCTGGCGGGGGGGGGGGGGGGGGTACTTTATCTTTATATCTCATCTTTTGTCAAAAAAAAAATCACTAAAATCGAGACTAATAAAGGTAAATTCAATCCAAACATTTGAATGCAGACATCCGGATGGGCGGGATCAACCGGAGATTCGGTTATTATTTTGTTTCTAAACTGAAGGGATTTTTTTCCAAGAACAAATATCCAAAGTGAAACGGAATGAGGAAACGTATCCCTGATACATAATGAAGTCAAGTTCCGAGCTGGGAGGGTGGTGGGGGGGGGGGGTGTTGCTCAGACAGAGAGGAGACATCTTGTCATCGCTTTAAAGGAGAGCCACGGAAAAGATGGACAAAGGAGACGTCCCGAGGGACGGCGCACTCATTCTGCATGGCTGCTTGTCCGTCACCATGGCAACTGTACGTGTACATTTGTACGCGCCCGTGGTGACCAACGGTGAGCGGCGTGAGGGTGTTATGAAAAAGGATGGTGAGGGGGGGGTTTAAAATGTGGAGATGCCTCCTGCTGCGTTAGCAACAAGACTCCGAAAGGGGCTACAATCGCATTCCACGTCATCATATGCAAACGCTGTGAGAAATGTTATCGTTTGAACAGCACACAGACGGCGAGTGATCTGCCTGCAAGGTGCGATTGACGAACCGCCGACGGATGAAGGAGTGAGTTAGCGGCGGTCCACACCCGCCGCGCCGAAGGCCTCAAACGATGAAGCGCAACCTGCACGCGAGGTGAACAAGGGCGCGAAAGGATACGTGTGTTAAGATCCGGAAAAGTTACCCCGTCGCCATTTTGGTCCATCAATCTTAATTAACACATTCACTGCCATTCACAAATTTATTCAGGAATTGTACGGGGTTTTTTTTTTCATGCTTGGGTGCCGATAAAGCGCTGGCCAGACCTCTGAAAATATTTTTCCCTTCCGCAAAAGGGCAGCATTTCCATTTTTTTTCCATGTTAGCACTCTGTTCCAGCTTCAGCTGCTGTTAAATCGCTATTTAAACCAATGTGTATGTATTGCATTGTATTTTGTAGACCCACCCTCATTTCAAGCTCATATCACTCCAGACCCATATAATTTAGGAATTAACTGTTTTCTGATGAAAGAAGAGAGTCTAAGGTTTCTAACGCTGTATTGAATGTTTATGTAGTCCTAAAACGCAATATTCCTGGAATTTAAGTGACAATGACAAAAACCCTGGCACTGGAGTGGACACATTTTTGCACATCATCTGGCAGTGAATGAGTTAATCTGTAAAAGTGACATGACACAGTATATGTGACCTTGCAGAGTAGTGCTCACGTTCACCCCCCCCCTCTGACCCCCACCTCCATAATTCTCCTTGCAAGTCTTCATACCGTGAAAAAGAAAAAAAAGTGACAAAAGCCGCCACCGCCGACAACTTCTCTAATTACATTGGTGGAAAATTTATCGCCATGGTAACCGCAAGCTCATTTTGAATGGCGGCGAGGCGTGCGATGAGGTTTTTGAAATGCGCGGAGGTCAACAGGTAACGGGGAAAGAATCTCATTAATTACGGTTCCTTTTCACAAGACAAGGTCCCTCTGTGATTTATTTATTTATTTTTTCCCCTCTCATGTCGATTGTGATTGACAGCTTCAATGTTTAGTTCAAGTGCACAAAAGCTCGTTCGGAAAAGTCAATAATTCGCCATTTATGATGCGGATTTATTTCTTTATTTTACTATGAGGTGATCGAGTCACTAAATATGACATGTTGGTTGTTTCAAAGCTTTCCATAACACACTCAGCAGCATCTCAAGGCTCAAAGCAGCTGGCAACCATTTATTTACCTCAGTGACAGGTTGAGCCTGTGTCTAAATGGATTCGACACACACACACACACACACACACACACACACACACACACACACACACACACACACACACACACACACACACACACACACACACACACACACACACACACACACACACACACACTCATAACATAAGCCAATATTGCTACACGTACGTATTTTACCTCTCCCTCACACATACATGCACAGAAGCACATGATCAACGTTATTTCTTTCAGGTTCATCACTAAGAAAAGTAACGCCACCACGTCAACCGCTCTGTAAAGACGCAAATACCTCAACGCGCACACGCGCAAGCTAGCCCCGCGGCTTGTTTGCTCTGTCTGCATGAAAAGCTCTCCCTCATTAACCCTGAGGGCGCCCTCATACCCCCCCCCCCCCCTCCCCGTGTCAATCCCCTCCCTTCCCCAAACCTCTCAGCCTCCCATTGTGCCCCTATCTCCTGCGGCATTCTGGGTAAAGTAGTCTAACAATGTCAGGCGAGATAAGCAAACGTGCTGATAAGGAGTCAAAGACTGCACTTAACGTCTCTCGTGTTTTCAAGGTGTCAGTTGATTTTTTTTTGGGGGGGCGGCCGACTGCGGTGTCGCGTATCTTTTGTACGAATAAGCCAAACAGCGAAAACGTGGGAAGACCAAAAGGAAAGTAAACATACACACACGGCATCGGACAAAGGATTGTTGGGATTTTTAAACGGTCGCTTAGGATCATTAGCAATCCACACATCAAGCAAGACTGCAATTTTAGGTCAAAGGTCAATCCAGAGTATGTCACAAAAAGTATTATGTGTCACAGATTATTATTATTATACTAAAGTAATCCCTCATTTCTCCGCGGTAATGTGGACCAGGACCACCCGCCATAGACAAAAATCGAGTTAGCACTGAAGCAGCAATATGTGAACTGCGATGTAGTGAGGGATTACTGTATTTTTAAGGGGGGAAATAAAATGGCTGAAAATGAACTCACCTCGTTCCAGAAACTTCATACCTTGCAGGGGATGAACTCAAAGCTCCTCCAAGTGCCCCTGCTTGAACAAAGATGCACAAACGTATCAACAAAAAACAACATAGAACAAAATTGGAATACTGCTCATGTCTTGGAATTAATCAGTGGATCAATGCCATATTTTGATCAGGCAAAAAGACAACAACAAAAAAATGGATTCGGTGTTTGGTACCTCAAGCTAGATCAGGGGTGGGCAAACTTTTTGACTCGCGGGCCGCATTGGGTTCTAAAATTTGACAGACGGGCCGGGCCAGGAGCATTCGGAGGGAGTGTTTGGGCCGGAAATACTCTGAACAAGTTATGTCCATAATTTATAAAATCACTTCAAATGACTTCGACTGAGCGTATTTTACAAAGATTCCACAGCATATAGCTATAGTTTACGTTTTAAGACTTGCGCTGAATATTCATGAAGTCTTGTTTTCGAGTTGATGTCGATGCCGGAAGTGACGTCACGTTTGGACCGCCCCTGACCGAGAAAGCGACATACAATGCATTTTGGGTACTTTGTTTGGTCTGAAAACTTCGTGTGGATCCGTGTTGATGGTGAAATTAGAAAGAAAACACATAAATAACGCGATGGTGAATCGTTGTGTGTTGCACCAAGACAACTATTTGATATTCGCTGACACAAATTCCCAGCTGACAAATCAGACCATTTCCAACGGAGCTTGGGCGCAATCTTCTGCATTTTCTGGGTGCTACATTGCTGTCATTGACGGCTCGAATTGATATGGGAGGACTCCTTGAATCAATTGCAAACATTTATGCTTTCCTCTTTAGAACTATTTGAATCATATTCATAACTGGATGAGTAACAAGAAAACATCTTCTCCGAATCTGAAGCCATTGTTTTGATTCTCGATCAAAGGCAAGACGTCTTGGCGCGATGTCACGAACAGGGGGGTGGGACCTTCTGAAACTGACCATTTCCGGATTCATTTTGAAGTCATTTTTATTGGTGTTTTTCATTTAACTAAAAATATCAGCCTGCCTGATTTGGGTATTTTAGATGCTATAAAACGTTTTTCTGATGTCAGTGGGAAACAAAAACAAAAAATGGTGCCGGTTGTCCTTTAAATGTAGTATGTACAAACCTCATAGCACAGTAAGAACACTACAACCCAATTTATTAATTGTCTTTCAAATGTGAAAAATATCCCTGATCAGTTAATAAATTTGTCTCAAGGAATATGGCGTTTACATACTATTTCGCACATACTTAGAGGAGGAAATGCACTGTGATTTATCAAGATTGCGTCTGTTTTTAACAAGTTTCCATCGAAGGGGCAAAGTTAAAGAAATCAACATTTATTGAAAAATGGAATCACTTTCAAAATTCAAAACATATTATTACACAACGAAATATTCAAGCTCAATAATACCTACTTGTGTTAAATTCCGCCAAATCATAGATGGTTTGTCCTGACCGCGCGCTCAACAAACTCCTCACTGACGCCCTCGCCTTCACGCACAAACAAAACACGTGTACCGTCGCCGAGCACACAAACATAGACTACTTGCAGTTGAAATTTGCATACTCGGCACGGCAGCCAATCAGAAGCCTGCTTCTTTCTTCCGGACTTTCGCAAGCGTTATAAAGTCGTGCAATTGCATGTCATTTTCCAAAATAGATGCACAGAACCTCAGACCAGAAGAAAGATTCAAAAGAAGCTAACAACATATGTGACGCTACAAAACGTAAATTTACATTAAACCGTGACTGTAAAGTGTACGTGAGACTTATGAAAGGGGCTTAGTGGCTCGTAGGAAGCAATGCAAACGTTGCATTGTGCACCGCCATGACTATCGACTACTGCGGCAAAATCAACAGCCATGCACGTTTACCGTAAATTAAGCAAGGTAGCGTTTGTAGTCGGTGCATTCTTGATTTAAAAAAAACTTTATACTTTGTTACAATGTTTTTTTAATGTGATTAGTTGTCTCTTTGTGCTTCAAGTTGTGAAAAATGGGACAGGCAACTTTTCAGTTATCTGCCCCGTTGTTCGCTAACTTTTTGTCATGAGTTTTAGACACTGTTTGTACTATAATTTGGGCAAGCTCGGCGGGCCGGATTAAAAAGCCTAACGGGCCGTATGTGGCCCGCGGGCCGTAGTTTGCCCATGCCTGAGCTAGATGCTTTTACACAGCTAAGATTCTGCCTGACAGCAAAAATAGGTACAAATATTGCGGCGTGACAACAGTGCGCTCTAAAGTCTGGCTCACCTGTCTCGTCTGAACCACCTGGACGGGTTGCGGGCCAGATCAAGAGTTTTGCAACCAGTCTTCCATTTATCAAGCACAGCTACAGTTTCAAATGACTCAAACACCCCCCCCCCCATTCCCTGCCGCCCCCCACCATTCTTCCGCGCTTTTATCCCATGGTCCATTTTCCCTCAGCTGACAAATGATCGCCATTGATGAACACAAGGCGCTATTCACAGAGCTTGCGGGGGTTGGTATTGGGAGGGGGGGGGGGCAGCAAAATAAAACATTCTGTATACTTTTTTTTCTCTCTCACTTTTCGTGATAATTTTCGTTTTTTTTAATGAAACACACAAAAAATGGCAATAAAATTAAGATAAATATTCTTTCTTTTTGTACATTGGGAAATATGTAAGAAATATCACCATAAGAATGACAACCATGGTCAACCATACAAAGCGGCTTCCAGTGGGGAGAAGAAAATAAAAATAAAATAACAAAATTAAAATAAAAAAACAAAAATAAAAACAAAAACAAAATTCAAATAAAATACAACAATGATAAAATTAAAAACAAAAATAAAAATAACATTAAAATGAAACTAAAAAAAATATAATGAAAATAAAAGTGAAAGTGAAAATAAAAATGAAAATAAAAATGCAAATTAAATTAAAATAAAATAAAAAGAGTCAAAATAAAATAACAAAAATGAAAAATAAAATTAATGTAAAATAAAAATAAAATAATATAAAATTCAATTCAAAACAACACAAATAAAATAACATTCTAAACAAAAATAAAATAACATTAAAATGAAACAAATTAAATTGAAGTAAAAATGAAAATAAAAGTTAGTGAAAATAAAAATGACAATAAAAATGCTAATTAAATAGAAATAGAATAAAAATAGAATACAAATAAAATAAAATAAAAACAAAAATATATGTAAAATACAAATAAAATACAACAAAAATAAAATAAAAATGAAACAAATTCAAATAAAATAAAACTGAAAATAAAAGTGAAAGTGAAAATAAAAATGCAAATTAAATACAAATTAAAATAAAAAAAGTAACATTAAATAAAATAAAACAAAATGTAGTCCGTCCAAATGGGATGATCAGAAGTAAATCCAGTGTTTCTCGATTTTTTTTTTTCTCTAAACAAGTTTCACATCTCAAAAAGTGTTAAGAGTTTGTCAAAAGTCAGTCAAAGGCCTACAAACAAAAAAGGCATTTTGTGTCACCCCCAAACCCCACTTTCTGTACATCCTATACAAGAGTCCATCACAAGCTTGCACCAACGTAAGACCGCGGTGAACGAAGAAAGCCAGCGTGCGCACAGGCAAGAATTTTTGGCAAAGCAGGATTTTTTTTTTAAAAAGTGACAAGCATCATTTGCGATTTCATCCTTTTTTTTCTCTTTCTCAACGTTGTCCCATTGATTGGCGCTGATTGTCCTTCACAGTCACGCGATGCCATTCTGGTTGTCATAGAGACCTCAAGTGCATCAGCTGGGCGGAGCGCAGACAATGTCGCGGCGGCGGCGGCGACGTCTCTCTGCGAGGCTGTCATAGCAACACTGAGAGGAGAGGAACTCTACTTCAAATACCTCGGGGTGATTGCAGGGCTCCCGGATTCAGATTTGATTGAACTTTTTTTTTTAATTATCATTAGATTTTTTTTTTAAACCACTCTCATATAATTATCTCGTAATGTGATGGAAGTGTAAGCTCACAGGTGCTTTGGTATATTTCTTTTTTTGACGCCTGACCAATATTTTACATTTAACATAGAAATATAGGCTGCAATGGATTCGCTTGGAACAGAAACTTGGTTTCTTTTCCAGTTACTTTCCAACAGGAAATACAAAAAAACCCCTCCAAATTCGACGTGTGATTGAAGAGAGCCACATTCCAATCGCTATATTAGCTTTTTTTTCTTTTTCTCGACTGACTTAACCCACCGACGCGGGGATTCGCGACCACACCAGGCGGCCATTTTGACCTCATCCGCCATCACTGTCAGTGCATTCAAATAAACATATTAACATGGAAATAAAAAGCATATCTTCTGCAAAGAAATAAAATAAAAATAAAGAAATATTGATGCATAGTATTTACATTATTATCGATCCACGCTAGGCTGTTTAAAGCCAATGACTCACCCAAACACACATTAACTCATTCACTGCCATTCACAAATGTATTTGGGAATTCCAAATATGACGTGGTTACGATAGGTTTTGTTTCTTCATGCTTGGGTGCGGATAAAGCGCTGGACATGACCTCTGGCAATGTTTTTTTTCTTTTCCACAAGGGGACGGCATTTCCCTTTTTTCCATTTTAGCGCTTTGTTGTTAAAGCGCTATATAAATCAATATGTATGTATTGCTTTGTATTTTGGAAAGCCACCCTCATTTCAAGCTCATATAACTCCAGATTCATATAATTTAGGAATTACCTCTTAATTCTCATGAAAGAAGAGATTCTAAGGTTTCTTACGCTGCATTGAATGTTTATGTAGTCCTAAAAATCAATATTCTGTGTGTCCTGGAATTCAAGTGACAGTGACAAAAACCCTGGTACTGGAGTGGACACGTTTGTACATCTGGCAGTGAATGAGTTAAAAAAACAACAACAACAAAAAACAATCCAACTACCTGTACACGCGTCTTTGACACCTAAAAGATGCAAAGAGAGGTATTGATGTGTATGGCTTGACAAGAGTGGAAACATTTCTGTATGTTTTAAAGACATGACATCATCTCGGGTCTTGCACACAGTCCAAAATGAGTTTTTTTTGGTCCTGTTGGGGATCTCCCGGGTCAACCAAGAGAAAAGCAGTTTGAAGAACTTTCAAAGCATCCCAACCTAGTGTGGCTTACAGTGACTTCCCTTCCTCTTCAAACCCCGAAGCATATCCAGCTTAGCGAACCACGCAAGTGCTGAGTTGTGCGCAGGCTTCCAAGAACTAACCAGAGTCCTTTAAAGTACCCGCTACGTTACATCCCGACACTAGGACACGATAGCCATACCGTCTGCGCCAATCAGTTGGCCGGTGGTGGGCTCGTACGTGCCGGCCAGGTAGAAAAGATCGTTGGAGGTGGCGACGCCCGATTTGTGTTCCCGTATCAGGTGATCGTATTCAGAGCGGCCAACCACCTGGCAGCGATGCGAGATGGTCTGAACGTCGTTTTCGTCTTCGTGGCTGGACTGGTATAAAGCATTCTGGTAGAGAGAGAGAGAGAGATGGTCACAGTGTTAGGTAGTCGGTTTGGGAGATTTGGACTTTCAGGTGAACCTAAAGTGCACTTCAAGTTGTTGACAAAATGAATGAAACTGGTGAAAATTAGCGGAGGGTCTCTTACCTTTCCGTCGCAGTGTCGCTTGCCCAGACGAGTCTCCTCCGGGTGGTAGAACCATTTGACCCTGACCACCATGCTGGAGCTCCACGACTCCCACAAACTCTCCACTCTGCCGACGTAAGGCAGCTGCGGTCGACCGGGCGATAGGAAGACGGCGCAATCGCCCACCCGGACTGTCTCCTTGCCGCGCACGATGGCCTTGTAGAACAGCTTGCGGGCTTTGCCCTTCAGACCTCGCCTCTGGTGGCGCAAAAAGATTAGGAAGAAACCTTTAACACGCAATGTGAAAAGAAGTCCAAGATGGCGCCCGAGTTAGTAGCCATGTTTTTGGCAGCACAAATATGCCACCACTGTTTTTGATTTGGGGAGATGGCGCCGCAAGAGTATTTTGTTTTTCTACTTCCTTTCCTTTCCTGTTATTTTCATCACTTTGCTGCTGTGAATGTAAATTTCTCCACCGTGAGACTAATAAAGGCTAATCCAATCCAATCCGAAATCTCTGATGAGAAAACGTCTTCTCGCCAGAAGTAGTCTTACCTGTGTTGGACTACCGGACCATTTCCACAGCTGGCGTCCGGACAGGAGCGGAGCTATGCTGCCTTGAGGTTCCGATGAGGACATCCTTTGTCTTTTAGCTGCCGACGGGTCCTTGGAAGAAGGTTTAGGGATGCTGGGAGCTTGGTGGTGGCTGCTAGGAACTCCTTCCTTTCTCTTCACTTGGGTCTTGGCGGAACTGTTGGTGGCCACAGTTCCTTTGGAAACGAAGTCCGTCATGTCTTCTGACCTGCCCTTTGGTCCAGAGTGGGCCACAGTGGCCTTGACCGCATAGGGATGAGCCGCGGCGGCGGGCGAAGGGTTGGAGTTGGTTACCTCTGACCTCAGGTTTTGTCTGTGTTTATGTTTGTCCTGCTGGAGCAACGCGCGGCGCAGCATGACGGACGAAGACTCTTCGTCGGACGAGTAGGAGGAATCGTTGTCGGAGGAGCAAAGGGACGATGAGGAGATGGAACCCGACGTGGAGGATGAGGAGGAGGAGGAGAAGCAGACCGAGAGGCGGGAGAGAAAGCGACTGTTGCGATGTGACGCCGACGTGGGCCTTCTTCGCGTTCGGGCATCTTGGCCGCCATCTTCGTCATCCTCGTCGAGCTCGGAGTAAGAACTCGGGCCGTCGCTGTTGTCGTCCAAACTGTATTCCCCGGTTTGACTGGTCGCCGGATGATCCTTCTCAAGTGGGGCGTCACCTTTTAGAAGACAATCCGGACGGACCCCGGGCGCCTCTCCCTTCTTTTCGTCCTTCACCAGCACGGCAGGGTGAATGTAGCGGAGCGGCGCGGCCGCCGTTCGACTTCCTTTGCTTCCGTTTCCGATCCGAAGTAGGGCCTTGCCGTTTTTGGTTTTCGGCGACATCACCCCTTCATGATCAAGCTTCACCAGGAACTGCTTCCTGTCTCGCTCGCTGATCGCTTTCTTGCTGGAGGTCGCCGCGGCGACGGCTGAGGAAGAATTGATGTGTCGCCCCACTGCCGAGCTCCCGCCGCTAGCAAAGGTGGAGTAGCCGTTGGCTATGCTACTAAAAGAGTCAACGGCGAAAGGGGAGCCAAAGATGCCTCTGAGGGGGGTCGCGGGTGCGAGCGAGTGGGAGGCGGGACGATGAAACAGGCCCACGTCTCGCTCTCTGTATCTCTTCTGAGTCTTGCGGGAAGTCCCGTTGAAGAGGAAGAAGTCCACCGGCGGTCTCTTCCTGGGCACGGACCAGCTCGCCAAGGAAGTGTTCCCTTTGGATCCAGACTCCGACTCCGATAACGCAATCTTGGGCACAGAGTGGATTTTCTTGGGCCTGCCAACTGCAAGAGGAGACGACAGCAAAGAGGAGTTGGAATCAATATGACGTGACAATTGTTGAGAGCAGGCCGAGATTAACTCATTCACTGCCAGACCATGTGCAAAAATGTGTCCACTCCAATGCCAGGGTTTTTGTCATTTTCACTCAAATTGCAGGACCAACAGAATATTGAGTTTTAGGACTGCATAAACATTCAATGCAGCGTAAGAAATTTTAGATTCTCTTCTTTCATCAGAAAAAGAGTTAATTCCTAAATTATATGGGTCTGGAGATATATGAGCTTGAAATGAGTCCAAAATACAATGCAATACATCCATATTGGTTTAGATAGCACTTTAACAATAGCAGAAGCTGTAACATGCACAAAAGGCATGCACAAAAAGCAAATGCTGCCCCCTCGTGGAAAAGAAAAACATTGCCAGAGATCTGACCAGCGCCTTTTCAGCACCCAAGCATGAAAAAAACAAAACCAGAACAAATTCGGGAATGGCTCGCCACATTTTCAATCCTCGAATAAATTCTGAAATAATGCCTGAAAAGACAAACTACCCGTATTCCAATTTCCGATTCCCTCACCTGGTCTCTTCTCTTGAATTTTTCCAACTTGTTCCTCATTGGCTGATTTCTCAATGGGCGTGTCTTTCTTCTCCTGGGTAGACCCGCGTCGGTATCGGCGACCGGGTGTGACCAGAAGCGCCGGTGACGGTTCCGCACCTGACAAGGTAAAAATGCCAGTTTTAATTTATTATTATTAGAAATAATAATAATAATAATTATTATTATTATTTCCTTTTACATTTTTTTTCCCTCCACTTACAGCAGATTTGGTATCCGGGTGGCAGAAGTCTGATATTAGCGAGGGTAATCCGTCCTCTGTCCCCGTCGTCAAACTCCACCATGACGCTTCCCTCCTTCTCTTCGCCTGCACCCCCTGCAGCACAGCACATGCGCATTGAGCTTGATTTATTTATTTATGTATTTATGTATTTTTTGTCCTCCCATGGGTGTTCTTGGGGATTTGTGTCTCACCTCGGTGGACGTAACCCGGGTAAAGACAACGTGAGCGCTCGCTCCAATAGGCACATACTCGCGTCCCAGCCATCAGGATGGCTTCCGTCTGAGGCCGCACATCCAAAACCTTGAGAAAAAGACATAAAATTAAGAAACTATAATCAATTTGCCAGAAACTACACACAGTAGGAAAATAAATATATTTTAGTGAGAAGGAATAGTATAATGGCGCACTGAGGGGCACAGAGCAAAATATTTTCTTTTATTTCTTTAATGGGATCACAGGATTAAAACTTACGGCTTCTTGAAGGATTTGCTCCAATGAATAGATCCGGGGGCGATTCCCCCGCTCCCCTTCTATGACAACACTAAATCTAAGAGTACACAAAAAATAAAATTAGAAAAAAAAACATGTACGCTTTTGAATGCGCCAAATTAGCTTTGAGTTAGCCCAACTTACATATCAGGCAAGTCCAGAGTTTGGACAAGGGCGGCGTAGAGCAACTCATCCTCCTTGGATATCAAAATCTTCAGGCCGTCGACGAGCATCTCTTTACTGAGCACACAGTTGGGCAGAGCTGAACGGGGAGAAAATGGACGGAAATGAGATCGGATCTGTCAATTGTAGACATTTGTGTGATCATTGTGACAAATTAACTCATTTACTGTAAGACGATGTGCAAAAATATGTCCACTCCAGGGCCAGGGCTTTAACAGAATTGTACTGTAATCAATTCTGCATAAGAAACTTTAGACTTGCTTCTTTCAACAGAAAAAAAGAGTTAATTCCTAAGTTATATGAGTCTGGAGTTATCCGAGCACGAAATGGGGGCGGCTGTACAAAATACAATACATATTGGTTTACATTGCGCTTTAACAACAGCTGAAGCTGGAACAAAGCGCTAACATGGAAAAAAAGGGAAATTCTGCACCGTTGTGGAAAAGGAAAAAAAAAAATATTGCCAGAGGCCATGACCAGCGCTTTATTGGCACCCAAGCATGAAAAAACAAAACCCGCACAAATTCGCGTCACCTACCGGGTATTTTGCAAGGCATTTTGAGAGGAAGGTGCCCCGTCGTCTCCGGGCTCCCCTCGTCCTCATCTTCCTCATCTTCCTCCACTTCTTCTTCCTCAGAGAAGCTGCTCTCTTCATCCAGGCGGAAGTCGTCGTCGGCAGTGAAGCTCTGCAGAAGTCGGCTGACCGCATGACCCGTGGCCTGCGGCGGGAAAAAAGATTTGATGTCAGCGGGCAGAAAATTGCGTCGATAGCGGCATTAGCTCGCTATACCCAGAGGATGATTCATTAGGTACAAGGCTGATAAAGTGCTGGTCAGACCTCTGGCAATGTTTGCGAAAATGACAAAAACCCTGGAACTGGAATGGACACATTTTTGCACATCGTCCAGCAGTGAATGAGTTAATGGTTATGCCACCACTTAAAAGTAAAAGGTAAGCGATTTCCTTTTAATGGTGGACAGGATTGCAATGATGCAGGAAATGATGTCATCGCATCTCTTTCAAAGCACTTACAAGGCATCCAGTCCGATTGGTCCCATGCTAACGCTAAAATGCTCATAGACCCCGTGGGGGGGTGCAGGGCGGGGGGTTGATTGCTACGACTAATCATCAGATCGACTTGCATATTTGAAAGGAAATGCAATCTATAATTTAATATTTCATTAGTTTTTTTTACGAGACAGGTTGTTTGTGTGCCCAGACTGTAAACGACATAGCGATCACTTGCGATGGTGTGCATTTTGGCTATTCAAAAATAATCATAATAATAACTCCACAACTCATTCACTGCCATATGTGCTAAAAATGTGACCACTCCAGTGCCAGGGTTTTTGTCATAGTCACTCTAATTCCAGGACCGACAGAATATTGAGTTTTAGAAACCTTACTCTCTTGTTTCATCAAAATAAAAAGAGTTAATTCCTAAATTGTATGGGCCTGGAGTTATCTGAGCTTGAAATAGGGGGAGGTGTACAAAATACAATGCAATACATACACATATTGGTTAATATAGCGCTTTAACAAACGTGCTAACATGGAAAAAAGGGGAATGCTGCCCACTTGTGGAAGAGGAAAAACATTGCCAGAGGTCTGGCCAGCGCTTTATCGGGACCCAAGCATGAAAAAAAAAAAACAGGACAAATTCGGGATAGTTGCTCTACGTCATACTTTCAATTCCCGAAAAAAATCGTGAATAGCAGTCAATGAGTTCATGCTAACACAGAATGCTAAAAGTCGCATGGAATTTTTCATCTAAATATTGAGCAATGTGAACTCGACCGTGGTCCTACTGACACCGAAACCTAAAGTCTAATTTATTACTCTCACCTCGGGTAAAAAAAAAAAAAAAACACACCTCCGACGAGCGACTCGCCATGCCCAGACAGGTTTAAAGCTCGTCCCTCTCCTTAAGACAAGCGATGAGTGACGATGAAAAGTCACCTTGTCCAACAGGTTTCGGCCTGCATTTCGTCTTTCCACGCTTAGCTTAATGTACACGAGGTCGTTGTAATACGGGCGTGTTACAGGTCATGCACAAAAGATGAGCTATGATACTTTTTTTTTGACATACTGTTATGGTGACTCAAGCATTATAAAGAAGCGCAGGAGTTAATGGTCAATAGGACAGGAAGTCGGCCAGGGTGCGTCTATGCATTTTTTTAAAATTCCCTGCCCTTGTTTTTAATACGGCGACGTTAAGTCATTCAACGTGAAGGACGGATTTTTAAAAATCATTTTTTAAATACATATGGTACAGTCCAAAAATGGCTGACATGGAATAAGTTCATCTGTCTCCTTTTCGCTAGCTTGTATGAATGAATGAAAACGATATCCAATTTAGATTTTTTTTCTCATGCATTTACCACATATACAAAATACTACCATATTTTTCGGTGTATAAGGAGCACCCAAAAGCCTTGATTTTCTTCAAAAGACAACCCTGTGCCTTATACACAGGTGCGCCTTATATGTGAAGTCATATTGAGCCACAACAGGTCTCAAAACTACTGTCAGCAGCCACCAACCCGTCGAAGAATTAGTGCGTAACCTCAGCTTCTACTGTTGCGCCTGAAAAACCTTTATACACCGTATTTTCCGCACTATAAAGTATACCTGAAAGCTTTCACTTGTTTTCAAAAGCTGACCATGCGCCTTATTATCCGGTGCGCCTTATATATGGAAAACCTGTCAAAATAAGACATTCCTTGAAGGTGCATCTCATATATGAAAAAGTTTTAAAATATGTTTTTGTTCAAGGTGCATTTGATAATCCGGTGCGCCTTATAGTCTGGAAAATATGGTATTTATATATCATATTTGGAAAGCTTTTTTTCATTCATTGAAGGTGGACCTAATACTCCGGTGCGCCTTACATATGGAAACATTTTCAAAATAAGACATTCCTTGATGGTGCATCTCATATAAGGAAAATAGTTTTAAATGTGTTATTTACCGAAGGTGCGCCTTATACTCCAGTGCGCATTATATATGGAAAATGTTTGAAAATACACCATTTCTTGGGTGCACCTTATACACTGGAAAATACGGTAAATAAACGCTCCTATGGCAAAAGGGACATCAATTATCTATTTGGAGCATTTTTTCCCCAATAAACACAAAGGACAGCTTAATTTTTAGGTACGTCTCACCTTTGCCAGGTGACAGCGCCCCGCCGAGTCTCTCCTCGTGGCTTCCTTGAGCTTCCTGTTCTCTTCAGGCAGCGCCCCCCGCCCGTCGGTAAAAACATAGCCAACCGAAGTGGCCCTCCAATCAGGAAGAGAAGCTCTTTTCGAAGCGTGTTGTTCACTTTTACAGCTATCCAGGCACTGCTTCCTGTGCGCCCTGATTTGCTCCGGGACGCCCATAGTTCCTTAACAAACGGGAATTTTGAATTTGTCAATAAAAACGCGATTTTAGGATCAATATGTCAAAAAAGCTCACCTGGAGGTGCTACTTTTTTCATATCGCGTTTCTGGTTCGAGTGAAGCTTTGACGACGATACGGCGGCGTTCAAAGGAGCTTCTTTGGAAGATGAGCTGATCCTGATGTCACAGGTCGCCTCATCGCTGTTGCAGCTGCAGTCGTCGTCATGCTCTGCGCAAGGCATAACGTCAATAGGAGCCGTCGCGTCGGGTTCCAATGATCTGAATGCAAACACCGCTAACCGGGCCTGGGGAATTTGCTTGACAGAAAGTATTGATTGACAGGCGACTTTCGATATTCCTTTAGCGTCTGCAGTAAAGCAATATTACAGAAGCCAACTAAATAATTTTTTTTACAAACTTGGGAGGACAAACCAACATTTTATTCACACTATAGAATTGCATAGATGTGCCTAATGTTGCTTGCCCAAAGGCACTAAAGTAGAACCGTTCTAGTGACGGTTTGGCCTCCTAATACTTAACGGCTTCACGCGTGTGACGTGGGAAGCCAATTTGGACACGCTTGGCACGTTTGCATCCGCCGACCTTGATTTACACGCGGGCGGGCGTGCACGCGTCTGATGGTTATTGGCAGCTGCGCGCCGCCTCCGCCTGTCGACGCACTTGTCACTCACCGCGCCGTCGGCGACGCTTTGCCTCAAATCGCCCCCCCACCCCACCCGGCTCAACCACTATATGTCAGTGTCATCAAAAGGTCACAAGGTCAACCACTTTTTTTCCCTTGAGTCTTGCAATATCTAATGTGAGAAGACATTTTTTTCCCAGAGTGCACTTAGAGGAATTTGCCCCCCCCCCCCTTAAATTCACAGGGCCGCCCGAGGAGGGAATCCTCTCTAAACCGCTTTTTTTTTTTGGGGGGGGGGCATGGGTGTCACATTCTTAGAGAGAGAGAGAGAGAGATCATGTTGCAGAACGGTGGGTGGGGGTTGAATGCGGTGAAATCCTCCTCTGCGGCGAGTCGTTAACGGTTTGAACGCGGTGATACAAGAGCCGAAAAGTGAGAAGAGGCCACTAATGACGGTAAGACGTTTCACCGCCGGCTACGCCGCCGCCGCGTGCGAACAAATAAGCCGCTCTCGCACATCGAGTCGCCCAACCTGAAATCACTGGCGATAAATCGCTATCTTGAACCCGAAATGAATCAATACAGATGATTGGAGCAATTTTTGTCACGCTCACCATGTCCCGAGCTCTCGCTATCACTCCTTTCCCTGACTTCCTGTTTGTCGGTGGCCCGGTTTGAGTTCGCCGTTTGGTTTAGATCAGGGGTCATCAGCGCCTTGGGTTTACGCCCTCTTTTGCTCTTCATGCTTTCCTGTTGCGAGTCTTGACAAGGTCGAAGATGCAAGTTAGTCTCCTCTTGTATAAAAAATAAAATAAAATATATGTCCTCATGCCCCCCCCTCCAGCCGCCTCACCTGCTCCCGATGAAGGGGCGACACGCTGGGCGACGGCCTTCTGCGTCATGTGGGCGACCCGTCTGGCCAGGCCGGAAGTTGGGGCGACGGGCCGACCTCTGTGCTTACAGGTCGCTTTCAACTGCGCAAATAAAATGGTGGAATGTTATTGAGCATCCTTTTTTATTTATAATAATAGAAAAACAAAATACAGGAGCTGCTGAAAAGGCAGCCACTCTCTCTGCGCCATCTTCAAGTAAAAAAATAACAAAAAATAACAAATTCCAGGACCCACGGAATATTGAGTTTTCGGACTGCATAAGCATTAAATGCAGCGTAAAAAAACTTTACAGTTTCTCTTCCTTCATCAGAAAAAAAGTTAATTCCTAAGTTATATGCGTCTGGAGTTATCGAAGCTTGAAAAGAGGGCAGATGTACAAAATACAATACATATTGATTCATATAGCGCTTTAACAACAGCTGAAGCTGGTACAAAGCGCTAACATGGAAAAAATGCTGGCCACTTGTGGAAGGGAAAAACATTGTCATAGGGCTGACCAGCGCTTTATCGGCACCCTGCCAGAAAAAAAAAAACAAACCCGATTACATTCGGGAATGGCAGTGAATGAGCTATATATCACATTTTGACTCTGCCATTTTTTTGGTCTTGCATTAACAGACAATTTGTGAGGTAATTGCCACGTTGAGTTGACGAATTCCCTGTCCGCTAATCGAAAAGAAGCGGCGGAAAATGGACGCGGGACTGACCTGTGTGGCGCTCAGGCTGCTGAAGTCATGCTTCTTCCTCACTCTTTCTTCATCCGGTAAATTAACAGCGGCCCTGGAAATCACATCAGAGGGGATATATTGAGAAAAGGTGTCATTGGGGGGGGTATCACGCAATTGAATGTGCACACCCGTCATTCCCGTCTGTCATTGTTACATTATCCGCTCTCCATTTTTCGCCTTAAATCGACCCTGTCTCATAATTTTGATGAGGGAAAATATGATATTAAATCACCACATTAACTCATTAACTGCCATTCACGAGTTTATTCGGGAATTAAAAATATGACATTGAGCGCCATTCCCGAATTAGTTTTTTTTTTTTTGCTTGCTTGGGTGTGATAAAGTACTGGTCAGACTTCTGGCAATGTTTTCACCTTCCACAAGGGGGCAGTATTTCCCTTTATTTCCATGTGAGCACTTTGTTCCAGCTTCAGCTGTTGTTAAAGCGCTATATAAACCAATATGCATGTATTGTATTGTATTTTGTACAGCCGCCCTCATTTCAAGCTCACATAATAACTCCAGACCCATATAATTTAGGAATTAACTTTTTTTTCTGATGAAAGAAGAGAGTTTCAGGTTTCTAACGCTGCATTGAATGTTTATGTAGTCCGAAAACTCCATATTCTGTTGGTCCTGAAATACGAGTGAATATGACAAAAACCCTCGCACTGTAGTGGATACACTTTTGCACATCTGGTAGTGAAGGAGTTAAATGACAGGTGTCAAAGTCAAGGCGCAAGGGCCAAATCCGGCCCACCACATCATTTTTTTCGGCCCACGAAAGCGAATCAAATTCAATGATGCTTGCTAAAATACGAACCAAAATCTCATATTTTTGGGCGTAAACCACAATAACAGTCATTATTATTGACTTGAGATTTGAAAAATAGTTATTCATTAATTTGTTGTGGAAATATAGGAAATATGTGGAGGGGATTATTCATTCTAATGGCTTTATTCTGTGGGTACTGAAATTCGAGTGACAATGACAAAAACCCTGGCACTGGAGTGGATACACTTTTGCACATGTCTGGCAGTGAATGAGTTAAAGGGTGATGATGATGATGATGATGATGATGATGAAGGTGTGTGAGGATGGTTTTCGATAGGCAGGTCCGTGCCAGATAAAGCAGTCTCCAGGGAGTCTGTCCGTTGACCGGAGCTTGGGGGCTCGATCAATAAACACTAACATGTATTGAACACTACACCGCGGCGCCTGCGCCTCCCCCCCCCCAACCGCCTCTCTCGCCGTGTCCTTCCTTCATTGTACGCTCTCGCTTTCATGCGCACGCTGTTAGCAGCTGCTGTCTGAGGAACGGGAATCTTATATTCCCACAGAGGGAAGCGGTACCCCCACGGCATCAAGTGGGGCTCGGCTATGAGAAATTTTCGTGCATTTTTCTGAGCTAATGTGCTTCCATTAACAGCATAGAAGGCAATTTATACGCCCAAAGAATATTTGTTTTTTTCTTTTTTTTTTAAGTTCAAGATGGTGCAGCGAGAGTGGCTGCCTTTACAGCAGCTCCTGTATTTTGTTTTTGCTCGCTAGCTAGCTATCTGGCTAGCTAACTTTCTATTTATTTGAATTACTTCTGGGCTGAGTGAACTGCAAAAAAATATCCTTTGACTACAAAGTGACCTTGAGAGTTTTGAAAGGCGCTTAAAAAGGAAATGTATTATATTTACTATTAAATAAATCTAATCTAATCTAATCTAATCTAATCTAATGTATTTTCTGGTGTATAAGGTGCACCCAAAAGCCTTCATTTTCTTCAAAAGATGACCCTGCACATTATAAGCAGTATTTTTTAAATCAATGTACCACTCTGTCATATTGCGCTAAATCATTCTCTGCGGGGGATAAAGAATACATGAGTATGGTTCTATCATCTGTCCTCCGCATTAGCATGCTAATGGACTTTTGCAGAGGTTGTTAGCACTACGGCTTAAGCGAAATCAAAGGGGGGTTGATCCGATTTTTTAAGATATATAAGGAGTCCAGATGAAGCCGACGAGGCCCCTTCATTAATCACCATTAATCACTTTTAATCATATCTACCACCCGCATTGATTATGCCCTGCTTCTCGGTGAACCATTAGCATGCGTTAATATCGTCGGGCAAAGTGGCGATGTACACTTATTCCAGTGATAAACGACTTTGACGTGGGCCGCGCCCATTGCAGCATACCACCACACATGACTTGGCACAGGCGCCTTTGCGCTAACACGCATTCGTGCGACACAACAAAACACACCCTCGGTATTTCAACCCAACTCATGATGAATATGTTTTCCCATACCGCCCAACCTTTGCTGCCTTGTAGCTCCCCCTAACCACCTCCTACACCTCCCCCTAGATAAAATGATTAGAGATAAGGTTTGTCATGGTTACCATTATTAGAACCCTTAATGGGAATGCCAATGAAAGGCTTTAGTCACACACGCCAATGCGATTCTAGCACATGCAGATACACACGCAAGGTTTGTTTAATTACCAAGCTGGCTGTTACGTGCGCGAACAGCATTTTTTTGTTATGAATAAGCAATTTGTCCACATGTTTTTCATGTTGCGAGAGAATCTACGATGAAACCGCGGAGGCAAAGCGCCAATGAAATGTAAACTGTTGCACTGCGTCGTCAGTGGCAAATTTTTGGGCCAAAATGCAAACGGCTCAAAACTTGATACACAAAAGTAGGCAATTATTCCTCCATTGCTTCAATTTGTGCTAATTAGCAAAATTTGCCCATACAAAAAACGTCCAGTTTTTGTAAAAATGACCTCATTCACTGCCAAAAATGCATCCACTCCAGTGCCAGGGTTTTTGCCATTGTCACTCCAATTCTGGGACCCACAGAATATTGAGTTTTAGGACTACATAAACATTCAGTACAGCGTTAGAAATATTAGAATATCTTCTTTCACAAGGAAAAAAAGAGTTAATTCCTAAATGATATGGGTATGGAGTTATCTGAGCTTGAAATGAGGGCATCTGTCCAAAATACAATGCATTATGTCTGTGTAAGCTCTCAGTCGTACAATGCATTATATACATATTGGTTTATATAGCGCTTTAACAACAGCTGAAACTGGAACAAAGCGCTAAAATGGAAAAACGGAAATGCTGCCCCCTTGTGGAAAAGAAAAAAAACATTGCCAGAGGCCATGGCCAGCACTTTATCGGCACCCAAGCATGAAAAGCCAAAACCCGAAAAATTTCGGGAATGGCGCTCTACGTCATCTATACGTCATAAATTCGTGAATGGCAGTGAATGAGTTAAATTTTGTTTGCCGTTACAAAGGTGAGGAAAAAAAATAAAATGGCGCCAAAGCAATAACGTGCCCCACGGCGTGATTGTGCGCAAGCAGCCTAATCAAGCAAATCATCAGCTATCGGTGCGTCGAAATCAATTCATTTCAAGGAGTGTAACTTCTTGACAAATCAAGCGCGCCTTTCACACACACAAAAAAAAAAAAATAAAAAATACAAATCCACACATATAAACACAAATCAACACCGGCTCGCCAATCAGACTGATTGTGCCTGGGCGCCCCGTCGCTGGACTTCACCTGAGTCTTTTGGAGGAATCTGGAACCGGCGCGCCGGCGGTGGACTTGCGCTTGCGGGGCCGTCCAGGCCCCCTTCGGGCGGGGCTGCGAGACGTCTCCTCTTTCCTGCGGCGAGGAAGGAAAAAAAAAGAGAGATTAGACAACTACGCAGGGGCAACTTGCTCTGGTTGAGGGTCAAACTGTGTGCAGGTATGGGGGCTTGGAAAGGTATGTGTGTGTATGGGTGTGTGGTTGCGCTTACTGGTGGTCGTGTTTCCTCTGAAGCTTGGCCAATTCTCTCTGTTTTTCTTTGTAGCGGCGCTGTAGCTCAGCCAGCTGGACACGCATGGCCAGCTCCTCCCCTCCCATCGTCTCTATGGAGCCTTTTACTGGACACACCTGACACACACATACATGACACAAACACACACACAGATGCGCACACGATGCACACAAAAGCGAGGGAATTTTCATGCGGAACACAAACAGAGCTGAAAAGCCAGATGAGTAAGGCGAATCGTCGGGTTGAACGATTTTTCAAAACTAATGTGATTTACGATGCAATTTTTTTTTCACGCTTCCCTTTCAATGTTTTATTTTTTAACTCATTCACTGCCATGCACGAATTTATGTTATTACGTAGAGCGGCATTCCAGAATTTGTTCTGTTTTTTTTTTTATGCTTGGGTGTCGATAAAGCGCTGGCAATGGCCTCCAAAATCCATGTTAGTGCTTTGTTCCATTTTCAGATGTTCAAGCGCTATATAAACCAATATGTATGTATCACATTGTATTTTGTACATGTGCCCCAATTTCAAGCTCATATAACTCCTGACCAATACAATTTAAGAATTAAGTATTGATTTCTGATGGAAGAAGAGAGTCTAAGGTTTCTTACGCTGCATTCAATGTTGATGTAGTCCTAAAACTTTTGTAGGTATTGCAATTCGAGTGACAATGACAAAAACCCTGGCACTGGAGTGGACACATTTTTGCACATCATCTGGCAGTGAATGAGTTAATTAAATAAAGAAATAGACTAAAAGTGCGAATTTTTGTACGCCGCCAACAATTCACTTTCTAAGTCTCACCGGCTCGTGGCGAGGCACCCAGCTGCATTTCCTGCGCAAATTCAGCCTCTCCCGAATTGGACATTTTTGCTGGACTCCGCGGCGAGGATCCCCTCCCCTCATCTCCAAGGCCCGGGCCACCGCCAGAGTTGCCAGACTGTGCAGGTCAAAGGTCAGCACACGTTCACCTGTGAAGAGACGGACGACGGGGGGGCACGCGGGCACGTCAATGACATTACGGTTGACAAAGTTCGCCGACATGTTGCGCCCGGGCGAGCTGATCGATTTCGCTGGCGCCGCTGCCGCACCTTGAAGATGTTTACGATATTAGCCGCGTAGTTTATTTGATGTATACGGCTGTTGTCGCCTAATCGCGCGGGCAAACAACACGTGCGCGCGTGCTAGCGACGTGGCATCGTCGTCGTGAGCAATCACTACATCTGTCAATGCCATTAACTCCGTCACTGTCCCCGCATCGGCACATGAAACAGAATATTCATGAGACTGTCCCCACATGCGTGCTGGCGCAGACACACACACCTCAATGAAATACACCCATATACACGCGCGTACAGTAATTTCGCTGACGTGCGAACGGCGCACGAGTGCAGAGGAAAGCGGCAGCCATGCAGGAGGGGGGCAGGGAGAGCATAAGGGAGGGAGTGGAAGCAATAAGAGGTAAAGTGTTTATTGAGCTATCTATTTATTCTCCCACATCTCCTCATTATGGACATGGACGGAAGCCAATTTAGCCTTTTGGGGGCGCAGAGTGCAACGTCGCGCGGCCTCTTCTACCAGGGAGAGGAGACACAAGCATGACGTTCAAGTAGGAAGCCGATGTTTAGAAGAAGAAAAAAAATGAATGGAGTAAAATTTTAACTCATTCACTGCCAGATTATGTGGAAAAATGTGCCCACGACAGTGCCAAGGTTTTTGGCATTGTTACTCAAATTCCAGGACCCACAAAATATTGAGATTTAGGACTACATCAACATTCAATGCAGCGTAAAAAACTTTAGACTTTCTTCTTTCATCAGAAAAAAAGTTATTTCCTAAATTATACAGGTCTGGAGTTATATGAGCTTGAAATGAGGGCGACTGTCCAAAATACAATGCAATATTTTATCACTTTCCATGTTATCACTTTAACAACAGCAGAAGCTGGAATAAAGTGCTAACATGGAAAAAAGGGAAATGCTGCCTTCTTGTGGAAGGGGAAAAAACAATGCCAGAGGTCTGACCATTACTTTATTGGAACCCAAGCATGAAAAATACTAAAGCAAACTAATTCGGGAGTGGCACTCTATGTCATATTTTCAATCCCCGGCTAAATTTGTGAATGGCAGTGAATGAGTTAATAATGAGGAAATATGAGTTATTACCCCTAAAAATAAAACGGTGCTAATTTATACGGACGAGAAGGTATCTGTAATTGCAATCTGCACACCCGCGTCCGTGAGATTCTTCCGCATCAAGGAACGGGAATGGTTTTCATCTCCCACGCCCAATTGCGATGACTACATTAAAAATAACAAATAAAAAAAAATAACTACATTGCCATCGGCAATATTAATAACATTCCACGCAGGGAAGCCAGAGTAAGTTTTTGAAAATAAATATGTTGTGATTTGGCAAGCCGTGACAAGACTTATTGATTTCACACCTATTACCGCGCACACGCATGCGAAAAGGCGCCGTCGTGCATATGGACCAAAGCGACATGTGATTTTTTTTTTTAACATGTATTCATTCTGTCAACAAGATGAGGGATTTATGGATAACATTACAATGGTTTCATAATCATCATCGTAATAATAACAATAATAATAAAAAGAGAAGAGATGTAGTGAGGTAAAAAAAAAAGATGGAGAGAGGTGGAGTAGGGAGACACAGAGTCTGATGGAAGAGAGCCGGGATTCAGCTGGGATTACTTAACAGTTGACACACACACACACACACACACACTCACAACACAAAGCGCATGTGCGTGTGCATGCACGGGCTGGCAAAAAAAATACAAATAAATAAATAAAAACCCTTTCTCTCCGAGGGACAAGAGGAAAATAGGAGCGCTTCCAGGAGAAGTGTTTAAAATGAAAAAGGGGTCTAATTAGCAAAAGCAAGACGCCGCAGCCTGAGGGAGGGGGGACATGACGGGGCTTTGGTGTCGAGTCGCTACAAATTGTACTCGAGTAAACGGCACAATCAAAACGGTTCTTCCACATAAATAGAATATTACAGAATTAATTATGTGATTGTAGAAGTCTAAGATGGATTGTTTTTCAACATTTTTGGCCACGGCATTCATCAAGGAGGTGACTGTCCTGAGCGGTTGCGCCTTTTCAGCAGTACGAATATGCCAGCACCGTTTTTGATTGTCAGTGCCATTTGACTGTCATCGCTGGACAGCTGTGGGGAGATTGTGATTTATTTTTTTGCGCCTGTCATGGGCAGCATTTTCACAGCGTCAGTGCAGAATGCAGATGCGCATGTGGAATCAGAATCAGAAAACTTTTATTCGGCCCACAACGGGGAAATTTTCCTCAGCTTGGAATTGAAGCGGATTTACATAGGAAAGGAGATGTGAGACAATCTCTTTTCGTCAATGGATGCTACAGCTTCATGTTTGTTTTCAACATTTAGCTTGTAGCAGACGTACACATTTGAAACATGACATCCCTGATCCATTGGTGAAAAGGACACTTTGATCCTCTCCTCTTTCATCTAGTACTGCTTTATGCAACAACGAGGATGCAGAATGTGCTTAAGAGTGAAGACTGTCTGTGTTTTTGTGTGGTCTTATTATTTGGTATTTAGTTTTTTTTACTTCAACTTGGCGCCGTGAGAGTGGCTGACTTTACAGTAGCTCCTGTATTTTGTTTGTCTACTTCTTCCTTTCCTTTTCTCTTCCTTTCATAACTACGCTGCTGTGAAAATGTAAATTTCTCCACCGCGAGACTAATCAAGGCTAATCCAACCTATAAACACTCACAATCATGGCGGCAGTAAATGTAGCGGTCACCGTCAAGCATTTTCTCCCCCATTTCGATCGACTTTGTCACCTTCATCTCGGTTCTCTTTGCTCTCCAAACTCCTCTGCTGAATCTCCAACTCAGCCAGTTCTCCCAGGATCTCCATACCGTGGTGGACCGGAGGACTCGGGGCCTTGGTTGCGGGCGCGGGAGCGCGCAAGGCATCTCGGTTGGCGCACAAGGCGGCGGCAATCAGAAGCTCCAGGCTCCACATGTAGGCGCATTCCTGCTGGGCCGACGCGTTTACGGAAGGAAGCGCAGGCCCATCCGTGGATGGGGAAGGGGGCGATTTTTCCAGTTGTTCTGGACTCTGTTCAGCCGGTTTCTCATCTTCACCGACGACGACCGATTCTTCACGTTCTTCCACCTCCTCTTTTGTATCTTCTGCAAGGTCTCCCAGGAAGATCTCCATGTTTTCTTCTTTGCTGCATTCCTTCCCAACCTCATTGCTTTGGGATACGTCCGCTGGTCCGAGGGCTTCGCGATCAGGGCCGGTCGGATCCGGGATAGACAATGGCAAAGGGCAAGGCAGTAGGCCAAAAGTGGTCTTTTCATGCTCTGGAACAGAGCATTCATCCCCTTGACTTGCCTCCTCCTTTTCTTGTCTGGATGCACTGTGGGATTCCACCACTTCACAGTCCGCCTCCTCCTCTTCTTCTTCTTCTTCTTCTGCTTCCCTTCCGGTCTCATTTGGAGTGAGTGGCGGGATGCGGGGAAGTGGTTGGAGCGTTTTGGAGTCATGCTCTGCGGGCTGCGCTTCCTGCGAGTCTTGCTCAGGCAAGCGAGCTTCGGGCGGCGAGGGCCCGGCCTTGAAGCCCACGGAGAGCGGAGGCAAAGCGTAAACAGGTGGCAAATCTGGTGGAAAAAGAAAATTAAAAAAGGTGAATGAAACTTTTTGGAGCAAAAAGTATAAAGTAGCAGGTTTGCGAACATCGAAAAATCTATGCGGAGGAAGGAGTAGGGGATTTGTATCATCTGTTCATTTTTTTGGGGGGGGTATGTTTGTTTTAAATGTATGGCCATTTCGTTCCACCAGACAAGATGAAGAATGTCATTAAAGTTGGCATAATACGCTGACAGCGGGGTGCAGATGGAACAGTGTTACAGAATTCGATCCTCTGCGTGTGTGTGTGTGTGAGCGCGTGAGCAGGATATTGATGACACACTGCCATTTCCCTGTGATTGCCGCACCGGCCCTGTCAACCCATGCACTCCTATTATTGATGGTATCCCTCCGCCCCCCTGACAATGCAGCCAGATGAATGCATATCCTTCCGCCGGTACGTCTCAAGGACCCCTGAAGGGTAAGGAGGGCAAGTCTCTCTCTCTCTCTCACACACACTGATGTACACTAAGGGGTCATATGCTATCCCTGACCTTAACTCATTCACTGCTGGACATGTGCAAAAATATGTCCATTCCAGTGCCAGGGTTTTTGTCATTGTCACTTGAATTCCAGGAACCACAGAATATTGACTTTTAGAACTACATAAACATTCAATGCAGTGTAAGAAACCTTAAAATCTCTTCTTTTATCAGAAAAAATAGGTACTTCCTACATTATATGGGTCTGGAGTTATATGAGCTTGAAATGAGGGCAGGTGTCCAAAATACAATGCAATACATACATATTGGTTTATATAGCGCTTTTACAACAGCTGAAGTCGGAAAATAGGGCTAACATGTAAAAAAAAGCATATGCTGCCCCCTTGTGGCAGGGAAAAAACATTGACAGAGGTCTGACCAGCGTTTTATCGGCACCCAAGCATGAAAAAAAACCCCAACAAACCCAGCCGCCTATGCCGTCATTCACTTTTCTCACCAAAGCTTTCAGAATTTATCAATTAATGATGAACCGGTCCACTTACCAGGCTCCAAGGATTGTGGGTAATCCTGAGGTGGCTGCCCTTCTCCTCTGTCGGCGGTCCTTTCCAGGCCTTTGGGTAAGAGCGACGGCGCGGGGCTGAGCGCTGGCGAGCGAGGGGCCGCCGCCGCCGGGCTGGGGGCTGGGGTCAGGGAGTTGGGAGGGTGCGTTCGCCTGGAGGGGGAATGGTAGCACGGCGACTGACGACTACCCGGACATACGCCCGGCGACGGGACGGATGTCTTGAGCGGGGGAGGAGTGTGCGAGAAGGGTTTTGCCACGTGGGAGGACGTGGTGGAAGTAGACGACGGGGTTCTTGATATCGGCGGGGAGTCGTCGAACGGGGTGTGCTCGTCATGTTTCCGCTGTGAAGACAAAGTTTTACATGACTGTTAGTATCTAGCTAGCTAGCTGGCTATCTAGATGGCTGTCTGTTAGCTGTATGGCTAGCTAGCTATCTGGCTAGCTATATATTGGCTATCTATTAACTGGCTAGCTAGCTTTCTATCTGAGTTATTCCGGGTTGAGTGAACACTGGAAAAACTTAGTGTGTAAAGTGACCTTGAGAGTTCTGAAAGGTTCTTATAAATAAAATGTATTATTAGTATGATTATGATTATTGCAAAAATGGCTCAAATTTGAATGTAAACAAACAAGGACAGGTTCATAGAAGCCTTATGTTGCCAAGTTACATACACAAAAAATACAATCTGTCCCGTTTAGTTCTCTGTTGTGCTATTTTAACCTAGCAGTGGAACTGGGGTGTGTAGACTTTTTATAACCACTATTATCCAACAAATTGGGGACCAACGTTCGTCTACCTGTCCCAAGGAGTGCCGTTGCAAATGTTCCATGGCTCGTTGCTGTTGCAGGGCGTAGAGCTCCTGTTGCCGTAGGAATGAAGAGCGGGAGTAGACGGGGTGATGCTGCAGGTGAGGAGGGGGTCCGCGGGCTCCGTAGACGGGAGGCCAAAGACCCGATTGCTCCAAAACATCTGTGAGGTCAAGACAAGAAAGCGTTGAGATGGAGTTGAAAGCCCGATTTGGTTGCTTTATGAAGAAGAGTGCCATCAAAGACGAATGTGTCACAAAGGTAATCTTTGTTGGATGCTTGACTGTGGCCATTTTACCCCAAATCCCCCCCCCCCCTTTAAGCCACCTCCGGCCATTTTGGAATTGGGTGTTGTATCGCGCAGCCCTGCCCTGAGGACAGCCACACCCACTCGCCCGCATACGCCTCCTTGGCTGCTTTGTCACCGGGAACCTTTGTCGCGCGAGATTAGCCCGAGTGGCCTAACGTTTCCCAGGGGGAAAGTTTCAGTGGATGCGCTTCCCTTCTCCGCAGGAACTCCCACGGAGCGGAGCGAAAGGAGGCGGGAGATAATTAAATTTCACAGCCTGTTTGCAAAGAAGCATTCAGACGCGCTCGCTCACGGCTGAAACGTAAAACAAAAGCCGTGGCGTCGGGACAAGTCGCAACTTCAAAGTTTTGGATTTGCCGGCGCTCGGGTCCCGTCACGAGAGAGACGGACGGCGGTTAAAAACGCTTTGCATAATTCCGGGGCCCCATGCCGCCGAGGGCGATGGAAATAGCTGCTCCTATTAACGAAGCCATAAAACACGCTCCCACTGACAGAGGGACTTAGTTGAGCATTATATTATGATTAGCTGATGATACTAAAACTCTGGGAGAGAAATGGCAACGGGGGGGATATTGGGGGGTAGTCGAATGGCGCTATGTGTGAGCGCTAAGATGTACCAAGGTGATGATGAGGCCCAGGTTCTGTCGGAAGGACCATCAGCGGTGTGCTGGGGTCTTGGGTGAGTGATCCCAGTACAGGCTGCAGGGATGTGGGTAACCCTGGGGGGAAACTGGCACTCATTCCCACGTGGTTTAAACCTGGAACAAAAAAACAACAACAAAAAGGGATCAAGATGGCACCCGTGTAGGTAGTGATTAATGGTGATTAATGAAGGGCCTCATCAGAACTCCTTTTATATTAAACAAAATCATATCAACCCCTCTTCGATTTCGCTTAGTGCTAACACTCTCTGCAAAACGCCTAATGGCTAGCATTGATAATTGCGGCGGACATTAGTACAGAGAACAAGTCCAAGATGGCGCCCGAGTAGGCAGCCGTCAGCTTTTTTTGTTGTTGTCTTTGTGCTGTTTTAGTGTAGCCTGCGATGAGAAGAAAGGTGCGTCACGGCTTGGAATTGAAGCGGATTTATGCTGGACAGGGAATGTGAGACAGTCTCTTTTTGTCAATGGATGCTACGGCTTTGTGTTTGCTTTCAACATTTAGCTTGTAGCAGACGTCGCCATGACATCCTTGATCCACTGGTGAAAAGGCTACTTTCATCTAGAACTGCTTTATACAACAAAGAGGATGCAGAAAGTGCTTAAGCTTGAATGACGGTCTGTGTCTTTTGCGTTATGTTATTGAGTTTTTTGTTATTTTGACTTCAAGATGGCGCCGTGATCTTTACAGCAGCTATTTGGTTTTTCTACTTCCTCCTTTCCTTTACTCTTACTTTCGTCACTTTGCTGCTGTGAAATGTAAATTTCTTCACTGCGAGACTAATGAAGGAGATGTAAGCTAAATATTTGACACCAACACAAGCTCAAAATCTACGATTTTTTCATTACGTAGCGAAAATGTATTTCAGGAGGATGTTTCAAACATGGTACCCACCATATGAATGTCCCATCCAGAGCGAAGGACTTCCTGTTCGCTGCATCCAGTGGTGAGCATGAGCGGCGGCGGCGTCTGCCCCCAACTGGCCGGAGCCTCCGGGTACCAAGAGGTGAGAGGTCAGGTCACCGTGGCAACTACTGGAAGGGTGTATCCTGGCAAACTCCATGCGCTCTTTGGTGTCCCTATTTTTTTCACACAAAAAATAGAAAAAAGTCAACAGAAGTAACTTTGGTTATTATCATTATTATCTCCCTTGGTATCGTCACAATCGCCATTACGATTGTTATCGTCCTTGTGATCATCACCATGACAACTATTACATTCATCAAGGATGATTGACAGCGACAGTGGCTACTATCATTTTAGAGATCTGGTCTATGTATTCTACTTACTTTTTTTTGGTTGGGGGGGGTTTGAAAAAAATATAATGGCGCTACATAATAAAAGCGCGCTACTTCAGAGACATTTGTATTAGTCCGCCAAATAACATTAAGACACGGCAGCTCATCTCAAGAAAAAAAAATATGACATCAAAGGCTGAGTGCAGTAAATGGAGTGAGTGGGGGGGGGATAAAAGAGACAGCGCAGCTCAGACCAAAAGATGCGGACAGAATAATAAGAAAGAAAACAGATGCCACAATGTGCATGTGGACTTGCGCTCATTCACGTATTTGGAAAAAGTACCGAATCATCAATTCTCTGTCCCGGTCCAGGTGATGAAGACTGAGCTGATCCTCCGTCATCCTCTTCCTCTCCTCCTGATACATCGGTAGGGATACCACTGCGAGAAAAACGCAGTGAAATGTTGAACACAAACCCCAGAGAGAAATGAATAAGATCACACTTTGTTGGAGTTTTTGCGGCGCTATTGCTAATTTGATGCTAACGGACTAGCAGAGTGTGTATGTGTTGGTGTTTGACTGGCCAGATTGATTTTTGCGCTACAACGGGCACTGAAAGGACGTGAAATACGCCTTTGCGGGAAAACAAAGCTCATCTTGAATACCCTTGGGAACGGAACGGTTTTACAACGCTTTGTAAAACTTGTGACTTCAGAGATTTTGAGAAGGCCTGTGAATGCTATCAAAACAAAGCATTCATCTCCTCTATCTATAGTGCGCAACGACAAGTCAAGATAGAAGCCGTTTTTGGTTTTGATTGTAAGATTGTGGTGCGCTTGAGGGCAGTGGAAAATGTCTGCCGTGTTATAATTGGCCCCCAATTAAGATCAAACGGGAAAATCCCCCAAAATAGCCTTCATTGCCTTTCAATGCAACAAACATGGACCACGTCTGACCTTTCATGCTGGGCACCACTCTGCCCTGCCTGCCGAGTCCAGGGATGTTGTCTGGGGAACGGTGGGGGGGCCTGGCCACCGCCACGGCAATGCCCACCGGGGGTTGCCTTACCTCGCCCTCTGCCGCCTCCCCGGCTTCCCTCCCGCCTTTGTCGGCCTTCTCTCCCTCGTTAGAGCAGCCTCGGCGAAGAGGGAGCGAGTGTTTGGGTGGGTCTTGGGAGCAGGCGGTTTTTCCTGCGCCTCTTTCCCCCTTCTCTGATCTGTCCTCCCCCTGCTTGAGGCAGCCCAAGCCTCCAAAGGGGCTCCGCTGGGGCAGTAGTAAAGGCTGCTGGGAGCTGTAGTTCATTAAATTCTTCATGGCGCTACCCTCTGACCCAGCATTCTGAAACTGGTTGTGGTCTTTGTTGGAGACCGCGGTGCAGGGTCCTCGTATTTCGCTATTGCTAGCTGACGCGTGACGGGATTCTTTCCTGGTGTCGTCCTGCGGGCCTTTTCGAGCGCCCCAAGGTGTTGTCAACTGGCCATCTCGTCCCTTTTCTTCGGTACCGTGGCTGCTGTGTTGCTGGTGTCGTATCCGGGCGACTTTTTGGCCCTCCCTCTGAACCGCCGACCCTAATTTTCCATCAGATTGGGATCCAGACTGAGAGCAGTCCCCGAAAGGTGGAGAGCCACTTTTGGATGCGGACCACCGCCCGGCCCCGAGATACGTCCCCCGGGCGTCTGGCGGAAGCGAAGGCCGGTAGACGTCCTCCACGACTTCAACGTCCCTGAGGGAGGAGGCCGTTTCCAGGCTGCAGGATCTCAGCTCGGGCAAAGAACTGGTGGCGGCGTTGTGTTTTTGGCTCCAATCGGGCACTTTGTCAACCTTGCCGTATCCCGGCGCCTGAAAATGCGTTTGGGGTTTGACTTTCTTCTGGCAACCGCTAAGGCGACCGAGGTGATGTGAGGAGCTTTCGTGAGAGCCGTCGCCATTCTTGTCCTCTGCCTTTTTAGCGCCGCTTCCGCGACACTCAGGGGTTGCTAGATCTCCCACGGAAGGGACACAGGTAGCGCCGATGACTTTGGCCTCTCGGCTAGACCCGGCGGAAAGTGCATCTTTGGAGGGTATGATGGTCATCGGCGATGGCGTGCAGTAAAACTCCGGGTGATGATGATGCGGGCGAAGCCAGCTTCCGACCACCGCTGATCCCATGTGTAAGGTATGAGTCGGGGGCGGCGGAGGTGGCATGGAGTAGGAGGCCACGGAATGCGGAGGGGCCAAGATGGCCGCCGCCGAACCTCTTCTTATACATTCCGAGGAGTCGCTTATCCTCATATCCCCATTGACGGGTTCCTTATGACAACGTCTGCTGCCCCCAGAAGGAGTTCTGGCCACTGCACTGGCCCCACTACAGCTGCTTAATGCGCTCCCCTTTTCAACCTCCGTAGCGGAGAGTTTACAGGCACTCAAATGTTTCCCTCCCTGGTTGTCGCTGTGCTCCTTGTGACGCTCCGGAAGGTGTCTGGAATCCTCCTCCCTGTTTTGGGGGGTGAGGTGAAGCAGGGGGATGTGGGAGGGCTGCGAGTAGGCTTGATGATGGAAGCTTGATTGAGCGGTGGCGGTCGTTTGAACGTGATGAGGAAGCTGATGTTTGTCTTTATTTTCCTGGTGGCGCTCTTTACTGCCCGATTTTTCTTTCTCCTTTATCGCTTTCTCGCCGGTGTTCTTAACCCCATCCGTCTCTCTGCCGCAGGAGCCGAGCGGGAGTCCGGAAGCGGTTCTGGCGAGTGGAGGGAGATTGGTGGAGAGTAAATGGGGTTGGGTTGGAAGGCCTCTCATGTAGAAGTGATCTGGGAGAAGAAAAGTTGAGGATTGGAGTTTTTTGTCAATGGATGATCGGCGGCGGGGGGGCAAAACTTGATTTAAACGCTTTTCATTCATTCACTGTCATTCACGAATTTATTCGGGAATTGAAAATATGACGTATAGCGTCATTCCCGAATTTGTTCGGATTGTGTTTTTCATGCTTGGGTGTCGATAAAGCGTTGGCCATGGACTCTGGCAATAGTTTTTCCTTGTCAAAAGGCGGCAGCATTTCCTTTTTTTCCATGTTAGCACTTTGTTCCAGCTTCAGCTGTTGTTAAAACGCTATATAAACCAATACTGTATTACATTGTATTTTGGACATTCGCCCTCATTTCAAGCTCATATAACTCCAGACCCATATAATTTAGGAAGGAACTATTTTTTTCTGATGAAAAATTTCTAACGCTGTACTGAATGTTTATGTAGTCCTAAAACTCAATATTGTGTAGGTCCTGGAATTCAAGTGACGATGACAAAAACCCTGGCACTGGTGCGGACATTTTTTTTCTGGCAGTGAATGAGTTAACAATAAAACCAAGCAGTCGGGTTACCTTTTTGAGTTTCATAGAAGCGGTGCTGCCCGTATAAACTGTTATGGTGATCCAAGGGACTCATGGGAAGAAAAGGGGAGGCAAGGCTTCCTGAATAGCCGGGGTACCCTGTCAGAATGAGGGGGGAAACGGTGACGTTCAGCAGCTTTCCAAACACATCAGTTATTCCTTTAATTTATCATGGAATCGCTGGTTCGGAAACCAGTGGGGGTGGGGGGTTGTCGGGGGGATTCACTTTTGCACTAACACGCCATATGACTTGACATTATTTACAGTGGACAAAGTGATGACAAAAACCACAGCAGGCAGCGACTGCCAAACATTTGCAACATTCAACTGGATGGAATTTGCTTTCCGCGAAAATACCCCCCCCCCCCCCCCCCCCCCGACACTGCTCTCCACGCCCCACCCAAGACAAATAGTATGAAGCATCACACACACAACTCCCGGGAGGTTACTGGGAGGTAAAGGGTCGTTCCACTCTGTTCTCTATCTTTAAGGACGTCGGACCGGGTAATATCTTGGCGGTGGTCCGGAAGTGGGCCACGTCGCATGCTCGGATGTAACCGGGGGGCAACAATCGTGAGCGACGACGCCATCTCTACAAATTGCGTTTGTGTGCATTGCTCTGTTTCTGTTCTTCAGCAGCTGCTTTCATGCTCTGCGGAGTGTCCTTGCTGGCCCGTTAATTGGCAGCCGTTAAAAGTTTAATGGCGGTGGCCAAAGTAAACAGCACTCCATAAAAACTCATCCTACGCATTCCACAGTCACACTGAAAAAAAAAAATGCAGACACCCCCTTTTCTGCTCCGGCATGTGTGTCCGTGTTTGATAGTATGGCGGGGGGGCAGTGACAGGGGGGTGCTTGTTCATGCGGCCATGTAAATGCAGCATCGTGTAGGCATTATTGTGTGTGCGTGTGCACACGCGATGACTCTGAATGCTTAACAACCAGTGAATCTAAATGGCAACAATTAGCCAAAAGGCTCTATCAGCCATCTAAAGCCAATCCCCCGAGTAATGACAAGTGATAAAATCCAGGAGGGTGGGAAGAAGAGAGGAACAAAGACCCTTGAGGGGGGTGGGCAACGGGAGATGGGGTGCAAAAGGGGAAAAAAAGCAAAAGTGGGAGACCAAAAGGACGAAGGGTTAGCGCTTGAATAAATGACAAAGCGGGAGTAAAAAAGACAACAAAAAGAAGAGGGCCTAAGGTAGGGGGGGGCAGGGGCTGTGGGGGGTTCGCAAGAGTGTGCGCGTTGTTTTGCGATGGAAGATGAAGGGAGAAGTGAAAGGGAAGTGGAGAGCTTTGAGATGGAAGAGATGAGAGGATGGCGGCGAAGAAAGTGAGGACCCACAAAACAAGGACAGGTGTGTGTGTGTGTCTGTGTGTGTGTATGCGTGCGCTTGTTTGTGTGTAAGTGTCGGCCAGGTCTTTCCTCTTTGTGCTGGCTCCACACTCCACTCTCTGGACAGCGGCCAGCTGGCAGCCAGCCCGGTGGAGCTCCCTGGCTTGAATTCTTAAAAACAATCATTTGTAGTGTGCGGGACGCGAGCGTGCTCCAACACACACACACATACACACACTCAGACACACACACATATACACACACATATACACATACACACGTGTTCACAAGATCAAACGCTGAGCCACTACAGACACAAAATCTTTCTGATAGCCACACATACACACACGTATACACACATACACACACACATACAGCGGCGGCGCTCTCCATTGACTGCCGCCGCTCTGCGCTCCCGTTGCCATCCCACCGCCTCTTCTTTCTCCGAAGCTGATTTATAAGACAGCCCCCTCCAGGAGACATTAGCGCTCATTTCCAGAGCTTAAATGTTGCTATTTATTGCCAGATGAGCTACAAATGAGCCGGTTGTCGCGTTTCAGAAACCGGAACGTTGAATCAAATTTCTGCGGTTTGACAAGTCTTACGCAGATTTGTCAAGACCGCTCAAAAACGTTGCTGAAGAATAGAAACACGATTTCTTGTCATGAGACGTTCAGTTGAAAAGGTCTCAATTAGACGTGGACTGTCAGTACTTGAATTGACTTTGTTACTGCGGGACTATATAACGTGGGGGCTTCTAGGGGCAGACTATCACTTAAAAACGTCATAGGAAATCATTTTGAGATTTTGCATGTTGGATCAACATTTTTCTATGTATGCTATGGGATTTAATAGCGACCCATAATTCTCTCTGGGGTCTGGGTCCGACCATTTTTTTGCCTTTTGGGTAGAACATACAAAGCCAACGTACACCTCTGCACAAGTACAGATAAATACCGTCAAACTCCCTGTTTGACCACAAACGGTTAACTGTCAAAAGACGAGACTGCGAGCGTAGATCTTTCTGATCAGGAAGGGGGCCGTTGGAGGTCGGTTAGCCCACAGGGTTGGGGGGGGGGGTCTGAAGGTGGGTCCCTCTGTACTGGGGGCTGGAAACTGGGGTAAGGTTTTCATCTGTGATGTTTCACGAGAGTTTTGAAAGGTGCTTATAAAAGAAATGTATTATTATTATTATTATTATTATTATTATTATTATTATTATTATTATTATTATTATTATTATTATTATTATTATTATTATTATTGTGGCAGTGGGGCTATGTACCGTTCATTAGGTAAACCGCATTGACTAAACTGTGTAGGCTCTCAGGTGTACAGTAGTTGGTCCATTGATGAAAAGGTTACTTCAGCCATCATCTGTGCTTCAAAGTAGGGATATATATAGGGTCGGAGTTACCAGCACAAATATAGTTAGCTGACGAAGCTTTTCGGGTGAGGAGTGAAATGTCCGACATCTTCAAAGAAGAACAGATGACGACTGAAGAAAGCTTTTCATCGACGCATAGACCGAAGTTGCTCAAGGGAGTTTTTTATACATCATCAATGCAAAAAAATAAATCAATTCACACTTTCGGGGACGGCGGTTACTATAGCGAACGGCTAATGGTGATATCGTGTTACGGGGTGCTTGAAAGGGTTCACGTGAACAAACGGCGCCCGTAATCATCTTTTATTTCCGATCCGTCTCTCGATTTGGATAGTTTGCGCAGGTGCTGGAGGACACACCTGTCTTTGGGAATGAAAATTAAGCCCACCATAAAGTATATCATTATGTTTTAGGGTCCGGACTCGGCTTGCGGTTAAATGCCGTTCGCCAGGAAATGAATGGAAGTCAATGTAATTTCCTCTAACCCCCCGATGGAAATTGTATACGCGTGTGTGCGTAACGAGGGTGGATGACCTCATAAAACTTTCAAAGTGGGTCGGGAAAGGGGGCGGGCGAAGGATGATGAGTGAAAGAGTGAAAAAAATGGGAATAGGGGGCACTGAAAACAGGGATATTTACTGGTATTTTTTTTTTGTGAGCATGTTCAAGGAAATATTAGACGCCTTGTTTTGAGGGGGGGGGGGGGGGGGTGGCAGGGTACAGAAACTCAGCCAAAGCCAGTGCGAACCATAAAGCCACATGCTTCTCACGCCGGAATGAGTTCACCATGTGTGTTTGTGTGATTTGAGGCATTACATTTTCATGCGTTTGGCCTAGCTGTTGGTTCAAGCATTTAATGGCTTGGTCGCCAACTAATCCTCAAAAACCAAACCCGGGATTATAAACACAGATCCAAAAATGTTCCCGCGTGGGCGCGTTACCTTCATGCGAATGAGGGAACCAAATCGGGGAGGCATTAGAATGGGGTCCGGTGCGGTACGATGGCGAGGATGGGGAGGAAACTGGTCCCTGGGGGTGGGAGGGCGGCGACCCCAAACTGCTGGACAGGAAGGAACCCATAAAGGAAGCACCTGAGAGACACAATGATAAAAATAAAAATAACAATAAAAAAAGGTTAGAGGTTACATTTTAAAGTTAAATTTGGCTCTGGAGAAGAAGAATAAAGGCATGTTTAATTACGGGAGCAGATGTGAGAACCAACTTCCTTAGAAAATCCCCACCAAAATAAAAGCGATGCTTCATTGTAAACAACATGGATGGCGATGAAAACTAAAATCGGGTACGGCATAACGGCTACAGATCTTCTCCTTTATTATCTCAGAATCAGAATCAGAAAAACTTTATTCGTCCCACAATGGAGAAATTTGCGGTCCACAGCAGCAGTTTGAAAGGTGGATGGGGTGAAAAGTGAATATTACAGTACTAATGCATAATTACTTAAGATAAGTACTACGGTGTGTATTTGTGTGTGTGTGTGTGTGCATGTACTAAATTTGTTTGTTTGTAATTTTGTTTGTTTGTTTCACCCCGTAGGTTTGTTTCGTCCTGTCATGTTTTACTCATGGTTTTGTTTGCAACTTTGGACTTTTTTTTGTTGTGATGACTTTAGAGATTTTGTTCCTGCTGACTTTATTTAATACAATTTTTCAAATACACCCTGCTCCACCATTTCGCCTGCCTTTTTTTGGGGTCAGTGAATTTAAACAAGACTCTTTGCCACTCATGTGAAGGGGTGGAAAAATGAAGCTATTAAAATGATTTAAAGTTTTTTTTTTTTATTGTATCTTAACATGACAAGGAAATTTCCACCCCCTTTGTGAATAATGAATTTAAATCAGTGGCGTGCAAAGCAGGGGATGGGGGGCGATTGGGCAGCGGCCTCAGGCGTCAACAGTGTATTTGCCATTGATGAAAAAAATAATTATAATACGGCTTGCAAAAATATCTTTCGCTGGGCAGTCAAAAAGGCGCAATAGGGTACACCGAGTCAAAGCGGCGTTGTTTCATTTGTCTCGTTTCAAGGGATCCGCGTTGATCAGCGCGCTCTCATTTGGTAGAACAACCTGAACAGTTGTCGGGGGGAGGAAGAAACAAATCCGCGGGGAGTCAGGTAATTAGTCACTGGATGGGGAGACGGAGCAAGTGCGGTGGGCTGGGTCGTTACCCATAAACACAAGCCTCGCCGAGACAATTACCACAACAGTTTGCGTCGGAAAGACGAGCGTGCGCTAACGCGCACGCCTTCGCCGTGCCGAAATATTTGCCGTCTTCGCTTTGTATTATTTTAAGCTGCAAACCGCACGTGTACAACAGATCAGCGGCCTTTTCCAACCAGTCATTATAAAATATAGCTCATATACGCGATGTCTCGGGCGGATTTCACAAGGTCCCCCTTGGCAGTGTAGGTACAGTACACACACACACACACACACACACACACACACACACACACACACACACACACACACACACACACACACACACACACACACACACACACACACACACACACACGCATGCATGCAAGTGTATCTGTCCCGCATCCATTTACAAGACAAAATGAAAAAAGTATGTTTTAAAACCACATACTGTTTTCTAAGTGACGGCCATCTTAACTCACTCACTGCCAGATGATGTGCAAAAATCTGTCTACTTCAGTGCCAGGGTTTTCGTCATTGTCACTCAAATTCCAGGACCCATATAATATTTAATTTTAGGACTACTTAAACATTCAAGACAGCAATAGAAACCTTAAGACTTTCTTTTTTCATCAGAACAAAAGTTAATTCCCAAGTTATATGGGTCTGGAGTTATATGAGCTCGAAATGAGGGCAGCTATCCAAAATACAATGCACTACATAAATATTGGTTTATATAGCGCTTTAACAACAGCTGAAGCTGTAGCAAAGCTGTAGCTGTAGCGAAATGCTTCCACCTCATGGAAGGGAAAACATTGCCAGAGGTCTGTCTAGCGTTTTATCGGCACACCCCTGCAAGAAAAAACAAAACCCGAATAAATTCGGGAATGACTTAAAATGTCGTCCAAACATGTAAAAGTTCATGTTTGTTTTTAAATAAGTCAATAAGAAGGTTTTTATTTCAAACACTTAGCGACATTGATTAGGAGTCTTGGAGTTGAAGTTCCACCGCGCACCGCCCCCCCCCCCTTTTTTTTTTCTTCCCACGGCTGGTCTTCAGTGACAGCTCCACCCTCCCCCTAGGTCGCCATCTTTTTTTCCCTTTACTTATCACCATCCATTCTCCTTGTTTTGCCCGTTCTAGCTGCCCCACCTCAATTCCATCTTTCCTGTCACCTCCCCCACACACACACCTCTTGCTCTCTCAGCCCATTTTTTTGCTGGCAAGTTGAGGTGAAAAAAATCATATCTCCCCGCTTCCTCCGACTCACTGATATGGAAAATCATCCGAGAGGCCAGCCGCTAACGTAAACCTTATTCCTGTCCGTTTGCTTTTTCTCCCCCCCCCCCCCCGCCTTCCTGTCCTCTGTGTCCGTCTTTGTTTTATCCTGATCCCAACATTCCCTTTCCATCTGTCACCGTTACATCCTCCCCCCTGCGTAGCCCAAATGCGCTGCGCGTGAACTGACGAGATATGTCAAAAGAGGCCTGCGTGAGACGCCGCGACCAACTAAACAAACGCGCCCTTAAAACCCCGCTCAGCCCAGTCTTTGTTACTCACATCAACCGCAGACATGCGTGCACAAAAAATTGCAATTCGTGACCCGGGTGAACCTAAGATTATGCGCTGCGCGTTACTTCTACATGTTATTTGCTATAAACAGAAAATGCCGTTTGAGAAAAGACGCTATATCGGTTCCCCACACTGGTGATTAAAGCGCGAAACGCCGCGTCCGACTCTCCCAGATGGCATCATGTGATGGAAGCATGTCAATGGCGTCGCGTTGAATCTGCCCGTCAGATGCTGACAATCCTCAACGGCAAAAAAAAAAAATAAAAATACATTGAAATGAGGACGTTCTGTTCACTCTAATTCCTTCAGCTGTACCGACAGTTTGATGTGTTGCTTGACGGTAAATGACGAAAGCGTCTACAGGCTGTGTAAGAAAAAAGTTGTGGGCCTGCAGGTCTAACCGCTTCACATATTTTGTGTTATTGATGCCCCGAAATGTTTTCAGGCATTTTTAACTCATTCATTGCGAGACGTGCAAAAATGTGTCTACTCCAGTGCCAGGGTTTTTTGTCATTGTCACCTGAATTCCAGGACACACAGAATATTGAGTTGTAGGACGACATAAACAGTCAATGCATCGTGAGAAATCTTGGACTCTTGGACCTTCTTTGATCAGAAAAAAAAAAGAATTAATTCCTAAATTATATGGGTCTGGAGTTATATGAGCTTGAAATTGGGGCAGATGTACAAAATACAATGCAATACATGCATATTGGTTTATATAGCGCTTTGCTGAAGCTGGAACAAAGCACTAACATGGAAAAATAAATACATTTTGCGCCCTTGTGGCCAGAGGCCAAGGCTAGTTCTTTATCAGCACCTAAGCATGAAAAACCAAAACCCGAACAAATTCGGGCATGTCGCTCTGTCATATTTTCAATTCCCAAACAAATTCGTGAATGGCAGTGAATGAGTTAAGTCAAGTTTGGCGCCCCAAAAAAAACACTTTTAAGGCTTCATTTAATTATTTTTAACCGAAACACAATTAAGGACACTACAGTTGCACTCAAACACCACAGCATCATAGAAATATGTCAATGCCAAACATGATTTATGAAGTAGCAATTTTTAATTAAATGCGGTTCAATGATTGCAGGCTGTCAGTTCCAAAACAGTCAAAGGATGAACACTTTCAACGCAAAAGGTGTTGAATGATGAAAGGCAGACAAGGTTACCTACTATCTTATTTTGGGACAATAAATCTTTTCTTGCGGTTATTTTAAAAATTACTCTTATAAAATATGCTGAGAATGCAGCGACATTGGGTTAATAGACATATACTGCATGTTATATGCACTTAAGACATGCACGTCTGGACAGTCGCTGTTTCTGTGTGTGTGTGTGTGTGTGTGTGTGTGTGTGTGTGTGTGTGTGTGTGTGTGTGTGTGTGTGTGTGTGTGTTCTCGTTTCTGTATAGTTGTGGGGACACAAACATGTTTATAGGGCCACATCCTGGTGACCATTTGAGGTATGAAAACATTAAAAAACAGTGTGTGTGTGTGTGTGTGTGTGCGTGCATGCGTGTGTGTGTGTGTGTGTGTGTGTGTGTGTGTGTGTGTGTGTGTGTGTGTGTGTGTGTGTGTGTGTGTGTGTGTGTGTGTGCGTGCGTGCATGCGTCCATGTGTGTGTGTGTGTGTGTGTGTGTGTGTGTGTGTGTGTGTGTGTGTGTGTGCGTGCGTGCCTGCGTCCATGTGTGTGTGTGTGTGTGTGTGTGTGTGTGTCAGAGGTTCTGGCTGCTACGCCTATTGCCGTACACTTGGCAACCTCTAGTCAGTCCAACCCTTTCATAAGCCAAGAGCCCTGGCATTGAGCCTTGAGCAAGCGTGTGTGTCTGTTTCTGTGTGTGTATGACTGTGTATGTGTTTGTGTGTGTGTTTAGTGGCAGGAGTCAAGCCAGACCTTTCTGATCTGTTTTGACACCACAGAATTGCACAAGTGACAGGGCTACTCAAACAAGGCGGTGGCGGAAGACTCGAAGTCGAGCATGCGCACCGCGCAGAGGACGCTAACACATTCAGCGTGTCAATAAAGGACCGAACGGTGCTTACAAAGAACAAGTTCTGGGGTGCAAAAGGGAGGTTTTTTTTTCTCAGCGACATCCACAAGGCATTTTCCCTTCAGTTTCTCTCTTATTATTCATCAACTATTCCTCTTGACTCATTCATGCCGGAATAAAGAGGCGCGCAAGGCAAAACATGGCGCGTCATCTGGGACGAGCGGCTGCACTGCATCACATTACGGGGGAAAAAGAGAGAGAATGGAGGGGAGCGTCGGTGAGCGAGCGGAGGGGGGGGAAAAATAAGATGAAAGAGCAACAAATGAGAGATTTCCCTGGGAGGCGCATAAATCAGCAGACTATGAACAGCAAGCTCAAAAGCCCGACTCCCAGATTGCGGACCAGAGTCTCGCCGCACGTAGCGTATAAACTCCCGTCTCTCTGTGCACGCTCCCCAACCGGGAGGCCCGATCTCGTAGTGTCGACGTCAGGTTTCCCCCACCCTGCAAGATGCATCGCCGACTGGATTCGACTGCCTGCTCGTCGTATCAATCATATAACGGACTAGCGGGGTCACATTAAATGAACAGAAAAGGGCAGTGTAAATATAAAAAATGGCTTCCTTGATAAAGGTGAGGGACAAAATGCTCCATCAAAATATTAGGAAGACTTTGGATGACAGGGAAAAAAAGCACATTTAGTAGGATTTAAGCCAAATGCAATGGATAGAAAAAAGTCTACACACCCTGGTGCTAATGTCCGAAACAAAACTGGAAGCAAATCGCATCATTTCAAACCTTTTTTTTTAACCCCAGCATGAAAATTAAGTTAAATGTATGCAACTCAAATAGATCTTTTGGGGATGGTTATTCGACAACTAATGTATATGATCAAATCAAATCTGACTAGCCCAATGTTTTTTTTTTGTGGATGACGGTGGTCATTGATTTTGTGTGTTTTTTTTCCCCTGACATTTCCTTATCTGTGAATTGATAAATCAGTTAATTGTTAAAGTAGCCTCAAGGAACTTTGAACGTACGTTTGCTCTTTGGCTCCAGCTGCAAAATGCTCCATTGCAGCATTACTTACGCCCAAATAAAATTGCATTGTTCAGTGAATCGTTGCTTGTCATCGCTGATTATGATCCTTTTTTTAATTTTATTTTTGTAAGTGTTCATATGTAGCTAATATGTTAGCTAAGGTTGATTGTTTGAGACAATAACAGAGTATTTATCCTATCGTTAGGTAAGATATCATTTATCAATTAAATATATTTAAAAAAAATTACTTCCTCTCAAAGACTTAAAAAAAAGATGAATGGAACATAAAGGCATCAATTTGCAATGCCAGAGTATAATTTGTACAAAGAGCTACATGTATTTAAAAAATGGAAACAGTCAAAAATAAGTAAATAAATGCATACATAACTAAATACATAAGCTAATAAACAAATAAATAAATAAGTGTAAAAATAAGTAACTAAATAAATGAATAAATGTAAAAATAAATAAGTAAATAAATAAACACATGAATAAATAAATAGGCAAATACATACATAGACACACACATCCATTATTAAGCAAATAAGCTAATAAATAAATAAATAAGCTAATAAATAAATAAATATTAGGCGCAGAAAAAACTTTAAACTTGTAATGTTAATCAGCACAACAAAGTAAGTCAGTTATTTTCTGCAAAACAATGTACCGAGTCAATACAAGAACAATACAAGGGGCAATTACTTCTATAAATTTCGCTCAATATTTTCTCTCTAAAAGTTCGCTGCCTCGAAACGTTGAGCTCCCTCAACCTTTTTTTCTTTTTAAAAGCACACACAGAATTCCACCCAGTGATTTCCTAGCAAATTGCTATCATTTAGAATTCATCTATTTTCCTACCGCCTTCCCACTTTATTCTTCGGCTTATTTTTAATTTCATCTCCACGTCTCTCTCCAATCATCTATTTCTTTTATTATTATTCCTGTGTAAATATAACCGAAATGAAGGAATATGAGAAGAGGAGGGGTGGGGAAAAGCCTGGCAGAAATAAGGTCACACTGGGTTATTCTCATCGCTCTGTCTTCATCACAGCCTCCAATCCTCTCTCCCTTCTCTTCTCGCTCCCTTGTTGCGCTCGCTGTCTGCCGATTCTTCGTCTTGTTTAGTCTCTTCGTTCGCGTCGGCAGCCCACACGCACACGCACAGAAGGTGACACCTGCGCGTGAGCCCGTTGAGAGTCTAATTTAAGTAAAGTGCTTCTCTAGGAACCACAACCACCCCCCCCCCCTCAACTCACGATGGTGGAGGTTGATACGGAGCGGCGTGGTTAAGCACACACTGTCATGTGCAGATACACACACACACACACACACACACACATCCTGATTCAGTGATATTACTTGCAACAGTGGGATAGGCGGAAGTGGCGTGGATGGCTTCTCAGTAGTATTCCGTCATCATCATAATGAATATTTGATCCCCCCCCTTTGGGTAATTGACCTTTGCAGACATGGCAGGACGTCTTGCCCAAGGACACTTGAGCTGAGTGGATCCTGCCTGGCATTGGTACCACCGCCTCCCAACTCTCCTTTTGGTTGAAGTGAGGCGAGTTCCACTCCTCTGCGACGCGTAGGTGTGTTTTTTTTTTCCATCGGAGAAGCACAATTACGCAAACAAATGGGAGGAAAGTATGTCGGCGGACATCTTGACGGGTTAGCGGGTAGGCTAGCGAAAGGATTCATGCTTCGAGATGTTCTGAAACCCATCCAGGCCATTCTTGGATGAACTCGAGTTAAAGAGAGCTGTGACAGTGCATTCGTTGTTCGATATTCCGCAGTTTTTCTGGGAAATATTTTTTGATGAATTATGTCTTCAGGGAATTAAAGGGACATTGAGTGGACGGCTCGGCTGTTGTATTTCCAAAGGAGTGGAAGAGAAAGCTGCATGAGAGTATTTCGTAATGTCTTTCATTTCCCCTTCTTAGTTCCCACGCAGGGTAAAGTGGATCTAAAAAGTTTACACACCTTCCTGTTTGAATGCCAGGATATTGTGATTATACTAATCCCTTGTTTTTCCTAAGTAATGGGGACCGAGACCACCCGTGATAGACGAAAATCCGCGAAATAAAGTTATACGATAAGAATAATCACCCACGAGGTATGACAGAGGGGGCTGAGAAGATACACAGCCAATCTATATCACTGTAAATTATGGGATATCGTGCTGTCATTAGGTGACGTCATGCTACCCCCTTGTGGAAGGGATAAAACATTGCCAGCGCATTATCGGCACCTAAGCAAGAAAAAAACAAAACTCGAACTAATTCGGGAATGGCGCTCGACATCATATTTTCAATTCCCGAATAAATTGGTGAATGGCGGTGAATGAGTTAAAACGGGCTTCAAATATTTACACCAGCAATCCATTAAGCAAAAGGGGCCTTCACTTCCTCCCTAAGAGTGCTTATGAAACATCCTGAAGTTTCCTCCACGCGATGTAAGCGTCACAAAATGTCCCAGTTAAAAATACGGCGGTGAACTTCCCCCACGTTTTAGCGCAGATCAGCAAATCAGATGCTGTGCTTGTGAAAGACTTTTCCTCCCTCCGCTTGCCACACTTCTACATTCTCGATGCGTTGCTGCGACCTTGTTTTAGGAAACCCTGTCTTCAATATTGCTAACTCAACTTTTTTGTTAGTTTTGGCAAATACGGCAAAACTAACGTAAACTAGAATAGGTGCGTACAAGCTCCGATATAGTACATGCCATGCGTATGTACTGCATAGGCAATAAATAAATAAAAATCAGACTCCATACATCAAGCATGCTTCCAAACATTCTAAAACCACAGATCAAAAACAAGCCAGAAAGACAGTGGGCTGTTATTAAAGAGACTAGACGTGCAAGTAGAAACATTTTAACGGCAATCAAAGACGTTCGCGGGAAAAAGATGCAGAGAAAAGTGGTGAGAAGATGAAAAATTCGCTTTTAATCAGACCCAATCCAAAATTTAGACAGGCACACTAGAGGCAACAAGGAGCCCCTGGTGGGATTAGGACCTTAGTTGTGTGTGTGTGCGCACGTGTGTGTGCGTGTGTGCATGTGTGTGTCCCACGAGACTGATTAGCCATGAATGACTGATGACGGAGCTTTGTTGTTGTTGATCTTTTTTTTCTCTAGTTGTTTTTTTCCCCTCACTAGTGCAAAAGTAAGGGATGGGACACATACACACACACATACACATACACATACACATACACATAGCATGTATATTCAACAAAGGCTCCTGAATATACTTAATGCTTTCATGTGTGTCAGTGTGTAACGATCCATGCTGTTCCACACAGCTGCTTCTCTCTATTTCAGACTCCCCGACACTGATGCACACACACACACACACACACACACACACACACACACACGTATTACCTATTTAATATCTACCTGTCTGTCACACCAATCTGTTCCGTCTGCCAGACACTACAACGACAAAGGAACCTTCGGGATCCGGGCATGTCTTCTTCTTTGTTGTTTTTTTTTGATGGTGTTGTTTTTTTAATTCTCACCCCCGGATGAACCTCCAACGATCGGACATCCATCCTAGCTGCCTGACGGCAAAACAAGCTGGACGTAGACCGGCTTGAATGGAAGCCATTATAATATGAATGGGGCAAACTGATGAAATGAATGAAGGAAAAGAGGCCGGAAGACAAAAAAAAGCATCAAACAAGGCCTTCTCCAGCGTGCGGGATTCAGGCTCGCTAAATATGACCCCCGAAATGGACAAAAAGTGGGGGGTGGGTGGCATATCTCAGGTATCATCCCACCAAGATAAGGTGATTGCTTTGCGGTACACTTTTCAAAATGGAGGTGCATGTGGCGGGGGGGGAAGGCAGGCTTTTAATATCACACACACACACACACACACCCCTGTGCAAAGTAATGTTGTCCCCTTGGTCACATAGCAAAAGCAGGGGGGATTGCTTTGACCCCTGTGACAAAGACAAGAGCACATAAAAGAGTGACTGCAAAGACACACACTCACTAACACACAGTGATTGTGGATGCTTTCATATCAGAAAGAGCAACCACATTAAAATAAATAAATTAATAAAAACACGATAAAACACTATGTGTTGCTTTTTTTAAACAAAAAAAAAAAACAACAAGCAGGTCTTTGAAAGTTTTTATACTAAGCCCTTGCGCAAGTGTATTATTATAATGTTACAAGAACAAGTCTGAAGCGAACAAGTAGTAGAGGTGAAGGCAATACGTGGTAAAAAGATTTAAAAATAATACATTAAAAATATATACATATAGTTTTTATATCAACAAAGATCTTATTTTACATTTGACAAAAACGAGAGAACACCCACAAGTTGGATGTATTTGTCCATCGGTGCAGAAGGGATTTTTTTAAAGGTAAATATAAACATAATAAATACATCACTACTCATCACTGTTTACTTTGGTGAATATTCGTCTTGTTAATCCAAGTGGAAATCCCTCAAACTGCTTCCATATACTGTAAATGTCAATAAAGTAATATTGAGCCACCGACTCCATCCCCCCCCCCTGTAAAAGACCCCCTAGCTTTTCCCCCGGGGGGTATGGAGGGGGGACTGAGAGTTCATCATCTCCTCAACATTTCATTTACACAAAGATGAAAATAATCAGCCATGAGTTTCAACATAAATCTCACTACATAATGTGCCACTTATGTGCGTCCAATCAAGATGAGCGAGGTAATCACGCCACCCAACAGAACCGCCCCCCCCCCCCCCCAAAAAAAAAAGGGGGCACATGAATGAAAGCCCCCCGAAATACAATTCCATATTGAGTCGAGAGACGTAAAAAAAATTTGGGATGTCAAAGTCTTGAGTGTAGAGCATGTTTGTTCCCAGGCACGTTTGCTTGGAGTACAGAAAGACTTTTGTGCCCCCCCCCCCCCGCCCCCAGCCCACTTCACCAACACCCATCCAACATGCGAACAGCTGCTTATTGTCTACGCTGGTGATATGAAGGGATTCGGGGGCCGGCTCGGTTTCAACATCTCTGGGTTGCGAACGTGCGCCGCCATCTGATGATTTGGCATGTGAACGCAAAGTGCCAGACTGACTCTCCGTCCATGTGCTCCTTTTTCCTCTCTCTTCTTGCCCCAACCCCACCACACGCTGCTTCACTGGCAAGCCAGACCTCCCCTCCGCTGCGTTGGGCTTCCACCACATGCTTGTCCTTCCTCCCGCTCTTCCTATTCCTCGCCTCCTGCATGCTTCCCTCTTTCGCTTCCCCCTTTTGCTTGCCGTTTGCTCGTCTCTGTTTCGAGTGGTCCTCAGACCTCCCCGCACCTCCTCGCATGACACTTCTCTGTCACTCTTTTCTTCTCAATTAACACCCCCCCACAACCCACAGACACCCACCACTCTTATATGTGGCTCAGATCCATTGGTGCATTGTAACAAAGTGCACCCAAATGCAGTCATTAACTCATTCATTGCCATTCACAACTCATTCACATTCATATATTTGGTATATTCGATATGACGGAGAACGCAATTCCCAAATGTGTTCAGGTTTAGTTTTTTTCTTGTTTGGGTGACGATAAAGTGCTGGTCATGGCCTCTGGCAATGTTTTTTTTTCCCACAATAGGGCATCTTTTCCCTTTTTTCCATTTTAGCGCTTTGTACCAGCTTCAGTTGTTGTTAAAGCACTATATAAACCATGTATTGCATTGTATTTTGGACAGCCACCTTCATTTCAAGCTCATATAACTCCAGACCCATATCATTTAGGATGTACTTCTTTTTTTCTGATGAAAGAAGACACACACTGTTCTAAAAATAACACACAAATGACATGGTTGTATTTCCATTCTAAACCTGTAGCATCCAACTTTTTGTCCTAAAAATCACACCCGCATTTGAGCATATTTGTGATTGATACGTCCAAATCAAAATGTTGTCAAGCTCAATAAAGGTAGCAAATGAATATGTGCAAAAATGAAATCATCACATAGAAGAGTGACGTGATGTGAAATTGGCAAGCGCACACCCGACACGGCCAAGCAATTCTTGTTTGAATAAGCACCAGATTGTACACCTCACCTACTGCCGCGACACTCAACAAAGTTTTTTTTTTTTGGAGGGGAGGGGTTGAAATTGGTTAAGAAGCTTTTGCGTAATCCCGCTAACTACCAAACAAATATGTCCAGTATGTTTGAACAGAAGTGAGCTGACAGTTTGCCGCATCCAATGGCAGCTCAGCTGGCCGCAACCTCCACCAGCTGTCACCTCCCCCCCGCGGGGGGTCGTCTTGCGCGCCGCACCCGGGAAGTGCCCTGCGCGCCCCCGGGCGCAGTCAAGACGAGTTTGGGACGCTCTTCCGTTGCTGACTCATCTCACATATATGCACCTCTCTCGCTTTCACTTGCTGTCATTGTTGAGAGGCGGCGGAGACGCCAGCCTGAGGAGACGGGGACGGACGGCGGCCGGTGGGGGCCGGTGAGGGCCGCCAGGCGATTGTAATCCGACGGGATTACCAGCCAGGTGGAAACATTCAGCCTCAGCCATCCCTCCCTCATTCATTTTTACCCCCCCCCCCTCATGCCATTTTGTCTCTTTTGTGCTTTTTAACTCATTCACTGCCAGACGTGCAAAAATGTGTCCACTCCAGTGCCAGGGTTTTTGTCATTGTCACTCCAATTGCAGGACCCACAGAATATTGAGTTTTAGGACTACATAAACATTCAATGCAGCGTTAGAAACCTTAGACTATCTTCTTTCATCAGAAAAAAATAGTTAATTCCTATATTATATGGGTCTGGAGTTATATGATCTTGAAATGAGGGCAGCTGTCCAAATTACAATGAAATATATACATATTGGTTTATATAGCACTTTAATAACAGTTGAAGCTGGAACAAAGCACTAACATGGAAAAAAGGGAATGCTGCCCCTCGTGGAAAAGAAGAAAAATGCCAGAGGGCATGGCCTGCGCTTTATCAGCACCCAAGCATGACAAAAAAATAAAACCCAAACAAATTTGGGAATGGTGCTCTATGTCATATTTTCAATGAATGAGTTAATATGCGACTTGTACGAAGAATATGGTACACCCAAGTCATATGGTTTTTGGGTGTATCGTAAAAAAAAAAAACAATACAAATAAAGACACACACAACTAATTGAAATATAGTTTTTTGGGGGGGGTGAGGCTAAGAGTAATTTAAATCGGACCAATTTTAAAATGAGTAGCATTGAATATCCAAGTGCATCCCAAACATGACCGAGCACGAGGAAACGGCAGAAGAGCGAAGGTGTGCGTCGGAAAGGAAAAAGGGGGCGGGACAATAGAGGGAAGAATAAGAGAGGTGGGAAGGAATGGGAGGGAGGAAGGAGGGAGGACTACAGAGGTGATGGAGAGGTTATCTACTCCTACAGAAACATTGCGATTATGGTTTATTACTTTTTCAAAGCAGACTCCCGCTTTCGGCAGCTGTAACAAAAAGCTTTCTTTTGTGTGTGTGTGTGTGTGTGTGTGTGTGTGTGTGTGTGTGTGTGTGTGTGTGTGTGTGTGTGTGTGTGTGTGTGCATATATGTGTGTGTGTGTTAGCAGGTCACACACACTTCCCCCCACCCCCCCCATCCATGGTCATGTAAACAAAACTGCTGTCTGGGAAGTAACACACCTGTTCAATGACAAGCAATGCCACACCCTCCTCTTCCAGCACACCTGTGTTACTGCAGGCTAAACACACACACACACACACACACACACACACACACACACACACACTGCCCACGGCGACCCACACAGAAAAGAAACTGGAAGAACAGCACATTGGGGAGGAGGGGTTGGGATAAAATGAGGAGGGCAGCAAGGCAGACAGAGACAAAAAGCTTTCTTCCTATCGCTCCTATATGTAATCAGAACGCCTGCGTAATATCATTATAGGGTTTTATCAAAACGGAGGTGGGGTTGGGGGGTGGGGCTTCGGGGTTCGGGGGCGCCTGTATGCCACCATCATTCCATCACCTTGTCAAGCGTGTCGATATTCAAGCAGACGCCATGCTGATCTAAATAAGAGGCTTCAGAAGAATTGATGGATGGCATGTTTTTTTCCAGTGGGGGGGTGGGATCCATTTTTTGGCAATACACTCAATTAGATGCTTTTTTTTGGGGGGGAGAAATGGTAGAAATTGTATATCAACCTCCTCCTGTCTCAGTATGGCCAACTCCAAATCATATCTACCACTTTAGTCAAGGCCTGGAGCCTTGCTACATCTCCAAGGGGGTGAAGGGCACAAAAGGTAAACCTCCACCCCCCCCTATTTAAAAAAAACTCACCTCCAAGCAAATAAAGCACACACAGCCCCCCATGGTCAAAACAAGCAATCCTCCATGCCCGTCTTGTCAGTCAAAAGCCCCATCAGAGACATGCATGGAGAGTCTGGATATCTGCGAGCTCAATACAGTGTCATGCACCTTGAGACCCAGCGAAAGGCCCCCTTGAATATATTTCAATAGCATTAGCAGCCCGCATTACTATGCTTTTTACCCCCCCCCCCCCACCCCACCCCTACACGACATTACAGAATCAGATTTAAATTGGACCATAATGCACGTGAGCGAGCATGCAGTATAATCTGGTTTGCAGGTTAGAAGTGTGTTTCTTTAAACAAGCCCGTTTTACATGTAGAGACATTTTGTTTGGATTTTTTCCCTTATATTTCAGTACAATTGGGAGAAATACGGTATGTTTGAATAATATATGCACGAATAATAATATGCTGTACATTTAAATCCATATGGCAAAATTCATGAAATGGTTCAATGGATAGCGCTTATGAATCAAAATCTATCATTACCTATTTGCATCAGCCAGTGCATCTTACATAAGAGCACTGCATCGGGGTAAAAAAAAATATTTAATTCATTTTATTCATTAAAATTAAAAAGACATGCTCATCAATGAATGGTGCATTCATTTTTAAACTACATAGGGTCACTTTGCCGTTGCATTCACTGACTTCTTGCTTAGTTTGACAAACGTGTCTGTGATGGAAAATGATATTGGATGTATCTTTAAAACAATACAGCAAATGAACGGAAAACATATGTAGTGACATTATTGGATGGATGGATGGATGGATGGATGGATGGATGGATGGATGGATGGATGGATGGATGGATGGATGGATGGATGGATAGGTAGATAGGTAGATGGGTAGACTATCTTTTGTACTAATGAATATGCAAATAAAGTGAACTAAATGGGTCCTACGGATACATACGACTGTGTCCATTTAAAAAAAATCAAAATCCGCTGCATTTGAAAACCATAATGAACGAGCTCTCTCATCAGACACGTTCACGTGCATCCCGTTAATCGCAGTATTTAAACGCTTATACAATTTCAAGTCGCCCCCCTCCAAACACACACACACACACACACACACAATTTCCCAACCACAGCTACACGCAGATATCGAGACAGGATACCAAAGCTACTTGTTAAATTTAATGCATGCACTGTCAACCCGTTCGCACCCTGTCACGTCGCCGCTCAATATAGAAACTGGATTTTCTGGTCTTACCCGCACCTCCATTAGCCAGAGCACCCCTCGAAGCTGCATAACACCCCTCCACCCCCACCCCCACCCCATTTACAAACACTTGGATATGCTTTACCACAACCGAACCAAAACCTTCATCCGAGCTTTTCGTGCACTGGGACGGTAGCGGTTAATAGCCTTTAATTTATTGTTTAATGGGGAGGTGCAAGCAGTGGAATTACCCCGATCTTAATTAATTACACCGAATGACAATGATGAGTACTTTACTAATTGAAGAATTATATAAATGTATGACAAGATTATGACGGTGGAAAACATTTTTTTCAAGACATGCAAATGGGTGGGGGGGTTGCAAACGGACTAAAAACATTCTGCGGTGTGAATGAATCTATCCAGGAATTGAAAAATAAGGTGATGGGGTCGTGTTCCCAAGAATAAAATAAAACTGACCTGAGTGCGGAGCCATGGAGAGATGGGATGAGTAGTACTTCCCTGTCGGGAAGTGCGCCGGGTGCTGCGCGGCGCTGCGGCCGCCCGGCGTCATCCGAGAAGCGGGGCCGTGCACCAACGCGCTCCGCTCAGTCAGGAGGTGGTGCGGAGGAGCGAAATCGCGGCTTTCCATCCGGCCCGAGAAAGCGATAAATCCCAAATCCCAAGTCAAATCCGGAAGGCACCGGAGCTCTCAGGCGCCCCAGATGCAAATAATCCCCTTTATGAACTTCGGGATCCGCTCGCGTTGAGCGGAGTTTTGCCTTGGTCGGGTGGAAAGTGAGTCCCCGTCATCTCCTAGAAAAAAGGGGGAGGCAGAAGACACGTCAAAGCTCTGACAATAACGAATCAAGCAGGGGATACAGAAAAGACATTCACCCCTCACGTTCATGCGATAAAAAATATGGGGAAAATGGGGGGGTCATTTACACACTATCATTGAGAAACATTTGTTGCAGGAGAAAATGTGAGCTGATGTCCTGTGAGCGACGTTTGGTCGATTTTGGCCCAACCTTGCAACATAGGAGCTTCCTGCGTGCATCCATCATGTCAATAACGCCCGCACAATTTTTAGATCGTGAAAAAATGGAAATAAATATAAATATGACAAACAAATCAACTAAATTGTGACCATTGTAAGCATTGTTTTGCAAAGTGCGACTGCAGTTCATGTATAGGGTGTCATCATTTTTTGTTGACTGATAAAAATGGCATTTCTTCTACCAGTTGTCATAAAAGGGTAATACGTATACAAACGGGGAGGGTTGCGTTCTCTATTGTTTTAATTTCTGAATTTATTTATGGCGTATCCCCTCAAATGCATTTCCATTTGTTTTTTATTTATTTATTCTAGTCGATCCATTGTGCTTGTTTCTTGCTCGGCAACATGATTGAAAAGCACAGTTCCATCAACGGGGTGGCAAATGCCGTGTGTGTGTGTGTGTGTGTGTGTGTGTGTGTGTGTGTGTGTGTGTGTGTGTGTGTGTGTGTGTGTGTGTGTGTGTGTGTGTGTGTGTGTGTGTGTGTGTGTGTGTGTGTGTGTGTGTGTACAGCACATACACAGACATATATACGCGCACACACACGCAGCGCGCAGTGTAATCACACAAATCAAATCACCTTTATGCTCGGGTGCGATGGCGAGTAAGGCAATAAACAGTGAAATAGTAGGAAATCATCGACTTTATATGTATGCCTTATAGCCCGGGTCATTTACTTAAATAGCCCCCCACCCCACCATTGACGCTCAAATGGCGAGTCATCTAGTGGGTTCCTGATAGAACCTCCCAGGAACCGAGGAACAAAGAAAAATAATCAGTCCTCCCTGGATCGTTTTTTTTATGTTAAAGAACATGAGATAACTTTTCAGGTCAACTGGAGGGGGGGGGCACTTTTAAAGTTGCCTAATATCCGTACAGTCAAGTGGGTGCAAGGGCGCCCAAAAATAATTTAAAAACTCCTTGAGTGGCCCATGTTTGAAGTATTGGACTGGACTAATTATTTATTGTCATTTGCATGTGAGAAAACGACGTTTTGAATGGAGGTGGGGGGGCATAGAAGCGCGCTCCAGGAGAGCAAATGGACTCTCCCTTGTTCCTATACGTGGGTTCGACACAATGGTCTTTCTCCACGGGACAGCGATCATAAACAACTATGGTCTGACATCACTTTATACATTTTGCAACCCCCCCCCCCCCACCAGCTTTTTCCTCCCGAGTCGTAAACATACGTCTTCGTGTTTACGTTGCACGTACACGGAGAGCCACTCGGGCGACATTTGAACAAGCTGAATCTGTCTCGTGTTATTGCGAGGCCACGCAAACACGGACGACGTGAGTGGATCTCATCCAGAAGAAGTCAAAGAAAACGAGCATTTGGGTGTGGGTGACGGGAAGACTCACCGACGACGATATGCAAGCCTGCTCGTCATACACACACACACACACACACACACACACACTCAAGCGAAACACACACATACACACACTATTTCGCTATTTCACAATTGCCAGATAAATTTGTAAAATCACAGCAAATTTTGACATGGGTAAAAGTGACAAAAAAATCGCATGCACGAAAGCAGAATGCAAATACATTTAAAACTGACTAAACCTTTGGATAAATTGTAAAAAATGCACTACATTTATAAGTTGACCCGTGTTAAAATGTATACAAATTATTCCCAATAAGTCGGCAATAAACTCAAATCACAACCGCGACATTAAATTTAGGGCAGTGACACGGGAGACACAAGCCCAGCCGAGGTGAATGAAGCCCGGCGTCACCATAGCCGACGTACCGGGGCTGGTGGATGGAACATTGAAGGTTGGCATTTAGTTTAAAAGAGCGCCTTTTTGCTCCAAGATATGCCACAATTAAGTACATTTCTAATAAATACAAACTCTTTATTTGAAAATAAATAAATACAAATGATTTACTAACAAAAAAAACCTCTTGAAAAGTGGAAAAGTCCCAAAGTGGCACACCGTGAGCAATTTCGAATAAGCTACTACTGTACATTATGTTTTCTAGTTATAACCACATTAAAATACAATCATTAAACTTTAATCTACAACTCCATATTATGGATCCTGATCTGATTTAAAAACAAAAAAGGCTTTTGTCATGTGAATGAGCGAAGAATGACACATCAGCAATGCCTACAAAAAAATAATAATAAAAACACACATTTGCTACTTACTGCTAAGCTATATCCCTTGTCTGACGACTGACGAACGAATTTAAAAAATCAGAATATCACAAAAAAATGATGCAAAGTAAAAATCCCCGAGTCGCCGAGATGAAACATGTGGGATTGATTACATCCTATGTTGCTGCTGTTGCTGCTGCTGCTGCACAGTGTGGTGTGCGCTCACTGGAGGTATGGCACAGACGCGCCGGAGAAGTTCGGGCTTGTAGTGAATCGAGACTCGTTCATGCAACCGGGGACTCAGACACGCCGAGGGGTGGAGGAGGAGGAGGGTGGTGGTGATGGTGGCGGCGTCGCGGGGAGGTAGTCTGTGTACGGGGAGGGGTGAACGCGCGCGCCTACTGGTTTGAGGACGACAATGTGAAAGCGTGCCCGTGAGGCACCCCCGCCCCTACACCCACCTTTTCCTCCTCCATCCGCCTTTACCCCACCCTAGGTTTCTCTCCAAACACGCATACACGCACATATACACACTCAACTCCCAGTCGTCGATAAACACGCGTCACCATTGGCTGCCCATCCGAACCAATGAGCACGTTGCAGTAGTGGAGGAGGGAAATGGGTCTAGGTTTGATTTCTTTGAGCACCAAATAGCCACAAGAACGATGAAACCTGCCTTCACTTCGATGTCTTCGTATCAAATCTAGTCTAAGATAGCAAGTTGGTCCATTGCTGCGCAAGTCCAGTGTCGTAAAGTGGAGTGGATGTCAATCTCTGGCCCCGGGCACCAGAAATGGCCCGCTACATCATGTTTGTGGTCCGCGAAAGCACAGTAAGATTGAATGACTGTCTGTGTATTTATGTTGACATATTTGTTATTTTGTTCTTTTGATTTCAAGTTGGCGCCGCAAGAGTGGCTGCCTTTACAGCAGCTCATGTATTTTGTTTTTCTACTTCTTCTTCCTTTCCTTTTTCATCACTTTGCTGCTGTGAAATGTGCATTTTTCCACTGAGAGACTAATAAAGGTACATCCAATCCAATCCTACAATCTTCCATTGGCTACCGTTGGCTGTCAAGCCGATCAGCTATCAGTCAGCGGCTACCGCTATGGCTACTCTTGCACTAACATGGCGCTCCTGACCTCATCAACATGTTAATTAGCCCCATGAGTAAGCACCCATGGATCCTTTCAAAGGCACTATGTGAATGTAAACTATTATTATTTTTATTATACACAACAGGAAAGTACCATCAGAGTAAAATTTCATCGTGGCAGACTAGTCACCCCCAACGCATCGTTTATAACAGTGAAACCTCAAAATACATAATCACCAGTGGTGGAACTGTTCTCGAAAATCAGACTTTGGTCCAAAACGGAACCATGTCCAAAATGTTCCATGTGGGAACTCGATACGCATCTGAATCATACTAAATGTTCTATAGTGAAACAGCAGAGTCATGTAATTAATGTACATGATTGCCCCTTTTCATCTGCTAATCATTTTACAAGTCATTCTGAACAGAATCAAGCTATATACCCGTGTGACTCCAACAACCATAAACAAATTCCTTGCCTGTTTTAACAAAACTAGCCAATAAGGATGAGTTTGTACTTTTGTACTCCCTAACACCCTCCACCCGGGTCATTTATTTTTCCCATTAAGTCTGTACATTTTTAAATTTGTAAATTTGTAAATTTGAATATTGGTGATACAACTGATTCGGAAAAGCAATATATTGCGATTTATGATTTTATTTACAGGAACTTCTTAATATTGTGGATTACAAGAATAGGATTATCAAAATAAATAAAATAGGGGTTTGGGTTTATTTCTTTTTTTCATTGTGGCAAGCCATCCAAACAGCATTGTAAATCACCGGAATAAATTGTACTTCTATACTTACCACATTGCAGAGTCAGTGGTCTTAGGACAAGTAGCAGTCTTTTTTATTTTTAAACACAGACCGACACTAAAAATGTCTGAAGTTGTACTTAAATACCTCTGATCATTTGAGATATATGGGTGGTTGTCCGCATTTGTAACGTTTGAACGTATAATTTTAATTTTGCTCTTTTTGTGGCTTGTGCTGTTCATATGGCTTGGCACTGTACACATACGCCCATACACACACACACACACACACACACACACACACACACACACACACACACACACACACACACACACACACACACACACACACACACACACACACACACACACACACACACACACACACACAGGGTTAGCTTTCCCTGTGCTTGAGTAATTTATTCCACTAAAAGTGGAAGGATACAGCCTCATAGGTTCCTGTTAAGGCAATTCACTATATGAACACATTGTAAACATTGTATTCGATTCTTTTATTTTCTCGGACTTCCGTTTTATTATACATCCGGTTAGTGACGTCATATCAGCCGCTCTTCACAAAAGCTCTCCCAAACCGCTCGGCAGCTCTCTTATCGTTCCTATACTATCTGCGCTAGACAGCTCCATTATGTGCTGTCCCAACGATTAAAAAATCTTTATGTTCTTATTTTTGATTCCTGCTTCATTAATAAATGACCCCATCAGTTCCATCGTCAGAATATATGAGCTGTTTCCGTCTAATACCCGATTCGAATCCGGTTTGTTTACACGAATGGTTAAAATGGCCGCGCTCCCTTACGCGATTCCTGATTGGCTGGCGGAGAACCAAGGCGCTGTCCATCATCGAGTGTAAACAAGGCTCTGATTGGCTGCTGGCCAGTCCGCACTGGGCTGCCTGAAAAAAGCAATTACTGCCCCCGCGGTTTCAAGGCGACCCGCGACGAACGATGAAAAGAGATAAGGAGGAGAGGTTTCAAGGCGCCCCCTTCTCCCCGAACCCCGCCCACCCACCCCTCACCTCTTGCGCGAAACCCCCGTTGGCCCCCAGAGCAAAAGGAGTCAAGAGTGACTAAATCAAAGGGAATGCGGTAAAAAAAGGGAGCAAATTACACGCCGTATGAAATGTAGAGGAGCGCGATGCAACAACAACAACTTTGCATTGAGGAAACGAAGAGAAAAGGGCGGCGACGTGCGCGAGCTCATCCAAACCGAAAACTTCAGACGAAGGATTACCAATTGTCAAAGTGAGTCACGTAGACCATGCTTCAGATTCTGTCGCCTTTAAACGGACTCTGTTGATGATTTAAAGAAGCTAAATTTTGTTCTTCAAACCGCTTCGTCAATTCTGCAATGAGATACATCACAATAGGGATGTGCGCATGTTCGCCTTTTTCGTGATTATTATTTTACAAAAAAAATCCCTGACAACACACTAAGCCGTTTTAACCACCGTGATATAATTTGTGTATATTTATATCATTTGAGGTCCTGACATACGGAAATGCAAAATGCAGGAAATAGTCGAGGCAGACGCGAACGTCTCATTTGCTTTGGTCCGGGCCCAAACAAAACACTCCCGAGTCCGTAAAAGACCGCAAGATGAGTGACTATACAACACTCGGCGCGTCTTGCTTGTAGAGAACAATACTTAATAACAGAAGCAATTACATATGACCCTTTAATTTAAAGGAGAAAAAAATGTATGGGCCAAAAAAAATGATTTGGTCTGTAATTAGATAATCGTTACCATGTTTGCAAATTTACATTTGGTCCAGAATTCCACAACTTTCCATTTATCTCAAGCTGCGTCTATGTAATTTGCAATATTTATCATTTGCTAGATAAACAGGGAAATTGAATTGAGGGGGATTGATTTGAATTTGTGGGGAAAAACACATTGAAAAACAAAGTCGACTTCATCCATTGACCACATGCTTAAATAATAAAGTGATTTGGTTGTATTATGCAACAACAAAATATACAGCACAAGTATAAATTGAAGTTCGCTGTGAGTGACAAAATCAGGATGCTTGAAAAATGTTTTTTGTTATTGTGAAGGTTACTGAAATATGTTAAGAAATGTGCATTAGGGAAAGTCTTACTTTTTCTGACATGTGAACATATTGTCTGATAACTTGGTCAAAATCTAATCACACACAAAAAAATTAATTAACACTAAAATCCAATCTTGAAGATCTTAAATTAAAAAGAAATACAGTTATTTCAACACGTCTAATTTGTTAACAAATATAATTTAGATATGAAGCAAATTATTCATCTTGCCTGCTGTTTTGTAACAGAATTGATCACAAAATAAAGTTGACTCTCCCCCCAAAACGGCTCAATGACCAAATTATGACATAAAAAGTTATTGCAAAATATGCTGCATAAAGAATAATGATATTATTTAGTGGCTGACATTTGAACATTTTATTCCTTATATGATTGAGTTCAAAAAGAAATCCCAAAATGAGAAATTACCACTGAATTCCCAATTTGTAGGTCCCGGCAGGTAAAAAAAAAAAAGATTTTATTTATTTATTTATTTTTACCCTAATTGTTTTTTTTTCTCCACTTGTCCATTTTAAGCATTTAATAAAAAGAAAATATGTTACATTCTTGGTCTGAATTTTTCACCTTTTTCACCTTGACTACTGTTTTCTAACAGAATTGATCACAGAAAAAAAGTTGACTTTCCCCTCAAAACTACTCAATGACTGGATTACGACATAAAAAGTTATTGCAAAATGTGCTTCTGAAAGAACAATGATATTTTATAGTGGCTGACATTTGAACATTTTATTCCTTACATGATTGAGCCCCCAAAATGAGAAATCACCACTGAATCCAAAATTTTAAGGTCCCGGCAGGTTAAAAAAATGTATTTATTTTTTGTTACCCTAATTGTTTTTTTTTCCTCCAGTTGTCCGAATCATCATTTTAAGCATTTAATAAAAAGAAAATGTTACATTCATGGTCTGAATTGTTATTTATTCTTTTATTTTTGTCTAGTTTATTTATTTAGTTATTGGTCACTGAAAAGTGGGGGTTGTGTGTATGGATGTATGTGTGTGTGTCCCGCACCTTCCTGAGCCGTCTTGCTGTGCATGGGGGGTGGTTGGGCGATTGTGGAGTGGAGTGGGGTGGGGAAGGCTTGGGGGGATAATTAATGCGGATTGACTGATTGCTCTTGAAACAGAGCGGTCCTGCACTAGGATTGTCGTCAAGCAGTGAAGCGTCCCTGACTGACACTTTCCACCTTCCCCTCGCGGCTTTTCTATTCTATAGGGGCCTGGTTCTTCTCTTCCTCACTCGACCCCCCCCCCCACCCTTCTTTTCCTTTGCATGTTCCGGGCTACTCAAAGCATATCTGAAATGAAATACTGTTAGAAAAGTGACTTTTTACCTACTCTGGGTTCCTCTTGTGCAAATATGAGAAAAAAATGTCACCAAGAGGATGTCTCATAGTTTGCCTAGATTATAAAATGACATCCAATCACACACTCATATATATTCTTTTTAAATCTCAGATTATCTACTTTGAAAGTCGACATCTAATCACGATGAAGAATGTTAAGAGTTCATAAATAAGATGGTTCTCCCATGAAGTTTTTCTGACTTTTACAGCCAGGCATCAACATTAGAAGCTCAAAATGGGCTAATCGTTAATCACATTTTTGGCGCCTTTGTGCTTGGGGTAATGGTAGGTAGCATTTGTTGTCATTTTTTGGGGGTCTGTTGAAATATGTCTTGACGTGAAACTGTTTCGATGGGTCACTTGCATTGGATTTGATTGTGCAGCTGTGATGAATAAAGTGACGGGCGAGCATACATTGGGAGTCTATAGAAGCAGCAAGATTCTGGTTGCATGTGTTGGGAAAACCGCAACTTGTATTTCGGGAGGCTAAAAAAGTTGTTTGAATTGGAAATACAGAAAAATATACAAATAAACTATTGACATTGGTCGTTAGCACAACAAAGCATTGCTCTGTTTTTGCAGTTTTTTACTCCTATCTCAAAATTGGGGGACAATACACATGACAATACAACACATACACAATCAATGAAAGGGATCGTGATCAATCGCTTTGATCGGTTTAAATCAAGGTTAACTCATTCTTTGCCAGACAATTTGTGTCCAAAAATGTGTCCACTCCAGTGCCAGCGTTTTTGTCATTGTCACTTGAATTCCAGAATCCACACAATATTGATTTTTAGGACTACATAAACATTCAATGCGGTGTTAGAAACCTTAGACACTCTTCTTTCATAAAAAAATAGTTAATTCCTAAATTCTATGGGTTTGGAGTTATATAAGCTTGAAATGGGGGCAGATGTCCAAAATACATATTGGTTTATATTGTGCTTTAATAACAGTTGAAGCTGCAAAAAAGTGCTAACATGGAAAAAAATAAAATTATACCCATTCGTGCAAAGGAAAAAAAAATGCAAGAGGTCTGGCCAGCGCTTTATCAGCACCCAAGCATGAAAAAAAAAAAAAAAAAAATCCGAACAAATTCGGGAATTGCGCTCTATGTCATATTTTCAATGCCCGAATACATTTGTGAATGGCAGTGAATGAGTTTTTATATAGGGGCATATTTAGCCTCTGTAATGGAGCAATGACGCTGTACACCACACACACACACACGCACGCACACACACAAAACGTCCCTATTGAGCCGTTCAACTTCACATTTGGGAAGTCAGCGAATAAAATATTTCCGGCACATTACCAGCAAATGGCCAAAAATGAACCTAAAGTAGGTGCCACGCCGACCACCGTCATAAGGCATAAGCAAACTTTTGCAAACGTCAAAGTGATACACCCCCTCCCCCTTTTGAAAAGTCATAATTCACAACCAACGGGAAACATACCGAATTGAAACAAGCTCCGAATGGGGGCCAGCCGTCTCCACGGGTGCCACTCAAGGAAAAGGCCACCCCCCCCCCATTCTTCCCCGCACCCCCTATTTCTGATAGAATTACAAAACACAGAGGTTCATTTGGGAGCCGGCCTGCCCTCAAGGTGCTGCGGCCATCTCGTGAGACAAAAGAAGACGGATTCGACTACTAAATAAGCTTCGGGGGTGGGGGAAGAGTGGAAAAAAAACACCCAAGACAAGCATCATTTTTTTACTATTCAGGTGGACAACACTGTAAATATATCAGTACTCACCCGCTCAACACCCCACCCACATGCAACAATGAATAGACCAGACCAACATGACCTTTCCGGGTTTTTTTTTTTTTGATCATGCAGACAAATGAATCGCGAGAGAAAAAAAGCGGATGGCAACTCAACCCCAAGAAGAGATAGATGGTGGTAAAACGTGCAGAATGGTCGAGCGCCAAATTAGTACCTGTCACGCAGATATATATCCGACTGTAATCAGCTCCAGGCCTGCGTGGAGACGACACCGGCATCTATTTATGGGCCATCAAAACATGCAGGTAGAGGCTGTAATTATCGTTAGGATTTATGGCCAGAGCGTGTTGTCTTGCATGCGTTTACATGGTTAAACTTGCGTGTTGTGTAATCACGCAAAAAAAACTTATTTATTAAAATAAAAAAAAAATTGGAATTTATTTTGGGTTGGCATCAAGTCATCAACCTATTTGGACCACTCCTGAAATGTCACAAATATTTTCTCACTGGAGGGGGGGGGGGGGATTGGAAAGAAAATAAGACTCACTCAAGCGTCTTAACTGAAGATTACAAACATGTTTTGCTAAACTCTAAAATGTCCGGGAATGTTGAGGTTGGGTTTAGCACAGTGGCTGGGTAGGCCACCTTGGGGTCAAAAGGTCACATGACCCCGTGCAACACAACACTCATCTTTGGAAGATTCTTGAAATTATTTTGACCAAAGATCGTTGCATTGGACACTCTCTGCTGCTTTAGTGAATACATTAATTTGAGGACATTTTTTACTGCAGGTCGGTGGTTTTAGTATCACCTAAAAAATAGAACCCCCCAAAAAAATCTCACTACAAGTGTATACTATATATATATATATACATGTATATATAAACATTTATATATACACATTTATATACACATATATATATTAATAATATATTTAATTTCTAAGCGCCTTTCAAAACTCTCAAGTAAATTATATCTGTACATATATATATACACATATATTTATATGGGCACACACACGAATCTATACACACACATATATACACATTTACACACAACACACACATACAGTATATACACATACACAGTATATACACATACACAGTATACACACACTATACATATATATACATATATATATATGTATATCCATAATCTCCGTGAGAGTTTTGAAAGGCGCTTAGAAATTAAATGTATTATTATATCTATGTGTATGCGATGCACCAACAAGTGCAATAAAACAACTGTACTTCAATGTATCCATGCTGGAAAGTAAATGAAAATGCTCGGTCACCATTGCATGTTGACTGCAATGCAGATCAAAATATCATTATAATAACCTGAAAATCCTCAATAAGATGGTTGGGAATTTTGGAAAACGTTTGATACGGTTTCAAAAATGTAGCTTGAGGCATTTGGTGTCAAGTCACCACTTCTCTATCCGGGTATTAAGCAATCCTGTTGGGAATAATATGTTATCATTCCTGCAAATATGTTGATAATATAAGCACCATTAAGCCCTCCTTAATTTTTATTACTTTATAATTGTACAATACAATAGTTGCGTATGACGTTCTGCACTCTGTCTGTTTTACCTCATTCAAATAAAGTTTTTTTTAAAATAATATTCCATCCAAAATAGGAAATACAAACAGAACGATGCTGACTCTCCGGTTTTAAAAGTTCAGAATTAGACTGAGTGAAGGCGGTTGGTAGCACACATCGTGATGGTTACGATAACACTGCGTGCACGCGTGTGTATGTGTGTGTGTGTGTCATGCAAATAAACAGCTTGGTGTAACCCAAGCTTGAGCCAAAGCCTATATGATGTGAACTAAAAAAAGGGGGAGAGCCCATTTGACATGCTTGAATCGGCGTGGACGCGCCGTTCCGTGACACCACATTGCCCTCGAGAGCCCCCCCCCCCGCCCCTAAATTGACAAAAACCTTTCCAACATTGACTTGATTCCCGAGACAAATTTGTCACGTAAGAGCCATAAAACATCCATCCGTCCATTTGCATTGACTTAATTGGCAACCGTTGAAAAGAAACGCTTAACTGCACGCCCCCCCCCCAAAAAAAAAATCCTGTTTAGTTATCGGAAGCGTACAACAATGTCGTGATTGCGCAAATGAAATTTAAAAATGATATTTTAATTAAAAAAAAAGGACAACAGGCCTATTCAAAGACAACGTGTCTTAGAAGTTGCTCAAAGTATCACCTCAAAAAGTTAAATACAAGCACATCCTTACTTCTTTTGTTGAATTGACACGTTGTGGGATTCACTGCCCCCCCACAATCTCCCCTACACCAAAGACAAGGACCGTATCCTGAAGGCCACGAGGCTCCGGGAAGTCGTGCACTCTCTTCAATTTCTGGTCAGGACCTCAATGGCAACACACAAGTTTTTTCTTGATTTTTTTTTTTTTAATCGTGGGAGGGGGCAAAAAGCACATCATGGAGTAAGTTACACCCACTTCCACTCCTACCGGCGAATTTTACGCACACACACCTTCGTCTGGAGTGTTTTGTTTGCAAATATGATTAAAGTCCGGATCTGAATTGATGGTGTTCATTGTTATTCATTTTACATTGTGGGAAACCCACCCCAAATTCTTTTTAGGTTACTGTCACAAAAGTCACCCTGTGTATCATTTTTGTGGTATTTACAGACTGTCCTCTACTTACAAGCATTCGACTTACGAACAACGATACTTATGAACATTTATGAGGTAACATATGTAGTATTCTCTCCAGTTGCACATGTACATATGTTTATAGAGCATATATTTTATGAAACATTTATTTTTCAGTACAAACCAGTACATGTTACTTGTACAAGCCTTAAACATACTTATATATAAACCTTAAACATACTTTAATAAACCATAAACATACCTGTCTGGCTAGCTAGATATCTGGCTCGCTATTTATTGGCTATTTATAAGATGGCTCGCTAGCTTTCAGTCTATTTGAGTTACTTCCGGGTTGAGTGAATGCTGGTGTGTAAAACTTATACTGTGACTGTAAAGTGACCTTGACAGTTTCTAAAGGCGCTTATAAATGAAATGTATTATTATTATTATTATTATTATTATTATTATTATTATTTCATACAAAATGTAGCACTGAAGCAACTTACGAACAAATTCACCTTACGAAAGACCGTTCGGAACGCATCTCGTTCGTAAGTTGGGGAGCGTCTGTATTTATAGTTGACTTAACTGTAGACCGAATTTCCGTCTGAAGGTCAAAGTTCAGCCGGTATTCAATGAGAAAAAAAAAGAAAACCCACCCATACATTGTTGAGCTTTTTACAAGCATTTTGGACGCAGACGCGCACACGCCGGTCCAATTGGAGAAGAACTATAAACATTTAGCACGGGCGTTAAAGTCCACGGCATTTTCGACGCCCTCGCCGCCTTTGATCACCTCCAAGCGGTCCGGACAAGTTTGTGCGTAAAAGTGAATTTACCTCACGATTCAAGATGACTGTGGGGTTTTGGAGGGGCAGGGGGGTAGTTCGACCCTCGCTCTGTCGAGTAGTAATGATTACAAACAGGCGTGCTGTAAAAAAAAAAAGGGGGGGGGTGGTAGCGGCGTAGAGGGGCGCAAACAATTTCCACTCGTGGGTCAGTTTTACACGTCGGATAAGTGGAGGCGTAAAACAAACAAGCAGCGAGGAAATAACCGCAAGAAACGTGGCGGTTGTTGCACTCATCTTCCTTGCTGCATTTTCTCAACACTAACCCAGTCTTCCACCTCCATAACCCCTGCCCCAACTACCCCCACGCCACAGGTCACCTCTGGAACAGCCACGTCACCGTGACGTTAACCCCTGCGTGGCTACGTCCGGAACACAGGAACGTGATGATTGTATATTTGGGGGCAGGGGGGTAGAATGTGAGAAAAAAACATCTTTCCTTCATAATTCATATGGATGGGAAAATTCCCATTGCAGCTCATGTTAACCCATTTACGCCGAGCGTGTTCATATTTTTAAAAAATCAAAATAAAATCAAAACAGACTATCAAATAGGTTCAATTTGAGTATATAATTAACCAATTATATATAATTAACAATAATTAATGTGACAAGAAACAACATGAATGCATTTTAAAAATGAATTTATCTGCGTTCATCTGAACACGCGAGGCATCAATAGGCTAAGATGACGCTCTCCATTGAAATAAAATAAAACATTGTGTTCAGTTCAATCCGCTTTATTTAACGGGATGTCTTCTATCAAGCACAAAGTGATAGAATGCTATTTTTGTCATTAAATAAATATTTCTTGGTCGAAAGGAACGAATTGATGGCATGTCCATTCATTCCAATGGGAAAGTACGATTTGAGATGCTGAACGTGCTCTTGGACCAAATTCATTTTGCATCTCAAGGCACCGCCGGATGGTACAAATTGAGTGGCAGCTCACGGTTTACAGGTCTATCAAGCTTGATACAGTGTACAGTGGACTAAAGGGGTTTTGAGGGGGGGTTGAAGACAAAAATGCACCAAAAAGATGAGCCCTTTGCAATCCCCAACAGGCAAACTCTATTCAAATAAAGTTGCCAAGCTCAAGTAAAGTCGTTCTATCTTTCCCTGTACACACACACATATCCCAGCTCTTGTTTTCTGATGAAGTAAATACAGTCTTGATGTTGTTGCTCTTTAGCACTGTCTGCCATCTGGTGGTGCTAACTGTCATAACACCGAAAAAGAGTAAACATGGGCATTTTCAAAAAATTACCGTACCACCGTCATAAAATCCGCAATGTCCCCTAAACTAATGCATCTGTCAAGGTTTGTTGATGTCTTTCATTTTAGTTTGTGTTGCTTGGCGTTTCAGTTACAACTCTGTTAACTTGTTTTTAATACTTGTATGACAGTTTTGGAATGTGAAAATACACAATAAAATGTTGCATTATTTCCTTGGGGAAAAATATGGAAGATGACAACTTGGAAGTCGACAAGCTTCCCAGAACAGATCGCATTAGACCCGAGAGGTTACACAGTATTTTTGGGGTTTTTTTTGGGGAGGGGGGGGGGGGGGTGTTTTGGGGGCACTTCCCACTGCATCTTCTTTACAGTCACCAATAATAATAATAATAATAATAATAGGCCATATTATTATATAGGCAAGTCCATGTGCAAAAATTCGTCCACTCGAGTTGCCAGGGTTTTTGTCATTGTCACTCAAATTCCAGGACTCTCATAATATTGAGTTTTAGGACTACATCAACATTCAATGCAGTGTTTAGAAACATTGGACTATCTTTTTTCATTTGAAAAAATGGGTTAATTCCTAAATTATATGGGTCTGGTGTTACACGAGCTTGAAATTTGGGGCAGCTATACAAAATGCAATACATACATAGATTTATATAGTCAATAACAGCTGAAGCTGCAACAAAGTGCGAACATGGAAAACATGTCAAATGCTGCCCCTTCGTGGAAGTGAAAAAACATTGGCAGAGGCCTGACCAGCACTTTATCGGCACCCAAGCATGAAAAACAAAACTTGAAAAAAATTGGGAATGGCGCTCTACGTCGTATTTTCAATTCCCGAATAAATTTGGGAATGGCAGTGAATGAGATAATACGACTACTAAAATCTTCTTTTCCTTTCGGCTTTTCCCTTCAAGGGGTCGCCACAGCAAATCAGTGTCCTCCATCTTTAGAGGTTTGATCCGCATGTTTGTTTTGGCCAAGCTTTTACGTCGGATGTCCTTCCTGACACAACCCTCTGTATTTATTGGGATACTATCATCATAAATACCAAAATCGAAATATTCCTTCCATCATATACGGCAACTCACAGAAATTTTTTGGCAAGAAATCGCCAAGAACACAAAGCTCGACAAGGCTTCCTCAGACCGACCCCTTTGAGACATCTGTTTGATTTAAAAATTCCTCTGCCGGAGCTCACGGAAGCTCCTCATGTTTTCTTCCTGTCATAATCTGAAAGCCCCTCTCCACCTCCCCACGCCCCCACCACCTCCCTCATCCTTGTTTTTCAAGCGCGCCGTAACAGGAGAGCGCTTCCAAACTGACCCTTGACTGAATGGTTAAATAGATGCCATCCACAAAGTCACCCCATCCATCTATTTCAACTCTGATGAGGAACAATTGTGGTGCGTTCGCTCAAACTTTGGATCGCCTGCAGCCTGGAAACTCGACCCTTCGCTCCTCATTAGAACGATCCCGACCGACCAAGGCCGGTTTACCGCTGAAGTCGTCTCTCTGCTCGCTGCGCTGGCTAAACATACTCGAGTGGTGTAGTCCGACACGTTGGGTTGTTCTCATGCATAAATACATATTTGTACAATTGCGTTCCTTTTTCTCGGGGCGGGAAAGATTTGGCTTTGAAGCGGTTGAAAGGCTTAAAAATAGTGAAATGTCCAATGTATTCACATTGCACCTTATCATTATGCGGCAACCGCCTGTACACAGGAAACATCTGTAATATTCATCACGAAACAAGCTAGCATCGGAGAAGACAATGCGAATTTTTACAAAAATTCTAAGAAAAGCTTTAACCCGTGAAGTCAATAGAGTTACATTTTACATGCATACAGTTATTTTAACCTAGACACAGAAAAAAACATTTGTATAGACTGAAAATAGACGACCATTAACTCATTCATTGCTAGACATGTCCAAAAATGTGTCCACTCCATAGCCAGGGTTTTTGTCATTGTCACTCAAATTCCAGGACCCACAAAATATTGAGTTTTAGGACGACATAGACATTCAATACAGTGTAAGAAACCTTCGACTCTCTTCTTTCATCAAAGAAAAAGAGTTAATTCCTAAATTATATGGGGCTGGAGTTATATGAGCTTGAAATGTGGGCGGCTGTACAAAATACAATGCAATACTGGTTTATAACATTTTTACTATGCTTAGAATATCTTGTTTTTTTATCCTTTCACCCCCCCCCCCCCCAATACCATCCCCTTTCAAATTGCTGCTGTGGACTGCAAATTTCGCCATTGTGGGACGATTAAAGGTTTTCTGATTATGATTATATAGCGCTTGAACAACAGCTGAAGCTGGAACAAATCGCTAACAAATAAATATGAAAAAATTAATTGATACAAACGTGGCACAATATTGTAAATTACATCAAAAGAACTCAGCAATGTGTGCATCAAAATGTAATTCATTGTGCTTATCCATCAGCTCATCCTGCCATTACCACTGGGAGGCTTTATATTATTCTGCAATAACAGACACAAATAATGAAGACGAATTGAGGAAGATGCTATCATCATTTTTTTCACGGACAATCAAAAATATATGCCTGTTCGTGTTATCTTGTCTTTCTACAGCACAAGTTAAAATACGCCTTGCCTCGAAACTCGCGAATATTTTTGCGAACACACAAAAGGCCCTGTGAGTTTATATCGGTCCCCATAGGTGAGTTGCCAGAGCCACAAAAAGGGGTGAGCTAAGACAGCAAAGCATCCTGGGATGTGACTTCTTACAAGTCCAACTAAAAATCGCTCGTCTTCCCACACATTTCCTAATGCGTCATAAAAAAAAAACACATGACATCACCGGACGCACAGCGGTTCCTTTTAGAGCCCATCGACCTCGCTGTACGTCTCTGTGAGTTATGTGGCATGTATATGCATGTTTGACGCAGCGCCATTAAAATGCATTGTACTCAAGAGACAAACAGAGACATCGCTTTAAACGTCAACGCGGGCCAATCAAATCCCCTTACCCACAATCCACGCCATCGTCCATCCTTTCCATTTTTTTTTTACATTGCAGCTGCTAATGGAGCAGCCGGAAGATAGACAAAGCTAGCTTTGTCAGCTCACTCCCCTAGTCGCTGTCTGCTGACGAGTCCACTTGTTCTCCAGTCGACAACGCTCTACACACACTCTTTCAGTCTTCCAATCGTTTAACTCATTCACTGCCAGACGTGCAAAAATGTGTCCACTCCAGTGCCAGGGTTTTTGTCATTGTCACTAGAATTCTAAGACCTACGGAATATTGAGTTTTAGGACGACATAAACATTCAATACAACATTGGAAACCTTTGATGATCTTATTTCATCAAAAAAAAGAGTTAATTCCTAAATGATATGGGTCTGGAGTTATATGAGCTTGAAATGAGGGCAGATGTCCAAAATACATATTGGTTTATATAACGCTTTAACAGCTCAAGAAGGAACAAAGCGCTAACATGGAAAAAAAGGGAAACGCTGCCCCTTTGTGAAAAAGAGAAAAACATTGACAGAGGCCGTAGCCAGCGCTTTATTGGCACCAAAACATGAACAAAAATGGCGCTCCGCGTCATATTTTCAATTCTCGAGCATATTCGTGAATGGCAGTGATTGATTTAAATTTTAAAAAAGTAGTTTCTCCCACTATGACCCTCTACATCTGTAGCAAAGTCACGCGGAGCGATAGCGCGGCCACGGCGGTCATGCGATCTCAGTCACGGCCTCGCGGGAAGGGGATGAAAAAAGGAAGCGTGTGTTGCAGTGGACACATGAGAGGTCAGAGGTCAACTCTAGGCTGATAGCATCAGTTGGACTCCAAATGTGGGTTAATTGTTTTTTTTTAACTCTACTTATGTTGCAATTGGACTCTTTTTGGTTGACTAGGAATTAAAAATACTTGATCCATCTGCTCAGAAATGTTCAGTGCGGCATCATATGGCCCACAGGCCATATGTTGCCCACCGCCATGTTACCCTAAGGTCAGTTATACGCTCATTCAAATTCCACAGATCACATGAGTGAATACAGCAAAGATCAAAGTCAGTCCGAATGTGATAATTGTTGTGCTGCGTTTATAAAAAAAAAAGTCACTTGAGTAGCGCAACCTTTGCTGATCATGAGACCAAGTGAATGTGATGATGCAAGCAGTGACTGACTGATGATTTGAGAGTTCAGAGGATCAAATGTTGATGAGAACACAATAAAACCTATGGCAAAAAAATCAAATCATTAGATTGTTGTTGACTTTTTATTTATAATAATAATAATAACAATAATACATTTTATTTCAAGCGCATTTCAAAGCTCTCAATGACACTTTACAGTATTTAACTCATTCATAAATTTATTCAGGAATTAAAAATATGCGGTAGAGGTTTTTTTTCTTGTTTGGGTGTCGATTAAGCGCTGGACATGGTCTCTGTCAATGCTTTTTCCCTTCCAGCATTTCGCCTTTTTTCCATGTTAGCGCTTTGCTCCAGCTTCAGCTGTTGTTAAAGCGCTATATAAACCAATATTGTATTATATTTTGGACATCCACCCTCAATTCAAGTTTATATAACTCCAGACCTATATAATTTAGGAATGAACTCATTTTTCTGATGAAACAAGAAAGTGTAAGGTTTCTTACTTTAATGTTTATGTAGTCCTTAAACTCAATATTCTGTGGGTCCTGGAATTCAAATGACAATGACAAAAACCCTGGCACCATAGCCGACACATTTTTGCACATCGTCTGGCAGTGAATGAGTTAATGATGTAACGATATTTTATTGCAAATTAATTCACGCCCACCATAAAGCCACAATCCTCACTATTCGTTTACCTTCAAATCCTCCCAAGTGTTGAACCGCCGCAATAATAAACAGCATTCAATGGCTCCCGCTCTCAGCGTCACTCAATGTGTCATTTGTTTGTGCAGGTGTACCTCACGTCGCGGCCAAAAGTGTATTTTCAAATAAACAACACGTCACGAAACCAGGCTACCGTGACCCACATCTGCGAAACTCGTCACTCCGATGTGTCCGCGACAATAGCTCTGTTTATGCGACGAGTTGTCGGAGCAATTGTACAAGAGGCTGATGGATTAAAACATCCATCTCACTTGTCTGAAATGATCACCCCCCCCCCCCCCCTTTCTCCGACCCCCTCCCTCAATGCTTTCCTAGGCCAGCTTTCGTCATCTATGGCAACAAGTGGCCTCTTCCTTAGATGAATTTTGACATAATGCCGTCTGCTGCTATGCTGCTGACATGAGGCAGATTGAGAAAGGGGAGTGGGGAAGGAAGGGCAGGGCGGAGTGGTGAGGTTCATTGATTATGCTCAGAGGCGGACAGGTACACATGGAAGGGAAAAAAATGCATATAGATATTGATGTATTATACATTTTAACTCATTCCCTGCCAGACATGTTTTTGCTATTGTCATTTGAATTCCGGGACCCACAGGATATTGAGTTTTAGGACTACATAAACATTCAATGCAGCATAAGAAACTTTAGACTCTCTTCTTTCATCAGAAAAAAAAGAGTTAATTCCTAAGTTATATGGGGCTGGAGTTATATGGGCTTGAAATGAGGGCAGATGTCCAAAATACATATTGGCTTAAATAAAACTATCAACAGCTGAAGTTGGAACAAAGCACTAACTTTGAAAAAAGGGATATGCTGCCCCCTTATGGAAAAGAAAGAAAACATTGCCAGAGGCCATGGGCAGCACTTTATCGGCACCCAAGCATGAAAAAAAACCCGACCCCCCTCCCCCATACTCGTGATCAACCTGAGTATGCCGGTCTATTAAAATAAAACTTTACTGTTGCGGTAATGTCATGGTGCCGTAGCTAAGCGGGGGGGGGGGGGGGGGGGGGGGGGGTTCACATCTATATCGTTGTTCCTACACCCCATTTCATGTTCAACCCCGAGCTCCTGTCATCATCTTAGAGCACTTGGCAGTGGATCCAACAAGGAGCCAAAGTTCAAACAAGCACACATAAAGTGAAAATAGAATTATAACAACGTGATGGTCCGTCACTATAAATGTCATTTACGGTTCTGCTCACTGAGCTTTTTCATTTGATTTCAAGAACACAAAGAAATAAAACATGATGAGGGTCTCTCATTTTCAAAAATGATCCAAGATGCACGGATACAGTCGCGTATGCTTATATGAGTCAATGGCGGCATCGCTACTGTCAATTCTAACCCGTGATTCATTAATTGGAGTTTGGAATTATGTATTCCCTCATTATTTCTGATAAGAGTTTCTAGTCACAAATGTTATGATTTTTTTCCCCTGCCTTTACGGACACGATAATTAAATGTGTGGCTGAAGGTGAAGGTGTGTGTGTGTCATCTTAGTGGTGCATTATTGGAAGCCATTCTGGGGGAGTTATCCATTAATTTGGGGTTAAAGTCCATTTGCATCCAAACAAAGAGGATATGGGCCATCCATCTCCACACTAGGGGAAAGGGGGTTACAGTGGGGCACTGGAGAGAGTGGGTGGGGGTTGGGGGTGATGTGGGGTTGGTGTGCAGGGCAAGTGTGTGTCTTTACGCAAGCGTGGGGGGTGAAGTAGATAAATCTCTTGCCCCCAGGGGTGCATTTACATAGGTGAGGACTGACGGTTCGGCAAACAGAATGATTTATCTGAAAATACTACTACCGAGACAAGCACACCTATAGTACTCACACTAGCCCAACCGTGCATATGTTGAACATTATCCAAAATTTCACCAATTAAAAAGAATGGATCTAAAAAGTGACTCCCCACATTCAGACGTCAGTTCTGATATTGTTTCAATGAATCCTAAAACATCATCTCAAATTTACGTAAGGGTTAATCAATTGCATTTTACCATGCCAAGTCCCATTGAACATGAATGTAATTGGTTCATGCTAACACAGAGTCCCCCTCGCTAGGTACTGGAGGGGGTGTACACTTATATGTCTACGTTGTTTACTTCCACCCAATATCACAGTGTAAAGTTCATTTGTGAGTAAATAACATTATAAAGATCAGATACATATATTACAGAGTGGCTGGCTGTGGATTTCATCGCTAGGCCTTCAGTTGTGCTATGTCTGAATCACTCCACAGTTGCGAGTGTGGTGTGATATGAGCGCACGTCCACTAGAGGGGGCCGTTGACCAGGAAATAACTTGTATCTTGAAGAAACGTAAATACTGTCATGAAACTGGTCGAATTTTGACTCAGAACGTACAGATTGCGAAGGCCTCCAGATAGATTTCTGACCCTGGTAACAAATGATGGCTGAAATGTGATTGGTTAAATGCTAAAAATACGAAAACAAACTTCTGGAAGCAGCGCAACAGGGGTAGAGTAATGAAAGGAAGCCGAAAGACAATTTAGAATTATTTAATAATAAGAATTCTTGGACAATATAGAATTCACATTAATTAGTATGTGATTCAGATATTTTTAGGCCAGCAGAGAAGCCCCACCACTTTTTGGGAGATTGTAGGGACAGTTTTTGGCTGGCGTGCCTTGAGACTTTTCCCAATGGGAAAAATATGTGCCTTGGCTCCAAAAAGGTTGGGGCCCTATAGACCCCCCCCCCCTCCTCCTGCAAAAAATGCAATGTGGCAAAGAACGTGTAGATTTATTCAAAGCCTGTGTGCACATGTTCAATGTGCACAACAAAAGAAGCCACACACTGAGCACGCCCAACATATCGGGTACACCAAATCCTTACATTATACTTTCAAAAAGAACCGAGAAACCAAAATCTATATTTGAAACGAGATGATTTTTGCTTTTTTATTTTTATTTTTAAATGGCAGCTGCCTTCTCTCGTCCTGCACGGAATCCTCCCCTCCCTCTTTTTCTAACAGACTCACACAGACACGCGCAAACGCACGCGCAACATGCTGGGGCTCCCCCCCAAGCTATCAGCTTGGGCTTCCCCCTCCTTTTCCTCCTCCTCCTCCCCCTTCCTTCTCTCCTCCGGAGCGGGAGAGAAAGAGCGAGCGGTCCCCTCTTCACAGCCCCCCCTCCTGCACTACAGCCCGACTGCCTTCCACCAGACGCGTTCACACCGGGGCTCCGCGCCCCGTTAAAGGAAGGGACGACCCGTTCGTGGGGAGAGACATGCATCCGAGATGGACGACAGAGTAGACGACGCTATGAAAGCTTATATGGAAGTCTGGGATGGGAAAACAACCAGAGAGAGGGGTGGTGAGGGGGCGGACGCCAGGGAGATGAATCCGACAAGCAAGCCTTACTCCGGGGCGTAAGAGCAACGCGAGGTACCCTCGTCTCTTCCAGGGAGCAGAGATAGGGGCGGGGAGTCGAGCAGTAGGTGTCCGTGTTTGGGTGACGAATCCCGGGGACGGTTTGGAAAATCCTGCGTGTGTATATGTGGGGGTTGGGAGTGGAAGCTGAAGAGACTGCAGCTTTGTGTTGGAGACAACCCCACCACCACTACAACCTTCCTCCCTCATCCTCGCTACCATCAGCTTCTCCTCCCACAAGACGCCCCCTTCTGCAGCCGAGGCGCCATTTTTAAACACAAGAGATTTCTTTTTTTTCTTGGTGCAACGGTTTCGTGTTACACTTTGGGACAAGAATGTGGACGGACAGGGAGGACAGCAGGATGCAAACTGGACCAGCCGCACTTTTTTGGGGGTTGGGGGGGGGGGTTGTTTTGTATTTGCACAGGTGAGGAAATTCATTCATTCATTGTTCTTGTTAAAAAAATAATACCCCCATCATTAAATAAGATATTTAATACAATATACCGTGTAACAAATGTAATTACAATACTTAAAAAAATCACTTATTGATCATGTTTAACATTTATAGTTATAAACCATGACGTTTTTATCACATGTTTTAAATGTATGTTAATCTTTTACCATATATAAATTTAAAAATGCAATTACAGCAAACTCAATATTACTGAGGTTACAATAATAGTAAAAGTAAATCACTATAGTAAAGCAAATCAAATCACTATTAAGCAATCCATGAGCGCGCACGTTTGTGTGCGTGTGTGTGTGTGTTTAATCTACCCTAAAACACGCAGTAAGACTGATTTTTTTTTCCAATTCAAGTATATTCCACATAAAATGCATTTACCCCAATTGACTCGAAACGAATACAACCAAACTAAATTACAATTAGAACATTTAACCTAACATAACTCGGAATGCGACCATAATCACGAGCAGTTGGCTTTTTGACGTGTGTGTTTAATTACCAGACCACATTCAGAATGACTGTAAGCCGTCCAATTTCAAGTAAAATTGATTTGACATGTATTTATTTTATTTTTTAATTGACGTGTCTTGACTATAAATGAGAACGATTGATTATAATTTGAATCTTGGATATACGTGTCACCAGAACGAGAACGTAGCATCGTGTGTGTGTGTGTGTGTGTGTGTGTGTGTGTGTGTGTGTGTGTGTGTGCGTGTGTGTGTGTGTGTGTGTGTGTGTGTGTGTGTGTGTGTGTGTGTGTGTGTGTGTGTTTAAACACACACGCTCATAAAGTCCTACCGAGAAAGTGTTTTCTCCAATATTGCAAAATGATTTAACTTTCATTAAAAAAAAACTCTTTATTTGATCCCATTTCATGTTGCATCGCCCTTTCACTTCAGCAAATGTAAAATTGCAGCCTAGCTGGCTGCAATTTCCATAATGACACAAAGTGGAACCCCCTTTTTTGAAGAACACGCTTTTAGTTGTACGAACTGCGTCACAAACTACCCAACGGCTTGATTAAAATGCGCGTGTATTATCCTTATTATTTTATTCGCAGTTTTGCATTTCGGTTGAACATTTTGGACAAAAATAATAATAATCGACATTCTCTTTCATTTTGTGTGTGTGTGTGTGTGTGTGTGTGTGTGTGTGTGTGTGTGTGTGAGAGAGAGTGTGTGTATTATTTCATACTCTGGCAGCTTCGGGTTGAATAGTACAATGGGGGCGTGTGGAAGCTGGATTGCTTATTTTAAAAATCTTATTTTGAAAATCCCAAAAGAAAGTCTGCTCATTTAAATAAACATAATAAACCATTGTGCAGCTTTTTAGTGATGATTGCAATCGGTTGGATGAAAATATTAATAAACCGTGAATTTGTTTTTGATTAGATCACAAATGAAGTTTGATTTTTTTAGAAACAATTAAAAAAAGGTATATTAAAATAAAGCATTTAAAGATAAATGACACTGTAGGTTATTTATACGGGTGGTTATAACTCATGCTTGCTTTTAAATACTACCCTTGTGCTTCAAGGCTTAAAAAGATTTTTCTTTTGGGGTGGAGGGTTTCAGCAATGTTGTTGAACAATATGGCTTTTTTTTATAAAAGCAACTGCTGATTTGAATTTGAATCTCTTTAAAAAAATGTGTTACGTCAGATGACTCACTTATTCTGCCTGAGTATGTAAATTTAGGAGAGGACAGTCCACATGAATAAATAGATGTCATACTCTATGAATTGTTGTTGTTTGACATTTGATAATAATTGTGAATTATTTTATTGAACATACAGGTACATTTTGTATTACATTTTGTATATTTAGTAGTATTTATAGTAAATGAAAAAAATACACCATACAGTCACTATATGCCTAGAAGTGTGTGTGTGTATGTATATACATATATATATATACATTATACACATACACACACATCTATGCATATAGTAATTGGATGATGTATTTTTTCATTTACAATAAAAAATTCTGCAAATGTATTTTCTGACTTTTTGTGATTCGAATTGTGATGTGGGCAAGGGGTTGATGGGTGGGGGGGGCATATAAATAAAATTTATTTCACAATAACGTGGTGTGTGTGTCCGTTTGAATGAACCGTGAGGACTTTGGGTTACGCGGGGACATGTCGGGGTCATACCGAGCAGAATCGTGCCCATTCTGCAGGTTGTGTCGTTTTGGCGAGCTTGAAGCGACTGACCAGACAGGAATCACGTGACCTCCTCTAATGACATCACAGCCCATTAAGAGACGCAAATGAACTCCATGATGAAGCTTTTGAAGTCGAATATAAGAGAGCATCATTAAGTCTGGGGAACAGGGCTTTTTCATTACACGCTGTTAATAGCAACACAACAGTTTCCTCACTTTTGCTTTTGATGGAAAAAGGCATCCTCCGTTTTCTTCATGCTGCTTCCCCCCCTATCACACCCCCTTCCCCTATTTTCAACACATGAGTCCGACTAAGCTAATTAAATGAAAACATGGTAAAATGGCACGTCATTAGCATTTACTATTTTCTTCAGAGGAGGCCTTTTATCCCCAAAAGTTACTTTCATGCAAACTCGCCTGCAACAATATTCAGCACGCTGGAGCGCTCTAATTCTGGGGGTGTCATCGTCATTTTTGTCCCTCAGAGGGTGTTTCACTCACATCCTATTATGCCTTGTATGGAATAAATTGACCGATTAGCCGTTTTGGGGGTGAATCAGTCAACAATTTTTTGCTGTTTGTTCACTTTTTGTTCAAGTACTGCATTTTCCAGTGTATAAGGCGCAGTCAAAAACCTTGATTTTCTTCCAAAGATGGCCCTGCGCCTTATACGTGCCTTATATATGAAGTACAGTAATATTGAGCCACAACTGGTCTTGCAACTACTGTCAGCAGCAACTGACTCCTGTAGAAGTGGTGCGCAACCCCAGCCTCTACTGTCGCACCTGATAATGTGGTGCGACTTATATTTGGAAAACTTGGATATACTTCTAAATTATATTTGGAAAACTTCATTCATTGTAGGTGCGCCTTATATTCTGGTGCACCTTATACGCCGGAAAATACGGTACGCGTAAACGGGGGTAGTGCAATTATTTCAAAATCCCACCGCTATTTATTACATAACACAGATTTTAGTGAGGCTCATGGAATACGACCCGGCGGGCCAGATATGGCCCCCGGGCCTTGACTTTGACACCGATGATCTACCGGAGATGTATTAAAACGATAACAGCTGACTGACAACGTTATGGTAAAGAACCAGATTTTAGACGGAAAAACAAGTAGAATATGAAACATGAACCGAAGCCAGCCTCCACGGCGTCAAAGCACTACTTTTGCGAAAGCACACATGCAGACGGGAGCTTTGTCATCGGGCAAGTGAGTGAACGGCTGCAGATGCAAACACATTACACATGAGAGGTTTTCACTAGTCGTTAGTGAGAGGAGGAGCTGTCAAGAGGTGGTAGTGGGGTCCCATCTCCCCAACCCCACCCCCCTAAAAAAAAAAACCAAGCCCTGCTGCTGCTACCGGGAGTTACCCCCCCCCCACCCTATACAGAAAAGGCACCCAGCTAAGAAACACAATATAAACTCAATTAAATGCAGTCTCCGCTGCGATTTGGCGCAATGAATGATAAATTGGCCGTCGTCCTCACACGGTGGGATCTCCGAATTTGCAATCATAGGCAAGAAACATTGGATAAAATATGCAGGGGAGCCCGCACCGTTTACCAAATTTCAATCCAGGAGGGGGCAACTGTCTGTGTGAGCCTTTGTTCGAAAATGCCTGCTCAAATAACCAACCTCGTTAAGCATGTTGTGGTTGGGGTCAAAGTGGGTTAAATTGTGCATTTGTCACACGGTGCAGGGCAAAAATAAATACATAAATAAAATTAATGTCCAGAAAAACTATATATGTATAAATATATAGACATTGATACAATAGAAAGGCCGCCTGCTGTGTGCGTCAATAGAATCCACGAAATGCCAGTTAGGTGCTAGGAAAGTTTTCACATGATTCCAACGTAATGGCCCAAATGAGACAAATGCATTTGTTAAAAGGAAGTAAACAAGTCATAAGTTTTCATTTAACTCATTCAGTGCCAGACGTGCAAAAAAAGGTGTCCATTCCAGTGCCGGGGTTTTTGTCATTGTCACTTGAATTGCAGGACCCACCGAATATTGAGTTTTAGGACGACATAAACATTCAAGATGGCGTTACAATATATATTCTCTTCTTTCATCAGAAAAAAAGTTAATTCCTAAATTATATGGGTCTTGAGTTATATGAGCGTGAAATGAGGGCCGCTGTCAAAATACAATGCAATACATACACATAGGTTTATATAGCGCTTTAACAACAGCTGAAGCTAAAACAAAGTGCTAACATGGACAAAAGGGAAATGCTGCCTCCTTGTGGAAGGGAAAAAAACATTGGCAGAGGCCATGGTTAGCGCTTTATCGGCATTCTAGCATGAAAAAACAAAGCCCGAATAAATTCGGGAATGGCGCTCTACGTCATATTTTCAATTCCAGAATAAATTAGTGAAAAAAATCCTTTTATCCATATTAAAAAAAAAGAATGTTTGATCAGCAGAGAGCTTTTACTTATTCAACAGTGATGTGAAAAATCAATGAAACACAGTTACCGCTGCGTTTATGACGCCGACGCAATCACACCAGCAATTTCACTCCTTGCCATAGCGCAAAGATGATTTCAAAGCATTGTAGAGTCTTACAAAATATTAAACGCAAAAAAAAAATGATCAAAAGGACCCGATTCAAACCCTCACAAGCCAAATACGACAATTCAAAACGGATTTGTCTAATTAAGTAGGAAGTTGGACTGTCGCTCAGAATAGACTGAAATTCTGACAGGGGGGGGGGGAGTGTCACGGTAAGTCCAACAGCGAAAGAGCTTCATCATGGAGGAATATTGATTTTTGGAGTGGATTGACTGAGACACACACATACATACACACACACACACTTACTTTTCTTCCCTTTATTCCATTAATCTCCGTGAGCTGTGTAAGATACTGGAGGGTTAGTGTAACATTGTGCAGCTCTAATGTATTCCAGCCCTCACTTTGCCTGTGGCATCCATATGTTTAATTCCACTACAAATGTTTTGACAGCAAATGAAACCTCCCCCCCCTTCATACTTTTGGTTTGCCTGGATTTGTTATATTTTTTCCCTCTTTTCTCTCAATGCATCTAAAGGGATTTTCTCTCACAGTCATACTTTATTTAATTAGTTATGGACCACCTGGAGTTCAAACATTTACCCTGGCTGATGTCAGACTCCGCCAACTATGCAAAAGAAAACAACAGATTACATTTATTATAATGAGCTGCAACATGAATTCCATTTTGAGGAACTGGGCCTCGCTGGTCACAAGATTAGACACAGCTGGGTCATTTTGAGCAATGTTAGATGTCATATTAAAAAAAATGTCTACAGACCCCTTTTCAAATACCGCATTTTCCAATGTATAAGGCGCACCGGAGTATGAGGCGCACTTTCAATGAATGAAAATATGTTTTCTAAATATAAAAATGAAATAGATTAAAACATTTCAAAATATAAGGCACACCACATTATAAGCCGCCACATTAGCGACATTTCTCTTGGGGGAAATGGAGTTGTTGTCTGTTAAGTCATTGCGAAACCTGTCGTGTCTCAATATGACATCATATATAAGGTGCACCTGCGTATAAGGCGCAAGGTCATTTTTTCAAGAAAACGAAGGCTTTTGGGTGCAGCTTATACACCGGAAAATACGGTACTCATAATATCATGACGATGACGTGGTAGCGGTGGGACGTTTCATCATCTTGCCTGTCACCATCCGACGCTGACATCCAGTAGATAGACTAACAACGATCCATTAAGGCTTTTACAAAGAAGAAAAAGAATAATAATTGAATCAGGTTGCAAAGTTGTCGGCGGAAAAGATCACACCAAGATGTAAAAAATCCCCATTACGAGGTTGACGACCATCGGTCATAATTGCTTTCATATGTCCGACCTTTCGGGCAATGGTCTGCTGCAAGCAGACCATTAAACACGAAAATAAACTGGAGTTAAATAAATAGCTCTGACAGATTCAATTAAAATGGAGTATTTCTCTTTTTGGAACTACCTTTGAATAGATGGGCGCCTGTGTCGCCTAATATGTTGTCTACGTTTACCTTTTCAGAAGCACTTTGCACACAATTTGAAATTTAGACGTGCATGCTAGGCAACATTTTAAACAGGAGTCGACGGGGTGGTCAAAGAAGCACGTCTCTATTTCTCCTTAGGTGAGGTCTTCCCACGTGTACACACGCGAGCAGGCAGTTATCATCTTGCCATATGCTTTTGTCACCCCCCCCCCCGCCGACCGACCACAGACATCTTGCTTTGTCCCACAATACCAGAATCTACCTTCATGTCCTCACAAATATGGTAATATCGAACATGAAATACATTTTAAGCACAAGGGATATATATATTTCTGAACAGCATAAACAAAAATTAACACTATTCAGGGTGAATATTTAGCCATGTGCAGCACCCCCCCCCCCACAATCACACACACTATCAACAAGACACTCAACTCTGTGTGTTGTAAGCTCGACAGGAAAGAGGAGAGAAGCATAGTCAGATAGGGAGAGTGCAGTTGAAAGCGAAGGGCTGTGTGGATGTGTGTGTGTGTGTGTGTGTGTGTGTGTGTGTGTGTGTGTGTGTGTGTGTGTGTGTGTGTGTGTGTGTGTGTGTGTGTGTGTGTGTGTGTGTGTGTTCAGCAGGAGGTTTTAACGCGAGTTTCCGGCCCAGGATGGCCCATTCATCATTCTCACATGGTGGGTTTACTTTGCCAGTGATAGAGAAAGCTATGAGGAGCAGCACTACGGGAAGAATTCGTGTGTGTGTGTGTGTGTGCGTGTGTGTGTGTGTGTGTGTGCGTTTACCTCACAAAAAAGATAAATCGGGAATGTGTGCGTGCATGTTACCTGGTCCTCACAAAAATGTTCAAACAGGAATGTATGTGTATGTGTATGTGTATGTGTACGTGTACGTGTATGTTTATGTATGTGTGTGTGTGTCTTGGGAGGAGGGGTCCGATGGCCAAAGCAGATGTGAAAAAGTGTGGCGGTGCGTGGGTGTTTACGCGGGTGAGGCGTGTCACGGGGGTCACATGTGCCTCTCCCCTCATGTCCTGTCATACATGTCAAAAGCCAACCACTTATTTTTCGACCCGGCCATCCTCATAAAATTGAAAAGAGGCGAAGCTCGGCCGCAGCTGAGCCCATCGGCCCCTCCCTCTTTTATTTTTTATTTATTTTTTATTAAACAAGGCCTTTGTTTTAAACGCTATCACGCCAAATTGCGTGAGTGGGCTCACGGGTTCAGCATGGGGTCAGGTGACATAACGGATGATCCAACGACAGCTTCAAACAAACCGCCGCCGCCATGGCAACTACCGAATATGCAACAACTTGACAGAGGAGAAGAGGTCAAAGGTCGGAAGGGGAGGACAAGCGAGGAGTCACATCCTGAGAGTTGCCGTACGCTCGCGCGCAACGACTCCACACCTGCGCCGTCGCGGGTTCCCCGGGTGAGCTCGACTGGAACACCCAGGTGTCGACCTTTGACCCGTGAGATCAGCTGGTCTCACGTTGTGGTTTGACAAGCATAGAGGAAAAAAATGTGAACGACAGCCTCCCCTGCTGGCCTCGTGTTGAACCACAACCGGCTACGGAAAAGTGGCGGTGGCCGAGGTCAAATCCTCCAGTCTTTTTGATTACACTTTGGAAAGGGGTTAAAATGGAAGGGGGTGGTTGCCGTGGTCACCGCAAATAGGGAACACCTGTGGGAATTTTGAATTTGTCATGTCTTAGCCATGCATGAATACCACGATAATGATACACACTCGCTGCGGCCGTTATGTTGTTTAAGGTCACTCGCAGCGACGTCGACATGAGTTTTCAATGTTGACGTTATTGTTGGCTATCATTTCACTGTACAAATCCATTCCAGATGTGAACCCCTCGTGGTAAAACTACAACCCCTGGGCCAAAAACTGCCCTTTTTCCATTCTTGAATCAAACATATGGAGCTTTAGCATTATCCAGAATTATGTAGTACTTGTTGTATTGATTTTATGGACCATTCTTGGCATTATTAATGTATTTTATGAAGTAATTTTCATTGGTTCTTTATAACAATTCAAAGTAAAAATCGGGGTGGGCGGGTCTGTGTAAAAGTCAGCAGATTTCTTACAAAAGTCTATTTGGATAAAAATACAAAACGATTCTTCAATAACAAACGCCGCAGGGTGTTTCGTACACCCCCCCCCCCCTCCCCTAAATACATTCCCTGGTGATTTTTCCAAAGGGTCTGCATAGTCTGTCAGAGGTCTGGTAGCAATGAGAGTCTCCTTAAAGGTCAGCAGGGGGAGTCGGCGGAGATGGGGAGGGGGGGGGGGGCATTGTAGGGCGACTGCCAGGTCGCCAGCCTGGCCTCGGGACAACCCGGGTAGGCCCGCTGACCTTTTCTGAGGTTGGCGCAGCTTTCCATGCGGAGAGTGGACCAATGTGTGGGGCCTGAGGGGGGTCATGTTTAAATGTGCCCACATGTTGAAGAGAATGCGCATACTAGCATGTATATACATATATTATATTATTGCTTACCTGTTTTCAGTTTATTATTATTATTTTTACTTGTACAGGGGTTGAACCAGCCCTTCTATTTTTTCCCCCATGCATGCGTACGTCTACTCAAGTACAAAATCCAGAGTACCTTTATCACCATTGTCATAAACCAGGGTTGGAAATATTTGGCCGTCATATCATCTAGTAAATAACATACAGCGTACTGACAAGGTGGGCGCTTAGCACTTTGTCCAACAGCTCATTTTACTGTTTTTGGCCGACAGCTTGGCACAAGCTGAAAGGAGCAGAGTAAATAAAGTGGCCGTTCTGTGTGGGCCCACTAAATAGCTTGTGTCTCTTGTGTCTCCAAAAGAGAGGCGGAAGACGTGATCACGAGGAGAGCCCGTGTCTTTTCTTCTCTTCGCCGCTATTCAAGGCCCTCTTCTTCTCTCCGCCCCACTTCTCGCCGTTTTTGCGCCCCGAACCCCCCCCCCCCCCCCAGTCCACTTCTGCCGCCCAGCGGCTCTCAAACATGCGGGAAGGCGAGATCAATGGTGTCCACGGCGAGGACTGAATTTCGATGAGAACAGAAGAAAGGAAGAGGAAGGGAGAACAAGTAGAGGCGGGGAAGGCATGTGAAAAGTGGAGAAGGGGGGGGGGGGGGGGTTAAGGATAGTATATCTTGCACAGGGGAGAAGGAAAAAGAAACGGGAGGAATGCTGAAAGGTCCGCCGACGACCGAGTGAGTGTCGTGGAGTCTCACAAGGCCCATTACCAAAATGTGGAAATGCTTTCTCAATTTTTTTGGAACGCTTGGGCAAAGATGTGGAAAAAGAAAAACACACACAGAGCCACCTCGGTAGGCTGTTCGTCTCTGGCGGGAACTGTCAGATGCTCATCATCATCAGTCTTGCTTCTTTCACACACACACACACCGAATGAAGTCAATGTATTGTAATTCTGTAAAACCGAAACGCTACTAAAACGAGGACGCTACGGAGCATGCAGCTGCACTCCCACCCGGACACAGTTGAAACCCGCTGATATAAAACGTGGGCAAATGGGTGCAAATGTTCGTATGTGCTCTATAAAATCCTTCCCCAGAGCTATAGATCCCAGGCAACAGGTAGACTTCACACACACACACACACACACACACACACACACACACACACACACACATTTACAGGCTGTAGATCATCACAGTGGGCTGAAACGTCAGCACTGCCGTACACAGAAAGCCTTAAGAGTCGATTTAATAGAGGAAAGGCAGCATGAATTCCCGCAGTCATTCTGTTCCACTCAAACATACCATTCACAGCACACCGCTCCCGTTAACATGTGTGTGTGTATACATATAAAAGAGTACGTTCTCATGCAAATTCGACATTCGACATACCTGCGTGTGTACCTACGGAGTACGGGGTCATGCAGCTCGTATGGGAGGACGTTTATGTGCGCGTTGTAGCCAAAGGGCCGATATTGACCCGTCAGTGCTGCTCTGTCACCTCTTCTCTTTATGAGGCTGGCCTTTTAAAAACAAACTGGATTTATGGTCAGTTTGAGACTGCGTGTGTGTGTGTGTGTGTGTGTGTGTGTGTGTGTGTGTGTTTGCGTGTGGGTGTGAGACGAAATAGGAGGGAGGTTGGAGGAAAGATGGGGTAAATTAGTAAAAAATCCTAAATGTATGTACATATACCGTCATTACTTGTGTTTCACTATAAATGGGGACCAGGACCACCCGCCATAGCCGAAAATCCGCAAAATAGAGTTATATAATAATGATAACCCACGTGATAAGACAGAAGGGGATGCTGGGCGGGGGCGAGAAGATGCACAGTCAATCCACATCACTCTAAATTATGGAATATTGTGTTGTCATTGGGTGACATCAGCGCTGGTAAGCAATCAAGCAACAGCCATGTCCAAAATCTCGGAGTCATTTGGCATTTTTTCTTTTATTCTGAAGGGTTTGTTTTCCGACGTAATTTCACAAGTTTCATTTGCTTTCACGGGCCGAATAAAATGACATAGCGGGCCAGATTTGGCCCCTGGGCCTTGACTTTGACACCTGTGCATTAGAGTGTTTGCTGTTTACATGTGTTGACCTAAAAAAGTGCTGCTTTCGGGATTAGGGGTGGGGCTATAGCATAATTTCACCCTTAAACACGGTGATAGATGGCGATATTAACGCGTAAACGCTGCTCGGCGTGCAGATGGCGACTTTGCATCTTTCTCTCCACGCGTCAGCTTCAACTCGCTCCGCTTGAAAAATGGATTTCACAGTAAGACCACCTACCCCCCCGCCCCCCTCAACCTACCCTTGGAGATGACCAGAACACACTTGGCCTCTCAGCATTTTCTTTAAGCTTAAATCATACCCAAGTAGACGTACGTCATTCTTTCTTTGGGCCTTTATTCCGAACAGGAGGAGCCATTTGCTAACGTGTGGTCCACTGGCCTCATTAATGAGACCGCCACACGCCGGCCGGCCGAGAAAACGCCTATTGTCCTCTTTACCTCGCCGTTCCTAATGCTTAGCATTCGTCGTTAGTGCTCGACTGTAGTGCTCTGCCGATGGTCAAATGACAAAGTCTTAATAGAAGACAGAGGGGGACGACCAGGGGGGACAAAGGTGGGCAATGTTCGATGGGATGTGGCCAATTCCAGCGTGAGAGCCTTGCCTAAAAAACACCCATTCACGGGCCGTCTAATGCTGGTGTGTAATTAAATGTGATTACTGGAGCAGAGGGCTCCTCTTTGCCTCGCTGAAGGCCACACACAAGCACTGGAGGCGGCTCGCGCTCGCTCATTAAGGAGCCGCTAACAGATGTACACAAGCGGCGACCGCAGGCGGACCTCCGATCTCTCAGGCTGATTGATGCGCGCGCTCAAACAAACACACGCTAGAATTAAGGTTTCTAGATGCGCCGGGATCAGGATTGGAATTAGTATGAAAGACCAAATCTGGCCTTGTTTTGGCCTCTTTTTTCCCATCCCTCCACCATGAAGGCGTTTTTTGATTATTTGGATGGGAATAAAATGTGAATTAGAGTGGCAATGTTTTCATCAGTCAAAGTCAAACAGAGAAATCAAACGCACCCCAATGGAAGGTAGCAAAAATCACGGCGTCTTTACACCTGTCAACCTGCAAGACACTGTGACCTTACTAACGGCTCCATTTTTTTCTTACTTACCGAGAAAAAAACACATACATGTGAGTAGTATTTCAGTGCGCCATTTTATGAACAAAATTTCACATGTCAACATGAATACTTTTAATAAGTTACAAGATATTTCTAGCAATAATCAAGTATGTTCTTTATTGTAAAGCATTGTGGCGCATTTTGCTGTGGACAAATTCCCCAAAAAATATTTGAATTTGTGTTTTTACGATGTATAATGTTGTAAAAAAATATGAATGATATAACGGTTAAAAAAAAGGTCTTTTTTTATGTAACTGATTTCAAAATAAAATTCCACTTGACCGGAACTTGTCTTCTTGGAACTTTTGTTTCTCCTCGAGACTTTTTGCACGTACTGGTCGACTTTGCTTTTTACGAGTAGCAATATTTGTTATCATTAACATTCCTGTTAATATTTAATGCCGAAAACGGAATGGAAAAAATCTCTTAATGATATTGAACATTTTTTGTGTTTCCCGTACAAACTTTCTTGTATGACGCACACATCCAAAAAAAATGTGCAAAAATCATACAAAACACGGCCAGTTGACAGGTATGCATCTCGCCAGGGCTAATCAAACATCAAGCAACTTGAAATCCAAACAAAAATCAACGACACCGCACACACATGCACGCACCTCATCTCACCGCCTCTCTTTTCCTGGTCAGACGTAGTCCCCCCTTTGGCGCTCATGGGAAATCCAGAGCATGCCAGGCACCACAAAGGCGTCCTTTCAGCCGCCCGCATGCTTGACCTGTGCGGGGTCGCCGCTCTGCTTTGTGCCCCGTGACCCCCCTTGGTCACTTTGGGGTCACGGCAAAGGACCCCTAGGTCAAATCCAGATGCCTGCGTCTAATTTCATCCAAAGTGGGTTATCCGACTGAATCTGGCCTTAAATGTGCCCCCTCGCCCCGCTTCCGATAACCCGACGACTACTTCCCAACACATGAGTGACTCTTTGGAATATAAACCGCCACGCCGCACTGTTAATTGGACTACCAGGACAAAAAAAAACAACTAAAGTATTCACACATACACACACAGAGTCCAGCGCGAATGCCCCCCAACCCCGTGGCTTGCGCTCTGCCCTGAAGGATTAGGTGCAGGAAGACCCACGTGCACGCGCACGCGCACACTTAAACGCAGCAGGCCTGGCCGAGGGTCTACCTTGAGGGATTAGGTGCAGAAAGACAGGACCTTCCAGCCAATCAACTGGTCTGTCACATTGATTTGGAGGGGGTCACTGGTGCAAAAAGGAGCAGGGCTTTCCTGTCTTAACCTCTCTGATCATACACATATGCACACTTAGACACACGCACAGACACGCTGATAAGAGTTTGTATTCTTCGAACATGACATTTTCATTGTAAAATATTGTTGTTGTTTTGACCACTTTTTACACACTCAAAACTATCACAAAACATCAGTCCCCATTGAGACAAATGATCATGCCATTAATCCGTTCCATATAGCAATTGTGCATGATTTTTTTATGAAATGAAAAATAACTTTCACAGTCACTGACTCTTAAACACACACTTGATTTCTAGATGTCAAATTGTCACTTCCGTGCACACACAATGCTAACGGAATGTGTAATTGACGCACCTAATCAGTTTGTACTCTTTCATGCCTAGAAAAAAAATACTTTTTTCTAGTCCTATGTACAGTCGTTGCAAATGACCTTTTTTTACGTACCTGTATATCTTATTTGCTCTAGATTTTGGAAAGCTTCCAAAGCACAAGGTAACAGGTCAGCACAAGGGCTGCAGGGGAAAATGATTGACATCTCACAGTCTATCTTTGATTGGTTATTTTTCTCGGATGTGGTTTTAATTGTAAACGCGCCCTTTAAGTTGAAAACAATGGCGTGCGTCCCCCACTCCCCTGCTCCTTGCTAAAAAAAATCCATCTGACATCCACTTCCATTCATCCCCCAGCTGCCTCCCTAACCATCACATCGCAGCCTTTGAATAACCTTGATCCTTGGAGATACAGTGCAACCCTTCTCGGCAAAATGCTCTGGGTTCCCCCTCCCTCCCACTACCCTGAGAGTCTTTCTTCCATTTCCTGGTCAAACAACACAATAGTGTTCTATCTGAGAGGGCAGCAGGCAGACAGCAGGAATAAAACGTCACAAGTTACATTAAGGTACTGGAGTTGAATGTTTTTTTTTCCCGATGAGGGTGTTTTAGTTTTTTTTTTTTTTGTTTACCCTCACACCTTTAGCCTCGGCATCCCCCCTTGTTTCCCTTTCCTGACCGGAACCAGAAGGCTGGAAAAACAGGATCTGCTTATATACATAGATATATTAGTGTTGCTATGATTACAAAGACAATCAGTGTAAAGAGGAAGTCGGCTGCACTTTATGACTTACAAGAGCTCCTTGGTTTGATGACATGAATGTTCCCTTCCTTTGACCCCCGACAAGAGGTGATTTTGTACACAAGTCCTGAATTCATAATTACGTGAAACAAAAAGAGAACATTCCTTACCTTTCCTACTTGTTGGCTTTCACGCTGGAAGTTCCCGAATTCATCGCATAACTTGGTAACCTCGAACGCTGGGAACATTGTAGATGGAGGCCCGCCTGTAAATATAGCAACACAAGTTAAAATATTAAAAATGCACTCAAATGGACTGAATATAGAACTGAAAAAAAATAGCTTTGGCCGTTGTTCGTATCATGGCAGTTTTCACGCTCTGGTCTACATTTCAGGCAACAAAGATGAAAAACATAAACGCTAGAAATACTTGATGACGGCTGTGGTCCACAGGCAGTAAGTTAAATAAAACCATCTGGGAGATTTTTCAGCAACACTATTTGCTGTCAACTGCTCTCAACCAAGACATTTGAAACCTGGCATCGGCATCTCAATTTATCCGATGAAGAGATGAAAGGCTGGAAAGGTTGGGAAACAAATGAGTGGATTAATTGAATTTTATTGTCGTGACACGTCATGAGTACAGGGAAACAAAATCCAAAGTTCTCAGTTTGGGAATCGCTGATTCATTATTACGGCCTATTGGCCATAATTGTGGTATCAGATAAAAGTAGTGCAACTATATTTGTGCAAACGAAAAGGTAACAAATTGTACGTCATTACACTCAGTTGACGCTAGAGGGAGTGCGAGTATTTCATGAAAAGGCAAAGGCGTCGGCTTTGTTGTCTTGGTTTACTTCCTTGACTCCAATCGCTACTTCCGGCTACGACAGCGAGTAGGGGGCGGTCGTAAACAGTCAATGCGCATTTGATTTAATATTTCGAATAGTTGTTTTAAAACTATTAATTCCACGCTTTTAAAGGAAGACGTAAATCGATGGACGTAATAGACACGATGATATTCATGATTAAACAAGCAGGCTGACGCGTCGTTGGGTGAATTATGAACCTTTAAACGGTGAAGTTCATATCTTTACGCTCTTGCGATAAACTTTAACATTGTGTGACGTGTAATCACACGATATTATGTTTTTTTTTTTCATTTATTCAAACGGTAAATATTACATTTGTCAAGTTTGTGACGAACGTTTACTATCCCCACAGCGCCACGTCACTGGAGAGAATTGAGGCACCCCGGAACTAAAGACGAACCCCTCTGTGGCCAAGGGATACATTTCGATTTTTTCCCTTCAGCTTACGTGCATTGTTGTTATTTGACATTCGCCGACCGGGGGGAAAGAAGAAGTTGCATGTATTACAATGACGGCGTCCAACTGGGGTCTCATCATGAACGTGGTGAACAGCATCGTCGGCGTGAGCGTGCTCACCATGCCTTTCTGCTTCAAACAGGTGTGTCACCTGCGACGTGCTCGTATTTATCGTGCACGAAGGACGCCAGTTTATGCCACTTTTTTAAAAATTAATCGCAAATTAATTATGGATGGAAGTAACAATTACATCTTAATAGAATTAGCCACCTACTGTATTTTGCCCCTGTGCTCATTCCTTGTTTTTATTTAGTTTATTTTTTTTTTTTGAAAAATGCACAAAAATACCTGCCACTGAGACATACCTATTCTGACATCGTAGTTCTTTAGTGGTATGCTTGTTCCTTTAAAACAAAAAATGTCTCACTTTTATCGTTCTCTTAATATATCCACATGCTAAAATTAAATTAAAATGTTGCACTTGCTTGGAAAGAAATGTCCTTCAAAATACCCATGAAATCAGTATCAGTATCTCACCACCTAGCAAACCCGTTCCTATGAAAATGAAGCTTGTGTCTAGATTTAACCATACAAATATCCCTTGGGATATTTACTGCAGTGATTGTCTTGTTTCAAAAATTTAATGATGCTTACCGTAGTAGCTTCTAAGTCTTAAACATTAATAGTCAATGACATAGCCTAAGGTGCAGAACGTTTTGTTGACAGTAGTTTGTCGGGAGTCAAATTAAACAGGAGACAGGAATACTTATCAAGTTTAGTTTGAAAAGTTTACTTTCATCAAAGATTATCAGTTAATGTAACAGTGCACAGAAATAAATCTTATGACAAACAATTATACCGCTGTGGCCAAAACTGGAAGGAACACACTAATACGGAAAGTGCATGTCTTATTTTATCTCAAATGTGTTTCATGGGCTTAATTGTGCATAGCCGTGTATATTTGTCCAAGGTAGGACAAACTTGAAACTGTCAACACTAAGATCTTTGTTGAACTCAAACATTGTATCATCCACTGTGAATACCAGCAGTACTCCTTTCACACGTGTGCAATTTAGGGTTATGTCACCGCCGCGGGTATGAAATTTCGCCTTCCACAGAGACTCGCCTGTAGCAAAATGTCTTACTGATCGTCATTTGCTGTTCATTTCCTGCCTCATTTCTGCTCAATTGTGCGTGACTTGAAGTCAATGAGGAGAAGGGAGGAAGTTCAGTGCAAGAGGCAAAAAAGACCAGGGCTGAATGTAAGGTTCTCTGATATGGAAGTAGAAATGAAATATATATGATCACTTGTATGCTAGCAGCAGATTGACATGCATTTTTTTTTATTAACTGGTGCTCAAAATGAATGTACTTAACCTCATGCTATATCATTCCGTTTACATTTGTAACGCACAGACTATTACAAAATGGATGCACGCATGTCCTTTTGTATTTTTCCTCAGTGTGGGATCATTCTGGGAACTCTCCTGTTGTTCCTTTGCTCCTGGATGACGCACAAATCATGCATGTTTCTTGTTCACACGGCGAGCAATACCAAAAGAAGAACCTATGCTGGATTGGGTGAGATGTAATGTGGGAAAATTGTACACAAGTGACATTTTTATTTTTGGGTGTGTTTAAGTAATATTTTTGCGCTCAAAATGTTTGTTTTGCTGATGCAAATATCAAGACAAAATAGTTTCTTCGAATACGAACTCCACATGCTAACTTAATATTTGTCTCTTCAGCCTTCCACGCTTACGGTAAAGCAGGAAAAGCACTGGTGGAAACCAGGTAAACACTTTTGTAGCATAGTTTGGTTGTTTGGTTACTTTGAACATATCCAATGTTTCCTAAAAGAAATAAATATGGCCATTAGTAGACACATTAATGTCACATGCCGCTTTGCTTTGTGTCCTTGCAGTATGATCGGCTTAATGTTGGGGACCTGCATTGCGTTCTATGTGGTCATTGCGGATTTGGGCTCCAATTTCTTTGCCCAGCTATTGGGTTTACAGGTTTGGGATTTTTAAGTCATCATCTCAGCAGCAGAATTGAAGGCCTCGCAAATTGAGTTTCTTACCCGGTTCCGTCTTCTTTTTCCAAAGGTGACGGGCAGTTTTCGTGTGGTGCTCCTGATCGCCGTGTCGCTCTTCATCGTGCTTCCTCTGAGTCTGCAGCGGAATATGATGTCTTCTATTCAGTCCTTTTCGGCCATGGCGCTCATGTTCTACACTTTCTTCATGTTCACGGTGAGCCCAGGCGCCAACCTTATTGATAGAATCACCTTTGGTTAAAAACAATTTTCATTCCATAAGAGCAGATCTACAAAATGGAAGATCTTTTTTTTTCTTCTGGAGTCCAGTAATGATTTTCTGCCCATTGTAATAACACGCCCGTGTGATCGTTTCTCCTCACATGTACTCCCGCTTCTGCAGACTTTCCCACTGCCATCTTAAAGCAACTCTGTAGGTCGTGCCCTTGAAGCGGTAAAGGCACGACAGTGACCTGGAAAGCGTTTTGCGATGTGTGTCAGCTGTTTTTTTTTTAGACGCAGGTCCAACCTGGTCCATGTATAACCCTGACCCTTCTAACAATCACAAATCTGCTTCTTATCCCTCCCACTCTTTCCTTCTTTTTACCTTTTGTGTCCTGTTTTCCCCTTCATTTTGACTACCTGAACCCTCTTGTCCCATTTTTACACCCTTACTTTCTCCTGCCGTTCTTCCCTGCTGCTTCATGTTGTAGATAGTGTTGTCGTCTCTGCGCTACGGCATAGTCTCAGGCTCCTGGTTGGAGCGGGTTCACCTGTGGCGCTTGAAGGGCGTCATTCAGTGCCTGCCCATTATCGCCACCACGTTCTGCTGTCACCCGTAAGTAAACCATTGAAACCCCCCCCCCCCCAAGCATTTTACACCATCGGGAGGGGCAGTGAAGTAGGCATTGGGTGAAGGAGCCTGAACTTCATGACCTCGTCGTAAAAAGTTCTCCCATAGTTACGAAACATTTCTCCTCATTTCACACCTTGTTTAAATTCGGCTTTTTCCTCCTTAAATCACGTGTGTATGTGTGTGTGTGTGTGTGTGTGTGTGTGTTTGGACAGCAGTCAGGGTGTTTGTAGTCAAGGGCAATATTTTTGACCCCTTTTGATTAGGCTGGATGTAGTTGCATCATTTATATTGAGTGTATTATTTCATTTTTTATATATATTTTTTTTTTTATCTCCATGCTTTTCGCGCGCATCTTTTTTCATTCTGGCAGGTGCAGCATGAGGCATCCATGTCCTCATTTCTTCTCTTTCTCTTCATTCATGAGTCATCGCATGCATGGGAGGAGCTCTCCCCCATCCTCCGCCGCCCATGCCCTTCCTTTTTTTCCCCTCTTCCTCCACCTGTCTTGATTTTGGTTTGCGCTGTGACATCCCCCTTCCCCCTTCCTCCTTCCCCTTAGATGGTGCTGTCTTCATTCAAACACAAGCTGCTCAGTGGCTGGTGGCTAGGGCAGGTCAATGTGGTGCGCTGGGAGGGGGTGTTTCGCTGTCTCCCCATCTGTGGGATGGCCTTCGCCTGTCAGTCGTAAGTACACCTCTTGACGCTGGACCGGACTGTAAACGTCTCACGAGCTCAGTGACTGACAAACAGTGGTCCCTGTAAACCCCACGGCGGATGGATGGGCACACCTTATCTTGGCATGATTCACGAAAGACACAATAGAGGACACGGGGGGTGAATCTGATAATAATTGCACAAAAAGATGGCGGATTAAGACCATGTGCATGCTAATTCTGAGATCACCTTTTTTAAATAAAAAAAAAAGATTTCCATTTTTCTTCCCTCACATCCATCTGCATGCTGTTTCTTTTTCTTTGTCCTCTTCCACTTAAGTCTCTTGTTCTGGGTATTTTTAAAAAAGTAATTAGAATGCAAAATTGGAGACAGGTACAGCACTTGAGGGGGTGAGCAGGTTCCGGATAATGTGTCAGTGTGTTTGTGTGTGTGAGTGAGGAAGTATCTTTGTTCCTAAAAATACAAAAGTTGTTTGAGGTGGCGGTATAAAAACGCCTCGTTGTACGCGATAAGTGTGGGCACATCATGGCGAGGAAAGTGTAAATGCCAGGAGGGAAAAATAAAGGTGGAAAAAGTCAGATTTGGGCGTTTGCTCATTCAGAGTGCCTTATTGTCCGCCATGAGTCCATGCAAGAATAAATTATTTTATTGTATTATTGTTATTTTTTTAATTCCACATGGTTGTTAACACTAATCCCTGCAGTGTAAATCCACAACACGCTTATTTTCCCTTTATCGGGGGCCTTTAGTCACTCTAATAGGACAAAACAAACCAAATGCGAACTGTATAAGCAGCCGAATTCATTAACTACTGACGTGCGGCCACGCTTAAAAGGGGAAGGATGCCTCCTCATATGTTTGTTAGCTCGTCTGTCCAGGCGACAGGTCCCGCTAGTGCCGTCGCTGAGTGATATTTGGCAGGATGATGCATTTGGCACATTGACAAGACCGAGGCGAGGCAGGAGCGCCGTTAAGATGGCAGCCAAACCTACTAATCAACACGCTGGACTGCGGCCCTCCTGCAGACACACATTGATGCATTCACAAGCTGATTAAATAGCTCTCAGCACATTGGGGTTTGATTGCATTCGTGAACCGCGTTTACTCCCCGTTACATCATTACTTAATGTTGCCATGATGATGGAATGGGAGGCCTTGTTTTTTGTTTTTTTGTTCGCTAAAGGTTTGGATACTAGAAGGCATTTAACCTTGGCATTGAGACAGTGCAGGACAGTCTTCGCTCATAAAGTTCCTAGCGTATGAAAGTGAAACGGAAAAAAAGACAAAATGCGAGACTATAAATACACGAGACACATTTTCTGACTTAATGTGATTTTCAATGTGCTAATTTTCCACTGCTGTTCACTTTTTGCCTCCCGCAGTCAAGTCCTCCCGACCTACGACAGCCTTGACGAGCCGTCGGTCAAGCGCATGAGCACCATCTTCACTTCGTCCCTCAACGTCGTCACCGTCTTCTACATTACCGTAAGCGTACCGCGCCTCAAACGCCGCATCCGAACAACGATCCAAGTAAGCCGTTCTTTTCTTCCAGGTGGGCTTTTTTGGCTATGTCAGTTTCACGGAGAACATCGCGGGTAATGTGTTGATGAACTTCCCCTCCAACCTGGTGACCGAAGTGATCCGGGTGGGCTTCATGATGTCCGTGGCTGTCGGCTTCCCCATGATGATCTTACCGTGCCGCCAGGCTATCAACACCATGCTCTTTGAGCAGCAGGTGATCTTGGGAGTTCTTTTCCGACTCAATTTCAGTCAATTTTTTTTCCATATCCACACAACTGACTTTTGTTTGCCGATGGAGGAACAACCCCCGTTTTGTTTTTTTAAGCGTTATCATCCTTTTTTTGTTCCTTTGCAGCAAAAAGATGGCACGTTCGCAGCCGGTGGCTACATGCCTCCCCTGCGCTTCAAGATGATCACCCTGGGCATCGTGTTTGGCACCATGCTGGGAGGCATTCTCATCCCCAACGGTACTGCCGGCGTGCGTGCGGGGGTCTGGAAAAGTGCACGTGTTTCTTTGTGTGGGCAGAGTCACTGGAGACATTTTAACGACCCGCGCGAATGTGACTTTATGAGTCAGTGACTGTCACAGCGGAACACGGTCCTTAAATCAGGGCTCTAACTTTTATTTCCTTTCAGATGGGTAGGCAGGGGGCTGTGGGGGATTGGGGGGCTGTTATTCCCGCAGTCTTTCATTGGACCAAACGCAACCGATCCACATACACACGCTTGCACGATTGCTGACTGCGTCAGGTTGACGGTTGGTCCCACTAACAGCTCTGAACATAGTGCAAGAGTTGGAAGCGAGTGCGTTTTCTTACATTTGTCCTTTTTATGAGCACCGCATTGTTAAACCCTTGATCGGTTGGCCGCGCAAACAAAAACGCACCGCGCTTGGCTCTTTGTCTATCTAATCAGACTAATAGACTGAGGAGAAGGGAGGTAAGGACCTCGGGGAGAACAGCCACTAAATCTAGAGGGAGACAATGTGGTGTCCGTCCTCTGGATAAGCAATGGTTTTCGGGGAGGGGGGATCTGACATCCAGCCAACTCAAGTTGACAGATACGAGGTGCTGAGAGGGGGGGTTGGTGAACTTGAATCTCTGCTCTGTCTCCGTAGTGGAAACCATTTTGGGTCTGACTGGAGCCACCATGGGAAGCCTCATCTGCTTCATATGCCCGGCGCTTATTTACAGAAAGATCCAGAAAAGTAGCATCATTGCTCAGGTACCATTGTCAGGAGTGGTAAAAAAAGGGACAAAACGATCCTTTTCAACAACTTTACAGCATGTCTCTTGTTTTTCCCAACAGCTCGTGCTTTGCGTGGGTCTGGGCATCCTTCTAATCAGCACCTTCACCACTTTATCCATTTCGGCCCAGGGCCCCGCTGCCAAAATTCAAGCTCCCCCTCCTCCAGCACCCGACAAGAGTAACATTCAACAACCAGACGTCATTGAGCGACACGGTAACACTGCGTTAAACTAATGAGGTTGACGTTTACTTTGGTCACCATGACCTGCACGTTTATGTGATTCCATAGTAAGGGTCCAGTAGGAAGGATAAAAAATGAATAAAAGAGATAAAGCGATATTATTTTTTCATCCCATGCCCAACAAAATGACTGATAGGAAGACAGGCAGGGCAAAAAGATAAGACTTTGATATTATCTCTGAGCATCTCTGAGCTGGGTGACATTGATGGAGCAAGAATGATGCCCTTCAGACTCAGGCAATTTTCTCGACACCCCTTTTGCTCATTTCCTCTTGACACCCCCCACCAACACCACCACCACCAGCAGATTCCGTCTTCCCACCACCTTCTTCCAATACCTCCCCAGGCGCCTCAAATAGGCCTTGAAGATCTCTCTCAAGCAGAGGAACATCATATCAGTTTGGTAGCGAGAGCCACTGCAGGTAAAGAAAGAAAGTTGAACGTTGATATGTTCACTTTCCAGATCATTTTACTTGCAGTCAACTATTGGCTCCATTCCCCACGTTTGCTCTTGCGTCCATTACCTGTTTCCCGTTTATCGACCTTGGTTTCATCTTATGGCCATGGATGCAATTTGCGGTTTTGCTTTTTGGGCCTGTGTTGATTTTTGTTAGATAAGGCTGCCACCTATTGGACGTATTGCTAACATCAAGCTCAAGGAACAATAATACGTATGTAATAATAATAATAATAATACAATTCATTCAAGGTCACTGATTCATCTGCATTGCCCTGTTGAATATATTTTAACACACGTTAGCTCACAGACCCCGTGTTGAAATCTTTCTGCACACAGATAATCTTCCAAATGGGAAACCAGGAGACATCGGCCAACCTGACCTCCCGCCGGTGGATGAGCTGCAACCTGACAAAAGGCAGCCGGAGGAACCCCTCCAGATTAAAGAACCAGAGGGACTGCCGGAGAGAAAGAAGGAAGAAGAAGTACAATTGGACCGCCCCGACGCCGGTGAGGAAACTGAACCCGGTTCAGAAACATGACCCACTTGTAAATTGGACCTTGCCCTCTCACACAGGCGTCGCCGTACCGGAGGGAGAAGCCCACCGCCACGAACCACCTATCCCGCACGACGAGGTCCAGATAGACACCAAAAAGAACAATGCCGAGTTAGAAGAGGAAAAGAAATTAGTGGAGGAGGAGCGCAAACGTGACGTCGAGCAGGGCGGAGATCAGGACGCCGCCAAAATAGACGACAGTGCGGAAAATGCGCTGAAACCGGCGGTGGTAGTTGTCAAGAAAGAGGAAGTGGACCTGGATGGAGGCCACATACTTTCCAATGAGGTGCTTGAAAAGGTGGCGGAGAAGAATCAAGATGTCGGACATCTAAAAGAAGCGGAAAGACTTGAAGCTGTGAAAGACCAACCGGACACGCAGGCCGACGTGCCTGCAGCGCAGCAAATAGGAAAATTGGACAAAGTCGCAGAGGCTGCTGGGAAATGTGAGTGATCAATATTTAGATTTGTGGCTTGCAGACATCATTGACAAACCCGTCAATTTTTTTAATAGATATGTCAAAGTTATAAAAATCCTGATCCAGGTTTGACATTTGATATGATTTTAGCGCCATCTGCTGCTCAGGACGCCCAAGCCGCGGACAGCAAAGATGCTGGAGATGAGAAAATGGACGGTGAGAAGAAACTTGACTTTTTTGTGTGTAATCACTAACAGCAAGTTATTGTTAAATATTATGAGTTTGCGCATTTTTGAGGGATCTTTTGTGTCACCAGGATGCCAGCAAATTTGCCAATCGCTACTCTTAATCTCACGCGACTTCTTTTTATCATCGCTGTGATCCCGTGGCTTGCTTGTTGCACGGAATGGACCAAAAGGGCGCCTTTCTTTGACTTTCCAACGTTTCAGGATGCAAGGCTTTGCTATTTTTGTTTCTTTATTTTATGTTTCTTATGTTGTTGACCTCTGCCCCTTCCCTCTCTCTCTTCTTGACTCTTTCCCTCTTTTCTCCTTTCTCTGCCGGATCACAGTGATAAAAAAGCTGGTTGCAGGTATGACATCCCCCTTTTTGCTCTACCGTCTCTCGTCTGTCACTAAAATCTCTCCGAAAAGGCAAACCGAGTCCACAGATGTATTCATCGTAATCACGTAGCACCTCGTATGATTTACTAAACGTACCGTAACCAACCCGTCTTAACTTAGTTAACTCACTTACTTTAATGCGTTCTTGTAGTTGATTCGTGTTAGCTCATGCATTCGTCTTGTCAAATTTAGTCTTTGTACACTTGCTGGACACTCTCTGAACGATGCAAAAATAAGGCTCAGTTTTAAAAACCAATCTTGACTTGTTACAGTATTTTATTTTCATAAAATGAAATGAAATTGCTACATTCAGAAAGTGTCCAGTATGTCCATAGCACCTCCCCAGTCTCCCTCCGCCATTGAGACCCTCATTTTAATTTAAGGGCTTAAACAGTCTCCCCCAGTCCACTAATGATTTTGTTATCCCCGTGCCTCCATGTAGAAGGCCAGCTGGATCACGCGGTGCTGCTGCAGGTCATCAAGGAGCAGCAGGAGCAACAGAAGAGACTTCTTGACCAACAGGAGAAGCTCCTGGCAGTCATCGAGGAGCAGCACAAGGAAATCCACCAGAAGCAGCCGGGCGGTAGGTGGACCAGATAAAGACAAGAATATTTACATTTCTAAAATGGTGCAACTTAAGTTTACATCCATGAAATGCGCCTCTTCCTCCAGACCTCCAGGAGGACGCGGACGGAGGAGCGGCGAAGCCCCGGGATTCAGGCCCAGCTTTGGATGTGCAACAGCCCGAAGATCCGGCAGCCGTCGGGGCTCTGCAAGTTGTCGCTGTGGACCCTCGCGCCACGCTGGCGAATCCAGCTCAGGGTGAAGACAAAGGACAAGAGGTAGCCAAGGTAGTCCCAGGTGAGTCCCATCAGCAGAGCGAACTGGGGGCCAGAGGGGTGCCCCTAAAAAGGCAAACACCCGCGGTCCATCCGCCGGAAGTGAAAAATGAGCATGTAGCTCAAATCAGCGATGAGGAGGACAAGCTGGATAAGGAAAAACAGAAGCTGGAGATCCAGGCGCAAACCAAGATGGAGAATCTTGAGGGGGAGAAGAAGGAAAAGGCGGCGGCGGAGGAAAGAGAAAGATTGGAAAAAGAGCAGCTAGAGAGGGAGGCCAAAGAAAAGCTGGCCAGAGAGCAGGAGCGGCTCGAGAGGGAGAAGATTGAGAAAGAAGTGCAGGTTCGGGTGGAAAAGGAACGACTGGAGAGGGAAAAGAGAGAGAAGCTGGAGAAAGAAAAGGCGCTGAAGGAGAAACTAGCACAGGAGAAGGCCGCCGAAGACAGACGCCAGCAGGACATTGAAAAAGCAGACAAAGCTTTGATGGAGAAAAAAGAAAAGGAGGCGCAGGAGCGCTTAGCCAAAGAAGCCCAAAACGCCGGCGATGCCGCGCAGGGGGTACCGAACGAAGACGGCGAAGCTTTGAAGAAAGGAGGACGAGACCTCAAAGAGGAAATTGCCGCTCGGGGGCACCCGGGAGAGGATGGCGAAGACGAACCAGTCAAAGCCCAAGCTCGCCCTCGGGGCTCTCACGAGAACTCCAGGGACGACAAGGCAGAGCTTGATCTAAAGCGGAGGCGCAGGGACCTGCCCGCCGTGCCCAAAGCCGTGCACGGGCTGGAGCCCCTGCTGGAGCTGGGGGGGCCCGACCTGCACGTAGCCCTGGAGGAGAAGCTCCTAGCTGGGGCGATGGTTCACTCGCGGCAAATTAAGCAGACTTTGGAGGACGAGGAGATGAAATAAACAGGCATCGCTCATACTTTCTCTTTGACGCGTCAACCTGGACAGCCTCTGGATTGATACAAAGGAGAATGTGACGTTCGCCTTCACAATTGTTACACAGAGGTACAATGGTGCCTTGCGGCGTCACTTTCAAAGTGTACAAAGTAAGCAAAAGACTTTTTACGTACTAACTTATTGTCTTGTTGGGCGGAATACAAATAATGAAGTTGTTTAAATGTACATAAATCTATGCAAATAAGATTCTATCTTGGGTCATATCTACCATGAGTCATTTTGTATTATTTTTTTGGGCCTCCCGATTTTTGTTTCCTACGTCCCGCCCACCAACGTTGAGGTGTAAATATTGTAAATCTTGCGATGTTGGTGTCTCTATATATATATATATCTCACAATTGTGCAATTCGCTCTTTCATGTAAACACGGAGATCAATCATCATCACATCAACACTGAAGAACTGTGAGACGGCTGTACACACCACTCAGTTTATTTACATTGTCATAGAAATTGTTGTGAGTTTTTCCATTCATGGCACACTATGGACAGTCCTTTTTCAGTTTGTGTTATTCGCTGCATTGTTTATCTCTCAGTTGATTTCTCAAATAGCATCCTCAAACGCAAGTAGGGATTTCCGGCTTATTTGCAGTTTTTCTTGGCCTGTAACAAGAGACAGTTATCAATAAAAAGGACCTGCAGAAAAATTTCCGACACAAGTTACTTACAGCATTTGCAAAACACGTTTTCAGGGCAGCAAATTCTTTTGCACAATGGTCCTTCTTCAATTCCTGCCTGCTTGTTGTGGTAGCTGCCACACATTTGCCATAAGCTGCTGCCTGAATTACAAACAGGACGATCACACACACAAGATGTGTCATATATATTCTTTTATAAAATCGGTCAAAATAACCAAATGCAAACTTATTTATCCGATCTTTTCTGTGTCATTGGCTTTTCTGCGGGTTTTAAAACGACGTCTGTGACGTCATATCGCCACTCTGGGCTGGTTTTCACATGCGTTCAAAATTAACTGGGATTTAGCATGTACGTATTTCAATGCTTACCTCTTCCGCACATTGTGCAAATAATTCTGGAAAACGTCTCAATTTCTCCCGGCTTCGCTGCCAAACATTTGACCCAGACATGGCGCTGTGTTTTGACCTAAACTGCAATTACTTGATGTCAATTTGATAATATTAAGAACCTGTGGGTTGCAGAAGGTTTGCTGACTCGTCGGGATTTTTCGAAATGTAAATCATTTCTCTTAAATGTGGAGAAAAATAAAAAAATCACTGAACCGAGTTCCACTTTATAACTGTATGGACAGCGCCATTACATTGTTGCGTAATCAAAGACCAGCAATATTATCCATTGTTATTCGTTCGTTGTTGTGTCAATCAATTAGCGAAGGCAGTTTTACGTTATGTGATTGGTTGCTTGCTGGCTCCGTCCACAAAAAAAAGAATGCATAATTTTCGCTTCAGGATTGGTTGGCTTCGTTTCCTAAACAGCCAATTAAATTTGTTCTTTTTAGTTCTAGTTTCTTGATTGGCTGACTGTCACATCCATCCCCGCCTCTGCTGGGCCCTTCTGAAAGATGAGTAACCTGTCGCTAGTATTCCTAAATTATGGCTTCATTCATGGAACGGTTAGCTTTCCTTCAGAAAGTAAGTGACTGTTATTTCTATAACGAGTATTAAATTAAACTTCTTCGTCAATTCTTTACGTACTGTTTGGGATTTTGTCTTCGTGTCACAGAAGCTATGTAGCTGTGCCTACAGCTAGCTAGCAACATAACCTGCTAACTGAGACTGAATTGTCATTTTTCTCTCACCATTGCATGTTGTCATCGTTCCAAAGTAACAATAATCTAACGGCGGGGAGTTAACTCAAGATCTCAACGAATTTACGTATATCTATAAAAAAAATATCTCTACCTTCCTGCACGACTGAAGGTCCCAACTCTAATGAAGGCGACAACAGATGACGAGAGCCCCTGTCCTGGATACCTTTTCCAAGAAATCGGAAGTATCCTTTTGCCTCCCATATTTGTTGCATGAACTCAAATTAATGCACATGTTATAGAGCACTTAACTCGCCTTGCTTTGCAGAAATCTCCCACGAGTCGTTGGCCAGTGATCAGTGTCTGTTGGAGTACCTGCTAGAGAGGCTTCAAGTCGAATCCTGTCATGTCAAACTCAAGGTGAATCGGTTTCTTGGTTAATAGTTCATGTATGCATATTCAAAGTCGATGTAGTCCAGTGGAGCGTGACAGGCGTAACAATTAAAAGCTCAATGAGTAAATAGAAGACGGTACAATCAGCCTATGTTAGCCTTCTGTTACAATTCATAGGTTGGAAACACTTTTGAAATGATTCGATCTCGTCTTTGTCGTTCAGGTGCTGAAGATCTTTGTTCATCTGTGCGGCCATGGCTCCAAACATTTCCTTACTGAGCTCAGGAGGAATTCTACTTTTATTCAGCAAGCATCAGGTTGGTCATTTGTTAACTCTTTTGACATTGTCATGAATATTTAGCATTTGTTTGTGTGTTTTTGAAGTATACAGTGGCCCTCCTGATCCCATTCACGGGACGGCTTTGTATCAGAAAGTGAGAAACAAGGCGCAGGTAAAAACAAAATATATTTCAATACTCCACATCACCATACACAAAGTTAAAAAAAAAGTCATTTCCTGTTTACAGGAAGTTGCACAGCTACTTTTCACCGAATCATTTTATGTGAAAAGTGGTGTTCTGCCATTCAACATGGCAAAGTCAACAATGGGTGAGTAACAATTGGTGTCCATTTAAACTACAAAATCCCAGTTAAACATATTTTTAACATCACCAATTAACGGTATCTGTTGATTTGGTGTCTCTCTGTCCAGGTATGGGATCAGCAGCCTCCCACAGGACAGGATTGCAGGGCTTTGGCTACAATCCCGGCAAGCAAGGCACAAGTGAGTCACGCTTTGTACAAGTTGCATCTTTTATGCAGCTTCCCCCCCCCCTACCATGTCTCTGTATTTTTCCACAGGCAACGACTCACTTCTGGACAAGATCCAGAAAGCTGCAGAAGTCGTGGCCAGCACTGTCCTTCCCCCTACGGAGCATCAGGGCATCCGTCTCCATGACAACCACTACCGTGCCGTGGTGGCGCCATCTGCGCCAGTAGAAGTGGCCATACCAGCGTGTGCCTATAGTTTGCCTGCTCGCAAACTTAAAGGTGCGTAATTGCTTATTTTCGGGCTGTTAATCAATGAATCGAATTGGATTGTTAAGTGTGATGTTTTTTTGTTGTTGTCAGAAATGTGACAGATAAAGTTTTACTAACCACTACAGGATCAACCAAGCGGTGTCCAGGGCAAGTTGGAGGTGGCTGGGAAGAAACCGACAGTGGCAACATCTCCCCTCACAATTCATCTCAGGACATCTCGGCAGGAAGCAAGTCAGCATGCACTGGGAGCCAATCGGGAGCCAGCAGAGAAAGCAATGGCGACCTCTCGGAGTGGTGAATGAAGAAGCCCGATGAATGATCCATTTTTCTTCACATTAAATCACATTCTTGTGCTTCTCTGTTGATCAGGGTGGAAGCGATGCAATTGGGAGACTGCGGACAGGAGATGGCGCTCATTAGCGAGCTGATGGAAGGCTCCAGAGTGTTTTTATCCAATGAGGAGAGCCAGCACTTCATCAAAGAGTCAGTACAGCAGCGTGGTTGAATGGCGCTCAGCTCACATGTGTGATGCAATTACAGTAAATCTCCAATCAAATCCATTTCTTCTCTTCCTTCAGCCATTGTGGGTTGACAAAGTGCTATTAAATCAACACAATATACTTGCTTATGCAGCTCACTACCGATGCAATGTGCTAGCACTGGCCAGTATGCGCTTATCATTTATGGCTAACGATAGAAACAATTGGCTAGTTACTAGCTAATCATAATTTGCGAAAAGAGCCTGCATAACTGATCGTGAAGGCGTCCAGATACATTTTTGACCATGGTAATAAATTATAGCTGAAATTGGTTAAATGCTTAAATACAAAAACATGCATCTGGAAGCGGCGCAACAGGCAAAAAGTAATGAAAGGAAGCTGAAAGACAATTTGGAATTATTTAATAGGAATTCATGGACAAAATAGAATTCATATTAGTCTGTGATTCAGATATTTTTAGGCCAGCAAAGGATGACCTAAGCAGGCTTGCTTTATTTAAAATTTTCATTCAACAGCTTGTCCTTTGTTTAGTATTTGTTGACATGAATATGTTTGTTGAATTCTCTCAGGTGCGCCATCCTGAACTGTGAGGTCGTGGTTGAGTTGCTCTCTAGCAGACTACGAGATCATTCCGAAACGGTTAACATGGTAATAATCCTTTAGTAGTCATTTTTCCATTTTTTGAAACAATGAATCCTTCTTAGGGAGCAAGATGCACTGCAAAAAACACAAAATACTGTCATGAATTTATCACGCGAAAAAAAATCTAATGCAGTTCTTTTCATTTTGACTTACAGAGGGCATTGTGCGCCGTGGCCTGCCTCATGACGACTGACCTTTTGTCACTCGAGCACATTTTTGGAGCAACGCAACAGAGGCTCCGTCAGCTCAGTGAAGGCCCTCCAGGACCCGCGGCCAATAAATCCACAAAGGTTCCAAGAGCTTGTAACGTTTCCATCCAATAAGCCGACGAGAGATAACCCCACTCGCTTTTTTTATCTTCTTGGACCAGATCCTGAGACAGTTCAAGGCCCTGATGGGTGGAGTTCACCCGGCGACCAAACAAGGTCCAAGCAGCGGCACTGAACTTCTTACATCTCCACTCTCTCTCCGTCACGATCATGGTCATCATCCATCCTCGGCGTGCGAAAAGCCTCCCGTGACTGAGCAACAACATTTCCTGGCGCCTCTTCGGACTGAGGTGACAGCTACGAAAGATGCGTGTATTCAGCCTTGTGTAAGCAAACTGTCACTGTTTAGTGGTATGAAACTGGTGAATAGGGCAAGGCCTCTATGCGAGACTACAATGGATCCAGATTCACTACAGGACTCTCTAATAGAGAACCAACTTGACAATCAAGGTTTGGTTGTGTCTGATAGCATCCAGCAGTCGTCTGCCTTCTCGTTTATCAACTCTTGACCTCTCCCATGATGCTTTGCACTTTTTCAACTGTTAGCGATGTCATCGAATAGTCGTTATCAGAAGGGAGTAAGCGTTGACCATTTCCTACGAGGTTCCAGAGGCTAACATGAGAAGAATACGTTTCCGTTTCCAGCTATGGAAATGCAAACTGAATTTCTACAAGATGCGGATATTCACCTCATTTGCAAGGAATGCGCAAAGAGGACTCAAAACAAAATACAGGAGATGCTGTAAAGGCAGCCACTCTCGAGGCGCCATTTTGAAGTCAAAACAACAACAAAAACTAAATAATAATGTGGTAAAGACACAGTCATTCAATCTTAAGCACTTTATCGACCATCTTTGTTGTATGAATCAGTTCTAGATGAACGTTGTCGAAGGAGGGGATAAAAATGGACACACCTGTTGGAAGTAAAGTGCAACGCTTTATTGACTTTTGCAAGCACTTTGGATCCCACTTGTGATTAGCACCAATGAACATATCCACACATCAATGCACGCATGTCAAGAGAATGATACCTCTTTATAAAGTGCACAGGTCACGTACGCACGCGCCAAACAATACTGCACAATAAACCACAGTGGCAGGGCCATGAAAAGGCAAATGTGCTTATGGTCTTCACAAATGGTATATGGCAGGGGTGGGGATGAGCATTCCAGCCCATAATATGTAAACGTCCCCACTCTTCTTCACCCCGTTTGGACTCTTGAGGGGGTTCCCACTCGACTCGAAGCTTGAAAAGGCGTCGTGGACGTCGCCGGTCATGTCGAACCTGGTCGCCCTCTCGTCTGTAGACTGCTGAAGTGCGCCTCCCTCAGGACCTTGTTGATGGAGTCGTAGGAGAAAGTGCTGGTGTCGCCATGGAAACCGTGCTGCGCCGCCTCCGACACCGCCAAGTCCTTGGATTTGCTGCTCAGGGAGTACTGGGGGATGCGGTTGCTCTGACTGTGGATGCATGGCCTACTCGTGACCACCATCGTTTTTTCCGTACTGCAGATGCCACTGCTGCTGTCGCTGCTTGAAGACTTAGAGTACACAACAGACATAACCAGTTTTTACTAAGCTGCTAAATAAAACATACTGTACAACAGTACACATGTACCTCGGAGTCCAAATCGGATACAAGCAGGCACGGACCCCTTCCTGACCTCTTGGCCTGAGAACTTAGCTGTTGATTCTCCTCACCGTCACTGCTCCGATGGCGTTTCCTGGACATAAGGAACCATGGAAAATGGGAGATGTTCAAATGTGGTGTGTTGGAAGGAATGATGCAGAAAAGAGGGGGGGGGGGTGTTGGAGTAAGGAGGCGTGCATCTAAAAGAGCACCGAGATGAACCAAAAATAGCTAGGGCTACACACAATCACGGCAGTTGCATGATGAAATATGACAGGGACACTGATGATTCACTAAGTTCTCTATGGGGTTGATGACATGACACTGGTATGAAATCTCAAAAATAAACCACATCATGCATCTACTGTACCTGTTATCAGTCAGCATTGCTGCAGTCTTGGCAGATGTGATAAAGAGAAAGGTGGACACTCCCTGTGAGCTGAATTTGAATGTAAAAAAAAAGCTTCTGGCTAGGGCTAGAGCTCCACAACTATACTGCAAGACATACTCATTCCTTATTTGACGTTTGTATCGGTGTGTTTGTGGTGGGGTTCCAGACGGCTTAGCAAAGATGCAAGATCACACTTTGCAATCGTAGCGTTCTGGTCGGTCGCTAAGTGGCAAATAGCTAACAGATGAAAATCTATTTACAAATATCAGCATGCCAGAAAAGCTTGAGAACGTTGACACAGCTAAATGTTAGAGCTAACTAAGAACCCAAACGCTGCACTGTGACCAAGTTCTTCCGTTGTCGTATTCCAGTCGTCCTACTGGGAGAAGAAAAAAAGAAAACAGGAGCTGGCTTTTCTTCGCAAAGAACTAATATGATTAAAATCTTTGAATACAAGTGTAAAAAAACACGATAACGTTTAAGTTGTCGAGTCACATAAGCGACATTTTAGCTTTGAAATGACATGAGCTCCCCCGCTCGTGTCAACTACAGTAGTTCTCAACGTTTCCTTGACGTCATATGCCACGCCCCCAGCGCTCTGGCGTCACCACCAAATGCGGAAGTAGCTTCATAACACAAAAGTAGCTTTTCGTTCACGACGTAATTATCTTTCGTTTATTTGCTTTCATAACTTTCTTGTTATTTCTGTTGTTTGCATGTCTCAAACTGAATTTTGTTGGTCGTCCAGGCTGCTGGTTTTCAATTCAGCATTTTACTGCTCGTCTACACAGTATTGCCATTTGAAATGTACGTGCACACAAAATGCATGTTTTCTACAACACACTAATTTGCAGCCATGCAACAAATGTACTTTTCTGGGCCCACGAAAGACCTTTAAAAAACGAAAGCGAGAGTTGCACAAACAGGCTCTTCTTTCAAAATTAACCATGGCTCTGCACATTTTCAGTTAAAATTTCTTGTTAATTTCGTTTCATCTATGTTTTTGTTCATATAATTTCCATTTCTTTGGTAGGTAAATTTCTGGAGTTTGTATGGAACCGGAAAACAATCATTTGTTTTTGTGACCGATCTGCACCCAGAAGACTTGGAATTTTGCATATCTTGAAAGGGGTAAGAGTTTGTAATTCATAAATAGCACAGAGAACAAAACCAAGATCTGGATAATACAAGTCTACTTTAAAAAGGACACGAATTACCATTTTGTTTGTAAATGGCGGTATTGCAACATGACTACTTTAGGGTGATGACGATAGTGTAGTTTGAAGGTGTCACCACAGGAGGGCGCCCCAGTGCAATAATTTAAAGATTACAACAATTATTTATTGCTTATAAACATGTTTTTTTATCAAAATATTGCATCTTTGACACCCAAAAACACACAACGATTCAATCACGCATTTCTCCTGAGCTAAATGGGTGTCATATAACACAAAAGCAAAGCGTTGATGTTACAGAAGTTGTGCAATTCCATGTACAGTATTTGCTGCTACATTGGCTTCACATCTTTCAGGTAATTATTAACAAAACCCCTTATTCCATTTTTTGGGCGTAAATTAAAGCCATAACACCAGAACAGTATTCACTTGCGCTCAAAATAAAACACGTTTTTTGGTACATTCATCCCGAATGTACCAAGTCAAAATTGTATGGTACATTTCTGATTCAAAGTGACCAGTCAGTATCTTTAATTCTTTCATGCACCATGTAACCTTGTAACACGATAAATTGTCCACTGTAGCAACCGCTGTCCCTGAAAGGGTTAATTAATTTTGTCCACTTTTTTTAATCTCAGTGTCCACTTTTAAATGAGCATTTTCTTCACCATTAAGGTCAGCTCAAGCAATATGTAAAACCCCAATGTCATTGCCACATGACATTGGTTCATGTTCCTCATGAGCCTCCAAGCTAACCTAAGTACTATCTGTAGCTTTTCCCACTTCTTCTGTAAAGTCCCCTTTCACCACATCCGGACTGTCTTGGTTTAGTCTCACTTTCTTCTTACTGCAAAGTAGTCCTCTCTTGGCAGGTCTCACTAAACCCAGGAAAATGGCACTCACCGCCATACCCGCTGCGCACGAGTAGAAAGCTGACCCGTAGTTCTGAGTCACGTCCACTAACACACCTAGAAAAGAAGTCAAAGTGTTTAGTGATACCTAGGACATGCATTAACTCATTCACTGCCAGATGATGTGCAAAAAATGTGTCGACTCCAGTGCCAGGGTTTTTGTCATTATCACTCGAATTGCAAGACCCATAGAATATTGAGTTTTAGGACGACATAAACATTAAATTTAGCGTAAGAAACCTTTGACTCTCTTCTTTCATTAGGAAAACAAGAGTTAATTCCTAAATTATATGGGTCTGGAGTTATCTGAGATTGAAATAGGGGCAGCCGTACAAAATAAAATACATATTGATTTATATAGCACTTTAACAACAGCTGAAGCTGTAGCAAAGCGCTAACATGGATAAAACGCAAATGCGGCCCCCTTGTGGAGGGGAAAAATATTGCCAGAGGTCTGATCACCGCTTTTTTCGGCACAGAAAAACCAAAACACGAACAAATTCCATACATGTTAATTTTCAGAAATCGTTACAAAGTATAAATTAGAAGTGAATAAAACACAAAAATGTTTTCACTGTTGATACATTCAATTAGTATAAAAAATGTATTTTGTTTTTTTATTTACATTTTCTTTTGTTTTGTTTTTTTACCTTACAAATTATTGTGAGTATTGTGGTCAAAATCGGGAATCTCCGGACCAAATCGCGAGACGTAACATGAATGAAATTCGGGAATGGCGCTCCATGTCATGCTTTTCAATTCCCGGATAAATTCGGGAATGACAGTGAATGAGTTAAAAAGAACAAAAAAATATATTAAAAAAATACCTCCGAGTGGTGGTCCAGCCAGGCCTGCGAAGCTTTGTATGAACACATAAACTCCGGCGGCGGAGGACATTCTCTCCAAGCCCACCACGTCGTCTTCAGCCAGCATGGGAATATGCGTGCAGGCAAGCGTCCCCATGAAAAAGCCGTACACGGCGCAGCAAACCGCCAGGCCGTAAAACTCAGTGACCAGCGTGAATCCCAACAGGTCGAAGGTCATTGAAATGACGCAAGCCAGGAGGACGAGCAGCTTCCTATTCTGAATCCGATTCTGCGTCAGTAGCCATCCGATAAAAAAGCGACCGATAATTTCAGCGACCGCCATGGTGGATAGCATGTAGGTGGCGCGATTGCGCTCGACGCCGCGACTCACGCTCAACTCGATGATGTAGAGTTGAGGGGCGAAGAAGCCCAATGTGGCAAATAATCCGAAAAGCGAGTAAAAAATGAAGCTGCACTCTTTGAGGATGGAGAAATCCAGAAGTTGAAATCTCTTGACGGCTTTCTCATCCACTTGCTTCTCATTGTTGTAGCGTCGTCCATCTTGATTGTCATTTTGGACACCCGGGGGGAATTTTGCCACTTCCTTTGTTACTAAACTCCTCTCCTCTGGCTTGCAGTTGTCCTCATAGGGGACATTGGCATTTCTCACAAAATCTCGCCCATTTATGCCTTCCACGCTCCAGTGAATGCTTTGGGCGTCCCCGTTCTTCGGAGAGGATCCATCCGTCTCCTGCCTCGTTTTTGGCTGGATGATAATCGGCCGAAGCAGAGCGCCGCAAATAATGATGGTGCCTTGCAAAGCGCCGATCACCGCCATGGTGTGACGCCAGCCGATAAGATCCCTCAAAGAGGAGAAGGCTGAAAAGAAAAACCTTGTAAGTCACCTAGAGTATGAGAAAGTCCCTTAGCCGTTCGTTGGAAACGTACCTGGGGCGAGCGCAAACATGGACAGGGACTCTCCGGTGGATGCTATGGCGGTGACCAGTGAGCGTCGTCGGGTAAAATAGTGCGATACAATCGTCACCGTGGGTAAAAATGTCAAGCAGTACCCAAGGCCTGCAAGTGGCGGAATAAGGGGCCAGCTGAAAACTGCTAATCGTAGCTGCTAACAAAGGCAAATTGAGTTGATTTCAAACCTGCTATCAAGCCGTAAGTGATGTACATTTGATTGACTGATGTGGTAAAGCTGGTCGCGATGGTCCCCCCGGATATCAGAGCACCCCCGATCATGACCACAAGTTGGAAGCCAAAGCGGTTGGTCATCACGGAGGAAAGAGGGCCTGCGCAGTCACATCACTTCACTTTAAGTCCGACAAAAAAAAAATATTATTATACACAGAGATATATTTCCCCCATTTTTATAGATTAAAAATATAAAAACAAATAAATACTTTCAAAAAAAATACATTTATGAGATACTACCCCCCCCCCCCATTTTTATGGCTTCAACATTAAAATAAATAAAAATGAAATATTTTCAAGCATTTATATATATATTTACACCCCCACACTGCGGTTTCCCCACAAACACTCACCATTAAAGGTCATGACAAAAACACAAATGGAAACGATCCAGGACACCCGACTGTTGCTCTCCCCAAATTCCTTCATCAGCTCTTGGAGGAAGATCCCAAAACTCTTGATGGTGCCATAAGTGAAGACCTCCACCAAGAAAAAGGCTACGGCCACCACCCATCCCCAACCTCCATCTGGGGGTTCCACGTATACGTTAGGTCCCAAGAAATGTGGTCTCTTGAGTCCACGCAGCACCATTTCTTAAAAAAAAAAAAGGCAAAACAGTCATCACGATCAATCATACATAACTCTGTGAAAAACATTCACGGCTTGTACAGTCCAAAAAAACTGACAACTCACAAATACAGTTTATCTTTGTACTATCTATCCGGCATGCAAACCAATGACATATCTTCCTTGAAATGTCAAAAGGTACAGTAAACCTGTTCATCCAGCTGTTTTGAATCCAACAACTTTGTTTGTACACTTTAGCCCCGTCATCGCATCCTTTTGTTGTGGGAAGACCTATAGAAGGGGCTGCAGATGGTGGAAACCCCTACCAGAGTGAGAATTTTGCAATACAGGCCCAGTTGGCAACATTTATCACTTATTTCGATTCTCCCTGGTCCAATCTTATTGAAAAAAGTCTTAATGAGATGAAAAATGACAACCGAAAGAGTGACAGCTTAGATTTGATGACATGACCTTTTCAAGAGACATGCTTTTATTTTGGTGGTATAAATCAGCTGACCACTATCGAAAATGATAATTTAAATCACTCTTTCTATAAAGCGTTTTGTAGACATCATTTCAAGTTGTATTACCTTTCAATTGCGTCATCGAAATCAACCGTCGTTGAATCCGTCATAACGCGACTCATGCAGCCCCCTTTTGTGCTGTTGCAAATGTTTCTATACACGCAAAGTGAAGGGGGTCGAGTGTGTGGATCACAGTGGCTGACGCAATGCTCACCCCCTCCTTACTAAACCCGTGCGCGTGTTTCACCGGTTCTCCGTGACATTCGGTGCGAATGCAATCACTGCACGATCACGCGCTAACACGTTCTCCCCGTGGCTCTATTATTAGTCAGCAATTCTTAAAAAAAAGGGGGGGGGGGGTCAACAGGGTCTCGTTTTTCTCGCTCGCTCGCCTCTTGTGCAAATTGAAGGCGTTAGTGGTAAAATTGCGTCTCACCTGTACGCTCCCAACCCCGCAGCACAAAAATGAGTCCCGGTGTTTACTCGGTCGCTTTTTACCCCCCGCTGCTCCTCATGTGGAACAACAAAGCGAATGGTTAAAGACAGATCTGGTTCCAGCCAGTTTTCCTCATACGGACGTCCAAACAACATCTCCAAACTTGCATAATGTACGCCCTTCGTGGTCGGATCGATGTCGTTTCAAATCCAACTTGGTTATTTCTTCGCGAGGCGTGGACAGGGGCGTATCCAGGCGTTTAGGGCGTGTGCTGTGGATTAAGGCGCACTGAGCCTCAACATCATTGAAGAAAGCCTGACAATTATTTATTATGTGTGTGTACCTGTGGACAAACACCCTCGACCGTGAGTTCAGTCACCAAAAACATTGGTTTCATTTGGCCACTGCTAACAATGAGTTGACAATTAACTCATTCACTGCCAGACGTGCAAAAATGTGTACATGACAGTGCCAGGGTTTTTGTCATTGTCAGTCGGATTCCAGGACCCACAGAATATTGAGTTTTAGGACTACCTAAACATTCAGTAGAGCGTTAGAAACTTTAGACTCTTCTTTCATCAGAAAAAAATGATTAATTCCTAAATTATATGGGTCTGTGGTTATATGATCTTAATACAATGCAATACATACATATTGGTTTATATAGCGTTCATATATACTACGTCATTTTCAATTCCAGAATTCGGGAATCACTTTTTTGTGTTTTCAGGTTCCGTGACAAAATGCCGGCGGGATTCACACCGCTGCCCGTTTGTCAGATGCTACTGTGCAGCCTTTTTTTCCACCTGGCGTCAAAGATGGCCACTGGGGCTCCTAACAAGAAGCCCAACTTCATCCTCATACTGGCTGACGATATCGGATGGGGTGACTTGGATGTCAACCAACCTGAGCAAAAGACCAACAATACGCCCAATCTGAACCTGATGGCGGAGCAAGGATTAAGGTGGAAAAAGCACATTTTGGGTGGTCTGTAAAATCTCCCACCCTCATCATCACTTCATTCCAGATTCTCAGATTTCCACTCACCGGCCTCAACCTGTTCCCCATCCCGCGCTTCCATCTTGACCGGCCGCTACGGACTCCGGAATGGGGTCACTCACAATTTTGCAGTCAGCTCCGTGGGGGGTCTGCCTCTGTCCGAAATCACCTTGCCGCAACTCCTACAGAAGGCGGGTTACTATACCGCCATGATCGGGAAATGGCATCTCGGCCATCGTGGACCATATGGTCCAACGAAAAGAGGTAAGGGGGACTTTGACCTCACCGGTTCGTAAGCTTACAAATGTGGAATTTGCACCATCAGCATTATTAAGGTTATTACTTCAGTGTAGTTTTTTTTTCAATTGATCCATTATAGCCTCATAATCCGGTGCGCCTTATGTTTGGAAAACGGTTTAAAAATGTCATTCATTGAAGCTGCCTCTAAAATGCGGTGATCCAAGAAACAAGGAAACAAAATGGCTTCCATGTGTTTTCGCGTGATGTCATCATCGGGCGTTTAAAAGGTTGTGTTTGCGTTAATCTTTCCAGATGCTGCTTTCAAGCCTCACCGCTTTGTGTTTCATATCAATAATTTACAAACGCGACCAGTGACGGCCTTGTGGGTTCGTTCAAAATGGCAAATCAACCCCACGTACACGCAAAAAAAATGCTGCAAAAACGTAACTCATTCACTGCCAGACAATTCGTGAATGGCAGTGAATGAGTTAAGGTCAATTCATAGTTGGTGACGTCTAATATAGCCCAAAAATATGAATGATATTAATTCATTTAAAGAGTGTTTTATTATGCTATATTAGTGTCCTTTAGAATGATTTTTCGGGAAGTGGAAATATGGCCGACCGACAGTTTGTGTGGTTTGGCAATATACAAAACAAAAATGAAACTGTTTCTTGTCTGTTGAACAGGTTTCAACAACTACTTGGGAATACCCTACAGCAACGATATGGGATGCACCGACAACCCTGGATATGATATTCCCCAGTGCCTCGGTTGTGAATCCTCTGCACGGCAAATCATGAGGTGGGCGGGGCTTTATTGTGCAAGCAAAAAAAAAAAAGAAAATACAAATAAATCCAGATTGTGATTTTATAATAACAGTGATGTTATTATTCATTTTTAATCCTAGATTGCAAGAGACGAACTGCTATTCCAAAGTGGGCCTCCCTTTGATGGAAAACAGCCGCGTTGTGGAGCAACCGCTCAACCTGTGGAATCTTACACAACAGTACCGCTCCGCCGCACTGAGAACGATACTTGAGGCCAGGTAAAAACGCCGAGAACAAGCACTAGCTGTCTTGAGGATAACCAGGTAAGAAAGAAATTGCGCGGGCTTTTGCTCAAACAACAGTATAAAGCACAGTCACACATGCCAGGTCATATTCACTGCAGCTGTTGTGCAGCTTTTTCCAATGTAAACTGTAAATTTGCATCAACATGAATCTTCTACTTGCAGAGAGCGAGGACAGCCCTTTTTTCTCTACATCGCCTTAGCTCACATGCATGTACCCTTGGCTCCGCCGCTCGCCAACCCTTCGCCACCTCACAGCCAAGCGTACGCTGCCAGCCTGCAAGAAATGGATCGCCTGGTGGGCTCCATTCGAAGCGCCTCGAGCGAAAACGATACCCTCATCTGGTTCACCGGTAAATCCGCGATCGGTTTGTACGTATCTGAGCACATGCGTGATGTGAAAATGCCTCTCTCACATGGAGGTGACAACGGTCCATGGGAGAAGAAGTGCCAGTATGCAGGAAGTACAGGACCATTCAAAGGAAAATGGCAGACCAAAAAAGGTGGAGTGGTATTTAACTCATTCACGAATTTATCCGGGAATTGGAAATATGACGTAGAACGCCATTCCCGAATTTGTTCAGGTTAGGGTTCTTCATGCTTGAGTGCCGAAAAAGCGCTGGTCAGAACTCTGGGGGGAGCATTTGCTTTTTGGCCATGTTAGCACTTTGTTCCTTCTGCTGTTGTTAAAGCGCTATATAAATCAATATGTATGTATTGTATTGTGGACAGCCACCCCCATTTCAAGTTCATATAAGTCCAGACCTATATAACTTAGGAATTAACTCTTTTTTTCTGATGAAAGAAGATAGTATATGGTTTCTGACACTTCATTTAATGTTTATGTAGTCCTAAAACTCAATATTGCATGTATCCTGGAATTCAAGTGACAATGATAAAAACCCTGGCACTGGAGTGGACACATTTTTGTACGTCATGAGCAATCGGTGGAATTGTTTTACCCTTTATTTTTTGGGGGTTTGTAAGGTGGGAGTTCAGCTAAGAAGACCACTTGGGAAGGAGGCCACAGAGTGCCGTCTGTGGCCTGCTGGCCCGGCGTGATCCCCGCGAACACGACCAGCGCGGCCTTGCTCAGGCATGTTCTTGCTATTGTAAATTCCTATGACACTTGAACATCCCGTTAACTATTGTTGATGGCATGCGTCGGAAAATAAATGATATCCTAATGAGAAACTGAAACTATTTTCACAGTGGGATGGACGTTTTCCCCACATTGCTTTCCTTGGCTGGGGTGACGCCACCTTCTGACCGGCGATACGATGGCGTTGATGTCACCAGCGTCCTCCTCGGCGGTGAACAGACGGGTCACAAGGTAGCAGCAGGGCTTAATGTCAAATTAGTTTGCCTTTGTCTTATTCAGAGATGATCATGCCAATTACGAGCCATGCTTAAATTACAAAGGGGCACCGCGCCAGAGTCGAACAGGAGAAACAAGTTGAAGAGGTTAACAGGTGATAGGAAAGCAAGGTGAGCTTTTGTAATCATCTTCTTTTTTTTTTTTTTTTTTTTTTGAAGGTGCTCTTCCACCCTAATAGTGGCGCCGCGGGGCAGTTTGGTGACTTGCAGACAGTGCGCGCTGGGAAATACAAAGCTTTCTACGTGACAGGTAGGTGTACAGCTGGCGTTGTTCTTAAAAGCGCTTTCAAAATAAAATGAAGGTCTGTCTTACACTGTTCTCATACATGTTTCAGGCTCATCTGAAGCATGCGGCGGCAACATCGGGACACAAGAGCTCCACGACCCACCGTTGATTTTTGACTTAGAGCGTGACGAGGCTGAGGAAACACCCTTAAAGGTCGGAACACTTGAATACAAAACGATAGCCGAAAAGGTCGCCTTGTCGAGGGAGGCGTTATTATGGGACATCGCCACTGACCCATCCGTATCCGAGGCCGACTACACCACGGATGACGCGGCCACGCCATGCTGTGAACCAACGCATCCCGTTTGCCGTTGCTTATGAATTCTGGAAGCCTTCGAGGACTAGAATGCAGAAATTGTGGAATGTGAGAGGGGTGCCTGGGGACCACCTTGCTATTTGGCGGGTACAATGTCCAGATGCGACAAGGAGACGTGTAAACAAACAAGTCAACAGAAATAGCAAAGAGGATCGGGCGGCGAGGACAAGGTTAGATCAATAAAGCAAAGTACAAATATTTGTTTTGTTAGTTGCACTACTGTCATGTCATAACTGAACACGTGACAACCCCCAAAACATAAAATAAACACATGATAGCCAAACAATCCTCAAGATTGTATTGATTCTTAATCATCTTTATTGTTTCTTCATTGTCAGTCTGCAATGTAGTGTAAAGTGTCTCAACAGTACCACCTTTTGGCAAATTTCAACCTATACGCATCACTCACCTAAGCATTAGGTGAGTGCATTCACCTAAGCAAGTTTTTGGATGAACATAAAAATGGACCTTTTCCTCCATCTTTCGAAGGTTTCAGTATTTTTTTGTGCACAACTCGTCCGTAAGAAGAAACTGAACGGTAAAATCCCCAGCAGCTGTTTCATCGGTGAGTTTACCAGCACGTGTCAATCAATCATTAGGCCGCACCAGGAAGCCCAGCAGCTCAAAACCTTTTGTGAGTAGTGTATGCGATTTATATACACATTGTACACAAAGTAAAAAAAAAAATATTTGAAAATATAAGTATGCGTCCTCATTTTTCCCCCATCATCAAAAATAACCACATTGAAATTGAAGGATCTATCTATCACTTGGTCATGTGCTGTTAAAGAGTTTTACATTCAATCACTGGCCCCTTCGCATATATTCTCATAATATGAGTGCGTATGTGTCTCTGTACAGCGACCGATATTCGTATAGCAGCTGCATCGTTGATCGTAGCATTATCTATAAAAAGTGCATGATTTAAATGCTTGTATTTGAAATACTCTTATCTGAAGGTGATGGCGACTCAAAACAGTGAAGGTTTGTTGATGAAAATTTACAAATGGGAATGACCCGATCTGGTGCTAAAACAAATTATCCTTTCAAGCTGACTCAACTGCAAAAATGCACAATTTGCAAGAAGCATTTTTGTGCAGAATTAACTCATTCACTGCCATTCACGAATATATTCGGGAATTGAAAATATGACGAACGATCAATTTCACGAAGGGGGCAGGATTTGCCTTTTGTCTATGTTAGTGCTTAGTTCCAGCTTCAGCTGTTGTTAAAGCGCTATATCAACCAATATTGCATTGTATTGCATTTTATTTTGGACAGCCACCCTCATTTCAATCTCACATAACTCCAGACCCATATAATTTAGGAATTAACTCGTTTTTTTTCTGATGAAAGAAGAGAATCTAAAGTTTCTTACGTTGCATTGAATGTTTATATAGTCCTAAAACTCAATATTTTGTGGGTCCTGGAATTCAAGTGACAATGACAAAAACCCTGGCACTCAAGTGGACACATTTTTGCACATCGTCTGGCACTGAATGAGTTAAGCCCTTTTTTTGTCAGCAGGGTTCTTATACACAATTTTTTTCCCCTGCTGATTTTGTGCTATGCAGTGTCGCTAGGCAGCATCGACTGCACTTTACAGCATGCATGAACACTGAATGAGATTACGATCATAACGCTCAGGATTAACGATCATAAAAATAAAAATACAATAAAATAAAAATACTCTAGTCATATGATTGTGTTATGAAAAATAAAATAAAAACCTCCTTGTTAGTTTGTTTTTAGGTCTACACAGAATCCAAAAACACACAGATGGAACTTTCTGGTAGGGTTAATCCCCTTGACCTGCAGGGGTATTGTGGTAAGGAGGAAGCGGCAGATTTTTATACTACCCCAACGCCCCTCTCCTGCCGCCTCCCAGTGAGGAATCAGTCGTGGGTTGGCAGGATGGGGGTGAATTTTAGATTTTCTAATGACTGACCGGAGGAAATTCATTTTCATCATCCAGGCACACGGGACCCTCGGCGAACTCGTGCTCTGGGATGACATCCCCCTTTTGGGCTCCCCCATCCTCCGAGTATCCTTGGGTTAAAGAAAGTAAACCGAGATTACTTTTGCCCCCCCCAAAAGTTTTAATTTTCATATAACTCACCTAACAGTGTGGTGGAGCAAGGCGGGTTGGATGGAAGACCGACGGTGGCTGCGTACGATTGGCCGGCTGGTTGACTGGAGGCTTCGACTGGCGTCTCGTCTTCTTCCTGTTCCACCTGCTCGTCGCTGCCATCGAACAACCTGCCATGCCCCGCACAGAAACCAATTTAATACGGTAATAAGTACAATATTTTCCTAAATAGTGTTTGTTACTAAATGGACTCTGAATGTTAAATGCAAAAGTCTGCCCTCCTGTGGACAAAATTGTAATTGCAACTGCTGCCTTCTATGAGAACAACAAATATTCTACTTGGACTACAATATGATAATGCTCGCATAGGCAGACTTCCGTTCAGGTCAATACAATGGGGGACTCAGATAGTAAATTATGAAGATTTGTGATTTATGTGCACTAATATTTTCACACCTGTGCTTTTGGACCAGCATACATTCGCCACCATCCTGCGGATCGACATTATAGATGTAAAGATGGCCGTCGGAGGACGCCACCAGCAGGCGAGGCAGCTTCTGAATCCTGTCGTACCAAATACACCAAAAACATGTCTATTTTTCTTTTTGTCACGTGAAATAATTTTCAGTCTTACGTCGCTAGCGCGCAGATGTTCTTCAGGCCGCACATGTTGAGTCGCACGGTGGCGAAGGCTCGGTCCTGATGCATCATGTCGGACACCTGAGCTGGCAAGTAGGTGCTGGCGGCTGTGAACATTTTACCCACATACGCGGACCACGTGGGAGATTCCTCCTCTTGACTAGAAAGTCAAAATAAGAATTTTAGGTGATTAACTCATTCACTGCCATTCACAATTCTTTTTTTTTTTTACCTGGGACTGTGCTGCTCCAATTTGAAGATATGGACCGTCTCAGTGTTGCTGGAGGCACACAAAAACTGTGCATCGCCGCTGAAGGACAATGAACTGATGCTGACATATCTGAAAATGAAAAGGGCAATTTGTCACACTCATTCATTGACATACACGAATTTATTCGGGAATTGAATATATGACAGAGCGCCATTCCTGATAAAGCGTTGGTCAGACCTCTGGCAATGTTTTTTTCACTTCCACGAGGAGGCAGCATTTGGCTTTTGTCCATGTTCGTGCTTTGTTCCAGCTTCAGCTGTTATTAATCAGCTATGCTGATGCAACGGTATCAGCTATATAAATCAATATGTATGTATTGTATTTTGGACATCTGCCCCCATTTCAAACTCATATAACTCCAGACACATGCAACTTAGGAATTCACTCTTTTTTTTCTGATGAAAGAAGAGAGTAAAATTTCTTACGCTGCATTGAATGTTTAGGTAGTCTTAAAACTCAATATTCTGTGGGTCCTGAAATTTGAGTGACAATGACAAAAACCCTGGCACTGGAGTAGACACGTTTTTGCACATTGTCTGGCAGTGAATGAGTTAATATGTGAACATAAGTGGGTTTTTTTTAAGCGATATGAATGCTAACCTTTTCATCCCACGACGGAACTCAAACAGCCTCTGTCCTTCGGGAATGCTGAACACCCTGATAACGGTGCCCTATGGAGGAAGATGATTCAGTCACGCTGCTGGGAGGCAAAGGACGACATTGAAGAGAAAAACTCACTTTCTCCGAAGCACTAGCGAGTTTGGTCCCGGAGGCGTTGAAGGTGAGCGCCGCCAAGGGGCTAGCGTGGGCTTGGATCAGTGTCACAGTGCTCTAAACGGAAAGTGTAACAATTATCCTTGAGGCCGCGAGATGAGTTTTGACTATTGAGGAAAATGAGGACTCACCAGGTTGTTCGCATCGTACACCGTAATCTCGCCAAGAGTGGCGCTGCCCGGATATGCCAAGAAAGAGTTGCCGTGGTTGACGGACAGGGCGCATAGACCTAACAAGGCGCGAGCGGGACTTCTTTTTTCACTTGAGAAAGGAGCACAAAAATATTCATTCGTCGCACTATTTACCTGATGGATTGGTGGGGGTGTTAAGCAGGGTCTTGAGAAGTTTCATGTCTTTGATATTATGGATGTAGATAGACTCCTCCAGGCACACCACCAATCGCTAACAGGGAGATAGCGGCCACGATTTGCCGACATTGCGCAAATTCCCGAAAACACAACACAAATTTGAGCGAGGGACCATCTCACCTGTCTGTTGAGCTTGACGGAAAGGATGTTGTTGGTGTAGCTGTAGTTACAGATCTCGGTACCTTTCTTAAAGTGATAGACGTTCATCCGTCGAGGCACCGATTGGCTCACCACCACCACCAGGCTGCTGGAGAACAGACGCTCCACGATGCAAACATCTGGACACTCCGCTGGGATGTGATGGGGAGGAAAAAAGTACAATAGACGCTCCCCTACTTACGAACATTCGAGTTATGAACAACGGTACATATGAACATTTTTGTAGCAACATATGTAGTAGTCTCTCCAGTTGTACATATCTTTATAGAGCATATATTTTATGAAGTTTATTTTTCAGTACAAACCAATACAGGTTACGTCTACAAGCCTTAAACATAGTTATATAAACCTTAAACATACTTTTATAAGCCTCAAACATACATTCCATAGAAAATATAGCACTGAAGCAACTTACGAACAAATTTACTTTACAAACAAATTCACCTTATGAACAAATTCACCTTACAAACGACCATTCGGAACATATCTCGTTCGTAAGTTGGGGAGCATCTGGATTTCAAATGACAGGATGTCTGTAACGTTACTACTGAACGTTGTCGTTCAAGGAACATGGCTTCCAAAATGATGTGCATGCTTTGCCTCCATGTTAAACGCCACGCTGTGCGAATAGAACGAGTTGATTGTATGGACTCCACCATTTTGTATGCATGAGGAGAAGCCTTGTTTCCCCTCACCTCCCTCATGGATGCAGTCCAGTTTGTCCACGGAGGTGACTGAGAAAAGACGGTAGCCGGTCTTGGTGCCCACTGATAGGGAACTAAAACACACAGAAATGGATTTGAAACTGACGGGCAGTGTAGATGCATTATTTTGGTTTACCTTCATTGATTATTTTGTTTACAGATCTCATGTAAGGTGTATGATTCATATGTGTGTCAGACAGGAAATCTGACACAGCCCACAGTACCATCTGGACCCCTGAACATCTTTCTGCAAAACAGATGACGACTAGAACATGACGGTGAAGGCTGTGCAGCCCACCTGCTTCCTTTTAGGAACCTTTTGAAGAGGTGCTTCTCTGAGGTGAATTTTAATGATTACAAAAAAATACAAACTCTAAATTTGGATGACATCTTACCTAATTAAGCTTTATGTTGCAGATTGTTATTATATAAGGAATTTTGGAGTGGGGGTCTGAATGTGATCATTTTTTTAGATCAAAATATGGGTTATTGCATGTAAAATTAGGAAGTATAACAACACTATAGTTAATATTTAGGTATTGGGGAGGACCTTTTTGCAAACATGGGTAAACTGCTTAGGGGCTAGGATTCATTCATGGGTAGACTTTTCTTATATTGAAATCTAAAGCTCTTTCAATTGTTGATCAAAGTGATTATACAATAAACAGGTGCTTCAAGGAGCTTGCGTTTGTGCAGAGCAATGAAGGCCTTAAGGTTGCTTACGTAGTGTCCTGGTTAAACGAAGCACAGATGAAGCCTCGGAGCATCTCAGGTCCTCTGTCTGCTTCTTCCTGCGAATCCATCCGTGTTGCCAGTTTTCCCAGTCCTGTCGCTGGCCGAGCTCGGGTGCCTCGGGCTCGGCTCGATCCAAAACCAGGGCCTCCTCAGCTTTCCCCCTCCTTCTCTGCCCCGACTCCAAACGCCACGCTACAGTCCTCGGGGAGGAATGTCCGGACGGACTAGCCCCGGATGAAACGCATGCAAACGCCTACAGTGAACAATCCTCCAATCGCTTAAAACAGCAAATGAGATAAACGATACTGATCGTATCGCTTGGCGTTGACAAACTACGACGCTGCTGTTTAAATGAATATTAACTTCCAGGCTCCATACAGCAAAACAATAACAACTGATGGGAGGTAGCGTCACTCTGAAGTGCGCCCCAATTGGCTGGAAGATGGTATAAAACCCGCCCTCAGACGAATTTGCGCAATACAAGTCGGTGATTCGTCAATATGACTGTCTGTCAAATAAGGTTACGTTGCAATTCACTGATTGGTTAATGACACAATCGATGGAGTGTTTTGGTGAGGTTATTGGCCAATAATCTTATCAGTCTGTGTAAATGTAATAAGACTCCAAAAAAGTCACTTAAAAAGACATTATTTTTCAAATCTTTATATTTCAATCTTTAAAGGGGATTGTTAAAAACGTGAACCCCTTCAGCCCCCAAATAGTATATGCTCTGTATGATTTTTATTTATATGTACATAAAACGGCTTCCGGGTCTCTGTTGCGACATTTAAGTACATTCAATATTCTACGTCAAAAAATATTAGTATTAAGAGGTGGTTTACTAATTTAAATTAAAAAAAAATAACTGACGTCATTCTCTTGGACGCGGCGCCTTTAAGGTTGCCAGGGGTTACTGGCTCACATGTCAGAACGAAGAGAATTGACGTCAGTGAAGGCCGCTGATTGGCTCACAGGCGTATCCGGTGGGGCAACGGTCCAGGGCTCGGGGAGAAAAAAAAGATCGAAAAGAGCAGAAGCTGCTAACGGTTACTGCTTTGACAAACACCACTCATCCCGAGTCGCTGTCGTAGGGCTCGGAAGGATTTCACGACATCTTGTGAGTAGTCCTCTTCCTTTACGCCGATGCAACGGTATAACCTCTGAAATGTATTTCCCCTTGTCTCGCGTTTGTTTATGATGGTACCCAAGATGGCGTCAAGAGGGCTTTGCCTTTGCACGGTGCTAGCGAGCGATATGTCAAAACCTCGAACAATCTTTTTACGTGAAATATAATCCAGGTTGATAATTAAATCATTTCTAACCACGTTGATGTTCGGGGTGTAATTTACGAGACGTGACATTCACCCATCGGCTTCACCCAAGCTTTGTTTTGTCCAAGCACTCCCTGACCTAGACGTCATTGCAAACTGCACACAATGTTAACTTAAAAAAAAACATTTTGCATTATTTATTTCTGATGTACATTCTACAGCCGCGCTATTTTCATACTGCATATTGAACTGCTATTATTTTTTTACCAAGGTCACGACGCTATTAAGTGTTTCTTATAAATAACGTACGACTGGAATGTTGTATATCCCCTCTCTAAAGAATAGTATATTAATTGCATTTGACAAATCATAAGGGCATAACTAAAAATAGCCTCTATGGTATGTTGGTGTCTGGCTTGTGTATCTGTCTCAATACGTTGCATCGTATCACCTGACATTATTCAAATGCATGTTGATGAAACCGAGTGTTCAAAATAGAACTTTTGATTGTATGCATGTGTACAGGTGTTACATTGTTTAAATTGTGTTTCCGCCACAGGATGCATGTGGTTTACAGATCCTTGCCGTTTCAAAATATAACTTAGTTTGATCAAGTTCAAATCATCTCTTAGCTCTCCACTGACTTTAATCATGATCACACGATCATGACGACTTTTTCCGAGAAGCGATTTTCTGTTTATATGAAACCTCAAACGAGAGGCTGGTCACGCGTTTGGTGTGTGACTTGATTGAAAGCAAATTTGCACATGCGTTGCGTATGACGCACTTTCACAGCCAGTCAAACTTGACTTGAGCAGATGAAAAATGTTGTGGTTTGAAAGCAGACATCATCTGACTGTCTTCAGGGCTGCCGCTAAACAACACCAACACGTCTCTTGGCCTTCTCGCTGGGGTTCTACTTCTCTCACGTTCTTGTTATTTTTATCTCCGTTTGTCACACAGAAGATAAAAGTGCTACACGCCTCATTTAAAATCTTGTATAACTTCTTATATCATGCAGAAGGTCTCATCACGTTTTTTTCTCTCTTCCTTTTTTCCCCCGTTGGCTCTCTCTTCTCCTCCGCGGGGTTAGAGGTCATCGAGCAAACTTTGCGATTGTCGTCATGGCTTCTTGTAGCACGAGCAGCGAAGAGGAGAAGAGCCTGAGGGAGTGTGAGCAGTATGTGCAGAAACACAACATTCAACAGCTGCTGAAAGACTGCATTGTCCAGCTGTGCACCTCCAGGCCCGACCGGCCTATGGCCTTCCTTCGGGAGTATTTTGAGAGGCTTGAGAAGGTGCGTAACGGGAATTCTTAGTCACGTTAGACAGAAAGAGAGTCATCACAAATTATAATAAAGTTTAAAAAAAGTGTGCTTGCTCGTACTGTATTGTATGTTCCAGGGTTATTTTTTATTTTTAGTTTAATAATGCTCATTTCATATTTTTATTGTTTTTATTGACTTGAGATATGGACATCAAATGTCAATCAGAATGTTCAGGGAGCTTTAATTTCAAACTTTCGGTTGTCTTTGTAAGTTCAAAAGTAAAAAAAAAAAAAGTCAAATGATCTCAATGTGCATTTAAAAGTCAATCTTTGGACTCTTGCATCCCTCCTCCACTCCAGGAAGAGGTCAAGCAGATTCAAAACCAGCAGAAGGCTAGCGGTTCGCGCTCCGACTCGCGCGATGAGGAGATTTCCCCTCCCATGAACCCCGTGGTGAAAGGCCGCAGGCGGCGCGGCGCCTTTAGCGCCGAGGTCTACACGGAGGAGGATGCCGCTTCTTATGTCCGAAAGGTAACACTTTTCGAAGGAAAAGCTTTTCCTTCAATCCGCACTGACACATTTTGTCTCTTCAGGTCATTCCGAAGGACTACAAGACAATGGCGGCTTTAGCCAAAGCGATCGAAAAGAACGTGCTCTTCTCTCACCTGGATGACAATGAGAGGAGGTACCTGATTTGATCTTGATTTTTTTTTTTCCGCCAAAAACTGAGCTCCTCAAATTTTAGGTTGGATTGGATTAGCCTTTATTAGTCTCGCAGTGGAGTAATTTACATTTTAACAGCAGCAAAGTGAGGAAAGGAAGAGGAAGAAGTAGAAAAACAAAATACAGGAGCCATTCTCGCGGCGCCATCTTGCAGTCAAAACAACAACAAAACAACTAAGTTGTACCCTCTTTGTTGTATGACGCAGTTCTAGAGGATCAAAGCATCCTTTTCACCAGTGAATCAGGGACGTCATGGTGAAATGTGCACGTCTGTTACAAGCTAAATGTTTAAAGCAAACATGAAGCTGTAGCATCCATTGACAAAAAAAGACTATCTCGCATCTCCTGTCCCACCAAAATCCGATTCAATTCCAAGCCGCGACAGTTCCACATATCCATCGGTGCTCTGCGCTGATGCTCCTTTTAGGGGGGGAGTCAACTAATCTCCAATTTTGATCGAAATGTTTCATTCCAGTGACATTTTCGACGCCATGTTTCCTGTCACCTACATCGCCGGGGAGACCGTTATTTTGCAGGGTAGGTCCGCATGGGCAAAATGACAAGACGATCACATCGAGACGCACCCTTGCGAGGGTTATTCGTTCATTATTTTCTGTCCGCAGGTGACGAGGGGGATAATTTCTACGTGATTGACCAAGGGGAGATGGATGTGAGTATTTTCCCCCTTGAACACAAATGCGCTATCCTAACACGGTGTAAAATGCGCCGACCTCACGCAGGTGTACGTGAACAACGAATGGGTGACAAGCATCGGCGAAGGCGGCAGTTTCGGAGAGCTGGCGTTGATATACGGCACCCCCAGGGCCGCCACCGTCAGAGCCAAGACCAACGTCAAGCTGTGGGGGATCGACAGAGACAGCTACAGGAGAATACTCATGGTGAGGAGACATCGGGATTGCTGAGAATATGTATTTGGGAAATGATCCGATTATTGTTTTTATTTTAATGTAGGGAAGCACTTTGAGGAAGAGGAAGATGTATGAGGAATTCCTCAGGAAAGTGTCCATTTTAGGTGGGTTTATTTGTATTATTTTTACTTGTATTTATTCATTTTTATCTTTATTGTTATTTTTATTTGTTTTATTTGTTTTGTATTTTTATTTTACCTTTATTACTTTTATTGTTACTTTTACTATTTTTATTTGTATTTTTTCTTGTATTCTTACATTTTTTTAATTACATTTTACGTGTATTTTATTTGTATTTGTAGATTTTTTATTTGTATTCTTTTGTATTTGTATTATTATTTTTATTGTGAATGTTATTTTTATTATTATTATTATTTATATTTTTATTTTTATTTTTATTTAGATTTGTATTTATATTTTTATTTGTATTATGTTTATTTTTGTTATATTTTTATTTTGTTATTTTTATTTGTATTTAGTTTTTTTTTGTTCTACTGAATTTGCCTGTTGCATTTTCAGTATTATTATAAGCTAATGAAACATGCAGAGTCAAGCCGTAGTACATTGTGAGTGTTTTATTCATTCACGGACCACACTTTGAGAATCCCTGTCATAAAAAGAAAACAGGAAGTAAAACAAAATTAATAATTATTGTTTATATTTTCCTCTCCTGCATTTTTTTTCTCAGAGTCCCTGGACAAGTGGGAACGACTGACCGTCGCCGACGCCCTGGAACCGGTCCAGTTTGAAGATGGCCAGAAGATTGTGGTGCAAGGGGAACCCGGAGATGAATTCTTCATCATTTTGGAGGTCAATGCCAACCCCCCCCCCTAAAAAACCCTCGCATCCACCAAGAGAACAGCGTTGGATGCAATTTGTGTGTTGTGCGCATATTTCAGGGTTCCGCTGCCGTTTTGCAGCGTCGCTCGGAGAACGAAGAGTTTGTTGAAGTGGGAAGATTAGGACCATCGGACTACTTTGGTAAATAGAAATGTGATCTATGTTAAAGTATTGTATTTGTATTGTATAGCTATCTAGCTAGCTAGCCATTTAATTTTTTCTATTGAATATTCTCCCGATTATGACAAAATAGCAGATGGCGAATATTTTAGCTGTTTTTGATGACGTTCTTCACCGCAGGTGAAATCGCCCTGCTGATGAACCGCCCCCGCGCCGCCACCGTGGTCGCCCGCGGCCCCTTGAAGTGCGTCAAGCTGGACCGACCTCGCTTCGAGCGCGTTTTGGGCCCCTGTTCGGACATCCTCAAACGCAACATCCAACAGTACAACAGCTTCGTGTCGCTGTCGGTCTGAGAGGGGTTTGTGTTACCCACACACACACACACACACACACACACCGCCCCAACCCGTTCCCCTCTTTTTTGCTCTTTTCCGACCTCGGGTCCACCAACGCAAGTTGCTTTCCGCCACTTCCTGGCCTTCTCTTTTCTTTTTCCACACCTCCTTCGCGGGGTTCACCAGCGCTTGTATACCAGCTGCTGTAACATTACCGTGTAGGCACAGTTGCATCACGCTTACCTACGTCAAATCGATCCGCCGGTTCCGCTTTGTTACGATAACGTTTTGTTGGGAGATTTGGGCTCTGAAGGACAGGACAATCAAAAAGCTCACAATGGCCAATTAGTTCCAAATGGGTGTTTTTTTTTTTTTTTTTTCTTTTTGAGCGGTCGAACGAGACAACGTCAAAATGTGCTTAAAAAATGTTTTAGTGAGCAGCTTGGAGGCCGGTGCCAAATGTTTTGTTACATTATGATATGTTAGCGTCCATTTGGAGCGTTAAATAGGATTTTTTTTTTCTCTCTCCCTCAAAACTTTATTTGTCCTAATCAGTTGAACACCTCAACTCGGAGGAAAAAAATACATATATAAAGAAGAAAAAAAAAATACAAAAGTATTGTGTATTTCAGTATTCTTTTTTTTTTAGTATAAGCCAAATAAATTGGTCATTTATGGTTTGTAATCAAAAAATAATCTAGTGACATGATCCATGACTCAATGACTATTATTCTTAAATTTATGGTTTGCAGTGATGCTAATCTTAAAAAAAGGTTTTCTCTGTTTTTTGTAAACACTTATTTTTCCATAAATTCTATTTTAGCTTTCCAGTTGCCACAAAGTAAAATAAATGCTGTTAATGGACACCACAGTATGTGATTGTATTGAGTAATAATGCCCCCAACCTCGTTCTCCAAACCAAATTATGTAAAAAGTATTTCAGGTCTTCTGGAGGTATTTATGTATCAAGAACCGAGTTATTTATTTCAGAGTTTTTTTGCTTTGTTGCCTACTGGAAATGGAAAACCCTGCGACCTGTCGTTTCACCCGCTTGTGATTTGGTCTCTGCGCTTATTCGGCATGTTGTTGTGACACATCCGAGAACAGCAGTATATTGCAGGATTCACAACGTTTATTATATTAATATTCCATTTGGTACTTCACGAGTGTTTGATCCCAAGTGATTTTAACTTCATTCCTGTTTTGTTTTGTTTCCTGGAAAGAGAACTTTGTGATGCAGTGTAGTCACAAGTGTGTTTTTTTTCTCACCCCCTAAGTCACTTCCTGTCCATCCGCAAGATAAAGATTTTATCGGACTGCCGTCTCCCGTGTAAATAGCCGCAACATCAGCAAATCGGTTTGAAATGTTTTAGCCACACCACAGTCGTCCCCGGTTTGCCTTAGCTAAACTTTTCCTGGGCTTACAGTAGTCGTCAGTCACTCCCTACCGGGGGTCCGTCCGCAGGTGATCAATGAACGGACCATTCTTTTTCTATTCTTCCCTTGTGTTCATTTTGACCTCCTCTATGTGCAAAAGATGTTTATCCCTTTTTTGGTATAGATTGTTCCAGATGGCAGTTTAAGCAATAAAAAACAGAAAAAAATCATTCTGGCTTTGTTTATTTTATTATAATAATAATACATTTCATACATAAGCGCCTTTCAAAACTCTCACGGTCACTTTACAGTCACAGGATAAGTTTTTCTGTGGGTGAACAACCTGGAAGCAACTCAAATAGATAGAAAACCAGCTAGCTAGTTAATAGATAGCTAATAAAAAGCTAGCCAGCCAGCTGGAAAGCTATCGATATACAGGTAACATCTGAGTTACAACCGGATTCCGTTCCCACAAAACGGTCGTAAATCAAATGGTTGTAAGTCAAAATCCATTCAAAAATAGTATACAATGTCAATCTGTTGTTTTTAAGCAACATTTTCTATTGTATGCTAAACTGTTGACAGTTCGTTTATAAATGTTATCACTTTTAGTGTCATTTTTATCATTTTATATTTCATATTGTCAATTTTTATTATTGTATAACTACCTGTAATGTATACAGTACTGTTTACTGTACAGTTCATTTATAAATGTTCTACTTACCTTTTAGTGGTTTTGATCATTTTTTTGAAAATATTCTTTTTCCACATTGGCCAATAGAATGTGACGTAGAGCTGTTTGAAAAAGTCAACACACCCCTCTAGCTTTTGAGGATGGCCCCAGCCCAAATCCTGACTTGTTCCATTAAAATTGAAACGACTGCACTTCATCATGAAGTCTTAAAACAAAAAAAGCGGAGGAAAGTTCCATCCTCCGCCGCTGCTACCTTGATTTTTTACTCTCTACGTAAACCCGAGGATTCACCGTGGCTCGAAAAAAGTCATCCGTGATGACCGGGTCGTCGCCGTACTTGCGCGTACAGCGCTGAACCGCTCGCAGGATCTTGATGAGGCGGCGATCCAGCGCTGAGAGGTGCGCTTGGGTTAAGATGGGACGCAGGGGGTCATTTTGCAAAGACTCCCTCATCACGTCGCTCAGTCTGAACTCCGGTTGGGCTAAAAGCTGGAGCTTCAGTAGGGTGGAACGCTTTATCCTGGATTCAAGATTCATTCATTGTGGATTAAATGCGATAGATAACACATCGATTTTGATGACAGAATTGCACTTACATGCAGCACTGAGATAATGGGGCAAGGATGGACATCTCATCTTTGCTGTGCTTCCCAAATCTACGATTGGATTACACGTTCATATATGGGCATACGAGGATTAAATAAAAATAAAGAATAATGATCATTATTTTTTTTGCTCTTACCCTCTTGCATTGTCCAGGTGGAGAAGAAATCCCTCATCGCCAAACTTTGTGAAAATCTCATAGTGGTGTCTGTCCATGTTGCCTGTCCCAAAAATTAAAATAAAAAAAAAAATAAGGCAAGAAATACGTATTACAATTGGTATATTTTATTATTTATTCATGACATTTACACAAGCAGCTATTTCATGAGATAATACCTGAAAACATTGATGTAACAAATGCTCTAGAATACAAATAAAAATTAACCATCAGTAAATGATTTTAAATATACAGGTGACGTCCCACTTTTGACCGAGTTCTGTTCCGACCAAACGGTCGTAAATCGAAATGGTCCTAAGTTGAAATCCAGTCAAAATGTTGAATAGAGACTCAGAGGCTAAATGACTCGCAAACTCTGGTGCCATCACGCGGTCGTTTGCTGTGTGAGAGTGAGATGCTGGCTTGCTAGCTAAAATTGTCGTACACGTTGCCGGCCTGCTAGCACGTTGCGGTGCCAGGCATAGAATTACATTTTTAAAAACAGGGTGTGGAGATTGTGGTCGTAAATCGAGTTGGTCGTAAGTCAGATGATATTTGTACTCTTAAGTTATTCACTGCCAGACATGCAAAAATGTATCCATTCCAGTGCCAGGGTTTTTATCATTGTCACTTGAATTCCAGGACCCACAGAATATTGAGTTTTAGGATTGCAATAAACATTCAATACAGCGTTAGAAACCTTCGACTCTTTTCTTTCAATAGAAAAAAAAAGTTAATTCCCAAGTTGTATGAATCTGGAGTTATATGAGCTTGAAATGAGGGCGCCTGTTCAAAATACAATGCAATACATACCCATAAGAAAGTCAAAAATGGACATGTCGATGATGTTGAGGAGCCGGTTGCCCGAGTTGTAAGGATAAAGTTTCTTGACGGTGTTGCAATACGATGGATTCACCTGCCACCTTTTACAGGAGATTGACAGCAAATTATCCAAAATTTCGGATATTCACAAAGTGGATGAAGTAAAAGATTCTTACTCTTCCTGTCCCGTGAAGGTGTACGACCTTATCCAAGGGTTGGGGATGGAGATGCGGGGGGCGATGCTGAGGCCGGGGAGGTAGGCCGAAAGGGAACCTTCCAAGAGGTCGGGACTCCCGCAGACTGCGTATTCGGTCTTGCATACGTACAGGCACTTGGCGAAAAAACAAGTGTTGTTTGCTGGAATGAAAGGAGTCAAAAGATTATTTCAATGCCAAAGAGCAAGTAATGACAGGATTAGTGGTCGTTGGCAAATTCGTCGAGTAAATTTGTTGTTTTTATATTTTTCTTCTTGAAAGATACATATTCGTTCCATCGATTGAGATGTAATTTCTCTTTTTATCCGCCAGACGGCGGAAATTCCCCATCAATCTCAGTGTAATTCTAACACGTGTCCGCCAGACGGCGCTAATTTTTGTCTGTAATGAGAGGAGGCAGAAAATAGAAACACCAAAGAAGAAGTAATGATTGTAACGATTTGACCATTTAAAAATCTTCACTCTGACGTTGTGTACAGAATTTCTTAATTTTAAATTTCAGTTGAGCTTCAACGTTTCTGAATTTAAACAATTTCTAGTTTACACACAATGTTTTATACATTAAATTTTATCTGCTTTACACAGTTTTATTTCACGTTTCCCCATCAATCAAAATGTAATTCTAACACGTGTCCGCCAGACGGCGCTATTTTTTTTCTGTCATGAGAGAAGGCAGAAAATAGATTGTTTCAACACCAAAGAAGAAGTAATGATTGTAACGATTTGACCATTTAAAAAAATCGTCACTCTCACGTTGTGTACAGAATTTCTAAATTTTAAATTTCAGTTCAGCTTCAGCTTTTCTAAATTAAAACAATTTGTAGTTTACACACAATGTTTTATACATTAAATTCTATCTGCTTTTACATAGTTTTAGTTCACGTTTCCCCATCAATTTAAGTGGAATTCCAAATTTGTCCGCCAGACGGCGGTAATTGCTTTCTGTAATGAGAGGAGAGCAGAAAATAGATTGTTTCAACACCAAAGAAGAAGTAAGGATTGTAACGATTTGACCATTTAAAAAAATCGTCACTCTGACGTTGTGTACAGAATTTCTTAATTTTAAATTTCAGTTCAGCTTCAACTTTTCTGCATTTAAACAATTTGTAGTTTACACACAATGTTTTATACATTAAATTTTATCTGCTTTACACAGTTTTATTTCACGTTTCCCCATCAATCAAAATGTAATTCTAACACGTGTCCGCCAGACGGCGCTATTTTCTTTCTGTCATGAGAGGAGGCAGAAAATAGATTGTTTCAACACCAAAGAAGAAGTAATGATTGTAACGATTTGACCATTTAAAAAAATCGTCACTCTGACGTTGTGTACAGAATTTCTAAATTTTAAATTTCAGTTCAGCTTCAGCTTTTCTAAATCAAAACAATTTGTAGTTTACACACAATGTTTTATACATTAAAGTTTATCTGCTTTACACAGTTTTATTTCACGTTTCCCCATCAAACTAAGTGTAATTCTAACACGTGTCCGCCAGACGGCGCTATTTTTTGTCTGTCATGAGAGGAGGCAGAAAATAGATTGTTTCAACACCAAAGAAGAAGTAATGGTTGTAACGATTTGACCATTTAAAAAAATCGTCACTCTGACGTTGTGTACAGAATTTCTAAATTTTAAATTTCAGTTCAGCTTCAGCTTTTCTAAATTAAAACAATTTGTAGTTTACACACAATGTTTTATACATTAAATTCTATCTGCTTTTACATAGTTTTAGTTCACGTTTCCCCATCAATCAAAATGTAATTCTAACACGTGTCCGCCAGACGGCGCTATTTTTTTTCTTTCATGAGAGAAGGCAGAAAATAGATTGTTTCAACACCAAAGAAGAAGTAATGATTGTAACGATTTGACCATTTAAAAAAATCCTCACTCTCACGTGTCCGCCAGACGGCGCTATTTTTTTTCTTTCATGAGAGAAGGCAGAAAATAGATTGTTTCAACACCAAAGAAGAAGTAATGATTGTAACGATTTGACCATTTAAAAAAATCCTCACTCTCACGTGTCCGCCAGACGGCGCTATTTTTTTTCTTTCATGAGAGAAGGCAGAAAATAGATTGTTTCAACACCAAAGAAGAAGTAATGATTGTAACGATTTGACCATTTAAAAAAATCGTCACTCTGACGTTGTGTACAGAATTTCTTAATTTTAAATTTCAGTTGAGCTTCAACGTTTCTGAATTTAAACAATTTCTAGTTTACACACAATGTTTTATACATTAAATTTTATCTGCTTTACACAGTTTTATTTCACGTTTCCCCATCAATCAAAGTGTAATTCTAACACGTGTCCGCCAGACGGCGCTATTTTTTGTCTCTCATGAGAGGAGGCAGAAAATAGATTGTTTCAACACCAAAGAAGAAGTAATGGTTGTAACGATTTGACCATTTAAAAAAATCGTCACTCTGACGTTGTGTACAGAATTTCTTAATTTTAAATTTCAGTTCAGCTTCAACTTTTCTGAATTTAAACAATTTCTAGTTTACACACAATGTTTTATACATTAAATTTTATCTGCTTTACACAGTTTTATTTCACGTTTCCCCATCAATCAAAGTGTAATTCTAACACGTGTCCGCCAGACGGCGCTATTTTTTGTCTGTCGTGAGAGGAGGCAGAAAATAGATTGTTTCAACACCAAAGAAGAAGTAATGATTGTAACGATTTGACCCTTTAAAAAAATCCTCACTCTCACGTTGTGTACAGAATTTCAACATTTTAAATTTCAGTTCAGCTTCAACTTTTCTGCATTTAAACAATTTCTAGTTTACATACAATGTTTTATACATTAAATTCTATCTGCTTTTACATAGTTTTAGTTCACGTTTCCCCGTCTATTTAAGTGGAATTCCAAATTTGTCCGCCAGACGGCGGTAATTGCTGTCTGTAATGAGAGGAGAGCAGAAAATACATTGTTTCAACACCAAAGAAGAAGGATTGTAACGACTTGACCATTTAAAAAAATCGTCACTCTGACGTTGTGTACAGAATTTCAACATTTTAAATTTCAGTTCAGCTTCAAATTTTCTGCATTTAAACAATTTCTAGTTTACATACAATGTTTTATACATTAAATTCTATCTGCTTTTACATAGTTTTAGTTCACGTTTCCCCGTCTATTTAAGTGGAATTCCAAATTTGTCCGCCAGACGGCGGTAATTGCTATCTGTAATGAGAGGAGAGCAGAAAATACATTGTTCCAACACCAAAGAAGAAGTAAGGATTGTAACGACTTGACCATTTAAAAAATCGTCACTCTGACGTTGTGTACAGAATTTCTTAATTTTAAATTTCAGTTGAGCTTCAACGTTTCTGAATTTAAACAATTTCTAGTTTACACACAATGTTTATACATTAAATTATATCTGCTTTACACAGTTTTATTTCACGTTTCCCTATCAATCAAAGTGTAATTCTAACACTGTCCGCCAGACGGCGCTCTTTTTTTTCTGTCATGAGAGGAGGCAGAAAATAGATTGTTTCAACACCAAAGAAGAAGTAATGATTGTAACGATTTGACCCTTTAAAAAATCGTCACTCTCACGTTGTGTACAGAATTTCAACATTTTAAATTTCAGTTCATCTTCAACTTTTCTGCATTTAAACAATTTCTAGTTTACATACAATGTTTTATACATTAAATTCTATCTGCTTTTACACATAAGGTTTATTTTACGTTTCCCCATCAATCTATGTGTAATTCTAATTTTTGTCCGCAAGACGGCGCTAAATCTTGTCTGTAATGAGAGGAGAGCAGAAAATACATTGTTGCAACACCAAAGAAGAAGTATGGATTGTAACGACTTGACCATTTAAAAAAAGCCTCACCCTCACGTTGTGTACAGAATTTCAACATTTAAAATTTCAGTTCAGCTTCAACTTTTCTGCATTTAAACAATTTCTAGTTTACATACAATGTTTTCTACATTAAATTATACCTGGTTTTACACAGTTTTAATTCACGTGACCTGCTTGACTGCCACAATTTATATTTATTTGTATTTTGAAAAACAGGGTCTTTGGTGAATGTGTCCAGAATTTTTTTATTTTAATATTTGTCTAATTTAAAGATAATTATTTGTTCCATCGATCTTGATATAATTTTATTATTTGTCTGCCAGAGTGCGGAAATTCCCCAACCAATCTATATAGTTGTACTTACTTAATTTGTCCGCCAGACGGCGCTAATTCAACGAAAATCCAGCACAGTCGAAGAGTTCATCATCAAAGTTGTCCATCAACTTCAATAAAGGTTAGCAAAATCCAAATCTATCTTATTTTTTTAGTGCTACACTAGACCACCAATGAGAAGGTTTCTTCAGCCGTCATCTGTACAAATTTGAAGTTCAAATTTGTACAGATGACGGCTGAAGAAACCTTCTCATCGATGGACCACTCCTGTACGACTGAGAGCTTACACGGACTAGACCACCAAATGATTGTTATTTATTTTTTTACCAGGTGAGGTGAAGAAGACAGCCCGGAGGTCGTCATTTCGGGTCACTTGGAGCACTTCGCCGGTGAGGTTCAGAAACCTGCCAACTGTTGGTGGAACTCTTCGGAAATCCAAGATCCTAAAAGTAATCCACCAAACAATCGCTTAGTTCTCTAAACTAACCCTCCTTTTATATTCTGTACCTGTCCAGGTGAAACGCAGCAATCTCTGCGTTGTGTCGCTGGACATCGACAAAGAAAAAAACGTCTTCCGTAGTCTCCTGATCCCTTTGCTGCCTGATACCCGAAAACACGATTTTACGTAAGTGTTTCCTAAAATGTCCGATGAGTCTCAGAGGACGGGAGCTCACCTGATCGGCTTGAACATGGCCTTGCCAAAATTCTGCATCTTCAGCGCCAATTTCAGGTGGTGTCCACTGGGCTTCACCACTGGATAGATAAGACGGGAACCATTTACTTGAAAGTTTCTTTGAAAATGGGTCACTTTTTTAAACCGGATAAACCAGGTTAGTATCAATAGGGGAATATTTGTCAGCTTTGAAAAACTATGTATGTAGAACTGTCGCAGCTTGGAATTGAAGCGGATTTACATAGAACAGGAGGTGTAAGACAATCTCTTTTGTCTAATGGATGCTATAGCTTCGTGTTTAATTTCAACATTTAGCTGGTAGCAGACGTGACCTTACCTTGGCTGCAGTCACACGCTCCTTTCAGGGCCTTCTCATCTTGAGTGAAATCTAGAAACATTTCCATAATTTCAATCATATTCAAATTTAATAACTACAATCAGTGAGAATTTGCAAATGACATCCACGCGTCACCTGAGTTGATCACGGTCATGTCACGCATGTCCAGGAGTAGCCGTGCAATTACGGGGTCATGACGGGAGTACAGAGCGTGGCGGCTTATTCCCGCGTGGAACTTGAGCCAGTTGGCATCCGGGTCAAAGGTCACTTGGTAGTCGGTCACTGTGATATTGGAAGCGGCTGCAGCTTCATTGTAGAGCTTCATGTGTCTGAGGTGGACACCATTTTTAAAATGGCAATCATGGTCTTTATCATTTAGTTGATGTTTTATTGTTCTGTGTATTGGTCTTTGGATTGTAAAGCGTCAAAATAATAACATTTATGATATGGATCAGAGAAAACAAAAGCTGACCTTTCCCATCGTGACACTTTCTTCCTGTTGTAGTCCATCAGCTGCTCCAAGTCCAGCAGCTTCTCCGCCGTGGGCTTCTCCTCCGTGTTAAACAAAGGATGGTTGAACAATCCATCAAGCTTCGAACTCCCATTTCGATCCAGGTCCGGAATCACCAAAGAAGTCCAATCGGGGAGACTGAAGTTACCCCCGCGGCAGGAACAAAAGCGTTCCGATCCTTCTCCGCCGTTGCGCAGCTTCGGCAGGAGGATGAAGTAAAGGTCGGCGGAGAAGATGGCGGTGAGGGTGACGGCCAATAAAAGACGATCTTTTCTCATGATTGAAGTTGACTAGAAGGGGGTCTCTCCAGGTTTGGATGAGGCATCACTCCATCCGGAACGTTCTTCGGAAGTCACCGAAGAACTGAGAGCAGGCGTGTGCTGTGTGTGTGGTTCCTCAAAAGTCACTGACAGCTGCTTCCTGTGAAACTGCTGCTCTCAGAGAGGGTGAGTGAGGGAAAGAGAGAGAGAGTGGGAGGAAAAGGGGGGAGGAGGTGACATCGCGCAGGTATGCAAACACCGATTAGGAACGTTCTCGGGGTGGGTACATCATACAAGGGGGGAAGGGGGGTCTGAGTGAGTCTGTGTGCAGTTTTGAAGGTCCAAAGTTTGCCTTTTAGTCATTTGGACTCTGGGCTTATTGTTTACTTTGGACGCTGCAGCAGTGTAACTCAGCGAATAATTGAGGTCAATATTAGGCGATCACGTCTGAAAATCAGTTTAAAGATTTGGTTGGCCACAAGGTCTCTATAACATCTCATTACATAAAACATTAAGATAATAATTAATAATAATAATTAATAATAATATTAATAATAAGCCAATGAAAAGCTCACACGGGTTAAGTGCACATGTGTTGTTGTGGTGTTTCGGAATATGTGTGGCGTGTTTGGGTTGTTTGCGAGTCTGCCCGGTGTAGGTTTTGGGTGGAGGAAAAAAAACACACGTCAGCGTCTGGGACTTGTTTTAATTCTTTTGGGAGGGAAAACAACTTTAGCCAGCGTGTCATTAACTCATTCACTGCCATTCCAGAATTAATTCGGGAATTGAAAATATGACGTAGAGCGCCATTCCCAAATTTGTTCAAGTCTGTGTTTTTCATGCCTGGGTGCCGATAAAGCGCTGGCCAGACCTCTGTCAATGTTTTGCCCTTTTTTTCCCATGTTAGTGCATTATTAGTTTTTGTCGAATTGCTATTCGATTTTGAGAAGGCTTTATGTGTGAAATGGAAAGCATTGCGCTAAAATGGTCGCTAAAGGGAACGCCCACCATGTTTATACGACAGTTATGATCTCGCACCCATTAATTAGACTTAAAATCCAAAATATCCTTCTATGATTTATATGTTTATTTATTTATTTTTTACCGAAAGGGGAAACTTGGGGTGTCACCCAGCATATGTACTCATGGAGAATCATGTTTGCTGCCAAGGGGTGGTTTTCAAAATACATCTCACTTCAAATTTTAAATAGCACGGACATTCCTCTCAATCAAAAACAGTGCTGGCATTTTCGTGCTACCAAAAAAGTTTGAGTGAGTCCATATCAAGCTCATTTTTCTTTCACTTTTTAACTACTCACAAGGGACTGAAGGTAAAGGGCAACCCCCCCCCCCCTGGTTGCGCCATATGTCTTCTGAATGAATAGTAGATGACGCAGAGGGACATCTCCATCAAAGCATTCCTGACATTTCCCTTTTGGCAAAAGATCTTTTACAATCCCGCAGCAGTCGGTCTAGACGAGTGGAACTCTTGGCCACAAATCACAGTTTTTCACGGCGAGCGACGCAGACGCTGTGGAGACGCTTGAATCGGAGGAGCCAAGATCCAAAGAATGAAAAATATTGTAGACTGCGATTGGCCTCACTTGGATACCACGCTAGCATATCAAACGCACCTCAAATAGAACACGATCGTTCCTGTCTTTGTGGGCAACTTCCACAGCGCTTGACCACATGAGCGAGTCACTAGCTTAGCGCATTCCTGCTAAATGTGCAGATGATGAATACAGAGAAAAATGAAAATCAATTTTGATGAGAGTTTATTTATTTTGTCACCGCCTTTTGTGTTCCTGACAAGTCTGGTCATGTGGAGTGGAGATCCTCAGTTCACTGATATTGATTTTTTTTTTTTTTTTTGCAGGGCGCTGGTTGTGTTGGCTGGCCTCCTATATATATGTGAGTTTTTCATCATCGACTTAATGAGCAAGGATGTTTTTTTTTCTCTTTTTTTTTCAAAATAGCCTGAAATGAACCCACAGAAGCTTCTCTGTTCAGGGTCCATGAATGTATCTCACTATGCAACCATACATTTTTTTCCTCATTTTCACTTCAACTACCACTTTCTTATTTGTGGATCCTTTTATATCCCAAAAATGTGACATTACCGAGCCAAACCAGAGTTGATGAACTTAAGTCAGCCTTCAATTTCTTTCACGAGAGTATTCTAGGGATGAAAAGTCCTGGCCGGATGTTCAAGAATGTGCAACTTGAATCCACTTTTTTTTGTACCTATACTTGCACTCAAAAGTCTACACACCCCTGGTCACATGCCAGATTTTGGTCATCGAAGAGAAACAAGACCCAATGTTGCATTTTTTTAAAAGACGTGGACAAAGACTGCCCCTTTTGTCCGATATAATTTCATCTCCTGAACATCTGTTTTCTTTTTCGGTCCTTTTTTAGCATTTTATGACTTTGTTTACCAAAACGATGACAGTGTGCCATCCCAGGAACTTGGTCACAGTGTTAACTCTCAGTGGATCTCACAAAATGTCTTGACGATGAATACATAACGGGTCATTTCACCATGGATGAAGCAACCGCAACAATTCTAAGTATGCTCTGAGACATCTGGCCACAACTTGAGCTTGAGCCACTGTAGAGAAACTTATGAGGTTCATCTCTGGTATGTTGTTGGCTCTGTGATGTTCCATTCCATGCAGTCCATTATTTCAATGTAAAAATTATTACTTGTACGCCTCATTTTGCTATGGGAGTCAACGGCTTTCAATATGACGCATTCACCAGTTCAAGCCATTTTCAATTGATAACAAAGAGTTGGCACGTCAAATAAGGTCGGGATCACCTGATGCGGCAGAACGCTTTGACAGAGGCCCCTCTGACCGCAACCTTCCAAGATTTCCATGTTCTTGTGCAAACAAGTGTTGCAATGCTCACATTTTGTCTCATATGACAATTCGAACAAAGATCTGTATGCTTTTTATATCCACAGTATACTGCGTTTTTGCTTTTTCTAATGTATGTGTTTTCTGCTGTTTTACAGTGTTTCTGTTTTATGTTTTCAGCTCCAGTTTCTATCCGAGAAGCACATCCAGGGACAGAGGTTGCGATTTAGCTTGGTGCTAACTGCTCTATATGCAATACATCGTATTTTGTGTGACGTTAATTGCTCTGCTCATGACAAATAAATAAATGAATATCTCAAATAAAATATCCATGTTTCTGTCTGTATTTCAGTTTATTTATACTTTTCCAAATACACAATGGGGGTCACAGAATCTGCACATATGTGACATGTGGACTTGAGAGAGGACTTGATGTTTCAACTGGGGTCTTTGTCAAGATATGGGATGGCGTTGCATACATGCTCGAACTTCAATTCACACGCCACCGAGAAGTTGATACCAAGCCTTTGTTCGACTTACGTGGACGGATAATGGTACTCTGTATGACTACCCATCACATATTGCTGAAACGCTCAACTGCAATGGTTGAGTGGCTAAAACTTTGGTTGCGGTCCAGGCGATTCGGGTTCAATACCCGCTCTCGCCCACACATGAGCTATATTGTAGATGTGGAGAAAAGAGGACTCAAACAGGAGTCACCTAGATTCGAACAGGAGTAACCAGAACGGCAATTTTAGTCTTAGACCACTCGACCAACTTGGATCTGAAAATTAGTGATTTGGAAGTTATATTTATTGGCATAAACCATGTTTATGCTCTTGACTACCGATTGAAATTCTCTGAAAAACTCAACTGCAATGGTTGAGTGGTCTAAAAGTTTAGTTGCGGCCCGGCCATCTCTGGTTCGATTCTAGTTGCCACCAGCTCATGTGTGCATAAATTAAGCAGGTCAGACGGGAGTCGAACACGAGTCACCTGGACGTCAAGTTTAGTCTTACACCATTCGACCAACTCAGCTGTGAAAACCGCTCATTTGAAAGTTATATTTCTTAGCGTATACCAGGTAAGTGCTATTGACTACCGATCAAAATTCTCATAAAAACTTGTCTGCGGTAGTCGCGTGGTCAAAAACTTTGGCTGCGGTGCAGGCGACTCCGGTTCGATCCCTGCGCTCACCTGCACATGTATGCATAAATTCAGGTGAGCAGAAAAGGGGACTCGAACACGAGTCACCTGAAGCGCTAATATAGTGTTAAACCACTAGATTAACTGACATTTGAAAACACATGATTTGGAAGTCATATTTATCCCCATACTGAATACGTATTCAAATAGGCGACGCCGTGTGGACTCGTGAGATATGACTTCCTCGGCGGAAGTCCTCAGCGAATATGGCCTAATGGTTAACGGCCTACATTGCGGTCCGTTGGGACCGCGTTCGAATTTAGCCACGACGGCTCATTTTTAACCCACTTTTATTGTCAGACTCTTTCTTCAGGTCTTTTTTTATTCTTTTTTTTTTAATAAATCACGTGACGATTGACGTAAGCAGCGAAAACGTATTTAAACTGCGACAAATTGAACATTCATTCTCTTTCCCTCCACGATGACGACCGACTGCACCTCCACAGCACCGCCTGCAAGACGACCGCCAGGTTTGACAAAGTGCACGTTTTAACTTTCTTTTTTTGCCTTGCAATTGCTCATTTTTGCAACTTTTAACATTTTTAATCATTTTCAGGCTTTTCAACTCTTCCACGGTAAGTCGCCTGCAGTATTAAATGGCAAAATGTTTGATTGCACTAACAATCGTTTTGCAATTTTCTTTTTCTTTTCCAGCGTGCAGAGAAGCTAAAGTGCTCGCCTTTGACAAACGGAACGTTTAAGGTTTCTTTTTCGACTTTTTATCGTCCAATTTTAACGTTTTTCAGGTTTTCAGGCTTTTAAACTCTTGCACGGTAAGTCGCCTGCACGCTTAAACGGCATAATGTTCGATTGAACTAACACTCGTTTTGCAATTTCCTTTTTCTTTTCCAGCGTGCAGAGAAGCTAAAGTGCTCGCCTTTGACAAACGGAACGTTTAAGGTTTCTTTTTCGACTTTTTATCGTCCAATTTTAACGTTTTTCAGGCTTTTAAACTCTTGCACGGTAAGTCGCCTGCACGCTTAAACGGCATATTGAACTAACACTCGTTTTTTTTTATATTTTCCAGCGTGCACTGAAGGTAAGTTACTCTCGTTTGCCAAACGCAGCGTTTTTGGTTATTTTTACTCGATTTAAATTTTTCTAATTTAACATTCCTTCGCGTTTTCAGGCTGTTAAGCGCTACAAAAGGTAAGTCGCCTGCTGTTTTAATGGCACTACGTTCGTTATTTCTTTCCCTTTTCAGTGTACAGAAAAGGTAAGTTGCCAGCGTTTGTATTTCTACGTTTTAGACGAGATTGTGTTCTTACTTAGTTGTAATTGTGTCATTTCTGTCCACAGGCTTGGCAACTCGAAAAAGGCTTTTGGTGACTATTTCATTTTTGGCGGGAGGAGCACTGTTAAAATGTGCTTACCAAAATTCACGTTGCTAACTATTTCTTTCTCTTTCAGCCCACCCTTTATGCTGCAGTCCACTGGCGAGGTGCCCAGCTCGACCTGCTCTCTGTCACTGGTGAGACAAAAGCACTCGTACGCATACATCTCATTAATCATTTTTTAATTCATTTCAGAACATGAGGAGGAGGTCCAGGAGGCTTTGAGCGGTGACGTTCTCCTGGAAAAAACTGGAGGAAGGAAATGACGAGTATTCACGCTTACTAACATCATTTTTGTGTGCAGGTGAAGCGGCATCTCGACTTGATCCAAAGCTGACTGAGGAACAAGACGACAGTGAATGAGGATCTCTGCTGGGTGTGGGGGGGGGAGCAAAATGGCTCAAGTGAACATTTTGTAACAAATTTCTCTTTGACAGCCCCACCCCCCAAAGCTGCACCGGGACACATTTCTCAAGAGCGCGTAAAAACATTCTGTGCATTTATACTGTTTTTCTTTCTGCTCAGGTGGTGACAAAGGATCTGTTGGACATACAGAAGCAGAATCTGCAGCAACTTGGGAAAGACCGGAAAGATTTGAGTGACGTCGACCTTTTTCATGTTTCTGTTGGAAAAAAACACTAAAAGTGTTTAATTAAAAACAAACCGAATAAAAAGCTTAACGGGTGTATGGCATACCTCCTTTTTTTCTCCTTTCCAACTAGGTGTAGCCAATGTTGGTGCTGTAACCTGAAATCTTGAACGGTTGACAGGCTGGCCTGAAGTTGTCGTTTTCCTCCTGGACAAAAAAAAGATGAGATATGAATGACTTGAATTCACTTTTGCTGATCCTTTTTTGTGTTTTTGTTCACAGGTATAATGGCATCCTCACCTCATCCAGAGCTGCGTGGCGAACAAGATGGCGACGAATGGGGCCGTTGCGCCATTGGCAGGGTGTGATCGATCACTTTGCAAAACAAAATGGCTGACGTGAATATTTTGTCAGCCATTTCTCTTTTGCAGGTTCCTCAAGGGTTTTGAGTGTCTCTCGGGGACAGTCAAATGTTACCCTTCCTGTGCATTTGGACTCATTTTGTTTTTCCTTTCTACTCATGTCCACGATGTGGCAGCAAAGCATTGATTGGTTCTGGAGACCCTCAGTCGGCAAACCCAGTGGACAGGCTGAAGTCCAGGATCCCTGTCATCCAGTGACGCTGCTGGTGGTCAAACCAACATAGCGCCATGATCGTTGTTTCAGATGAGCCAAGATGCAAACCAGCTTTTTTTCTTCCCCTTTTTTGACTTCAGAGAAGCTTCCAGTCAAAGTGGACCACGGTGGACTCTGCACCCCCGTCACCAAGATGGCGCACCTGCCTGGCAAAGTCGATTTGGACACTGCAACTGAGATATTTCAAGTCAACCAACATGCTGGTGAGTTTGATCAAATTTCCTGCACAAGAATTGCACTTGAGACTCACCAATGTCTTTTTTTTTTTTTCTTCACTCAGGTCTGCTGCCACGGGCTGACTTCAACAAAAGCAGAAGGCTGAAATGTCATCCCACTTTCATTTAGGTGAGTGTTGTTCAACACTTGTTCTCTTTTTTTTTTTCTTAAATTTTTTTTTGAAGTTTTTTTTTTTTTGTACTTTGTCTGCACAAGAAATGGACTTGCCTCTAACTCCTGGATGTCTTTCCTCTTAGATCAACACACCCGTCCCACGTTCGTCTCACCGACCGCTTTGCTGCCCGGCAACAAGCAGACTGCCATCCAACTTGTACTTTTTCCTCTTTGTCATTGTTTACTCTGCAAAATAAAGCTTGATACAAACACTTTCACTCTAAACTTCATTCTTAAACATCACTTTAAAAACTCTAAAACATTAAACAAAAAATAATAATTTTCAAAAACATTTTTGACATTTTTTTTCAAAAAAAAAATTCTAAATTTTTTTTCAAAAAAAAATTTTTTTTCAAAAAATTTTTTTTTCAAATTTTTTTTTCAAAAATTTTTTTTTCAAATTTTTTTTTTCAAAATTTTTTTTTTCAAAAAAAAAAAATCCAGGCCAAAATCTGATAAAGTGGGCGTGGCCTGTCCGGAATGGAGGCTACTGATTCGCTGATGGCTGTGAAAGTGGGCGGAGCTCTATGATAATGGAATGTGATTGCTGGAGAGGGAGGCGTGGCTATGTAAATGAGGTCCCTCCTGATTGGTTGGCATGAATTAAGGCGTGGCTATGTAAATTCTGACCAATCAGGGCCAAGTCTCATTTTGGGACTTCGAAAAATGGCGAAAGTGGGCGTGGTTATGCAAATGAGGCTGTTTTGATTGGTTATGCAAATGAGGCCCTCGATTGTGATTGGTGGTTTAGGAATTGGGCGGGGTTTGGGGTGGAGTTTGGGCGGGCTTTGGAACATTTTTCAAAATTTTTCTAAGTCCCACTGGTTTCTTAAAAAAATGTCTAAGTCTCACCTGTGATTCAGGGTTGGAGGTGTACTTAAGTCACTTTTGACAGTCATATCACTGTTTCGGTGGTATTTAAGTGCAGCATTTTTCAAAAATGTTCCGAGTCCCACCTAAGATTCAAGGTTAGAATTGCACTTTTGTTACTCCAGGCAGTGGTTACACTGTTCTGGTGGCTTTCACATGACCTATGCATTGAAGCATTTCTAAAAATTTCCAAGTCCCACTCAAATCTTCAGGTCAAAGGTGCACTTCAGTCACTCTTGACAGTCACATCATGGTTACCATGGCTTGAACATGCATTTTTCAAAACATTTCTAAGTCCCACCCGAGATTCAATGTTAGAGGTGCACTTTCGTCACTCCAGACAGTGGTTACACTGTTCCGGTGACTTTCACATGACCTGTGCATTGAAGCATTTTCAAATTTTCGTCCCACTCAAATATTCAGGTCAGCGGTGTACTTCTGTCACTCTAGACATCACGACAGTGGTTTGACCGTTCCCATGGGTTTCACATGCAGCATTTGTCAAAAAAAATTCAAAGTCCCATTCAAATCTTCAGGTCACAAGTGCACTTCAGTCACTCTCGACAGTCATATTACTGTTGCCATGGGTTTAACATTACTTGTGCATTGCAGCCTTTTCAAAAATTTTCTAAGTCCTACCTAAGATTCAAGGTGAGAGGGTCACTTTAATTCCTCCAGACAGTGGTTACACTGTTCTGGTGGCTTTCACATAACCTGTGCATTGAAGCATTTTCAAAAATGTTCTAAGTCTCACTCGCTTCTTCAAAATTTGTCTAAGTCCCACTTGAGATTCAACGTCAGACGTGCACTTCAGTCACTCTCGACAGTCATATCACTGTTGCCATGGGTTTAACATGACTTGTGCATTGCATATTTTTCAAAAATGTTCTAAGTCCCACTCGCTTTTTCAAAATTTTTCTAAGTCCCACCTGAGATCAAGGTTAGAGGTGCACTTTCGTCACTCCACACAGTAGTTACACTGTTCCGGTGGCTTTCACATGACCTGTGCATTGAAGCATTTAAAAAAAATTCTAAGTCCCACTCGCTTTTTCAAAAATTTTCTAAGTCCCACCTGAGATTCAACGTCAGACGTGCACTTCAGTCACTCTCGACAGTCATATCACTGTTGCCATGGGTTTAACATGACTTGTGCATTGTATATTTTTCAAAAATGTTCTAAGTCCCACTCGCTTTTTCAAAATTTTTCTAAGTCCCACCTGAGATCAAGGTTAGAGGTGCACTTTCTCCACACAGTAGTTACACTGTTCCGGTGGCTTTCACATGACCTGTGCATTGAAGCATTTAAAAATAAATTCTAAGTCCCACTCGCTTTTTCAAAAATTTTCTAAGTCCCACCTGAGATTCAAGGTCAGAAGGTGCACTTCAGTAACTCTCGACAGTCATATCACTGTTGCCATGGGTTTAACATGACTTGTGCATTGCATATTTTTCAAAAATGTTCCAAGTCCCACTCGTTTTGTCCATTTTTTTTCTACATCCCACCTGAGTCTTAAGGGCATAGGTGCCCTTTCGTCACTCCAAACTGTCCTTTCACTGTCCCCGTGGCGTTCACATTGCAGTATTTTTCTAAGTCCCTCACGATAACGCATCAAAGGCTGAGTGAGTTGAGGATGGATTTAGTCATATAAAGACAAAGACTGGAATTCAAATTGAACCATTTTTTATTGGACAGAAAAGCTAACATGACAACATGAAAGCATTTTACCAGTCAATGTTCAAGTGGCACAAACCCTGGCGACAGGCCCAAGATGGGGGCTTGCGCTTGATCAGCTCATGTCTGATGTCACTGACATCTCATGACACCCCAGGGGGGACATGAGCACGTCTGACCTCTCTCACTGAACAAAAACAAAATGCCATGTGCTCAACAACATGATCACACTCTTCTGGTAAAGGTTTTAAATGTTGGTAATTTTTTAAAATGACAATGAAGTGGCCCAAGTTCATCATATGTGTATGTGTGCATAGATAGATTAGAAATTTAGAGATATAGAGAGATATGTCGAGAGATACAGACAGAGAGAGAGAGCTACAGAGAGAGATAGATGGACAGACAGATGGAGAGATGGATGGATAGATGTGCACAGACACATTTTTAAACTAACTTGGTCCACCTCAATAATAAAAACATACCAGAAGTGCATGAGAATGGCCGGGTTGTCACTGTTGTGCAGTGCACGTAGCACAAGTTTAAGTCGAGTGAGAGGTGAACGCACTAATCGCAACCTTTTGGTGCAACGTGACATGAGCTCTTCAAGCACACCGCACCGCTCAATACTCACTTCACATGTGTCCAAATGCAAGTTGGCGTCCCTTCCGCATGGCCTCAGAGTCTGACAGCTGTGACCTTTGGCCCAGGAGCCTCTTCAATCTGATCAAATGGGGTGAAAAACAAAAGTGGTAAGTCACACTCTTTTGTCCAAAAGGAAAAAGTCGTTTCTTTTTAATGTGAATTGTATTTCATGATGTTGCAGGCTTGCTTTCACACATTTAAAGTACAGCAACCTCCTGTCAATCAAAAACAAAGACGTTTGCTATTCTACCGGACCGAAGAGCCCGCATCGTATTCTTCGTTAGTGAAAAAAGTCACGGGGGTTTTTGTGTGAATAGTTTGTAGACAAATCTACCCTCTCGTGGTTCGTATCTTTGTTGTGGAAAACATCCAAAACAACATTCAAGTCAAACGCGGAATTATTGACAGCTATGGGCGAGCCAAATAACTGGCGCAACGTATCGTAATCGTGCTTCTAAATACCCCACATGAACACGTTTACGGATAAATGACAAATAGTCAGTTTAAAAAGTTAAAATAACTCACCGAGGACTTGTTTTGTTGCTAGCGGAAGTAGTTGTTCTTTGAAGCGGATGTGGTACCGTCCGCTCTTGTGGTGCTGCTTCTTCTTCGCCTTGTTGTGATTGGATAGGATCCAACTGCACATATCGCCCTCTGCTGGCCAGGTGCCCACAAAGCCTTTTGGCAAGCAAACTGAATGGAATTTGCAGTTTGTATTCAACTGGAGCCGATGCGGCGAAGAAAGTTGTGATCTGTGAAGGATTGAATTTCTTGATTTTTAATTATCACGAAAAAATTTTCCATCCAGGTTCTCATGGATTTTTCCATTTAACATAAACTTTTACCGGTAATATCATTTAAGTAATATAAAGTATGTTCAGATTATGTTGATGTTATTGGGGATATGGTACATTTTTAGAAAGTTTAAATGAAGTGAAATAATGAAATAAACCCCCTCAGTGATTCGAAAGTGGCAGGGTGAGTTGAAACTGAACCAATACTGCCCTCCTGTGGAACGATATGGCATCACACCCTCAATTTGGCGAACATACAGTACTTTACGTCATCTGTGTCCCATTTATTTCTCTTAAAATAAACATTGGCAGTAAAGGAAGATATTTGACACCAGCATATCACGAAATACACGACCTTCATTCAGCCAACACAAGCTGGTCTTCCCATTTAACATTGATGTGTAGTATTTGAAAGCCCACTGAAGTACGCCTGGAGTTAAAAAAAAGAAATTGCGCATTTGTCATAAGTAATATAATGATGATTACTACATGTTACATATTTATTCAATCATGAGTGTTTGTGTGTTCTAGAAGCACATTACAAACCCATATAATAGTGACGAGAGAGTCATGTGACTTGGCAGATGGAACCAGGTGTGGAACATTTGTCACCCTCGGGTGGCGTCAAGGGGTGGCGATCGACATCAACACAACAATGGAAGGTATTTATTTTTTTAAACATAATGGATAGATTATTTTTAACCACGCACATTAATGTAGTAACCCCTCGTACGGTGCTTCTGTGTCGACCACTAGATGGCGCCATGGTAATATATAATATATTTGCCTAAATTTGTGGAGGGAGACAAGTGTAAATGTTGAGTTATTTTTTTTTGTTTAGTGGTGGATAAAGAGTGTTTTATAAATGCAATTAAGTTAATTTAACACTTTTGTATTTGTTGGTTGAAATTCAGTGTGCTGTCAGTTGATCACAGTATGGCAGCAACTGCCCATCTAACTCCACTTGAGATAATTATTTGCCTTTGGACCGCCCTCTTTTCCACTTCCCAACGCTGCATTTGGAAATAAACTTTTGTCTGAGTCCAGGACGCGCCTGGGAGGATGCCACGGTTGATTTATTTCTTTAGAGATTGACCATTTCACTCAGTAACTAACTTTTGGTATCCCCACCCCTTCTTTTGTTGTTTTGAACTGGATCATCATGTTGCGGATTTTGGTAGAATCTGCTGCAGGCCTGCCAAAAAAGAAAGTTGGAAGTCCTGATCCAATCACCACAGTGGTGTTTAGAGGTAAGTCTTTTTCTTTTTAATTGTTTCAAGTTATTATATCTTGACAGGAAAACTACTACTTGTAGATTCAATGGCGAATGTGTTGTGATATGTACTTATTTGTTTTTATCCTGTGATTGAATGAAATTCTCTTTGAGAACAAATCAGAGCAAATCGTCTACATGCCCAAACATTGCTCGCGGGATGTCAGACAGGAAAAAGAATGCAATGTTGGAATGAGACGGGGTTTATATATGGCTGTCAAGTTGGGTCACAGCTCTCATATTAAAAACTAACAGACCAGAGGCAAAATGGCTTAAATCCTTCCAAGTGTGTCTGCTTTGCAGGCACCTTACAACCTGCAGGTGTGGTTACTTCCTTTCCGATTATTTTTGCTTACCCTTATAAGGGGAAAAAATGCAGCTCACTTCTTGTATCAGAAATAATGAGTAAAAAGAACAAATTTGAAGGGAATGACTCCCGCATATGGTGTGATGTCATTCAATTCTTGTCTTGCTCAAATGTATATTTTTTAAATTTTTTCAGATGAGAAGAAAAAAACAAATGCGATTGATAGTGAGGTGAACCCGGTATGGAATGAGGTAAATGTTTGTCCAACGACAACCCACAACATTTCAGTTCATTCAAATCTTAAACTATTTGCAATGCGACAGTTTCAAAATGGCCTCTGATTTACTCATTACAGTAATCCCTCGTTTTTCGTGGTTAATTCAGACCAGGAACTCTAAGTCATTTGTTTTTTTTTTAATTCCCTGAAAAAAATAGTGATGCACTGAAACTGCGATAAGTAAACCGTGAAATAGCGGGGGATCACTGTATTATATTACATTTTGGATGTTTCCACTTTCTGCAGTTTTTCTTACTATATCTGACCCTTGCTTCATTTTACCACGCAGGTCCTTGAGTTTAACCTAAATGGAGCTGCGTTAGAACCCAACTCCCACATCGATGTGATTGTGAAAGACTCGGAGACCTTTGGGAAAGATAAGTAAGTGGCATCATCTCCCCAGAGATTTGGCTACCAAAAAAATCTATATAGTCTCGCAACTGACTCAATAGATTGTATAGATCGGCGTGATAAGTAGGAGAGGAAAAAAACTGTTTTGTTAGCTGCCTCTGCCCCCCTCACACACCTCCTGCTTACCATGCCGAGACTTGCCAAGCCGTGTGGGACGACCGATCCTGATTGGGCAACAATAGACAAAGTCAATCGCTACTTGTGTTCTCAACCAGAGAGAATGGGGGGGGGGGGGGGGGGGGGGGGCAAATTCTCCGCAGCATTCTAGTTTAGTCGTGTTTGGACTACATGGCAAGAAGAAGCCTGTCGTTGCTCCAAAACAGCATTGCTTGAGAGCACATATGGGACTAATTCATAGAAGCCACAAAGAATGTTTTTCCTCTGGCGGACTAATTACTGCAGTGCAGCTCTTAAACTTTTACAACAGTTAAAAAAAAAACGTGATTTTCGCTTGTATTTTTCTTTGCATGTATTTTACTAAGCTGAGTCACCCCCATGCATGTGACAGGGCGCTTTTCCAACGCTATGAGTCTACATTGAGCAAAGTTTTCCGCTGGCTTGTCTGACACACTCCCCAAAGATCCACGCAGTCATAGCACACCCTCCCTCTTTCACTTGAATAGTTTTCCAGTCCCTATTTTTTGAGCTGAGCCTCCATTGTTATGGCAACGTGAAATGGGGAGGAGACCCACACATGGATGCCCTCTGGACTGATTCGATTTTCCAAATTAGAAGCGATGCTGTCGTGATCGGCATCATCTGATTCACAGATTCCTGCGGCGACGACCATCACTGGTTCTCATTGATCATTTAAACAAAATGGCTGACGAATGCTTAAGTGAATTTATTGCTAAAGTTTCCATATAGGACTATAGTGGCTACATGCTAATACTGGTTAGCACAGTCATGGATTTATGGCTTCCTGTGCCACTGCTCACCCACAGAAAAACTTAATGAAATGTATTATTATTATTATTTATTTGTTTTTCAGGTTCATCACTTCCGTCGGTTCTTTTTTAATGATTGTGTGAAAGCCAGAGGGACTTTTGGACTTTTCTTCCTCTTGTCTTCTTTAGTCATCACTGATTAGCCCCTCTTCCATTACTACATACTAATTCCACGGCGAAGATCATCAGATTGCTCTCATCGCTTGTCGGCTATTAAGGAATCAGTTTGTGACGTAATCCCTTTTTTGGTTAGAACGCAACAGAGGAACAGGAGATTAATTTTGAGGAGCACAGTAATTAAAGCAAATATTGTCGGACACTGAGCAAACATAGCAATCCTGTGGAGTCACTTCCACAAATCAGCGTGCTTCCCCTATAAAACTTTCTTGTCCAGCGATTTATTTGGCCGAAGGGGTGACTGTGCGCAGCTGTTACCATCTCGTCCAGAGAAATGGTGACAGCTGCGCAGAGAATGATGTTTTTTTTTTTTTTTTTTTTTTCAGATTCATCGGGTCAACAAGAATTCCCTTGAAAGATCTCGCCTCTGGTCAACTTAGATCACTCCCGGCCAAAAATGTCCATTTGCTTGACGAAAACAGCCAGAATATTGGCGTAAGTGTGATTTTTGGCTGATATACTGTATATTGCACAAAAATAATAATAATGATAATAATAATTTTCCTCCAGGCGACAATGAACCTGGTCATTGGATATGATCCACCTCCCAATATGAACCCAAATGCAGACGAATCCCACGATGGCGATTCCACAGTGGATTCTGGTATGAGCAACTCCACTACTTTTAATTTTTGTCACCACCAAAACGCGACGTCACCTTCGCACATCCCACCGTTCAAGGCAGCGCAGAGCAAGGTGACGAGATGACACCCGACGGGGCCCCGAGTGGGTCTGCGACCGGACCCTCTGCTCCCGGTCAGTCTGCTAGCCTTCGCAGGCGCATCGCAAGGTCGCAGAATCGACACAGACTTGTCAACAAACCTCAGGATTTCCAGGTAACTATCAATTGAGTCTTTAATGATCAAAGCAAGGCCATTTTATCCAATTTGCCTCAGTTGAATCCAAAGGTAACAACAAATAGCTCAAATCTTAATTCATTCACTGCCAGACATCTGGAGTTATATTAGGTTGATTTGAAGTCCACTCACACCTGAAGATGTTGTCTCTCCATCAGATCCGCATCCGTATCATCGAAGCCCGCCAGTTGCCAGGCAACAACATCAAGCCGGTGGTCAAGGTCCAAGCTTGCGGACAAACGCACAGGACAAGAATTAAGCGAGGAAATAACCCCTTCTTTGATGAGGTACACCAAATTATAATTTTTTTCTTCACATGGGGCAGTTTCAACAATTTTTCTAACGCATTTTGTATATGAACAGATGTTTTTCTACAATGTCCACATGCTTCCATCAGACCTGTTTGAACAGAACATCAGTTTTCGGGTAAGTGGATCGAAATGAGTCAATATGTATTGTATTGTATTTGGTACAGCCGCCCCATTTCATGCTCATATAACTCCAGACCCAAATCACTTAAGAATTAATGTTTTTTTTTCTTTCTGATGAAAGAAGAGAGTCGAAAGTTTCTAACGCTATATTGAATGTTTATGTAGTCCTAAAACTCAATATTCTGAGGGTCCTGCAATTTGAGTGAAAATGACAATAACACATTTTTGCACATCATCCGGCAGTGAATGATCTACCGTGTTGTGTGTCTTTGAGTTGTCAACTTGTTTTTTTTCTTTTTTTCCGCTTCCGTAGGTTTATAATTCCTACTCCCTGAGGGCTGACAGTCTTATGGGAGAATTTAAGGTACCATTGTGAATCGATATACATTCGTCCACATAGTTTAAAATCAGCGGGTTTTTGCAGTCATGCTAATGTTTTTGTATTCCTACGCAGCTGGACGTTGGCTATGTGTATGACGAAGCAGGTAAGCTTGTGATGAAACCCCTTCTTTGCATTTTCCAAGACTTGAACGCACTTGGGGCAGGGGGGGGGGGACTCGCGTCGCAATGTTTTTTTTATAATTGCGCGTTATATTAGATATTCGCTCGCGTAACACAAAGTTGTAATCTTGCCCTGCAGGCCACTCTGTCATGAGGAAGTGGCTGCTTCTGAATGATCCGGATGACTGCATTTCTGGAGCTAAAGGATATCTGAAAGTCAGTCTCTTCGTGGTCGGAATCGGCGATGAGCAGCCGGTAAGAAAGGAGGAACATTTGTTCTATATTTAAGGCTCCATTTTCCCACTTTATCGCCCAAATCAATGAGTTTTCTCATTCCTCGTCCTTTCGCAGTCTGAGAAGAGAGAGTCAAACGACGACCAAGATGACATCGAAAGCAACCTGTTGCTTCCGGCCGGTGTCACTTTACGATGGGCCACGTTATCGCTGAAGGTGTTTAGAGCGGAAGACATCCCACAAAGTGAGACACGTTGCGCAAAGCCATTCGATTCACGTCAAGAGGAAGAGGGACTTAACTCATTCAAAAATGTGTCTACTCCAGTGCCAGGGTTTTTGTCATTGTCACTGGAATTACAGGACCTACAGAATATTGGGTTTTAGGACTACATAAACATTCAATACAGTGTTAGAAACCTTAGACTCTATTCTTTCATTAAAAAAATAAAAGTTAATTCCTAAATTATATAGGTCTGGAATTGTATGAGTTTGAAATGAGGGCGACTGTACAAAATACAATACATACATATTGATTAATATAGTGCTTTAACACCAGCTGAAGGAATAAATCGCTAACATGGACAAAAAGCAAATGCTGCCCCCTCGTGGAAGTGAAAAAACATTGCCAGAAGTCTAACCAGCGCTTTAACAGCACCCAAGCATGAGAAACATGAGCAAAACCCGAAAAAATTTGGGGATGGCGCTTTACGTCATATTTACAATTCTCGAATAAATTTGTGAATGGCAGTGAATGAGTTAAGAGTCGGTCTTCTCTTTTAGTGGACGATGCCTTCATCCAGTCACTCAAGGAGGTATTTGGCGGAAATGAGAATAAGAAGAACCTGGTTGATCCTTTCATCGAGGCCCGTTTTGCTGGGAAAAAGGTTCCTCGGTCATTCATCTTTGTAACAACCTCATATTTATACATGCGGAAAGATACATTTGACTCCTCTTGTCGGCGCAGCTTTGTACCCAGATCATAGAAAAGAACGCCAACCCCGAGTGGAACCAAGTGTTGAATCTTCAAGTTAAGGTGATTCGTTTTAAATCTTAATTTGTACTAAAGTGGGTCATGACCAAATATTATTTTCTGTTCTAGTTCCCTTCCATGTGCGAGCGTGTCAAATTGACCGTCTTTGATTGGTAAGTTCCTCATGAAAGAGTGTCACTGTTTATTTGATATGGAAAAGCATCCGCATGCTCGTCGCGAGCACGTATAAGAATTATGTTCCCTATGAGTCAGACTGCGCGGACTCCCCCCCCTGACAATAACAAACTCTGTAATGCTGTTGGCACCCTCTTCCTGCTCATTTTCATCACTATGTACTCCGGAGTGAACAATATATCTGATAAGGCAGTGAAGGGAAATGGATTTAAGAGGAAGAGTGAAAAAAAAGGTTGACTGAATTGCCGGTGAAAGCTTCCCCACCCAACCTAATTTTGCAGAGTACTCAACTTGAACAAGTTCAACTCCTCCAATTAAACGTACCATATTAAGTCATCAATTCAAGAACTGTAACACCCCCAAAATACTAATGTTGCAAAGGTATCTTGATGAAAAGGTTTCTTCACCCTTTGAAGGTGTCGGACATTTCGCTCCTCACCCGAAGAGCTTCGTCAGCGAACTAAAGTTGTACTGGGAGGGTCAACTCTATCCCTATATATACATCCCTAATGGACAGAAGACACCTTTGTACCTATAAATTTTTGTCCATTAAGGATATATACATGGGGCCAGAGTTACCAGCACCACTTTACTCCACTGACGAAGCTCTTCGGATGAGGAGCGAAATGTCCGACACTTTTCAAAGAAGTACAAATGACGGCTGAAGGAACCTTTTCATCGATGGACCATTCCTGTACGACTGAGAGCCTACACAGGCGTTGCAAAGGTGTGTTTAATTTTGTAGGGCGGTGATTGCAAAGCCACCATCGCGCCATTTTTTAAAAAAAGCCCAGCGTTGTAATCCATTGTGGATTTTTGCATGTTTATCTTGCCACTTGAATGTGTGCGCTGAGCTATGTGGTAATGAATGTGACTGCAGGGATCGCGTGACAGGGAATGACGCCGTCGGTACCACATACCTCAACTTGGCCAAAATAGCCTCCTCTGGGGGCGAAATAGAAGGTATGTTTCATTATTTGATTTTGTTTAGTTGATTTAGTATAACTTTCTATGAACAATGTTGCCACTTTTTCTAATGGTGCCTGTTGGCGTAACGATAAACCCATTAGTGCCTTTGTTCTTGTCTGTTTTGTTTTTGCCCAAAAATAGAAGAACATGCAGGAAATACGGAATTGACGTCCTATGAAGGTTTGTTCATCCACTCTCTCTGCTCTATGAAAATAATGCAGTAATGCTCAGTACAGTGTCCCCCCCCACTGATTTTGGGGTTGCTTGATCAAGTACTTTATACACTGCTAACTAAAATGTGTTTCGCTGCCCATTAACGCATTTTTTTTTAATCTCCAGTGAATTCTTAGTGTAATTTGTCTTTGTGTCTACGTGAAGCTGGATCAGGAGAATCTGAGATCGGTTTCCTCCCCGTCTTTGGTCCCTGCTACATCAACCTGTATGGCAGTCCCAGAGAGTTCACTGGACTACCTGATCCTTATGAAGATCTCAATTTGGGAAAGGTAATTGCAATGTTTATCAGTTGTTTGTGAACTGGCTTTGTCATGCGTATGTGGAACTGCCGCGGCCTGGAATTGAAGCGGATTTACGATGTGAGACAATTTCTTTTCGTCAATGGATGTTACAGCTTCATGTTTGCTTTCAAAATTTAGCTTGTAGCAGATGTACACATTTCACTATGACGTCCGCGATTCACTGGTGAAAAAGACGCTTTGATCCTCTCCTGTTTCATCTAGAACTGCTTCATATGAGAAAGAGGGTGCAGAAAGTGCTTAGGATTTAATGACTCTCTCGTGTCTTTGTGTTCTCATATTAGTTGTTATTTTATTCTTTTGACTTCAGGATGGCGCTGAGAGAGCGGCTGCCTTTACAGCAGCTCCTGTACTACTTTTTCCTTCCCTCTTTTCATCACTTTGCTGCTGTGAAATGTAGATTTCTCCACTGTGAGACTAATAATCTAATTTAACGGTCATTGTGTTTTTTTTTTTTGAACAGGGTGAAGGTGTGGCCTACAGGGGCAGGGTCCTGGTTGAAATGTCTACTAAGTTAGAGGGCAAAGTTGACAAAGCAGTCGACAGCATCCCGAGTGATGATATTCTGGTGGTACAGGTAATATATATATATATATATTTTTGGCATGAGATGCAAAAAAAAATTCTAGCCAGTAACTTTTTTTCCCCACTTTTCAGAAGTATCAGAGGAGAAGGAAGTTCTGCCTCTGTGCAGTCTTCCACAGTGCTTCCATGATACAAGAACCTGGCGAACCAATCCAGTTTGAAGTCAGCATCGGTAACTATGGCAATAAACTGGACACCACCTGCAAACCGCTGGCTTCCACCACTCAGTATAATTGCGCTGTGTTTGATGGTGAGTGAGCCTCAATTCAAATTACGGTGAAATTAAAGATTTATTTTTATTTATTTATTTTTTATGTCATGTTTCAAGGTAACCATTACTATTATTTGCCGTGGGCGGGCACCAAGCCGGTAGTTGTGGTGACATCATTCTGGGAGGACATCAGCCACCGTATGGATACGGTCAACATCATCCTCTATATCTATCGCCACTTGGTAATGCTATATTTTTAATCCCCAAATAAAACATGACATTTTTTGGGGTGGGATGTGAGTTCATCGAGGCATTTGATTCCACAGCAATCAAACCTGGAGGCCTTCCGAACGGCGGTCTCGGCGAAGGCACCCGACAAGCAACTATCTGGCGTATGGGTGAAGTTGCTGACTCAGCTGATTGAAGACATTGAAAAGTAAGCGAAGGATCAGAATCAAATGGCGTTTAACTAAATCACGTTTGATTGTGACAAAACATGGTCTCCTTTGTCCAGTTTCCCAACCCCGGAACTGGACGGCCGCTCTAACCTGACGTCTTTGGACATCCAACTGAAGAAGCTCCGAGACAATGTCCTGAAGGGCATCCAGCAGGCAGCTGGATGTATGAGAGAAGACGCCCAAGATATCCCCGACACTCTGGCCGACATCGAGTCGTGGGCAGACAAATTAGCGGCACTTGCGGAAGAGGTAAAAGCAGAGAATCGAACTGAAATATTTGTGCGGTGGATGAGTTCTGAATTTTGTAGCATCACATGCTAAATTCTCCCACTCTGTGTGACTCCAGCCCCAGAACAGCATGCCCGACGTGATCATCTGGATGCTGCGTGGCGAGAGGAGGGTGGCCTACAGCCGCATACCAGCTCACCAAATCCTGTACTCCACATATAGTGAGCAGGCCTGTGGGCACCACTGCGGCAAAACCCAGACCATATTTTTAAAGGTATAGATTACAATCAAAATATATTGGCAAAGCTTGTCCATCCATATCAGATGTCTAGTTCTTCTCAGTACTTATCAGAGATATTTGTTCGGACATTGCGAAGGCACAAACACAAATTTCCTTTTACTGCCAGCAGGGGACGCAGCTATTCATGGGCTTGCCATGTTACAAGCACCAACATCCATAAACCAACAGCACATATCAATTTTAATAGGTTGTCTTTCCACGAACTGATAGATTTGTAATCTGGCTAATGAGCTCTTCCTGTGAAGGAGTTTACCAAGTCCTAAATTCCGCCCAAGGCCAGATCTCCTACCTGAGGTTGACAGTTTAACAGGCTGTGTCTGTTCACCTCAGATTGACCCCAGATTTTCTGTGCTTCCATTGTGGGCCTTGTTTTCGGGCCAACTAATAATGAAACTTTTCAATATGATGACATCTATTCTGTCTATTCTCCATCAGTACCCAATGGATAAGAACAGAGGTTTGAAGGTGCCCGTTCAGATCCGAGTCAACATGTGGCTGGGTTTGTCTGCACATGAAAAAAAGTTCAACTCCTTCTCCGAGGGTACTTTCAGCGTGTTTGCAGAGCTGGTACGTTCAGAAATTACAGGGGGAGGAAATGAGAATGTTCACTTTGAAACTGAGCCATCGTCCCTTTTATGGTTTTGCAGTATGAGAACCAAGCCAGTATGTTTGGAAAGTGGGGAACCACAGGACTGGTAGGGCGCCATAAATTTTCTGACGTAACAGGAAACCTCAAGCTGAAAAAGGAGTACTTCATGCCCCCTAGAGGATGGGAATGGGAATCGGACTGGTTTATTGACCCGGAGAAAGCGTGAGTCCAACTGCATACGAATTGCTCCATAGGCATTTATCCTCTATAAATACAACAGATGTACTTTGTATTTGTTTGCTTGACTCTTCTGATGTGACTTAGTCTCTTAACCGAGGCCGATGCGGGCCACACTGAATTCATGGATGAGGTTTTCCAAAATGAGACCCGTTTCCCAGGTGGAGAGTGGAAGGCAGCCTCTGAGCCCTTCACCGACGTGGTGAGACAAGCGCAAACATAAACGCCGCCATGACGTTGAGTTTTTTTGTTGCTTACCTATGCGTGAATGTCGCGTAGAATGGTGAGAAGAGCCGGAATCCACGGGAATTTGATTGTCCTCCTGGTTGGGCGTGGGAGGACGAGTGGACAGTGGATGACAACAGAGCTGTGGACGATCAAGGTGCTGTTATGAATCCATTGGCCCTGAATGGCAAAGACAAAATGTTCTTACCGCAGGATGGGAATATGGACTGACCATCCCCCCGGATGACAAGCCCCGTTCGTGGGTCCCGGCGGAGAAGGTCTACCATGTCCACCGTCGTCGACGGGTGGTTCGACCTCGCAGGAGAGCCGCTCTTCCCACGAATGCAACTGGAGAGGTTAGTATTTCGTCGGCGTCGCTCCGATTTTTGAACAAAATGTCTCCAATGACACCTTGCGTGCAGAGGCGGGACCAAGGTGACCCGGAAGGTTGGGAATTCTCTTCGCTGATCGGTTGGAAGTTCCACCGGAAGGAACGCTCGTCGGATACGTTTCGTCGGAGGCGCTGGAGGAGGAAGATGGCGCCGGAAGACCGCTTGGGAGCATCGGCCATTTTTAAACTGGAGGGTGCGCTGGTGGGTACAAAATCTGTTCCTTTTAACCTGCAGTAACCAGTTCTCGTATTTAAATATTGACTTTAAGAGTTAAGTGCGCCATTTTGATTTTACTTTACAGGGTGTTGACACGGAGGAGAAAGATAAAAGCTCCAAAGGCGATGCCACAAAGATGTTTGGTGCTAACACACCCACCGTGTCCTGCTCCTTGGACAGTGAGTGATATGCAGCATATTAAGAATAGAAATGTTTAAGTGATTGTGTTAACACGCCCCTCCCACTGCCTTTTCCTACAGAATCATGTATGTATCACCTGCGTGTTTATGTCTATCAAGCAAGAAATATGACATCGATGGACAAAGACAGTTTTTCTGGTACTTTAACATATTAGTTTAATTAATTCTAACAATCTTTGGCCACAAATTTCCCAATTTTTCCTTCTTTTCTGCACAGATCCCTACGCCCACGTCTCCTTCCTGCATCTAAGTAAGACAACAGAGAAGCTGCGTGCCACGTTAAACCCAACTTGGGACCAAACTCTGATTTTCAACCACGTGGAAATTCACGGGGACCCACAAGCTATTTCACAACATCCGCCGGATGTTGTCATCGAGTTCTACGATCATGACCAAGTGGTAATGCAATACACAAAGGGAGTCGTTTCGTAAATATGAGAGAATGTTCTTTGCTTGACATAATCATTAAATGTCTCCAGGGTAAGGATGAGCTGCTGGGTCGGTGCGTTTGCGTTCCATTGGTCAAGTTGAATCCCAGCATGGATCAAATACCCAAACTGCTCTGGCTCCCCATCATGCAAAGAGGACGCCAGGAAGGGGAGGCCCTTGTTGCCGCTGAACTTATCTTGAAAGATAAAGTATGCACCCCAAAAAATGCCGATAGACTTTGTCAAAAGTTGAATTTTTCAAATATTGCAAACTTTGATAAGATAAGATTAACTGCAGGATGATTTTACTCCTCTTTACTCTCTACGGCAGTCAGGAGAGTCAGATCTTCCTCTTTTCCCCCCAATGAGGGCAGAGAACCTCTACATGGTTCCTCAGGGCATCCGCCCTGTTGTGCAGCTCACTGCCGTAGAGGTAACCGCTTATATTTTTCCGCCTAACAAATTTGAAATGCAATATCACTAAATTCGTATTTGTAAATGCAGATTCTAGCATGGGGTCTGAGGAACATGAAGCCCTTTCAGCTGGCCACCGTGTCCTCCCCCAGCCTGGTGGTGGAGTGCGGCGGGCAGAGGGTGGAATCGACAGTCATCAGGAACATGAAAAAAAGTCCCAACTTCCCCAGCTCGGTCCTTTTCATCAAAGTGGTAACGTCCGATTGGATTGTATTAGCCTTTATTAGTCTTGCAGAGGAAAGTTATGGAAAGGAAAAAGTAGAAAAACAAAATACAGGAACTGCTGTAAACGCAGCATCTCTGTGTTTTAGAACTTAATGATGCTCTTCAAGTCACTGCAACTGAACTCATTTATTATCTCTGTCTCCCCATCTTTGCTCCAGCTTCTACCAAAAGATGAAATGTACACCCCCCCAATCGTGCTGAAGGTGATTGACCATCGCCCGTTTGGCAGGAAACCGGTGGTGGGCCAGTGCACCGTCACCTCTTTGGAGCGCTTCCGTTGTGATCCTTATGTTATCACGGCTGAGGGAGCAATGGCTTCCAAAAGTAAGGATGATAAAATATCTCAATTTGATGGCGTGTTTGACAAAAAAGGCCCAAATTCTTGATGTTTTCCCTTTGCAGTGGCCCTGATGGCAGCGATGCCCTCTGGACATGTTTCCATCACAATGGAAGAAACGAGATTACTGTTAGAAAGTCAGGTAAGTCGCACGTACAATTCTTTCATTCAATGTTGTCATGATCTAATCACCTTAAAAAAAAACTTGACTAAAAAGTCAGAATTTGACCCACACTGTCAAATTTGACAACGGGTGTCACTCTGGCTTGCAGTTAATGTGCAGCATGTCAGCTGCTGTCAACAAAATGACACCTCCTACCTCCAACTTTGTATGTATGGAGACTTATCGTTGCAATTTTCGCTCTATTACAACACCGGATAGCCAAACGCAGCGCTAATCAAGTCACAAAGCCATGAATGTGCGCTGGAGACGACACGCTTTTGCAATCTCTTCTTATTGATCGTTTATGGATCACATCTAATGAGCACATTTTATACTAATACAGCTTTTCACTGAAGGAGAGTAGCGTGACTTTGGCATCGGAACCTACGGAGCTTTGACGTTTGTATCGGTAGCACTGTGAAAAATTGAGCCCAAACATCCAAAATGAATATTGACGTTGAAGAAAAGTTAGCGCTCAACAAGATTGGCACATTTACAATCACCCGTAAAAAAAACTGTGCTTAGATACAAACGTGCTGTTCAGCCCTCCAATCTGCAGCTCAAACATGCCCAGCCTCATTTTTTGCAACTTTAACTGCTACACTGTCTTTTAAATCAGTCTTTTATTTTGTAAATAAATCTTTATCTTCTTTTTACTTCCTATGTATGACACAGCACGTGGAGAAGGTAAGTTCTAATCAATTGATTTACTTTCAAAGTGAAAAAATTGATTGACTGGAAAATCCACGACGTTGTAGGAAAAGCAAACGGTGGATTGGTGGAGTAAATTCTACGCTTCAGTGGGCGAGAATCAGAAATGCGGCCCGTACCTCAAGAAAGGATATGACACCCTCGCTGTAAGATTTTGCTTCCTGTGTACACAATTTGACTAAATCGTGTGGTTTTATCAAGCTTCACCCCCCCCCCCCCATCTTCAGGTGTATGATTGTGAACTAGAAGACATTGAAGAATTCAAAGGACTGACAGACTTTTGCAGTACTTTTAAGTTGCAACGAGGCAAGAACGAGGATGGGGACGATGACCCCAGTGTGGTTGGGGAGTTCAAGGTACTTTGACATAATCGCAAATAAACCCCCGCCCACCCCTCCTCATTTCTGAAATGTTATTTATGGTTTTACCCATGCAGGGCTCTTTTAAAGTGTACCCACTGCCAGATGACCCCGGCGTCACCCCTCCTCCCCGGCAATTCAGAGAACTCCCAGATAGTGGTCCTCAGGAGTGTCTGGTCAGGATTTACGTGATCCGGGCCATCAATCTGCAGCCGAAAGACAATAACGGCAGAGTGAGTTTTTTTGTATTATTATTATTGTTATTTTAATAACGAGGTCTTCTCAATGTGTTGAACTTATCACTTTTGTTTTAGTGTGACCCATACATGAAGATAACCCTGGGAAAGAACACGATAGAAGACAGAGACCATTACCTCCCCAACACAACCAACCCTGTATTTGGAAGGTACTTAACACCCGGGGAAGATTTTGTTCATTAGCATGGTGGTTCATATCCCCCCCTCCCTTTTGGTTTTGTCATAGGATGTTTGAGATGAAGTGTTTCTTACCCCAAGACAAGGATTTGAAAATCTCCGTGTACGACTATGATCTCCTGAGTCGCGATGAGAAAGTCGGGGAGACCGTCATCGACCTGGAGAACCGCTTCCTATCCCGTTATAACTCGTACTGCGGACTCCCGCAGACGTACTGCACGTAAGGCAACCGCGGATGAGTGAAATCTACTTTGTTTGCTCTTCTTGTTTCTTATTTTGGATAATTTGCAGATTTTTTTTAAAGAATGTGGCTTGTCTTGCAAAATGGTCAAAACGGTGTATTCTTGATTCTTAGTCTTGATTCTTGCACAATGCAAGAATCAAGACAAGAGCCTACTGGACCCTTCGCACCCTGCTAACCACCTTTTCCAGGAACTCCCCTTAGACAGGCGCTATTGATCCATCGTGTTCTACCAGAGACAAATGCCTTTTGTGTTCTATATACTTGTCCAATTCTCTGTTTCTGCTTCGTTTTTTTTGCTATCAGTTCTGGAATCAACCAATGGCGTGACCAGCTGAGGCCATCCGACATCTTGGAGAACCTAGCGCGTCTAAAAGGCTTGTCCAAACCTAGAAGCGAGGACAACGGCTCTTCGCTCAGCTTCAACGGAAAACAATACACTCTGGCTCAGTTTGGTCAGTTTCTCCCACAGTCTTGATGTTCCCCAAAAAAATGAGACGACATGACTTGTTTTCACTTCCAGAGGGCAAAAAGGAGATTCATGAACACTTGGGGCCAGCCACTGAGCGTCTGTGTCTGCACATCCTGCGAACGCAGGGATTAGTACCTGAGCATGTGGAAACCAGGACACTTTACAGCAGTTTTCAGCCTAATCTGTCCCAGGTTTGTCCAGATTACACGCTCTGACTGTACTGATATCCGCGTTAACCTTTTTTATAATCGGATTCTTGCAATAACTTTGGTGCGTATACAGGGCAGGCTTCAGATGTGGGTAGATGTTTTCCCCAAAAGCATGGGCACACCCGGCCCACCCTTTGACATCACACCACGCCAGGCCAAAAAGTGAGCGTACGCTTTTTTTCTCAACCACAAATCACACCATCAGCACTGATGTCAGATTCCGTTTTTTTTTTTTTTTTCAGGCATTTCCTGCGAGTCGTCATTTGGAACACGACAGATGTGATTCTGGATGAAACCAGCATCACCGGAGAGCACATGAGCGACATTTACGTCAAAGGGTACAAATGAAATACAGTAAAGTCTCGTTATATCGATATTCAAGGGAGTCCGAAAAAATATCGATATAACCGGGACTATCGATATATCCGACCCTGTTTGCATGTAATTTTCTCCGTGCGTGCATAGAAATAGTATCGATATAACCGGGACTATCGATATATCCGATATCGATATAACGAGACTTTACTGTAATCATATTATCTCCCCCATGAACCTCAAAGCTCAGGTCTGGCACCACTTTCATTAGGGATATATATATATCGGGCCGGAGCTACCAGCACAATTTCAGTACGCTGACAAAGCTTTTCGGATGAGAAACGTCCGACACCTTCAAAGATGGCCGAAGAAACCTTTTCATCCATAAATGACTTTATTCTTCATTATCTTCTTCCTCTCATTTAAAAAAATGCATTTTAGGCAGAGTTATTTAGTTCTTTCTGTAATTCTAATTTGCTACAGTTGGATGCCAGGAATGGAAGAAGACAAGCAAAGGACCGACGTCCACTACAGGTCTCTAGACGGAGACGGCAACTTCAACTGGAGGTTCGTCTTTGAGTTCGACTACCTTCCCGCAGAACAACTTTGCCTTGTCTCCAAAAAGGTGAGTGCCCTTTTTCCTCGTCTGCCTTGTTAGCCTCCCGGAGTTTAGATCTCAGTGGTTGTCAAATCAACAACGAGTCGCTGTTTTAACAGGAGCACTTTTGGAGTCTGGACAAAACGGAGTTCAGGATCCCGCCGAAGCTGACCATTCAGATATGGGACAATGATAAATTCTCACTGGATGATTATCTAGGTGAGAAACGTACTTTAACAAATATGTCTCCACAATAACACCCTCATAGTGAATCCATTATTCTGTAAACCCACATTGTTGATTTTGCTCGGATTCCCAGGAACGCTGGAGCTTTATTTGCACAATTTGATCCCGCCCGCAAAGACGCCAGAGAAATGTACGCTGTCCATGCTGGACGAAATGGACACCGACGTCCCCCATAAGCCCGAAGCTACCAAGTGCCTGTTTACCCAAAAGTCAGTGAGGGGCTGGTGGCCCTGTTCCATTGAGCGGCATGGGGAAAAGACCCTGGGGGTGAGAATGGACAAAATTGATTGAAAATAAATAAATATCAGGCCCATAGCTGTTGTTATGTGTCCATAGGGCAAAGTAGAGATGACTTTGGAAATTGTCAGTGAGGCTGACGTGGATGAAAAACCAGCAGGAAAAGGCAGAGATGAACCCAACATGAACCCGAAACTGGACCTTCCAAAGTAAGGAGCCCGCAAACAAACACTTCTGTCATTTTTTTTAACATGGCGGGTGGTCATTTTTATCACACATCTCCATGACCAACAGGCGCCCCGAAACATCCTTCTTCTGGTTCACCAACCCGTGCAAGACCATGAAATTTATCGTGTGGCGACGCTTCCGCTGTCTTTTCATTGGACTCATCGTTCTCACCATTGTGCTTCTTTTCCTCGCCATCTTGCTTTACTCTCTACCGGTAAGCGTTAACCAAACATATTGTCACCGGAACAGTGCAAAAAAAGAAAATCCCACATGAAGCAAATATGTGGTCACCTAAAATGTCCTTTTTCTATTCCAGAATTACATTTCAATGAAGATCGTGAAGCCACTCAAATAAATAGGACCGTCGCCAAGGTACAGTGGACCTCTAAAGAACTCTGGAAATATCCAAAGGATCAAAAAATGCAGTAATGTCAAACTATTTGTCTTTTTTTAAAAACTAATTGTGAATGGGAAGGGATGCTTACTTGCACTAGTTCAACATTCTGCCGCGCACAAAACTGTGATTCAGTCAACGGGAATGGTGATTAACTTTTTGCATCTGAACACTGGTATCACTCACTGGTTTTTATTAATGTTAAGAACGTTAATTAAAAACACAAAACTTAAAAAAATGTTTATATTACAAATAAAGATTTTTTTTTTACTCATTGAATGTGTAATTAGCCAAACGTTTTGGTATTGGCTGAATCAGATGTGCTACACACGTAACATTTCACATGTTCCTGTGCTTTTGAATTATTGTGAATAAAAAAACTGACGCAAAGATAAATTGGATTTATTCTTCTTGTAAATTAAATTGGTTGCAACATTGTTGCAAAAAAGCTTCCACCTCCCCTCTTCGCGCCAGACTGTTGGCTTTGCCTTGGAAGCGGCCATTTTTCCCAGCTCCCTTACCTTGAAGCAACTCCAACAGCCTGCGGGGGGAGAAGACGATGGATACAATAAATATTGTTCCATAATTGCATGATAATCTGCATTTGGTGATAAAAATACTGTGCAGTTTTATAGTGATAACGGAATTTTATTTTTTTCCACCTACCTTGGTCCCATTTGTGTGACTTGCTCGCTTGGTCCAGCTAGCAGAAACAAACCAGGTCCTTTATCCTCCCCAACAGTCAGAAAGACCAAAGTTTCCTGGGAACGGTTAAAAATAGATTACGGATAGTTTATCTAACAACAAAAAAAGTTGTATACTTTTACCTGTGTGTTTATTTCATTGACGATGATGTTCATGAATTCATGGTCCCCTTCTTTTCTGGTGGGTCAGACGAAACCATTTTGTTTAGACTGTAGGCAAAATCTGACCATGTAACAGGAGAAAAAAAACACCCCTTACCTGTGCAAACTGAAGAAATTCCCTCTCCGCGGATCATTTTTAAAGTTGTGAGCGATGAGAAGGGCCATGTCCCGAAGTAGGTTCAAGTTAGTCTTTCCCCACCCCCGCAAAAAAAGCATTTTACAAAAATTCCTCAACAAAAGTCTCTTGCATATAAAATCAATGAGAACATCTCACCTTCTGCACAAGCTTCACAGACTTTTGCAACTTGTCCACAGCCTCAACGTGTTCATCTGGGCCGGTTCTGGTGACCATGGAGAAGCGGTTTTAATTCACACAAACGATTAGTGGTATAAAGTCAAATTCAAGTAAAAAAATTGCTGATTGTTTTGATGGATTAGCTTACTTGAGCAGAGCCACTAAAGAACGCTCAGTACTGTAGCTCTTCTCAGCATATTTCAATACTCTGTTTCCGACCAGGAATATCAGATTGGTTTTATTTTTCTTTCCTTTCTCCGTCCCCAGCAGCTTAATTACCTAAAATCCAAATGGAATGACTTTTCTAAGCATAAATGCTGGAAATAAAAGCCAAGTGGTTTTTAGCCACCTGCAAGTGACTGAGGTTCGACACATGCGTTCCACAACACATGTTGGCGTCGACACCCTCGATATCAATAATTCGAATCGGCCACGTGTGGTCGACTGGCAGTCCTCGACTCCTCACCTGCGTAGAACACGGTTAAGCGCTTGTCATGTACAAAAAAAATAATCACTGCAATTTTCATCAAGATCTGCAATATTCAAATAAGAATTTTCAGTGAAGTACTTTTTCCAACTCGGCGCTGTCATTATATAGTAGCTTAACGTTGACTGGGATGTGATCTCTGATCTTTTCATTGACTGCTTCCTCCAGTGCTTGTACTTGGGCTGCTTGAACAACAGGGGTGTCCAGTTCAATGGTGCTTCTCTGACGTCCAAGTTCCCTAAAAAGAAATTCAGGTGTTCTGCAACAATTGGACATGTTTATATTTTAGACAGAAAGGATGCAGAACGCCTTGGCTATATAAAGTAAAGTATGTAAAGTGTCCTTAAGAGTTTTGAAAGGTGCTTAAACTGTATTATTATGATAATATACATGTCATATACCAAGACGTGGTCATGTATCCAAACATGGATTCTGCTAAAGCTGTGATCAGATGTTGTCCTAAAAGGGAAATAAAACACACATTAGTGTCAACATTAGCTTTCAAAAACACTTTTCGAGGCCCACCTGAGTGTTGCTGCATGTGGTCAAACCTCCTCTCCCAGTCCACCTTCACTCGCACCACCTGACCGACCTCCACGGGGGAGGCCACAAAGTGAGCAGCGTCTTGGCACTGTCGGGTCACCCTCAAAACAGGGATGTCCCCTATGAACCCACGGTCATCTGGCTAGTGGCAGAAGTGGAAAAAAATACAATGCAAATGAAATATTTCTGCAAGGTTCAATCATTATGCCATTCAATTCGGAACTCCACGTTTGCAAAATCATGCATACCTGGCCGCCTCCCTCGGGGAATAAGATGGTGTCTTGCAGCGTGACAGAGAATCCATACACAGTTTCTTTCTTTGCACCAATTTCCTGTTTGAGCTCAGCAGGAAGGCAGGAAGCTACAGTTGTGACAAACTAAGACAAAGTGGTGACATTAAAATGTATGTCGTGCAGAAATTTTTTTTCGATCGTGCAAAAATATGAGTACTGTATTGCAAAAATAGAAAATATGTCTGAAACTGAAATGTAACTTTTAATAGATAATATTGTGATGTCAACTTTGATTATCTTCCAGAATGAGGTGTAAATTGACCTCCCTAACCCCGAAAAAAAACAAACTTGTACGTAACACAAGTAATAATACAGTATTACAAAAAAGGACTGTGAACTTTGGCAGCAGTTAGCAACTATGCTAACCCCTTTTGCAGCGAACACGACGTGAGTGTTATTGTTTCAAAGACATGCAATCCCAGTCATGCCCTTACCTCTTTCAAATAGCAGTCCCGTTGACATCGGAAAGCCATACTCGCTTACTTTTGAAGAAAGGTCGTAAATAATAAGACGCAATGTGTACAGTTTACAGTTCATTGAGCTGACATTCTTCTACGGGTAGCGGGAGGGCCAAATTCAACAAAGGCGTTTTTTTCACACAGTAAAAACTAAGTTAAAGACCATATGAATGTCTTTGATATAAGTTTAAAATACTTGTACGTTTTTTATGCAAATGTTGTTTACATGTATCTACACGTAAAAGAAACACGTATGGGGACAGAATGTGCATTAGTCTCTTGATACCAGGAAAACGTTTTATTCAAAACGACATGGATTGCATGTCTTAATACAAACAAAAATATTTATTACACATATATATCTATATATTTGACAAGATTAATAGTTAATAAGACATTTCCAAGCATTAAAAAACAATCCTCTGCAATAAAATCAGAGTGGTCGTTTCCAACCTACAGATTCAAGTTGTTTAGATGAGTATTTACAATGATGTATGCATGGAAAATGGCACAATGAATAGATTATTACATTGAAAGTTCACTTTGGAAAATTGTTTACAAGAATATGTTACAAACTGAACACTGGTGGTTTTCAATCTGGAGAAGACGCTGAAGGTCTCAGTCAGACTGTTCAACAAGTGAGAGGTGATCAGTGATTGTAGAACCAAATATTACATTCTGACATTTTATACTTTTCATCACATGGTACTTACATCACTAAGATCCCCCATGTCTGGTGCTGCAACTTTATTACTGGTGGCCATGTCCTGAATCATCTAGGAGGAGCAAAAGCATTTTCTTGCCCAAAAAAATAGATGATTTGAGAAAAATTGTATGACACTAAATTACTCACGTCAACGTATTTTTCATACTCTTCCCTTCCATCTTCTTCTTCATTCTCCCAATCCCTCCAGTTATCAAAATCCACAGAAATCCAACTCGGCTGCATAATGAAGTAAAGCATGGAGTCCTTATTTTTTTCTGCAAATAAAATTGTCATTCTATCTTCAATTAAAAATAAAACCTGAAAATAATCTACCCTTTCTGGGTCCTTCTGAAGACGAGGCCACGCATAATCTGGCTTTATTTTCCTGAGTAAGATATTGATTGTCCGGTCATATATTCTTTCCCTTGAATCCTTTGGAGAAAAGAAAGTGATTGAAACATTGTTCGTAATAAATGTGTTAAATTTGAATTCATGTAACTGAGCACTGACATGGATTTGGACTTTTTCATAGAAGTGGAGTTCATTATAGATCACATCATCTGTGTCATTCTTGCAGCTGTTGGAAAAGATAGTGAGGAAGCTCCAACAACACAAAAAGTGCTCACAAGTCCGAGACATTATAGACAAATTGTTAAAGGTTTTTAACTCACTACAAGATCATTTTGTCCGTCTGGATGTCAACCTGCACATCATTTGGTTTCTGCACCTTGAAGTTAATAGTGACATATTTTTTCCTGTCAAACCACACCGCGTGTGCTGGCTGACTGTTGAAGAATAGAGGAAAATGTTGAGATATTTTCAAAAATCGAACCAAATAGAGCATTACTTACCTTTCCTCTGGCCGAACAATTTTAAGTTTGTTCATTGTTTGCTCTGTAGAAAATCACAACAGAAACAGCTATGAGTATTGCTCACTCTTTCAAACTCGCTGGATCGCAAATGTCTGGAAGATGCTATTTATAGTAGCTGGGAGAAGTTGGTATCAGCTGTTAAGGGGGGTGGTGGAGTGGTTCCTTTTATGGTCATCCATTGGATTTCTCTTGGATCTCCCAGCTATGCGGAGGAGAGACAGTTTGGTACCCAGCCATAGCCGTTTTGTTTTGATGCTGTGCCACCTGTCACGTGACTCAACTAGTAATCTTATCTGCACTTTAACAAAGAAACATCCACGGACACCTTTGTTTCCTAAAAATCTACGATTTTTTTTACATTACATACAAATTTACACCTATTGATATGCTTATAATAAAAATGATCGAACTAAAATAAATGAAAACAAGAAAATTAAACATGGGTTCAGATCCAGTCCACTAGATAACGGTAAAGGACATTATGTCACCACGAACACCACAGAAGAAGAACAAAAGCGGAAGTAGACGCTGAGAGGCTAACTGCTGTCCGAGTTTGGGCGATGTCTCGTCAGAGCTATACTACACCGTTTACATTTAGCTTATATTTGTACGATTTTATGTTCCTTTGAGCACATTTAATTCAACGAAATTGTTACTGTCGTTCAGAACGTGCCTATAAACGAATATTCATTGAGCTGATAATGCCTCGCAGACGACAGGTAAGGAAAAAAGTGCCCTAGTTAACAATGTCTGCAGCGTTAGCTCGTTAGCAACAGTGTTGAACACGAATTGTGGGTAAAATGTTCCACAATATCACATCACACGTTAATAATTCCATTTTAAATAATGTAATTGAGAAAATGCATGTAACATGAATGTACCAAATTGTTAAACGTAGGATTTGGCTTCTAATTAAAAAAACAATCAGCGCACGTTTGCAGCCGCAGGTGGTTGAGAAGAAGCTAATTGCCTTACAACATTGTGGACAAAACATGTAGTTTTTTTAAACTGCAGCCCCCGAACTGACAAAAATACCACAATTGTTCAATAGGTGTATTAATGCAGCAATGACTGCTGGAAATGCATTTGGCGAGTGGAACGTATGAAATATTTGATTTGCTAACTGAGTTCGGTACGTGTGTGACAGTTTCGAAACTGGACGCACACACGCTACGAGAAAAGACATCAGATTTCCCCGATACGGAATTTTACTTAAAAAATACTGAGTATACAGTGGTCACGTAGCATAGGCGGCTAACCGTGACCTGTTACTGCATGACCCTGAGGCCTCGACATACAGAAAGATTGTAGCATATAATTTGTTGCTTTGGTGGATAAACCCAATTGTCAAGTCTCACCAGCAATATCTATATCATTTTACTCGTTGAACTACCAAATGCTTCAGGCATAAGTGTCTCACATTATTTGTTTATAACAACAGAGACATATGGCAGGCAGTGGTTCTGATGGAACTGAAGATTCAGACTCTTCTGCTGACAGAGAGCAGACCAATAGTTCAGAAAGCGATGGGACCCGGACCAAGAGACAGCGTCTCACCAGAGCCTCCACACGCTTGAGCCAGAGTTCCCACGGTTTGTGTAATTGAAACGCCACTCTTGTCATTCCATTTGCTGAATAGATATTCTGGTTTGACTTTGTTTTTCCTTTCACACAGATACGGCTGACTTGAAACAGGCTCCTGATCATGATGAATCCCCGCCACTGACACCAACCGGAAATGCGCCATCCTCCGAGTCAGAACTGGATATCTCTAGCCCGAATGGTTCTCATGATGAGAGCCAGGCCAAAGACCAGGTCAACAGAGACTCTGATAAGGATCTCTCCCACCGACCCAAACGTCGCAGGTGCCACGAGACATACAACTTTAATATGAAATGCCCAACCCCTGGATGCAATTCTCTGGGTAAAATTGCCTTGGATTTGGCTAACGTTGCTTACGAAAATGTCGATCAATTAATGTATTATTTCAATGATGTCCAACAGGTCACCTTACGGGAAAACATGAACGACATTTTGCTGTGTCAGGTTGCCCACTGTACCACAACCTGTCTGCCGATGAATGCAAGGTGGCAATTTTGAATCAGCATTTTTTTTGCAGTGAAAAGCAGCCCATAGTTTGTTTTATAACATGCATACCTTGCTTTTTATCATCAGGTAAAAGCTGTCAGCCGTGAGAAGCAAGATGACGAGATGAAGGGACAGGAAGAAAGCAATTCCCGCCATGCAACACGTCACCAGGTCCGGTTTGGTAAAACATTTTAAGCCGTTTTAGTTGGCTATGTAAACCACTGAATTGGATCTTTTTGTCTTTTATTTAGACGCCAACATCAAAGCAGAGCAGATACAAAGAGCAGGTGGCTGAAATGAGGAAGGGGAGAAACTCTGGGCTGCAGAAGGAGCAGAAAGAAAAACACATGGTACCACAGCATCTCCCATAGCGACTGGAAGTTGAGTTGGTCGTCACTCATTTAGTCTCATTTTTAATTCACCTTTTTGCGTGATCCGCAGGAGCATCGGCAAACACACGGCAACACCAGGGAGCCTCTACTGGAAAACATCACCAGCGATTACGACTTGGAGCTTTTCAGAAAAGCCCAGGCTCGTGCCTCTGAGGACCTGGTAAAAATCCAGTTTTTTAAACCCTCTCAAGTATTGGCAGGCTAAACGTCAATTTGCTTCTTCATTTGCAGGAGAAGCTGCGCATCCAAGGTCAGATCACGGAGGGCAGTAACATGATCAAGACCATCCTGTTCGGCCGCTACGAGCTGGACACCTGGTACCACTCGCCCTACCCCGAGGAGTACGCCCGCCTTGGTCGCCTCTATGTATGTGAATTCTGTCTCAAGTACATGAAGAGCCAGACCATCCTCAGGCGACACATGGTGAGAATTGCAGACGGGCTTCGTCACCACTACTCCATCCGCCGTGTAAATGCTCTTGAATGATTGGGCTATTTAAACGGTGCATTTTTGTCAGGCCAAGTGCGTGTGGAAGCACCCTCCAGGAGATGAAGTTTACAGAAAAGGCACCATATCTGTGTTTGAAGTTGACGGCAAGAAAAACAAGGTGGGCTATTACAAGCTCATATGTAACTGGATCACATTAAAGAATCGATATAACGGATTATGGGGACTTCACAGATCTACTGCCAGAACTTGTGTTTACTTGCCAAACTCTTCCTGGACCACAAGACATTATACTACGATGTGGAGCCGTTTCTCTTTTACGTCATGACGGAGGCTGACAACACGGGCTGCCATTTGGTGGGATACTTTTCGAAAGTGAGTACATATAGCTATAAATAAATTATATCAACAATGACACCCATGTGGTTTGCTAGCCTGAGCTAAAGAGCAAAACGTTGCAGAAAATAGCTGAAAATGTATTATTTTGTTCGTGTTTGTGTCTCTAGGAAAAGAATTCCTTCCTCAACTACAATGTTTCATGCATTCTGACAATGCCGCAGTACATGAGGCAGGGCTTTGGCAAGATGCTCATCGACTTCAGTACGTATACTCGCCCCTAAAGTTCTCCGAACTGTCAAAAAAAGCATCCGTGCTGACTATTGTCTACTTCACTTTTTTTAGGCTACCTCCTATCCAAAGTGGAGGAAAAAGTTGGCTCGCCAGAAAGGCCTCTGTCGGACCTCGGCCTCATCAGCTACCGTAGCTATTGGAAGGAAGTCTTACTCCGTTATATGCACAACTTCCAAGGAAAGGAGATCTCAATCAAGGGTAAGATCAGATGGAAAACACAGAGTTTACACAGTCGCTGGGCAAAATAAATAAAGATATTCAATAAAAAAAATCAATGAAATATAAAAACAAAACAAAAACAAGGGTTTCAAAAGGTTTTGCGGAAAGAAACAAAATAGTGCATCAAAGACTTGGAACAAAGTTGTTCTGTCTACTTGATGTGCAGAGATTAGTCAGGAAACTGCCGTCAATCCCGTGGACATCGTCAGCACGCTACAGTCCCTTCAGATGCTCAAATACTGGAAGGGGAAGCACTTGGTGTTGAAGCGACAGGTGAGTTTTTATTTCCATGTATTTTTTTTATTATTTCCATCGCATGTAGTTTGTGTAGTATAGGGCGCCCCATCATTGGGTTGATGGTAGTCCATGTCATGATGTACACGCATGATTGTGCTAATTATTTAGCATGTTCAATGTTAAATAGATCGTTTGTGTATTAGTCAACTAATCTCACCTACTAATCTTGTAGCTTTTAACACGTGCCCGTAAGGTTTGCTTAAGCACTTCATTGTAATTCATTTCAGCTCCTACTCATGCAAATTAACAGACGCTTTGTCCTTGTGAGTTAAAAATGACTTCTGACATTCCACATTCTCCGGCTCACTCAAGTTGATTTGCCTCCTCGCAGGACCTGATTGACGAGTGGAAAGCAAAAGAGGTCAAGAGAGGCAACGGTAACAAAACCATTGACCCCAGCTCGCTAAAATGGACACCCCCGAAGGGAACATAAGCGCTCACCTCTTCAGGCTACTCCATAAACTCGCCTTCAACCACAAGTAGCCTCGACCTCCTATCATAGATCTCCTATCATAGGTCTCTTTGTTGGCATTTTTTTCAGATGTTACTTTTTTTTACTATTGAATTCCTTTTGTCCATATGTTTCAGTCAAATCAAAAGGTGTAGAATCTCTGCTTGAGTTTAGAATGTTCAATGACAGTTGATCACGTGAATGTTTTGACCTTACAATACACAACCCACATCATGGAGCAGTTATTGTCCTTTTTTTCCTCCTACTTAAATCGAAGAAAGCAAATGATAATGACATTGCCTTGAGGTGCATCGCTCCCTCCCAGCAATACAGTATTTGTTTCCATTCCTCTGGTAAACATGCCTAATATTGAAAGAATATAGTTTTGGAGTTGCTGCAACTTGTAATTCTGATAGTAACACTGTATTAAAAAAGGCACATAAAATCAAATAAAACAACCTCAGGTTTTTTTTACTGCTACAAACATCCTCCTGCTTGTGTGGTTTATCCAAAGAATGATGTTGAACAAAATTCGCCTGTACGTGTTAAATTTTGACATGGACTTAAAATGTTCTATATTAGAATGCATTCAAACATTATTAATTTTTGAAAGTATTTTTGCTATTTCTGGGGCACATGGTCCTGAAATATGAAACTCCTTAATAATTGCATATTTACGCAAGGGTTTCTTCAGTACTGTAGAAACTGTTACGTAAAAGAAAAAACATATCCAGTGTGAAATATATTTCTATGTATCTATCTACATATCTATCTATATATATTGTGTATATATCTACATATCTATCTCTGTTGTGTTGTGGAAAAATACTTAAGAAGCTTAACCGGTAACCAAATTTATTTCAAGCCATATATCTTTGTGATTTATTACTTGTGGTCAACACCTCCTGCGGATACTCTCAATGCAGTCTTGTGCGCTTAAATAATGTTGCCAATTTTTCCAAATGCAGCCTTTTGAACAACTGCGATTGCCATCCCTCGGGCTGGGGGAAATTGTCAAGCGTATCAACTCTTAATTTGTCTGTGGTTTCAAATAATATGAAACATAAATGCTTCCTGTCAGTCTTATGACTAGCTGCTGCAGCGTTGAGTTTGCTACGCGCTAGACTTTTAATACCCTTGCAGCCCCCCCCCCACCCTTTCATAAAACTTATATTTCATAAGTCATTCAATGACCTGAGCTATGTCTACGCATGTGCCGCCAGGGGAAGATGACAGCATCTCTCTTGAAAGTGCTGCTCAAAATGTCATTTTATGTTGTTGCCGCACACTTATCAAATATTTGATGTCGCATACAAATGCTTAGAAAATTTGCTTTAAACTATCCATCCATTTTCCATACTTACTCCTTATTAGGGATGCGGGGGGTGCTAGAGCCAATTGGGCACGAAGCAGGGGACACCCTGAATTGGTTGCCAGCCAATCACAGGGCACACAAAGACAAACAGCAACTCACACCTAGGGACAATCTGGAGTGTTCAATCTGCCTGCCATGCATGTTTTTGGAATGTGGGAGGAAACCGGAGGACCCGGAGTAAACCCACGTGGGCCAGGGGAGAACATGCAAGCTCCGGAGCGGGACGTGAACCAGCGACCTCTGCACTGCGAGGCCGGCGTGCTCACCACTCCTCTACCTGGCCGCCTGCTTTAAACTATCCAAAAGGAAAAAATAAGTTTATTGGCTCCTGAAAATAATCAACTCCAGTAGATGGCAGTGTTGTCCCACACTAATTATTTCATCTAGTATTTTAATGACAATATTTTTGTAACCTATATACATTGTATGTTTCTCTAATTGGCCAATATTTTTATTGATTCATTGCGATGCTTTTTGCCAATCGTCCATTCAATAAACGCATGATAAATATTATATGATCTCTAGAGTATTACAAAACCACCCGCTCCATAATTCATTCATTAAAATGAAAAAAAAAAAAGACTCGAGGACATGAGATTCCATTCAGCGTGGTCTCAAAATTCAAAATGTCATTTCCAAATTTAAAAGAGATGAAAATGATCATCCTCAGGTCTGTTTTTAACGTTTAATAAGGGAAAAAAAATTGGGACCAAATAGAAAAAAAAACAAATATCAATAATGAGTTTCCTCATGGCTTGAATTAAATCGTAGGCAAAAGTTTGCAACAGATGACTAACCGGTTTAATGTTGGAAGTTTGGCACGCCAAACTGGAGGAGACATGATGTGATGAAGACTCCATCTATACAATGGTGGGCGGTACAGCGTCACTGACACGGTGTCGTAAATCAAGGGAGTCTTCCCTCTGTTGTCCGAGTGCCACCAACTCTCTGGTTCCCTCAGTTGTTTTTCTCGTTTGGTGCCCTGTGGCACTTTTCTGTGTGTTTGCTTCCTTCTCTTGAGAAGAAAAAAAAATGGCTCATCAATGTTCGCTTTTGAGCAGGCCCTTCCAACTGCTCTCAAACAGGCTCCGCATTCACCATGATGGAATCGCCATTTGAGTTCCTTGACCAAAGGCCCAAGGAGATTTAACGTTGTCGGCGACAGACATCAGCAGTCATGCTTTTAATGGGGGGGGGGGGGGGACATCATGAGCAAACATATCGCCCTCAGAGGCCCGAAAAGCAGCTGACTAAAAGTAAATCGCAGTGTGTCGACTTGTGACTATGTGGTCATACCCAGTGAAATGTGTCTTCCTCCGGGTTGCGCTAACTGCTTTGGTATTGTGCTCCATTGAAATGTCACTGAAAGCTGTTACCCTGCTTCAGTTTACCACTTACTAACTAAATATCGTATTTTCTGCACTATAAGGCGCACTTAAAAGAAAATATTTTTTTCCAAAGCTAACCATGCGCCTTATGTATGGAAAACTTTAAAACATGTCTTTCATTGAAGATGCCCCTGATAATGCGGTGCACTCTATGTATGGAAAATGTTTTTAAATATGTCATTCATTGAAGGGTCGCCTTATATTCCAGAAAATACAGTCAATATCAATTGTAGTAGTTGAGGGGGGAAAACAGTTGAGCTTCGGGGAAAACGGCAGAGAAAAATTGTGTGTTTATAAAAGATAAAAACTACCTATGAGAACATCCATAGCAAAAAGACAATAGACGAATATTCGTAGCGGTTTTTGCATTCACGTCTTTGATTCACTTGTTGTTCCGATTGTTGCAGAGCATGAGGCCTCGAATTTGGCCCTATTATCACAGTTGTTGTGTTGTATGTGTCTTGTGGCTTCCTTGACACTCTCAGCTGATGGGAAAGGCCCACTTTGGTCAGATTTGCTTACTTTGTCCGGGAGCCACTCCACCAATTCATCCCCAAAGCCTCAGAGGCTTCCAAAGCCAAGTGCGTAATTGCTCCTTAAGTCAATCTGCAAATTTTGTGGCATCCGAGCTAGCAAACATTTGGCCTGGAATCATTTATTCAAAAGCGGTGGCTGTCCAGGGTGTGTTTAACGTTGGAAGAGATACTCCATTTGCTGGTCTCAGAGGAAAAAAAAAATCACATTAGAATCGGAAAATGCACTCGGTGTTCAATTATAGGATTGCGGCTTGCCGACATTTTTCATTGAGCTGGATGCAATTCATTTCATGTGTTTAACCTTTCTGGGTATCTTTTGTGTTTTTGTGGTTCTCTGGAGAGAGCGGTTCTGGTGCCCGAAGGTTTCTTCCAAACTTTTGAGCGCCCCCCCCCCCCCCGACTTTTCGAACCAGCTGGTGCAAGCGTGCGTGTGACTCATGAGTGCGGTTGCAGCAGTGTCGCATTAAAGAACAGACGTATCTCAAAGCCCTCCGTCTTACTAACAGTTCTTCTGACACCCGGCTTTTTATGAGTCTCATTCAGTGCGCACCGTCCTGCCCGCTGATCCTTTTTTTTTTCTTTTTTTTCCTCTTCTGTCTTCTCTATGCCTCCTTCCGGCATCTTCTCTGTCTCCTCAATCCTCCTCCTCCTCCTCCTCTCTCTGTATTTGCAGGCAGATTTAGTGCCAGACACCCTGAGGCAGCGGTAGCGCCAGCGAGTCTTCCCACCTCTGTTTTTGTGGTGGGAGATGACATGTCAAAGCTTTGAAGGGCGGGAGGGTGGGAGGAACTGGAAAGAGGGAGGGTATGGGGAGGGAGCACATCACTCGGCGCAGAGTCGAGCGAAGGATCCAGAGAGAATGTCATGTGGCTTGCAGTCAGCCCCAGATACACTCTCTTTCTCCGCCTGTCTATGTGGGCAGGCCGGAATGGCGACAGGAAGCAACCCCTCCCCTCCTTCCTCCTTCCCACACCCTGCCTCTCTTCCTCCCTTCCCTTCAGCGCTCACTCCTTCCCCTCTGTCAACCTCCCCCCCCCCCCACAACTCAAAAAACGTGGGCCCGATTCGGCATGGGTGAATTTCCCTTCATCATTTTTCTCGTCGTCCCCGCAGGCGTTGCCCGTGGGTCGTAAGTCATTGTGAGATGAAGTGCGTCGAGGTGTATTGAGGCGTGGTCAGGTATAAACGGAGGGCGGTGGTAGCAGACAAAACATGTCAGGTTTCCCGTTTTCGGGCATCGCTGAAATCTAAAGAGGAAGAACAAAACGTGCGGCAATAACCATATACACGACATTATGTAAAATATATGTCCGGCCTCCGTTTATTTTGCTGTTTTTCATGGAAGTGTTGAGTTGTTTCTGCTCTTTGAGGTAGTATCAGTTAACTTCAGGTTTGGTCAATCACATCGTCATCAAACATCTTAGACTTGCTTGATTTCATGTCCATTTCACAGCAGCAAAGTTATGAAAGGAAAGAAAGAAGTCAAAAAACAAAATAAAGGAGCTGCTGTAAAGGCAGCCAGTCTCTCGGCGCCATCTTGAAGTCAAAAGAACAAAAAAAATTGAATAACAGATAATATGACAACTTAAAGACAGAGTCATTCATTCTTAAGTACTTTCTGTACTTTCTTTGTGACATGAAGCAATTCTAGCTGAAAGAGGAGAGAATCAAAGTGTCCTTTTCACCAGTGGATCAGGGATGTCATGGTGGAATATGCATATCTACTACAAGCTACATGTTGAAAGCAAACACGAAGCTGCAGCATCCATTGACTGTCACGTCTCCTGTCCTACATAAATCCGCTTCAATTCCAAGCCGCGACAGAACAAAGATGGCAACATTTTACGAGTAAATTTTTTCAAACGCACTATATGAAAAATGTGCCTGACAGCACACCTTGCCATTTTTTTCAGTTATGCCTCCCTCATTTTGAGCCGGAAAGACCAGCTGCAGGAAAATAACCTAAAGCATAAGCCCCGCCTCCACTCGTGGATGCGTTCTTTCCATGAGACAAAACAATGCAATAAAAATATTTGAAATGCTCAATGCGGGTTTACACTAATATAATTGAGTAGTACTGTTGGGTCATTCCAAGGTTGACACCTCAATGCTCAATATTTCATGCATGTTGTCGTGAGTTTAGGTGCGGATTGAACATTTCTAGGCCAGTTTGATATTTCTTAGTCATTACCAATATGTGAAAAGTGAGAGATGACAAGGTAGTGCAGTCGTAAACACTCACTATTAGCAAGACAAGGTGTAATTATTCAACATCAGCCTTCTTACAGCCGCTTTATCAGCACACTTGGTTTCATTGACAACGACGAGATGTGGAGCAATCTTCCCTGTTGACAAAAAGTCATTTTAAAAATGATTCAATAACTGTGCTCCTGTTATCCTCACCAAGCACCACCACGGTGTAGTTTTACCTCATTCCCTTTTACAGTTAATGTGCTAAAGCCATTAAAAGGCTCATAGCCACAGATGTGAATGAGCATGGGAATAAATCCAGCCCACCCCTCTTTTTTTAATGTTATTTTTTTTTAGCGCTACCCCCCCCCCCCCCCCACCCTCCCGACATCTTTCGTGTTGGGACTAAATTTTCCATGCCTGGCCTCCCCTACTGCTGAGAGTGCTGTTCCTTGAAGCCGCAGTATATTTTGAAGCAAGGTCGGGGAGAGAGAGACAATAATCTCCAAAATCAAGCACAAGACTCCCAGTGTTCCACTGTTGGGCTTTCTTTTGGCACCGACTCCTGACCAGAGAGGTCTCGGCGGCCACAGCAACTGCATGCCTGCGTGTGCATGTGCGCATGACCATACGCATCCCGAGAATCCATACACTGCTCATGTCGTATCCATGCATCAGTGTGGATGTTGCTCAAAATGTCTTGGTTTTGACAGAGCAAAACACACACGAGTGATTCCGGGCAGCTCCCTTAAATTGGTTCCATACCTCCTTCTGACAGTGGTGAAGTCATCCCCCGAAAGAAAGACTCAACATTGTGATTCTGGCAAGACGCAAATTGCGTCAAACGTGCATGTGAAACTGCCGAAGCTTGGAATTCAAGCGGATTTACATAGGACAGGAGATGTGACACAATCTCTTTTCATCAATGGATGCTACAGCTTCATGTTTGCTTTCAACATTTAGCTTGTAGCAGACGTGCACATTTCACCATGACGTCCTTGATCCACTGTTGAAAAAGACGCCTTGATCCTCTCCATTTTCATCTATAACTGCTTTTTACAAGAAAGAAAGTGCAGAAAGTGCTTAAGATTGAATGATTGTCTGTATATGTTGTGTTGTGTCAGATTTGTTTTAATTTAGTTTTTGTTGTTGTTGTTGTTTTGACTTCAAGATGGCTCCACGGAAGTGTTTGCCTTTACAGCAGATTCTGTATTTTGTTTTTCAACTTCCTTTCCTTTTGCTTTCATCACTTTGCTGCTGTGAAATTTGAATTTCTCCACGGTGAGACTAATAAAGGCTAATCCAATCTGATCCAAAACCTCACATTTGATGAACACATACCGTACGGATGTGACGTTCATCCCGTACCGTTTGTTTAGTGTAGGGTTATACTTTTTAGGTATGTCAAATGGAACGCCATCCATCCATCTCCATCCCCAGATGGAATATCCACCCAGGGTCTGAAAGTCTAGGACGTAACACGCAAAACCGCAGAGAATATAAATAAATTGGCTGTATTTCGCTCCCCCTCTTTTGTCTGGTCAGGTTGCTCCACGGAGAGCCTGCCAAGTTGAGCATCTACATTTGGGTTTGGCTGTTCCCCTCTCCTGACAGCTCAGCTTGGGCCAAACCACAGGAAAAGGAAGCAAAAAGGTCCTCTCTGAAGAGCTTGTAAAATATTGGACCTAGTTACAATGGCCGAAATGAAGGGCAACCTTCAGTCCGCACTTCCTTCAAGAGAACTTTAAGTTGTCATCTTACATTTAAAATGTGCACTCTTTCTCACTATCCATGACACAGTTTGGTGTCCTCAAAGTGAATGAAAGTTGCTGATACATGACCACTGATTAGTACATCAGCACGTGGCTACTTGCACGTACGTCATATACGATGCGAGCCCCCGGGCCATCTGGTCACTGTCGCCATGCTGTGGTCCTTGTGAATTGGCCTTTCAGCTTGGCCGTTGTGGTCTTTCGTGGCGACTCGAGACTTGCTGTACAGCACTTCCAGTCCGGGCAGCAGACCTCAGAAAAGGAAATTTGGGTCGGCGAAATAAAGGGTTGCTCCAGTGCTATTTACAGAGCCTTTCTACTGCTCCAGCGCCACCCACGATATTCCATATGAGAACCGCTGTGTGTGTGGTGCCTGTGGTGTGGTGTGCGAGAGTTGGGGAGGGGGGGGATTAGGGGGCTAGGAGGGTGTGTTCGTTTGTGTGCATGTGTGAGTACACAAAATGTTTTATGAGGAAATGCGCTTTAGTATTTATTTTTTACTTGGTAAGTTTGCATGCTGTGTCTTGCATCATCGTCATTTTATTTTTTAGAATTTAGGAATTAATTCTTTTTTTCTGATGAAAGATGAAAGTCTAAGGTTTGTAACGCTGCATTGAAGGTTTATGTAGTCCTAAAACTCAATATTCTGTGAGTCCTGGAATTCAAGTGACAATGACAAAAACCCTGGCACTGGAGTGGACACATTTTTGCACGTCTGGTAGTGAATGAGTTAAAATACCTAGTCTCCCTCACATTTAAATCGAAGCAAAAGTTTGGCTCACAAATGCATATTCGTATCAAATGCGGTGCCGGACAAGCTCATGAAATTTCACAATAAGGGCATGAAACCACAGTTCATATTCCTTTTAGACACGTTGTGAATCACTGTCAAATTTCAGGATATTGACTATTCGGCACGCCTTCTGGAAACCGAGACTGACTTGATCCTTTTCTCAACTTGCCCGTATAAATGTCTGCGGCGTCATGGTCGTTGGAGATGGAAATCAGATGAGGATATGGAGACGAGAGGGAGCCCCTGATTAATGAAAAACCTGAATGGTGGAAACTTTGCTTCTGGTGAGATCATGGGCATTTCTCTTGTGATACCCACATTCGGGCTTGGTGGATTTTGAGATGATGGCCATGGCGCAAGTATCTGCTCTCTATTATTTATGCCGTTTCAGTGATGAACCGCATTTTATAGCCGATACATACATGACTCATCCATTGCAGACTCTCATGTGCGCATCATGCTTGCAGCCATATCACAGGCTCCATTTGTGAACGGTTCACGGACGGTTCAATGAGCACCAAGTCCACATGCCCTCGATGTATATGAAAGGTAATCAAGTAAAGACCTGTGGATTTAAGACCGGGCCCACTGCCACCCAGAGGGAGACCTCCAGCATCTCTCAAAGTCTTGGATGTTGTGAATATTAGGTTAAGATTATTTTAAGGCTGACCCGTTGGAGAAGCAAATTACAGTGCAAGAAAGGGGGTGAAAAACCCCAAGTGGGTTGTCCACCATGTAATTTTCCTGTTTCTCTTTCAAAGGATGAGGTATTCCTCGAGGAAGCCTTGTGAAATTTACAAGCCATGACCCCACATCAGCGGGAAGGAGGTTCCTCTGACGAGGGAATCGGAAAGAAAGAACGCAGCTTTGAGATCTTGTGCCTTTATGGCGCTTAGTTCTTTAAGTGCGGGAACAAAAATAATCATCAGAGCACCTGCTAAATTCTCTGCTGGGAAATTAAAATTGATAGAAAATAGGGACTCAAGGGTCTTTGGTCCCAAACTCCTCCAAGCACATTTTTATGCACTGTGCATGATTATTCTGTAAAATAATGGGGTCTTCCCACCACTCTGGACACATATTCAGGGATACATCTGCGTCATTGACGCATTTTGACAGCCACTGGCGCAACTTTGTAACTCCACTACCGGTGCAAGTCTATTATGATTAGCGCATATTGCTACGTTATCTGCGCCACATATGACGAACCTCTGTTCAAATAGCTAAAGAAACACATTTAGTTAACTGCAATTAAAAACTATTCGTTTTCCTTCAGAGGTTTTAATCTTCGTCGTCTTCCATCTTGCCTTACGGATATTTAGCTATAATCACCTTGGATTTGTTTCGGTGTGGTCCAAAGTCATGGTAGAGGATACGTCGGGCTTTTCCGTGATCCGCCGGAAACTGACAAAAGATTTAATCGAATATTCATTTACCCATGGAGCATTGCCGTATTTACATTGAACATGGCGGATGGTTGCAATATGGAGACCTTGGTACCCCCAGAAGCGAAAAAAAAAAAACCCAACAAAAACATGCTCCCAATTAGGAAATGAGCAGCGGCATTTTAAAACAAAATCTTGATGACTTTGAGGAACGTCTTATGTGTGCGCTCAAAAGCTCAGGTATCCCAATGTAGGCGTCGACGTGATTGAGAGCTCTGAAGAAACCTCACCGACATACGTCTCAACCAGTCGCACCGGGTGCCCCGATCATTGCTTTTAATACTCTAAAACAACTCCTCTTATTATACGCCAGTGCTTCAAAGCTTTGATGTCTCCTGCTATAATTACACGCTCTGCGCATGTTAATTTGCCCGCTAAGGTGTTCAAGAGAGTGCGACGGCAAGCTTAGACAAATAATGCTTTGCCTGCACACATATTGTACAAACACTGAAAGTCCAAAGCATCGTCCTGGAGAGGTTGCAGCGTTGGCCCATGCGCAGTGTGCGTGTTCCAAAAAGGAGAAGAGGGGAGGGGGGTGGTAGGATGTGCACTGCAAAATGTGGCTTGCTGCTTAATTATGGGTCGCGAGCTGTAGCTCGGCTGGCCTGGGCGGGTGTTGGAGCCAGTGGGTCTGGCACAGGGAGGTCTGGCCACAGACCCCGGCGGTGACGGCATGAAGTCTGGGACGAGTCAGAACACCAGCCTGGGGTTTTGGGAGCATTCCTCACATTCCCTCCACCAATGGCTGCCTGGCTTTGGATGTGTGCGTGCATGTGTGCGTGGGATGGAGTGGGAGGGGCGGCGTTTTGTGTGTGAAATGGCGAGTAGGGAAAGGAAATGAGTGGAAGATGCAACGGTTGTGCATATATGTTCGTGCTTTGAGCGTGTACATGTGTTTCCACCCAGAGCGGTATAGTTGCATGCGATTCGATGTCGTGACAGAATATTTTGGACAACTTCAATCACTTTTGGCAAGCAGTCAAATAACTCGCAGAGCCGTTGCAAGTTGAATGCCGCTTTATCCTGTGGCTGCGCTTCCGCCTATAAAGTGTAAAATAAAAACGACAAAACTAGTTTTGATTGATAATGCACGGCAGACTTTTTGAGGACACGCTGTGCTGTGTTTGTTCCACCCGTGTCATCACCTAACAATGTTTGTCGGAACCTTTGACAGATTCTATTTTTAAATCGGTGTGATAATTCGTGAGCGGTTCCATTCCAACAACTTTTTTTTCTTCAGGTGCATTGTGCGTTGGCACAAATTGGTAACTCTTGGTGGTTTTGTACTCAGTTTTTGTGGAAAAATGTGTCTGAGCGGTACCTGCAGCCACATCACCAGTAGACCTTTTGGCGGCTCGGTGTACCTTCAAGTTAGTCGTTTATTGCTCCTAAGTCATCCTCACCTGCTAGTCAGACTGGCTCCTGCCTGTCATGTTTTCTCCCAAGGCAGGTGTGGCGCGCAAAAGATGTCTGAGCATTGCGTGATTCCACTAGTGACATTTGTTTTGTTTCCATCGTAACAGCAGCTGTCAGGGAGTGGCTTTGGAAGGCAACCAGCCAAGTGCATTTTGGTTCGTCAGTTTTGTTTTGTTTTTTTATTCAATGCTTTGAGCAAGTTTTATAAATATACTTTCCAGGTCTGTAATGAACCAACTTAATGTTTTTCCTTCGCATCTTGCTGTGGGTTACAAGTAGAAAAATATAATAATGCTGCATAACGTAAACAATAACGGAGTGTCTGGTAGAGTAGTGGTACATATTGTTCACTTTTTTTGCATATAAAGAGATTAAAAAAAAATCACTAAAATGGAATTGAGCTAAGTAGAAGCTAAGGTAATGACGCTTCACTCTACAGTAAAGCCGAGTGGACCCGCAAGAAGCAGGTGACGAGAGCCCTTTCAAAGCATTTTTTTCTATGTTTGGGGTGGTGACTAGGCACACACACTCAAATCCACGCACAGTGTAGACACAGACAGGTAAGTGCAATGAAAACCAAGAAGTCGCAGCCCACTAAAACACACACATCAAAGTCGTAGCGCATCAACAGTATCCAGTGTGCTCCCCACAGCTTTAAGGGCCGTCTTTGCTCATTCTACTTGGCAAGACTTTGGTGTCAGACCGACTCACCTGTGACTTATGTGACCAAAGCGTCGCGTCAAATGTGCAGCTGACATCTAACATCCATGTTAGTTCACTCGTCATACCATTTTTATTATTCTTTTTAACATCTTTTTGGTGTTAAAAAGCGGAAGTGACCCCCACAAAAGTGTCTACATTTGTTCTACTGATGGAACTTCACCTAATCTTAGTTTGCGCCAAAATAGCAACAAAACGGGGGGATGATCTGCACTGACCGGAGCCTTATTTCTTTCTTCCAGCGCGACCTTTATTTTGACAAGGCTGTAAGAAACGGGTATTTATTTACGGGGCTGTGTGCTGTGGTTTCGCCACAATTACAGAGTGGCAGTGCTTAGACTGGGAGGCGTACTGAAGGTTTATCGAGGGGGACATGAGGGAAAACGGCCCTTACTACCTGCCATATAGACACAAATACCACACGTTCATACATTATTGTGCCGTATACATAAAAACCCACATGAGTTGCAAACAAATCACCGGTGAAATGACTCAAGTCTGTTGTCATTAGAAGGCGCGCACGTCGTGTTTCCAGGCCGACTCAAACCTCACCGGCCTCAAAATGTTACGACGGGGCTCAATTTCTTTGTTTGAAAAGGGTGGTCAGTAATGTTTTTGAAGGTAGGCCGGAGTGCCTCTTTGTAGACCCGCCGTGTTATGGTTGCGACATAAACAAGGAATTACGACCAAACGTCTTGCACAACCGCTGCAGGCCGCATCGACGAGAACAGCGGGAGTTTGTGTTTGTTTTCAGAGATGCAGTGTTGAATCTGGCGTCCGCCGCTGTGGGGGTGAGCGGAGGGGGGGGGGGGGGGGGGGGGGGGGGTTGCGGTGGGAGAGGGGCGCGGGATTTTGCGGTTCTGCCGAGGAGCCTGGAAGTCCATCAGGGGCGGTGGCTGAACCACCTTCCTTCTAAAACATCCACCTCGCGACTAAAATGTACACATGCAAGCATACTGAAGCGAACGCGCATGTTTTCATTCTCATGACTATTGCCGCGTTCAAGTACAGACACAATCTCAGTGTTTGGCACCTCTTGTAGAGTTGACACAACAGTCACTGTTACGTTGTAATTATGTATTCCGTTATGTCAAATAGATTAAAAAAATTATAGTCATCAATCCCACAGTAGAGCGAGATTATATTTTATGCCTGTGACTATCGTTTTAAGTGGTAATTGTATGAGTTGCTTCTCAGGGAGTGTAAAGTAGCACTTTGAATGTTTATATTATCATTACGTCTATACTGATTTCTTAGAGGAAAGGAAAGGAAGAAGTAGCAAAACATAATACATAAGCTGCTGGAAAAGAAGAACAAAAAAAATAATACTATGACAACACAAAGACAGTCATTCAATATTCACTTTCTGCACCCTCTTTGATGTATGCAGCAGTTCTCAATGAAACAGGAAAGAATCAAAGCATCGTTTTCACCATTGGATAAGGTGGAATGTGCACGTCTGCTACAAGCTAAATGTTGTAAGCAAACACGAAGCTGTAGTGTCCATTGACAAAAGAGATTGTCTCACATAAAATCCCACGTAAATCCGTTTCAATTCCAAGCCGCGGCAGTACCACATTCCTCCTCAATCAAAAACAGTGCTGGCATATTTGTGCTGCCGAAAAGGCGCAACCGCTCAGTACAATCACCTCCTCGATGAATTTGATGATGATTTTCGAGGCATATTATTCCAATTATTCCTGTTGCAGCAAAATTAAGGTGCGCATTACAGTTTTTGGATATTAATATGCTTTCATGTGTTTTGCTTATCAACGTACCCTAAAAGAAAAATACATGGCGGGGACAGGGCATGCCCGGCAGACAACAGGAAATACAAGCCGGCCTTGTTTACAGGGCGCTCTGCTGCAACCAGAGAGACTTGTAATATTAGCTCCAACACCCTTTACCTTGATACTTTGAATCTATAACAATTTTTGATGAGCTACTTTTATTCCAGCGTAGTTCTTTCAGCCTGCTTCTTGCTTGTATGTCTCCAGGGGTGTGAGCGACCACAATAAAAGGCCCTCTGCTTGTTGTCTCTCTCTACTAGGATGACACACACTTACAAGGGCAAAGTCAACAAAAGTGGAGCAGGCGATGACAGATAAGCCTTCGGCATGTGCTGCCACTTTTTGTTTTCTTGGGGGGGAAAAGCTGCTATACGTGTCCCTTAATTGTTACTTGGTGCTAGAGGGAAGTCAGGAAAATGTGGCCCTGGTATTCATAAAGTTTCTCTATAAAGGAAAAAGGTGCAAGTGAAGATTGAACAATGAATGTATAATATTGACAGATGGGTGTCCAAAATATAAAGCACTTTATTTATTTTTAAGTGTAGTGATTAGAATAGTCATCTGTTGATGATACTATATCACAATTTGTAGTATTTAACACCCAATGAGCATCTAACCCCACTGGCTGTTGGCCTTCAGGCTAGCCATGTTTACGGCTTCGGTCTCATAGATGTGTGCGCACGCAGGAATTTTATTTTCTCTGCTTCTTCCTGTTCTCTCAGCGCTCGCTGGCAGATCAAATGAGAACTGCACCCGTCACCTGTCAGCGGAATGTTCCAACGCTGTCATCCGTCAACGCGACGAGAGCAGGCATAACTGCGACCCGGCATAGGCCTCAGCGAGCCCCTTCGGGCGGCGTCACCTTTCCTGGTGGATCAGCCACGCTAAATGTGTATGCGGACCGATCGTCACACAGATTTAGCCCTCGCGCGTGCTTAGCGAACGCCTCGAGACAGCCACCGGCTCCATCTCGTAACGCAACATGTCCTGCCCTGCTTGCCGGCCTATGTGATGTCTGAGCTTTAGACAGGGCGTTCCAGTTTCTTCACCGCCAACCTCAGAGAAAAAGGAGGATTTGGCATGTGTCAACAAGCATACCTGTAACCCAGGAGATGAGCCCCGAGGGCACCTTGTGATTTGCTCATGATTGTGATGGCCAGACGCAGATGACAGGGCTTGCAAAAGTATACTCCTCAGCAGAACCGAGGTGGCTTAAAGTGGCGTCAGAGGCATTCTCACGAGATGCTGAAGTCTAAAGGGGGAAGTGTATAACTCATGCAAATTTTGCCTTTGGCAATTACCATTAGCGTTTGATGCGACCACGGAGCAGCATGCCCAACCCTGAAAACAAGAGGAACCCGATTGGACGTTAAGGGACGTACAGAGTCTAAGGGGCTTAGGCCCGGCCCGACAAGATAGTTCCATACTTTATATGCCGTCTGTGGCTCCGTCAACTAGGAAACAAGAGCTTTGGTTGAGACACCGAATCCAAGGGGGCACCCCAAGGCTCTTATCTAGGCCTCAGCTTTTTTTTGTTCCATACCTGACTTTTGTTGCTGGCTTTGGTCATGTTGAAACACAACTATTTCCCCCCACCATTCTTTACCTGCCACTGCGTCAAGTAATCTTAAACTGTCAACCGACAGAAATGCCGCATCAAAAACGCCGCTTGCTCAAACAAACATCACAGTAGACCTTCAAATCCAAGAGGGGGGTCTTATTTTACTGGAGGCTTTCCTTTCAGAATGGGAAGTCTGTCTTACCAAAGTGAAAATATTCTAAATTTGACACAGTCGACAAAAGTCCTGATTTTTTTTTTTGTTCCATCAAATTAAAACCATTTGAATCGTTTCGACCATGTGTCACCACTTGACAATTATGACAGCGGGAGAAAACCTTGAAATGTTGTCATCCATTTGCATCACTGGAATCAATTGTGACTCGTCTTCATCTTATTGTCTTCATTTCCCCCTTCCCATCAAGTGGTTTTGAAGATGTCCCCTTTAAATGTATTTTTGTACGGCAGGCGGTCCTGAGGCAAATGAGCGTTGTGTTGATGGAAGCTGCCCCGTGTGAAAATCCGGGGTGGGGTCGAAGGAAGGGGGTGGGGACTTTGCGTGACAGGTTTCGTTGCAAAACAGAGATGCCACTGATTGCTATCAGCTGTCATGAGCTTGGAGATGATGGAGAATGTCATGGCTCCTGCTGATGTTTGAGTCGTGTCACTTCCAAAGACGCGCCGTGTTTGAAGTCGCTTTTTGAATTTGTGAGTGACAAGAGAGGGGTGTCGGCACGTACGCTTTGTTCTATTACCGAGTGCATGCACATTTTAGGCTTTACGTTTATGCGAAAGCATATCGGCGGACCAATTAGTCGACGTTAATAGCTTCTCGTTTTTATGACCCCATTTGCCTCCTGATAGCAGTCATTATGCTGGGAATGCTTGCCTTTCTCCTGTCTTGTTTGCCGAGCATTAGTTGTTGTTTCATATCAGAATGCCTTTGGGGAGTCTCTGGAAAAGGTAGTGGGCAGGGTGTGGAGGGTCCAGGAGGATTTTCGGTGCTCTTGTCTTGATTCTTGCAGTGTGCAAGTCCTCGAGAGTTGGTAGGGCGGTGCCAATGATTTTTTTAATTATTTTTTTTTTAGCAACTTGGGTAAACTGATATGATCACCAAGATAAGGCAACTGCAGACCCACAAGGAGAAGCTTTCTGTATGTGGGTGTGTGTCACAGTAGTAGCAGCGATCCTACCTAAGCAGGCAAGTTGGAGTCGAGGAATCTCTAATTGCCCCAATTATCAAGGGAAACCTCCATCCCAGCAAGGGGTGTTTGTATGGACAGAGAAGGCTGTTGAGTTTTTATAACATTAATTGGCACATTAACTTCTCACCAAATTACAACGTTGAAAGTAACTGCAGCTCAGATTCCACCTGTTTTACCTTTTTAATGGATACGGCGCAAAATTGGATTTTCTTTTCTTTTTTTGTCTTTTTATTTTGCGTCTTTTACAGTTGCTACAAAGAAAAGCACGAAAGTCCTCAAAAGTCGCCACGAGTTTAAAAACACGATGGCACGCAAAGCCGTTTGTAAGCTACCATACTAACGAAATGAAATCAAATATTTACCTCGGATGAACCCGGTGTCATTAACTCGACGCGCTGCTTAAAGCAATGTTCTAACTGCCAGTTTCTGTGTTGTGCTGCCAGGTTGTCACTCTGGATGGAACAACTGGTTTCAGAGTTAAAATTTAAAACAAAGCAGAAATACGCGCTGGGTTCAAAATTTTTACCCACACCCCTCTGTGGAGTAGGAATAAATCGATCCATATTTACCCCAAACCTCTCTTCGGTATTTAAAAGTCACGATTGAGGGCATTGTGAGTCATGCCTGTTGCGTGTCATGGATTCTCTGACACGCAACTCTGACGTCTACCTTGCACATTATTTATCAGCCGGGCTCCATTCACACTTCACTCCGCTTCAAGCGGACTGTTAAGATTTCTAATTAGCGTTCGTCTTTTCAACAAGGTACAAAGTACTGTTAGGCCCAGAGGTCTGAGGGCAACTAATTGACACTGGTGAAGGTGTTTCAAGCGTTGGGATAAATATTTCATCGTGATCAGGTGTCCGTCGGCGCTCGTATACATCTATATGTTCAGGCACAAGACCTCAGTTCTTCTTACGCAGTGGAAAGAAAACTTAACACCTGTAATCCCAACAATTCCTCAACGTACCGTATTTTCCGGTCTATAGGGTGGACTGGAGTGTAAGGCGCACCCCCAGTGAAAAGTGTATTTTCAAACTTTTTCCATATAAGGCGCACTTTCAATGAACAGTTTTCCAAATATAATATATAAATATATCCAAGTTTTCCAAATATAAGGAACATTACATTGTAAGGTGCTACAATAGAGACTGGGGTTACCCACTACTTCTTCTACAAGGAGGAATTGAGTCATTGCAAGACCTGCTGTGGCTCACTATAACTTCACATAAAATGCGCACCTGCGTATAAGGTGCAGGGTCATCTTTTGAAGAAAATCAAGGCTTTTGGGTGTGCCTTATACACCGGAAAATACAGTAAACTAAAATACAATACAATACACATTGATTTATATAGCACTTTGACAACAGCTGAATCTGTAACAAAGCACTTAGCATGGACGGCTATCAAAAGCCAGAGAAGGGATCAGCACAAGTCCACTTTTGAATAATTCAACCACCTTGACACCCCCATCCCTCCCTCCAGCTACTGTTTCCTCTCCATTACTAATTACAGCAACATTCTGACAGCCCGTCCACCTTCCCGCTAATGAAGTACCTTCTATTAGGCTAATAGCAGAAGACAAAAGCATCAAAAGTCTTTAAATGACCGCCCGTCTTCCCTCATTCACGTCATTAAGTGAACATTGTCGTTTGTTTTTATCACTAACGCGTGTTCTGCATCCAACTTCAGCCTGCAAACATTTTCTTCGCCGAGACATTCAAGGAAACGGCAATTGGCAAATTGTCACCGCTTGCGTTTGGGGATAATTGCCTTGACTGCACATTGCAGAAAAAGAAACTTGCTGAGCTACTTTGTAATGCCAGCGCCGGCCTATTCTGTTCATGTACATCATAGCTGGAACACAGGCCTAACAGACAGTCACCGCTGAGGAATGTGTTTGAAGATCGGAGTAGGAACTTTTCTGGAACCTTCACCCGTGTTATTTGTGAACGATCACAACACATTTTGAGACTTCCCCCCCTCTCCTCCTACTTCCATTCAGAACACAGGGCAGAATCAAAACTCTTGCCATGTTTCTCTCCTCTCTCCCACTTTTTGGGGACATTAAAGTGATGATGTATATAGTAACTCGAAGACTGTTAATTCTTCCAGGGTGTATCACTAGGGGGCAGTCTTGAGCCAGCACAGAGAGACATTGAGTAGAAGGGGACAAACAAACCTCCATGCAGACACAGCAAAATATTTCCACACAGGATGGAGCAACTTGAAGCTACCACTTGGCATCCTTGTCTTGTGGTAGGGCGAAACAGCAAACTTTTGCCATTTTTTTCATCAGGGAGAGGGAAAAAACAGCCAAAGGCATCAACCACCTGTCAGTTTGAGGTGTAAAGACAGGCAACACGCAGGATGCCCGCACAACACAATCTTTCCGATCTGAATGACACCATTGTCCCACCGAGGCTTTGCGAGAGACTGAGAGCATTGTGCGCCGCTGAAAAGTCCGAAAGGACGTAGCTGTCACCAGCAATAGCCCAGAGGACATGCCGCTGTCTCTACTTTGTTTTGCTGGCGACAGGGCGAACAAGGGGGCTACTTCTAGGGCCGAACTTCGTTTCCCTGATCAAATGATGAAGTGAGCTGCTCTGGATTCCCTAGTGTCGATGACGGCTGTCAGCGCTTGTTTGATGTTGGATGTCTCTCCTGAAAGGCCAGCCGATTGATAGATGATCCAAATCTGGGACCGAATAAGCCTGCTCTGTTTTACATGATTTTTGAAGTGTCCCCGTTTGGTTTTTTTGTGGGACAACTGCCTAATTATTTGGTTGGACGTCTTCCATATGTTGACGCTCTGTTCCTTTTTACACATTTTTCCGCCAGTCTCCGAGTCAGTCTTTCAGTTATTCTGGAATGGAGACATGCCCCTGCTCTCCTTAATGGCCCTTTGTTCAACCTGCAGGCTGAGAGGTCAGGGGTCAACAGCACCTGAGGACGTTTCCCACAAACAAAAGCGCTTGTGTTTACTGGCACCAGGCCACCACTTCCATGACTCCTCCAGAAAAGGGAGCCCGCCGAAACTGACGGGACATCTTGATTAAGCACCTACCGCATGATAATGTGGGAATTATTTTTTTTTGTATTTATCCTCGGTTTATTTGCTAAACATTTTATTGATATTTTTTTTCCGGATCCATTTGGGAACAAATATCGCCTCTGTCTTATTTTATTACATCTGAAAAATCCGTCGTTGGCAACCTCAAGCTATCAAAATGTAAAATAAGGTTTGTGACTGAAATGAAACACTGAGAGATACTTTCATTTGCTGAGTCGAAATTTCAAAGAAAGTGAGAAACAGAAAACGGGTTCCAAATAGCAGCTGGTGTTAAAACAAGACTTTGAGGCTTCCGCTAGAAAGCAAAAACAAAATCAAAACAAAACAATCTACTAGAACATCTGTAATTTATGTGGGGTTATTCAGAGGCACTTTAAATGGTGGCAGGTGTGTGTACGATTATTCCTCTTTTCAAACATTAAAAAGAAAAAGTTTTGTAGTTTGTAGGCCACATCAGTGAGGGAAAAAGTTGCTACATTTGTCTTGGTCACTTTTTAAGTCCTTCACTGCCATTCATGAATTTATTCGGGAATTGAAAATATGACGTAGACTACCATTCCCGAATTTGTTTGGGTTTTGTTTTTTCATGCTTGGGTGCCGATAAAGCGCTGGCCATGGCCTCTAGCAATGTTTTTCCCTTCCACAAGGGGGCAGCATCTCACCTTTTTCCATGTTAGCGCTTTGTTCCAGCTTCAGCTGTTGTTCAAGTGCTATGTAAACCAATATTGCATTGTATTTTGGACAGCCGCCCTCATTTCAAGCTCATATAACTCCAGACCCATATAGTTTAGGAATTAATAATTTTTTTTCTGATGAAAGAAGAAAGTGTAAGGCTTCTTACGCTGCATTGAATGTGACATTTTTGTTTCGTGGTGTGCCTTTAAGTTTTTCTCCTGTCATGAACCTTGGCTCAAGAAATGTGGCAAAACACTGAGTGATGAAACAAAAACATCTACATTCATAAATTACTTACGCATATTACCAAGTTCAAACTGATTGAGTGAATTATAAACTAAAAGGTTTTTGTTTTTTGACACTCGGAAGCATGTGAAAGCTTTTCTCTCAACTACCAGACAGTAACTGACTCCATCTTGCTGTCGTCACTATTTTTATGGGACATGTGCAACAATGATGAACGGACACAACCCAGAAATGATTGAATTCAAGTTTTTGATATTCCAACAACTAAATATTTCCCTTTTTTACTCCAACACAAATATCAACGACGGCTTTCTGTGCCACGATCATGGAAGAAAGCTCAACCATTCCACTTCCTGGCATTCCCTTCTTCTTCCCCGGCACCGATTCAAGGACAACAGATGGGAATCTTTAAACTGCCACACATCCGCGCTTGAGTTGTGAAGTATACTTGGGGGGGGGGGGGTGAACAGGACAGACTGAACTCCAGGAAGGAATAAAAGAATTGTAGGGTGCTGGGGACTGGGTGGCGGCGGCGGCCGTTGGGATGGGGGGATGTGGCGAGGGTCTTACCTGTCCCGGCATGAGCGTAACAGGTGAAGCTCGTCCCCGAGGCTCAGCCTGGAACACCCAAATGGGCCAGGCCCCGCCACCTGTCACATTGTCTCTGGGATTGGGAAGCAGCAGGGTGCCCCCCCAAGGCCTCCCGCCCCTCTTTGTTCACTCCCACTCCTCCATTGCTCTGAATGCATCAAATCCTGCATGCTCGGAGCTACTTGCCCTAATCATTCACTCCAAAATTAAGGAAACATGTTTTTTCCCCCTTTGTCTTCTTTCTAGAAAAAAAAAATCTCTGAATGGATTTAAGATTAATTTAGCATCTCGCATTCTCAGTAACGGCAGTTAGCATGAGAAGTGACATCTACTACTTTAGGGAAAGGCAAATAAAAGAGAGACAACATGTGGAGAAAATGCCAAGACGACACCACTGTTCCACCCACAACGCTTTGATATGGCAGTAGAATGTCTTTTCAATAAACAACAGATGACTTCAGACCGGTAATGATATAGATTCCTTCGAATATACGACTCGGAATCTTTTTGTGACATCATGTGACAGAATCCAGCAGCTACACGTCAGTACTCACTTGGGGATTGTTTCAGTTCTAACTATGGGTCAGGCCTTGCGAAATCTTCGTCTGAATTTCCACATTTGGAAAATTTGAAGTTATTCTTCTTATCATAACATTTTCTTCTTGAGGGGAAAAAAGTCTTTATTCTCATAACCATCCGCCCATGATTTAGCGGTTATTTTAGTTCTGACATTTTGCCGGTGCTTTAGATATGTTCCTATTGCCGTCTCTGCTCTTCAATGTTAACATTCACTGCCATTCACAAATGTATTCGGTAATTGAAAATATGACATAGAGCGCCATTCCCAAATTAGTTCGGGTTTTGTTTTTCTTTGCTTGGGTGCCAATAAAGCGCTGGCTTTTCCCTCTGTCAATGGTTTTTTTCTTTCCCACAAGGGGGCAGCATTTCCCTTCTTTCCATGTTAGCGCTTTGTTCCAGCTTCAGCTGTTGTTAAAGCGCTATATAAACCAATATGTATGTATTGCATTGTATTTTGGACAGGCGCCCTCATTTCAAGCTCATACAACTCCAGACCAATGTAATTTAGGAATTAACTCTTTTTTTCTGATGAAAGAAAAGAGTCTACAGTTTTTAGCGCTGTACTGAATGATTATGTAGTCCTAAAACTCAATATTCTGTGTGTCCTGCAATCCGAGTGAAAATGACAAATACCCTGCGCAGGAGTGGACATATTTTTGCACATCATCTGGCAGTGAATGAGTTAAAATAAAGTCGATCGGCTGCAGGGCAACGTAACAAACGCTAAGTCGCCCACGTCGATGTAACCGTAACATGTGGTTAGCATTTCAAAAGCCACATAAAACACCAAATTCAACGTTACACAATATGAGACTTCACCATTGCAACGCTGACTCATTGTGTTCCAGTGCGAGGTTTCGTCCGCGTGTACGTGTGCATCGCGGTGTGTTTTTGATGATGAGGCTTGCGTGACTAGCACGGAGTGTTAGAGCCGAGAGTGGAAAGGTTCCTCCTCTCCTGCCCGGAGGGAAATAGCAGTGTGTTGTGTGCATCAAGACACTTTTAATCCCGCAGAAAGTTTTTAAAGGCCGCGTAAAAAAACAAACCCCGGCACGAGACTTTGCTTAGTATACAGGTATTATAATCACGACGATAAGTTATTCAAGTGAATAAAAATAAACTACTTTTTGGGTTATTCTGTTGTATGTTCTTGATTCCATGCCAGGTTGGGTGAAGATTGATGTGGATTGCTCAGGGTTACTGGTAGAACAGAGACTGCTCAGGCCGCATAAGGGCGGGATCAAATTGGGCCACCATCCGTAACCACAATGATAATCCGAAATTCAGCAGGTTAGCCACTGTCATAAAAATGTTTTAAATGAATCTCCATCTAAGCGGGGTGCTGTCTTTGTCATGGGAGAATCTTGAAAACCCACGCTGGGACCCTTTTGTTGTGCATGTGTACCTAATCAAGTGTCCTCTCAACGTGTATTGCATTGATTAATTTGAGTGGCGCGATGTTCACTTTCTGGCTTGCCAACTTGTACAAAAACAAAGCCGTAAACCAAAGGACCCTTAGAGGGAGGGCGTTCGTTGCTCAATGTCGGAATAGAAAGATGCACCACCCGCCAGTCTCGACAAATTTGCAAGAAAGTTACTGTCAGGCCGCACGACATTGACTGGCTAATAATTCATGAGGCTCAAATGTAGACAAACACAACTTTGGTGTTAAGTCAGAGGTCAGACACTGTCAGAATCAGAATCATCTTTATTGGCCAAGTATGAACACACAAGGAATTTGTCTCCAGTTGAAGATGCTGCACTAGTATCATCATAAAAAAGGCATGACAAATAAGTATGGAGCACACTAATAATAATTCTAATCTAATCTAATTCATTAATCTAAGTGAGACCTCTCGACCAATTGCGAGACAATGTGCAAAGTATGCGGAGGGTCCAGTAGGTACTTTCCATGCTCTTGTCTTGATTCTTGGAGTGTGCAAGTCCTCGAGAGTGAGAGACTGTCTTGTTTGACTAAATAATTGTAATCCATTGTAAAATTGTACACAGTTTTATCACTAAACACTTTATTGTAATATAGTAAATCCTTAAAACTGTCAATAAAAAAAATAGTGCATCGCAGTGCATTGTGCATTCGTGTAATGAAAACTTGCACCAAAATGCAATTCTTAAATGACACTTCACAAATCCCTAATGTGTATGTTGCCTGTAAATCTATCCTAAAAGAGGACGTCGTGCCACTTACGATAGTGGTTTGTTTCAGACAACTGAAACGGGCCCGATTGAAATGTCACAGTCGTGCCAAAGCAGTGTGGTCATGCGTTTTGGGACCTCACCCAATCAAGGGCGGTCTGTGCTTGCTGTTCTTGGAATCCCACATTGTGTCAAATAGAAGCCCGAGGATGCAGAATTTTACATAGTCTGTTCTGAAAGAGCCATCAATGTGTCATGAATGGGGGAAATCCGACATTTCTTTGCCTCCTTCTGCAATAAGAACCCAAGATGGTAGCTTGGCCTCTCGCTGTAGTTCTGCATATAGCGCTGCAGGAAGTGATTAACAGGAAAAGATCAAAGTCGGCAAGTCAGGATAAACACTCTCCTTATTCCTTTGGGGTAAACAGCACAGCTTCCTCTTTTTTTTTTTTACGGACTGACGGCTGTCTCCTCTGCCGCAGCGCCGCGCACACATTGTTCCCACATGAGGCGCTGAACCAGCAGCCAGGAAGCGAGTGTGATGGAGAGCTTGCCCAAATGGTAGGAATGGGGAGGGAGCGGGGTGTTGCAAAGTTGCCGTGTGTGAGTCAGTGAGTCAACATACAGCATTTCACTGGCAAAAAACACACTCGCCATTTAATCAGAAGAAAGAATATATTTATAAATACATTTATATATTTTTTGTTCAAGTCCCGATTCTATTTATTCGTTTCCAGTGGAAATACAGAATTTTTATTGTCAATTATCGATCTATTATCTTTTTTTTGACAATTTGAAATGCTGCTCTAACGTCTTCCCGCAACTTTCTTAACTCATTCACTGCCATTCACGAATTTAGTCAGGAAAAAAAAATATTTCATGCTTGAGTGCCGATAAAGCACTGGCTATGGCCACTGGCAATGTTTTTTTTTCTTTTCCACAAGTGGGCAGCATTTTCATTTTGTCCATGTTAGCGCTTTATTCCAGCTTCAGCTGTTGTTAATGCGCTATATAAACCAATATTTATGTATTGCATTGTATTTTGAACGGACACCCTATTTTCAAGCTCATATAACTCCCGACCCATATTCAAGAGTCAATGACAAAAACCCTGGCACTGGAATGGACACATTTTTGTCTGCCAGTGATTGAGTTAAAGAGCAGTCTAAAAAAAAAAAAAAAGAAACCAGCTCCTAATGCCAGGAAAAATAATACACCTTTCCCTTCCCCCAAAACTTCATAAATGTCAGAAGTTTGTGGTTTTTAGGCGGCCACAAGACACACAGCGTATTAGCCACAAATCCTTCCTGGAGCGCTTCACATCAAACACTTCTCTTAAATTAGGCCACCGTCCCTCCATCTGTCGCGGTTTTACGGTCCGTCTTATGAATTCCATCAGTCAATCGAGATCTTAACCCATGTTGACGTTACGCAGTCATCGGTGGAGGTTTGAAAAAATAAAAGTGTAACGGGGTGCGAGCAATTTTCAAAATCTAGTGAGTCAAAGTGGCAAAACGCTGAAGGAAAGTCGGACATACAGTGGCACTTTAGTACTGCCATTGTTTATCCCCAGCGAAAAACAATCCTGTTCTTTGTTCTTTGCACGCACGAGAAGGAGTTGGTATCAATAAGTAAGGCACACACTTTTATTTAACATTCTAATAATTATTACAGCAAGCGTTTTCCATGAATATAGAGTTCCATTTTCTCCTTTTTAAAAAGTTTTGTTGTTGTTGCAGGGAGCCCAAAATGGATGATTGGCGTTCACCATTTATTTGAATGGAGAATTATCATTTGCTGTATCAAGTTGTTTTTCCACAGACGTCATGATCACAAAACAAATTGAACTTGTTTTTGAATGCACGACTGCACGTCAGAAATGTATTGAAGCGCATTCACGAAGTCATCGTACATCATGGCTTCCCAGCCCTGTTGCCGGTTCGCAATTTTTGCGGTGGCGACCTCACCTTATGCAAATGTTCTCAATTGTGGATGCTTTCAGGAGCTTTTAATGTGTTTCGGGTGTGCTCCCAGCAGCTGTGCAGGTGCATCACGCAAAGGCAGGAAGCGGCAGCTATGAAGTGCAAACCAGAGCCAAAATGCTTACGATGCATTTTGGTTGCACGTGAGGGAGAGAAAAACCTTCCGGCGGGAGGATGAATACCACGGGGAGCAAAGTAAGGGTGGGGGGAGGGGTGTTGCACATCCCAACAGTGAAGATATTTTTCGGTACTGAACCTGAGACAATGATTTGTCTAAAGCAGGGGTGTTAGTCATTTTTTGCCACGGGCCACATTGTAGTTATGGTTTCCTCTCGAAGACCGTTATGAATTTGGGGAAGCCATTAGAATGTTTAATCCCCTCCACATATTACACATAGAGTGCACAACTAAATAATGAAGAACTAGTTTTCAAATCTGAAGTCAAGAATAATGACTGTTATTGTGGTTTACATCCAAAAATATGACATTTTGGTTAGGATTTTAGCAAGCATCATGGAATTTCACGAATTTGATTTGCTTTCACGGGCCGAAAAAAATAATGTGGCAGTCCGGATTTGGCCCCCGGGCCTTGACTTTGACACCACGGTCTAAAGAATCTCGTATCTCGCTTTTGATATTGACGCCACGCTTACGACAGTGTCAAGGCGGCCCTTGTTGAACCCCCCCCAAATATTGCCCCCCTTCCTAAGGTGAAACATAACCTCCTTTTGAGCTCAATGGATGGTAGATCACAGGCTCTTGAGATCTAAAAGAGACAATTATCCTCAATTGAAGGCCGACGGTAAGAACAAACACTTTGCAAGCGGCGCGGGGGTCTTTCTTCTCTCAGGCGGTCAAGGGGGTGGGGTCTAGTTCACTGACCTGGTCAAAGTGAAGCTTCAAGAAGGTCCTGGATATAGCACCTTAAAACCTGGATCCAGACTGTCACATCTCAGTCAGTTCAACTTTTGCAAGGCAAGAACTGGAAAGTAAAAATACAGCGTTTGGCCTTGTTGTTTTCTTTTGAGGTTCCATCCTTTTACATTGTCTTTGTGTGCTTGGCTTCCATGATGGATCGCGTCGCCTTTACTGTGGTAGGCACGCAGCTCCGAGGCCAAATGTGGGTTTAAAAATAGCCGGCCCTGTGGATGTGCGGCTTGCTCGCGCTGTTTCTTTTGGCCCGGCGAGATCCCAACAGATCGCCATTAATCCGCCTCATATGCAAAGCAACACGGAATGATTCCTTGTCATTGCGGCTCGCCAGCTCTGCTCACACTCGATCATATTTGAGTCAGCTCGGAGGAACTGTGGGTTTTGAGCTGCTGTTTTTTTGGAGCCACTCAGGCACCAAACAACAGCAAGAAGAAAAACAAGCTTCACACACAAATGACTTCCAGTAATAGAAACATTTTTGGGCTTCTCTGCTTGCCATTAAGCAAAAAAAATAATCTAATAGATTCATTTGTCTTTGCGTCTTGACAGTTCCGAGGGACGCGTCCATCGTTTAATTAGACGGGAGGTTCATCGACATCACAAGAGGTTGAAAGGTCAGTGCGGGACAACCTTTGCCGCTTCTTTGGGTGCCAAGTTGTGTTTTGAGATTTGCCAGGTGGGAAAAGTTGTTGTTTTTTTCTCGTCTAGGCGGGAATCTGAGGCGAACATCTGCGCCGAACATCTCGCCAGAGACGTCAGATTCATGGTGAAGCTCAAACATGGACTCAATCAGATTGAGGTAAGGGGAGGGGATTTTTCCGAAAGTCTCAACAACTTACCTGAAAAGAAAAAAAAAACCTCCAAATGTCTTTTGATTCCCTTAGAGTGCCTCGTTGTATTACGTTACTCAACAAATTTGCTCTTTTTTTCGGGATAGAGAAGGCCACCCGTTATTAAATCGTTACATTCAGCTTCATTATCACCGATTTCCGTCTGTTCTCAAATCCCATTTGTATTGATCGTATCTACTTCACGTGAACCTCTGCCAGGAGCAAAACGAGCTGGTACCACTGTTGCATCTAAAACTCATCCCACTTTTTGCCCCCCTCCCGATATAAATAGACAATGTTTACTCACACGTCCAGTTTAGCCAACAAGCGTCTTAACTCTACGCCTGACCCCTAACATAAACACGACATGGCTCCTTTCCCCAGCAAGCCAGAGGGGCACAGGTGGTCCACATGGACATCTCTCTATGGGTTCTGACCCCAGTTCAAAGGTCACACCCCTGAAATGATGACCTTCCTCGCCGCCCCCCCCCCACCCAAATTGCCCTGTTTATTTTTAGTCCGCACCGGGCTGTGTTGAGCTATTATAAGAAACATGAACATGAGGCCGCGTGCTAATTACCGTTGGGCCGGCAGACCCCCACTTTTGCTGATTGCTCCCATATGTCGGCCCACTCAAAGAGCGCAGTCTCGTCTGTCACCTTCACTGTCTGTCACTGCCGCGCCAGGATGGCACTTTGTACAAAGTGTGCATTATTACCATTGCGGGCCGCGATCGGCCAAGTGTTGAGTTTCCCGGAGAAGAATCGACAAAAAGTTTCACTCTGACTGCTATCCGACACAAACACTCATTCAACCTTAAGCACTTTCTGCACCTTATTTGTCATATAAAGCAGTTCTAGATGAAAGAGGATATGATCAAAATTGTCCCACGTACAGTTAATCCGCTTCAATTCCAAGCCGCAACAGTTCCACATACGCATTGGTGCTCTACTTATCGGAAATCACAGCTGAAGCATAGTTTGGTTGTGTTTAACTTTGAAGGATGTCGTTTAGCATTTATTTAGCGTCATTTTGCCATTAGAATTTGATGCGCAACACTTTAAAATGCCTTCAATAAACATTCAAGCCGTTGGATGGCATCTCGCATGCGGAAATCAAGTTAAGAAGAGCACGTTATCACGCAGCCCTGTTGCTGGAAAGGATCAGTATACGCTGTGCAAGTATTTAAAGAGGCACAAAGTAATTGGGTCGATTTAGGCCTATTTGTGGTCTTAAGGAGGTTTGAAATAAAGCAGTCAAGGTGTCTGCGGCCCCCAAGTTGTGAAGTTTACAAAAGGTTTGATTGGAGTAGGAAGCCGCTTGTGTGGATTAGCACAAAGAGAGCGCATGCTTCTGTTTGCTGCCACCGACATTTGATCTGACCATTACGGAGCCGTTAGGTGCCGAGCATCAAGGAGGAAAAAAACATCCGTTTGATAATCAAGTGATATCATTTATTAATTTGTATCTGTGTCTTCTTCAATGTTGTATGCGGAATATTCATCAATTCTCGGCGCTCTCAACCTCATTTTTTGCCCCCAACATACGTGGATTGGTTCAGTTTTTCCTTTTTTAATATTTTTCCATCAACTTTCATGGCTCAGCCTTCTTTCAGCCTACGTTGCCAGGTAACACATGCATCGGCGCTGCGGCCCGGGGGCTGTCACCGAGGCGTCTGGCCAGTATCAGACATCGCAGGCCCACCCGCCTCGATCTTCCCTGATGGATTAAATTTCCATCGTGCCTCAAAACTGCAACTTCCTGCACAAATGAATCATGGGGAGAAAAAGAAAGCAATACGTTTTGCTTCTTCTCTGATTTGATAGTTAATGAGTGAGTGATGAGTTTAGGGACGATTAAAAAAAAATCACTTTGTTTGCTAATTTTAACGTTTTCAATGTTAAATTTGAATTTTTTTGTATAACTTTGATCCAAAAGCCGCATAAAATCCTTCACTTTGAGCACAGGTGTAAAAGTCAAGGCCCAAATCCGGCCCGCCACATAATTTTATTCGCCCCGCCGAAGCAAATCTAACTTGTGAAATTCCATGATGCTAGTTAAAGTCTGAACCAAAATGTCAAATTGTCCTATGTAAACCACAAAAACAGTAATAATTTTTACTTGTATATAATATGTGGAGATGATGAAATTATTAATATGGTTTCCCAAAATTCATAACGGCCCTCAGGGGGAAACCGTAACGTAACCGATCTGGCCCGCGACAAATATGAGTTTAACACCACTGATCTTGACAATCTGGCAGAAGTTCAAAAACACTGTCCTGCGTTCTCACTTTAAAATACAAAAAAAAATCGAACGGCCGCTACGTTCCCTCCGGTCTTTTTTGTCATTCTGTGGAAAATGAGTTCGAAAGAGTCTTGCCGTTAACGGGCGTAACTCCAAGTAAATATGCGCAACTGTTTGTTTTTCTCCGACATTAAGTCTCTCGTCAACCCCGTAGTAAGTCGAGATAGGATGCTTTACGATGGTTGCATGCAGTGCGCAGGTGGGCTTTGCAACTTCAGCGTTTCATTTATGTTAATGGCACCTTGCCAATGTAAGGAGCTGGGGGCTTTTTACGACCTCGTTGCACCTTTTTTCTTTCTATTTTTTTTATTTTTGCCCTTCGGCTATAACTCCATTTTGTGCAACAGAAACCATGTCGCGCTCATTCGCTTTGAATATTAATCTGAATGATTCATATTCCATATATGTCTAACCCGTGTTTGTTTATACAAAGGCTTCAAAGGCCGAGATAGTATCGAGCACTAGTTGCGCTGTGGAAGCATCTGGCAACGCTTTGCGGTAATGGTTGCTAACTTTGGTTATCAGCACTGAGCTCCCTTGGATTAAGCTTTTATCCCAATGCTGGGATTTCAAACGTTCTGCTTTGTGATAGACGTAATTGAGGAAAGACATTTTTTTTTCTTTGTCTGCTGAGGTAACACCCAGCTGTTGACGAGATGTTAATTTCTAGAGTGTCTTGGGAGCTTTTTTTAATCCCTTTTTGCTGTTGTTTGTCTATTCTCCATGTCTTCTACCCCTGTAATAATTTTATTTGGTTGAGGTCATCCTTTAGTGTGCCAGGCAGCTGTATAGTAGATTTTACAGCCCTGGTTTTGAGTGGAAGACTTTTTTTTGCCATTGAATCATTTTTTTTTCTTCTATAAACCTGCTGAATTTCCATATTTTCTGTGCAAATAGAAGGCGTAACGCGGCAGCAGACAACATGTCGCCGTCGATTGCACCGCCCCTCACCCAGTGGCGGCTTGTGTTGGCAAGTCTCTTTGTCTCCGACATGTTTTCAGGCATGTCTAAAATCGGATGTAATCCCCCCCACCGCCACCATTTTGACTAACTTGTTTGATATTTGACTGTTACATGCTAGCTTTTGTCAATTGCTTAAATGAAAGGTGCACCAATTGGCCCCCACGTCGTGGTGGCCACTCTTCTTCCACCTCTGCATATTTTGCACCTCGCGAAAAGCAAATGAGGAAAGTGATATGTGCCAAGAAGAATTTCTCTTATGTCGGCGCCTCACCAGCCGTGAATCACACTTGACACCTCCTGGGAACATACATATGTGTGTGTTTGGTCCCCCCCACCCACCACCACCACCACACCGTTCCCAGTCGTGGATCACTGTTGCCACCTTGACATCTGTTGTGGGCCACCTGATGAGCACCTAAGCGGGGCCAGCACACCTGACAGTGCCCCCCCCCCCACTGTAGTTCTGGCCTCATAGGAGCCTTCCAGAAACGCTTTTGGGCAACAGTCCAACAACAATAGCAGCAATGGTGAAGTCAATGGGACTTTGTAAATAAATCCCAGTACGTCATCATTTGTTTTTGTCATGTCTGCTGCCATTGACGAAAAAAAAAAACTTGAATGAGACTTCTTCGCAATAGAAGGTCTTGTAATAAAAAAACCGCTGTGAAATTGGTTTCACATTTTTGATTGATAGCCAAAGCAGCGGAAGATAAAAAGCTCACAAGGTTGTTGCAACACAGCGTGAAATTCAAGACGTGTTCTCCTTAATTCCTAATGTCTGGTCCAACCCGCTCCAGAACACTGGGATACTTTCCACCCAGGATTGACGACCGCGCATGGTTCTTGTACTCTTTCTCGCCGGTAATCTTCCTGAGAAACCAAGGTGGGACTCTTGGTTGAAAAGGTCGCTGTCCTCCGGCATTCTTGGCATGGCAGGGGGGCAAGGGGTCGGGTTGAATTGGAAGGGCAGGTATCCAAGGGCATTGAATGTCCAGAGGAGGTATCTCAATCCGGTTTGGCGTTCTTGATGTTTTGTGGTCATTGTTGGTCGGATTTTTTTGCAGCATTCCTTGCAGTCCGAAGGTCCGTTCAGAGAGCGGAAGTTTTTAGGAGCGAGTGGGGGAAGTGGCCCTTAAGAAGGCGGACTTTACAATGTCAGCAACAATAGACGCTGACCCCCAGAGCAAATTTCGCTGTTTTGTGCCTTCAGTTTATAAACTAAAATACCCCTGAATATATATATTAATCATAGTGGAATGTGCACGTCTGCACAAAATGAGATTGTCTCAAATCACCTGTCCGACGTAAATCCGCTTCAATCCCAAGCCGCGACAGTTTCACATAAGCATCGGCACTCTCTTTAATGACATGCCATAGGACAGGAAGAGGTTGTTTTTCCACTTGGCTATTTTTTTTTACCAGAAGGTTGTCCAAGTTTGTCAACAGCTCTTAGAGTCCTTCTGTCATGATTGAAAATGCCAAATCTCTATTGATTTTGGTCGCGCAACACCAAAACAATGTTGTGATTTGCCCAGAGGGATGTATCTAGAGCAAACTGGGTCAAGCTGTGGTCAATTGAAGCTTCACGCGTAACCTTTCGTCTTTCTATTTTTCCCCAACTCTTGACGAGAGTCTCCTAAGGCAGGGTTCCCCTTTGTCGCCGTCCGCCGAGCCGCCTCACTCCTCCCAGGCGGCTTTTAAAACAGATTACAGGTAAATGGGTTGTTTTACCCCGGAGCCTGCTGTCACTGAAATATGGATGCGTTTGAAGTGCTAGCCTGTACACAGTCAGCTCAGAAGTGACATGTTTTTGGAATGAGCGGGATCACTCATTCCGACGGCGCTATCGCTACCCGGTTTGTCTTGTCACGGTGAAGCGTGGCCAAATTCCTCGGGCCTATTGCTGTCGTCCTTACTCATTGCTGACTTTCTGCAGATCTATGCACCGGTTTGTGTTTATTAAGTCCTTCTAGCCTTCGTTGTCCAATTTGCAGAACAGTATTTTTAACAAATTTTCAGCCGTGAGATCTGTAATCTGCTTCCATACAGGAAGACATTCCAAACCTAGATAAGTGTGTTTTTGTTGTTTGTATACGGGTCAAGCAATGCCTTTGCTAGATGGGGGTTATTCAAGGCTTGCCTTCAGGGAGCCGATTATGACTAATGAGTTCCAAGTTAATGTGGCTGTCCAAAGGAGGCAGCTGTGGGGAAAACGGCCCATGCGTTATCGTGTGATCTCATCACAAGCCCACAGGAAGTACACCGCTGCCGACGCTGCTCATGTCGGACACCGGATGTATTGACCAGACCTGTTAGCGTGTGCTAACGTGTTGCTGCTGTGTTACTGCCGTGTCTCACTTTTACCACCATGTTTTTTTTTTCACCAGCCCAGTTAGGTCTGTATTACTACCATAATGCTTGTTGTGTTGCTGCTGTGTAACAGGCACTGTTTTGAAAGACAAGTTAAAGTACGTTATTAAAACTTTGAAAACTTTTTCCATCTTTCTTTATAGACATGTGGTTTATAGACAGATGCGATTTATGTATGTACAAAATGTTTTTTTTTCTTTAGAAATGTATATTATAATCAGGTGCGCTCTTTAGTTCGGAAATTACGGTAATATAGACTTTTGATTCTTCATTATTGACTTACCATGATCGTTATCGCACAGTTAATTGAAAAAAAAAAACATGTTTCTTGGCAAGCTGCATCCACTTTCGTTTTTCTTCTTCCCCCTGACAGAAACAAAATCCCTCAAGGTGCGCTCTTGTTTTCCCCTACACTTGTTTTATTGAAAGCTACTCCGCGATACCTGACAAGCAGAGATAAGTGATCAGTAATTGCTTTGTGGTTCCAGGCCCCTCACATCAATTATTTTGCCTCTCTGGCAAAAAAAAAAAAATTAGAGCCGTTTATTTGAACACAAGCTCCGCTCAGGTGAGTCATCAAGGCTAATTGCGACCTGGGGATGGTGGCAAGCCTCAGACATGTTGCTGTTTAAAGTCTGATAGAGAAAAATCGAGTCCACCAAAACACCAGCCAGGTGAGAGCAACAGGTGTGGAAATGATCTCAGATTCACCTATATTTTGCCAGGGCTCTTATCCCCCCCCCTTCCGCCTAAGCCGCCATACGTGCATTTTGGCCGGCGAGCGACAGAGAACGCTTGCAATTACAACATTACGGCTGGCTGACTGAGCAGCGTTCACAGCTGGCGAGAAACAGAAGGGAGAAAAGCACCAGCAGAGTGTGAGCGTTCTCACCGGAAAGCGATCCAGCACATACAGTCTGGAGACTATGTTGAAGTGCCTCGGGGGTCTAGGAGGGGGGTTTGTGATACCACCCCAACCCCTTAGGGGGTATTCAAAGGGGATGTGGCCATTAATCCCTCAGTGATTTGCTGCAGGTTTAAAATCAGTCATTTACTTTTCAGTGTGACCCACTCAATTTTTAAATGTCTTACAACTACATAGGAAAGAGTTGTCTACTCCGTATGTTTCGGGAGTTCATGTTGTGAATGATTGCAGCACATGCCTGGCGTCGCTTTGCAAATTGGTGTGCGCATTCTCTGTGTTTTCCAAGAAAAGCTAAAACCTGATAATTACGTAAACAAGCAGCGGTCCGTGTTTTCGTTCTAACAATTGGCGCTTAGGATTAAACAACCCCACCACTTATGTGGTTCTTTTATTTGTCGAATTTATATTGACAGATGCCGTATATGAGAACGGATACCGTTTTTTCCAGTGTATCAGGGGCAACCAAAAGCCTTGATTTTCGTCAAAAGTTGACCCGGTGCCTTATACACAGGTGTGCCTTATGTGCATAGTAATATCAAAAAAAAAAAATCTGTACTGACTGACTGTAAAGTGACTCCATTTTCTGCTTTAGAAGAAGTCGTGCGTAACCCCAGCCTTATAATGTGCCTTATATTTGGAAAACGTTTATCTATTTATATATTATATTTTGAATTCTTTTTTTCATTCATTAAAGGTGCGCCTTGTATATTGAAAACGTTTAAAAATACACCATTCATTGGGGGTTAGCCTTATACTATAGGGCACCTTATACAGCGTAAAATAGGGCAGTCTTTTTTAGAAGGGCTTTATTATCTGCATTATGCACACACAGCGTTTAATATAATGAAACAAATGATAATCCACAAGTTGAGTTTGCACTGTTTTAGAGATCAATTCAACTCACCCCAACCTGAACTTGACTCTGTCGGAACGCAACTCCACCCAGCTCAACTCAATTGAACTCCCCACGTTTCCCGAAGCGACACCCACGCTCAGCTCAATTCCAATCTTCAACCCTACTTCAACTCCGATTTTAATCTTGTTTTTCAATCATAACAACCAATTTAGCATTGGTTTATTGTAGCCTCAGTCTAAATATACATTGAGGTATTAGCCGATCCAACTAATAGATTTTTGTCCCATATTAAACCCTTTTTAAGTGTTTTTTTAATGTGCTCGACTGTGTCCACTTGCATACCTAAACTGATGCTACAAGTAATAAAATAGGAGCCTTTCATGTGCTGTCCCACCCAGAGGCTTCTTCTTCTCCCTTGAAAGAGAGACAATACGCCAATTCATTACCGGAGCTACCTCTTCAAAGCCAGTCAGCCACTCTGCATAGAGAAACTCTAAACTCCCATCCCCGGACAGGCTCCTTGAAACACCCACTCAACCCCCCCTCTGGGCGCTGAGCTGACGGCTGGATGAGTCCACATAAGTCACGGTGGCCTGCACACATCCCCTCCTTAAAGCTTGGCGCGCCACACCTATCCGCCCTCAAGCGACAGGTGGATTATTGGGCGCTGGTATTTTTGCATTCCCCTTTGCCCGTTTTGCAGCACGCCTGTAAACTGCGGGAAAGGCATCCCCCTCGACGTCCACGCCGCCATGTCACGTGAACTTGTCATTTTAAAGAGAGGGATAATCACGTGGTGGCGCATTGTTGTTTTTGTTTCAAAAAACGAAATAAATTGCGAGTCGTTGTTAAAATATCATTTAATATATAATAATCGAAAATGTAATTAAAATAAAGACCGATCCATGTGATGCAACTTTCTAATGGAATACCAAGGTTCAACCCTAAATTTTACGTAGCTGCAGCAGCAGACAAACAAGTGCTATCAATCCAATGTTTACGGTTGTCAACTGAATAAATCATAGCCGCCATTAATGCCGCCAAGATGTCGACTGCTCCCGTAATCGTTGAAATTTTGCGCCTGGATGGACGCGTGGCTTGAGGAGCCGACAATGAGATGAAAGCAACATCAGCGCAGAACGCCGTTGCATATGTGGAACTACTGCTGCCTGGAATTGAAGCGGATTTACGTGGGGCAGAAGATGGGAGACAGTCTCTTTTCGTCGATGGATGCTACAGCTTGGTGTTTGCTTTCAACATTTAGCTTGAAGCAGACGTGCACGTTTCACCATGAAGTTCCTGATCCATTGGTGAAAAAGACGCTTTGATCCTCTTTCATCAAGAACTGCTTCATACAACAAAGATGGTGCAGAAAGGGTTTAAGATTGATTTGTACGTTTGTATTGTGTCACATTATTCGTTATTTAGTTTTTTGTTGTTGTTTTGACTTCAAGATGCTCCTGTAATTTTCTTTTCCACTTCTTCCTTTCCTTTCCTATCCTCTTACTGTCATCACTTTTCTGCTGTGAAATGTAAATTTCTCCACATGCCAGACTAATAAAGGCTAATCCAATCCAATCCAAAATTCATAGCATCCTTTTGTCCTTTTCATCAAGTGTATTCAAAGCAATCATCGAGTGTTTGTTTTTGCTCTGTCACGCTTTGTCACGGCCTCGGGAGGCCGTTGAACCACTTGAGGGAAACAAAAGTGGCTTGACCTGCGCGCTTGAGGGTATTCATGAAGCGTAGCGCTGTTTGTTCGCCGTCCGCAGCGGAGCTTTACTCGGCACGCGTTGTTTTGTCTTGCTATTTTGATAGCGCGTTAGGAAATGTATTTTTTTTAACACTGAGGCTTTTTAAGATTGCAAAGCTTGAACAAACAACTCGGTTTGAGTCATCTTTTCATCTCCGCAGACAAGTCTCTTAATTGTTATTCTTTGCGGACATGTTTGTATGGCTGCGGATCAGTTTTAAGCACGCTTATACGACACATTCGATTTAAAAGCTAGTCTCCCCCGTGTGCTGCAAAAAATATCTCTCTGCGTTGTCCCTTTTTCCTCTGGTTAAATTGCTCTTTTCCAAGTCTGATGTAAGCCCATGGAGCACACGTGTACAGTTTCTGTTTTGACACCAGCTCCTAATTGCACATGTAAATGATTGATCGCCTGGTCTCTCTGCAGGCGTAGATGGAGGTCCTCGTTGCAAAAATGTTTCTTCGAGTTCGAGATACTCTGTCCATTGGCGGATATGAATGAATGCGATCCCCTTGTAGGCCTGCGAGATTAGTGATTACGTTTTGAGCACCTGCCGTTTGGACCCAGGTTTGTCTCTTTTAGACCTCCACAGGTGTGAATGGATGTCTGTGGCTTTTTAAGGGGTTTAAATCCGAGTTTACCTCTCGCGCCTCTTTGACACCCGAGGAGCCTGACCGCTTGAAGGCACAACGGAGCGACTTTTTGTGAAATGCGATTTGGCTAATTGATTTTGGAGTGGCTAGTTTGGAGCACCCATGGTGGGAAACTGAAACCGCTTCTGCTTCAAATGAATCCCCCTTGACGTGATCCAAAATGACGGTGCGTACAAAACCTTCGGAAAATAAACAGCAGGCCCGACGTAACCGCTATTTCGTAGCTCTCTTTTCCCCTTCTTCGCTTGGGCAACAGCTGTTGATTCATCTGCAGTTTGACTCAGGTATGGAGCCAATCTGAGGGCCAGGAGGGTTTTAACCCCAATCTTCTCCTCGCCTCCGTCTCGCAGCCTGGCCCACATGGGTTCGAGCAGCTGCGCTTCCCATTGATGTGCCGGGTTGCCTGGATGGCTGCCTGGCTGGAGGGAGATAGATTGGAGGGGAAATGGCTTAATTGTCCTCACTCTCACTGCTGGAATGCAAATAGCTCTCCACTGTTAAGACTCCTCAGTGAGGAAAACCCCACGCTGAGGAGTATCAAGTTTTTTTTTTTGTCTTTGTTTGGAGGTTTGCCTTATTTTTCTTGACGCGTGAGACAATGGCCGCAATTCTACTCAATAGTTTATTGTTAGTAAAAATGTATTCAGAATGACGGGTGGGGGAAAATGTAATTTTTCTCCCTTGATTCTAATGATGGTGTTCAACCCACCAGGGAGGCCTCCGGCCTATTCCAAAAATAGCTCACCTGTGATTAGACACTGGCGACTCTCCAGGAATATTGTCGATGCGGTGTGAACATTGGCACAGGAGTGTGACCTTCAGATCACACACATCAACATTGTGAGAAATCGCTAATGTGATCAGTGCTTTTTTTAAATTTTATATCATCAATCGTGAATTGTAACGGATTGGATTAGCCTTTATTCGTCTCGCGGTGAAGAAATTCACATATTACAGCAGCAAAGTGATGAAAGCAAGCGGAAACGAAAGGAAGAAGTCGAAAAACAAAATACAGGAGCTGCTGTAAAGGCATCCACTCTCGCGACGCCATCTTGAAATCAAAATAACAAAAATTAATAATGTGACAAAAGACACAGACAGTCGTTCAATCTTAAGCACTTCCTGCACCCTCCTTGTTATATGAAGCAGTTCTAGATGAAAGAGGAGAGGATCAAATCAGGGATCAGGGACTGTGCACGTCTGCTACAAGCTAAATGTGAAAAGCAAACACAAAGCTGTAGCATCCACTGACAAAAAGATCCATTCAGTGTCTCATCTCCTGTCCCATGTGAATCCTCTTTATTTCCAAGCCACGACAGTTCCACATACGCATCCGTCAACACCAAGTTTGTAATGCTCATTACTGCCACTAGCAGGGCTGGAGTGGAGCAGTGTTGTTGACAGTTTGTTCAAATGAGTCATGTTTAGGCTTGTTCAACGTTGGCCGAGGTGTAGTTATTCCAGTTTTTTTCCTCGACATGCCAAAATCACCTTTTCATAGCCCGGTAGGCTTCGCCATTCATCATGGCGAGGTCAAGCAGATAGACAGGTGAGGGGTCGTGACTCGTGTAGAAAAGATTGGAGATGAAAGAGTTAAATTCCCAAGCGTATGTATCCTGTCTGACTTTGATCTCTGCCTCAGGTAGCTCCTTCCTGGCCATCATTCTTGCCCCCTCCTCCGAGCTGACGGGAGGCTGCACCTTTCTCACAAAAGTGGCTCCTCACCTTGACAAGAAAGTTGGCGTGATGTTTTTATCCGTACAGGCAAATGTGACATGTATAAGAAAGGTTCGTCATTACATTCCGGCAGCATCCTTTTAAAATCGCCCTGCGGTGACAAACTCTTTAATATGACAAGGTTGAAGACCGGCACCAAAAAGCTGTATGACGACGTCAGGGTCAAGTGAGCAAATCCTAAAATGGCGGTCACCCCCTTTTTTTGTGTCGTCTTTAAAGTGGGTCACCTGATCGGGCGTGAGGTCCGGCTTTGTGTCTCATTGTATGTTACAGCGGAACTTAACACTTGACAGAACCGAGGCTTGTGATCTTGATCTTGTGAACGGAGATATGACTTGATTGAAATGTTGACGTGACCGTGACACCTTGGAAGCCATTTTTTTTCTTTCAAACGTTTACTGTATGTTAGCATGTATGCCAATCCAACGGGCATTCAGCGCGACATATTAGACAAACGGTAGTTCCTGACTAAGCCAATTTATTGGACAACTCTCGTCCGGAAAAATTAAAATACTTCATTGGAATAACACTGACTGCCAAAGGAGCCATTGACTGACTCGACATAAATATTGATCACATGAATTCTTGCTATTTATGAAAATTGTCTCTTGCAGTTTGTCTTGAGTGACACGTGGGACTTTTGCACGGCAGAATCGAGGTGTATAATCATCCAACCATCGCCCCCAGATTGTAGAACCCTCAGCCAAAAACATCATGTCAGTCAATTTTCATATTAGCGCCATCTCTCTCCATTTTGACATTTTTTCCCCAACTCCCATTTAAAGCGAGAACCGCCCCCACCCTCGTCCCGATGGCCAGACAGATGCCCCGTCCCCCTTCCACCTCCGCTTGTCATCCTGGTCACCTCTGGCATTTCAAACCAACGCTTATCTCGCACATTGTTGGCTGTAGGATCACAAAGGTGGGTTCACGTTACCCGGGGGGAGGGGGCTGGAGGGGTAACTTCAGGAGGATAATCCTCGGACCTGGCAAACCGGTCCTTTTGTGGGACCCGTAGCCGTGTTTCATTGTTTTTGTGATTGTCTGAGTGTGTGTGTGTGAGAGAGACTCCTCAGGGTAAATCATTGTCCGCTTGTGTCGCTGTTTCCACCTCCATCTGTCAGCTTGTAAAAATAACTCGCCAAGCCCGAAAATGTCTCTTGAACAAGTAAATTTATCGGCAGCTTGTTAAACTGTTATGGATCATTATTTGATTACTTAATGGGACTGTTTTAATATTTAATATGACGAAAATATGACGTAGAGCACCATTCCCGATTTTTTTTGGGATTTAGTTTTTTCATGCTTGGGTGCTGATAAAGCTCTGGCCATTCCCTCTGGCAATGTTTTTTTCTTTTCCACAAGGGGGTAGCATATCCCTCTTTTCCCATATTAGCGCTTTGGTCCAGCTTCAGCTGTTGTTGAAGCGCTATATAAACGAATATTGCATTGTGTTTTTGACAGCCGCCTTCATTTCAAGCTAATATAACTCCAGACCCATATCATTTAGGAATTAACTCTTTTTTTGATGAAACAAGAGAGTCTAAGGTTTCTAACCCTGTATTGAATCTTTATGTAGTCCTAAAACTTAATATTCGGTGGGTCCTGGAATTCAAGTGACGATGACAAAAACCCTGGCACTGGAGTGGACACATTTTTGCACATCATCATTTTATGATTCGAATGCTAAGGGGAATTCAAAATTTATTAGTTTGAATGGAGGGGAGTGATTACACTTGTAATTACAATCCAAAATGTCATTGTAATATAATACGAATACGTATTTAAGGAGTCGGAATTAAAGTCTTAAAGTGTGCAAGTATCAAATAAACTGTTATGAAATGTCAACGGGTTTGCTAACTTCGGCACAATGACATTTTCTTGATGTAATGGGACATGGCTCTTTTTTTTCCAGCTTCCGAAGTGATGCAATACTATTCTATTATTGCCATGAACTTCTTCTTTTAATCGTTATTATTATTATTATTATGACATGCATTATGACATCATATTTTTATCCTCAATAATGAACCCACAGATATCATGATGACTTCCTCTGCCACTTATAAACTTGACAGCGGGTGAGATTCGGAGTCACGGTTCTTCTTGCCTGTTCCCCCGCCCCTCCCTCCTTGGGAGTGATGCGTGCCATCTTATGTTTTCTACCCACCTCCCCTGGTTCTGTGGCTACGATTTACAATGGAAAAAAACAGAGTAGATCTACCCCCACCGCCATGTTGAGCTGGTGAAACCGGAATGTGTGCTTTGGCAAGATTTTGTGAGGAGCGTGAAGAATAAAAAAAGTGCTGTAAACACCCAGCGTGCACCCAGACTGGATTCTTTGTTCCAGATGTGGAGGATGCATGCATGTATGCATGCATGAGGCGACGCTATTAGTACCGATACACTCCAGCAAGCACAGTAACGCAAAAAACACTAGCACTACTGTCCTGTGCATCAGCGGGGGGGCCCTGGACGCTGTATCAAAAAATCCGCGGCCGTTTGCCCTGCTCTCCAAAGTCCAAACTGGCAACGGGGTGCTCTCCCGAGCAGCCGTCCAAAGTGGAAGGCGTGCAATTGCCCTAATTGTCGCTATTTTGAAGCACACGAGACCAAGCGACAAGAGTAGTCTCATTATTGCTCAAGCTTATTGACTTATTGTGCCTAATTGGTTCCAGAAGTTCTTTTTTTTCCTCTTCCCCCCCAAACTAATCAATTAAAAGTTGACACCGATTGGTGATGCTGTCTGGCAGTCATTATGTAAAGGAATCGTTTAAAAAACAAGCTTAACAACCTAGCTTCGGTCTGAAATGTCGCTTTTGCGTGGAATAACTTCGAACCGTCCCGTATTACGTTACTTTTAATTGGATCGATGTGGAACATCATTCATTCATTCACTGCCATTCAAAAATTTATTCGGGAGTTGAAAATATGACGTAGAGCGCCATTGCCAAATTTGTTCTGGTTTTGTTTTTTCATGCTTGGGTGCAGTTAAAGGGCTCACCATGTTTTCCCTTCCACAAGGGGGCAGCATTTTCCTTTTTTCCATGTTCGCGCTTTGTTGCAGCTTCAGCTTTTGTTCATGCGCTATATAAACCAATATTGCATTGTATTTTGGACAGGCACCTTCATTTCAAGCTCATAAAACTCCAGAGCCATGTAATTTAGGAATTAACTTTTTTTTCTGATGAAAGAAGAGAGTGTCAGGTTTCTTACGCTGCAGTGAATGTTTCTGTAGTCCTAAAACTCAATATTCTGTGGGCCCTGGAATTCGAGTGACAATGACAAAAACACATTTTGGACACATTTTTGCACGTCTGGCAGTGAATGAGTTCAACTTTGATTCAATGTACTTGGCGGTCATAGTCCATGATGGCCGACATCAAGTTGAATACATTTCTTTCACGAGATCAACGTTGAGGTTGCAAATACTGTTTTGAAAACATAATTTACTCTATTTTTTTGTTTCAGGTATTCATTCAGACATGAGAGGCCCCCACCGAAGCAAACACCGGGCAAAGCCAGGTAAGGTCTTTTTACTAAATCCTGCATGAGAACTCTGAAAAAAAAACTGTCTGACTTGTAAAACATGACGTGCCAGCCAGCGTCGAAGATCAGAGCAGTTATTTCGGAATGCGCAGTTTGGTTTTCGCCTCAAAGAATGTGGTCAATCTGCCGTATGCATACATGATGGACAAACTCGAGCGGTGTGCCGCCGAGGAGGCCACACACACCTGCGTGGAACAGGCCCCGACATAGGCCTAGTGTGTGTGGCGTTTTGTTTTTTAGACGCCGCCGAGTCTGAGAGCGCTGATGTTTTCAAAATGTTTGTATTAAGAGAGACATGGCGTAGGACCCATCCCTTTTGCCCCATGACTGCAGGGCTCGTCTTTGTTCTGCGCTCGTTGTACAGACATAATTACAAGCCTGGCAGGGCCTCCCGTCCTCTTCGTGCACGTGTGTGTGAGTGCGAGTGCGTCCACACCTTAGTTCTCATGCAATGTCGATGCTGAACACTTAACGCTGTCTTCACTAGTCATGAGAACTCTTTGGAACCCCTTTTTTATGAGTGCCAGATTCTTCTCATCGCTATGGAAGACTAAAATGTTGATGGACTCGTCCTGCAAAAGGTTTTCCAACATGTAGGATGATTTTTTTCCCAAAAATAATCCTAATGCTGTTTTGTGTTAGTCCCTCACAAATAATCATGCCTCGCCCAAACCCTAAAAAAAATCACAATTGAATCTTGTTTTGATCGGCATCATCCTGCCCCCAAAAATGTTTTTGATGTTAAAACCAGAACAATATAAAGCAACACCTCCTTTTTAAATGTCACTAAAGCAATGTGCCACATGCCTACGGCCAACCACCATGAATACAAAGTCAGATATGAACTGGTTGTGTAGCCCAAGGAGGCGACAAATCACAATTTATACCCTGTGAATCATATAAAATATTATTTCACAAGTTTTAAATTTTAGTCTTATATATTGTCATATCGTATAGTGATGACAACAACCTCATAACAACAACTTAATCTTTTCGTAAGACGAAACCGTGCATGTGACAAATCAACTCATTCACTGCCATTCACGAATTTGTTCTGGAATTGAAAATATGACATAGAGCGCCATTCCCGAATTTGTTCGGTTTTGTTTTTTTCCACACTTCTGTGCCGATAAAGCGCTGGCCTGACCTCAATCTTTTTTTCCCTTCCACAAGTGGGCAGCATTCCCCTTCTTTCAATGTTATCACTTTAATCCAGCTTCAGCTGTTGTTAAAGCGCTATACAAACCAATATTGCATAGTATTTTGGACAGCCGCCCACGTTTCAAGCTCATATAACTCCAGACCCAAATCATTTAGCAATTAACTCTTTTTTTCTGATGAAAGAAGAGAGTCTGAGGTTTCTAACACTGTATCGAATGTTTATGTCATCCTAAAACTCAATATGCTGTGGGTACAGGGATTCGAGTGACTGACAAAAACCCTGGCACTGGACTTGACACATTTTTGCACGTCTGGCAGAGAATGAGTTAAAAATAGTGCATTTTGAATGTTAGGTCATGCTCATCATAGCCCCCGATGACCATATTTGCATCACCAGTATCTGAATTCCTATGCCACACCATTGATTTTCACAGAAATTACTGTCCTGAATTCATTTCTTCTTTAGCTATCTTGGCTCATATATAGCGACACAGTATCTCAAGTGTTCACACTCACATTTATAACCGTGAATGAAATTTACCCCGTCATGAGAATAATTTCTGGCGGCCTGTTTTGGCTGCGTAAGGCTCAGGGAAACAGTCCACCCCCCAGCAGGCAGGCCTTTGCCATGGCCGTGTAGCTGCAGGCAGCATTTTAGTCGTCGGACTTGACCAAAATGATGGGTTTGGACTTCCCAGCAGCAACACGCTCAACCCACCAAACACTTACCATTATCTTATTGTAGATTAGACATGCGCAAAACACATGATGGCTCTATTTTCATTTTAAAAAATACATTTTGTGTGTGTTAGCATGTTTTAATACACAGTGCATTTCTTTTGTCATGTCGAAGCAACTATGAAATGCACTTTTAAACATTTTAGTTCCTTTTTTTTCTTTTTGCTGAGGCTGCATCACTCTCCCATAATCTTTTACCACCATGTTTATAAACCTTGTGGCCCCAAAACATTTCATGAGCAATTTTCTTTTTGACGTGGATGCCCTATTTGTTCTATTAGTCATTCTACCACAATGGAGAGGGGGGGGGAGAGATGATAAATGCATTTTAATTAATGGAGCTTATGTGCGACTCAAACTAGCATATACAGTGTCTCTTACAAATTTAATTATGCCTTTCAAAATGCAACATGGATTGAGGAAATAAATAATTTGAGCTGTTTTTGTTACCGTTTACATCCCTCCTAATATGTTAAGGCGTCAATTTGACGTGTTTCCATTTTTTTGTGTTGACTAAAGCACTGAATATCCTTTTATTTTCATTTTTTAAACGGTTTTAAAATATCCCAATGGGATAGAAAATATGTTGTCTCTCTTTTCAATTATGTTTAAACAGTAACATCTCAGAAATATTTGTTGCTGATGTCTCCTATTATTTGACTGTTTTGTGTGGATTTTTACATACGGTAAAAAATGACCCACAACATAATCAATGTGATTTTATTTTTCAACATAATATGAGGGTTAAAGCACTATGTATGTATTGTATTGTTTTGAGAAAAAAAAATCCTTGAGTATAAAATTAAATGCTGGCATATCAGAACGTGTGTGTGTAATCACACACAAAAAATAAATGAACAGCAGTAAACAAAATATGATTACACCCCTCCCCAACAAAACAACAACAACATCAACCATCCGGCCAATTTCGATGATACACTTTTCTCTCTCGGTTAAAATGCCCCGTGGGTACAACTAATTCACTTCGTCTTTCCAAGCATTTCCCCCCCGCAGTCTGAATTATTTTCCAAGAAAACACGTAGAGCTAATAAATACATATTTTAATGATATTCGTTGTGCGCTCGAGTCGCTTTTTGGACGCCGGTGTGGACTCGCAGACTGCTCCTGTCAGTCACCGCAAGCATGACACGATCAGGGAAAATGATCGGATCTGTTGTTATTGTTTGGGAGGGAGGTCCTTGATGCGTGCATGTGGTGCGACTTTGCATCCTCGCGCTTGTTAATGAGGTTGACGCAGCTCTAGGGACAAGTTTGCGGCTAAAGACCAATCGGTAGGGGGGGGAGAGAAAGAGAGAGAGAGTTTGCATGACACAAGACAAGCAGTGTGTTCAATAAAGCGTAGCCTGCAGGAGCATTGTCAACGAGGGAAGAGCGATTTTATTTTTCAAAAACTTTTTTTTGCTTTTGTTGGATTTCGAGACTTTGGACGCACCTTGGAATCGTCGCGCCGTTTTCTTGTGGATTTCCTCCAAGTTCTCCTCTTCCTCAGAACTCATGAAACCATCTTGCCTTTCTCATCATGTCAATGGCTCTCATGCCTGACACTCTCAATGGGCCCGATCCGTCCAAATCGGCTTTTCTCGAATTTGGACACGTCAATCCCGCTCACCAGCAGCGCTCGCCGGGACTTGCTCATATTTACCCCGTGCACGGCTTCCACGCTGCTGGCCACTCGCAGCACGACGGCTCATTCCCCGCCGGTGCGTCGTATGGCCGCACTTTGGGCTACGCCTACCCCGGCGCCTCGAATCCACATCCACAGTCGTCTTACATGCCCTACCAGCATAACAACAACAATAACAACAACAGCAGCAGCAACTCCAGCAGCAGTTTAAACCTGCACAGACGTTTAGAACACACAGGTATGTACAATAAAATATAAATATACATAGTATATCATGTTTGAATGAAGTGCAAATTGAGCTGCACCGAAGCCAACGTTTTTTCCTATGTGATAGTTTTAAACATTGAATTGAATTTGAAACAAGTCATGGAAATTAGTCACTCTTGAATATTTTCATGTTGTGTAAAATTGTTGCTCAATTCATCTTAAGCTATTTTTAAAGCAGCTAAGAAAAACGGAACCAAATGTGTTAAATGGCACTTTTGATCAATGTGGAAAATTGAGCAAAATATTAGCCATTTTTTCTTGTTTGGTAGACCATAAAAATAATGGTTAAGTCTTGCTCTTGGGCCTTGACTTTGACAGCTGCCTTTTACAGCAAAGGATATATATAGTCAACTTTTTTTAAACAGTAACTCTCAGGAAACACAATTGAGAAAAGAAGTACAATACTTTATATTTTCACGAATAAATTTCATTTTCAAATACAAATACGTTTAGATACGTTGTGCATGCATAAATAAGTAAGGGGGTCGTTTTTGTCATTCTGTTTCAACCTTACACATCATTTTACACTATCACCCAAAATAGCCCCCTCTCTTCATTCTTGAAATGATTTGAATTCCAGATCACGACAAGGCACCCGTGCTGGAAAACCGGGACGTGCGTTTAAACGGCAAAGGGAAGAAGATCCGTAAACCCCGCACCATCTATTCCAGTTTGCAGCTGCAGGCTCTGCACCAGCGTTTCCAACAGACCCAGTACCTTGCCCTTCCCGAGCGCGCAGACCTGGCGGCCAAACTGGGACTCACTCAGACTCAGGTGGACTCCCCAACACTGACACTCATGTCGATTTGTGAATAACTGAAACAAAAACGGCATTAAAAAATCTAACTTGCCTTACGGGTTAAAAACAAAACGATCCGGAATCATTCCAGGCACGCCTGGAGATCAAACGTGTGCGAGGGATTGGAGTGTAGGGGGGGGGGGGGGTGCAAATCCCAAATCATAATTGTTGTGATTTGTCACCGGATCTCATAACGCCCGATTTATTGACTCGGCTAATGACGCCGTTTGATTAAAGCGCCTTAACCACAAATTCAGAAATAGTCTCTCTCGAACGCGTCACGTTTTACGCGACACGTTGGTGTGATAATTGGATGCTGTCTAATCACATGTAGCTACCTGAAATTGCATTTTTTTTGGATGATGTGAACACTCGGTTCGATTACGCGTAAGGCTATAAATCGTCTCATTCAGACGCAGCCATCAACCCTCCCTTCATTTACACACTCTGATTATATACCTGCGTAGTGTAATGAGAATGTAATATTCGTTTCGACTCGATACAATAACCATTTAATGACTGTTTTGACACATGAGAGTCGTTTCTAATATCTAGACTTTTATTTGTGGCCTATAAAATTCGACGCACCGTATGACTCATAAAAATATATACATTATGTATGTCGTCACAGTCGCTGGTTTTCGATATGAACAAATACATACAATATCGTAAATAAAATGTCATTTCAGCCACTGCTTCAACAAAATAATTTCTTTTTGACAATTATGTCTAATTGTATTGAGTTCTACGCAATCGGATAATAAAGTACGTGCTTTCCCCTTTCTTCCTTCCAGGTGAAAATCTGGTTTCAGAACAAGCGCTCCAAGTACAAAAAAATCATGAAGCACGGAAGCGGACCCGAAGGCGAGCACCTGAGCAGCACCAGTTCGGCCTCGCCGTGCTCGCCTCACGCTCTGCCTCAACTTTGGGACGTGTCCATGCAGGCGAATAAAGCAGGTGTCCCGATGTACCCCAATAATTACATGAACAATCTGGGCCACTGGTACCCGAGCCAACCTTCTCACCAGGAGAGCATGTCCAGGCATTCGATGATGTGAGTGGATTGTTTCCTGCCAACACCAAATCCTTGTCTGGATTACGCGCTAATTTTGCGCATCGATTAAAGGGACATTTGAAAAGACACTGAATGGGACTTTTTTTTTTAACGACACAATGTCTGGATAAATGCGTTTAGAACAGGCCATGTGCATGATTATTAACAAAAAGCCTTTCCCCGTGATCCCATTCTCTTGAATATCGAGAGAACGAAATGGATTCTGGGAACCTTGTTGTGACTTTGGAGTTGAAATCGTCTCGGCCAAAAAAAAAGACGCTCCAACGGGACTCGGCCAATCCGACGTGAAACGCAAATGAAACACTGTTACTGTTTTGAAATGAACACATAAAGATTGGTTACTTGCTGCTATGATTTTGTGACGACTGGATTTTTTTTTAATTGTTTGCACGAAAAAAAAAGGAATTTAATGGGATATATATATATATATATATATATATATATATATATATATATATATATATATATATATATATATATATATATATATATATATATATATATATATATATATATATATATGTTTCATATATATCTATACAGTGTATACATACGTATATACAGTATATACATATATACAGTGTGTATATACTATATATACTGTATATATATATGTAAGTGGGAAAATATATTATTCATATACGTTTTCCCACATAGATATCAAGTCAGTCTAAAAGATTTGCAATTTGATATTAACAGGGATGAGATTTCAATATGATCTCCTAATAAAAGGAAATGATATGAATGTGTGTGTATATATATATATATATATATATATATATATATATATATATATATATATATATATATATATATATATATATATATATATATATATATATATACATTCATATCATTCATATAGGCAAGTGTGATGTTATTTCCTTTTATTAGGAGATCATATTGAAATCTCATCCCTGTTAATATCAAATTGCAAATCTTTTAGACTGACTTATTGTTTGGCTCCAATAATTTCTTACAGTATGTAATTATCTTCATTAAAAATAGCTTGACTCAGTTCTTTCAAAGTTTCTATTCTTGTATTCTTGTTAAATTTTTCATTATGCCTTCTGGCTTTAAAGGCCTATTAAATCTCCTGATCAGGGACATTTTAATTTTCAATGTAAACACTTGCCAAAACCAACATTATAAACATTGCTTTTTAATCACCTAAAAATACAAATTGTGAGCTCATCATGTTACTAAATTGAAACTCAGATTTCTTGCTAGTGTTCCCTCACGCTCTAGTCACTTTAGAACCCCACCCCCCCAACCCAAACTTCGCTCTTTTATAGTCCCCTTTCTCTCTGTAATATGCAAGGCCTTTTCTCATAGACGATTACGCGCCTTGTTGAACATTGTGACTGAACGTCTGGGAAAATTATAGGCAATTTCACATCTTCAGATTAGAATAAATGGCTTGTGGAGTTGGACAGATGAATCTTTCAAACCAATTTTCATGAAAGTGCAGTGAAGGGGATCAGTCAAAAGGCTTTGTGGAGGGCTGAATAAAGCCACGCGGATAGAGTCTTTTCACTTTTTGATTTGCAATAGGATGCAAAACGGCTGGAAGAATACAAGCGGGCCTCTTGGGTGATTATCATTAACTGCAGCGATGTGACGTGAACGTTTTGAGAGAGCAATTTGGGTTCCACTCAAGTGAGTCTTGACTTCGCATCCATGGGATACATCGTGCCCGTTTTCTCTACATTCAGAGGCGGGATCCTATTTGGCAGGTGTCGGGCTCGCAAGCGGTGGACGTGCAAACACACCATTGTGTTTTACATCCTTGCAAATGGCATTATGTTGACTTATAGACACTCTGTGGAGACCCCCCCCCTCCTATACCTCCTCTCCCAAAACCATAATCACTACTTTGCATCTGCAACTTAAGTGTTTAGCCTCAAATGTAATTATTGAAATGATCTTTATTCCCGGAACGGTTGGATTGCGCTCACTATGATATGGGTTAATGTGCCTATGAAATATATTTAAAAAAAAGCTAAGTATAGTTTACGAGCATTCAAAATATCCCAAACATTGAGTGTTACAGTAACATACTGGAAAGGCTAAATAAGGCATGCCAAAAACAACTCAATTTCCCGTAAAAATTGTAATTATATTTTAGATTTTATTAGAATATATGCTGCTCTGCCGCATTATGACCACATGCTCAGGCTGTGCTCCCAATGCAAGATTTATATGGGGGAAATGGTGGGGTCTCCATTTTTTTATTTGTCAGTTTGATTTGTGGTCATGGTTGCTCTCACCATGCGACAAATGTCATTGAAACGGCTGTTGTTTTGCCTATTTTGCTTTCTCCTCTATCTTTTTTGATCTATCTCTCTATTCCTTTTCCACCTCCTTTCTATCCATCTCAACCATCCATGTTGTGAACAGATAATAATAAAAATAATACATTTAATTTATAAGCGCCTTTCAAAACTCTCAAAGTCACTTTGTCATAGGATACCTTTTTGATGCAATCTCACAACTTGACTTCATACAGAAAGCTACTTCTAATATATTGATATGCTGTCAATCAAAATACGACATTGTTCAGCATGCCCCAATTCAAGTTGCAGAAATAAACGCAGGTTAACTGATGTCAATGAAAAACAGAAAAGGATTATTTTTGCAAACGCCGGATTTTTTTTCCCCTGCAAGTTGGCTAACTTTTCCCACAGAGTGATGATCATGACAAGTTATTTTTCAAGGGACATGCCTTGTCTGAAATCCTGTCATGAGCCAGTCCCCCTTGCTCACGCCAACATCATTATATACAGATTTGCAGACCAAACACCACATGGATCCAAATAAGATGGCAGCATTTACACGCTTGTTAATCTCTATCACATGTGCTTTTTTCCCCACAATGTAAATATATAATGCGTGTGTTGGGGACGAACAAATAACTGGTGGGTACATCTGCTTGACTCCGGGGGTTTGTATCCGATGTTTGGTCTTCCTGTGTGGAGTTTGCGTGTTCTCCTCGCGTTGTATGAGATGGCATCTGTTGAGCATTCCTCCAGAATGGAAGATTCTGGACATGCTGGGAGAGACTGAGTCTGATTATGTCGAACTTTTTTTGCGCCTGTAACTGTAATGGGCAGCATTTTCACAGCCCCGCTTTGTTCAGCGAAAAGGTTGGTGCTTTTGGACAGTCTGCAGCTTAATGGCATGAGGAGCTCGCGATGAAAACAAATGAGCATCAGCGCAGAGCGCCAATGCATATGTGGAATTGTCGCGGATTGAAATTGAAGCGGATTTATGTGGGACGGGAGATGTGAGACAATCTCTTTTCGTCAATGGATGTAACAGCTTTGTTTTTGCTATCAACATGTAGCTTGTAGCAGAGGTGCATATTTCACCATGATGTCCCTGATGATCCACTGGTGAAAAGGACACTTTGATCCTATCTTATTTCATTTAGAACCGCTTCATACAACAAAGAGGGTGCAGAAAGTACTCAAGATTGAATGACTTTTGTGTTGCGTCACATTATTTGTTATTTACAGCAACTCCTGTATTTATTTTCTACTTCTTCCTTTCCTTTCCTCTTGCTTTCACCACTTTGATGCTGTGAAATGTAAATTTCTCCACTGCGAGAGTAATAAAGGCTAATCTAATCCAATTCAATTCGATTCCCATGCGAAATGGAGGAAAATACATGTGAGGTTCATTGAAAAGTCAAAATTATCCTTTCAAATTGCACTCTAGATATAAACTGGACCAACATATAAAGCTAACTTTTTTTCAGGGTCATCCAGGGTTCATAAATCCACAGCTGTCCCCTCTTGACTAATATATTTCTTTTGTGTTTACAGCATTTGAGTGATCCCGAAACAGCCGAAGCTCGGTCCGGACCCAGTTGCTGGAAGTCTTTCCATCATCACATCAGCCTCGCCAAGGATCTTTCGACCTCCACTTCAACCCGCCATTTTGCCGCCCCCCCCAGAAAGTAGCATTGACACCGTCCTGTTGACTGCTCAACTAGGTAAAGGCATCGAAGCACCGCCTCTATTTAGAGCCTGGTCGCTTTAAATTTTATTTATTTATTATTTTTAATAACCATGTAGGCTACCCTGCACTTTTTCATATTTTGCGATAGCTGAACATTGGAGGGCCCCCACACACTCACACCCGTACGTTTGTCTTCAGCACAAATGGTTCATCTGATGAAGGGTGGGCGAGGACCACACATGCCGAGACGTTTTGGGTCAACTCCGAGAGATCGCATGACCCCCCCCCCCCCACCCCCCGTGATGAGAATGAATTGATAGCGAAATTGAAATAATTCACATCTGCTCGTGTAAGAGTGCGCGGCACGCCAACATGGTGGAATTTAAAGGCAGCTGCTGGCGAATTGAGTGGCGAAATAGTTATGAAGTCATCCGCCTACTGTTTGAATTGTGAAAATATTGAGTCAAGTCTATGACATAAATCCATTGCGAATCAAAATATACAATTCAGACTAACTTTTATCTCCCAGCCAAGTTTATTCATGAAAAAAAGCAATTAAAATTTGAATTTAATTCAGAATCATTTAATAGCACCCTTTATTTTGCTCCTTTACAGCAACAATTTGACTCATATAGGACATGAATTATCATTTCTCTAACGCCATATTAACACAGACTACCGTCCAAATTTAATTGTAAAAAAAACATTTTTTTGGTTGATTTTCCTGCATATCAAGTATTATTTTCTAATTGAGCGGACATTCACTGGACATTTTACTTAAAATGTCCGTTTTACACCACTATAATAATATCACAAAATATATTTCAATGTTATTTTTATGTTTGTTTTATAAAGGGGGTGAACACACACACATACACACACGCGGTGCAGTTAACAGCTTTATTCAGAAGACAAGAAGGCGGAATGACATGAAAATAAAAATGACTTCTGCATGAAGAACCACAATCGAGTCGTTTAAAACAAATATGATCATCATAGTGGTTCTATATACACACATATTTACAGCCTTCCACGCTTTTGTACAAAAAATATTTATAAATATGACCTGAGTTTAAGTAAATGTGACGCTCGGATGTGAATTATCAATCCGATGTTTTAACTGCATCGTTTTATTTCCATTCTTGCGTGGTTACTGTTTCACAAAAATAACGTCGCATATTTTTTTTGTTTACAAAAAGAGAGCATAGGGGGGATATAACAGAGATAAATTATGTATCTATATATATTTGAAAAAAAAGCATGTCAGAAATAATCCATTAAATACATCGTGAAAGTGATCACAAATCCCTTTTTGTGAATGGAACAAGAAAAAGTTCTGTTCACCTCTTCAGGCTTGTTCCTGGTCCAAACGTGTTCGTTATTTTTTCGGGGTTTTGACCTCGTTACAAAAAAAAAAAGCGGGGTTTGAAGTCACTGTTAATAAACAGCTCCCACGTTCTGCGGTGGGACTGGGTGGTGCACGGTACTCGGATGCTGTAGGTGGGATCCCTGCTGGTACCAGTGGTTGCTATAATCGTCCATGTAAGGCGGCGACGACGAGCTGTGGGCCGGCTGCGGCACCTGAGCTCTGCTGAGGGGGTTGTTTTGGGGGGTTCCGTTGTCCCACGCGGCGGGGGAGGGTGGGGAATTGCAAGCCATGGAGTCGCTGGCGTTTGGGCTGTGGTCGAGGGGGACTTCGCCGCTCTTGTAGAGCTTCTTGAATTTGGATCTCCGGTTTTGAAACCAGATTTTGACCTGGGGAAGGACAGAGATTGGGAATAAGTTGAGCAATGTGAACATTTTATATATTGAATATTATGTTCAATTCAACAAAACATTTGAAGCGTTGCTATCGTGAAATTTGGCTTTCCATCACTCTACTACAAGGAAGTAAGAGGTTCTACAAAACTAATAGTTCTCTGTATTGTCCGCAACCAAGATTTAAGTAAGTAAGATTTAAGTAAAAACCCAGATTTTTTTGTGTGCCAAATAACATTCATACCATGCAGCATTTCAATTTAAAATTCTTCAGATTTCAATTACACTTTCATTGCCCTTAGTAAATACCAATACAGTATATATTTTTACAGTGCATTTAATATTCAGTTAAACAGACAGATCTTACCTGCGTTTGGGTCAGGCCAAGTTGGGCGGCGAGTTCGGCTCTCTCGGGCAAAGCCAGATACTGAGCCTTTTGGAAGCGCCTCTGCAGGGCGGCCAGCTGATAACTGGAATAAATGGTCCGGGGTTTGCGGATCTTTTTCGGTTTGCCGTTCACCATGCGGACCTCGGGTTCTGGCTCCTCTTTTACTACAAGTTAAAGGTAAAAAATTGAAATAAGTTGCTATGAAAGTAAAGATAATGCAAATCAAATACATATGGCTCTAGACTAGAGTCTCTAGACGCTGGTCTCTCTCTAGTCTCTAGACTAGTCTCTCTCTAGACTGTAGTCTCACTCTAGACGTTTCAATAGAAAAGGATAGATTGTTGACATAGTCCATTTATCTTTTATCGGCTTAAAATTAGTACTTGACACACACACACACACCATGCGTATTAGTGGCCATTTCTTCTTACCTGAACATGGAGGTGACGCCTGCAGATGATCTCTGTTGTAATGTCCGTATTGTCTGTAACTGTTTGTGTAAGGGTACTCTGATTTGGCGGAGTACACTCCAGCGGCCCCCATTCCGTTCAGGTTAAACTGGTGATGGTGATGATGGTGATGGTAAGAATTGACGGGCTGTCCGTAAGCCTGCCCCTGGTAATACTCGTGATGGCCGTGGGCCGACTGCGCCGCGCTGTAGTAGCCCATGTCCGTCACGGAGGACTCCGGTAGAGTCGGGGAGTCCTTGGGTGTCGGGTGGGAGCTCATAGATCCCGGAAGGTCGGTTAGAATACCGGCGATTTTCTTCTCGTAGAGCTGATCGGCACTCATACTTTTTTCTCAGGGGGGGCAGTTGCATAGGGGGGGGTGAGCAGTAGGGGGGGTGCTCCCACGATGGGGGTAAATCCACGCGTTGATGAAGGAAAAAAGATTTTTTTTGAGGAGAGGAGGGGGAGAAAAGTCCACTTAAAGTCTTCCAGCTGCAAGAACTTGGTTGTGACATGGCTTGGTGTGTGTGACATGAAGTTATAGAGAAATGGGCGGGATGCTGAGTTCCCATTGGCTAACCCCCCCCCTACACACACACTACCCCCACCCTCTCCCTGCTGCCTTCCAGCCAAGCGCACCCGCACGCAATCCTCACCGCCTTGAGTTTTTATGACTTTTTTTTTCTTCATTTTTTTGACATTTACCTGTTCGCGGTGAGAAAACAACACCGGAAGCTCTTTCGGGCCTTCATCCAACAAGATTCGCCTCCAACTACTCAAATACACTTATTTCATTTTTGCAGCTTTCCAGTAGTTGCCCCAAGCTTTCTTTTTTTTTCTTTCTTCTCCTGTAATTGTTTGCATTTTGGAGACGCATCCCATCGCCAGACCGTCTCCTTGATGCTTTTATGCAATGTTTTGCCAGGAGATGACACTTTTATTCATCAAAATGAAAAGGTTCCCTGCTGTTCACCATTGTGATTCTAATTTGATGGAGAGGCACAGGAGTTAACTGTAGGGTGAGAAAAACGAGATAGGAACGATATAAGTAAAAAAAAATGCTTCAGCTGATGCAGCCCCCAGGGTGAATTCCTCTGAAGTGTTTATGCGTGGTTTTTTTTCTTGTGGGGTGTGGGTGGAGCAAAATGGCTTGTTAAAAACGGATGGATTACAGTATAATAAGTGGAGTGATATGGGGTATGTAATATTATGTACCTTTTTTAAGATGTATTTTTATTTTTAGGGTGAACACCCCTTACTCCATTTAATGTGGGAATAGTGATAGCGTAATTTGGTACATTTTGATGAATATTTTAAATTATGCTATTATTTTAATGTGACTTTTGCATAAAACACATAGACCTTGGATGTTCCTTTGCCAACCATGTTACGTGATACTTTGTCGCCCTATTGTGGTAGATTTGCGCGGTGCAACTTTCAAACGGGGCAATGTGTGTTCACTTTTATGTCCAGTAGAGGGCGCAGGCGGATAAAATATGGAATTGCACTTGTTAGCAAAGAAAAACAACGCATGAATTGTTTAGCAAACTTGGTTGTATTTTTCACTGTCACGTGCCCTTGGACTCCCTGACATAAATAACATTTCCCTTTTGTTTTTCTTTTGCAGCCACTTACGGTTGTTAGGATCATCCAAGAGAAGATTCCAGGTTGTTGCAGAAGCACTGAAGTAAGTCCGACAATATACCTCTGTGCATGGGGGTTAAAACGTTATGCATGTAACCAAATTAACTCATTCACTGACAGACGTGCAAAAATGTGTCCACTCCAGTGCCAGGGTTTTTGTAATTGTCATTTGAATTCTAGGACCCACAGAATATTCGCTTCTAGGACTACATAAACATTCAATTTAGCGTAAGAAATCTTACATTGTCTTCTGTTATCACAAAAAAATGAGTTAATTTCTAAATTTTATGGATCTGGAGTTATATGAGCTTGAAATGAGGGCAGCTGTCCAAAATACTATGAAATACATATATATTGGTTTATGTAGCGCTTTAACAAGAGCTGAAGCTGGAACAAAGCGCTAATATAGAAAAAAATAGAAATGATGCCCCCTTGTGGAAAAGGAAAAACCTTGCCAACCATCTTCCCTGCCATTTTCAATTCCCGCAATAAATTCATGAATGGCAGTGAATGAGTTAATATCCTATCTTCCTTCGCAGTAAACCGACCTATTCAACTTCAGCACCCTGGTAACTTGAGAAAGCTTCCATTGTTTGGTACTTTACTAACACAGTAGGTTGAAGTAAGCGCTGCTGGCCCTGTTCCAGCATTGGACCAGAGATCAACGTATTTTTCTGACTGAAACACAAGAGGAAGTTTAAATTGTACACATACTGGAAATAATTTCCTGTACTTTATTTACACAGTGCCAGGTCTGGACCTGTTTAGTAGAACGCAAAGTGAAAGTGGGTACATAGTCCAACAATTTCCATTGGACCTTGACCACTAAAGGATCAAAAATTCCTCTGGGGAACAAAATCCATCCTATTTACTCGTACCCTCCCTCCCTCTTTCTCACTCATCTCATTCCTTTGTTGCCATTTTATTTCCAAATACCAGCTTTTGCATTCCACTTTCAATTGAGTCTGCCTCAGGCTGACTCATGTTGCAACGCCTCGACGGGGAAATAGTATTAGACCAATTGTACCAAGTTTTATTGCACCATATGAAAGGATCACAAAAGAGTTATTATATGGAAGTTTTGTGTACATATTGACTCCTGATAGGTGCAGTGGAGTAAATAAACACATCGGAAAGCTCAAAACTGCTTGATGCGAATCAGCCTTGAGACTACACACCCGAGGTCTAATCCCAGAGGATGTTTACATGATGTGATTGCGAAAGGCTGACGGACACACAATTGCTTCCTATAGACCCCAGCCCCCCTTTGCCCCTCAATTTCATCTGCCTTTGAAAAGTTCAAGCGAGTCTCCATAATGAAGCGCCACAGGCTAGTTTAAGATGATCTGATTGACTGCGAATCAGGCGAGTGGGAGACCTGGAAGCTTTATTTACGGCCGACTCTCTCTCATTATCTACCCGTTGTCTCCCCCGCACAACACTCTCACCGTCCCCCTCGTCAGCGGTTCAAACGCAAAAATATTCATCCAACGGCGTGACCGCGTGGTGATATTTGGACTGCTGTTGATCTTGTCTGTCCCATGGTTCAAGCAGGAAACTCCACCCTGAATCTGAGCATGTTTTGACTCGGGCAGGGGGGCAAGATGAAACTGCTCCTGTGTGACTTGGGAACAATCTTGACAACACTGTCCGGTTCAAAACATCATAAAGACACATTTTAAATACCGCATTTTTTTGCTATTTGCATATTTTCAATTCACGAATACATTCGTGAATGAGTTTATTATTTTGCAAGGTGGATTTTTTTTCTCAATTTTGCCATGGTTTTACCTTTTTGACACAATGATTAGAAATAAAAAATGTGGCTTTTTTGCTTGCTTTAGTATTTAGCGTCTCAATAAAAAATAAATACAAATAAAAGTCATTTATTTCAGAAAAAAATTAAGGCCGACATATTCCATGAAAACCTCTAAGGAATCTCAACATTTTAAACAAGGAAGATTGGTAATATCTGAAAATGATATTTATTATTGTATGGTGATACACTGATAAAACCCAGCCTCTACTGTAGCGTTATAATGTGGTTTGCCTTATATAAAAAACATTTTTAAACATGTCATTCATTGAAGCTGCGCCTTATATATGGAAAAAGTTTGAAAGGACACAATTCATTGGGGGTGCGCCTTATACTCCGGTGCACCTTATACACCGAAAAATACAGTATTTTAAAAAAAAAACACACCCGGTTGCCATACAGGATAGGTGAAAAGTAACTAGCTATTACAAATGACTTTGAAAGTTTGTAGTACTTCAATCACACATATCAGCTTGTCATTAGTTGACCTTGTTAACACCGTCAAGACTAGCAATTCTACCCAGGCGTGCCTGAACTTGGCCCATTTGGGGAGTTTCCCGTTTCTGCCCCCCGTTTTCCTCTCCTGACTCGCTTTGTCGTCTCCGTGTTGTTAACGTACAATTTTCGTATGAAGCAAAATGTCAGTTAGTGGTGCGCATGAGGGTGGCTATCTAAAATACAATGCAATACATACAGACTGATTTATATAGCGCTTTAACAACAGCTGAAGCTGGAACAAAGTGCTAACATGGAAAAGAGGGAATGCTGCCCCCTTGTGGAAAAGAAAAAAACATTGCCAGAGGCCATAGCCAGCGATTTATCGGCACCCAAGCATGAATATACAAAACCCGAACAAACTCGGGAATGGCGCTTTACGTCAACAAGTTTGAGAACCCGCGCAACATGCGTTTCACCTCGCCGTAATCTTGTTCCGTGCAATCCAAGAAGCAACTGACAAATGATTCGATTGAGCTCATTAATCTTTGATGATTTTCTCCCGCAATTAGATTTCGTCCTATGCCAGCCTGATTGAGTTACAATAGGCGACGACTCACTTACACCGCGTCCGAAATTCTGTTTGTGTTGCAGTCTGGATCGACCTGCATTTGATTTCCGTTACAGTGTAACTAGTGGTTGTCTCGCCTCAAGAGATGAAGTTTGGTCCCCCCGCCCCTCTTCACTGGAAAGGTCATCGGAGCCCAGCGAGACTCCTGGTTGAAGTTTAAACAGGCTGTCTTCCTGCTCTCCAGAACATACTGGCTTCATAGCAACCCGCCAGCGCCATGGCAACACCTGCCTATGTCATCGCGGAGGGAGCGACTCGTCGGTAAGTGAGAGCGTGCTGCGTTTCCTATTCATCCAATGTCCCGCTTGCTTTATTTATTCTCCTTCTTCCAGTAATTAAGGATTAAAATTCATAAGGTTCACAACACAGAACCGACAGTTAAAATTAATTAATGTTTGGCTATTTTTACACTGTGTTTACTCAAAAAGACTGTCCGAGTTGTAGAGCATAATGTTGTGAGCATTTCTGCTATCAGACATTCAGATCAGAATTCACCCACAATCCCGTCCGACCTTCAAGCGGAGGAAGAGGAGAACACTTCCTTATTTCTTCTGGGAGTGATGTTGTGTGGAAAAGAAACAGGAAACTGGGAGATACCATCGATTGCAAATGACGTTCCCATTACTGTATTTGTCCAGGTGGACACGAGTCCAGGTCGCAACAGTAGCAACTCCATTCAGGTCCTTGTCGTCCTTAGTTAAAAAAAAAAAAAGTTTCTTAACTCATTCACATGTGCTAAAATGTGTCCACTCCAGTGCCAGGGCTTTTGTTGAATTCCAAGACCCACAGAATACTGAAAACATTTAATGCAGCATAAAAAAACCTTAGATTCTCTTGTTTCATCAGAAAAAAAGATTTAATTCCTAAATTATATGGGTCTGGAGTTATATGAGCTTGAAATGAGGGTGATCTATCTCATATTTTCAATTCCCGAATCAATTTGTGAATGGTAGTGATTGAGTTTAAACATAAGTTTTACACTTTGCTCTATTGTTTCGGTGCATTCCAGTTGTCGCCTATCCAAAGCCGTTCAGATGTCAAAAGGGTCAGATGAGCCATGCAGGTTCAGAATCGGATACCCTCCCAGGCCTTAAGCGTGTGACAAAAAAGCATGCAACTCAATCATTGCTAAAGGGGGTGCGGGGGGATACTGGACCTCAATTCCTCCCTGCTAAAAACACAACAGCACCACTCTGTTGAGTGTCACCGCTGTGGATGCGGGCCTCCATTAGGGCAGCAGGCAACAGGATGTTGACAGTGTACACACGGGCGTGTTGCGCACGCGTCTTCAGTTCGATGATCATGCTCCCGAGCAAGACGGTAACAAACGTAGATGCGATCCTGGTTGAAGGGCAGTGGTAGGGCACACCAAAGGAGGAGGTCAACTCATGTCGTTAAAGCTTATAGTTGATATTGCTCGCCGTCCTCTTTTTGCCCCCCATCGTGTCATTATTAAAACCAAAGCCAATCTTTGGATCTCCCGCCCTTCCCACTTCATGTCACACACACTGGCGCTTGTGTAAGCATAACGAAGCGTATTTCGACATCCACTTCAAACAATCCTATCACAATTGAATGAACGCATTTCAATTATTACCTAGACGATAATAAAAGAGGCCACAACCGCTTTGGAAATTGGACACATTCTGGTGGAAGGAGGTTGTGGTGGCGCAATGAAAGGCGACTCGGTGGGCTCGAGAAACTCTTAATTGCCTCCGTGAACTCTCAAACTCTCTGTAAAGGGATTAAGGGTTGAATGAATGACCGGTTCCAGGCCACAAGTGCGGCTGATAGGTGGGCAGAGGCGGTGGGCTCATGTGAAGGTGGACCCGCTTGAGTATTAGTGGGATTAGGGGGGAGCGTTTTCAGGGGTGCCAAGGTTCCACTGAACACTGACAAAGCACCTTGAATGTACATAAACCGAATGCAACGGAGTTTGAGAGGGGGAGAGAGAGAGAGAGGGTGAGTGAGTGACAGAGAGAGAGAGAGAGAGAGAGAGAGAGAGAGAGAGAGAGAGAGAGAGAGAGAGAGAGAGAGAGAGAGAGAGAGAGAGAGAGAGAGAGAGAGAGAGAGAGAGAGAGAGAGAGAGAGAGAGAGAGCCAGAGAGAGCAAGCTCACCTTCTCATTGAGTGTGCGAGCGTGCTTCGCGACTGCACTTCTTGCGTGGGGAGGTCCCTGTTGTATGTGTATGTGTGTGCCTACCTGTCGGATCCACTGGGATCGTGGATCTGCCGCTCCTTTTCGCAAGTCAACAAAATGTCCCCAAGGCTAATTTTTTGCACCTCGCTGCTTTTCATCTATGCAGTGACACCATGCCGCGGATTTAATGTGGACGAGCGCTTCCCAGTCATCAAAGAGGGCAAAACCAAAGGCAGCTTCTTCGGATTGTCCGTGGCCATGCATGAACAGACGGAGGGCTCCAGGAAATACCTGTAAGTTACTTTGCCCCCCCTCGTCCCACCCTACCATGTCCGCTTATTTCTGGTTTGATGCCTGGTGGCCTGGAAACAACTGACACCTGTTTTGACCCAGTGGGCGGAACCAGATCGGACTGCCTTAACAACCGTCTTGTTCATTCAATGGCTGACTGAGCGAGCACCTAGAGAAGTTACTAGACCAAAACACGACCATTATCATTGTCAAAATGAAAATCCTCAACTCACTCTGACAGAAGACCATATGCTGCAACTAAAATAAGCGTGATGGACTACTACTACTACTGTTCAACCATCTGTTATCTGCATCTTGCCTCCGTTTTGAGAAGTCGAGTGTGACAAAAAGTGTCCAAAACCATGGCACACTTCCTTTCCAGCATCACGTCTGCTAAGCTCCCACTTATGAGAATCAGTATCGATATAATCTCTGTGAAGAGGGACAAAGATGCGCATTAGCGTGAGAAGGATGGAGAGCAGTGTCCAGATGACACTGGATCGATGTGCCATCTTGGATAAGTCCCAGGTTTGATGCAGTCATCCTCTGTGGATGTCATTGGGTCCTATCATCAACTATTACGCTAAAGTTTTTATAGCATCAATACTAGCTCGGCTAGTGTGCCGTATACAGATAATGAATTGTACATTTTCATCTATCTGCACCACCGTTGTTATTCGTACCCCAATGTTTTTTTTCCTACGACTATTGAGTGCACTTTTGACAAATCCAAGAAAATGAACCAGCTTCAACAAGTCCTGGCACTTAAAAATGGGCATGCTTTCTCGCAGGCATGAGTCAGACCGAGGACGGGATCTAAGTCAAGGACCGATTGCCGCTCCCACTTTTGCAATAAAGGCAATGCAATAAAGTTGTGAAACCATGACACCTTGAACTAACTACTTTGGATCCATCAGGCCAGATTTAGAGTAAATGTATGGCTAGTTTGAAATTAAAGTTAAGAAACAATAAATAAATTAAAGCGACCTGTACTTAGCTTGTACAGGTCCCTAGTACACTACTTGTAACAGAGTCAAGTCTCCTCTGTGGGCTTTTGTGTCCTCTTTTATAGGCAGGAGGTGGTACTGGGCAGTCAGCTGGCCACCTATTGGCTCTTCCAGTCCCCTGACCCCACGGTATGTGTGGAATGTATTAGCCTTCCACACACAGTCACAACTTGCCAGGTTTCAGGTTGAGACAAGACAGTAGTCAAGATGATGATCTTGTTGGCAAATGCACATGAACTCACCAAAATATGGAGTACGCTTATTTTCCAGAAGACACAATTTCTTTGATTTGTAGTCGTTGCCTCAGTGTGGCCCCAAAATCCTCTACTGGACAAATACAGATTCCAAATTGGAAGTTTCTCTGTTGTTTTCCACTTTGTCTGACTGTATCAGCCCCAGGCTATGAAAGTCCGCCATTTAATTAGTTGGCGCCGCCCTCCCCCTATTTTTTTTTCCAACTGTGTGAGCAGATTAAGCAGGTCAAACTATGTGGTAAGTTTTATAAACACAAACAATATTGGACTTCCGCTCTCTAATAATTACATGTTGAAATTGGATCTATTACCACTACCCACCAGTCACTGCAAGAGATCCTTTTGCTCTTGTGCAGGGACAAAAAAACTGATGTAAATTGGCTTGCCTCTGGGTGGGTGAAAGGGGGTCACCTGTCTCACGAAATCTATATCCTTCAATACCTTTCAGACTATTTTTCATCCCTTGACAAGGAAAATAAGTTTCGGCTTACACCAGGGATGGGTCTGCGGACCTGTCAGTGTTTTGAATTTGGTCAACCTTACACCTCAGCAAACTTCACAGAGAAGGTTTTACAAGTTGCTAATGAAAAACAAGTTAGCGGAGTATCGGGAAGGGTGTGACCGGCCATGTTTTATTTGTCACCCAGGTCCGAAATTAGTTTGTTCTCTCGTTACTGTTTCACCAGTTGCAGTTGGTGGGCTGCAAACAGGATGTTTGACCAGCTGAGATGCCTGCTTGACTCATGTTTGAGGAGCGCTGAACAACAGGCCCTTTTTGTCTTGACGCAATGGCGTTAAGACAAAAATAAAAGTCTTGACGCAATGGCTGAGGTGACATTTGTCTGTCATTGAGTGCAGCTGATTGACAGGTTAAATCGTCATCGGATATGACCGCTTCAAATTGAGTCATACGTAAGTCTTCATTGCGTTAATGTGGAATAGGGAGACACTCTCACCTTTTTTGTGTTTTGTAAGCCGCATTAAATCTGGAGTAGCAGTTCCCATCACCTGCTGAGGAGAAGAGAACAGATTTCAACACGTCGGTTGGAATGCGGGGGAGCTCAATGCCCACTCGCTATCCCTCCCGTTGGGCTCTTTGTCGGCGCATTTATGAGGAGGTGATGAGTTGGCAAAAGAGACGGGAGGTGGACACGCATTGTTGGACTTGACACCGAGCAGGATATGAGTTGCGTTGTGCTGGCTGAGTCAGAGCGTCCGGAAGTTGAGAGAGGCTTTGTCACATTTTTTTTTTTTTTTTTTTGGTCCCGAGTGTGGGTCAAGCATCAAATTTATATTCGCCTCATTAAAGTCTGATATCAGTGGCGGACTGTCAAGGCCTGCAAGATCTTCTCTGCTGGACTAAAAATATCAGAATAACAGACTGATGTTAATTATATTTTGTCCATGAACTACTTTTCTCAGTCTGGATTGATTCAGACATAGCACTACTGAAGGCCTAGTGATGAAATCCATGGCCCGCCACTGGCTGATGCATACCACTGTATAGGGAACATGTATTCAAGACGGCGGCGGTCTTGACACTTTACATACTGTAACTTTCAGCGATATCTTCAAACCTTTGTGGAATCTCATTTATAGGACGCTCCAATCATCGCTGGCAGCCCTTTCCGAGGCCATCTTGGCTCCTGTGAGTTGTCATCACTAGGGCCAAATAATTGATTCAAGGCTGATAATCTCTTTCTGGTAGCAGAGCGATGAGATAATTTTCACGTCCTTTTCACGTCGAGCATTTTGTTTGTTGCAAAAAGAGCCTCTTTGGTTTTTATTGCTTTCTGAGTGGAACAAATACAAACATATTCCTTTTGCCATTGCATTGTCATGGTAAGACATAGGCGGGGGCGTAGTTGTGTCTAGCTGCATGTTGATGTTCTGTCGATAAGATTGCAGGTGTCTACGGAGCCAGTCTGTAAGTACACTGACAGAATTAGCGAGTTCAAGGCTGAAATCGGACTGGAAAAAAAAAAACTCTAACCTCCACATACCTGAATTGAAAGCGACTCAGAACAGTTCGGTCACCCTAAACAGGTTTGTCCTCACCTTCTGCCTACAAGTGCAGATAATAAATCTGGCGCTGACACTCAAGCGTGTGTCTGAGCACACGGCACCGTGCCCTTAATCCTTCCACTTCAAAGGTCACCGTGTTGAAAGCTGCAGATACACAGGGCGTGCCGATACGTGCACGACAAAAACATTGAGGTCCACCAACAACAGCCTAGTGTGTGCGTCCTGTGGTGTTGCCCGGACTTGCCAAAAGTCCAGTTTGAGCAGGCCATCATGAAAGTCTGCTTTCTTTTTATAAACCACTTTTACTATGGGGGTTACATTCCAGAGCCACATGTATATACTGTACATATATTTTGTTTTATTAACTCATTCACTGCCATTCCCGAATGTATTTGGGAATTGAAAAGCATGATGTGGAACTCCATACCTGAATTTATTCGGGTTTTGTTTTTTCCTTGTGAGGGGTGTCGATAAAGCGTTCCTCAGACATCTGGCAATGTTTTTCCCTCCCACGAGGGGGCAGCATTTGCTTTTCATCCATGTTAGCACTTTGTTACAGCTTCGGCTGTTATTCAAGCACTATAATAAATCAATATGTATGTATTGTATTGCATTTTGTACAGCCACCCCCATTTCAAGCTCAGATAACTCCAGACCCACATAACTCAGGAATTAACTATTTTTTTCTGATGAAGGAATATTTCTTACGCTGAATTGAATTTTTATGTAGTCCTCAAACTCAATATTCTGTGGGTCCTGCAATTTGAGTGACAATGACAAAAACCCTGGCACTGGATTGGATACATTTTTGTACATCGTCTGGCAGTGAATTAGTTAATTTTGTATCTAAATATAATGAAACACATTGTGAATGTTTTCTGGCGAATAAAAAAAAGCACATAATATTTATCCGCCACCATCTTTGTTTCTGTGCAGGCTTTTAGCAGGAGCCCCCAAGGAGAAAGCCATATCGTTGGTGAACGTCAATGAAACAGGTGCTGTCTACTCCTGCCCCATTAGCACGGACGCCTCTGACTGTTCCAGAATGGACCTGGTCAGCTCAAGTGAGTGAGGAGAAGAGTTGCCAGGCAATCACTTGCGACGGACAAAAGCTCTTTTTAATATTGTCGCTTTTACGACCCATTTACAGCAGACCCGTCCGAGATGGTGGAGGGCATGTGGCTTGGCGTGACTGTAGCCAGCCAAAGAGTCCAGTCGGCCGGGCGCGTACTGGTGAGAGGGCCACCATGTTTTTCTGTCACAAATTCTGGGATGGAGTCACTTTTGTTTTTCTTAGTTTACAAAATATTGCAAATAATCCATTCCCATTTTTCTATCATCTCTTCGATTAGGCATGTGGCCATCGCTACATCAGGATCTTCGGAAGTGGCGCAGAGGAGCAGCGGCGGATGATAGGAAAGTGCTTTGTGAGAAGCAATGACCTGACCTTCGACCGTAATGACGACTGGCAGACTCACACCTACGAGGTGTGCGACCCCACCTCCGACATGAGAGACGAGGGCATGTGCAACATGGGCATCTCGGGCGGCATGACGGAAGATGAGATATACGTGGGGAGCCCAGGCAGCTACATGTGGCAAGGTGGGAACTGGAATTTAAATGGATTGCTCTCACGCTAACATGCACGATGAGTCACAGTTTGTGTGTTTCATCTAGGAAATGTCCACGTTATATGGAGAAATCCCGATCCCGCCAATTCGTGGGATTCCATTGAGAAAGACTTTGGCTCACTGAAAAAACAACACAAGCTCTACTATATGGGTAATTTTCTCATTCTCGTGTCTCATCACGAAAGGTGTCACTGCCAGACGTGCAAAAATGTGTCCACTCCAGTGCCAGGGTTTTTGTCATTGTCACTCCAATTCCACAGAATATTGAGTTTTAGGACTACATAAACATTCAATACAGCATTAGAAACCTTAGTCTCTCTTCTTTCATCAGGAAAACAATAGTTAATCCCTAAATTATGTGGGTCTGGAGTTATATGAGCTTTAAATGGGGTGCGGATGTACAAAATACAATACATATTGATTTATATATCACTTTAACAACAGCTGAAGCTGGAACCAAGCGCTAACATGGAAAAAAAGGGGAAATGCTGCCCCCTTGTGGAAAAGAAACAAAACATTGCCAGAAGCCATGACCAGCGCTTTATTGGCACCCAAGCATGAAAAAACAAAACACGAACAAATTCAGGAATGGCGTTCTATGTCATATTTTCAATTCCTGAATAAATTCTTGAATGAATTAAAAAGGAATGTGGCAAGGAGAAGGTCTGCGATGGTTTTCTAGGAGAATCCAGGTCAAAATTTCTCAAACATTCATTATTACGTTGCACTAAGGAACTGCTCAACACCTCCTCCTTCTTTGATACATCCTGGCGTTTTAGTTCATCTCTAAATCTTTCCCTTCAGGTTATTCCGTTCTGGAAGAGAAGCGCCTGCTGGATGTTGACAACTACACAGTGGTGACGGGCGCTCCTCGGTATGAGTCCAAGGGTTCCGTGGTCCTCGGTGTAAAGACCGACAACAACATCGAGACGGTGCTCATCATCCCCGGGGAACAAGTAGGCTCCTATTATGGGAGCAGCCTGGCTGTCACTGACCTCAATAACGACAAGTACGTTAATTAACAATTACTTCACAAAATTGTTTTTTTTAACTATTCGTTAAAGGTCAGATTCTACAGTTCTGGTCTGCATTGTCAAAAATCACAATACGTCATCCACATGCCACATACCAAATGCACCCATTGTAAGCACAAAGTTCCAGAAGGAGACTAAGGATGACCTTGCTGACATGTTATCTTTTGGCACGCTCGGCTATGCCTGATTGAAATTTCAGGGAGTCTGACGGATGTGTGGGGGTGGGCAAATGTTGACATTACAGGGTGGATTTACCGCATTTCCATTCATTTTTTGCCTTTCCTTTACCTGCAGTTGGAACGACATCATCGTCGGGGCCCCGTTTTACTTTGACCGCATGAAAGACGAGGGAGGAGCAGTTTATATCTACATGAACGAAAATGGGTCCTTCCAGAAAACTCCTACCATGGTGCTTAAGGGCCCCGCATCCTCTGCATTCGGCCACGCCGTTGCCGCCATTGGTGACATCAACCAAGATGGATTCCAAGGCAAGTGCGCGAGCACACGCACTCACATTACATATGAAATTGGATTTCTATTAAAAGTGTCATCAGTATCATAATAAAAATCATCAGAATAATCAGAATACATTTTATTTCTAAGCGCCTTTCAAAACTCTCAAGGACACTTTACAGTCACGGTTGCGGGTGAGCAGAACATGTAACATGTAAGCCATATGTTTCTCAAAAAACAAGACTTTTACTATTGGGGCTATGTATAAATATTTGTTTTCATATTTTGTGGACTGTTACTTAAAAAAAAAATATTGGAACAACCGTTTGCCCATATTACAGTATCAAGGTGCTACCTAGTGGCTTTTTGCTGTCATTGCATGTCTTTATATCTGCAGACTTTGCTGTGGGGGCTCCTTTCAGTGGCACGGGCAAGGTTTACATCTGGATGGGAAGTAAAGAAGGAATCTCAGAGGAGCCGAGCCAGGTAACGCATCTCCTGATGTGTAAAACACTTCCAAGTTCTTCTTTGGCGCCACCGCCCATATTTTCATCATATTTCAGGTGATAGAGGGCAAGTCGTTCGAAAATGGAGGATTCCAAACGTTAGGCTACTCCATCAGTGGAGGCATGGACATCGACGACAATGGCTACCCTGACATTTTGGTGGGCTCCTTGGATGACCGCATCGCCCTGCTCAGGTAGGCAAAAATAGTTTTCGTCCAAAAGGGATGTTTGCGTTTTATCTATTATCCAGTGTGACGTATTCAAAAGCGCTATCTTTATTGATGCTAGGACTCGCCCTGTTGTCCACTTAACCAAGAACTTTAACGTGGAGCCAAAAATTGTGGATCCGAATCAATGCCAAGGAAGTACACCATGGTGAGCGAGTGTCACGATCAAAGCGGCTCATTTTATAGCCTTTGTCTTATTTTTTGAGTTTATTTGTGCTTGCCAGCATTGTGGCCACAATCTGCACATCTTTCACCTTAAGCAACGGCAACAAAAACTTCAAGAAAAGCATCAGTGAGTCGATCCACTAGTCATCCAACGTCTGGTGATTTATTAAACAAAAATGCATATGACCTATTTGATCATGTTACAGCGGTGAAGTACACGGCGGAGGCCGACATTGATCGGAGAAGAAGCCCACGGGTTCGTTTCCAAGACAACGGTGATAACACGTATACGGGCCTGTTGACCCTGCCGGCTTCCAAAAGTCATTGTCATCGTCTCAACTTGAACGTTGTGGTATGTTCTCAGAGATTCTCCAAATATGACATATCTTGTATCGCCATATGCATTAATTTTAGGTCAGTTAAAATTGTTGATCTCATTGTGACGTCTCATCACATAAATATCCTCGGGTGTGTTTTTTAAGGCGCCGGTGAGGGACAAACTGGAGCCGGTAGTTTTCTCCCTCATGATGTCCTTAGATGAACAAAAACCCAAATCAAGACGCGCCATTCAGAACCTGGACTCATTCCCCATTCTTAGTCAAGACCAGAAACTCACCCAAAGAAGTGAGGTAAGACTCGACGTGCGCACAGGTCATTTTACTCTCCTGTTGCCATACCTGCACGAAACGGAATGTCCATTTTCGTAACTTGTTGGTTCTCAGATTCACTTCCAGAAGGAATGCGGCTCCGACAACAAGTGCACCAGTAACCTGCAGCTGACGGCCCATTTTGCCGACAATAAAGAAAAGCCCTTCCCCAGGTAAAAACCAACAGCAAAATAGTTTTAACCCAAAATCAAAATGCACATCAACCACTGTTTTCCTGTAACCAGGCAGGACAAATCCCAAATACTCCAATTTAGCAGCAGCATGAAGATCATCAGGCTGATGGTGGAGGTGACCAACTTCCCCACAAGGGGGAAGCTGGCCGAGGATGCCCACCAGGCCATGCTCAACGTTACCATTCCTGATGCGCTCAAATATTCCGGCGTTAGGTCCCAGGTAAAATCAACAGAGGGCAGCAGATGACAATTGTTGATACTGTTTTGCATCTCTCAAATTATTTCTATGTTATTTTCACAACAGCTTTTAACTTTATTTTGTTTCCAATTTAGGATCATGATGTTGAATGTCGCTATGATGGCAGCGTCCTTTGTGAATTGGGTAATCCACTGAAAGGCAAGGGAAAGGTACATCATCTCATCGCTTATTTTCCTTTAAAGTTTTTTGCCTCTTATAAATAAATACATAAAATAATAATCCTTGTTTTCTGTCAACAGGTGTCACTCGCTCTGCGCTTGGAGACGTCAGGCATAGATCTGTACACCCAGGAGATTCAGACTCAGCTGCTCCTGTCTACGTAATGTCAACCTTCCTAACACTATAATCGTGATAATCATAATAATCATGATGATTATGACTTCAACACGGCGCTGTCTTTTCATTGGCTCCTTCAGTCTCAGTGAACAGAGCGACTTGTTGCCTGTTCCTGTCACCCTGCTGATTGAGAACACCATCCTCCCTTCCTTCTCCATGTGAGTTGTTATTGCAAATAGAAAAAAAATAATAAAAATAAATCAATGACCAGCTTTAAAATAACTTTACAGCAAAATATCTGCAAAAAAATCATTTTGGGTAATAGAACTTGGACCCAAAAGTGGATAATTATAATAATAATTCTTCATTTAAATCGTTTTTAGTTACTATTAGAAGCGCAATAAGAAGAAAGGAGCGTATGTGGAACTGTTGCGGGTTGGAATTGAAGCAGATTTACGTGGAATGGAAGATGTGCGACAATCTCTTTCGTCAATGGATGCTGCACCTTTGTGTTTGCTTTCAACATTTTAGCTTGTAGCGAACATGCACATTTCACCGTGATGTCCCTGATCCACTGGTGAAAAGGATGCTTTGATCACTCCTTTTCCATCTAGAACTGCTTCATACAACAAAGAGGGTGCAGAAAGGGCTTTAAATTGAATGACTGTGTCTTTTAGATTGGATTGGATTGGATGTACCTTTCTTTGTCTCGCAGTGGAGACATTTACATTTCACAGCAGCAAAGTTATGAAAGGAAGAGGAAAGGAAAGGAAGAAGTAGAAAAACAAAATACAGGAGCTGCTGGAAAGGCAGCCACTCTCGCGGCGCCATCTTGAAGTAAATAAAACAAAAAAAAATAAATAATTTTGTGTTGTCATACTGTTATTTTGTTCTTTTGACTTCAAGATGGCGGCGCGAGAATGGCTGCCTTTACAAAAGCGCCTGTATTTTGTTTTTCTACTTCTTCCTTTCCTTTTCCTCGTTTTTCGTGACAATCGTCTGCAATTTCAACCGCTTACCACTTCCCCCGTGCAGTGCAAAGGCGTTAATCCAAACCAAATTTGGCGGGACGGTGAAGGGCGAGTCGGCCATGGTGAACAGCAGCGACGTGGGAAGTCCGCTCGAGTTCACCTTCAACGTGAGTCATCTTCACCGCTCAGTTTTTTTGTTTTTTTACTCTCTCGTTGACGCCTTTTACTGTCATATGGTTAATATTATTTCTGGGGGAAACAAGTCATGGATTGCGGTGCAGCCGTATGCAGGGGCGGATGCTATTTTGGGGTGAAAAGAGGATATGTGGCTGTCGGTTGACAACTTTTCCTCTCTTCTTGCGATCACTAGGTCAACATGAGGGGGCCGCCCTTGGAGGACTTGGGGATCTTGGCCGTGGAGTTTGAGTGGCCCTTTGAGGCGTCCAATGGGAAGTGGCTTCTGTACCTGACTCAGATCATTGTTCACACACAATCCCAGAGCGAATGTCGACCGCCCGGGGACGTCATCAACCCGTTGAACTTAACTGTGAGCTTCCTTTTTTGGTTTTGTTGTACACTCTAGACTCTAGATCGTATGCAATTTTTTTTCAGGCATCTTACTTGGAATTTCCCTTCTGCATTCCGCTTTATGTACGAATGGCAGCGGTGTGACTATCTGAGCGGTGGTTAACTCATTCACTGCCATTCCCGAATTTATTCAGGAGTTAAAAAGCATAACGTGGAGCGCTATTCCGGAATTTTCCCATAAAGCGGCGGTCAGACCTCTGGCAATGTTTTCCCTTCCACGAGAGGGCAGCATTTGCCTGTTGTCCATGTTAGTGCTTTGTTACAGCTTCAGCTGTTGTTAAAGCGCAATATTAATCAATAAGTATTGCATTTTATTTTGTACAGCTACCCCCATTTCAAGCTCATATAATACCAGACCCATATCCTTTAGGAATTAACACTTTTTTTTCCCTGATGAAAAAAGAGAGTTTAAGGTCTCTTATGCTGAATTGAATGTTTATGTAGTCCTAAAACTCCTATTCTGTGGGTCCTGCAATTTGAGTGAAAATGACCAAAACCCTGGCACTGGAGTGGAGACATTTTTTCCACATCGTCTGGCAGTGAATGAGTTAAGAAAGAGCCTCGCATGCCAAACAAAGCCCACGTTAAACTTCTTCATGGAGTCATGTCCGATTCACCACGTTGAAGTCGTCTCCCCCGTGCCGCAAATCAAAAATAGAAGTAATGGTGCTATTTTGAGAATTTGATCTCATGATGTAACCCACTCGTTTTGCCTCTTGTCTGCTCTGCTTCTGTTGCAGCTGTCAGAAAGTACATTGAAACGTGTGAAAAGGCAGATCGAGGCAGACGATCTGGATGGTAACACCCCGACTCGGGCGATTGAGCCACAAGCGACCCTCACTCTGCTCACGCCGCGAAAAGAATCACACCTGTTGGTGAGCTCGGGGTGGGGGGGTGTCAGCAAATCACCCTGAGTGTGTGTGTGAGAATTTGGGAGTGTTTTTACCCATCTGGTGACGTTTCTTCTTTGCATTGGCAGGAATGCGCCAAAGGAACTGCGAGATGCGTGACCTTTTCGTGTCCTTTGTTGAACATGAGCAACTCGGCCAAGATTCACGTCCGCGCTCGTTTGTGGAACAGTACCATGCTGGAGGTGCTTTCACCCGCTGCGACGACACGGCTCACGATCGATAATAAGCAATGTTTACACAAGAGCAGTAAATCTTCACACTATTAATACAAGGGTGGTGTGATGAATTCACAATTTGAAAAAAATATAAAAATGGGGAAGTAATAAGAATGTATTTTTTTTTAACTCATTCACTGCCATTCGCAAATTTATTTGTGAAATGAAAGTGATGTAGCGCGCCATTCCTGAATTTGTTCGGGATTTGTTTTTTTATATTTGGGTGCCAATAAAGCGCTGACCATGGCCTTTGGCAATGTTTTTTTCTCTTCCACAATTTTGTATTTTGTACAGCCTGCCTCATTTCAAGCTCAGATAACTCCGGACCCATAGAATTTAGGAATTAACTGTTTTTTTCTGATAAAAGAAAATATTTTAAGGTTTCTTACGCTGTATTTAATGTTTATGTAGTCCTAAAACTCAATATTCTGTGTGTCCTGGAATTCGATTGACAATGACAAAAACCCTGGCACCGGAGTGGACACATTTTTGCACATATGACGCAGTGAATGAGTTAAACATCTGCAAACATATATTTGACTGTATTCAAATCTATTTTTATTCATTTATTTCTTTATTTTGCAGGACTTTGCCAATGCTTTATGGATCAAAGTTGTCGGCGAAGCCTCCTTGAAACTCATTACAGACAAACCGACCCTTAAAATGGAACCCCAGACCACGCCGGTAACACACGTCAAATAAAAACGGCTACAAACAGCTTTCCAGTGAATTAAAATGACTGCTGTCTTCACCCCGATGTAGTTCACTGTAGATATCGAGCCGGAGGCGCGAGTGGAGATGCCCTATGAACTCCCCCTGTGGATCATCATCTCTGCTATCGTCGCGGGTGTTCTACTTCTTGGAATCATCATTCTGATACTTTGGAAGGTGAGAGAATATCTCTGTTCAGTGGATTCGCACAAGATGGCTGATGTGGCATTAAAAAACCTCGCCACATATCCTCAACCCAAACGCGGAGACTCGCGCTGACCAATCGAGTCTTAACTTTTCACATCCTCCTCCGCCTCCTCCACACAGTGTGGCTTCTTCCAGAGGGCCAGCAGGAGGGAGATGTATGAAGCCAAAGCCCAGAAGGCTGAGATGAAGATCCAGCCCTCTGAGACAGAGAGGCTGACCGAGGACTACTGAGACCCACTAGGGGCGCTCAACTGCACACACCAGTGGGGCTTTTTTGGGTAACAAATCCCCCCCTACCCATGAATGGATTTACACCTTAACTCCTCCTTGTCACATTCTGGCCTCTCTTTCTCTGACTCTTGGCTTGTGCGCAATATGTCTAACGTCTCCTCGCTTCATTGCCAGGCTGGAACTTCAGCAACTTGTGATTGTGTGAACGCTGAGAGTGTTACTACCACGCACTCAAACATATCGGAGTTTCTGAGAGGTTTTTAAAGCTCAAACTAGTGAAACTAAGTGGCTAAACAAACATTGGGAAACACGGTACATGCGTCCATTGAGCTACATGCTACAAGCACAATAATCAACTCACAGCCGCCCTCATTTCAATCTTATATAATTCCAGACTCATATTATTTAGGAATTAACTCTTCTTTTATGATTAAAGAAGGAAGTCTATGGTTTCTGATGCTGTACTGAATGTTTACGTAGTCCTAAAACTCAACATTCTGTGGGTCCTGGAATTCAAGTGACAATGACAAAAACCCTAGCCCTGGTATAGACACATTTTTGCACATGTCTGGCAGTGAATGAGTTAAACAGTTCATTCCAATCTTTGCTATAAGCGTAATCTCAGCATTTCCGTGCATTATTGAAAATGGGAATGAGCAGGGTTATATACCTTTGCTTATGCTTTCCTTCCACGTCTTCTTCAGCGGGGCTCTACCCACCCCCCTTGCTCTTTTCCCCCCGACGCTCCGTCTCTATAAGGAATCTAAATCTCCTAAATGTCGTTCTCAAGCTGACATTAAATCTTAGCTGCGCTTTAGTCTCTCATGTCACTTCTTTTCTCCTCAGCTTGGATTCTTCAAGCGATCCCTCTACTACCTGATAATGCCAAAGCACCGCGGGGTGAAAGTTTGCAAGGCCGATCGCTATCAGTTCAATGTCGGATTTGAGCTGGAGGAGCCTCACAGAAAATATTGGATTACCAACTGGACAGAGAGGCAGCATTTCTACTACTGAGGCCGTGACTTTGACCTCTCAGCAACCGACTGGCCAAATGAAAGAAAACCAGACCCGGTCTGGGCCAACTGTGGATACAAATGCCTTGATCTTTATGTGTAGTGCAATATATTGGACATTTTGTCTAAGAGATTGTAATTGTTCAGTATTTGTACTGACTGCAGTGTTGTGAATTGAAAATTGGCGCTCTCAGGTGGTGATTTTCATCGGTACGTTTTTCCTCAGCAACGCACCCCCGCCAGCCCCTCTGCCATTCCTCCATGACGATTACAGTGGCCCATATTTGGACAGTACGAACTAGGGAACTTGCCTGGAGCCATTTTGAATCAGAGTTCGGATGATCTCACGCAGGGAGTCGCTACACTGGATTCAATAATGCTATATGTTGCAATGAACTGCAAACATGTCGTAAATTCCGTTAGAGTTAGTTTGACAGAAAATCTGCTAATGTCATGCCATGCCCGGTGAGTTGAGATCATTTGTCGTTTATATTTGTACAGGACTTTGGGATGCCGTCCAAGGCTTTTGGGAAGCTTTCAGGTCCAACAAGTGGGCCGGACTGAGAAGACATTGATTACAGTCGTCTCTAGTGGGACAAATGTTGCCTTGCTTTTTTTTTGGCTCATGTTACCTGAGAGCTGCCAGGTATTCCACTGTGACACTGAGAACTGCAACCCTTGACAGAGGCCCCTTTGACTTCTCAGGGTGGAGAGGGCGGGGGGGCCTAAAATGCACAAACTCTGCTCTCTGATAATTTTTATACTGTGCAGTTTTGATGTGATGTAATTGAATTGTTCATAAGATCGTTTAAATGAGTTCCCTGCAAATGTTTCATGTCTCATGTCAAAGTCAGTCATAGTTTTTTTCATTTTTATTGTAGAAACAAAATCAAAAATGCTGACACGATCGACCACTTTACAAATACCTCTTCCCTACATATGACCATATTACAAATAAATTACAAAATTGCAATGTTTTATTTTGCATATGCAAATATATAATTGGAGTATACAATAAATATAAAATACACAATAGAGGGAGGCAGACCCAAAAGGAATATGGTCAAATCAAATGCACTGTACAGAATGTCAAACATCGATATTCACATTAAGTTCCTTTCCATCCTCTGCGCAAGTTGCCACTTAGTCTTTTTGCTTGAGCTCTATCGTTGATAACGACCTGTTGGATCTCTTTGACTTCCTGTATCTATACGCCAGGAAGATGGTGGCAAGCAACAGGACCAGGCCCAGCACCAGCAAGATCCACTGGCCCGCAATGGCGGCCGCACTGTCTACGTTCATTCCCAGGAAATCCACCGTGCTGGTCTTCACGTCGGGGTCATCTGCTGGATGAGCAAAGAACACGTAATCTTTTTGGGCCTTGTATTTATTTTTAATGAACAGTGCTCCCATTTTGCAAAATACCAAAACCATTTGTACAAGTACTGTATTTTCAGGAAGGCGCACCTTCAATGAATGGTGTATTTTCAAACTGTTTCAATATATAATGGCTCAATATGACTTCACCTATAAGGTGCACCTGCATATAAGGCGCAGGGTCATCTTTTGAAGAAAATCAAGGCTTTTGGGTGCCCCTTATACACTGGAAAATACGGTACACTAAGTGAGCTGCAGTACTTTTAGTTATTTTGTTTATTTTTATTTCAATCTATCGGATTCTTGTCACAGCAGCAAAATCGGATAGAGAGTAAGTCCTTCTTCCCAGTAGTTGGCACTACACCGTGGCCTGTCGATATATCAAACAGAACGGTTAGCTAAGGGTTAAGATGATTTAAAAACAAAGTCTGAGTAAACCCCCAAACTGTCTTTGTGGGTAGTGTCCAAACAGGAGCCACTGTTGTCTCTCCCTGGCACTGTTTTTCACGCCCATCAATCTAATCTGTTCACATCCTTTCATCAGGAAAACAATCAGAGAGACAAAGATTTTCACTGTAAACTGCAACACCATCCTTCCCCCACCCCAGTTCAAGTCTTCCAGCTAATTCTTTTACTATTTCCTCTTGAAGGGAGACTAACTCGCAAATGTGCTTCCCACATGTTGGACTCCCACCTTGTCCACACACGAAACTGTCACATCTTTCAACGCGGCAATCCCAAAGACTTACTCAGAGGCTTCCAGTCGTAATCAGGCCATCCCCGGATGTCCTTGTTCTTATCGTTCTCTTGCTCCAGCCATTTGACGAGAGGTTCGAAATACTCCATGAGTGGCTTGGCGCTCATCGTGGGCTGCCCTGTGATCATGGTCATGGCCTCGGGCCAGGGCTTGCTGAAACCTAGTTTCATCACGTCTCTGCGGGTACGAGCAGGGCGTCAGAGTGACACATAAGGAAACAGCGATGTTTCAATGACAAGGTGATGTGATGATTTTAGCTCCCATTTGAATTTTCTATTTCTTTATTTATGAAATGATTGATGTTACTCACCCAAGCAGCTTCCCAGCTTCCTTCGATTGGTATATGTCACACGTGTGCAAGGGCCCCACATGTTTGGCAGCGTTACACAGGGCCTTATGGAACTGAAACTGGATAATGAAGCTGACAAAGTACCTGGCGGATGATAAAATATACTTGTCATAAATGCCCATATTCAACCACGATTATTGGACGATGCAAACGTTGAGTCACATGGATAGGAGATAATGGCCGCCTCCTTGTTTATCTTATCTCATCGTCATGTGTTTGCACGCTGTCGGCTCATCTGTGATTAATTATCAGATGTGTTTGTTTGTTTACTGAAAAGGACAGCCCTCACCTCACGTAGGGAACGTTAGCCGGGATGTGGAACTTTGCACCTGGGTCAAAGTCATCCTCGGTGCGGGCGACGGGTGGACACAGTCCTTGGTACTTCATTCTGCGTCGACAAATAAGCAACGCATCCGTGTCTGGTTCTCCAACAGGGATCCCAATCTCTGAAATTTTACCTGAGGTTCCACCACTCTTTATTGTACTCAGAGGGCGGGATACGTCCATCAAAGACCTTCCATCTCCATTGGTCCATCAAATAGCCAAAAGGCAGGAAGGCAATTTTATCAAGTGCCATGTTCATCAGAAAGTTGATGTCGCTCTCTGTAACATTAAATCAAGAATTTCTAATTGAAAAAAAACAACAGGTGCATGTATAAATGTAACTATTGTCTTAAAAATGCCCAGTGAGACCAGAAATACATAAGATTTCAGTTTTACGCCAACTCACCGTGATTGTTTTCCACTTTGTCCAGGAGGCCGATACTCTTCAGGTGCTTTGGTGTGGCAACGGACAAAGCCAGAACATCACCGATGGCCTCGTGGAATCCCGGGTTGGCGCCCTCGCGGAACGCCACGGGTTGATCCTTATATTGGAGAAAGTACTGGACGTGTCCCATTTCGTGGTGGACGGTGATCAAGTCGTCCATGGTCACAACTGTGCACTGTTTGATTCTGAATTTGGTGGCACAAGATGACATTTAGTCACATTGCAAAACATTTTCAAACCTGAAAATTAGGCTGTTTCTAACCTAAAGTCTTTTCTGTTGTAGAAGTCCCATGCGGAAGCGTGACAGACCACTTGGCGTCCGTCGGTAGGCTTCTCCAGCATGGATTTGTCCCAGAACTCTTTTGGCATTGGCAGCAGTCCCAGAGAGGTGAAAAAATTGTCTGATTCTTGGAACATTCTTTTGGCATTCCAACCCTGGAAAAAAAACAGTGATCATGTAAAATCCCCCTATTTGAAATATGGAAATACAAAGAGAGTCTGTAAAAGCCGCTTGAAGAACGCATGTTGTCGGCATGCTCACCTTCGCCACCATCGCTGGCGTGGCATCAACTTGCGTGGCGTGCGGATAAGGCATGACCAGGTCCATGATGCCGGACCACGTCTGCGCCCACATGTTCCCTAAGGCGACGCAAAAGGTGTGTGATTTTCCCTGTCTGAATACACTTCTGCTGTTATGCTTATTCAACACGCTGAATTCTTGGGGCACCAGTTGAATTCCTCACTTTGCGCAAGTGTCACACGCAATCTCACGCTAGACGCTTTTGAAAGAAAATGAAATCCTTCCCAACTGTAAAGGCATTTGGCACCAGCTGCAGAATATTAGCGGGGTATGCCTTAACACAAAAGGGAATATTTTTGCTGCGGCGTCTGTGAATTCCGCAGCGTAGTACTGACTGCCTCGCGGTTTTGCACGGTCTGATTCAATCAAAGAAACAATTCTCCAGAGCCCAAGAAAAAAAATAAAGGTCACTGACTATACTCACCGAGCAAGTGAGCAGGAATGGGCCCCCTCAGATTAATGCGTTTAGGGCCGTATTTGTTGTACAGACCCCTGCGAACGTAAGAGTGCAGGTTCAGGTAGAGTGGCTCAAGTTCCTTCCAAAGTCTTTCCAGGTCCTCCTCAAAGGTCGGCGTTTCGTACAGTGAGCGCCAGAAAGCACCATTGTCGCTGTGACCTATAACAAATGATGGATGGTGATCATATATATTTATATAAAATCACAGTAAGACAGTGTGCTACCACCTAATGGTCAATGGTGACCACGGAAAACCTGCATTCCAAAACATTGTCAAGTCTTGCGTACCGTTGAGTCTGGCAGCTTGGTTAGCCAGTTCCACATATCGCTCATAATCCGAGCGAAGTACTTTGCCAGCCGCATCTCGCCAGCCTTTCCAAGCAAATAACAGCTCATCATAATCTCTGGATTCGGCCATGATCTTCTGAAGGTCTGAAAGAAAACATGGTCACTGTGGCATCCAGGACCACGAATGCCACCATGGATGATTTTAGTTCTTACCAGGATCCAGTGGATGGCATTGGGCCCGATCTCTGCAGACCTCTGCAACGCTATATTTGGTCTCCATGTTGGACAGGATATTGTTGTACTAAAAACAGGAAAGATCAGCATTGACTTAGTTCTCTCCCCTCGACTGGTAAAAAGTCAACTTTTGCCCACCTCCTCAAGCTGCGCCGATGGCAGCGCAGCCCTCTCGATGTCGCTGAGTTTTTTGATGATGCGCTTGACTGCGTCTTCCTGGAAGTCGGTCGTGTCAAACTGCCGTGCCCGTTGGCCGTATTTCAACGTATGGGCTGACATTTCCAGGCTCTTCTGGAGCTGGTGAAAAAAATTACCTTTCAGTCAGGGAGTGAATGGAATGGTTGAAGGCAGAAGAAGGTGTGATAGATGAGCAAGTGGTGACTGCTTCAGTCATCTATTGTTTAGTGGAAAGGTCGGTGCTGTTGGACAGTCTACGGCTGCGAAATGTGAATTTCTCCAGTGTTGAGACGATTAAAGGCTAATCTAATCTAGACTAATATAATCTAATCTAATCTCACCATGTTTTGTTTGTTAGCTTCATTGATGTCAGTGTTAAACGCCCAGGAGGCCTCGGTATAGGCATTCCACACCACTTCCGCTGTACTATTGTACTCATCCAGAAGATTCTTGGCAGCCAGCTCATCTGTATTCTTATCTGCACGGACAAGGATGACAAAAACCACAACGCAAGGTCAGGGAAACTGACCACGAAGCCTTTCTATGCACGGTTTGTCTCACCGATGTCCTCTGGATAGCCTTCCGGAATGGGTGGCACCCAGTTAAAGTCCGGCCATCCCAGGACCTCATTGACATTTTGTTTTTCCAGCCACGTGATAATAGGCTGAAAGTATTTCATCAGTGCGCCTGCGTCCATCTTGTTTGTCCCGATGGCGTCTTGAAGCACATCAGGCCAAGGCTTGGAGGAACCGGCCTGAAGAACCTTTCTGGAAGACAAAAGGCTTTTGTTGATCGCCGCCATCATCTACCTTTGTGTTTATCCCGCGAAATATAAAACATACTTTAAAATGCCCCCCGCTTCTGCAGAGCGGTAGATGTCACACGTGTGCAAGGGACCAGTGTGTTTAGCCGCTTGGCACAGTTTTTCATGGAACTGAAACTGCAGGATGAAGCTCACAAAATACCTGAGGAAGAAAATATTTGAATTGAATTTTGGAGATGGAAATGGCCTGTCACAGTCACAGATGTTGGCCTTTAGATGACCCCCTGCAAGTGCAGGACACTCTTCTGCAAACCACAAGCTCCACTGCGCCGTCTGACTCAAGACAAAATGATTCCCTCAAGGTAGGAATGCAAATGTCCTGCCCTACTACTCGTCGTGTACTACTCGTTCTTTTGTGGTTCGCTAAGTGCTGCTGGTTTCCATGGGCCCAGTTTCCTGCTATTGTAAAGCTTTCGTATTTCTGAAAATCCCATTACCGGCATTTCCGATGACAGATCGCAGTATACAATGACACCTTCATTCCCATCTTGCGCGCATTGTATTTTGCGTTACGCCGTGCACCGACTCAAGGTACACGCGCCCTTAACATTTAAAAAAAAACTCCTGCGTTGGTGGATTTGTTCTGTATTTTAATGCATAAAATAAGATGCTACCTGATGTACGGCGTGTTTCCGGGAATGTGGAATTTAGCGCCGGCGTCGAAGTGATCCTCGGTGCGCTTGGTGGGTGGGCAGATGCCTTGATATTTTGTCCTGGAGAGAAGAATAAGAAACAGGTGGAGGAAAAATAACTGTATTCAAAAAGTTAATGACCTGATCTTAACGCTATCCTACCTGAGGTACCACCATTCTGCGTTGTATCGCTCCGGTGGGATGCTGCCCCCAAATACGCCCCATCTCCATTGATCAATGAGGTAGCCAAAGGGAAGGAAGGCTATCTTCTCCAGCGCCATCTTTAACAGGTAGTTGATGTCAGATTCTGGAGGGAACAGAACATGGTACTCGAGTCGGAACACTTCCCCCTGAAATGATCTGAAGGTCTTTCGTTTTCTCTTTACCAAGGTCGGACACTGCCGACTCCAACAGTCCGATGGTCTCCAGGTGTTTGGGGGTGGACACGGACAGAGAGAGGACATCGCCGACAGCTTCGTGAAACCCCGGGTTGGCCCCGCCGCGGAATCCCACAGGTTGGTCCTTGTACTGGAGGTAATATTGCACATGGCCCATCTCATGGTGGACGGTGAAGAGCTGCTCCATCGTGACTGTGGTGCACTGCTTGATCCTACCATGCGGGGTGATACAGTGAGATCCATTATCGCCACGGAATAGAATCGTGGAAATGTCCTCATTGTTGCGGACCCCCCTCACATGGCACTTAGTCCTAATCCTGATTACCTGAAGTCTTTGCGGTTGTAAAAGTCCCAGGCAGACGCGTGACACACCACCTCGCGATCATCTGGCTTCTCCAGCATGGATTCCTTCCAGAATTCTGGAGGCATCTCGGCTAAACCCAAAGATTTAAAAAATTCCTCTGCGATGTAAAACATTGCCGTGGCGTTGTAGCCCTGTCGAAAAAAATGGCCGTTAAAAAAAATGTTAGCCTTTTAGTTGTGGAAACTGTTTTTTGTGTAGGGATACTGGGCCGTTCCCCCTCCCTTACTTGCTTGAGCATTTCTTCAGTCACGTCCATGTTGGGTTTGTCAGGAAACGGTATCATCAGGCCGTAGATGTTGTTCCAGGTCTGGGCCCACATGTTTCCTGAAGGCGAGGAAGAAAAACACACTTGAGCTAAGCTCGATCGGAAATGCCCGCTTGAAGCGCTTTGCGTCCAACCGTGACCAGATAAGGCACCGCGACAGCGTGTCGTCGTACCCAGCAGATGAGCGGGGATGGGTCCTTGCAAGTTGATGTACTTGGGACCGTATTGCCTGTAGAGTTGCCGGCGTACAAAAGCGTGCAGGTGCTGATAGAGCGGTTCGATGGTTCTGTACAGGTCCTCGACCACTTCCTGGAAGTTGTCTGTCTCATACCAGGAGCGCCAGTAGGCCCCCGTGTCTTCAAATCCTGTCAGTGCAGAACAGATTGTTTTTCAGCATTTTTAGCCATGACATTCATCAAGGAGGAGACTGTGCTGAGCGGTTGCAACTTTTCGGCGGCACGAATATGCCAGCACCGTTTTTGATTGGGAGGAATGTCGGTGCCATTTGACTCTAGGGCGATTGTGTTTTTTTTTTTGCGGCTGTGATGGGCAGCATTTTTACGGCCCCGCTTTATTCCGCGGAAAGGTGGGTGCTTTTGGACAGTCACATTGTATGTGGAACTGTCCCGGGTTGGAATTGAAGCGGATTTGGGACAGGAGATGTGAGACAATCGCTTTTCGTCAATAGATGCTACAAATTCGTGTTTGCTTTCAACATTTAGCCCTTAGAAGATGTGTACATTCAACCATGACGTACTAGGTTGTCTCCTCTTTCATCTAGAACTGATTCATATTGCGTCATCTTAATTTATCTGTTATTTCGTTTTTTTGTTCTTTTGACTTCAAGATGGCGCCAAGAGATTCGGTGCCTCCTGTATTTTTTTTTCTTTCCTTTCCTCTTCCATTTCATTACTGTGGTGAAATGTAAATGCTCATCCAAGCCAATAGATTCCGAGATACAACTCTACAAGCCTTTTTGCAGCATTAACACAAACAACGTGAATTTCCTACCATCCGCTTTTGAGGCTTTGTTGCTGAGCTGCACAAATTTAGGATAGTGCGCCTTGAGGGGGACACCCGACTCATTGTGCCAACCTTCCCAAGCGTACAGCAGCTTCTTGTAGCTCCGGGAGGTGGCCATGATGTCTGTAAGATCTGTAAAGGATCACACACACGTATATGAAAAGCTTTGGGCGTGACAAGGAAGGCCGAGTTTTCGAACCAAATGTGACATATTTGTAAAACGTCAGAAATCTCCATTGCAATAATGGCGCATACATTTGCAATGATGTTGCCTTTTGTATTGATGACATTATTTGCAGTACACGAATAGTATTCACTGTCAAAATTCAATCGTGCGCGGGGAAATGCCGAACTATGTTGCAGACAAAACATCAGGCCATTGTTCCCAATGCACAGCGCAGTAAAGGGCAATTAGCGTGTTGTTATCCCAGCATTTTACTCAACACTTCAATAAACTTGACTCACGAGGTTCCAGGCTCCAGCTGACATTGGGCTGCGGATGCACTTTAGCCGTTGAATAAATACTGTCCATGGTGCTGAGAATGATGTTATACTGCACACAAGCACGGGAAAATCAAAGTTTGGTTCTTTTTTGGGCGTTTTTTGTGAGAATTGACTGGAGACCTACCTCTTCTCTTTCTGCCGGAGGCAGGTTAGCTGCTCCGAGGACCATGACTTTGTTCATCAGTTTCTTATCTTTGGGATCAAGAATGTCGAGCACCTCAGGGGTGAACACCATCTTGGCCTTCAGCCCCCAGGCCTCGGTGAAGGCCTGCTCCTCTAAGGATGCGTTGACCTAAGCACAACGTGGACGGGGGGAGGAAAACATGATCTTTAGAGTCATTTTATAATGTCATGAATTGACCTATAAGGTACACAGACATGCCTAAGAAGTATTTACATGACATCAGTATCGTGGATTTGGGTGATTGTGGGGGGCGGTTTGGACCAAAATCCCCCATGACAGGGGCAGAGAAATTTGTTTGGGTTTTGTGTGTTTTTTTAATGCTTAGGTGCCGATAAAGCAGTTACAGATGAAAGAGGAGAGGATCAAAGTGTCCTTTACAGCAGTGGATCAGGGGCGTCATTGTGGAATGTGGACTTTTTGGGCTCTGTTATTCTTCACCTGGTAGTTGTTGTCTTTGTTAACTCATTCACTGCTATTCACGAATGTATTCAGGAATTGAAGATATGACAGAGTGCCATTCCTGAATTTGTTCGTTTTTTTTTTCCACACTTGGGTGCTGATAAAGCGCTCGTCAGACCTCTGGTAATGTTTTTCCCCTTCCACAAGAGGGCAGCATTTCCCTTTTTTTTCCATGTTAGCGCTTTTTTCCAGCTTCTGCTGTTGTTAAAGCGCTATATAAACCAATATTGCATTGTATTTTGGACAGCCACCCTCATTTCAAGCTCATATAACTCCAAACCCATAATACCCAGGAATTAACTCATTTTATTACGATGAAAGAAGAGAGTCTAAGGTTACTCACGCTGTATTGAATGTTTATGTAGTCCTAAAACTCAATATTCTGTGAGTCCTGGAATTCGAGTGACAATGACAAAAACCCTGGCACTGGACTAGACACATTTTTGCACATGTCTGGCAGTGAATTAGTTAATGTAGTCGATATTTGTTGCACAAGGAGCTTGTGCAGGTGCAAAAAATTCAATCCACTCCTAAATTCTCACAAGACCAAGATTCAACAATGAAGTCTATTTGAGAGTCTTGAATCCTTTCATAAATGTCATCTATTTATTCTCCCGTAATGGTTTTTACTCCGGTGCAAACCGTTACCTCATTTGCCCTGAAATCAAATCCTCCCTGACTCTGGACATAACTGCAGGCCTCTTGCTGATTTCCAAATAGTTTCCCGCCCCGCTTCTATGATCCGTTTTCTTTTGCCGTTCACCTTTACAGGCTTCAAATACTTCACAACATGTTCTGCGCAATGACCCTGTTGGCTTTGGCATGGCGGGGGGGTGCTTGCATCTCCACCTGTTCTCCGAGATTGGATGTGATACAGAATTCCCCGCTGTGACAGCTGTATCAGCACAGATATCACAATAAAAGACTGTAAGTATTTTTTAAATTGACGCCATTCTAATGTCAATATCACCGATTACCTTTCGGATGACGTTGTGACAAAAACTAACTGACTGTAAAAGTTGGAAATATTTGTCCTGTAGGCGTTTTTTTCATCTAAGCTGAATCATCTGCTTTTTATTTTCCTCACAAATGAATTGTGGAAAATGGCGGTAAAACAGATCGGATAGTCTAGGAGTGATCTTACCTGCAGTTGAGAGTTGTACTCCGTCAAGTTAGTGTTGTAGTTCCAGCTGGCTGACACACTGTAGAAAAAAACCTCCTCCGCCGTGCTGTTATAATCGCTGAGGAACCTCATTGCATCCACCGCCGTGTTAAAATACTCTCCCGGCAGCCAGCTGGCTGGCAGAGCGTCACAGTGCCGCGCCACTTGCAGCACCAACGCTACCGACCACAAAAACTTGTTCATGTCTGCCTTGCCAGCCGCAAATGTAAATCCACCCCAAAAAAATACAAAAAAAAAGCACTTGAGAGAACACCTCTCACTAACGCTTCTTTCCACTGGTCACCAAAGTCGGGAAGTGTCTTTTAAAGTCGGAGTGTGACCCAACCCACACGCCTCTGCAGGCTGCACTTGCACCCGTTTACCACACCAAACATAATCCCCACCCTGCAGACCAATCTGTCTCACTCTCTCTCTCTCTCTCCCTGCTTTCCTCCAGCTGGGTAGCATCAGCATCCGGAGGCCAATCCGAGTACGGGGAGATAAAATACGAGCTAGCAGCTGAACCGAGAAGAGTCATCTCACCACCTCCTGGACTGGCATGAGGAGGCACGCGGCATACTTTGCTCTCTGGTGACTCTCACTGTACAAATGCACACACACAAACAGACTGAGGCTCAAAAGGGGAGAGAAGAGTAGGGGGCTACTCAGTGAGGGGGGTGGAAGAAGAGGCAAAGGCAGATTAGAAAAGTTAGACACGCACAAGCACTAAAAATGAAAATTTACACTCAGTAAAAAGGATAAAAAATAGTTAATTCCTAAATAATATGGGTCTGGAGTTATATGAGCCTGAAATGGGGGCAGCAGTCCAATATACAATGCAATACATACATATTGGTTTATATAGCGCTTGAACAAAAGCTGTAACAAATAATAATAATAATAATAATAATAATAATAATAATAATAATAATAATAATAATAACATCTTTCATTTATAAGCGTCTTTCAAAACTCTCAATGTCACTTTGCAGTCAGGATATTTTTTTTTCTGTGTGTGAGCAGCGGGAGCCACATGCGCCAGCGTTCACTCAACCCGGAATTAACTCAAATAGGTAGAAAGCTAGCTAGCTAGATGATAGATAGCTAATAATAATAATAATAATAATAATAATAATACATTGTATACAAAACTCTCAAGGACATAGCTAATAGATAGCCATGTAGCTAATATGGAAAAAAGGAAATGCTGCATCCTTGTGGAAAAGACAAAAACATTGCCAGAGACCCACGGCCAGCGCTTTATCGGCACCCAAGCATGAAAAAACAAAACCCAAACAAATTTGGGAATGGCGCTCCACGTCATATTTTCCTCAGGCCTGAAAAAAAAAATGGTGTCTGGCAGTGAATGAGTTAATAGTTCCATAGTCACTTTGAAAATAGAAAATGTATGCGCCGGATCTTATTTTGGTGGTGCGAATAAAATGAAAATCACCATTACACAAAAGCCCCAAGTCCTATTCCAACAATATTGCCCTATTACTTTTTTATCACCGATGAAAGGCGCACGTGGCAGCTTGACTCTATCCTGGCCTTGACTTGGGAGTGACCCCCTCTAAATTCATTTTGCCCTCGTCGTCTCCATTTTGTTCAACTATGTCACAATTAATCCGAAAAACGGTCATATTTGGCGCCAAGGGTGACATTTATCAAAACCGCTTGAAACCTGCATTGCTGAAAGAAACCGTTGTAAAGTCTTCCAAACACTTTGGGATGAGAAGGGCGCATGGTCAATTTATCCACGCTCACATGGTCTTATCTCTTGGACTGAAAACACACAAAGACAAGAACCATCCATCCTGTTGGATCTCTATAAAGATTTACACCCCTCATTTAAAAGATATCCCATATCTCCGCAGACTTGCTGATGTCTACTCAAAACACTGCTGGCAACTTATTGACAGACCCGCAGATCGTTAAACCGATGTTTCGCCGCTCCGGCAATTAAATTAACTTGTTCACTGCCAGACGATGTGCAAAAATGTGTCCACTCCAGTGCCAGGGTTTTTGTCATTGTCACTTAAATTCCGGGACCCACCGAATATTGACTTTTAGGACTACATGTACATAAACATTCAATACAGTACAGCTTTAGAAACCTTCGACTCTCTTCTTTCATAAAAAAAATGTTAATTCTTAAATTATATGGGTCTGGAGTTATCTGAGTTTGAAATGGGGACGGATGTTAAAAATACACAACATATTCCTTTATATAGCACTTTAACAACAGCGGAAGTAACTCAAAATAGATAGAAAGCTACCTAGCTAGCTAATAGACAGCTAATAGCTAGCGATCCATTTAGCTAGCTAGCTAGACAGCTAATATACATGAGACGATCATCATTGATCCATCCGCCAATGTGTTCACTGTTGCTTTGTATTCTGAGCACGTTTCCGTGTGTGTACTGCAATTGCTTTTCCTGCAGTTTTCCAATCCCCAAATAATTGAATGCTCCCACCGTAACCCCACCTGCCCATAATGGCATTCTGTAAGGTGTGAAGGTACTATGATAGCCTCGAGGAGCCAATCTTGGCTGTAGGTCGCACACCACTGCCCGCAAAATGCGTTGTGCTTGTGGGTGTCGGAGGAAGGTCGCGTGTCATCAGGTGTCACATCTTATCTAACATTGAAGTGTTATTCATCAGTGATTGACAACCAAGATGATGAGATCATTAGGTGTGGGGAAGGAAATGATCCACTTTGACTTAAATGCTCTAAAAAAAAAGAGAGAATTATTTACTCCAAACACCATGTTTATCTTTCCAGCAATGCCAGTGACCACCGGACTGATTAGCTCTTGTTTGATAACAACTAGTCTGTGTATCGTCCAGGGTTTAAATAGTTTTGAATTTTTCATTGTCGTTTCATTGTGACTTTATTTTCACCTTCCTTCTCTCATACAGCCGCGCAAAGATGGACTCCAAAAAAGACAAAAGTAAGGAAGACAAAATTTGACATTGTGTGCATGTCATTCAAATTGTATGTTTGTGTTAGTGGACACTCAGCATGGACAAGCGTTTTTTAATTTTTATTGTTCTCATTCAAAACTTTTTTCATATACCATTCGCCCATGACACTGACAAAAAATAAGAATCGGGCAGCATTTTAAAATGATAAACGTAAGTTTAACGATAGTGACGTTTTGCACCGAAGATGCTGCCTAAGTGCGTACTATGACGTCACATTTCGACTAACTCACAAATTGTTGCATTTACTTTATTTTTCTGATATGTTCTGGGTTGTTGGTGCTTATATGCTTATCGATTCATGCGTGCTTTAAATGTGTGCACGAGGTTGTGCGTCCCTGATCTCATGGAAACGATGTGCCTTACCCGTCAATCTATCGTACAAATAGATAAAATGATCTATGTCGAGATAAGTGCTTCAAAAGTACGCTCCGATTGTTGCACGTGTTTTTTGCCAAGGGAGGAAGGATGCGCCGCAAAGAAGCTGCGCTCACTAAAATGCCTGTCGTCCCTTTTGAATGCAGCTAATCAGTGAGGGAGGGAGGAGTGCCGACGATAGGATATCTTCACTTGATAATCGTCCTGTCCTTTGATTTATTCATGTTCCAATTGCCCATTCGATATGTTCTTTAAAAAAAAAAACAACGCAACCATCCGCTCCCTTGCTGTATCTCTGGAAAACGTATTTGGTGGAATTGCACCCAATTGACGTTAAAATGTCAAAGGAACAATCCTTCACTTTTTTCTCTGCTCAGAATTGATTGGCATCACTTTAAAGCATTTTAAAGCATTTTCCACCCTCACTCCCAACTTGTATATACGGCTATGGTGTTTTTGTGCTAACTTAATCTCACGAGGGAGTTTTAAGAGATGGCTTAATAAATACATACTTAGTATATATAAAAATATATATGGATGTATTTCAGAACCTGTTGTTTTTTTGTATACCTAACCTTAAATTGATTTGTTATTTTTTTGAAGGAATGGAGAGGTACATATTTTAGTTATATATTATACATTTAATAATGCATTTCATTTATAAACACCTTTCAAAACTCTTTTTTTTCGGTGTAAAATGCCTTAATATACCTGGGACAGATCTGCACCTACATCGATGGGGAATTTGCGCCGTCTGGCGGACAAACAAAGAAATTACATCTAGAGATTGGGAATTCGCGCCGTCTGGCGGACAAATAAAGGCGTTTTTAGCCCGAAAAAAACGACCATGTATAGGAAGTCGTTTTTGAGCCGAACAAACGACCATGTATAGTAAGGCGTTTTTAGGTAAAAAAAAACCTGACCATGTAGAGGAAGGCGTTTTTACCCCGGAAAAAAAAACACCATGTATAGTAGTACGGTGTTTTAAGGTGAATAAAACGACCGCCTATACGAAGGCGTTTTAGCCCCCAAAAATCGACTATGTATACTAATGCATTTTTGGCCGAAAAAAACGATCATGCATCATCAGGTTGTTTGACAAATATGTTTTTGTTCTGACTGCAACGTTTTACTTTCCGATTACGTGTTTCCGCCCAAGCCGGCCGGAAGCGGATGTTCTCCCAATGCTGAGATGTGCTAGCATGGATAGCACGGAGCTTCTGTTCCGACCGAACGAGGCAACAAAACGAGCAAGGATGGCAGATGTTGACGGGTTCACCCAGCTCGAGTTTATATCTTTGGTGTCCAAAGTGTGCGCGGAGACAACCATCTTGGAACCAGCGACAAAGATTGAGGTTTGACCACCACGCCGAGTAATCGAGCTATCTCGCTAAAGCTAACGTCGCTCCGAGCTAGCGCGCTTAAGCTAACGTCACACCTGCTAATGTTAACTTGTGTCATATCGCTGTTTTGCATCTTCAAGTTGGAAGTTAGCTGTGAAGGGAATAAATACATTTAATTCGCCATTTTAAACATTGTAGGATGAACATTAAAATAGTGAGTTAAAAAGATTAAATGTAAGTTGGTAATGCTAATATTGGCTTGTAATATTTTAACCTAACAGCTGTTTTTGTGCATTGAGACTCTGCTACGTTGGACGTGATAAGATGCTTGCATGTTTGTATTTCAGCTGAATGCGTCATTAGCCTCTCGTAAAAGGAACCGACATTTGACGGCTTGAAAGATCTGCTGAAAATGGAGCCGAATTCAACGTAAGTTTGTCTCGACAAATTTGTCCCATCATATGACAAATGATGATTGTGACGTTCGTGTTGTTTTGGCAGGACTCTCTCATCTCAAGATGCTCGGGCATGAGTTGGTGTGAGACAAGATGATGCACAAAACCGGGTTCGATCGAGGACACAAAAGAAGAAGAACCACGCCCAAGCCAAGTCGTCCACAATGAAGGTAGTCACCTTTTTGTAGTGAAAACGTCTTTTATTGCAAACAATTTTTTTTTTACAAAAAGAACTCACCAAAAGTCATCATATATTATGACACTGAGGTTTCTTTTGATGTGTTTTTCAACTGATTTATTTAAATTTCTTTCAATTAAACAGGCCTGGATGAAACTGATGGGACCACCAGAGGAGGGACACCCACCCGGCAGAGGAAGAAAGTTGGCACCAGGTCACTCATCAAAGTTCGCTCCGGAGTTGTGGTAAGTTTTTTTATCCCCACAAAGACCATGTGTAGTCAGGTGTTTTTTGCTGAAAAAAAAATGTGTTTTTAGACCAAAAATAAAGCGACCATGTGTAGTGAGGTGTTTTGATTTCCCTTTGTCACAATGACATTTTGCAGGTTGTACCAGTTGCACGTGCCTGGTCTTGAACCCTGCACTTCTGCGCTGCAAGTATCTGCCCTGCCCACTGGACCATGGGGGCGTGGCTGTTTTCGCCAAAAATACATGTATTTATCATGCGATACCGCGTTGACACTTAGTAAAATTCTTTGCAGGTTCTCGGCGCTTCGCGCCTCGAACCTGCCTAGCGAGCTCGCTTCGCTCGCATTGAGACACTTGGCTCGCTCGCTTCGCTCGCTCGCAGGTTCACACTTGTGCTTGTCGGGCCCTGGGAGGCTGTCCACTTGTGGACCCGTGAACTCGCTCCAGCGACCTCGCTTCGCTCGGTCGCTTTCGCTTCGGGGCCGTGCCGCGCAGTCGACACCCTTGTACCTTTCGCTTCGACTCGGTTTCGAACCCGTGCCGCGCAGTCGACACCCTTGTACTTTTCTCAGCGGCCCACGGGGCCCCAATTGAATATCGGGTTTATTCGCTTATATCCTATTCTGAAGGTCATTGTTTGAATAAAAGCACAAGTGTGTTGCCCAGAGCTGGATTTGAACCCCAGACCTTCAAGTCGGGAGTCCATCGCCTTAACCAGTCAGCCACGAGGACCACAAGTGTGATTCGGTTATTTTCTATCATATTCTTTAAAGTATAAAAAGACTTAGACTAAAAAACTTGTCTTTTCTCTAACATCCATTTGAAATTTTGTTTTCTTTGCTTATATCTTATTCTGAAGGTCATTGATTGACCAAAAGCACAAGTTGGATATGTTGCCCAGAGCCGGGATTGAACCCAGAACCCTCGCATTGGGAGTGTATCACCTTAACCAGTCAGCCATGGAGACCACAAGCAGGTTACAGGTATCTTCTGTCATATACTTCCCTGAAAAAGACAGAAAAAGACTTAGACTGAAAAAACCTCCTTTTCACTTTCCACAGAAAAAGACGACCACCAGGGAGGCCTGAATATAAGTGTGTTAAACAGGAGCGATCGTGGTTAACTTCAAACACGGCCTCAGCGGACAGTAACGCAGATCTTTAACCATTAGGCTAACTGTGCATGTGTCATGCTTGCAGATTTTGTCACCCCATTTGTGTATTTGGATCTGTGTAAATAAACTGAAATACAGAAAGAAACACGGATATATTTTTTGCTTCATTTTTTCTATGGTAAGATCGGAGCATTGTCATCAAATGGTGAGTTTTTTGAATGTTGCTGTGCCGATGACCATTTTGTGTATAGGAGCCTTTTACCGAGCATCTTCATCTTTATGAAGGTCATCGAGTTGCTTGTTCTGCAGCCAGAAGTCGGTGTCTTCTTGTGCCAGTCCCAAGCCCGGATAAATACAAGGGGTTGTGTCAGGAAGGGCATCCGACGTCAGAGCTTGGCCAAAACAAACATGCGAATCAAACCTCTGAAGATGGAGGACACTGATTTGCTGTGGCAACCCCTTGACGGGAAAAGCCCAAAGGAAAAGAAGAAGATATTTATTTAGTTGTCATGGGCATTTGCATATCGAGTAGTTAATTCACAACCCGTGTCCCTGGATGGGCTTCTTGGATAGAAACCGGAGCTGAAAACTTAGCATAGCAACTGTAAAATAAGCATGCTAAATTTGTCACAGCCGAAAAAAGGCATCTCAATTACAGGCCAAAAACGCCTTACTATACATGGTCTTTTTTTCGCCTAAAACGCCATACTATATACGCTGTTGTTTTTTGGGGCTAAAAACGCCTTACTATACATGGTGGCTTTTTTTAGGCAAAAAAAATCCTTAGTTTATATGATCGTTTTTTTCAGCTGTTTTATTTTATTTTATTTTATTGCTAAAAAGGCCAAAATTGTCCTTTTTTGTGCTCTTCTTCTTTTCCTTTCGGCTTTTCCCTTCAAGGGGTCACCACAGCGAATCAGTAACCTCCATCTTCAGAGGGATGATACGCATGTTTGTTTTGGCCCAGCTTTTATGCCGGATGCCCTTCCTGATACAACCCTCTGTATTTATCCGGGCTTGGGACCGGCACAAGACGACTTATGTCCCTTTGTGGCTACAGAACAAGCAACTCGCTCAGTAAAAGGCTCCCAAACACAAAATGGTCATAAGCACAGCAACAATCAAAAAGGCAAAACTATACTCACCATTTGATGACAATGCTCTGCTAAATTCCCCATTGAGCTCGATGTAATTTCTTAGAAAGCCAAAAATGCCTTACAAACATGGTCTTTTTTTGGTGTAAAAACGGCTGACTATACACTGTCTTTTTTTTGGCTAAAAACGGCTTAGTATACATGGTTGTTTTTTTTACGGGCCAAAAACGCCTTACAATATATGGTCGTTTTATTTGGGCTAAAAACCCATTACTATACATTTTTTTTGGGGGGGGGGGGGGGGGGGGGGGCAAAAACGCCTTACTATACATGGTCGTTTTTGTGGGTCAAAAATGCCTTACTATACATGGTGGGTTTTTTTCGGGCTAAAAAAAAGCCTTATTATACAGTCATTTGTGTAGTTTTTAGGCCGAAAAAAACAACCATGTAAGGTAAGGCATTTTTTGGCCAAAAAAAACGACCACGTACACTGGGGCGTTTTTAGACAGAAAAATACGATAATGTATAGTAAGCCACGTTCTGCTGCAGCTATGTTGACATTCATTGGCGACGCCTAGACACAGAATATTCTTCACTGACAGCTGGATGCTAAAGTCGGGACACAATTTGGGTCAGGCGGCAATTCCAAGTGAGCCTTCAGGTGAAGCCAACGTACCGCAATCAAAATAGTCTGTATCACGTCCATGCTAGCTCACAAATCACGATTAGATATGAAGTTTTGGTTTGTATGAATTCCACGCTGCCATTCAGTGGTCTCAAAATGTCAGTTTGGGGGCAACGCTACCTCAGCTAAAACTGATACTTCCCGCAGACGTGTAGTAGCCCGTGCAGTCGGCCGAATAGCGTTGCGACAGTGACACCATGTTTAGATCCAGTTCTCCAAAATGATAAGATCCAAATATCTGCATTAAAAAAAACACACACAAAAGGCGTTGACTACCTTTACCATGTCGATAACCGCGTGTTCATCTCACCTTTAATAGATTTCTGGCATCAAATGCTTCTCGTTCATTTGTGCTTTGTCTTGCCGACCTGCTAGCATCTTCCGCTGAAAAATAGACAAAGAGAGACAAAAAAGCAGAATAGGAAATTGGAGTTTTGTACAGTCTTCATCTTCTCTTTTTTGTGTGTTATTTACATGTGTACACACCTGTCGTGTCTTTTCTGAACAGAGTGTTAATCACAGTCCCGTGCAGCTTGACCCTGTCCCATTCTCTCACCATCTGTCCCACGGAGACAAAATAGTCCACTAGACGATCCGCAATCACCTGCAATCTGGACCACAATCACCCTGTGGTCAATTTTAAGACCAAGAAACACTTTTTTTCTGTTTTTGTGGCACTTTTATTACTTATCGGAACCATCCGTCACGTTGACTTTCGCATACAAGACGTCCACCATGGCTGGGTCGTCGTTCATATACTCGATGCCTGTTACCTGTACAGGCAGAGGCTTTCCTCCTGTGATGTCCCTGAGAGACAAATTAAGCAGGGAAGACGTAGTTGTTTTATTTATTCAACTGTTATCCAAATTGACAACATACCTGATAAAATGTTGACAGTCCTGTAGATGCCCGCAGGCTTTCCTCACTTCCGAATCGTCTAACAGCGCCAGGGTGCCGACGGTCAGGTGAAGCTTTGCCGGGTTCTGAAAGATGCTTTCATCTAGTCCGTGATCCTACATGGAAAAATAATAATAATAATAATGATAAAATAACAATAATATTTTGTGCATCTTTTTAGTACCTGTGAACATTGATCCAAAACATCATCTTTAAACCGTAAGAATCCCTCTTGGATTTTCGGGTCATTGAGGGGGACTGACAGGAAGTGCGTGAAAGGCTGCTTCTTCCGGAAATTGTCAACCAGGACCTCGATTCTCGTGATGGCGGAGGAGACTGCAGCTTTGTGTGACCCTGTGATGACTGTAAAGTGGGGGGGGGGGGGGGACAAAAAAACGTACAAATAAATGAATTTTAGACAACGGTGTCTCAGTTTTGCATAAGATCACCATCCCTTCAAAATAAGAGATAATACATGTACCGATTTGTCCTTCCATTCCTTGCTTGGGGATGTTAATCGACGTCTTTGTGTCCGATTCGAGGCGTTTACGCGTTTCACCCTTTTTCCCAATGATGTATCTGTCACAAAAAAAAACATAAAAGACAAACCACAAAGGTGTAGAATTCACGCAGAACTGCACGAGCTTTCGATGCATTTTTGACTGACTTGTACAGGACAGCTGGGACATCGATGGCGCATCGGAATCCTCTGTCGGTTTCTTCAATAGAGTGCGTGTCACATGTGTCCTCGGCGTCAAATTCTTCGCTCTCTGCACCAATAACAGTCATTTGTATCGGACCACAAATTGGACCATCGGTTTTGATTCCAAACTTTTCATTGCGTGTGACAAAATTTACCAAGTGGTCCCATGTTGGCGAAATCTTCCTCCCCTTCATACTCTTGTTCTTGAACGACGTTCCTTCGGTATATTCTGCCGTTTATATTAATTAAAGGAGGGCGTAAAACGTCCATGTTCTCAACGCGAAGAATATAAAAGAGCGATCACGATGTTTAAATTCATTGATTACTTGTGGTACAGTATTAGCTAGCTTGTAAACACACATATGCAACACACATACGCTGCCTCGTGCGTCGTTGTCGCCATATTAAATGTCTCAAAGCCGTAAATCTTTGCGTTGGCTTTTGCCGGAAAATGTCGTTATTGTCGTAAAGTGCAGGCAATGTATCAGTTCATGTCAACAAAACGGCAGCGTCAGCTGGGTTAATTCATCATCATTTGGGACATTATCACGTGCATTAACGGTAAGAGACTTTAAAACATGATCCAATGCGATGTTTCTTTAGATGACATCGTTCATTGTCACATTGTAGATCGGTTGCTTTCTTTGTTAACTACAGCTAGCTCGAACTAACATTCGTGTTTTTACCAAGGCCGTTTCCATAATACTAGCGTTAGATCAAAATGATGCAGGAGTGAAAAGTGTTTGTCTTTAAAAATGTTGCACAGGCAATGGCGGCGTCTTCTTCGTCCTCCTCGGCCGGGGGCATTAGTGGAAGCACGGTGACGGGTTCGGGATTCAGCGCTTCCGAACTTATCCCTCCCAGGAAGGTCCTGTATACTTATCCGAAAGGAGCTGGCGAGATGATGGAAGGTATGCATACATAAGCTGGGTGTGTGTAAAATAATGCGCAAAGATTTAATGGACGTGATATGTCAGTGACGTCAGTGGACCTAACATACTTGTATGCATTCCCCTTTACAGATGGCTCAGACAGGTTTTTATGCGAGTCTGTGTTCAGCTACCAAGTGGCATCGGCACTTAAACAAGTCAAACACGGTATTTGACCGAAACAGATGTGGAAATGTATTTGTTTTTTTTTTCCTTTGCTGACTGTTGATCTCTCTGCAGATCAACAAGTTTCCCGCATGGAGAAGCTGGCCAGCCTGGTCGAAGAGCTGGAAGCGGACGAGTGGCGGTACAAGCCAATCGAACAGCTCCTCGGATTCACGACATCGTAAACAAAACCCCATTCTGACACCTTGGAATTTTGTTGTTTGTATTTTATCTAATAAAAAGAGATTGTAAAAGTACTCACACTTTGTTCTGAAATACAACTAACGGTACGTGTATATAAAAAAGATTGGATTGGATTTGCTATTATATACATTTCGCAGCAGCAAAGTGGTTAAAGGAAGAGGAAAGAAAAAGAGGTAGAAAAACAAAATACAGGAGCCGCAGTAAAGGCGGACACTCTCGCGGCGCCATCTTGAAGTCATATCATCAAAAAAACGAAACAACAAATTCAATCTTAAGCACTGTCTGCACTCACTTTGTGGCATGAAGCAGTTCTAGATGAAAAAGGAGAGAATCAAAGTGTCCTTTTCACCAGTGAATCAGGGACATTATGGTGGAATGTGCACACCTGCTACAAAATATACAATATGTACTTTGGTACGAATGAATGATGGACGAGCTGTCCCAAAAGCCGTCCAAAACAATGCATTGATGCACGTAATTACGAGAAGTACATTCTTGGGGTCAGCTGCCGTTTGTTTTTTTCCACTCTTGACCGCGCCCGTTCACAAACAAACATGTTCTAGTTGAATGAGGAGTGACGTCACAGGTCTTGTTTCAACCAGCGGACGTGCCGTGTTGACAGCGAGCAAACACCATGTTTTGTTCCTACAAGTGAATGAGTGTGTGTGTTTTTTTCCCCGGCGGGGAGGGGGTACAGAATGTACCGTCACACTTGGAGAAGAGCAGTCCACGCCTCTGGATGCGGTTGGAATTTAATCCCGGGGAGGGAGTTAGAATCGTTGGCGTGCTCGACAACACTTTCTAAGAAATCAAGCCTCAGGAATGAAAAGCTCTCTCAAGTAAATAAGAGTCAAATTTGGTGTCTCAGTGCAAACACATACACACACACCTAAAAAAATAATAATTATTCCAGTGTGTGGCTTACTTTAAGAAAGCTGAAGATTTTGTGCAAAGATGGACTGCAACTTGTGCATATTTTTCAAAAGTTGGACAAACTTGTGGTCAGTTCAGTGAACATGTAGAGTGTTTTTTTCCCCAACTTTCTACACCAAATACCACCTCACAGGAAGACTTCAGTAGTATAGTCGGCCTAAGCGTTCATTAACTCATTCACTGCCAGACGACGTGCAAAAGAAATGTCCACTCCAGTGCCAGGGTGTTTGTCACTATCACTCGCATTCCAGGACCCACAAAATATTGAGTTTGAGCATGACATAAACATCAAAATTTAGCATAAGAAACCTTAGACTCTCTTCTTTCATCGGAAAGAAAAAAGAGTTAATTCCTAAATGATATGGGTCTGGAGTTATATGAGCTTGAAATGAGGGTGGCTGTCTAAAATACAATGCAATATTGGTTTATATAGCACTTTAACAACAACGGAAGCTGGAACAAAGCGCTAACATGGACAAAAGGCAAATGCTGCACCCTTGTGGAAGGGGAAAAACATTACCAGAGGTCTGAGGAGCGCTTTATCGGCACCCAAGTGTGAAAAAAAACTAACAAATTCAGGAATGGCACTCTATGTCATATTTTCAATTCCCGAATACATTCGTGAATAGCAGTGAATGAGTTACCAAAGACAACAACGACCAGGTGAAGAATAACAGAGCCCAACGTATCACAAAAAAAGTTCACATTCCACCATGACGTCCCTGATCCACTGCTGTAAAGGACACTTTGATCTTCTCCTCTTTCATCTGGAACTGCTTCATGTCACAAAGACGGTACAGCAAATGCTGAAGACTGAATGACTGTCTTTGTGTTGTCATATTATTTATTTAGTTTTTTTATTTCAAGATGGCGCCGTGAGAGTGGCTGCCTTTCCAGCAGCGCCTTCATTTTGTTTTTCTACTTCTTTCTTTCCTTTGCTGCTGTGAAATGTAAAATTCTCCACTGCGAGACGAATAAAGGTACATCCAATCCAATATCCTAAAATCCAAACGCCATTGCCACGACATTTGACCCCATGTGCGCAGTCGGGTAACACTTGCCAGAAATTCCTGCCGCTCTTCCAATGTCGCCATGTGCATCATTGCAGCTTCCCTGACCAGTTATCTTCTCATCCTGTCAAAAAAATAAATCAAAATATGACCACCAATTCTAAGAAAAGATTGACCTAGATATTATTGGGGGGTCGCCAGTGGGCCACGCCACACTGTAAGACGTTGAGTCCAACCCACCCACACACCCCACCCTCCCTATTGGGACACAGAGTGCTTTATGGTGGTTGTTTTGTTTAAACAGCCACTCCCACTCACGTGTACTCATTAAAGTTCTGCTAAGAACTTCCTCTTTTGTAACCCAACACTAATGCATGCACCATCAACCCCACCCCGTCGCATTTGACCCCAAACTAGTTGGCCGGTCAATGGCAGGGTGCATAAAGACAAAACATTCACACTCACATTGACACCCGTGACGTCCATTTTGAAGCCTTTCGTGAACCCAGCGCGCAAACATGCCAAAGCAGTTGACCATCCGGTGCCCCTGTGAATATTTCATAAACAAATCAGATGCTAGTGTCATCTTTCGGGCGTTGAGAGGCAGCAAAACACATTTTTCAACAGTCAGGTGATGGCTGCTGCAATGTCATTGGTACACATTGAAATTGAACATCCTGTTAGTACACGCAGACAGACAGAAAAAGATTAATAATAGTAATATTCTATAGAGTAGTAACTACAAAGTATTGACTGTGTCATACATAGCGGAGGTGGTGATAGTATGCATTCACGTTGTACTAAAGTAAAAGTACAAATATTGCGGTTAAAAAAAGCACGGACTGAACTGTAAATATGTGATGTCGTCAGAATCAGAAAGCCTTTAATAGTCCCACAATGGAGAAATTTGCAAATCTAACAAAGCATCCATACTTAGCTATCATTTTCTTTTGTACATACTATACTTTGTTTTATTTAACTTGATTCATTTTACGTCTTTGCTGCTTACTCTATAGTCGTATTTACAAGGTGATTGGAAATGAACAGGTTAGAAAAACAAGCCTTATAAAACTATGCAGTTTATGTTCATGATGTGCATTATGAACGCTAAAATGCTATGTCATCTACTGTATGTTTGTTAGAACGGAGCGCTTCGTTGTCATTTTACTAAGATTTTGCTGCAGTGTTGTTTTCGAGGCTCTGCAGCAGAAAAAAATGTGATGTAATGGTTTAGCAGCAAAACAGGTGATGTCATGCCTTTGCAGCCATACAGTAAAGCACTACCAGGCGAACCGGGTCGCGCGACTATTATGCATTTAACATCCTCTACGCTTGACAAAAAAACCTAAAGATTTATCTAAAATATTTTCCAAACAAGCCCAGGCAAGTCCCTGTACATTTCCACAGCAGAGGGGTCTGCTATTTCAACACTAGCCCCCCTTGTTTTTTCCTTCTTTTTTTGTTCATTGCTGGCGTGTTACCAGGCAAGATGCAGCTAGGGGGCGTGTCCGGTGTTCTTCTCGTTTTTGATTGGCCGGTTGGCCCAATGAGCAGGCGTGGCCTCGAGGAGACTATATAATCATTGTTGCAGGGTAAGCCGAAGCCGCAAAGCTTTTCGACTGCTGTTTAATAAGTACAGAAGGGGACAAGGAAGTTATCCGATGGTTGCTTTCTGCAGACAATAAAACTCCAAAGAACTATCATTTTTTTTGCTTTGATCTTACAAGGTAAGAACTTTGTGATTGAGATTGGACGACGCTGCGTTTGGAAAGTCATTGTCCTCGTCCTAAATATTTTTAATGCACATTCTCGGGAAAAAAATTAATAAGACACCGCTGCAAAATGACAGCCATTTTTTCCCCTGATTTTGCCATTTCTAATTTAGTTAATTGAAACTATTTACAACTGCTAAATTCGAAATAACGTCTTTCAGAGCATTTAAAAAAATTACAAAGGTCGATTTTTGTTCTTTTGTTGTGGAATTTTAATTCAGAGCCGTATATATCAGATTTTATTGAAGTATTGTGCACCGCTTTTATCCTGATGTTAATTAAAAAAAGTACAGTGACAGCACAGTGACTTTCCATAAACGCTTTAGGGGGAAAAAAAGGGGAGGGGGTAGTAATGTATGGAGCCCCAGACATGACATAGGGGGGAAGGGAATATTAAATCCTAACTGGAAAGCATTTGCACTTGGTGTGCAGATTGCCTACTTTGCGGACATAGTCTTTAGAATGTTATATCTGGATTGTTCTCACTAATGTTAGAAAAGTGACGTTCTTTGTCCTCAAGTTTCCTTTGTTAGCATTTGAGCAACTTCAACATTCATCTCATCCCTTTTTTTTGTGACACAGGAGATGCATTCGAGTGCCTCAAACGTGCAAAGTGGCATCTTGCCCTCGTCCCCGGTGGACGGTAATCCCAGGAGGCTGTCTTGGGACAACCTGCCGCAAAGGCTGACCGACAGTATGGAGTCCAGGTCCAACAACAGCAGCAGGAGTGACCTCTCGGACTCAGGTGGGTCAAATGCAGAATTCGGAAAGCTCTGATTTTTCTCAGTGATGCTTGCAGATGTTTTGCAAGTCAAATTGGGCTGTGGCAAATTTTGCTCAAAGTGGTCTCATCGTCCTTCTGACCCCAACAGTGTCCGACGTGTACGAGGAGGACCTCTTCTACAACCCCACAGAAGAGGCCGTCCTGAAGGAGGTGGTGGAGCTTATCGAGCGAAGCCTGCGCAAAGCCAAAGACACGCCGTGCGCGCTGCGCTGCGCCAAGCTCCTCATCCCCGAGCGGCTCCTGGAGCGCATCGGGGGCGAGCTCCTGCACCTGGCGGCCAGCGAGCCGTGCGGTCTACGCGGCGCCCTGGTGGACCTGTGCGTGGAACGGGGGCCGCAGTGCGAGAGCGTGGCCCAAATCTCGGCGGATCCGTATCTGGTGCCCACCTTTCAGCTCACTCTGGTACTGAGGCTGGAGTCCGGGGGGCTGTGGCCCAAGATTCAAGGACTTTTTACTTCCAAAGCGCCAGCGGGAAGACAAGCCATCAAGCTGAGCACTGGATTCCGTGTCATCAAAAAGAAACTGTACTGTTCTGAGGAGATGTTGATTGAGGAATGTTGAACATGACCTTCTAACATGGAAGAATCTTACAGCGGTACGCGTGAAGCATTCTCAAGCGTAAAACGTACGTTTGTATAGAAACCGCCCAAATGGCAGCTACAGCTATATGGTTATTTAAAAACAAATAACAAGAAAAATTATTTAGCATAACAGCTTCTAGTCAGACGTCATTCCATATTCGTGTGGACGCTCATTTATTTGATATTCAAATGCTCATGTGACATTGCACATTGTTTGCACAATTTTTTTTGTTTTGCTTTTTGTATTTTCACAATGGCAAAAAAAAATAAATTATTTTTTTTAAACGGGTGGAGTCATTTTTTAATGTATACTGATTATATATATATTGATGATAACATAATAATTATACATATATAATATATATGTATTAATTATATATACATATATAAATTCTAAATTGTCTTTAAGAGAATTTACAAAAAAATCAAGGTGCATTTTTTTGTCTTAATTGTATTTAAGAAAAAAAAATATATACTATATATATATATATATATATATATATATATAAATTGTGCATAATAAAGGAAGGAATTGTACTTTTTTCAGATTTTAATAATATTCATATATCAGAAAACCTTTATTCGTCCCACAATAGGGACATTTTATATTGTTTTATTTTTATATACATATTTTTTTCTGATTTTAATAATATTAATTGAATTTGTATTATTAAACACATGGAAAAAAAACCTGGACTCATACATTTTAAATAGCACAGCCAATTTATGACAGGTCAATGCAGTTACATATATTAAATATGCTTTTATACTGTATTTTTATATTTTGCACTATGAACAGTTTTTTATGTCACTTTTGTGAAGTTGACTATTAAAGGCTTTCTGATTCTGATTGTGAAATATAAATATAGAAGAAAAACGAGAAATGTTAAACCCCATGTATGTATATGATATTTTACAAGGATAATTTGAAGTTAGGATTAAATTTGGGCCAATGAGGGAGGCTTTTGCTGCGAAGATGAAGTCAAAAGTTACTTTGCATGAACCGAGCATGATCTGCATCTTAAGGGGAAGGTTGTCGAAATCTGCCCGGTGACACACGACCCAAAAAAAAAACAGCAAGGCCTTTTTGAGAACATGACACTGCACTTCCTGCCGAACACATGCGGCACAACCGGCCAAGTAACGTGAACGTGCGGGCAGCAGCGATCCCAGCTGCGGCCTTGAAAAAGTGCTGACGAGGCGCTTTGCTTTAAGTCTTGTTTGTTCAGCTCCGAAACACAAAGCGACCACGCTGTTGTTAAGCATTTCCACTTGTTTTTTTTTTAATTTCATTGCCCGATATCGCCCGGTAAAAACACGGTGGGAAGAGTTTTTTAGGAGACTAACAATGCAATGATTCCAAGCAACCGAAAGAAACCTTTGAAAAACAGGGAAGTATTGTGCAAAGGTCTCCATTTGCCAATCGGCTTCTCTCAACGACCTTTTCCTCAGCAAGAGTAACAAGGTCAAGAGACATGTGAGGCAAACCAGACTGGTGTGAGGTGGCATCGGGGCAAAAGAAGATGCCAGTGTGGATAAAAGCTGCAATTTTTGCATCGCTTCTTTAACTCATTCACTGCCATTCATTAATTTATTCAGGAATTAAAAATATAACATAGAGCGCCATTCCTGAATTTGTTTTTTTCATGCTTGGGTGCCGATAAAGCGCCAGCCAAGGCCTCTGGCATTTTTTTCTTTTCCACAAGGGGGCAGTATTTTTCTTTTTTTCCATGATAGCACTTTGCTCCAGCTATAGCTGTTGTTAAAGCGCTATATGAACCAATATTGCCTTCTATTTTGCACAGCCGCCCCCATTTCAAGCTCATATAACTCCAGACCCATATCATTTAGGAATTAACTCTTATTTCCCGATGAAAGAAGATATTCTAAGGTTTCTTACGCTGCATTGAATGTTTATGTAGTCTTAAAACTCAATATTCTGTGGGTCCTGGAATTCAAGTGACAATGACAAAAACCCTGGCACTGGGGTGAACACTTTTTTGCACATGTCTGGCAGTGAATGAGTTAATGAGTAACAGATGAAGAGGTAGCCAAATGGCACGCCGCTTTTTTTTTTTTTTTGTTGTTCACTGTTGTGAACAGTCGGGCATGGTCGAGGCCAAGGTTAGAGGTTTGCATTAAAATGTGGATGGTTCTTGTTTCATTGAGTAAGCAGATATTTTTGAGGGGAAATTTGTATATTTGTCTCTGGTCCTTGGCCTTTTTTATGGTCAAACAATTCCACATGTTTGTTTGTGGTTTCGGACCCGCCGCATTTTGCTCTTAGCGAGACATCTGCGGCGAATGCCAGAACACGTGCCAAAAACCAGACGTGGTCTTCAGTTGGCGTGGTGACATGTAAAAATCATTGGCGTTAGCATGGGGAATTTGCACCCACCTGTGGCCTTCTGGAATGGCCTTCTGTCAAACAGATGCGACAAGAGACGGTCGTTCAAGCTAGGACGACTACCGGTTAAAGGCTAGCGTATGGGGTTTAGTCTTTGGGGTTAGCATTGTGACCTATTGGGACTCATTGAAAATCCACTGTGACCATTCACATGACTGTGACTTTCAAAATGGACTCGAAAATTATTTTTAAACACCTTTGTGGCCGAGACATCAATGACAACATAGGTGATGAGACAATAGGCGAGTGTTTCCACATGCTTTCTGCATAGATTGAAAGGGGTCCCTTGCAAGGTGCAACTGAAACGTTCCCATTGATAAAAATGATCCCCGTGCAATAAGGTATTAAAACCCAGTTTGGCACACGGGAACTAATCCTTACCCCTTTTTGCTTTGTCACTTTTTAACCAGTTTAGCAGTAGCCGCTGAGTCAAGTGTTCCATGTCAAGTTGTCTTCGGGAGGGAAGCGCATCTTTTTACAGCTAGGTCAGTCTGAAAGGGACACAAAAAAAGAATCAATATAAACAGACAATGATTATCAGCTTTTGATGTTTTTTTTGGACTGACAAAGTGACAGGGTTTTTGTCATTGTCACTCGAATTCCAGGACCCACAGAATGTTGAGTTTTAGAACTACATTAACATTCAATGCAGCGTTAGAAACCTTAGCCTCTCTTCTTTCATCAGAAAAAAAGAGTTAATTCCTAAATTATATGAGCCTGGAGTTTTACATGAGCTTGAAATGAGGGTGGCTGTCCAAAATACAATGCCATACATACATATTGGTTTATGTAGCACTTCCAAATATTATTTCTTTTAGCATATTTCCTTTGCGAAATAACTTTATTTCCTTACTTGCAAAAAAATAAGGAGGACTTCAACCATGTAAGGAGGCGGTGATCTCGGACAATTTGGCGCAGCTCGGCGTCCGGGCTCTCTGCGCCCTCTGATAGAGATCCGAGTCACCGAAATAGCGCGCTCTGTAAAGCATGCCTTCTTCTGCGAAAGAGAGGGGGAAAAAACATTCAAAAGGTACATGAAGTGTGCAGGGTTGATGTAGTTTATACAAGTTGACAATGTACTTTGTTGTTTTTCTTTCCAGCAATTGTTCCGCAATGTGGATATATAATCGTCTTCCACCGTCTCCTCCAGGCGCTTGCGATTCCCGTCGTTGACGTCTTTGGGGAAGTTCTCGGCCACGTAGTAGGTCACCTTCAGGTTCTCCGTCAGCCGCTTCTGCGTGTGACCTGCTGATCTGCCACGTGACGAAGCGACAGGGAGATACGTTGTGACACATCTGGAATAAAAGTCAAAATAGTATTATTTATTTTTTTATAGACTCACGGACGATAGCTGAGGCTGTAGGTGGGGCCTTTGACCATGATTTGACTAAGAGCAGACACAATAACCAGGATGAGGATGGGCAGGACCTGCACGAAGAGAGCAAAGCCCCCCTGTAGAGAGAAAAAAAAATATTTAGCTTCTGGAGAATACCTGTAATTTGTAATATACTGAGGCCAGGTGGCTAAAACGTCAATCACTCCTATTGGCCAAAAAAGGCAAAATTGCTCTGAGACAAAATACTCACATCTCGTGGTCGCTCTCTTCTTTGTGGCCTCTGGTGATGCCTCCTTCCATTTGTGTGTACATGGTGACTACCTATACAATAATACAAGGTAAATACTTCATCAAAAAAGTTAAACGCGGAGAGCGGCTAGGCGTACTCGCTGGGTAACCTCCTCCAAAGAACATGTTGAAGAGGTCCTCAGGGGAAATATCGGCGTCAAAGTTGCCATCTGCCTGGCTGGAAGGATGCTGCCTTTCCTCGCCGCACGCATCATACTGTCGTCTTTTGTTGGCGCTGCTCAGCACGGCGTACGCATTCCCAATGGCTGTTCATTTAAAACATACATAAAAGCGTGAGAAAGAATGTATGACGACAACATCTTTTAGTTTAATTGTACATATCGGCAATAAATAGCTCAAAGTGTTGATAATAAAGGTGACCTTTAAATGCTTCTGTAGCACCAGGAGCCTGATTTTTATCTGGATGGAATTTTAATGCAAGCTTTCGGTAAGATCTTTTAAGTTCATCCTCGGAGGCGTCCTTCTGCACACTGAGGATCTCGTAGAAATCTTTGCATTGCTTGATCCTGCACAGGGATTCAAAAATAATAATACTTTTTTAATGATGCTCGTAGTTATGTTTTGCATTCTATTATAACTTATTTTCTTTTATATAGATCGGTTACCTTCGCACAGCAGCCACCTGCTCCGCGGTGTAGGACTTTAAGGTATCTGAGGGGTTCTTCTCTTGAGGTCTGTTATGGTCACTTTGGTTCTGTCGTAGTCGAGGCCCTGAGTTTCCATTCAAGTCCACTTGAATGCCTTGTTTGGGTGCAAAGCCGTTCTTGGAGATGAGCTCCAGTAACACTAAGGACAAACAATAACAACGCAGTCAGTGGTTGTCAATTGAACCCAGATTTTTTTTTCAGCAAAGAAGAAAAAGAAAAAAACAAAACAAAAAGAAATTGATCCTTCTTTGAAAAGAAAGGCACTTGGCGCCGCCTTGTGGCGTCTTTTGGTGTTTCAGGGGCAAGCTGCTTTTCACTCAACATTGAAGGGGAGATTTTTAAAATATTTTAATAAGATGAACTAAATAGTTGGAGCAACACTATCTTGAAACGATGTGGATTGGTTGAACATTTTGGTGTGAAAATATAAAATTCACAATTCGTTATTTGTCAAATTTACTATTAACTTCAAATATGAATGAAAAATAAACATGGATGGAAAATGGATGTGTGAATGGATCAAGCAACAGTATTAATGCTAAAGTGTTAATGAAAATGTATTAATTGTATTTATTGCGCTGTGACCCAAACTGTTCCAACACGAACTGTCCAAAATGGCCTCTGGTCCAAGCATTAATATTGAAAGAACTGATTTTAAAAATATGCATTTATGTGTGTTCAATTATATTATGCGTTGTGGTTGCGTCCGGGGTCGGTAATATCACAGCAGGATTACCCCCCACCAAAAGCGCTGTACATCACCCTGTATTTGCACATAGACATCCATGCAGAAGGCCGATGATGCGTTCAAGTGCTAGTAAATCCGACTTACCCCTCGCCTTCTCGGTGGGGAAGAGCCTCTGGGCCTTTTCCAGGAACCTCCTCGCCTTGTCCGGCTCCTCGCTGCCCATAGCCGCGGTGGCGATGTCGATGCACCTCTCCGCCTCATCCCGGTTCACCTCCATGGTGATGGTGGACCTCGGATGGGTTAGCGGCAGGACCGGAAGTCAGGAAAGCGGTACGGTTATGTCATGCGCACTGTGACGTCACCAAACGCAATGTATATGGATGTAATTCACCTTTCGAATTCTGTACATCGCTGGAGACTTCAAGAAATGGGTTAGCATCGCGAGCAGGGCATGACCAGTAGTGTAGTAATTTATCCACTAGAGGGAGAAAAATCCCCAAATACAAAAATGTAGGTCAAAGACGCGGATGTGTCATATTTACAGTGTTCAAAAACATAAAAATAATCGAATACAACGAAACGTGGCCCTAATGATTGTGCATATATTAACCCACTAATTAAAAGACATGGCATCGTAAGATTACCGATATTTTTTGCTGTTTTTTTAATTAATTGCATAATTGTATAGGTATTTATTTGTATAGCTTTTTTTTGGGGGGGGGGTGTTTATTCATTTTATCATATATTTGTATTTGAACTACTCAGAAAAACTGAAAATATATTGACACGGATGGATTTTCAAGCGGTAATGGAGTTGCATGAATGAAGTATACGTCCCAGTTCAGTTCGATTGGGCATTCAAACACTCCCCCCGGCAGGGAGTGGTCACTGAATTTAGATAACAGTAGTCCAAACCTATATTGAACCAATGCACATATTTTACATGGATGCCTTTTCTCTTCCTTTCATAACTTTGCTGCTGTGAAATGTAAATTTCTCCACTGAGAGACGAATAAAGGCACATCCAATCCAATCCAACATGCAGTTTGATTGAATTTATTTGTACTGCCTGTCACTACGCATTGCTGCGTAGTTAAACATGCATGCACATTAGTACTCTCCCACAAATAAAATCAATAATCACAAAGGAAATAATTCCAATTTGATATCAATGGTCGATTGGATAGTTCCGTTATACCAAACTTGTACGTCGATGCGTTTACGTGCTGCTGGAACCGTTCCTAATTTAAATGTTCTATTGTTTGTGACGGCACTCCTGTCATTCCACGGGGTGTGCGTGGTGGTGTGGGACACTTTGTGTGCGTGTGAAAGGTGCGCTTGACAGGGGTGCGCGTCTAGGTGGGTGGAAAGGGGGTTAGACGAGCCTAATAATTGCACATCTGGATGCAAAGCGAAGAAGAGGTGGTGAACAGCAGATGGACCGTCAACCAATCAGAGAGCAGAAAGTGAGCAGCGAGCTACACGCCGATTGGCCGCAGAGCCGCAGAAGCACCTCGCGCTTCCCTATCTCTTTTTGGTTTTGATGCGACACACTTCTCTCTGTTCTTTTATTTTCCGTTCAATACAAGACGAACGGTTGGCATTCAAGGCTTCTTTAATCCTGCTTTAGGTGAGTTGTTAAAGTTGTCTGCAGCTCACCCCCCCCCCCCGCCCTCCACCGGGTCTCCATTATTTTCAAGGAGCCTGTCATATCGACGTTACGCAACGATCGCGAGTGGCCTGAGCATCACCGTATCCGTCGCCTTTCCGCCTCCCTTCCATTGGACTAGACAACCGTTCTAACCGTTGTTTTGTATTTTTCCGTGGTGGCCGAAGAGCCTTGATCCAGCCAAACCCGACATTAACACCAACCGCGATGACGGAGGCGGAGGAGCAAAAACAGAAACAACAACAGCCTGCATCCAGCAGCGACTCTCCGATGGAAGCCCCCTGCAGGGAAGACGCGTTCGACCACACGTACGAGGAGAAGCAAGGCCCCAAGCCGCCGAGGATCGTCGTGTGGAGGAACGTTATCCTCATGACCGTGTTGCATCTAGCTGCCCTGTACGGCGTGCTACTCGTCCCCAGCGCCTCGCCTGCTACCCTGTTGTGGTGTAAGTGGACTTATATCGCGACTTACAATCTCCTGTTTGTTCACTCACAATGCCGTTTTTATTTTTATCAAATCCTCACAAGTGGATTACACTTGAGTTAATGGTAGCAAGATTTGGGAATGTCTGTCAAAGGTCATAATGTGCTTTCGTTGAAATCATTTAGGCGGTAGTCTTTCTGTGTGGAGTTTTTATATGCTTTCCACGCCTATGTGGCTTTTCTCCAGGTGCTCTGATCTTCCTCCCGCCTTCCAAAAAACAATGTATGACAGTTTGATAGGGCGCTCCAAATTTTGATTGTCTGGTCGCATTTGTTAGGGAGTTTCAATCCAGGTTCCAAAATACCTGTAGTGGTATTGAGATGTAAACTGAGGCTGTTGAAATGCACTTCTAACAGTATCTTGACTTGGATGGCAATTTGGAATGAACGTGTCAAACTGTGGCCTCAGTGGATGTACAAGTCAGTCCATAAATCTCAAAAATCTCAAACCACAAATAATTTGATATAAGAAAGCTTAGACTCTTTGAACTAATGTTTGGGGGTCTAACCGGGATTATATAAAAGTGGAAAAACACGCTGAATGTAATTACAAATAAATGGAGTGTCATCAAAGTCTGTCTATGCGCCTCATAATCCAGTGCGCCGTATGTATGAAAAACGTTTTAAAACGTCATTCATTGAAGGTGCCTGTTATAATGCAGTGCACCTTATGTATGGAAAAGGTTTTAAAATATGCCATTCGTCGAAGGTGCGCCGTATATTCCAGTAAATACGGTAATTTCCTTCCATTGGAAGCTTTACGGTTGTCCAGGCTTACAAGTTAAAAGCATTGTCTTTTATTTAAAAAAAAGGACATTGCAATAAAAGCTGTGTTGCTTTGTTGTGTTTTTTTGTTGTGCGTGTAAAAAGCTATTACTGATAACGGGGGTGTTAAAGGGTCTTTGAACTCTTTATGATGACATGCGTGGATGACATAATCAGTCTAGTCGCTTTCAAATTTGCTGTTGGAAAATGTGATGGGGGCAAAGGCTACATCAGTCAGGTCATTCAAAGGAGATAATACAAAATAGATTACATATTATTATTATATCATATATCATTGAAGGCATATTTTGTTGGAGATTGAGATGCTGTTCTTACAAATTTGAAGTGGAGTAGCAATGGCAATGGTTGATTATAGACAACATAGAAAAATCATGTTGCGTTGCCCGCATGTGAACGGCAAATAAATCAAAATGCAATGAGTCAGTGATCATGTGCAACTTTATGACTCCGTTCACACAACTGTGCGACATGCCTTGACTTGTAGCTTATTCAGTTGAATGCTAAAACACGGTTTGTTCGGCCCTTAAAATAAAAGAACGCCACAGTGAACACTGACGGCGAATGTTTTGTCACGCCCTTAAAAATCTTTTGAATTGACTTAAGCTGTTTTTTTAACTCATTCATTGCCAGACAATGTGCAGAAATGTGTCCACTTCAGTCTCAGGGTTTTTTTGTCATTGTCACTCAAATTGCAGGACTCACAGAATATTGAGTTTTAGGATGACAAACATTCAATGCGGCGTAAGAAATCTTACTCTCTTCTTTCATCAGAAAAAAGAGTAAATTCCTAAATTATATGGGCCTGGAGTTATATGAGCTTGAAATGAGGGCAGATGTCCAAAGTACAATGCAATACATTCATATTGGTTGATGTAGCGCTTTAGCAACAGCTGAAGCTGGAACAAAGCGCTGACAAGGAAAACAGGGAAATGATGCCCCCTTGTGGAAGGGAAAATAACATTACCAGAGGTCTGGCCAGCATTTTATCAGCACCACAGCAAGAAAAACCAAACCCCGAAAAAATTCGGGAATGGCGCTTGACATCCTATTATCAATTAATTCCCAATTAAATTCGGGAATGGCAGTGAATGAGTTAATGTCCTGTAGAGAAGCTATTGGAGAGCTTTCGGGATTGCATGTTGACGTGCGTTTTGTGTCTTTTGCAGCTGTGCTTTGCTTTTTGCTAAGTGCTTTAGGAGTGACAGCAGGTGCTCACCGCCTGTGGAGTCACAGATCCTACAAGGCCACTCTACCTTTAAGGATTTTCCTGGCCGTGGCCAACTCCATGTCCTTTCAGGTACCAAAAAACTAAACACACAAAATAATATAAAAATAAAAATAAAAATAAAAATAAACCATACTAATACTACTGTCAGTCTTTGGCTATTCATGCTAAATTATTTGCCCTCCACCCTGCGGACAGAACGACATCTACGAGTGGGCTCGCGACCACAGGGTCCACCATAAGTACTCGGAGACGGACGCCGACCCACACAATGCCGTGCGCGGCTTCTTTTTTGCCCACATTGGCTGGCTGCTGGTGCGCAAACATCCCGACGTTATCGAGAAGGGACGCAAGGTGGAGCTTCACGACTTGCTAGCTGACAAAGTGGTCATGTTTCAGAGGAAGTGAGTACATTTTGGCTATTTTAGAAAACAAATTCAATGCAAAATGATCAGGATAGTGCTTTCACAATATATGCTGCCAGTCTGGTTTCACAAGGTCATTCAAGCATGTTGGCATTGACACACAAATGTAAACAACGATGCCGCCTGACGACGGTAAGGAAATATACTTTCACTTGTGTCTCTTTCCTCCGAACAGACACTACAAGCTATCGGTGGTGCTCATGTGCTTCTTCGTGCCAATGTTTGTGCCTTGGTACTTTTGGGGCGAGTCCCTGCGGGTGGCCTACTTTGTGCCGGCGGTACTGCGCTACACGCTAGTGCTCAACGCCACCTGGCTGGTCAACAGTGCCGCGCACATGTGGGGCAACCGGCCGTACGACCAGAACATCAACCCCCGGGAGAACAAGTTTGTCACGTTTAGCGCCATAGGTATGATGACACAACGCGAGCAGACATGGTAGCGAAGAGGCAGCCTGTTGGGGATGCTCTTTCGGTGCTTTATATACTAGAAATGGACATTTCACTGCTGCAAAATGACAAATGGCACAGACATTCCTCCCAATCAAAAACAGTGCTGGCATATCCGCTCAGCAGTCGCCTCCTTCATAAATGTCGTGGCCAAAAATGGTAAAAACGACAGCTGCCGACTCGGGCGCCATCTTGGACTTCCAAAATGAACCAAAACTACACAGCCCATTTAAAAATCCCATTGACAGGCTAACAAGAAACTAGCTTAGCCTAGTAAATGCAAGGAATCACGATACTTCATTTTTTTCCATTCTATATCGTAATATAATGTCCCAATGTATTTTTGATCCAGGCGAAGGATTTCACAACTACCACCACACATTCCCCTACGACTACGCCACCAGCGAGTTCGGCTGCAAGTTCAACCTCACCACCTGCTTCATCGACCTGATGTGCTTCCTGGGCCTCGCTAAGGACCGGAAGCGAGTATCTCACGAGACGGTGTTGGCACGAGTGCAGCGGACGGGCGATGGCAACTATCGCAGTGGCTAAAAAAATATTGATATCAAAATGGCCGGACCTCGCCGAGCTTGAAACGTAAAATAAAAACCTCCACAAGTTTTATTGTTTTTGTTTTGGGGGATGGAGTTTCATCTCTTCATCCACTACGTGGAGTCTTGAATCGGCTTCACAGGAGGAGGTGCGGTGGATGCGACCACATTTTTGCGGTATTTCGTAGCTCTAACTCGAATTTGTGAAGCCGATTTAAAATAAACAAACACGTTTTAGCTAAGCTTGCAGATTTCTCATGTTCAATTGGGTTTAGATCAATGGCAAAAAAGTTTTGCATTTGAAGTGAAGTAATTTGGGGCGGGGGGAATCTTTGCTGTTTTCCAAGTTTGCTAAGTTAGCCACATTAGCCATGCTACACAATTAATAGTTAGCATCGTTTGGTTGAAGAAAAAAATCTGATTCCAAATATTCAAAATTAAACCAAACGGAACAAAATGGTTCCCTATTGTGGTGAAATTTTACAAAAATGCCATTTATCTAGTGCCATTTTTTCTCTGAACGCGCTTTGTGGATGTTTTGGGATATTCTCGTGGCTTTTTTTTTCCTCGCAACATCACCGTTTGATGTAGCAGCCTGGTCATGTGACCACGCGGCCATTCATCCATGCATGATAATGGTACATGCTTTTGTCGGTGAGCGGCATTTAACTTCAAGCCCCTTTTGAGCGTCGGGTATTACAGAATACTTATTTATGTATTTATTGTTGCCGTTCTTTTTTTTGAACCGCAAGCCTTCAAAACCCCTTTTTTGTATCTTTTAGCTGGAATTGGCGCATCTGTTTGACTTTGTCCACCCTTGATCCTCCCTTAAAAAATGTCAGGAAACTACCAAATGCCTTATGACTTGAATTCATTCCTTCAGCCATTCTGTCCCGACAAAAAAAAAAAAAAATGCTAAAATGAAAACGAGCTCCATGTTTACAGAGGCATAGTTGGAATTAGAATTCAAAGTAGCATTGGAATAAAGATTTTGATATCAAATGTCAACAAAATTCTGCCCTCCATGTCTCCAACGAATGTGCCAAGACGGTGGCGACGCCACACGCTGTGCATCCACCCCTCAAATTAAAGTTGTCCCCAAAGCGACGAGTCATCGCAAAAAGTCTTGAATTGTTTTGTCAAAATGCTCAGTTCGGAAATAAAGTTCACAATATTTTCAAGACACTGTGTCATTTTTGTTGGGTGCCTTAAGAATTTAGCCGACATTGCCAAAAACGGAAGATGGCAGTGTTTTTGTTGTCCATTTAAAAGGAAATTTGAAATTAAAACTATTCAAGCACCATTGTGTGAAAATAGGATGCAAAGTGGACAGAAGACATCCAAAAAATGGCATTGCGTTTGCATTGAAAGGTATTATTCAAATATCCTGACCCCATTTACGGGTTCCAGTTCAGTGCGTGCAGCCCAAGAAGAGAATCATGACTCAGTCTGCTGCTCCGTGTGGCGTGATGTTTGGGAATATGAACTCACCGCAGGGCTTGCATGACTGCAGGGTTACTCGAGTTCAAGGTCACCCAAAAAATGAACACACTGACCCAACCTTTAGTTCCTGACTTCTGATTATCCTTTCACCAATGGCGGCGGGTGAACTTTGTGTCAACATAACATGAAATGCGCGAAGACTGTTATGTAACAAGTCCTTGAAGGCAGTAAAACTCTGCCCTCCCAAAGGTGATGCCTTGGAAGGCTTTCAAAAAACATGGGAATTGGGAGGAAAAGGGATCAAGTGTGACTGCTACCTTTCATAAATGCAAAATACAATGATATCAACTCATGCAAATAGCACACATTTAAAATATGTAAAAAAAAAAATACAGGTACATTTTAAAATGACTGCATGAGTCGAATGCAAACAGAATATGACTTGCGGCATTTTTTGTTCCGGTACCAAGCCATTAAAAATATAAATAAAACAATTATTCTTTTAATCATGAGTCAGAATTATTTTTACATTTCACCTTTGAAATACAGTAACCAACTTTAAATATTGATATTTCCTTGGCTTAGTTTATATTTATATTTATGACACAAATGTAAAATACATTTTTCATGACACAAATGCAAAATACATTTTTCATGACACAAATGCAAAATACATTTTTTGTTACAAATATATATATATATATATATAAATTATATATAAATTATACACATATAAAACCATATATACATACACATATACATATATATGCGCACACATACATATATATAAATCCATATATATATATGTACATGTGTGTGTATAGATGTATGTGTATGTATATATATATGGATTTATATATATTGATGTATGTGTATATATTATATTACTTATGTTATACTTGGAAAACTTTTGTCATACATTGAAGGTGAGCCTTCTATATGGAAAAAGTTTGAAAATACATCATTCATTGGGGGTACTCTTTATATTCCAGTGCGCCGTTTACACCAGAAAATACGATACTTCACCTTTCTAAGTGAAACAGTTTCTATCATTCTATCTATCCATAAACTTCATTTTGGTGCCAAAATAAAGAGCGGCAGCCTTGAAATGGAAGGTACAACTTTATTTGAAAAGTGGAGGGAAAAAAAATCAGACATGGGTTAAATAAGCAAAATTGATCATTCTGTATAAACATTTGTGCAAACCAAAAAAAAAAAAAAAAAATAGCACGTACACGTACACAAACACACACACACAAAAGGAGGCACTTTACTGCCTTTTTCCTTCCGTGACATGGCAAACAATCCCACCAGATTATGCAGTGCTTTCCAACTATGCCATCTACTGTACAAGTACTTAAAAAGTCAAGTAGAAGACAAAGCCAGGAAACTGCAACGTCAAATGAAATTAATATGCTGATCATTCATCCGCTGCTAAATTACAGACCGAATATGGTGGGGGAAAAAATGGCACAATTCATGAATGGATCGGTGCACTATGGCAAATTTCTTACATGTTTTTGTTTTATTTCATACATCTGATTATAAAACCGTCCGCCAACAACAAAATCACACTAAAGCATACAAATGTTTTATTTTGTACATCGTTTGTTCCGCCACAAGTTTCAAGATACATTCATTTAACCCATCCCATGATACGATGAAGACCACCATTCGCTCACGTAAGAAAAAGGAAATAAATATGAAGATTTTCTTGTTGTTTTTATTCACCGAGGCGAAGGCCGTGTGGCTCAAACGGCCAGTTTGTTGGCGATGGTCATGACCACTTTGAGGATGGGCATGAAGGCAGAGATCTCGCTAAAGTTGCTGCTGCTCACTACCAGGGTGTGGACCTCCAGGGCGCGCTGGTAATGCTGGCTGGCCACGCAGCGGCCGATCTCGTGCAGGCCGTTTAGTATGTTGGGCGAGAGCTGAGAAGAGGTGCCATTCGTGAAAAGCGCAGGAAGACGGCGGTCAGAGTGATGAGGATGAAAGTCGCATTGGTGAAATGGGAAATCAAGTGGAGGCGTGGTCGATGGCGTCAAAAGTATCCAATAGGTTGAAGTAACTTTCTTTCAATGCTTTATTATAAAATCCGACCGGTTTTAAAATTCAATCATTCAATATCGGGTTGGAGAGGATGACATTTAAACAAAAGCACCAGAGTCTGAGACTCAGGACACAGAATTGCCTTATAGATGAGATATTTTTGAGAAATACGTCAACATGTGACAAGTTGCTGAAAAAAAATGGAGGTATGAACCTCAACTTGTGTATTACAGGTAATTTCATTATTGGTTTTTGTTTGTGTTACCGGGGTTTAAAATGTTTGCAAACCACACTTTTAAATAGATATATTTCATTTCAAGAAAACCTTCATAGAACCGCAATGTGCTTGTAATATGATATGAGTGGCACTGAAAAATTCCTTACCGACTGCTCCCTCAACTTGTCATACAGGCATCCCAAACGCTTGGCTGCGTCGTCAAGCTTCCTCTTGGTTTGCTGTGAATAAAAGAATTGAAATAACTACAATGGCCTCTTAATTTATGGGCTTACCTGTTCAAGTAGATATGATTTAATAATCATAAATGTTTTATAGGTTAGGCTTATGCAAAGGCAGTGTAAATGAGTGGGTAAGCAAGTTTGGTTGAACTATAGGTACCAATATACAATAAAAGTCCCCTTTTAGTGAATGACAAAGTCACTTTGAAGGCTCACCGGGTCTGCTGCCGCGAGCTGGCAGCGCTGCACCAGACTGTCAAAGGTGGATTTGAGCACCATGTGCTCAGCGGGGATCTCCTTCTGCTCCACTCGCTCTGCCGGGAGCTGCTGGAGGAGCTGAGGGTGGATATGCAAACAAAGAATGAGGTGGAATCGACGTGGGTGATTCTGACATGCAGCAGGGGCACTTGGGTCAGACGCTGACCTGCATGTTGGGCTCCTGAGGTGCTCCGGGGGGTACTTGGGTGTTGTTATGCTGCTGAGGGGCCTCACCCGGAAAACCCATCACGGGTGCGGTGATGGGAGCGGGTGGAGTGTAGTTATCGGGAACCTGTTTCACACATCAAACTATTAAAATCGGACATTTTTCATCGGTGTGTTAGTTAACATTGGACAGCCATTTTTTGTACATCACAACAGACATGGAATTATCGACAATTTTAGGGGGCTTTGCTGCACCCGAATGAGGCAATAGCTTAGCTTTGGTGGCTTCTGCCTAACAGGCACAGTGCAACTATTTTCCGCCAATGAGCTGATGCAACAATTTAATGGGATTCCTATGCAATACGAGACTTTGGAGAGAAACTAAGTGTACCTTCTTAGTTCTAGGTCCACTTCGTACCGTTGGTGGATCATTCCAGCCTTCTTGGGACACTAAAACAGAGACGAAAATAAACATTTGCATGTTGAGCTCAAGAATAATTTGTTAAATTTATCAAGCTGGCAAGACCTGTTTTGTTCAAATACTTGATAATCACCCAACAGCAATCAAGCAGATGCCTTTGAATGCTTGAATTCACACTCAAATGTGGAATTATTGTAATATTCCAGCAGCAAAAGCAAGAGGCAGCAGACATACGATACGTGTCCAGAAAAATAGAGCTTTCAATTTAATGCCAAAGTCAAGAAAAAATTATTGAAGCAAATTGTCAAGATGTCTATTTTTCTGGCTTCATTTGAACTTTTCTCGCAAAAGCATTGCTAACACTGTCACCTTGGGGGTCAGACTGGGTATTCAGCCAAGGAAAGAATCCTGCAAGTAACATGAGGAGGACAGGAGTGTAACGTAACCATCACTGACGATGCGCACATCAAGTCAGAAGATGTGAGACAAGAAAAAGATGGAAGCTAAAGTGAAAGAGAAGGCACCAACCTGGGGGAGGAGGAGCGACAGGTGAGGTCGCAAAGGGCTTTGCAGCAGGGGCTCCGGGGCCCCCTTGCGGGTAGCCTGATCCAATCGGGGCATAGGGGCCGGTTGCCATGGGGGGTGGATGCCCCTGGCTGTGGAGCCCTCCGGGGTACATGGGGACGGGGGCTCCGGGCTGGGAGCTCGATGGCATGGAGGTAGACGGCATAAAGCTCGTTGGTGGAACCCCAGGGCTGGGCATGGGGGGGAGGCCCCCAGGGGCTGACGACGGGTGTTGCAGAGAAGGTCCTGACAAGTTAGCGGCCGGCATGGTGGGGCCTGTAGAAGAGAACACTGAGGGTCCGCTCATAGGGGATGGCTGGAATGGCTGATGAGGAACAAAACCTTCAAGACAGAAATTAATTCAAACATCAAATTCAAGATGCGACAGACGAATCAAGTTCTCGTGATACCTGGAGCTGGGTGCTGCGGGTACGGAGGTCTCATGGTTGGCGGCGGCAGCCCATGAAGAGACGGAGGCACACCTGGGCCGGAACTACTTGGAGCAACTTGAGGCTGAAAAAGAGTTGATGTCGGCATGGGAGGCTGCTGTTGCTGCTGATGATGAGTGGCAGGAGGAGCCCGGTACTGATCCTTCATTTGAGAAAGAGAACAATACTGAATGCTGCCCCATCTACTTTTTATAGCGAGTAAGAAAATGATGAAGCACGAATCCATACCATGATTTGTGCTTTCTGTCCAGGAGTGTGAGATGCAGCAATGGGCTTGGCTGTGCTTGGAGCCTCTCCCTGAGCATGGAACAGTCTGTTTCTCAGCATGGTGAGTCCAGGCTGGGGAAACAACTCACATCAATCAGACACAAGTTAATTTTCACTTGACGTGGGACAAAATAAGGACAAAAAGCTCACTTGATTGGAATTGTCCGGCAGGTAGGCCATGGCAGTGGCCAGGCTGCCCTCTGCGGCCAGGATGCCGGCGTAGCACGTCAACTTCTCGGCCAGGACGGGGCTCTGCACCGCCACCTCGCTGTTGCGGAGGCGTTCGATTGATTTGCGCAGCATAATGACTTTCTCCACCAGATCCTGAAAAAAAAAAAAGAACAAACAACTTAGAGTTAAAGCATTCTGAGCTCAATATAAAAACATGTTTCAAGTGCAATTTTAATTATCTTCTTGCCTTGAACTTGAAAAAAACCTTCTGCATAAAATCAGATTAATAATAAAATATTAAAGAATGTGGATACAATTACATGTTAAGGGAATTATAATGTTTATTTGGCTTACTTACAAAGCATTGACTAGCGATGCTCATGATACTTTCAACTAAAAATTGCTTCCAGAATTTTCTTTACCTCCAGGCCGAGAGGAGTCGAGCAGTCCCTGTGCAAAGCCCAACACTCCACAAGCCTTTCGATGTTTCCGGAGCAGATGTAACACAAGCACGCCTGTAGGCAGCGTTTCTCCAATCCTCCTCGCTCCAAGCGGCCTCCCAGGATATCTAGCCCCCAGACATTGAATATGACGTAAGCGAAAGAGGCTCCTTTTTGTGACAGTTGCGTAATCTTACCGCACAGCTGGGCAAATTCTTCGGGGTGAGCGTAGGTAAGGAGAGCTGCGAGCGCCTCCTTCCAGTTGTCCAGCTCGCAGCTTTGCACGATATCTCTCCAGTTCTGCGTCACCACTGACGATATAAGCTACAAAAAAAGACTACATTTAATTAAGACTCTGACACCCCCTTTTTGCTAAATCATTTTATTTTATAAAAATCTTACAATGCCTCACCATGGAGATGCTGTTCTTCTGTTTGCTCAGGTATTTCTGCTGGGTCTTCTTGAGCAGCTCCTCACCGCCACTGATGGACAGCAAGATGGCTTCGGCGTAGCGGCCGTCGCTCAAGCACAAATCCACTGCGCCCTCAAAGTTGCCCACCAGCAGCGCCTGGCTTATCAAACCGTCTGTATCTAATGAAGAACGTTCCCTGTTCAGCCACACGGCGCTCAATTGTGGCGGGCGAAAGATTTGCTTGGGCTTACCGCATGAAACGGGGATCTGAAAGTTGGGGATTTCGTTCCTTTTCTGGTTGAAAAAGTCAGCGGGGGAGACGGAGCCTGATGTCTTGATTTCGCCATCGGCTTCTTCAGACCGCTGTGGAGAAAACATAAGAGGTTTCATTACTCAATGAATCAAGTGCGAAGATGTATTCGGAATTTTAGGAGGAATTTACAGACCTCAGTGGAGAGCTGCAGCATCTTTTGAGCCAGGTCGTCAGCATCCACGGCGTGTCCGTTGGGCTGAAAATTCTTCCCTAAGCATTTAGAAATCTGTTGGGTATAAAAGTAGTGTGCATGCTTATTAACTCCGTTGAGGTATATCTACTAATACTGGCCTCCATGATTAGAGGATTTTGTGTATAAAATGTGCAAGCTTTTTCAAATATAATTCCAGTTTCATAATACCTTTTTGTCAAGTTCCTCTTTGCTGAAACCCAAAAGCCGCAGAAATTTGATGCGTGCCTCATCTTCAAAATTCACCTGTCAACACAAACACGCAAAAAGCACGAAATGTACTTCAAAAAGTAACAAATGAATGATGTCAACAAATCGTAAGAACATGCACGCCTTACCAGAAGAAACTTCCATATGTCCTGCTCAGCCTCGGACTTTGCGCTTTGGATCTTGGCCTGGCAGTAGCTGTTGAAGGAACCTGACTGCAGTGCCACCTGCAGCTCCCTGGAGCGCTGGAGGAATTCCGTCTCCGTGGTGACCTGGCTGACAAACACCTGCATGGGGACGGGCTGGGGGCTCTGCACGGGCGCCATCTTGGGATTCTCAAACGTGATCAGTTTGCCGCCAAACTGATGTGAGAAAAAAAAAGATGATTCAGGAAGGACAATGACATGCAACTCTCTACTCCGGGAGACTTTTTCACTTACGGCAAAGGAAGCTCCCACTGGCCTGCGCACCCACTTGGGCGGCTTTTTTAGAGGGGGAACGATGGTTTCTTGTACTATCGGCTGAGGAACCTGCAGGGGAGGGAGTATTTGACCTGTCCCAAAGGGATCCATTGTATCAAATGAGGATGATATCTAGGAAAGAGAAAAAAATGTTAATGCTATTCTTTCCCACAATTTCTTGACACTTTATGACGTAGGCTTCTACCTTATCAGCAGTACTTTGTTGCTGAGCCTTTAAGCTTCCACCCATTACGGAGTAAACTGTGATTTTGCCATCAAAGGAGGCCGCCGAGAGCAAAGCAGGATTTCTGGGACACCATTGGACGTCGAAACACCACTGGTTTGTCGTGGGGAGCTCGTAGATGACCTATCAAAAAAAAAATATATATATATATATATATTATGCATTTGTCCTAAGTAACAAGACAGGAAACTATTGCCATACCTCTGCAGTGTTTGGATTCCAGCAGAGGATGCGGTTGTCCTTGGCACTGCTAAGTAAGAGCTCAGAGTCAGCCTGACTCCAGGAGACGGACAAAATCCCCCTTTAGGAAGACAATGACAAACAAAACTGAGTTTTTTTTAATAAATAAACCCAAAAAATGTAATAAATGATCTATTTTAGCCTGACCGTGTGTGGTTTTCAAGCACTTTAAGGGGAGACGTGGCGAAACGGAGGTCCCACATTTGGATAACAGGTAGGCGGTCGTCCTCGGAGGCCAGCACCAACTGAGTGGCCACCTCGGGGTGCCAAACCATCCCGGAACAGTGCATCTGCAAATGACAAATGTTTACCTTTTGAAGCGTTTAGCTACGCAGAGCTTTCAAATAAATCCAAAGGGTCTACAAACCCGGTTGCTGTGGTCACTGATCTTGATGATGGGCTCGTTCTTCCTCAGGTCCCAAACGATGGCTTTGCCGCTGGGGTTGGCCGAGGCCAGAATGTGTTGCACTTGCCGGTTCCACGAAACCACACTGATGTCCTCCGCAGGCTGCAAAGGGAAGAAGAGGTTCCATGGGCTACCAGAAAGCAAACTTTATGTGAAGCATAAGAGGTAAATGGTGCTTAAAACTGTGCTCCAGTGTGACAACAGGTGGAGTCAGTAAAAATTAGGACATTCTTTTTAAAAGTGTCAATTAATTTAAATGCTTGTAACAATGTTTTCACCTGCGCTTTTGCTCCTGGTGTCATCGGACTGCTAAAGTTGTTGAGATCCCAAATGTATATCTCGGAATCATTCGCTCCAGATGCAAGGAGATTGCTCTGTGGGACAACAAGAGGAACATTATGTTCATAGGGTAACATAAAAATACATTTTTATAGACAGCCATTTCTGTATTTGGTGGCAAAACACACTTGGAAAGGGTTGAAGTCAAGTGCTCGCACGGGTCCTGTGTGCTTGTCGCACTGTCCCACCAAGGCTTCAGCTCCGGAGTTCACAATCGCCTCTGGGTTATAAACTGTTAGTGTGCCATTCTCGCTGCCTGCTACCAGCCTCCCTCCTATGGCATCCTCACCCATCCCAAAGTTGACCCACACAAGACTGTGTAATCTGTGGAAGGTTGTACAGTCACACATACTTTAATTTGAGAAAAATTACTCCAGAAATAATAGTCAACTGTGATTTCAGTTTACCTGTTGGTGGTGCACAGTGACCCTCTCAACTTCATGTCTAAGGTGGGGTCAGAAAAATCGAGTTCGAATATCTCCAGAGCCGCCGTTGTGTTAAACGAGGCATCGAGCTGTTGCGCTGACGTGCCTGTGGAAGAGAAAGTAAATCGTGCTCAATTAACAGGCACAATTCTGAAACTGCAATCACTAATTCTAAAAGACTGTGTTCAAGTACCTAAAGCCAAGCATATGGGATGGTGTTCGGCTGGACTCCACGCCTGTTGGGCGGTCCTCTGGATCTCCTTCAACCTCATCTTCTTTTACCTTTCAACACACTGCAGAAATAGGGGCTTAGGTATCAAAAAAGATATATGGCACAGTGTACATGTACACTAAACAATATATACAGAATTTTTTTAAATACGAGTATTATGCGAACGGTCACTTTAGTGTGAAATAGCCTCACCTGACTGATTTTTAAATGCTATGGCGGAAGAACTCCGCTGTTAAAGTTTCCCACAATGTCATGATTCATTTGACTGACGCCTACTCTTGACAGCTCGAGGCTAAATGCGGAGAAACTCACACGTCTTTTTAATAGCCCCAAAAGATAAGCAAGGCAAATGTCGTGTTTGTGAGCAACGTTCAGTCATTGAACAGAAAACGAGGCGTAAAATCGCCTCGCCGCGTGGCTAATAAACCCTTCGTTGGAGTAAAGTCCAAGTAAATCCAAGCTAGCGGTTAGCATTAGCGTGGCACGCGAGTATTAGTTGATAAGGGCCGTCATTATTTGGAATAAGCGACATTGCGTTGTATTTAATATTTTACTTTATGTTAAGTTTTGTTAAGCACCTTGTTACAGCAACATTTATTGTGAAAACGCTATATGAAGTAGTATTTATTGTATTAACCCGCGACAAACATGAACCGACTACGCGGCTAACGACAAATCAAGCTAGTAGGCCAACACGCTTAGCACTAAATTGTCATAAAAATAAAGCGACGCACGACACTCAAACTGAAAATACAGCAAACAAAATATGTTCATAATTCATGCAAATATCACCTACAACAGTCTGAATGCCAGCCGGACAGCCCACGAGCACTGAGCGGACGATGGCCGCTGGCTAAGCTAATCGTTTAGCCGCCGCACACCGGAACCCAATCCGATTGATGCCGTGTTGTCACTCAGCTACGGTGGCCTGAAGGGGACTGATTTCCGACCTGCATTAATGTCAAACGCAAAACAGTTGATATCCACATTAACGCTCCTAAATATAAACTTTATCTAACCAACATTGTATCACTATAGTCGTCATATTGGTGTGAATACATTTTGTTAAAATAATGACACTAATAATTGTGGAGGCTGGTAGGCGTTTTTATTCTTGACCGAAAGACACACATATATACATATATATATGAAGATATCATTTAGATTTCATAATTCTTGACTTCTTCCGGCTCCTTATTGGGATCTCCCCCTTTCTCCAGGTACAGATTGTTGAATGGATATTGTTTTGGTGCCTGGAATGGTAAGAAAAATAGACATAAGTGAAAATACTTAAACTGACACTTTTCTGGTATAATTATACATTTCTCATTGTAAAAATGGTGGATTTAAATAAATTCATAATGACAATGTGGGTCACTGTCACACGGTCATTGTCAACATTATTTGACTCATCTTTTTTTGCCATTATGTGATTTCATAAACAAGAGCTGTGGTTTGTACTTACAACAGGCTGATAACTAGGGAATTTCTCTCCAACGTAGAACATGAACAGCATGAAGCCAATGAAGCCAAATAGCTGCTTGCACATGGTATTCCAGGACACAGGAGTGGGAGATGTATCCACACGGTTCCTGATGTACATGTCAAAATCCCAGTGCATCTACGAACAAATAGATATAAAAAAACAGCAACAATGACTGATTGAACTAAACAAACAACTTCCATGTGGAAGGACAAAATGTTGTTAATCATTTATTAAGATTATTACCGGCTCGCCCCAATTCCTCCTCAGGTCTGGGTGGTCCCATTGATACCAAGGGTCCCTCTCATGCTGAGATCTGTCAGGCAGTTTGGGATAATCCCCATAGCTGCAAGAAAAAGACAAATGAAAGGTGTCAAACAATGAAATAAGAAATGCATTGGTTTCCTTTCCAACTTGCAATGGCAGTATAGTAAGTACGGAGTAAAGCATTACCTATAAACTAAATGTAACGATTTAAAATGATTATGACAGAAAGGCTTACCCCTCTCCATCGTCTGGATAGGGCTCGTAGTCCTCAACTCTCATGTTGTACTTCTTTGCTGCTGCAGCTCTTTCTTCTGGAGTATTGGGGTACGCGCCAGGAAGATCGGACTTTGAGGAACCGGATGCTGAAGAAATAAAAATGACACAGATCGCGCATACGAGCAAACAATTGAAGACAGACTCACGGTAACAGCAAGTGTCATTCCTCGCCGTCAGATGACGCCAAACAGTTAGCTCAAGCTAAAGTTAGCATGTCAAGGTTACGTTAATTACTGTCTACAAACAGAGCGCGTGACGCGTTTATTTGAAAATGATCATCAAATTCACACGACGACGCGCACCGGCTAAACTCACCTGCCCTAACTCCAGAAAAAAGACCTGAAATTCCGGGCCCCTGCCCCTTTGTAAGAGCTCGAGCCCACCGTCGGAAGCCAACGGCGGCCATGTTTATTGTTCAATGCAAAGTGGCGCGTAAGAAATGCGTAACATGGGGCCTGCAAGTCGGGTGTCCGCTTCTTTAGACGTCACTTCCTTGTGTTGCGTTTCATTGTGACCGACGCATTATCCTTGCTTAACGTTCCGGTATGAGCAGGCGTTTTTGTATTGTTCAATCACGAATAAAAAAGCAGACTTTGATTACATTGATTATAATGTGAAATATTTCGTTTTTCGACCAGATAGGGTCTAATAAAGGCTAATCTAATAATGAAAGGAAGCAAAACTTTTCATCGATTCATTCATATTTCATCTCATTAATTGCATTGGTGGCGGTGAGGAATTTGCGCTCAGAGTGAATGCACTGTTTCTCCAAGTTTTGTTCCTCCTCCTCATCAGGTCCAGCTCAGGGGCACTTGTGCATTTACCGAGGGACCATCACATTGCCACCATGAAGCAACTGACAAGAATCTGTCACAGGAGCTTGGCGATGTCCTTCTCAACTTTGTCGAATGGGCAGTGAAGTTCATACCTGCAAAAAGTGAAAAAAATGTTGTGAAACGTGTGTACCTAATATACTGTCTATTAAAAAAGCAATGAGTGTATTTGATCAAAAAAGTCATTTGGGGCCTCAATTTAATGTTTGAAAACAAGTTTACCTGCTGAAGGGTCTGCCATCTGCAGTGATTAGAAACTTTTCAAAATTCCATCGTATATCATTGACCGTGATTGGTGACCAGTAGAACTTCTTTATGTCACCAATGACAGGATTCACAAAGGGCAACGATTCCTTCAGATAAGTGAACAGCGGTTCCTCATTGATTCCATTTACATCTACCTTACCAAAGATGGGAAACTTGGGCACATATCCCCCTCCGGGTCTCACATACTTCAGGATGTGTAAGGTTTCATTATTCATTTCTAATAAGACAAAAAATGCATTAAAAAAGAGAGATTATAAAAACTCCCGACCATAAAAGCATCCAATAGAATGAGTAGACTTGCCAGGGGACTGAAGGCCAAACTGGTTGCAGGAGAAGGCCAGCACAGTGAAATTGAGGTCACCAAACATTTCCATGAGTGCATTCAGTCGATGGTACTAAAAAAAGTTCAACAGAAGAGAATAGAACACATAAAACATTTAAACAAAGTGTATCATGCTCATCTGGGTGTCAAAAAATGGCCCCCGATAGGCAAACGATGCTGGAAAGATCATTACATAATTTACCTCCTCTATTGTTGACCCTCAGAAGGTGGCCACGTTGACGATAAGAAGCACCTTACCCCGAAAGTCGCCAAGGGGCACCGTCACTCCATCCAGGGTCTCGGCAGAGAAATCATAGATGGATTTATTTGCCATGTTCCTATTTTCGCTCATGCAAACGTTTCGTTCGCGCACACTGGGCCCAAAAGTGAGCCGCTGTGGGACTCTATCCTTGCCATTCATTAAAACAAACACGGGTCAGCAATTGTTCGGCGTGAATGAATGCATTGTTGTTGTGGGCAGAGGTGAGCAGAGTCGGACATTGGTCGTTTGTTCAGGAATTGGACGCTAACATTTGCAAACGTATCACAACAAACAGTTGATGAGACATGTTGCTTATTAGCAAGAGAATGCAAAAGTTAAGTTCCATTTAGAAGGATAAATAACAATACAGTACAGTTTTGATGCAACACAGATTTTATTTTCAACGTTCAGAAACAAAACACAGAATGACTCAGAGGTTATATACATAGCTGTGGGTTATTATTATATGATTCTACTTCGCGGATTTTCGTGTACGTTGGGTTGTCCTGGTCCCCATATACCGCGTAATGTCTTTGTGACGCTTGCAATGCATAGTTCATAGTGTTCCTTTGTGTAAGGATGTTAATTTATGTTGCAGTGACCTTTTATGACCACATCGCGTCACTATTGTACTTCTGATGATGACCAGCTGCTGGACCAGGCAACTAATCCTCGTTGAAACCTCTAATCGGGGTTGACCCAAGCTATTTCGTGACCCTGAAGAGAATTTAATTCAACAGGCCGCCTCTGCACGCCGCCTCTACTGAAACAAGAGATACGTATCAACGCTAGACATAACTTTGAAATGACAAAATGCAGAGAATGGCAAATGCAGATTCTTGACTCTATAAATTCCGGAGTATTAAAATTAGGAACATTTTAGAACATGAAAAATAAATAACATAAACATGGAGGAATATACACAAAACTCCACCTCTATATTGGAGCTGGGGTTCCAACATATATATAGGACCTTTCATCTGTAGAGCAGTTGTAGGAACCACTTGTCCACCTTTCCTTTAAAAAAAAAAATCTAAATGGGTCAGATTCACTCAAACATACCAGATAGGTCAACCCCCTTCCCCCTTTCTTCTCTCTCTCTGCCCTGGTGTCATCTCTTAAGTGTACGACGTCACCGCGCATCACATATCACACCTCCACCCCCTCCTCACCTCTTTTCTTGCCACAGGGTGTGCTTTGTGATGGCAACATTTACAGTGACATATTGCCACTGCCTCTCTTGCTGTCTCCCTCGATTTCTCAAGAAAAATATTGCACAAGGCCTTCGGGCTAAGCTCACTAAACCTCATTTTGTGTGTGTGTGTAGGAATAGCAGAGAGAGGGGGGGGGGGATGAACACAATCAGCAAACAATACTTCTTGGCCGCTTATCTTGGCTGGACGTTTTTACGCATCCATTAAGTAAATTGTTATGCTTCATGTGTTGCGTCGCGCGTCGGTGCAACATCTGTGGTTAAAAGGGGCTTCTTCTCATAACAAGAGATTTCCTGTTTTGATGAAAACCCGGCGCCAAGAACATCCATAGCGCTGTATGATATGGCTCCAAGTTGAAGGAACACACAGTGGAATCATCACGGACGGATGGACAAATTGGGTTGCGATTTATCTTTTTCCAATCGTTTGAGGAAGGGAAAGGGAAATAGTTGAACACCCAAAAGTTGGACAAACTTGCGGTTAGTTCAGTGAACATGGAGAGCGTTTTTTTCCCCAAACTTTCTACACCAAATACTCAGGAAAGCTTCAGTAGTATAGTAGGCCTACACGTTCATTCACTGCCAGACGTGCAGATATGTGTCCACTCCAGTGCCAGGGTTTTTGTCACTGTCACTCAAATTTGAGAACCCACAGAATATTGAGTTTTAGGACTACATAAACATTCAATTCCGTGTTAGAAACCTTAGAATCTCTTCTTTGATCAGAAAATAAATCCTAAATGATATGGGTCTGGAGTTATATGAGCTTGAAATGAGGGCGGCTGTCCAAAATTCAATGCAATATTGGTTTACATAGCGCTTCAACAACAGCTGAAGCTGGAACAAAGCGCTAACATGGAAAAAAAGGCCATGGCCAGCGCTTTATCAGCGCCCAAGCATGCAAAAACAAAACCCAAACAAATTCGGGAATGGCGCTCTACATCATATTTTTAATCCCTCTCAATTCCCTCTCAAGTTGGATCATTGACTACTTTATTTGCAAGTGTGACTATCTTTTACAGGAGATTTGAGCAGTCACGCACCTAAAGTCGTTTAAATACACTCCAAAGAAGCTTAGGATTCTTAAACGCCCTTCCCGCAAGTAAACACACACATGCTCCTACACACTCCCATATTCACACACACACATACACACACACACACACCTCCCGCTGTTCCCTGGATGAATCGCATATGCAGATTGGCAAAGCTTTGAAGTGAACGAAATAGAATAGGAGATGTGTGTTATATAAACAGGAGGAGGAGGATTAGCGTCAACATTTCCTCCTCGTCTCATTTGACATTCTACCTTTCCCCCCCCTCACTCCTCCAAAAAGTGCACTGTTCTTACACCCTTTTTTTCCCATGATGCTCATTTTTGCATGGTCGTTTTATTGGAGCGTTCTTAAAAAAATGCAGGTCATGTGGCGTCGTCTTTTTTATTCCCCCATGCAGGAGAAGATGGAAGTGATGAAATCTTTCTGGAAGTGTCTCTATCCCACCCCTCCTCTCTCACTTTCTTTCTTTCTCTCTCTCTCTCATCCTCCTGCACTAGTTTTGCCTGAATGAGACATTAAGAGGCTTTACCTGCTGCTCATACATATCTTATTTTGTGCAGCGATGCAATGAGAAGGCTTTTTGCTGGTTCCAAACTCATCAGGCTGTTTGCTTGGTTAGAGAGAACGAGAAAGAGAAAGATTATTTTTGGTCAGTGTGCATTAGTTTTTAGCCTGTGTAATTATTTATATTAATTATTATAGCCTGTGTTATTATTTTAGTTTACATTTTTTTAAATATATGTGAGATTTTTAGGTATGTCTGTGTAGGCTCCCAGTCGTCCGTCAATGAAAAGGTTTCTTCAGCCGTCATCTGTAATTCTTTGAAGGTTTTGTTCCTCATCCGAAGGGCTTCGTCAGCGCACTAAAGTTGTGCTTGTAAATCTGGCCCTCTATATATTCCTAATGGACAGCGGTGGCAGTCCCTGCTCTAAGGTTGGGGGGGGGGGAGCAGTAGACTCCTCCCTGAAGCTAATCTGATGACTTCTTTTGTTCTCTCTGATAACCTCTAATATTCTATGCCTGGCTCTGATTGCCCCATTAGTTATGGAATTGGTATTAGCATGATTGTGAGAGTTATCATATTTCCTACAACTTGAGTATGCAGCATGGTTTAAACAGCCCCAGGGAAGGACCAAATTTGCATTTCTGAATTTGAAATTTAACTGTATTAAATGGATCAAATTTGGTGGTCCCTTGCGTTGGGTGTTCTTGGGGATATCGACAGTAAAGTGGGTGTAGGGTGGGGATGGGTGTGTTGTGTTTTGCACGGCTGGCCACTAACACGATGTGACAGGGCAGAAATACCAGTACGGGCCACACTCACCCACCCACTGCCTCTCTCTCTTTCTCTCTCTCTCTCACGCATACACACACACACACACACACACACACACACACACACACACACACACACACACACACACACACACACACACACACACCACACTATCACCCCCCCCCCCCACTTGGTGCACTGCGGCCTCACCCGATTGGCTGTCGACTTCCGTCACTCCACATCTTCTGCTCAGAGACAGAACACTCCATATTCCCCCTTACCCCCACACCATACCCCCCCCCCCCATTTTCCCTTCTCGCGTGGGGTACCAACGTGCACCCGAGAGTGACGTGATAAAAAGTGGGACGCATTATGCAACATTCTGTTATGCAAGACCATCCCCCCCTTCATATCTTCATCCACCCAGCCTCTTGAGACTTTTTCTTTAGTTCCCCTCTTACTGTCCCCTTCCTTTCTGCTATAGTGAAGTTGTCATTTTGCGGGCAGTCGGTGGTTCACCTTTGACCTCTGTGCTTTTGTATTGCAACCTCAGATGAGAGGGGGGGGGGTTAAACCAGCTATAATAGTTTGGTATTTAATATATTCACGGCAGAGAATCAGATTAACGTTTTTCAAATGATGGAGAGAGTATCTGGTCTAATGACGCCACGACCAACAAGTGGTTCCCTGACAGTGTCACCTGTTGGTCGTAAACAGAAACGCGACGGTGTCAAGATGCGGTATTATTGCATTAATGTATTTCAACCACATTACGATGAAATGGATCTTAGAATTGTGCAATTATGGGACCAAAAAAAACAAGAACTGTATTTGGGGCAATTTATAAATTGCTCGATTAATAAATAAAAATGAAACAAACCGAATCTAAGTTATTTAAGCCTAACGTCACTTCCTTCGAACCACTCGTTGCCGATATGTAAATCGATTTAAACATGTGCATACGAACAGTGGCAGAATTAATCAGTCTAAGGACACCCCCCCAAAAAAAAAAAAAAAAAATAAATAAATAGAAAGAAAATGTTCGGAAACACGAACTCAAAGACGTAGGGGGATTCCCGACCAAGGTAAGGAAATTTAAATGCTAATTCATCACAATAATGCAAATGCTAGTTATTGGTTAATTTGCGTGGCAGCAGTTGTGGACTGCCACCTAAATGATACAAGTTAATTATCGTCAACGCCGTATCTATATGTCATTGTCATTTTTGAATTCCTAAAAGCCTTTTTTTGTCATTCAAAATTGCACTGTCATCTTTTTTTTTAATTTAGACACAATTAGATTCATGATAACACTTTCGCCTTTGTCCGTCGGAGGGCGCCATAATCAACGAAAACTTAGCTGTGTTCAGACTATTCAAGTGTGTGATAAAAGATTATTAATTGGACAAAAGTTGCACTTGTCGAGTTAAAATCATTACTGGTAATACGGAGTCATTCTATTTGTATACAAAAATTGCATAATTAGTGAGGATAAAATGGAAAATATCGATTAAATATTTGAAACGGTTCTTTAAAGAATGGCAGCGTCATATTTGAGAAAGACATGATAGCTTGAGCTGGTCGACTTCAATGTAGTGAACTTATTTTGTGCCATCACTGAGTCTACAAGGGAACATACATCAGTCTGTGCACTTCCAATTTTGACCTTTTATACAGACAAATCTATATTAAGACAGAGCACCCTGTCTATATTTTCTCTCTGCATCACTCTGCCTCCTCAACCTCCTCCTTCCATCATCCTGTTTGTGTTTTTTTTTGGTACCCGGTACCCCCCTCGGGGACGCCGTGCTAGCTTTGTGGATCACTGAGCTTCAAAAAACACAGGATCTAAAACAAATGCACTGTTTTTACTTTTACTAAAAGGTACCTCGCTGGCGGCGCCACTTGTGGAACCTGCTACCCACGTCACCAGTTGGTGCATTTGTCTTACGGCATGACGTGGGGTTTATGTAAAATGCTCAAACCAAACACACGATGACTAGTCTTGCCCCCTTTTCTGTAATAGTGTGCATTTCACAGCACTGTAGCCCTGGAGGCATCCATCTTGGATCTTCTCCAGTCCAGTGGATGCGTGGGTGGATGGGACTGGACTGTATTTTGGCTGCGTTCCAGTCCAGTGGGCATGGAGAGGCGCATGGGATTTTCCTCTTGACACTTACCCCCTCTTCCCTCCATTAGCCAATTAGTAGACAGGCCCTAGCTGGATTGTTCAAGGAATCATATGAAATAATATAATATGCAAATAATATAAGCAAAGTGACTAATGAGTTGGGCTTTCCTGATTGGCAGAGTGGAACAGTGGAGATTTGAATGAGAAAAAAAAAAACAGAGTTAATCGGAGTAACCGAAGAGCTATTTGTGACATGTTGTTTGAATGGAATCAGACGTTTATTGTGTGACAAGAAACCGGGGGCTGGGGGGGCATTATTCACCCGATTCACTCGAAAATATATTTGCATATTTAGTGTAAAGCGGATTATGAATGTAATAAATATCAGTTTGTAAAACAATACTCCCCACCATTTAGAAGACTTGATGCTCTTCACCAACAGGGGTCGTCCTTACACAGTTTGTCCTCACTTGACTAGTAACTCCAAACCAGAGGCAGCATGTTAAGTAGCAGCATGGTTGCCCTACTTGCATCTGCCTCATAAAAGCAACCTGTAGTGAGTAAGTGCCCCCCCCCCTCCTTCAACCATAGACAGTTTTTTTTTTTTTGCACGATGGACAACCCCATCCTCTTTGTTCGCCTATTCTTTCCGCCCATGTGCGCCCAAGTGTTCCTGTCCTTGCCCCGGCCGTCCTCCTGAAAACGACCCACATCAATTCACTGAGACTTTTACAGGAGCTGCCCGAACAAAAAAATATGATGTGACATGCTAGATGTGCAAGATGGAGCGAGAAGAGTAGGCGGACACCAGGGTTGAGGTATTTGAAAAGGACACTTCACCATCACCCATCTGACATTGACAGACTTCATTCTGACAAACTGGTGCGTCCTTGAAAGCGGACATGCTTGACACGTATGACTAAGCGCATTTGCATTGTAAGGACAGGATGTGAACTTTTCTGGCGGTTTTATGGGAAAAAAAATCCAAGGTACTCTCCACTTTACGTTAAATAGTCCTCGAAAATGATGTCGGGAGACACACGCGTGTTTTGGAAGTAGAATTGTAATATCGGCATTCGTCAAGAGCCCGTTGACAAACCACAGTGAGGCAAAAACGTTTACATATGATGGCCCTCTCATTCTTTGTGGCGCTACCGGGATGACTGGTCGCCATATGCATGTCAGCTCGAATAAGCCAGGGCAGGTGTCGAGAAAGGGGAGCGGTCGTCAGTCAGCGGGATGACAGAGCATCTCTGAGATGCGGAGTTTGTTAGTGGAAATTACGGCGGTATGCGATATACATCCTTTTTTTGACATAATTGTGATTAAATTGGATGAACATTTATGAGTCTTGCCATGGCCAAAATTAGATTTCACAGCAGCAAAGTGAGGAAAGAAAGGAAGGTGTAGATAAACAAAATACAGGAGCTGCTGTAAAGGCAGCCACTCTCGACGCGCCATCTTGAAGTGAAAACAACAACAACAAAAACAAAATAAGTAAATAATATGACAACACAAAGACACAGTCATTCAATCTCAAGCACTTTCTGCATCCCGTTTCTTGTATGAAGCATAGGAGAGGATCAAAGCGTCCTTTTCACCAGTGGATCAGGGACATCATGGTGGAATGTGCACGCCTGGTAAAAGCTAAATGTTGAAAGCAAACACGAAGCTGTGGCATCCATTGACAAAGAGATATTGCCTCATATCTCCTCTCCCACGTAAATCCGCTTCAATTCCAAGCCGCGACAGATGCACATATGCTTCAGCGCTCTGCGCTGATGCTCCTTTCTTGTCATTGCGGGCTCCTCAAGCCATGCAACCGTAATATACAGTATTTAATAATAATAATAATAATGATGGTGGAGGTATGCGGCTCTCTGACTGCCGTCTCGGTATTGCAAAGCTCTTTCTTGTTGTGCCCTGGACAGTGATGTGATTTATTGCTTGCTCTTGTGTGTAAATTCTTGTAAGAACATGTTCTGTTCTTTCGAAAGGGATGAAAGGCTGGAATATGGGAACTAATACTCTCACGGAGGTTTTCAGTGATCAAAAGACAATTGTTATTGTGCCTCAACCTTTCAATACTTTATGCGATTGCCCCATTTCCTTTTGATTTTTTTTTTCCACCCTCCCGCTAGCGCTTGGCGTTCCCGCTCAGTCCGTCTGGGGTCGTCTATCTGCGCCGGCCATGTGTTCTCTGACACCCAACTCCGAAGCATCCGAGACTTGGGTCATGTGACACTGACCTGCTATGTTTTACAAGGCTGCGGCGCTGCAACGGGGGCCTCAGAGGAAAGGCAACAGCAGGAAACCGAGCGCAGGGCGTGTGCATGGGACTTTCATGGACATGTTTCAAACCGGGGAGCGTTTAATTGGGGACAGCTTGTTCTGTTGCGGAGCCTGGGTGGGGTGGGGGGATAGTGTCTCCAGTGACTCTTGGTCATTTGTGGAGTTGAAAAATGTATATACTGTACACATATCGAACTGTGTATGAAATGTGAAAATGCATCTAGTTGAACTTCTGAAGTCAAAGGCTCAAGTGAATTGGATTGGATTAGCCTTTAATAGTCTCGTCGTAGAGAAATTCCCATTTCACAGCAGCAAAGTGATGAAAGTAAGAGGAAAGGAAAGGAAGACGTAGAAAAACAAAATACAGGAGCTGCTGTAAAGGCAGCCACTTTCGCGGAGCCATCTTGAAGTCAAAACAACACCAAAAATAAAATAAAATGACAACACGAAGACTCATTCACCGTCTTTGTTGTATGAAGCAGTTCTAGATAAAAGAGGAGAGGATCAAAGCCTCCTTTTCACCAGTGGATCAGCGACGCCATGGTGGAATGTGCACGTTTGCTACAAGCTAAATGTTGAAAGCAAATATGAAGCTGTAGCATCCGTTGACGAAAAGATATTGTCTCACAATTCCTACCCCACGTAAATCCACTTCAATTCCAAGCTGCGGCATGTGCGGTGACGCTGACGAAGATACAAATATGAGGTTGACAGCTAAGTGGGACTCATTTACTGTTTTTTTTGATAGAACCATTCGCTGTAATTATGACTTTAGTCTATGGCGAGTCTCACTTAAGATGCCAAAACATGGTTGCCATAGAAATGGAACTCAACGAAGAACTCCTCCTTGTCTAAAACAACCGCAATAGTGAGAGATTCAAGGTCTGAGCAAGCAAATAGTTAAGATGACTCTCCCGGAAATGACTGTGAACCTCTGAAAAAAAAATAAAAAATCCCAAAACGAGTGCATGTGAGCGAGCGGAGTGATCTGGGTGGGGTCAGGCCGCAGTCTGGAACTGGAACCGGGCCATAAAAAGGTTTTCGCCAGCGAGACGCCGTTTAAACTTGCCGCCCTGTAGCCTCGCTCGACTTGGATCAAAACCGCTTTGGACGTTTTCCACCTGGCCGCCGCCATTTCTTTCAATGCTCCGATGGCCTTAATCTCCTCTTTCCTCATCTCCATTTCCCGCCCTCCCTTCTCTCTTGTTTCCCCTCTTTTCTCTCTGTCTCTCTTTTCATCCTTAAAATGAGTTGACCTTCACCGTCGCCCCGGCCGTAATTCTGTTCTCGCTCGCTCCGTGGCCGTAGACCCGTATCCTGTTGCCCTCCAACGTGCACACGTGCGCAAACACACACACACACACACAAATAGAAGAGATTACACAGCAGAGCATGAAAGATCACCGAACACACACACACACACACACACACACACACACACACACACACACACACACACACACACACACACACACACACACACACACACACACACACACACACACACCCGGGTGGATTTTAGGCCATTAAAATAGAGGCCAGTCCAGTCTCAGATCGCTGCCTTCCCCCCAACCCCCTCTTTGTTCCCCAAATCAGGAACAGCTGTTCTCCTCCAAAGTTATAAGTCACTCACTCGATGGAAATTTCAAAAAAAGCCATTAAGCGAGCCCCCACATCTTCCACTCGGTCCCGCCAGTGCAGTGCGTGGGTGCTGGCTTATCTGCGGCTGCACACGCTGGCGCGGACACGAAAATTGCAACAGGGAACCACTGCGTTTAGTAGTTTACGGGAAAGATTGTAATCATGTCTGCCGTACCCGGAATACGCGTCATTGAGGCGGGAGTAGGCCTAAGTTGCATATGTGCACGTTTTTAGTTACCGTGACAAAAATCACGCCACAAATACTCCATATATACAAACAAAAAACTAAAACTAATACTCAGACCAATAAAACCTAAACTACAATAAAACATTTTAACAATAGAAATGAATAAAAATAAACAAAAGAAGCAAAAAATAAAAATTAGCGCAGAGTGCCGGTCGCCGCTTGGAATTGAAGTGGATTTACACTGGACAGGAGATGTGAGACAATCTCTTTTCGTCAATGGATGCTACAGCTTCGCGTTTGCTTTCAGAATTTAGCTTGTAGCAGACGCACACATTCCACCGTGATGTCCCTGATTCACTGGTGAAAAGGACACTTTGATTCTCTCCTCTTTCATCTAGAACTGCTTCATACAACAAAGAGGGTGCATAAAGTGCTTAAGATTGAATGACGGTGTCCGTGCGTGGTCAAATTATTTTGTTATTTTGACTTCAAAATGGCGCGGCAAGAGTGGCTGCCTTTAAAGCAGCTCCTGTATTTTGTGTTTCTACTTCTTCCTTTCCTTTCCTGTTACTTTCATTACTTTGCTGCTATGAAATGTCAATTTCTCCACTGCAAAGGCGAATCCAATCAAAAAAGGTTCTGACAATGAATTAAAACACACTGATTTCGGGAAAAAAAATGTAAGTTAAAACAAAAGACTCCCCACAAAACATCAAGCAATTCACAAGTGATAAATCACCTCATACAATCCCGCTTAGTCGAACAATAAAAACGGAATTCACAATCCCTACTTGGCGTAGTCGGCGCTTTGCCCGTTTCAAACCTTCTTCAAAAAAAATGGCAGCAAAATGTTTCAAATTCAGATTTTTTTTTTTAGTCTGACTCAAGTCACAAGTCACGTGACTCGCGTTTCCCCCTCCACCTCCACTTTGAAAGACTGGAAAAGCTTGCTCGCTCATCCGCTTGGGTTTCAGCAGCCAGAAAAAACAAGGCAGGGGCCAGGCGCACATCAAGCCCATTATGACCAGCACAGTGGATATTTGCATGCCAAAAGTGAAAATTGGGGCTGTGTTTTTTATTTTATTGTATTTTTTTTCAAGATGTCTCCCCCTTCTCTATCTCCTGTGGAGATCTTTCATTTCCTGCAGGCCCCAATGGTGATTTCATAGTGAAGCTCTGGGTTTAAGAGTGGCAGTCTGTGGGACGGGGAGGGAGGGAGGGGGGGTGGTATGTGGTTGTGAAGTGCGGGGGTATTTGGGTTCAAGCCAACATCAACCTCCACCTCGCTCCACTAGAATGTTCTGTGTGTGTGTGTGTCTGTGTGTGTTTTCATGCTTGCATGCTAGCATGGACTCTTGTTTTCTTACTGTGTCTGCAATCACATTGACCTCAACGGCCGGTAAAGCTGCAGTTAGTCTTCCACAAATGCACTTTGGGCCACAGCAATCCAAAATACATTCACGCTTTACGATTTTTTTTTTTTTTTTCAGGTGAAAAAAAAATATATAAAATGAAACTCTCATATGCTCAATCTGCTAAAACCCACATTTCTCCATTGTGGGACGATGAAAGGCTTTATGATTCTGATTGTGAAATATGCTACCAAGGTCCGCAATAGGAACATAGTACACAAATCTTTGGTCAAGGAAGTGTTGATGTGACACCATTTTTGGACATTAGAAAGGTGCTAGGATTAGCCTGGGTTGTTAGCGGAAATAACAGAGTCTCTTCTTACATGTAAACTTTTAAAATGACAAAACAAAGTCGCTGGAACAGCACCGGGTTTTTTTTCTTCGATGAAAAAGAACAACATAAGCAAGTGGGAGTGAGGGACGCAAATCCCGAGGTTTGCTCCTATAAGGGAGGGGCACAGTATGGGATTGGGGGAAAAAAAGCCAGTCGATTACAGGGCAGAGTCAATAACGTCAACATATACAAACATGAAAGCGCATACAGTCAATGAAAGTGCAGTGAGAGTTGTTTATTAGCTGTCGTCATGCTAAACATTCTTATTTAACTCGTTATGCGGGGAGGGGTGCGAGTGGGACGACTCGTTTTTTTTTTCAATTTATTATTATTTTTTTATAATGAACACTAAAGTATAAGTCTTCCAATGGTTAAGTGCTAGTTATGATGACCTTATAAAGTGGTGACCCTTTTTAGGTCACTGATGACTCATACTTCCATGAAGCTGATGTCTTCTTTTTTGGTGTCTGTCCAATATGCTTAACCAAAGAAATAGAGAGAAAAAATGTCATGCACCCATCCCAATAATTGTGGCACATGAGTAATTTGTGCTCTTCACTTCCTTTCTCTCTTCTGGGTGACACACATGCACACACACAGACAAACCGCAGAGAAGCCGACAGCTGCAACCTTCAGCTTTCACTTCCGCTTCTACGAAATCGCACGTATATCTGTTACCATAACAAGTTCCCCAAACGTGCCCCAAGTGCCCTCTGCAGTTCCGCCGCTCACTCCGTACCGACACGTGCGTGTTACATGTACAAGTCTGAAAAAAACCACAACTATATCTATACGGTATTATATCTGTGTATGTGTGTTTACGAGTGAGGGTTGCATAAAACTATTTATAACGCATAATTTTGACGATTCTGTGTGTAAATTGATCTTTTTTTTCTTCATAAGAGAAAGGTGATTGGATTAGCCATTATTAGTCTGGAGAAATTTACATTTCACAGCAGTAAAGTGAAAGGAAAGGAAAGGAAGAAGTAGAAAAACAAAAATCTGGAGGCAGCCACTCTCGCGGTGCCATCTTGAAGTAAAAAAAAAAACAACTAATGTGACACAACACAAAAGACACAGAGAGTCATTCAATCTTAAGCACTTTCTGCACCCTCTTTCTTGTATGAAGCAGTTTTAAATGAAACAGGAGAGGATAAAAGCATCCTTTTCACCAGTGGATCAGAGACATCCTGGTGAAATGTGCACGTCTGCTACTAGCTAAATGTTAAAATCAAAAATGAATCTGTAGCATCCATTGATGAAAAGAGTTGTCTCACATCTCCTGTCCAACATAGATCCGCTTCAATTCCAAATCGCGGCAGTTCCACATCCGCATCGGCGCTCTGCGCTGACGCTTCTTTCTTTCCATCGCGGGCTCCTGAAGCCATGCATCCATTCACTGACATTCCTCCCGAATCAAAAACTGTGCTGGCATTGTCAAAAATGATGAAAAACAATTTGTGTGCATTCCACATGATGCACAACAACACAAAATGACAAAACACAAAAACAGCAACAAAAGCAAGGCTCATGAGAGCACTTGCTAATGGCTGTCTACTCGGGTGCCATTTTGGGCTACTTTCTGTACTGATGATGTCCAAAACTGACTTTCCCCATGTGCATGTGCATGTGTGATATTTTCAAACAGCCTTTTTAATCCTAGTCACCGTCTTTGACTTTACTGGACACGCACACTTAGAGCAAAGCAGGGCCAGACAGAGTGGCATCGCGTGACTAAGGCTTCACACCTCCCCTTTCACTCCGTGGAAGCATGAAAATACTTGGTGCACAGTCATGTGAGAAGCGTGCGCGTGCGTGTGCGCTTCCATTCGGTGTCTGTCTGGCTGAGCTCTGACCCGATTTGGCCTCTCTATTTGTCATTGACACACCAACCGGACTGCGCGCGCACACTTGCAGGAATGGCCGCCGCCACCGCCGCCGCCGCGCTCTCTGCGACTTGTTTGTCAGCAGGCAGCCACGTCAATCCAAATTAAGGCGCAGCAAACGGCGGGTAGTTGTTTGTTGGATTTGACGGCTCGGTTTATACGCCATCCCACCAGGCCGCCACGCTGTTGCAAACCTCGGTGTTAAATTGTCAGCCATTTGGGTGACATCATGGATTTTCATTGTCGCCGGGGCTTTTTTTTTTCTTCTCGGCGGGCGGAGGCTTGACTGATGCAAAGTGAATGTCTGGGTTGTTAACGCATTCACTGCCAGACCATGTGCAAAAATGTCGTTGTCACTCAAATTCCAGGACCCACAGAATATTGAGTTTTAGGACTACATAAACATTCAATGCAGTGTCCGAAACCTTAGACCATAGGTGTCAAAGTCAAGGCCCGGGGGCCAAATCCGGCTCGCCACACATTTTTTTTCGGCCCCCGAAAGCGAATCAAACTTGTGATATTCCATGATGCTTGCTAAAATCCTAACCAAAATGTCATATGTTTGGATGGAAACCACAATAACAGTCATTATTCTTGACTTCAGATTTGAAAACTAGTTATTCATTAAATTGTTGTGCGCTCTATATGTAACATATGGAAGGGATTAAACATTCTAATGGCTTCCCCAAACTCATAACGGCTCTCGAGAGGAAACCATAACTACAATGCGGCCCGCGGCAAAAAAAAAAAAAATGACTTTGACACCCTTGCCTTAGACTCTCTTCTTTCATCATAAAAAAATGGTTAATTCCCAATTTACATGGATCTGGAGTTATATGAGCTTGAAATGGGGGCGGATGTACAATATACAATATAATACATACAGATTGGTTTAAAAAGCGCTTGGACAACAGCTGAAGCTAGAACAAAGCGCTAACATGGAAAAAAGGGAAATGCCGCCCCCTTTTGGAAGGAGAAAAAACATTGGCAAAGGCCATGGACAGCGCTTTATCGGCACCCAAGCATGAAAAAACAAAACCTGAATAAACGGGCTGGTTTTTGCCAGCTGCATTGGATCACTTTCAGTATTGGCGAAAGGGTCACTTCACGTTCTGAAAGGTAGCCCTTTTGAAACGCTTGAGCCCGATGGGTGTGGCTTTTTTACCCCCCACCAGTCTTTCCCTCCCTTCCCCCACCTTTCCTTTCCTCTCCGTGTTTCCTGTTGAGCTGGCTAGACTCCTTTGACAGATTTACAACCTTGGGGTCAAAGTTTTTCGACAGCGGCGGATAAATCTTAGGCTCCCCCCCCCCCTCCCTCACCTGATAAAAAGACACATACTCTCACAGGCACACAGCCTTTCATGTATGATCTGCCTTTTTTGTATGTGTGTGCACATATGTGCTGGAACATATGTGTGAGGATGCTTGCACTTGGGCGTTTTGGCTAACGCTAACGTGCCTTATCTCGCAATTCACTGAAAGAATGCAGGATCTTTAAAAAAAAAAAAGACATTTTCTCCTTTTCAAGAATAATAATTTTACCTCCAGTAAACGACCTCTGCTTGATTAGTGTTTTTTCTCCCCACCCGCGAGCGAGCCATCATTTCTCGCTGGTCTTTTTCCTTCTTTTCTCCCATTCCTTGTCTCTCATTACGCAGGAGGCGCCAAGAGAAGTATTGGCTCTAATTTGTTTTGGGGGCGTGAGGCAAGATCATCGCAATTTGGAGTCTCTAGCCAAATCATGCAGTCTTTACCCCCCCCCCCCCTCCTTCCATTGCCGTTCCAGTTAAATTGTATTTATTTATCATTCATCACTTTGTGATAACCGAGCACGCTTTAACTCCGAGAGAATCCGCACTAAGATGCGATTTGGATTGGTTAAAAGCCTTTTTTTTTGGGATGTTGCTATTGGATGTGAACTTTGTGTGTGAAGATAAACGATGTGCTCATATTTAATGGGAAGTTGACTAATTTCTCTTCTTCTCGCTGCAGAAGGGCCTTGCTTGTAGGTCATATCAAATTTGTGTTCATGCTGAAACAGAATGTCCTTGTCCCGGATAATAACCCGCATACATCATGCAATACATGTATAGAGACCTTGGATCTGGCCTTGCTCTGCTCACGAGTGCTTGAAATCCTCCCTAGTTTTGTTGACTGACGAGCATATCTTTTTTTTTAACCCCTTCACTTCAAGCTTATCCCCAACATGGCTAATAATTAGCATTTCGTACCCTGAATCATGCTCATAATCACGTTTGGGAGCGCCAATGCGTACGCGGAACGGTCGCGGCTTGGAATTGAAGCGGAATTACAGTATGTGGGTAGGAGATGAGAGGCAATCTGTTTTGGTCAATGGATGCTACAGCTTTGTGTTTGCTTTTAACATTTAGCTTGTAGTAGATGTGCACATTCCTCCCTGATCCACTGCTGAAAAGGATGTTTTGATCCTCTCCTCTTTCATCCAGAATTGCCTCATGCAACAAAGAGGGGACAGAAAGTGCTGTAGGTTGAATGACTGTCTATCTGTTATTTATTTAGTTTTGTTTTTTAAGGTACCTTTACAGCAGCTCCTGTATTTTGGTTTTCTACTTCTTCCTTTCCTTTTCTCTTACTTTCACCACTTTGCTGCTGTGAAATGGGAATGTCTCCACTGCGAGACTAATAAAGGTTAATCCGATCCAATCAACAACTCATTTCCTGTCATTTTAACGCTGCCGCTCAAATCATATCCCGTTTATAAGAGACGACAAGGGGCCATTCGGTACGATACACCCATTTTCCCTCCAACGGGAGCTCGATCAATAGACATGATTGATTGGCTGGTGCGCTGCGGACAGCCGGCGTTGATCGATATGAGCTTGGCCGACTGCCCGCGAATCGTACGTCACTGTCGAATGAGGACATGTGTCCGAATAAGTGAGAATTTCTTATCATAGCACCGTCGCTTGTGAATTTATGAAATGAATTGTGTCATCAAAAAACGTAGCTTTCAATGTGTGTACATAGATGTGTGCGTGTACATAGACACACACACAAACACACGCTTGGTGGGGAAGTGCGTCAAAGATTGCAAAACACGGCATGCCTTGTGAAACATCGCCTACGCCACCGCCGCCGCGCACAATTGTCAAGCGGTGACCTTGAATTCTTAAGAGGCCCCCGTTTGGCCTGTAGCGTGCTTCACGCATGACTGCTGCACAGCGATAGGATAGAGATGAGCACTACAAGGAACCCCCTCTCACCATTTACCCCCCCTCGCTGAATCCCCCCAAAAAAATCAGGGGTGGAGTTGCGTAGCATCTCCGGGGAAATCTGATTGTTGCAAAGTTAGCGAGAAGGAGGGGAGGGGGTGAGCAGGATGAACAGATCCGAGTTAGCGAGATCTCAAGGGGATTAACAAATGAACAAACCTGTTGTCCTCTATTCGCATTTTGCAAATGAGAACATGCTCTCAATCTTCGAGTCCTTGTGTAACCTCTGCCGAGTTTTTAAGGCAAATGTTTTTTTTTTTTTTTTGCGTGAGATGTCTCCAAAAAAATCTCCTGGCACCTTCCATGCTTTGATTTTCTTAAAACTCTCTCTTCTGGCTGTTTTTTTCTCACATACAAATAAAAAGGACGGAAAGACTGACAGAAAAGTCAGATAGCACACTAATACTGCCTGCACAGGTTGGGTTGGATTTATTATTTTTTTTTTTAGTCCTGGCGGGCGCGGTGCTTCACATGAGTATTTGAATTACTGTTAAAAAAAAATATATCCTGTATTTTCCGGTGTAAAAGGCGCACCCAAAAGACGTGATTTTCTTCAGCCTTTATTTGTCTCACAGTGGAGAAATGTACATTTCACAGCAGCAAAAACAAAATACAGGAGCTGCTGTAAAGGCAGCCACTGACTCGGCGTCATCTTGAAGTCACAAACAAAACCCCACAAAAAACCATAATGGGACACAACACAAAAACAAACGAATTTTAAGCACTTTCTGCACCTTATTTATGACATGAAGCAGTTCTAGATGAACGCGGAGAGGATCAAAGCGTCCTTTTCACCGCTGTATCAGGGACGTCATGGTTAAATGTGCACGTCTGCTACAAGCTAAATGTTGAACGCAAACAGGAAGCTGTAGCATCCATCGCCGAAAAGAGATTGTCTCACATCTCCTTTCCTCCATGTAAATCCGCTTCAATTCCAAGCTGCGGCTATGAAAATGCTACAGGCTGATTGGAATATTTTCAGAGCGCCTTCTGATACTGCGTATATCTATATCTCACGATCCATCCAGCCATTAGCATCACGCGCTCCCTGGCGCTCATCCAAGTGGAGACGGTGTGACCTTAATCTGTGTGTGTGCCTGTCACTGAGCTCCAGATCGTATCTGGTCAAGTCCAGATGCACCGTCATGGCGGCCTTGATGTGACTATGTCATTTTTAAGTTCGTTGTTTCCGGGTTTTTTTCAGCGTTCTTCATCGGGCTACTCGGTTACTGCTCCAACAGGACACGAAAATCAATAAACAATTAAAACAATCTGTAGCAAAGAGGTGACTTGGGACATCACATTGGACTATTGTTCAAGTGAGTCAGTGCAGCTCGGATTCCACCGGAAAAAAAAAAACAACGTTCAGGTTGTGTTACTTGATCTTTTTTATTGACTTTACAGACCTATTTGCAATTTTACAGTTGACATTTGAGTAACTTCAATGTGCAAGTAGCATGAAGAAATAGAGCCCGGTGGGTCATAATCGTTTTGAAGAGCTAGCGCGATGTCAAGCGATGCTAGGCAAAAACGCAGCTATTGAAACCACAATAAGAAATACAAAAACCTTATTTGATGGTTCGTCAGTGGCAGTAAATAGTTGCAAAAATGTGTTTACTCCAGTGCCAGGGTTTTTGTCATTCTTTGTCACTTGAATTCCAGGACCCACAGAATATTGCGTTTTAGGACTACATAAACATTCGATGTAGTGTTTGAAACCCTTTCTTCTTTCATCAGGAAAAAAAAAAAAAATAATTCCTAAATGATATGCATCTGGAGTTATCTGAGCTTGAAATGGGGGCGGATCTACAAAATACAATGCAATACATACATATATATATATATATTGGTTTACATAACACTTTAATAACAGCTGAAGCTGGAATAAAGCGCTAACATGGAAAAAGGGAAATGATGCCCCCTTGTGGAAAAGAAAAACATTGCCAAAGGCCATGGACATCGCTTTATCGGCACCCAAGCATGAAAAAAAAACCGCGAATAAATTTGTGAATGGCATATTTTCAATTCCCGAATAAATTCGTGAACGACAGTGAATAAGTTAATATGAATTTCCACTAGAATGAAGGAGTTAAAGAGCAGAATTGATTTTACGTATCGTTGTTCCAACTTTTTGTAAATGGCGGCCTATGTTACAATCTGACCCAAAAACTAAAAAACGCATCAAAGAAATTCTCTTTTTCCCCCCAGTCTTCTGTTCCATTCCCTCAAACATTTTTTTTTCTTTTACAGACTTCTATTTCCACTAAATTAGTGCCCAGGGTTTTAATTGCTGTTTATGAAGCTCATTTATTAGCGTGGGAGTCCGCGTTTGTGTGATCTGGCATCCAGCGAGCCGGGCCAAGTCCTCTTCAAACTTCCCTGTGGTTTTGCTTTTTTTTTTCCTCCTTGTTGTTTCATTCCCTCTACCCCCCATCCTTTTTTTAAAACACCACAACGTTGCTCAGCTCTGACTTTTTTTGTTTTTTATTATAGAAAATGAGCAGATGCAGACGCATTGCCTTTAAATGGAGCCTCCCCTCCGCCTGTAACTGCCAAGCGGGCACGTGCCAACAGCCGCACATTTAGCATACGGAAGCTATGATTTTAAAGCATTGTCCGGCCAATATTGTTTTATTGCTCCTGCGCCACGCTGCTGGAACAGAATACAAGCAATTCTACGACCCACGCGGATGCTACTTTCTTTCCTTTTCCCGAAATTTCTCTTTTCACTTCCCCCTCTCGCTCTTCCGCGGCTTTCCGCGGACACCCCGTAGGGGCTAATTAAACCTTAATTACATTTGTTGGAATTGATTTGTGATTTAGTCTTTCCTCTGTTGTTCCAGCTCGTTGGCCCCCCCTTAGAAATGTCATTAATGCACCATTATTTTCACGGGCGGCCTAATTAAAGGGACATACTCCCCGGGTTTCTTCTGATGAGATGCTGGGAAGGGGCACATGTTAGCATCTGGCACCCCGGCGTTCCAAAATGGGATGTCATTTAACTCATTCAGCGCCATTCACACATTTAAAATATGACATAGAGCGCCATTCCCGAATTTGTTACATTGACTTGCGTACCCCAAAGAAGAGCAGCTTTAGCGGCATATCGTAGGCCATACGAGGCCACAACGAACTGGGAACGCTTGTTCCTGCTTTGAGCTTCCACATATAAATGCACCGCAGACCACCTCCAACCCCCTCCCTTTTAAGAGCCTCCTCTCCCACAAGTTTCCCTGAGGGGAAAAAGAACCATGTTTTAAAAAGAAGCGCAAACAGCTGCCAACTTATTTGCCGCTGCGTTCTCTCGTTTTCATTTTCTGAAGAACCCACTTCCTGTTCCATGTTGCCTGAACACCAACAACGAAGCAACACATGTAGAGAGACAATCTCTCACTACTCATAGGCGTATATTGTTTATCCGTTTAATTCCTTGTCATCGCCATCAGACATAAAAGTACATTTAACGCCACGTTTTCCTCATTCGCCCCATCTGGCTTTAAATGTTTTTGCATGCAGATTTGCGTGTGTATTGATGAGCTTAATCAGCACAAGTGGGGTGTTGTTTTCCTTTAAATTGAGTCTGGCGTACATTTTCCTCCCGCTGTGACGGCGTTTATGTTAAATTGGAAAAGTGTTTTGGCTCCGTTTGCGAGGCTTTCTGTGCAAAAACAATATGGCCGCTTTCATATTAGCTTCTGCTCAAGCTGGCAGCGATGAAGAGAATGTCAATGTCAAATGTCAATCCCAAACAACTATGCCATATGATAATGACCTGCCATAAAACATGACGAGACGTCTTTCCCAAACAGCCCCTGACCCCCGCAACCTCGTATTGCATAAAATGTGCATGCAGGTTAACTCATTCACTGCCAGACGTGTGCAAAAAAAGTCTTATCTTAGACTCTCTCCTTTAATCCGGAAAAAAAAAAGTTGTTAATTGCTAAATGATATGAGTCTGGAGTTATATGAGCTTGAAATGAGGGTGCCTGTACAAAATACAATACATACATATTGGTTAATATAGCGCGTTAACAACAGCCGACGCTGGAACAAAGCGCTAATCCTGCCGCCCTGTGGAAGGGAAAAACATTGTCAAAGGTCTGGCCAGCGCTTTATCGGCACCCAAGCAAAAATAAAAAAACAAAACAAAACCCGCGCTAATTCGGGAATGGCGCTCTACGTCCTAGTTTCAATTCCCGAATAAATTCGTGGAAGGCATTCAGTGAATTTGTTAATTGAGGAAGTTTATTTCAAATGTATTGATTTCAGTATAAAGAAAAAACAAGTCAAATACTGAGAAATTGTAATCCACAAAAAAAAAAAAAAAAAAAATAACATGAAATAAAATAAAATAACATGTAATAAAATAAAATTACACAAAATAAAATACAATAAAATACCATGAAATAAAATAACAAAATAAAGTAAAATAAAATAAAAATATACACCTAAATCTAAAACCAATAAAAAAAAAAAAAAAAAAACACAATGGAAAATTACTAGTACTAGTCCAAGATGTACCCTGGCGTGCACCCAAAGACAGCTACGAGGTAACATGGTATCAAAAATGGATGATGTTATATAACTGTCGATTGTAACGTGACTGACCAAATATGAACTCCTGCATTCTGACAACGCAGTTGCAAATTGCTCACCGTTGCCCACGGAGAGCAACTTCATTGCACATAATAGGAGTCCAATTCACTGGCGACCAGTCAGCCACTCCAATATGCTGGTTGGCTGGCAATCTGACAGCTATGTAGGCCAACTGCTTCATAGATGGCTGGGCTGGTGAGAGTGATGGGAAACGGGGTGGGGGCGTGGGGGGGGGAGATGGGTTCACATGAGTTTGTGGCTCATATCTAGCGGTTTCCTTGGCACGCCCCTCCCTATCTCGAATATTGCCATCTTTGGGGGTGTTCCTGCACCAGCAATAATCCATCAACGTTGGTTCGTAGTCTGCTCCTTAAATCTCATAACAGCGGGTGAGAAGGCCTGTTTTGATCATGCTTACACAAATGATGTGATTTTGGGAGTGGATACAGTGAGAAAGTGTCACTTTATTTGTTATTAAATTTGATTTGCTGAGCTTTACCGGAACACTGCAATTGCTGAGTCATCTGGAGAAAAAAAAAAAGCAATTTTGCAGTCGTTCTTGAGTAATCCAGGATAAAATGACATTTTTATCTCAGTTGACGGCAAATTGCGTTCAAGTGTAGCTCAACTAAATGGGAGATAATAAGGGCTAAAGACTTTTTGATCCGGGCCAGACTTTCTTTCTCCATGTCCTCTGTTCCTCCACGCTGCCACTGAACTGGAAAGGAATGGGTTAAACCTGTCTGCGAGCCACATCTGGGAGTCATTTGAAACATTCCACAAGGCTTACCACATGTTTTCAGATGGACTAAATCCTGCGAAAGTCTCGGCTGTCAGAGGTTTGAAAAATCATCGGCTTTTTTTTCTTCCCCCCCCCCCCCCCCCTCCTTTTTTTTGCCAGGAGAGGAAAAATGAGAAAATGAAAATGTATAATGGCTTTTCGTTCTTGCAGGTGATGGTGTAGGAATGTAGATGCTTGTAGGCTTGTCCACTTACCCCCGTGTGCGGTAGTGTGTGGAAACATGCTTCTTGGAGTGTTGTTTGTCACTATGCTGCCTTTTGGTATTGTTCAACGACAACTTTTGGAGTCTTTCTGTTTCCCTGCAACCGATAAAATCTCATCGGGACCCCCGACGCGCTAAAAGGGGACTGATTTTTAACTGCAGGGACTTTTTGGTGCACTCGTTTTCGTGCATTCAGCTCTTTAAATCTCAAAATCTAAATAATAGCAAAGAGGCATTATACAGTTATATTTGATTAGAGAGTTAATGACAAGCAGCAGTTTAAATGTCTGCTGGATTTGGTGCGCATGGATCGTTAGCCGGAGGGGAGTCGCTGGAAAAGGTGGTGGGTCGGGTGCAGAGGGTCTAGTTGGATTTTCGGCATCCTTGTTTAGATTCTTGCAGTGTGCAAGTCCTCGGGAGTGGGTAGGGCGGTGTAGTATTGAGAGGTATAGAAACTTTCAAAACACATCGTGTAATTATGATAATTATGTTTTTTTTATATTGTGAATTATAATACATTTCTCCTTTGGTTATCAAATCCAGTTGTACTTCCAGATATTTAGAAACAGGTGTGTAATTTCTATTATATATCCTGAGTTTCTTGGTGGAGTTTGAACATCAGTTCCCAAAATTAGTTGGATTTGGTGCGCATGGTAACGCCTGCCTGTGGGGAGTCGCTGGAAAAGGTGGTGGGCAGGGTGCGAAGGGTCCAGTAGGATTTTCCATGCCCTTATTTTGGTTCTTGCAGTCTGCAAGTCCTCGAGAGTGAGCCAATGATTTCTTTTCCGCTGTCCGAATTGTCCGTTGAAGTCGGATTTTGTTCATTATTTGCAGCGGCCCGAACCAAACGGTGATGGAATAACACAGGATTGATTCGATGATTGCCGTGTTGAAATGTGGCTTTAACAACAACATCCTCTCTTCATGCTATTATCGTGTTTGTAGTCCCCTGCCCGGCCCTCCCTCTACAATTTGAATGACATACTTATAAAAGCAGCATCAAATCATGACAGGACAAAATCCCAAATTCCCTTCACAGGCTCCATGAAGTGCAAATCTGAATCGATGTCGCAGGACGCTGGCAAAATAAGACGTCTGTTCAAGAATTCTGTTATGGCAGCAGCCGTTTCTACCGGCGTGTGTTTTTCGCGTCAACATTACATGACTTGCGCTCATGTCACCTCACCGGCCCTCTTCCTCCCTCCTCGAGCACCGCATTCCTCGCATATGCGGTGATGTGTGACAAGTGACACAGCTTAGTGCCACTCACTGCTTAAGAGCCTCTAAAGCGGCGAAGGAAACAAGGCGGACACTGTTGCTCGCGTCCCCACTGTGGACATATTGACACAATATGACCTGGAAATATTTGTTTTTCACTTTTCGTAAACTTTGGTTGTTCCATTCGTGCAAAATTCACTCACAAATTAGCAATATTATCGTGTTGCTTTTGGCAACTGTCAGCGGTCAACAAACGAGTACAAAAAGAACCGATTGCTCATAATAACATTGAGAACACGGAATGGAGGAAAGAAAAAAAAGCCAAAGGCGGGTTATAACAAAATGGCACTGCACAATCTGTGATGGAGGATATTTTAGGCTTTAATGGCGCTCTCAGCAGGACACGGGGGGCACAGTCACGCAACGGCGTAGGGACCAGGTTGTTTAAAATTTCATGCAAAACACATCTTATGTATTTGAAAACAGCCAGCATGCTCGCCGGGCATCCTGCTCTTCAACACTTATCTTTTTTTTCTGGATTTGGATCGACCAAAAAATAAATACATAAAATTGCTGTGTGAACTCACATCATTTTATTATTTTGGCTTAGTTCGGGCTCAGACAAAATCTGATTTAGGACGGTGACGAAAGAAGACAATCTAAGATTTCTTACGCTGCATTGAATGGTTATGTAGTCCTAAAACACAATATTCTGTGGGTCCTGGAATTTGAGTGACAATGACAAAAACCCTGGCACTGGAGTGGGCACATTTTTGCACATCAGTGACTGCTGGAAATGCCGCCCGTATCTGAGGCATCCCTTTAAAATGCACAGTTGTTATCATTGAAAATGTGGTTTTGTATCATGATTAAGAATATTATTGTTATTATTTGTGCAGAACTGGGACACATCTGGAGTGGAGCAAAGTAGAGCAGGACGTCCACTCTCCCACCACTGCTCTTCATGACAGGAAAGGGGCGGGGCTCAACGCCTGGGTTGGCTTTCCGAGCCGGAGCGACTCTCTGATGGTTGCCAGCGAGAGAGCCTAGCCAAAGTCGCCGAGCTCTGCAGACGCGGCTCGCCGACACTCGTCCCCAAACGCGCAGTTGCCAAGCCCGTGGGGAGAGAGAGATAGCTTGACTGGACGCTGGTGACGCACGAGGATCGGACCAAGCCGCTCAAGAGGAGAAGAGCTCCAGCCTGTAAAGTTTGAAGCAGGGGGAGTGAGCGGCGGCGGGGGTGTGGGGTCTGCAAAACTCCGTGACTGAACTTCCACCGATCAGCCCCCGGAAGGGACCGGGACCAAGAGAAGAAGGAGGAGGGCGAGGAGGAGCCAACAGGTCCCAGGTAGTTTTGTTGCACTCTGACAGCTTGTCAACACTTGACAACACGCATGCATTGCTGGAAACTCGCATCACCCGGTGGACTTGCACTTGCCGACTGACACCCCCCCACACTTCAAACTCAAGAAACAAAATCACTTTAGATAGGTTAGAACTGGAGATACTGTAGGAACTGTAGAACTGTAGATAGATACTGTAGATACTGTAGAACTGTCGATACTGTAGGAATGGTAGAACTGTAGGTAAATACTGTAGAACTGTCGATACTGTAGGAACTATAGAACTGTAGATCGATACTGTAGAACTGTCAATACTGTAAAACTGTCGATACTGTAGGAACTGTAGAACTGTAGATAGAACTGTAGATAGATACTGTAAATACTGTAGATCGATAGATACTGTGGATAGATATATATTGTAGATACTGTAGATTGTAGTTACTGCAGATAGATAGACATTTTTTTCACTTAGAAAGGTGGAGTACCGTATTTTCCCATGTATAAGGCGCACCGGATATGTACAAGGATCTTTCTGTTGTTTTTTTGGGGGGAGGGGGGACATATTCCATGTATTTCAAATAAGAACTCATGTCTATATTTTTTGAAGGGATTAAGTCATCATTGTCCCATATTTTCACACGTATGAGGCACACCAGAGTATAAGGCGCACCCCCAATGAATGACAAAAGCTTTCCAAATATGATATACAGTATATATAAACATCTAAAAGTTTTCCAAATATAAAGCACACCACGTTATAAAGTGCTACAGTAGAAGATGGGGTTTGAAAACTGAATGCTGTCAAGTACTCTTCCATCACTGAGTAAATTCTCAATCCCAATTAGGGACAATTTGTTCACACCTTGGAGTGAACCCTTCCAATGTGTCAGCGTTCTAGCAAATGAAATGTCAGTACTCTTTTTTTAGCTTTGTGATCCCCACCGCACCCCCACCCGCGGGCGGCAGTGTTATCTTGTAAAATTCCATCTTGTAAAAACTGCAAATTATAGATGTGATTTAAGATGAATTGAAGGCTGTGACGAGTGGAACATCCACTTTTGCTGTTTATGTGACTCACTTGGTAGACCGTGTGTGTATGTGTGAGACATTAGATTTATTGAAATGTCATACTCATACAACATACAAAATGGCACCTCAGCTAACTTCCTTTTTTAATTTTTTTATTTGCAACAATGTGCTCCGCCGCTTTCGGCCTCTAACAGTTGCTGTGACAATTCAGACAAGACGCAGTTGACAGCTTGTCATATTTTGAGCAATTTCATGTCTTCCTAACCCATTGCCATTCACGGTTACTTACGAACATTCGAGTTACAAACTCCTCTCTCCAGTTATACATGTACGTATATTTGTATAGCATATATTTTATGTTTTATTTTATGTACTACATATATTATCAGAATCAGATCAGATTATGTTTATTTTTCAGGACAAACCAATACAGGTTACTGATCCAAGTCTTGATATACACCTTAAAAATACTTATATAAGCGTTAAACATACATTCTATACAAATATAGCACTGAAGCAACTTATGAACAAATTCACCTTATGAACGTTCGTAAGTTGGGGAACGTCTGTATAGGTTGTTAGCATCGACAGATGAAATGGGCTAATTTATTTTAAATGATAGCTTTGGCAACAATTCCATCCAGTTGGATCATTTATCATAGGTTGGTATTTGCGGGGATCAAGCATATTTGCAGTTCATTATTTTGCATTTTTGACCCTCTGGAGCACTGTAGCTGCATTGACCAAAACGCTGAGCCAATTCAGGTTCTCTCTAAAGCTGATGGTCTTAAACTATGCAGAGAAATGTGCCATTTTTTTGGTCTTAACTTTCTTCTGCAAAAATAAAGAAATAAACTTAATTCATCTTGGCTTCTCTGACATGCATCAACGGCGAGGAGTTTGTCTGTTCGTGCCAGCTTGACGCCTCACCCGCCTCGGTTATCACATTGGACTAAATGTGTCATCAGAGCGTCGCCCATGTCACGCTCGGAAGTGCCCACTCATGTCTTCCTACTGCCCTGCCTTGTCTCGCTCGCTTGTCTCCACCACCGGACGTTGTGTCTCTCTACTAGCAGCGTGTCAGTAACTCTGCTCGCCACCCCTCCTCCCACCACGTTTGTTTATTTAGTGTCCTCATCTGGCTTGGCACAAATCTCACCGATGAGAAACGATGACATTGTTGTGCAGCTTGATCTTGTTAGCGTAAAACAGGAAGCCTTTGCTGAAAACGTTTGGATGGAGGCATTTTCTTATTTTATTTTTTATTTTTTTTTCTTCCTCTCTCTCACAGTGACAGGTGGTTGGGTTTAATTTGGCCTGCAGCGGTCGGCGCGCCGGCTCGTCGCCGAAACCCGTTCGCCCAGTGTTTGAAAAGCCCAAAGCTGCGGCGATGCAACACCAACACGCCAAGCATTGACAGGTGAGACACGCTCCCTACAGAGATGTCACCCAGATCTTGTTTAATGGTAAACACCTCCGCCCACTCCTAGAAACTGTCAAAATGTGCTATTTTGGAAGCACTTTGCTGTCTTTAAAACTGCAAACTAGTGGAGGGATACCTTTGATGTGCACATGTTTCTAATTTGCCCATGTTGGGCTTTCGAGGAGTTCCTTAACTCATTCACTGCCATTCACAATTTTATTCGAGATTTGAAAATGTGACACAGAGCGCCATAAATTTTTTTTTTTCTTGGGTTCAGTTAAAGCGCTGGTTAGACCTCTGGCAATGTTCCCTTCCATCAGGGGGCAGCATTTGCCTCTTGACCATGTTAGCGCTTTGTTACAGCTTCAGTTGTTGTTAAAGCACTATATAAACCAAATTTTATGTATTATAATACATATGTATACAGTATATATAATATATTATTTTTAGGTTCCTGTTGTGTTTATTATTTTGCTTTGTGTTGACTATCATGTAAAGCGCTTTGTTACAGCTGCAGATGGTGTGGAAGCGCTATATAAATTAGGATGTATTGTATGGTATTGTAATATGGATGTATTGCATTGTATTTTGGACAGCCACCCTCATTTCAAGCTCACATAACTCCAGAGCCATATCATTTAGGAATTAACTCTTTTTTTCTGATGATGGAAGAAAGACTAAGGTTTGTAATGCTGCATTGAATGTTTATGTAGTGGTAAAACTCAATATTCTGTGGGTCCTGGGATTCGTGTGACAACGCCAAAAACCCTGGCATTGGAGTGGACACACACATGTCTGGCAGTGAATGAGTTAATAAGACGTTTCTTGGAAAGCCGCAACGTTCTCACGAGAACCCCACTTTGCAAGCGACCCTCAACGGGCTTCGAGGTGAATATCAAGCGGGAGATGTCCTGCCGTTTTTAAGGCCAGGATGAAAACCGTGTTATTCCACCAGCCTGACCTAATTGCGCTCTCGCTCTGCTGACACGAACACTGGGAGCAGTGCACTCTGACACGTCAAGATTATTTAATACCACCAAAGCTGGGAAAAAAAGAGTAATAGAAGGAGAGTTAAAAGACAGGAGACTTAACCCCTCGCGTGTCTGGCCAGACCGGGCCAGTGAGGCGTGCGGATCGCGGCGGCGGCAAAAAATAAACAAAAATAAATAAATAAAAGAGGATCAGTATGCACGAGTCGGCCTGCCCAAGCGCCGCCGGCCAACATGAGTGGAGCTCTCACATCTCAACATCACAGACTCGACTCCTCCCCCCACCAAAAAAAAGCCCACTTGGCTACAGCTACATTCTCTTGGTATCATCTCCCGCCCTTCTTTCCCTCTCACTGTTCCCACACTCACCCCAGTCCCCGAGGCACTGACGACGTCATCGGACACCGCAGCCAAACCGCTGTAATATGGCAATTTATTTCGACTTTACTCCAACAAAGTCGGCCCTGTTTCGTTATGCGCCAGGACGACTTATTAGCTAGCGCGAGGCCACGCTGCAACACAACAACTGACACTATTGCCAGTAAATATTTGTTATCTTTCCGTCGTGCCGTGTTACTTTCTAAAATGCGACTGAATTTTGCTTTTATACATGGGCAATTCAATTTTCCCAAATTTATTTAACTCATTCACTGCTAGACGTGCAAAAATGTGTCCATTTCAGTGCCAGGGTTTTTGTCATTGTCACTTGAATTTCAGGACCCGCAGAATGTTAAGTTTAAGGACAACATAAACATTCAAAGCAGCGTAAGAAACCTTAGACTCTCTTCATCAGAAAAAAAGAGTTAATTCCTAAATGATATGGGTCCGACATATGACCAGCTCGACTTATGATCACCTGATTTACGACCACCCGTACTTACGACCATGACCTCCAGACCCTATTTTTAAACATTTTAATTCTATGCCTGGCACTGCAACGCGCTAGCAGGCCGGCAACGCGTAGGTCGTAGCATAGCAATCGACCATGTGATGGCGCCAGAGGGGGGAGTTTGCGTGTCATTTAGCCTCCGAGTCTCAATTCAACATTTTGAATTGAATTTCGACTTACGTCCATTTCGACTTACGACCGTTTGGTCGTAACGGAACTCGTTCGTAAATTGGATGTTACCTGTACATCTTGGTTCATATAGCGCTTTAACAACAGCTGAAGCTGGAACAAAGTGTGGACATGGAAAAAAAAAGAGCTCTATCGGCACCCAAACATGAAAAAAAAACTGGGAATTGCACTCTACGGAATGCGCTCTACGCAATGGCAGTGAATGAGTTAACATATGTTGATCAAGTATTTTATGATACATATAATATGATTGACAGTTTACCGGTATATTCATAAAACCGCATCCTGTATGAGTCTCCATATATTTCTTCCCCTGAAAGCAAAACAACAATCCCATCAACATTTCTATTCACGTCATCCTCCAAAAAACGTTTTTAGATACCGCACATTTCCCAGCCATGTCAAACTCACTCATGATTGAATAGCTTCTGTCCCAGGACCCTTGACACTGTTGTGCATGTAAACATCAAATTAAAATGAAAAAAAAAAGCTAAAAATACATCTTTTTTTGGTTTGGAGAACATTACGCAGCTTTATAGTTACTGTACACTATTTTGGACGGAGTTTGGAAGAATGTTGACGTATTTGACATCCATCCGTGGACATATATGCTAATTTAAAATGTGAAAAAAAAAATCATAATTTTCATCACGTTAGCCTTCAAAGACATAACGTGTCCATTTACTCATCAATAAACTCATATTGTTTTTGAGAATGCCGCTTTTCTCTCGCTAATCTCCCCGCGGCGTGTCTCGTGATCAAGTGTCCCAGAATGGATGGTGCGTTGTGATATTTTAGGTTCCATGTTAAATTGCTTCAAGAATCAGGCCATGTTTCGTCTCCGTTTTTATTTTTTACCCACTAATGAGGTTGCGATAAAGACCCATATAACATAGTATACTTTCATTGATTGGCACCGATTGTTGCTTTCTAATTTCATTCCACATTCGACCCATGAAAAAAAAACAAAAGAACACAAAAGAAGTCAAAGATGGTTACACTACAAGAGTCGGTGCCTTTACAGCAGCTCCTGTATTTAGTTTTTCTACTTCTTCCTTTCCTTTCCTCTTACTTTCATCACTTTGCCGCTGTGAAATGTCAATTTCTCCACTGCGAGACTCATAAAGGCTAATCCAATCCAATCCAAAACAATGCTTGAAGAACTTTCATGCTAAAGGAAAAGCCCCGTGATTTGCTGTTGGCTAATTGTTTGGGAAAGCGGCTTACCGGGAAATAAAACGTGCCGTGAATTTTTAAAACACAAAGGAATTTGATATTTGGGCAACGTACAAAAAAAAAGGAACTGCAACGGCAAAGATGTTTACACTGGATTGCATGGTTTATCGTCTGCATGATCAAATCATCCATCCTTCATAAAAGCCTCTAGAAGTACACACCAGGCTCCTTTTCCATGCGCAGTTTCAAACAAATCCTCTCCATTGTGCCACCCCCCCCCCCCCATCCCTTGTGTGGAAGTGTGTGGTGGTTGTTACCCATCTGGTGCAGTTGCAGCTGCTTGTACATGAGCTCGAGTTGCCTGCCACATTTGTCAGCGGCGAGTGAGCGCGGGGGGTGCTAACCGCGGCAGCTAGTATAGCATGTCCTCCTTGGTAGAATTGGTCCTCATGTTGCACACAAGAGCCTTTTGGATGGCTGGATTTCTGAGACGATGGGGATGGCAGGCCTGAATCACCCCCCCTGCCCTCCCATTCAGTGAAATGATTGCTAGTGTACTACCTGTACCATCCGTGTATGCTATGAAGTGCTCCGATGAATGCTTGAGGTATTTGAGTACAGGTACTTACATTCAAATACCCTAAATGTGCATTATAAATTGTCATTTGTAATCAGTATCAAGGCATCACTTGATTTATTTGATAACACAACCCCCTAGCCAGCCTCCCCTTTTTATTATTTATTTCTTTATTTTTGCCGTAATGATTTTTCGCGCATTTCGTGCAGCATATAGCGGCCATTTATGATCAGCGGCGTCCATAAAGAGGTGACGGCAGTATGCAAATGGCGCCGCGCTCGTCGTATCGTAATGTAATGAAGTGCGTGGAATATGACCGATAATGAGGTGCGGTTATTGAGCGTTGATGGCTTCTTTGCAGCCTCGCCTTTGTTGTTCTCACATTTAGGTTTTTCGCCGCGCGACACCCGTTTCGCTACAAAGCCATTAGCACGTTTGGCGCGCCGGCAACGACAAAGATGTATGAAGATTGCGCTTTTGTTGATTTGCGGCTTTGGCACAAACGGATATTGATCAATTGTTGCCGGTTGAAATGGCGGAATTAAATTGGGCAGAACCGAGACAGATGCGTTGCAGTGAATTAAACAAGTGGTCCTGTCTGCCGGGTGACGGCACAATGGTGATTAGGGTTTTTCGCGCTAGCTGCCCTACATTATTTATAGCTGTGCTGAGGCCTGTCTGCAGTTGAATAGACCCACAGTCCATTGACCGGGTACATTACAGGAGGCCGCCTGGTAGCAAGAAGGGGGGGGTTTCAAAATGGTTTTATTTCCTCACGTCGAGGTGCATTTTCTTCCAAATGGAGGCCGGTGCCCCCGAGTGTGTTGTTTCCAGACCTTACATGTCGAAAATGTGTCACCACTGTTTCAGTCGGGCTGCTTGCTTGACTTGCATTCAGACGTTCACATTTTTTTCCCTTGCCATTGCCTCCTGTCACTTGGCTACAGTGCATTACAGTGTGTACGAACGAGCAGCACTATGTGATTTTAACTGTGTCCGCTCCAGTGCCAGGGTTTTTGTCATTGTCACTCGAATTCCAGGACCCACAGATTAATGAGTTCTAGGAATATATAACCATTCAATGCAGCGTAAGAAACCGGAGACTCTCTTCTTTCATCAGAAAAAAAGAGTTAATTGCTAAATGATATGGGTCTGGAGTTATATGAGCTTGAAATGAGGGCCGCTGTCCAAAATACAATGCGATATTAACAACAGCTGAAGCTAACATGGAAAAAAAATGAAAATGCTGAAAAAAATGCCAGGGGTCATGGCCAGCGCTTTATCTGAACCCAAACAAGAATAAACAACACCCGAACAAATTCAGGAATGGCGCTCTACGTCATATTTTCAATTCCAGAATAAATTAATGAATGGCAGTGAATGAGTTAAGTAGCTAGCATAATCGTGCTGTTGCTGTATATAAGCAAACTTTTCTGTACAGGAGAAATATTGGATTTTTTAATGATTTTTTATTTATTGAAGTGACATATGACTCTGACTTCCTTTTCCTCGACTCGCTACCATGTACCAACTTACTTTGCCTCAGTTAAAATAATAAATAAAAAAACTTTGAATGTTAACATCCTACCATATCGCTCTGCTGAATCTAGAACTGCTTCATGTCACAAAGAGGGTACAGCAAGTGCTGAAAAATGAATGACTCTCTATGTCTTTGTGTTGTCATATTAATTATGAAGTTTTTTTACTTCAAGATGGAGTGGCTGCCTTTCCAGCAGCTTCTGTGTTTTGTATTTTGTTTTTCTACTTCTTTCTTTCCTTTCCTCTTCCTTTCATAACTTTGCTGCTGTGTTACTTCCGGGTAGAGTGAACGCTAGCGCGAAAAGTTCTTATCCCGTGACTGTAAAATGTCCTTGAGAGTTTTGAAAGGCGCTTAGAAATAAAATGTATTATTATTATTATTCAGAGACATTTTTAAAATTTTATTTGCTTCGTAAAAGTGTGGGAAGGGACATTGAAATGTCCGTTCCAATTGGTTTAATATGCGCGTCCAACTGTCCTGTAGCATGGCGCACGTTATCGTATTTAATTGCCCGGCGTTCGACTCTGTTTGATTTTAATGATGGAAATCACTCGAAGGGTGCTAGTTGTGTAACTGTTTGTTATTTATGCCCCATGCCGGCAGCATTTTCCTCGTTCATGTTTGAGCACCGAGCGCACGGAATCTGTCCACTTGTCTAGCGAATTTAACAGGCCACTGTCAACCCCCCCCTGGGGTGAGTCTGATAACTTTTGAGCCAAATCTGGTTCTCGTTCTCAATGGCCTCTTTGTCATTTCCTCCATGTGAATATGAGTGTGACTGAGTCGTCGTTTTGTGGCGGAGATACCTTTGCCTGGCTTTCATTAGATGCGGGGAACCGCAACCAAAATCTCTTCATCCTCCAACCATTGTTTTGGTTTTGAACGAAGCCCCCTCGCTCATGTCGCATGAAATTCACGGCTTTACGTTGGCACCGCCGCCGAATCCAATATTGCGATCCAACCCAGGCCTCGCTCATTAAATCGGTGTAAATGATGTCACGTTTCGCCGCCGCTCTGTGCCAGCAAGACATGTTTTTCCACTTAGGCATTCCGATATTTGTCTGTGTCATAAACGCGGGGCATCTGGTTGCCAGCGGTAGGCTCCTTTTCTGTTTTGACACAGAAATATGCTTGAATCCTTCTCATTGCGATGATAAATGTTACTCATCACCTTTTGACCCCCAAAGGTCAAGCCTTTTCCTGGTTACCCATCACCTCTCTCCTTCCTGCTGTCTTCAACCGGCACCCTGTGGTTGGTCCTTTATCTTGCTTAGGCAATATTTTGTCCAAACAACACCGCTATGCATGTTTCTCGTATGATGTCAAGTATGGGATTCTTTATCTTCTGCATAGATAGTAAACGTGATTAGATCGCAACAAACAGGCATCTTGAATTCCGTTTGTTAGTCACGGCATGCAGAGGAGCAACAGACCTTTAGATATGTTTCAATTTTTAGCACTAAGCTGCATGAAGAGTGCGATTTAAATAGTGAAGGAACACTGCTAAATGGATCTTCGGTAAATTCCATGTCCTTACATTGTGTTTTGATGGATTAGGCCTTTCATTTTACACCACTTAACTTGTCAAGTCCATTTTTAGAATTATTTCTGAATAACAAAAAAAATGAAGTGGGTTTCATAGGGCGCTGCTGGGATTTGAGGTATTGTTAAAAAAAATGTCTGTGAAAAGAGATTGTCGAGTAGCAGCGAGAGGCTTTGCATGAAAGTTGAAATTTGCATACAAATCTCCAAAAATGGGTATCAGTGGGGCTCGGCCAGACAGCAGTTAAAATTCCTCAAGTCTTTGAGAAATGTTTTATTTGCCTTTGCTCCCATCACACGCCGTCTCGGGAGGCTCCCGGCGCTGAGATCATAAAGCCGGGTGGAACATCTACACACAGTTTTTTTTTCCCCTCCAAGTTTTGCACTTACCTTTCACATACTTGATATTGTGTCGATTTTCCATCACATTTACACAGTGCTACCGCCATTTCTAAGTGATCTGAGTTTTCGGAAAAGCTATTTTTTGACTGCAGTTGTGCAAAAATGTTTAAAAAAAAATCAAGCGCTAGCTTACGAAGACGGTCAACAGATAAACTTCCTATAATAAGCCAGTTATTAAAAACTAGCAAACTTTACCTCACGAAAAGACGCTAACTTTAATGCTAAATGACACAAATGGGCTACGGACAGAAACGTTTTATGCTCGGATGTGTCCGACAGGTGGCTAGGAGATGCTAATTGATGAATGATCATGGTGATATATGACCACCTTAAATCATTTCCAACCAAGCCCCGTAAAGCTAACCAATTCCCCTCATTTGCATTTGAAAGACCATTTAAAGGGGCGCAGTCCTTTTTCCGAAATCTATTGTCAACACTTTGTGGCTATGCTAACAGGCTTGCGGGTTTTTTTTTGTGCCTGGTGACTAATGACAGCAAAGATGGTTTTCTAATAAGGAGCACTCGGCAGTCGGGAATGATGAACGTCACCGCCAACGACGCGTTTTATGTGGGCTTGATTTTGTCGTTCTTCCTTTCAGCCGATTGTTGCTTGCTATCATAAAAGGTTATTAGCCTTACAGAAGAAAACTAAGCATTCAATCACATCTTGTAGGCTAAATGTCGTCGTAGTTTTCTACCACCCACCGTGAATATTTGATCCCAAATTGCAGAAGCGCGTCAACGCAAAGTCATTGTCGACTTTCACGTCCGTTTTTTCCGTATCTTCCTCTTATTCGCTCAATGTGGCTTTATCACGTGACTCCCCATCCTCATTGTTCTGTTTGGATGACCGAAGCACAAAAGCCCATCTCGGATGGAACGCGTGTGATTTTTTTTTTTACATCCTTCCACTGGGATCCCTGCCCCCCTGCCCCCTCAAGAGAGGTCATGTGATCCATGTGTGACTTAAGGGGGTTTCCACCGCTGAGAGTCAGGATCTCAATGAGAGCGCTTCCCATTGTGCGTTTGCGTGTTGATGGCGGCTGATAGGATTCTATTGAAGCCAGATAGTTGGAAGGGGAACGGGGTGGGGAGGGGGAGTTGTGATTATCCGTGCTGCTGGGCTGCCATTCCAAAATAACCCGTACTGTCCTGGTACTACCTACAGCCGATGATTCATTCCACCTGAGTGCGGAATCGGCCGCAATCAAACCCTACAGTGTAACATAACTGTCAGTCTGAAGTGCCAGTGATGGGCCTGACATGGAGTATCATGAGAATCCCGCCGTTCTCCCATTCCACACCTCCGTTTGCCGAAAATAAGAGTCCCCTCAGCAATCCAGAACTAGCCATGTGGTAAATTGAGTCCCATTTGAAAAGCAGATGGACAGAGCTGGTTGCGGTGAGGGGTCCGTCTCAGACTTGGGTGACTGTCTGCAGTGCGTTCCTTTCACCTATCATCAAGGATGAAGATGTGATTTCCCCAAGACTCGGCTCCTGTCAACTTGAATCATGGTGCAGACGTTCCCCATGCAACGCCTGCACGCAGGGTGGCAATTCCGTTCCATTTTTCCGAGAAGACAAAGTAGAGCAGCGGTGGTCCAATTGATTTTTAAATTGTTACAAACTATTACAATCTAGAATTAAATCATTGTTGATCTGTTCTATTATTGATCAAGGGAATGTCCTAGAAGGACCGTTCCTTGTCACGACTTGGCAAAGTTGCCATGAACTCATCTACTGCCAGATGATTTGCAAAAATGTGTCCACTCCAGTGCCAGGGTTTTTGTCATTGTCACTCGAATTCTAGGGCCCACACATTGAGTTTTAGGAGTACATAAACATTCAATGCAGTGTAAATAATAATATAGTCTATATATATATATATATATATATATATATATATATATATATATATATATATATATATATATATATATATATATATATATATATATATATGTGTGTGTAGTATATAGTAATATAGAATAAGTCTCTGAGTGTTCCAGAAATCGTATTTTTAAAATGGCTTTGCTAGTTATTTCTCGTGTTCTTGGGAATCTTGTGGGCTGGGTCGATATTTTACGAGAACTGGACCGTTCCTGGATTCCCAATATGCTAATACGAGGCGCCAAAAGCCCTGGCTGACAGATAAATATCACCCATGTCTCCATCCGCGGTCATCTCCATGAAATCGAATATGTTCAGAGTCCCCTTCTGTATTCGTAGCTTACGTCGACTAATAAATCCGCGTCGTTACGATAAAGAATTAGCGTGGAGTGATGGCGGCACGCTAGATTTGTCTGCATCTTTCCATAAAGGGCCTTCTGTGTTTTGTATTTTTTTATTTGTCCTTGGGGGGCCGAGGGGATTTCTCCAATGCCACCTGACTCACATTGCGGTAATTGAGTTGTGGTCATAAGCAACGCCGTGGCTGTCAAGCCACAAAAGGAACGTTTTTGCTCCAATTTTCACATGATGCCGAGCGAGCACGAGAAAGTCCGAGCTATGGGATAAACACCGGGGTGATTTCAGGCAGGGTAAAAAAAACGCCAGAGAATCACTGAAACTTGAACACATGGCTAAGGAAGCACAAAGCACTTCACTCCTACCCCTTCGCCGCCTCTTCTTTCTTCACATTTCTCACAGCTTAGAACTGCAATCGATTCGAAGGGAGATTTCCACGTTCAAATACACGCTGATTGACATTTTGGGGGTAAGCCCGAATTTGTCGCTCCCGTCAACTCCGCATAATTGGATACCCCGCCACTTTTATGTTGCTATCAAATGCCATCTTGCTTTGGAACAGACGCCATCATCGTCATTGTGGGACTGTCACATTTTCAGATTCTTATTTGTTTGAAACATTTTTTTTTTGTGACATTCGGAGCTGCAAGTGCTGGGCAATGTGGATTAAAACCACAAAGTTCTTCTGCTCCATGAGTTGCAAGTGTTTAGCCGCGAGCTAGCCAATATGAGAGGAAATTAGTGTCCATTTGTGACACGATGTGATACCCCCCTTGACCCATTTCCTGGTTAACTCAGTCACTGCCAGACATGTACAAAATGTGTCCACTCCAGTGCCAGGGTTTTTGTCATTGTTACTCAAATTCCAGGACCCACAAAATATTGAGTTTTAGGACGACATAAACATCCAAGACAGCGATAGAAAACTTAGACTCTCTATTTTCATCAGAAAAAAAACTTAATTCCTAAATGATATGTGTCTGGAGTTATATGAGCTTGAAATGAGGTCAGCTGTCCAAAATACAATGCAATATTGGGTTATATAGCATTTTAACAACAGTTGAAGCTGAAACAAATCACTAACATGAAAAAAGGGAAATGCTGCCCCTTGTGGAAGGGGAAAAAATGCCTGAGGCCATGGCTGGTGCTTTATCTGCACCCAAAAAAGAAAAAATCAAAAATCAAACAAATCTGTCATATTTTCAATTCGCCAATAAATTTGTGAATGGCAGTGAATAAGTTAACGTTGACAACCTCGTAGTATTTTCCTGAAGTGCGTCTTCCAAAGCTATCATCGAATAAAGTTTCGGGTAAGCAAATTATTTGTGCAAAATGTCAAGGCTCATTCTTGATTTGCCATTTGAGAATTGGTACATATGGCTCCATCAGGACCACGGACAGAGAAAAGGCTCATTTATATCCCGGCTGATTTATTGCTCTTTATTCTGAGGCAAGACTGATATAATATCCTGTTTTGTCAAAGTAATGAGTGATGAGGGAAACAAAAAAAAAAGATTTTCTCCCTTTTTGACATGCAATCGTGGCGTCATTCTGCTAGACTGAAGCGCGTTCCACTCTGCTTTCAACCACTTGTCTTTTCATTTCCTGTCGTTGCCTATACAGACCTTCCCCAACTTACGGACGCAATACGTTCCGAACAGTCGTTCATAAGGTGAATTTGAAGTTTCTTCAGTGCTATATTTTGTATGGAATCTATGTTTAAGGCTTATATAAGTAACCTGTTTTTGCTATGTACTGACAAATAAACATTTGATTAAATTGATGCTGTGTTCAGATATGTACATGTACAACTGGAGAGAATACTTCATATTTTACTACAAAAATTTTCGTATGTACCGTTGTTTGTAACATGTTCGTAAGTAAGGGAGTGTGTGTATATACAGGTAACATTCGACTTACGACCGAGATCCATTCCGACCAAATGGTCGTAAGTCAAAATAGTCATAAGTCGAAATCCATTCAAAATGTTGAATAGAGACTCGGAGGCTAAATGACTTGCAAACTCTGGTGCCATCACGCGGTCGATTGCTGTGCGAGAGTGAGATGCTGGCTGGCTGGCCAAAATTGTCGTACACGTTGCCGGCCTGCTAGCGCGTTGCGGTGCCAGGCATAGAATGAAAATTTTTTAAAAAAGGGTCTGGAGGTCGTGGTTGTACAGGTGGTCGTAAGTTAAGTGTTAACTGTATGTATACATATTTGTTGTTGTTTTTTTGCAGGATTTTTTTTATCTCCTTTACAATTGTAGCATGAAAAATCCTTATCTCCATTGTGAAACGTGATACTCCCCTCACCCCTTTCAGAGTCTTGTAATTATTTCATTTGACTCTGAATGCCTCCATGGCCGTTTTTATCTTGCGATTTCTTCTCGTGGGGGGGGAACTGTCCTTTGATGTCTTCAAATTCACTGTCACTATCTGGCACTCGCAAAGCATGGTTACGATTTTTGTCTTCACTTTAAGTCTCCTTTCCATTCACCCTCTCTGGCCCTCCCTCCTTCCTGTCATGATTTAGATCCCGACTTGTAAGTGGGTTGGGAAGTGGCCCCGGCGGTTGATGTGGAACACATGCCTCCAATGATTCACACTCGGCGTGCTGTAGGTCATGGCGTTCTGCCTCGCCAGCCCACCGCCTCCATCGTTGTCTAGCGTGGCACTGCTGCCTTGAATATTGTTTTTTTCCCTCCCCCCTTCATTTCCACGCTTTTTAATACCGCCTGACCTGAACCTGGATGGGTTCAAATCATCCCCGCATTTCTTTTTGTCTGTCTAACAAGTTCCAGCGCTATTCCACATTTTTATTTTTATTCATCACAACATGATGATCAACACACTATACAGTGATACCTTGGCTTAAAAACTGAATTGGTTCCCAGAAAGTGTGTGTAAGGCAAAAAGTATGTATTCCAAACATTAATTTCCCATAGGAAACCATTCAAATGAGAATAATACGTTCCCAGGTCCCCATAAAACATAATTTTATACTAAACAAGCCTTAAAACTACACACAATATACCTTATTTTATAATTTATATATTTATTTTAAAGCATTTCCTTGGTCTTTTATTTTTTTTAAACACATTCACTGCCAGACAGGTGCAAAAATATGTCCCCTACAGTGCCAGGCTTTTGGTCATTGTCACTTGAATTCCAGGACCCACAGAATATTGAGTTTTAGGTCAACATAAACATTCAATGCAGTGTTAGAAAGTTTTTTGTTGTATGAGTCTGGAGTTATATGAGCTTGAAATGAGGGCAGCTGTCCAAAATACAATGCAATATTGGGTTTTATAGCACTTTAACAACAGTTGAATCTGGAACAAAGCGGAATGGCGCTGAGCATCATATTTACAATTCCCGAATAAATTTGCGAATGGCAGTGAATGAGTTAAGAGTACCGTCGTAACACGGTGATGAAATTTTGGAAGCAAAAACGTGACAAGACTCATTTGTTATGTGCATGTGGCTTGTAAATGAAGTCGTCAATCCGGCTACATATATGGCTTCCGGCCTTTTTTTTGCTCGTTGTGCCATCAACCGCAGCCACCATCCTCCCATCCACATTTTCCTCTCTTGTTCCTTCCCAATTTTTTTTCTTCTTTCCTCTCTGTACAGACAGAGGAAGAGGTGACGTGCGTTTTTCTCATAGTTTTAAACGTTTCGTCCGTTTGTGAAGCAATTTCGGAATCTTGTGTCAACGACTACGAATAAAAATAATGTGAATTTAATTTACTCTCGAATCTACTCAGTGTGAAATCTGTGCCTGTTTAGTGAAAGAGCATTTGTGTTGTTGTTTGTTTATTCCACTGTACTTTGATCGTTTATTTCAAGCCAAATAAATATTAGACCATTTTAGTGGATAATTTCACACAGCACACTGCGTTAGTTCCACCTTATTACAGGACTGAATAGTTTTTCTTTTCCGCAATCACCAAATATGCATTCATTTACGGGCGCTCAGGTTTTACAATAGCCGTAACCTCCTGTATGTTATTTTCTGCGCTCTGTTTTTTACGATCCCCACCGCCTAACAACTTACCTCGTAAAGTGTAACTACACCTCCACCATTTTCAGCGTAAATTGAGGTTAATCCATTTACAGTGGGAAGCATAATTCTGTTAAAACTACTTTTTTTTAATCACCACGTGAAACAAAAAGGGGAGGGGCTTAAATTGTTGCTCTAAAGTAATCGCCCGATGCGGAGTAGAGAAAAGCATGGGCCGGTTTTACAGTATAGACGAAAGGGTGTAGCCGCGCTAGCGCTGAGTCGTCTGCAGTTGCTCTTTGGGGCGCCTCCTGACAGGAACTTGGCAGCCAGAAACAAAAACAAACTCCCTGTGGTGGGCAAGCCCGCTGGGCGGTGCAGTACCCCCCACCCCTCACCCCTAGCTCTTTCCCCTCCCACATGTTGCCATACATATTGGCCTATTACACGACCAGACTCCTCGTTTCTGAGCAAAATTGAATGGTATCTTCAAAATTGCCAGATGTAATTGGCAATTTTGAGAAAAAAAGTTTCCTACATCACTTTGAATAACTATTAAGTCACATTTTCACATTGTCGATGAAAAGGCATCTGTATTCCTTAATCCTTTAGCTGTACTCCTCATCTGAAAAGCTTCGTCAGCGAACTAAAATTGTGCTGGTAGCTCTGGCCCTTTTAAAATTGTGCATTTTTTTTGTTCAACGGACTATTATTATTTACCCGCTACTAAGATTAATCAAATGCCACATGAACTTTTCACTACCAGGCGATGTGCAATCCACTCCAGTGCCAGGGTTTTGTCATTTTCACTCCTTTAAATGCTAAACTCCAAATTTCAACTGGGGAAGCTCCACTGTGCTCACTTTACTTCAACGGTAGGTATACTCTGCTAGCACTTGTCATTCATCTTCCGTGATGGTTGAAGCTGCTATATTTCATTCCTGGCATCATGACTCTGCGTGGCGTTCCAACAACAGCATTCTATCGCCGCCTCAGGGGGTCGTAACTCCCCGCCAAGTTTCCCAAAATGCATCTGCCAAGGCAGCGAAAAGCCACAGCGATCTTGATGTAACTAACTAGCGATGGACGTTACTGTACGGGGAGGCCCAACGGTCCCGACGCACATTCTCAGAATGGCGTCCAAACAAAAATACACTGGCGCTTACTATCCAGGCCCTGACATCCGCACAACATATGTCTTTGGCTGTGCGCTTTGGTCTTTGGGCTCGCCAAACACAGTGGAGTATTGTGCAGCCTGACTTGGTGCCCGTCCAAAAGTCAAAGAGAAGCCAGATTGCTGAAACAGAAAGCACACTACAAACCGCCCAGTCAGCCTATCGTTGTTATGGTTTTTCAAACCAACGGGGAAACGGCGGGCTTAGCTCATAAACTGTATATGAACGCAATGCGGAGGGGCGACATCTTTATTTATTTTTACATACATGTCATTATCCAAACGCTCCCCAACTCACGAACATTTGAGTTACGAAAAACGGTATATATGAACCTTTTTGCGGGTATGTTGGAAAATGCTCGGACAGAGATGCTCGCTTGCGATTGGCTGTGTAGAGTATGTGAGCAGGGAGGAAATGTGAGGGAGAGGACGTGATGCGTAACAAAAAGTAATGGCTGCTGGCTCGTAATTCAGTAATTACATGCCAACAGCTCCAGTAATGTCCTTCTGAAGGCCCAAGGATATATCATCGTACTACAGTTGGTGTGAATTTATTTGACGACTGTGTTTTATACTCCCGCGTTCAGTGTTTGACTTCAACATACATCCCATACAAAATATACCACTGAAGCAACTTACAAACAAATTCACCTTTCCAAACGACCGCACGGAACATCTCTCGTTCGTAAATTGGGGAGCGTCTGTCATAAACTGCTCTCATTCAGAAGTAGTCCGATGCTTCGTACAGTTGTGGTTTTTGTGATGCTTTTTTTTTGTACATATATGCCACGCTGAAAAAAAAAACTTCCAACATCCATCTGTGAACTTTTTGAGTGGTCTCCGCGGTCCCGTTTTGAGGGGCCCCGGCCAAGTATTCCTCTTGCGTGTGCCAGTTGTAATTTGTCTGATTTGAGACATGCAAGACGTCGTGTAGTCACTTTGATGTTATTGTCATGACTCAGTGGACCACAAATCGAAACGATATTGACGTGTGGCCGTTTTCATACATCCATTTTTAATTTTTTTTTTTAGTACTGCTTGTCTGTATTCGGGACACACTGGACTGTTTGCCAGTAGCAACAATTCAACCAATATACTGTAATCTTCATCTGTTTACTCTTTCTGTGGCATAGCACAGGAAGCGGGGGTGGTTATGTCACCGTAAGCATCATTTGACACCCCTTCCATAAAAGAATGCGGCACCGCAGAGTCAAGATTCGGTTTTTATGTCACGTGTATCTTCTCCGTAACCTGCAACAAAGGCGGCGTCACGCTGTGTATCGCCCCACAAAAACATCATCAAGAATAGAATTTTGTTTTGAAGAAGCTATAAAACAGATATTGGGGAAAAAAGTCAGTTGTGCAGACGAAATCAGAAGAGAATGCGCCACCCGTTTCCCCAGGGACGCCATTAGCGTGCTGTACAATATATTCCTGCCTGTCTTTTGCGATTGCCATGTGTGTTAAGCACTCACTCGCATCTACGGAATGAGGTGGAGAAGACAGCATCAAGTGCCCTAGATGAACAACCACCAGCAGCAACCGCACGCACTTCCTTTCTCAGTTCCCAGTCGTCCCATCTCGATAAAACCCCCCCTGCACCCTCCACTCGCCCATCGATCCCGAAGCCTCCCTGTCCGCACTCATTGCCCATCGATCGGCGCCTTGCAAAGAGCCTCCGAGGGCTCTTTCACATCACGTCGCTCACTTTGTGTTTTTGTGTGTGTGTAAAATACGTTTGATGTATATCAGAAAATATAGATATTTCTGATCCTATATTTGTTAGATGGTATCACCACTAGTATAGAAATTAAAATGTTTGCAATGCAAAAATGTGTCCACTCCAGTGCCAGGGTTTTTGTCATTGTCACTCGAATTCCAGGACTCACAGAATAGTGAGTTTTAGGACGACATAAACATTCAATGCACCATAAAAAACCTTAAATGCTCTTCTTTCATCGGAAAAAAAGAGTTAATTCCTAAATTATATAAGTCTGGAGTTATGAGTTTGAAATGAGGGTGAATGTCCAAAATCCAATGCAATACATACATATTGGTTTATATAGTGCTTTAACAGCTAAAGCTGGAACAAAGCGTTAACATGGAAAAAAGGGAATTAATCCGCCAAGCCACGCGCAAACTTAGCTTATTATTGTTACCGCTTGATTTATTAAAGGTGTCTATCTGGGTCAAGCATCCCCCCTGTCTTCCTTCTTCCCCCCCTGCCCCCCACCTAACTAAAAGCCCCCCACGTCTCTTCCCTTTGTCTCTCATCTGGTTTTCTGTTTTTGTTAAAGGACACTTGATTAATGGTGCCACTGACAAAGGCCGCACTCTGCTCCGGGTTGAGATAGGGCTCCGTTTTAGGTAAACCAAAACACATGTGCTCCGGACAACCATGGGGAATCCCTGAGGAGAGCAGGAAGGTGGGGGGACGGGTGGGATATAAACTACAGTAGTCACCGGTGACAAAACATCAATGAAAGGGTCTTCCTTGTTTGTGAAAAGTGTCCGAAATGCATATAAAGACCTTGACCTAACCTCACACCCTTCAAGCGGACTTCCTAACAATTCCAGTCATATTCCTGGACCAATCTACCTCAAGAACCAGGAAAAGCCAAATATCCCTCCTAATTTGATGGAGAACGAGATGTCCATGAGGAAACCTCAGTCTTACACGAATAGAGCCTACGCCCCAACTTTCCATGCTCGGGCCAACGCAAGCAGAGAACGCGGTGTGGGGTTAGGAAGTCGACAGATCCGGGAGACCGTGCAGCTGGTCAGCAAGGTCAGCGTCCAACAGTAACACCAGAGTTCCTACACACCCAGAGGAAGGACGGCGGACTTCTGGAGAGTCTGCTGCAGTCCCCCCGCGGGATGATTTTGAGGCCTTCCTCTGGCTCTATGGGGATTAAGTGTGGCTTGCGGAGAGCCGTTGCATGGAGTCAGGCTGCGAACAGCCACACAGGAACTAAATCCATCCAACAGAAAGTTATTATTGTTGATCCAGTTATGTTGTGTTCACACTTGGTATTTTTGGTTTGGGTTCTTGTTTTTTTTTCCCCTTCCTGGACCTTCTGCCGACTTCACCATAACATTGACAACCACTCCTGGGTGACAATGATAATAATACATTTTATTTCAAACGCCTTTCAAAGCTCTCAAGGGCACTTTACAGTCACAGACAAGCATAGATACAATAATAAATAAAATACAATTATAAATAGAATACAATAAATAAAATATAATTATAAATAGAGCTACTCAGAAAATGCAATTTTAAATAGGTGGATTTTGAGATGGGGTATGAAACTGGGAAGAGAATCGATGTTACAAACGTTGGGAGTTCCAGAGTTTGGGGGCAGAGCAGCTGAAAGCTTTGTCCCCCACCGTGTTGAGACGGGCAGGGGGGGCACACAGAGTTGGAGGCAGGAAGAGGATCTTACGGAACGAGAGGAAATAGAAATTTGAAGAAGGTCAGATGGGTATGGATAGCTTTAAATGTATAAAAAAGAGGTATAGCGAGCTTGCTAACTGTGTAGCAAGTGATGGCTGCTTTTAAAGGCGTTCTAAAGGCGTGTGTCACCATTTTGCTTACCCCCCCAAAAAATATGAATGCTCAAATAGTAAAAAGCTAAAGCATGTGATTGGTAGAAATCCCCGCTCCAGATCAAGACGACACATTCATTTGTCATTCAAATCCCTGAATGTTTGACACACTTTGGTGTGATTCGAAAAGCTGATGTCGAAAATACACTGGGGAATTAGGATTCACTGTGAATTGGGACAACAGTGGTCGTGTTTCTTGCCAAGTAGTTAAGTTGGAAGTATTAAACTATGAACATGTTCTCAATAATTCCCATTGAGGGGAGGAACTGCAGAAATTTACTTATGTGCTTTGTATGACTTTCCGCTGTCATATTTTTTTTTACCATCCTCCTCCTCGATTGACCCGGAAATGGTGTGTGCCCAAACTACTCTTTATCTCTCATCCCCGGGGGCTGGTGGGATTGATGCCTGTTCACTTTATAATTTACTGCATTTGTTCTCATTTCTCTCATCTCTTTTCACTCATATATCAGATTTAGTATCTACCCCAAGGCGTTGCTGGCCTCGTATCTGCTAATGTGTTAGCACTTAGCATCGCTAAATCATAGAGAAGGCACCTCAACCCCTTTCAATGCTTCAATACATCATCCCATACCAAACTTCCAAAGTTTAACCTGCTTCTATCTTCTAACGTCCCATCATCTCCTGTCCGGCAACTCTCTCATCGTTCTCATTAGTTTTGACACCGGCTGTGAGTAAGTTTCACTTGACTGAGCATGCCACTCGCGCTAGCAAAGGGGTCTGGGGAGGGAGAGTCGCCAAATGCTCTCTATTATTACCACAAAGCTGTCAGACGCAAAGTATAAAGTAGCCTCTTGTTGCTGAGCGCTAGGTTGAACACACAGAGCAATTGCACGCTTTTGAAGCTAGTAGCAGGGGTACAAAATGGCGACAGAAAAATACATGTATTTGCGGACTGCGATGGACCTCTGCGAGTAATAGACATCCATTTGTTACTATCTTTGTGATCGCTTTATTTCCTGTATATGATAGCTGTCCATGTTAAGCGCTTTGTTACAGCTTCAGCTGTTGTTAAAGCGCTACACAAATCAATATGAATGCATTGTATTGTATTGTATTCCGCTTAAAAAATAATTAAAACGTTTAGAACTGCCCATTAGGAGTGTGCAACTCTCCTAAAAATAAAAATACAATTCTACACTTTGAATGAGCGCTCCTTCTGACACCACATACTGAAGACATTTGCCCCCCCCCCCCCCCTAGCATATCAGCCCACCTATGTGGTCTCAATAATAGGATGCTACTCTGTCTTCCTTTCTACCGACTGACTCTTGTATGCGCGCAAGTGTGCGTATAGGCGTCACTATTTTGCTAGTGTCCAGTTACACGCATGATGGGGGCCGTGTGTGCCTGGAATGAGCCCCCCCCCCCCATCCGCCCGAGTAGTGACCCCGGCGGGTCAACGTGCACTACCACATGAATCCTAGATGTCAAATGCGGACCCCCTGCCAGCGATGTTTGATTGTTTCTCTGCGGGTCACGTGGCATTGATGTATGCGGGCACTCTCACCTGTTCGTCTTTAAATAAGCAACCATATATTTTGAGTTTAAATAGTCAAAGTTTGAGCGTGAGGTCCTGATCATGGCATATCATTTTTTTGGGGGGGGCAGTGTAACTTCACAATATAATCCTCCCACCCTCAAAACCTCTCGGCTCAGTTTGTATTCATCTTGCGCTGGGATTTGTAGACACATAAACACATTTATCAACGGTGGGTCAGCCAAATAGGGGAAATATCAGTTCCGTGGAGCCAAAGAATGTAATCATAAACATGGGAAAAAATCGCATAATAATGAGAAAAGATGGATGTGCGCAAGCCGGAGGTGTAGTACAGGATATTACAAGAAGCATGCCACTGGCGTTTGTGTTGTTTCGCTTATAAATGTTTTTTTTCTGCGTTCCAGTCCTAAATGTACAGCAAACAGCAACCTTATTTAGTTTTTGTTTCACTATTTTATCATTGTACAGTACATTGTATTTTTTTTCCTGTGAAATGTACACCCAGTCGTCACAAGATGGTGCCAAAGCTTCAGATGAATAGGAAAGTAGTCATTGGTGTGAAGGAATTGCGCATCTTGACCGTGGGACACGATTTTTTTTGCATGTTGGGTAGCATTGAGGTTTGATTATTTTTTTAATTTTGACTCATTGACTCAGGTGGAAATTACATTCGCCTTTTTGGCAGCACAAATATGCCAGCACTGTTTTTGATTTGGAATGTCAGTGCCATTTGACTGTCATCGCTGGACAGCTCTGTGACGATTGTGCTTTTTTTTGAGCTTGTCATGGGTACCATTTTCACAGCCACGCTTTGTTCAGCGGAAAGGTCGATTCTGTTGGCGGCTTGGAATTGAAGCGGATTTATATGGCACCGGACAATTTCTTTTCATCAATGGATGCTACAGCTTCCCGTTTGCTTTCAACATTTAGCTCGTAGCAGACGTGCACATTTCACCGTGACGTCCCTGATTCACTGGTGAAAAGGAGACCTTGATCCTCTCCTATTTCATCTAGAACTGCTTCATGCAACAAAGAGGGCGCAGAAAGTGCTTAAGATTGAATGACTGTGTTTTTGTGTTGTCACATTATTTTGTGATTTTGACTTCAAGATGGCGCCGCGAGAGTGGATGCCTTTACTGTAGCTCCTGTATTTTGTTTTTCGACTTCTTCCTTTCCTTTCCTTTTACTAATCCAATCCAATGTCCACATTCCTCCCTTGGGAATTAGCTGTTGAGCAAGTCACCCAAGGCAAAAAAAAAAGCCCGAGTGGATCGTCTGCCCGAGGGAAAAGGATGTCAAGGCTAATTGATTTCTGCATTTGTCGCCGTGCTGATGGATCGCCATCTCGCCTTGTTGGCTTTTTTAACCCCATCTTGTGATTACATTTAAATGTGTAATCTCATCGGGTATGTATGACTGCGTACAGGGGTGGGGGGGGGTTTTCCGAGCTGTAGTACCCGGCAGCCCCGTCCTCCATCACCCTTCCTCATTCCTCTCTCCACACTGATAAATGTGTTTTTTTTTCCTTCAAGGAGTCTCTTTTAATGTCCATTTGTGTGCATGTGTGTGTACGTGCGTGTACGCATGGCGGGCTAATGCGCTGCAGAGTCGTGCTTCGGGGCTTGGAGGCAGGCAGATTCGGAGGCAGGCCCGCAACCTCGACCTCTGCATCATTTGTTTGGACGAGGGCCGTCAGCGCCTGTCGCGCAGCTCATGATGAAGTGTCAGTTGGTAATTGTCCCCACGATGCAGCCACATCTCACAGGGGGTGATGCGAGTGGGTTGAGGGGGAGCTGACACAGAGAGGAATGACACTCTGGGCTCCTCCTTTTTCTCTGTGGCTGTCGGTCGCTTTTCAATTCTCCATTTTATTTGTCTTTTCCAGACTTCCTACATCTGCGCGTCAAATTTTGCTCTTAGGGAGCTCCGGCGAGGCCCCCGGTTGCAACACAAACATGTGTTTGCGCAATTACTGTATGTTTCGCTGAGTTGGAAATATGTCCGGCGAGGCGTTTAACCCTTTTCCTGTCTCTGATATTCAGAAACTTGCACACACTTGATTAACTTTACTCGGCGGAGTTTGCATGAGTTTGTCGAGGAGGGAGGTGCAACGTTTGGGCCTTTTAACTCATTCACTGCCAGACGATGTGCAAAAATATGTCCATCCACCAGGGTTTTTGTCATTTTCACTCAAATTGCAGGACCTAGAGAATATTGAATTTTAGGACTACATAAACGTTCAATTTAGCATAAGAAATCTTAGGCTCTCTTCTTTCATCAGAAAAAAAGAGTTAATTCCTAAATTATATGGGTCTGGAGTTATATGAGCTTGAAATGAGGGTGGCTGTCCAAAATATAATGCAATATTGGTTTATATAGTGCTTTCACATCAGCTGAAGCTCGAACAAAGCACTACATTGGAGAAAAGGGAAATGAAAAAACATTGCCAGAGGCCATGGCCAGTGCTTTATCAGCACCGAAGCATGAAAAAAAACTAAACCCAAAACAATTCGGGAATGACGCTCTACGTCCTATTTTCAATGTGCAAATAAATTTGTGAATGACAGTGAATGAGTTAAAATACAACTTGTCAAGATATATTTCATCAGAAAAAAAGTGTTAATTCCTAAATTATATGGGTCTGGAGTTATATGAGCTTGAAATGAGGGCGGTTGTCCAGAATACAATGCAATATTGGTTTATATAGCGCTTTAACAACAGCTGAAGATGGAACAAAGTGCTAACATCGAAAAAAAGGAAATGCTGCCCACTTGTGGAAAAGAAAAAAAAATGCCAGAGGCCATGGCCAACGCTTTATCAGCACACAAGCATGAAAAAACTAAACCCGAACAAAAACTGGAATGGCGCTCTATGTCATATTTTCAATTCCCCCAATAAATTCAGACTATATTGTCCGATCTCTCTTGACATCTCAATCTAATCAGACCCTCTTCATTAGCGCCGCTATCCCAAAACAGACGAGCCGGCGAGGGATACAAAGACGGCTCGCGGAGAAGGGGGGGGGGGGTGTCGAGCAATTATGAGAGGCAGACCCCCAGGGACTTATTTTATTTTCGATTTTGTTGAACTGACAGCTCGTTTTACGGAGCTACTGTTCATTTAGCAAGATCATAGCACAACAGACAAATATGCTCCGGAATCCTTTACACCTCCTGCATCCTGGTAAACATCCCTTAAGAGCCACTTTGAGGTATCTCCTCCACTCCTTCTTTCCATAGATGAGATGCTCCGTTTGATTAACACTTCTCTTTCATCCGCTTCATTAGCAAAAGCCATCGCGGCAAGCGGCGGCCCACGAAAAAGAAGCCATGTATTAGATTCCACGTATTCCAAAGCTGCGTGGAATTCCGCACAATGGTTTTTAACCGGGCGAGAACGTACATGGGTACAGATGTTTCTGTGAAGGGGAACGGGCAATATAAAGATCCTTGGATGAAAAAAAAATGGCGGGGGAGGGTTTGTAACGGGCGGTGTCGCGAGCAATAAACGCGTGCAGAGCAGCCAATTTCCTCCGCCCGAGCGTCCCGCCGCGTCGAAAAGTCGGGCCTCCCGTCAATGAAAACCACCTGGCGCTGAAGGAAGTGATTAGGCTTGGCACCACTGTGAGCCAACAACTGTTTTGTTAAGGAGCATTGAGATGCTGAAGTGGCTGGGGGGGGGGGTGGTGGGTTTATCGACGCACCTTTTCTATCCTGCCACGATCTAACGCGATCTTGTTGTTGTGTTTGTGCTGAGTCACCAAGGACTTATTTTGGTCACGGGCGGCGCAAATGCGGGTTTTTGAAACTCCCCAGCAGACTAAACAGGTTGAAAATAGCACAGCGAGCGACCCAAGCGTTTAGCGTATCTCTGCAGCCGCACAGAGAGAGGAGATAATGACTAGATGGTTGCAAGTTTTTTTGTTTTTTTGTTATTGAAATCTGTTTTTTTTACGTAAAAAAAGACATTCCGTGAAATTCAGTCGGCTTCTGTGAAGCCAAAAAACATAAGATACACCTCACCATGCTATTTATGAGAATTTTAAGACTCTAATCCCACCCTCAAAAATCTCATGCAAATCCATCACTCCTCCAAATCATACAAAACCCACTTTTTGGTTCTTGTTGTGTTTATTTTGAGGTGGCTAGCTTGAATGTTATGAAACTCACACAACTCCCTTTCCAAATCACTTTTAAGTCATGTCAAAATATAGCATATTCTTGGCAAAATGAACCGTGGAATATTTGAGGGTATTGCCGCAGGGATTTGGCTGTGTTGTGGAGGGGGAAAAAATGCTAGTTTTTGTGAACCCCGCAATCATCTTGTAGGACATCCGTAGGTCGTACAAGGTCGTGACTCAATTGATGGACTTCAATGTCTTAATGGAAATACAGGAAGGTCACGTTATATCGATATTCTTGGGAGTCGGAAAAAATATAGATATAACCGGACTATCGATATATCCGATCCTGCGGCATGTAAATTTTCTCCTTGCGTTCATAGAAATAGTATCGTAATAAGCAGTACTATCGATATAACGAGCCTTTACTGTAATCCATTAACCCTCCTAGTACACCGCAAACTGTTTAACTATCGATCGAGCTATTGAGCGATCTATCAAGCAATCAATCGAGTGATCCATCGAGCGATCTATCGAGCAATTTGTCAAGCGATCTATCGAGCGATCTATCATGCTATCTATCGAGCTCGATAGGTCAATATCTCGATAGCTTGAAAGCTCGAAAGATAACTGTTAGCTAGATAGATAACTGTTAGCTGGAGAGCTAGATAGCTAGCTAGCTATTTCATTTTTGTTCATTTTGTTCATTTTTCTATCTGTATTTTTCTTTTTTTTTAATATTGTTGCATATTCAATTGCAATATTGAGGGAAGAAAACGCATTGAGATTAGTTTACCCAAACAGTACAATAAATCCCATGAAGCAATAAAGACAAAATGAAATGAACAGCAATAATTGCGCTCCATATTTTCTCACTCCCCCCGCACCCCCCACCTCCACCATGCACCCCCCACATGCTGTTCGTTCTCATTCACGCTGATGATTATTTAATTTGTTTGACCTTTTTATTTGAACAGGAGTTGTCAGATTTGTCTCTCGTCTACCTTGCTTTCACCCTTGCGCGTTTGTGTGCGCGTGCATGTTGCGTGTGTGTTGCGGTGTAAAAGTTCAATATTGAGCTGTCGGGAAGGTGTCATCATGTGAGGATGAACACACCTTCGCACGGCCGTCGTCACGCATCAGCGCATGTTACGCTTTGAAGATGATATTTCTTGTTCAAAGCAACTCGACAAAAGCATAGTTCATTTTCAGCTTTGTTTTTTTTTTAAGTGTATGCCACTCTTCCCGCATTATTGCTCTAAATCGTCTTTTTCCATTGAAATGAATGGACATGCCTTTTATCCGTTCCAGCGTCCCTAACATCAAAAATTTGTTTTCTTTGAATTAATAATTAATAAATAAAAAAATAGCATACCTTTTTAAAACTATTTTGACATCATTCATTAAGTGATAGTTGTCCATGTTACAGCTTCAATTGTGGTTGAAGTGCTATATAAATCAACATGTATTGTATTGTATTGTATTGTATTAAGCAGTTTTCGTCTCCATCTTGACATTTGACCTTACTTATTTATCATTTGAATATAGAACAGGAACAACAGAGAATCCTGCCATTGTTGTTTTTTTTTTGTGATGCTCTCAATGGGCTGATGATTTATTTATTTATTTACTGATTTACTTATTTATTTACTTTTTGTTAAGGGGGAATTCCTGGAACGAAATGGAGGCTCATTTTTATTCTGGTTATGTATCGGGTCCATTTCGTAACCATAAATTTCATAAATTGACTTTTTTTTCATTGAAACAGTCCAGAATCAGAATCATTTTTATTGGCCAATAATGTAGAACACACAAGGAATTTGTCTACAGCATTTTTTTTATGATGATACTAGTGCAAGCTAGTATCATCGTAAAAAAAATGCAAAAAGTCACGATACAGTTATGTTTGGGTTACTGTTTATAGAGTTAATGGTGACGGGGATGAAGCTGTTTAAAATGTCTGTTGGATTTGGTGCGTATGTATTGGGAGTCACTGGAAAAGGTGGTGGGCAGGGTGCGGAGGGTCCAGTCGGATTTTACACACCTTTGTTTCGATTCTTGCAGTGGGCACCGCAAAGTGGCCATTGTTTTTTTTTTTATTTTTTTGTGAAATCCGCTTGACAGCTACCGCAGCTCTCCACCGACAAATCCCACACACACACACACACACACACGTGCGCTCATACAGGCGCAAATACACACAAATACCTGGCAACTAATCCCCTCAGCAAGCTGCAGTGCTGTGCAAGGGTAGCGATCAGTCAAGCTGAGGTTGTGTGGTCCATTTTTTTTTTTAATGCGGCGCATCCCCACTTCACTTTTTGGATCTTGCCTCCAAGGCCCTTGGGGTGATGTGTGTGTGTGTGTGTGTGTGTGTGTGTGTGTGTGTGTGTGTGTGTGTGTGTGTGTGTGTGTGTGTGTGAGTGTGTGTTTAAGAAGTGCATTTTTTCTGCAGTGAGCGAATGAAATTGAGAGTACAACGCTTCCAGAGAATGAACAGAAAGCGAAAGACAAGTCTCACTTCTCCGGTTACACCAAATCCAAGGACTCGCGCTGGCACAATAGCGACGTGAAATATGAAACTGCGGCACAGCTCATCACCACATGCACCCCGACATGTACACTGCAGCGATGTGTGTGTGTGTGTGTGTGTGTATGCTTGTCTTTTGTTCTGTCTCGCCGTCCTCTTGGCACGTAAATCATAATGGATCTCATTATCCAGCTGGGTCAGCTCGGTGGGGCCCGTCTGGTGGGAGATGATAGCTCGCTGAGTGAGGGGCTGCCATGACACCTCTCCGCTTACACCATTGCGCGATATGCCTATTATTTGTCTCATCCCAATCCATGCCATCAAAATGATAGAGTCATACACACTTCCATTCCACATACACACACACACACACACACATACGCATCATCCAGATGCAACCTACATTAGCAGCTCAGCTTGCTATCACGCAGGCGGCCGTGTGATGGGATGCAGAGCGGAGGATGTGTAAAAAAAAAAAAATGGCACCTCCTCCCTAATGGTACGGCATAGTCTCCCACTTCCAATGCCAGAACCCCCACCCAAAAATTGGAAAAAAATGTCTGCGTACGTCCCAAAATGTCGCCTCCAATGATTCCCGAGATGAGGGCGGAGCAGTTGGTTGCTCATAACAAGGTTAGGCCGCACACCATTTGTTTGGACGTGATCATTACCCGGATGCTATACCAGCGGCTTGCCGACGAGCTAATGTTTTCCCGTCATGGCTGCCCCTCCCCTCGCGCACACATGTGAAAGCGAGGGGGTGAGCGGGGAAATAGATGGCGAACAGCCCCGGGGCGCATTCCCACCCCCCTCTCCACCTGACTGACTGATGCAGCTAATAAACTTTCATTTAAGCTAATGTTGCCTCTTTTTCATCTTTCTCCCCCCAACACCCCACCCTTTTCCCCTTTTCTCCAGAAGACGCCTCGATCCGAGGAATCGATGCGGGCAGTCTGCCGGCCGGATGCCAACTTGGCTGAACAGCGCGGCACTTAATCAGTCGGAATCATAGAAAGCCGCACGCTGTCCAACAAGAGGTAAGAAACGGCGTGTAGCGGTTGTGGACAGTGGCGACACACTTAGTTCATAAATCAAACGCACCCCTTTAGGCGACTAAATTGAGATTCTGTGTAACCACGACAATATTCAACACCAATTGTTATATTGTTAGTTCTCTTGATTAGATTGGATTAGCCTTTAATAGTTTCGCAGTGAAGAAATTTACATTTTACAGCAGCAAAGTGAAGAGACTAAGAGGAAAGGAAAGGAAGAAGTAGAAAAACAATATACGGGAGCTTCTGTAAAAGCAGTCGCTCTCCCGGCGCCATCTTGAAGTCAAAATAACAAAATAATACGATGACACAAAGACACAGTCATTCAATCTTAAGCACTTTCTATACCTTCTTTGTTGTATGAAGCAGTTCTAGATGAAAGAGGAGAGAATCAAAGTGTCTTTTTAACCAGTGGATCAAGGATGTCACGGTGAAATGTGCATATCTGCCACTAGCTAAATGTTGAAAAGCAAACACGAAGCTGTAGCATCCATTGACGAAAAGAGATTATCTCACATCTCCTGTCCACCACGTACTGTAAATCCGCTTCAATTCCGAGCCGCGGCCGTTACACATACGCATCGGTGCTCCTTTGAGACCGCCAGGGGCGTAACACCTCCCTCCCCGGCTTCCCCCCTCTTGCCCAAAATGTGTAAATAATGGCTCACCTCAGACTCGCTCGCTTGTTGAAACGATGGGAAAAGGTCAACAACTTAGCAAGCCTCCCTAATTGAGATGATCTCCTCGTGTGCCACAAATCACCATCCATTAAGAGCGATTAAGCCACGACGACAAATATAGCGCGCTAAATCAAGGGACATCGGACGGACTGGACAAGCAGAGGACACATGAAGAACAAGACCAATTTATTTGTGCTACTGGTTGACACAAAGTTTGCTAAATTATGATTTATTGATCCGAAATCCATTTGAATAGATTTTAAATTCCACCTTCCGCATCCGTCGTGGTCTTCTCCCCCAAAAACTGAAATCCGGAGGCGTTGATACAATAGGCGAGGCAGGCGATGTCAGTATTTTATAATAACACCGGACAATAACAATAAATCCCAGGGGCTAATCATTTACTCACCGCTCTACCTCCCCCCCCCCTCATCCCTCGTTTCTGTGAACCTGAAGCGATGGCGCATTACCCCGCCGCCGCCACCTTCAATTACGCCATTCATCATGAGTCTTATCTGGCCAGCGCCTTTGATTGAGTGTGCAAAGGGCATTCTTGCTTTTACAACTGTGTAGTGGGGGGGGGGGGGGGTGCACGCAGATAGCTTTTGACAAGACCGCGAGCTGTGAATTTGGCCACGAGAGTGTGTTGGGGGTGTCGAGTGCAAAAACCCACAGCACATCTACTTGAGTGTATAAATCAAATACACACACACACCCTCAAATCCATCTCTGTGATCTTCTCTGTTTTAGCAAACCCCCCAACCCAACTCTCCTGTCCCATTCTTCCTTCTAGCGTCTTTTTTTTTTTTCCAGGACCCATTTGTCTGATGGAAAGGGGGGTTGGATAAGGGGAGGGGCATCGCATCCCCAGCAATGGAAGACAGGCGACAAATTTTAATAAGCAAGCGGTTGCTGTAATTTAGCGGCCTGTGAGGGCGATTAGGCTGATTGATAACCCGGCTTGGTCTAATGGCCCCAGCCTACGGCTCCCGGACTAAATTGGTAGTCATGAAAGTTTGGTGCAAATTGAGATGGAGGTAAAGGAGGCACTTTTCTTCTCACTCTCAGCTTCGCAACACCCACCAAGCCCCCCCAGAACCCCTCTTCCACCCCCCAGTTCCTGTCGGTCTTTGTTTGGCGCTGGTGTTGTCTTTTGTTTTCATCTACTACGTTTCCGTGCTTGGAACTGTCGGCCGGTTTCTCCGTCATCGCTCTTGGCGCCCTCCACTCGGCCTCGTTACTAAAAATCAATGCGTACCTCATCTGCTGTCTCTCTCCTTTTCTCTCTTTTCGAGCACTTTATTGATTTTTTTTTTTTTTGCAGTTGTTCATTTCCTCCCTTCTTAACTCCTTCACTGCCATTCATCAATTGATTCGCTAATTGAAAATAGGACGTAGATCTCCATTCCCGAATTGGTTCTTTTTTTTTCCATGCTTGGATGCCGATAAAGCGCTGGCCAGACTTCAGACAATGTTTTTTCCCATCCACAAGGAGGCAGCATTTGTCTTTTGTCCATGTTAGCGCTTTGTTCCAGCTTCAGACGTTGTTATAGCTGAAGCTATATCAACCAATATTTATGTATTATAATATATATATTCAGACCAAATTAATTTTGGGGGAGAAATCAAATATTAGCTCTGTAGCTATCTAGATAGCTATATAGCTGGCTATGTATCTAGCCTGTGAGATAGCTAGGAATTAGTAAATACGATTTTAAGTTCAGTAAATGTCATCTCTAACTAGATAGCTATCTATAGGCTAGCTCGCTAGCTAGTTAGCTTTCCATCTATTTCAGTTACTTCTGGGTTGAGTGAACGCTGATGGGTGTGGCTGCCGCTGCTCACCCACAGAAAAACAGATCCTGCGACTGTAAAGTGACCTTGACAGTTTTGAAAGGCACTTATGAATGAAATTTATTATTATTATTATTATTATATAATGTAATATTTTTATTTTCCTGTTGTGTTGATTATTATGTGAAGGGCTTTGTTACAGCTGCAGTTGTTGTGACAGTATTATATAAATTAGGATGTATTGTAGTGTATTGTAATATGTATGTATCGCATTGGATTTTGGACATCTGCCCTCATTTCAAGCTCATATAACTCCAGACCCATATCATTTAGGAATTAACTCTTTTTTCTGATGAAAGAAGAGAGCCTAAGGTTTTTTAATGCTGTATTGAATGTTTATGTCGGCCTAAAACTCAATATTCTGTGGGTCCTGGAATTGGAGTGACAATGACAAAAACCCTGACACTGGATGCATGGCAGCCCACCCTGGCACGGCCTCAGCCGGACGTCCACATTTGACCCCTAGCATGGATATTTCTTAGTCGTTTTCCAGCAAATGGCTCATTCTATGTCTCGTGTTTCACAATCTAAGTTCGGATGTGTTTGTCAGCTTTTCTTCCTGAGTCAGGATTGTATTACGATCCTCTTTCGATAATTACATGTAGAATAGCGATAGCATTTGTTGCTTTAGCGATAAGAGAGAGATGTTAAATTAAAGGATGGGTACATTTCATCTCAAGCTACACCACCGCCGATGTGTATCTTGCATCGCGCGGAATAAAATCGACATTTGACCGCCCTCAATCGAGTGTACCAGATAATGAAAGGAAAAAAAACAATTAACGTGCGGCAAAAGCAGGCACTTTGAGACGTAAGTTGTTGAAAAATCCTCCCCGGAGAACGGAGATAATGGCCTCAATTCACACAAGGACGCTCAGCCTCTCACATTAAATGTACAAACGCATTATCGCACTCGGCCACGCGCGTGCATACACGTATGTGGGTGCTTGTGCGCTAACTAGCATTCCAATTTCACCGACAAGCGTATGCATCTTGTTTTTCTCTCAACTCCCACCCATTCCTTTATTCTCACCCCATTTCTCTTAAGATGATGCCTCCCATCGTCGCCCGCCGCCACTCTGAGTTACGCGCTTATCTATCATTAATAGCTTTATTAGCATTTTCCTTCTCCCGAGGTGCTTTTGTATGCGATTCAAAGTAGAACACGGATGCCGGCATCATTATGCAAGGAAACATGATGAATTCTTTCCATGACAAAATGACGGTGGGTAGAAGAAGAAGACATTTTTTGACAGCTCCCAAATTAGAACGTGTATCTTTGTTCTCACGAGAAGCTGCCTGAAAACTTTCTTCACTTTTGTACTTCAACTTGATTCCGATCACCTCCCCTTTGCAAAATCTGGAGGAAACTAGTGATGATAGAACAAGTATTAGGGCGGATTTACGACTTGCGGGCGAAAGGGGACATTATTGCATAAAATTCCCAAATCAGATGTATTTATTTATTTATTGTGTGTTTGTTTATCAGTCAGGTTATTTATTTGTGTATTTATTTATATTTATTTGCCAATTTATTTATGTATGTTTATTTATTTATTTATTTATTTATTTGTATTTATTTGCCCAGTTAGGTATGTATTAATTTATTTTGTAAATGTTTATTTATTTATTTGCTGGTTTATTTCGTTATTTGTTTATTTATATATTTTTATGTATTTATTTGTGTATATTTATTTATTTGCCTAATTCTGTATTTCTTTATTTCTCTGTTTATTTTTTTTATTTATTATTATTATTTAATTTATTTTGTGTTTATTTATTTTCTCATTATTTATTTATTTATATTTGTATTTATTTATATTTGTATTTATTTATTTATTTATTTGTGTTTGCTTATTCATTTATTTTCCTATTTATTCATTTGCTTATTTATTTATTAATATGGCTATTTATGCATACATCTATTATTCATTAATATATTTATTTGTGTAATTATTTTTGTTAATATATTTATTTGTCTCTTCGAAGCATGGTGACAATGAGGCCTTCTCAAGCTCGCACAAGGCCTCCGTCCATATGCAGGCTGTCAAGTCACTTTTTTGTTTTGTTTCTCCCTGCATGACATGCGGGCAGTCACGAGCGACGAGGCGCTCTAGAGTTAAATCAGCTGTTCAAAGCTATCTCAGATCTTATGAACAGCATTTCAAGAGTCAGACGAGTCCTCTGTTCAGAATCTGAAAATGAGTCATAACCGCTTTTATGTATAGCGCTTTTATTTTGAAAAAAAAAATCTGTTTGGAAGCTCTTCTAGCTTCTCCTCACCTACTTATAGCCCCCCGTGAATAGCCCGCATTTTCGTACAGATCTCACACCTTATTATTTCATGGTAGATGAGACATAAAATCGGACGACGGGGCGCTTTGAAGTTGCGGCTCCCCCCTCCGCTAGAAGTATTCCGACGGACTGCAGGGGAGGTTTGGTTGCCTTCCCCCCTTTTGACAGGTAACGGCAAGGTTAAAACGAGGAGCATATGGCGCAGGGAGGGAAGGTGCTGATGGGAAAGAGACTAATGGCATGCCGGTGTCAGAAATGGTCATGTGCCGAGGAAGGAATATGGAGGGAAGATGGAGAGGGGGAACTTGACTGATAATCTGTTTACCTCCCTGAAAATGCTTCAGGCGCCATTCTGATTAAAGTTCAGTCTTTCATCTATCATCACGCGGCCGTTAGGAACCTTCAGGAGATGCCGATACCGAAACCCCCACCCTCCATCCTCACCTCCCGCCCACCTCCACAAAATGTAATATCGTCCTCTTTTGTCTTCACTTGAGTTTTCTTGGAAAATCGGGCCCTTAGGATTCGTTCTTCTTCTTCTCCCCCCCCCCCCTTCCTTGAATGCTGACTTTGGCATCCTAAAGACCCCCGCTTGTATATTTGTACCTGTGACGCTCCCCCCCCCACCCCATATTTGAGGCTTTTAGCACCTGCGGCATAATACAATTACACCCATTTGGGGACATGATATTGTCAGCAGCTTTCTAAAAATATCTTTGCAATCCATGCAGAGTTGCGCAGTAGAATGTCGCGGCGCAACGGCGGGCAGAGACCCCCCCCCCCTACTCTCCCCCCATGCACGATGTTCTGGTCACTCAGGCACAAATGCACTTTAAAAGCTTTTTACACCCTCTCAGGCCTTTTGAGTGAAGGACGAGTCAGGATCGACAAAAATACGTCAAGGTTGGCAAAGAACCTTGACCGTTGTGTTTTTTTTTCCAGCCAACAATTGTTGTGGATACAACTTGCCGCCCGTGGCTTTGAAAGGTTGAATGGCAAACCCGAACAGGGGGTGGGTGGATGGGAGGGGGGGGTGTTCCGCTGGATGGTCACTCAGGTTTTGGGTGTTTTTTTAAATCAGTGACAGTTAAAAGGACTCCTGGCATGACCATTCAGTGTTTGTTTCACTCTGTCAGGTTTGTTTCGTCTTATGTTTTACTCTTGGTTTTGTTTGCTACTTTGGGCCTTTTTGTTCTGATGAATGTTGTTTAAGATTTTGTTCCTTCTTATTTCATCAGAAAAAAATCCTAAAGTATATGGGTCTGGAGTTATATGAGCTTGAAAAGAGGGTGGATATCCAAAATACAATGCAATACATACATATTGGTTTATACAGATACTCCCCTATTTATGAACATTCAAGTTACGAACAACAGTACATACAAACGTTTTTGTAGTAACATATGTAGTATTCTCTCCACTTGTACATGTACATATCTTCATATTTTCAATTCCCGAATAAATTGGTGAATGTCAATGAATGAGTTAAGAGTCCACATGGACCCTCACCTCAGGGCTTGGGGGGGGTAAAGAAAGACTGAGGTGAATTCACTTTGGCCCAGACAGCCTTTGATGGACTGATTTAATCCCACTGATGGTGCTCATAAGACACCGGAGAGGGCATTGACAAAGCCACACAAACACACACACACACGCCCTTCAGTCATACATGTGGACACAACAGGCCTGCGTGCGTGTGTGTGTGTGTGTGTGTGTGTGTGTGTGTGTGTGTGTGTGTGTGTGTGTGTGTGTGTGTGTGTGTGTGTGTGTGTGTGTGTGTGTGTGTCAATGTGTGTGTGAGGTCAACGGGGCTAACACGCTCCCCCTGGCTGTTCTCAAGGTTAATGCGAGCTTGACAGCGGCGGCTGTTAGCGGCCTTCAGATGGTCTCCCGCCCCCGTCGGCGGACCCGATTCATGGCGGCGGTGCATTAAGATGTAACAGCTCCTCTGCCCGGTGTCACTCACCCATTTCGCCACCATCTTACGCTTCCCGTCGAGTCCTTTTGTCCATTGTCATGTGTCGCACACCCCTCCTGACGTGTCGCCATATCATGTCATCCCATTGTCTGATAATTGAAATGCGGCCGACGTTTTCTCTATGGTCCATTAAAGGGACAGGAGCCATGTCCCCCCCCCCCCCCTCGCTCATTAATTTTCATCGTCTGTGTTTGACTTAAGGGTGATGGTGACGACGAGGGGGGGGGGGGGGCATGTAAGGAGTCTCACCCAAACCATTGAAATCTAATTTACATTTTAATTCAAAGACATTAAGCAGATGCGCTTATCAAGTGCAGGTTGATGTGGAGTGCCACGTTCAAGGACACGCGCTCGGATGATGACAGATTTACGGCTTAATACCTTTTATTTTGAAATTCCGCTGAAGTCGAGTGTGTTTTCAGGGTAGATACTATCTCCGCAACTTTGACGCGCGGGAATTATTCAACGTCATCGACAAATTGTGGGCAGACATTTGTCTTTGGGATGTCGCTGTTTAAATTTGTCATTCGCGCCCGAGTCTATAGAAGAGTGATGATGTTGTTGACTCATTGTCGGACGGATGCCAATCAATCAATTAACCGATCAATAGTCATCTAGTGAGCGCCTGCCTGCGGGGGGGATCTCAAGAGGAACACTCGAATCAATCCATCTTTGCGCAGGTGCGCGAATAAATGTGCGCGCTTGAACTATTAGCAAATGCGGCGCTAAGCTTATTTCATAACCGCTCCCATTTTCCGCGCGCTCAAGCAGGCAGCCGTCGGATAGCGGCGCCGTGCCAAAGATGAAAAAAATGACTAAATCCTGTCTGGTTTCTCATCCTTCATCCCACCATCTCATCTACTCGCCGCCTCCTTTGCCTGGAAATGGAACGGCGAATTCCCTGGCTGACGTCTGCGGCTATAGCGAGCTACACTATAACACAGTTAATAGAAAGGCTTGGCAGCTTATGGAGCCCGTGCAATTTGAAATGTGAGTTTTATGACTCTGTGAGGAGGGACAGAGAGAGATGGGCTTGATACGACTTTGCTGATGTGTTTCTATTAAGGGCGGAAGTGGGGAGTGGGGGGTGCGTGTCGCACTATTGCTCTTCATGATGACATCATGCAGGGTTTTTGGGTTGATGGTTGATGATTTGCAATGGGTCAAGACCTTTAAAAAAGCAAAAAAATGCCTTGATTTCATCATTTATTTCTCAAATATGAAGCATCACTGAATTTGACCACTGCTGCTACATCACATCACCAAGCCCCGCCTCTCAAAGGCATTGTAACATGCAAACGCTGTTGTACATTTTACACATATTTCATTTTTTTCAACTCATCCACTGCCATTCATATTGAAAATCGGACATAGAGCACCATTCCTGAATTTGTTCTGTTTTTTTTTTATGGTTGGGTGCCGATAAAGCGCTGGTCATGGCCTCTGGCAATGTTTTTTCTCGCATTTTCATTATGTTCGCGCTTTGTCCCAGCTTCATGTGCTGAGAAAGCGCTATATAAACCAATGTGTATGTATTGCATTATATTTTGTACAGCCGCCCTCATTTCAAACTCATATAACTCCAGACGATATAATTTAGCAATTAACTATTTTTTTCTGATGAAAGAAAAGAGTCAAAGGTTTCTAACGCTGTATTGAATGGTTATGTTGTCCTAAAACTCAATATTCTGTGGTTCCTTGATTTTGAGTGACAATGACAAAAACCCTGGCACTGGAGTGGACACATTTTTGCATATTTTCTGGCAGTGAATGAGTTCAAGGCATTATAACTGTGGGATATTTTACACTTGCATTTTTTGGGGGGGCGGGGGGATAGTTTTTAAAATAATTTTAAATGGGGCTTCAAAATGACAATGTGTGTGAAGGTTAAAAAAAACAAAACAATCACCCTGAGATATGCCGCCTGTTTGTACTTGGCTTCATCCAGCTGTTGTTTTCGCATCTCAAATTTGTTCCGCATGCTTCCAGCTGGCTGCATTTCAGCTTTTTGTCCTGCATATCTACAGTATATCCATATACTGTATGTAACCACATATAGAGCAGATATCCATATGTGTGGATAATGCGTGCTCTTAATCTCAGAGCTTGGCTATTTGTATCCTGACCTCTGGGCCACTCAATCTGATCCTCACTGTTCGTGTTTACTAGCTTATATGTGTGTGTGTGTGTGTGTGTGTGTGTGTGTGTGTGTGTGTGTGTGTGTGTGTGTGTGTGTGTGTGTGTGTGTGTGTGTGTGTGTGTGTGTGTGTGTGTGTGTGTGTGTGTGTGTGTGTGTGTGTCCTGGAACGGTCAGAGCGTGTTATATCTGCAGTGTTATGAACATCACTGCTATTACTATTACTGATTTTATTGCTATTACTGATATTACTGAGAACTATGACAGAAGCAGCAAATGCTAATGCTAGCCTGGTAGTTGCTAACAAGCCCTGCAGGACATCCGTTGACATTTGCCTTGGTGCTTTCTCTTCACACCCTCACGCTTGATACCAACACGTTGACACGTTTACGCTTGCTTTCACGTGTGAACGCGTCGCTATGCTAATGTGAAAGAAAAAGATCCCAAAAACGCAATCAAGCGGAGGAAATTGTTCATATCGGCGACCCGATTCCGGGTTCGCTTTCACCACATTTCACTGTGGATATCGATTCCGACCCGCTAATCAACCGGCTGTATTTTGACGTATTCTATACGATTTTTGCACATCTTTAGATGGAATAATAATAATAATGCATTTCATTTATAAGCGCCTTTCAAAACTCTCAAGGTCACTTTACAGTCACGCAAATGCAAAAAAAAATGTTAAATATAATTTAAAGATATTTTCAATTCCATTTTCATCATTAAATATTAGCAGTAATGTTGATATGATAAGAAATATCGCTACTCGTGAAAAGCGAAGTCGACCAGTCCGTGCAAAAAGTCTCGAGAAGAAACAAAAGTTCTGAGAAGATAAGTTCCGGTCAAGTGGAATTTTATTTTGAAATCAGCTAAATTAAAAGTAACTTAATTATTGCTAGAAATATGTTGTAACTTGTTCAAAGTATTCATGTTTACATGTAAAGTTTTGTTCATAAAATTGCGCATATGAAATATTACACACCCATATGGCTTTTTTCTCCGTAAGTAAGGAAAATTGAAGCCGTTTGTAAGTTCACAGTGTCTCGCAGGTTAACAGGTATGCGCTAACGCAAATTCTGGTGCGTCGCTTTAAGAGGGCAAAGCCGCACATCTTTTTTGATCCTGAAACGGGGCGAGCGGCGGCGGCATAAACAGGAAGGGGGCCCTGCCTTTAAGTGCGTCATTCACTCTCGTGTCATCGGATCTTCTGTGTTGAAATATGTGCTCGGCTCTTTCTCCAAAACATTGTTAACTTGACATCCTGGATAGAAGGTATTCAAAGGTGACACAGCCTTGTGTGTGCCGGCGCGGATGTATGCTGATTGTGTTGGCGAGAGGGGGTTGTGGGGGGGGGGGGTTTAAAACCGAAACATCCTCTTGAGCAATCTACGCTGCGTTCCCCTGTGAGCATGGCAAGTAATGTCAATATCTAAGGTTGAAGGTGCACGTGTCGAGGCACCGACTACGACGACTCCAGTATTTGGTTTTTGTTAGGAAGAAGACGATTGGGTCTCTTGGAGTCCGCCGTGGAAATGTGGTCTCAATTTGCGCCGGGGGGCTCTCTCCGGTTAACTGGAACAAGGTTGACGATGGTGTCACCTCGCTAACATTCACTGGAGACACCGACACCAGACGTGAGCTGAGTGGATTGTGGTGCGTTTTGTGGGTTTTGCGGAAATCTCGCTTGACCTCATGGTGATTGAGAAAAACGTGCAACGAATAAATCCAGCCAGTTCCTTGGTAAAAGTCCATGTCATGGCTGGATGCGCCTTGGAATTGAAGCGGATTTACTGTACGTGGGACAATAGATGTGTGGCAATCTCTTTTCGTCAACGGATGCGACAGGTTCGCGTTTGCTTTTAAAATTTGGCTCGTAGCAGACGTGCACATACGTCCCTGATCCACTGGTGAAAAGGACGCATTCTCTGCCGTTTCATCTAGAACTGCTTCATGCGACAAAGAGGGTGCAGAACATGATGAAGATTGAATCACTGTGTCTTTGTGTTGTCATATTATGTGGTTATTTTGGTATTGTTTTTAATAATAATAATAATAATAATAATAATAATAATAATAATAATAATACATTTTATTTCAAATGCCTTTCAAAGCTCTCAAGAACACTTTACAGTCACAGACAAGCATAGATACAATAATGAATAAAATACAATGATAACTTTTGACTTCAAGATGGCGCCGCGATAGTAGCTGCCTTTACAGCAGCTCCTGTATTTTGTTTTTCTACTTCTTCCTTTCCTTTCTTCTTCTTTTCATCATTTTGATGCTGTGAAATGTCAATTTTTCAACTAATAAAAGGCTAATCCAACATCCAAATGTAGCAAGGCGACTTTGATGTTAGTCAACTGTCCCCAAATTTCCGGATTTTGTAACTTTAAATCTCTGTTGTGGCTCTCACATTGAAATAAAAAAAATGAAAAAATTGAAAAATTTGAAAAAGAAAAAAAGTCAAGCACATTTTAGTCCATTGATGGTTTCTGAAACAGGTCAGTCTTTGATATGGTGTGCAAATTGTATTTTATTTTTTTGTTTGAGGTGATCCACCATGCTGCTGTTGTTTGGAGTCCAGACGCGATGAAGCAATAAGCAGTTGGGTCACAAAGTGGTGTGTCACTGTCAGTGAAAAGAATAACATGGACCCCAAAACCGCAGGAGGCGTGACTCACCGCAAGGAAACCTCAAAGCTCTCTGCTCCTTGTTGTCCTGAACCAAATCCCATTGAATACTCCCTCCACCAAAGATGAATAGTTTGATTCGCTGAAGGAAAAAGAAGAAGAAGTGACCAGGATTACATGGCCCAATGGTTTCCCCATTACATTTTACCGCCCATCAGGGTTCCATTATTGTTTGATCTAACATTATTTTTGTCCATATTTTTTAATGGTCTGCTTTTGTGGTCAACTCTCATTGACTGAAGTCATAATGTAGGAAGAGAAAAATCAACCCCTCATCTGCTTGATGTTATCTTGGACCTTTTTGTTGCCGTAATACTACGATGGGATAATTAGTCGCAAAGACCCGCCCTTTAAATCCTGGCTCCGGTGGCCATTTTCCTCCCGAGTTCTTTCCCCTCTCACCTCTCTACTCTCTTCATATTTCATATTAAGCAAGCCGCTCTGCCGAGCCAGCTGTGTAAACAATCCAGCCCAGCCCTTCATGTTTTTACAGAGCAGGAAAAATGTCCAGAAGAAGAAAAAAGAAAGAAAGAAAAAGTGAGACACAAGGAGCTTGCCGCGGGCCTTTGGTATCAGTGATCTATGGCCCTTTTGTATCTCTGGCCTCCTTTTGAGCGCGAGTGGGACTTTTTGTGTGTACCTTCCAGGCCAATGTGTGTTTCTTATGTGCATGTGGGAGCTTTGTGCAACCGCAGCCTCCTGCAAATATTGACTGGCTTGAATGGTGACAGTGGGTAGGATGCGACATGCCGTGTTTGGCTCTTCCCTTGATGCATCGTTTTAATGTTATTATTTTTTTAGATTGATATTGATCAGCTCAAAAGAGTCACAAGGGACTTGTTGAGTTGGAGGCTTCTTTGGCGACACATTAAGAGTGATGTGAAAATGATACTGTGAACCTGGTTGATGAATGGCGGACGGTGCGGTGATGAAAAGGCCTCGTTGCAAAACAAATCAACTTCCCATAAAATTTGAAGCAAGTTATTACTTGTGTTAACTAAGTGAGAGGTTTCAAGTATTTCAATATACTGACTGAAATCGCACAACTTTCCTTCACACATCGACGAGCTGCGGAATGACAAATGTCCGAAACTTTACATTCTTTTTTGTTTTTGGCGATTCCCCCTGGAAAAAAAACAAAAATAAATAGTGCAGCGGCGTTTAACTCATTCACTGCCATTGGAAAATTTATTTCGGGAATTAAAAATATGACGTAGAGCGCCATTCCCGAATGAGTTCAGGTTTTTTTTTGTTTTTTTTGGGTCGTGTTTGGGTGTCGATAAAGCGCTGGCCAGACCTCTGGCAATGTTTTTCCCTTCCACAAGAAGCAGCATTTCCCTTTTTTCCCATGTTAGGGCTTTTTTCCAAGTTCAGCTGTAGTTAAAGCGCTATATAAACCAATATTTATGTATTTTATACGTGTATATATATATATATATAGTGTATATAATATATAGCGTATATAATATATAGTGTATATAATTTAATATTTTTATCTTCCTGTTATGTTTATTATTTTGCTTTGTGTTGACTATTATGTGAAGCGCTTTTTTACAGCTTCAGCTGTTGTGAAAGTGTTATATAAATTAGGATGTATTGTATTGTAATATGAATGCATTGCATCGTATGCTTTATTGGATTGTACTTTGGACAGCTGCCCCCATTTCAAACTCGTATAACTCCAGACCCATATAATTTAGGAATTAACTTTTTTTTCCTGATGAAAGACGAAAATCTAAAGTTTTTTCGCTGCATTTAATGCTTATGCAGTCCTAAAAGCCAATATTCTGTGGGTCCTGGAATTTGAGTGACAATGACAAAAACCCTGGCACTGGAGTGGACACATTTTTGCACATCATCTGGCAATGAATGAGTTAATGAAGCATTGTTGCACAAACAGGAATGTCAAGTGTGAATTTTTGGATGGTCAAAATCTGAATAGGCCTCATAGAATCCAGCGGTACAGATGGTCATGTTCTGCACGGACAGTCGCATGGCACAAGAAGCTTCTAAAATCATGCTTTTGACTCATCCACAGGTTTTACTTTTATTCTTTGCAGCTCCGTCGCTCGCTGGCCTTTTGGAGATAATTAGCGTCTGACCTTTTCTGAGGTGAGGCACAAATGTCACCCCTGCCTGCCTCGCTGACAAGTAGATTCAACCCACAGGAGGGATTGGGGAGTGGGCCGGTTTGGGGGGGGGGGGGTTTGGCAAAAGAGCTGACGTTTCTCACTGTCTTGGATGTGCACTTAGCACACTTTAGCCTCCTCATGCCGCACCTTCCTCCCTCGCTTGCTGCTCGCTCACCCGTAAAGTGTCGGACTGCTTCGAGTAATCCACTGCCAAGGACGAGAATCGAACTACGGGTTATTGATTAACAAAATAAATAAATAAATAGCCCCCCCCCACCCCTTGATATAGGAAGTAGCTCAAACCCAGTCCACTATAATAATTATACATTTCATTTCGAAGCGCCTTTCCAAACTCTCAAGGTCACTTTACAGCCACAGGATACGTTTCTCTGTGGGTGAGCAGCGGCAGCCACACACGCCAGCGTTCACTCAACCCGTAAGTAACTCAAATAAATAGAAAGCTAGCTAATATATAGCTAATAGCAAGAAATATGCCATTTGAAAGTCATTTCTGAGTGAGCATAGGCTCAAAGAATAATTTGTGTTCTAAAATCTAATTTTTATGAGTTTGATGAATATTTTGTTCATGTTTTTATTTCCCACGGGTCAAATCCTTCGCACACCTCGTCCCCACCACATAGCAAAAACGTGTGCATGTGTGTGTGTGTGTGAAGTCCCCACGATCTATTACCTTTTTTTAGCGATATTAGCATGGCCAGTCTGCCCTGAACACATTTGCATAACATTAGCTGAGATACAGTGACTTGTCACGGCATGCTGCCCTGCGCAAACAACCTTGGATGCAAATTTGAGCGTGAAAAGTGCAGTTTGATGCCCACGCCACCTCCCACGAGGCGGATAGATAGCATGTAAAGACGCACACATACTCTACACACTTGTTGATACTCCCATACACAAATAGACGAGTGTACTTTGTTGCGTATGCAGTACATGGCGCGTTTTACCCGCCACGTGTATTCAAAGCGCCCCCCCTCATGAAAATTTGAAAGGGCGCCGTACCCGAGCCGCTTCCATTAACTGGCACCTTTTCAAAGCTCATACGTGAAAGATTCTCATCCACAAGCGAGCTTGACAGCCTTTGGTGTTCCCTCAGGAGAGCTCGCTGCGTCTTACACTTAAGCCTTCAAAGTGAAATTCAAAGTCATCCGGCTCGTTTCGTAAACGTAGTCTCACGAGAGTAGCGCCAGATGTCGGTCGAAAAGTTACCGACGATATTTTCTATTTCATATTTCATTCATCGGTTCATACCCGGGTCTTTGTCCGACAACAGGCGTGTTATTGCAACTGCTCGCACTCCCGGAGCGTAACGCACTCCACCTGTTATGCTAAAAAAAAACCTTTTTTTGTGTCAGTCCGGGTCAGAAGTCAATTGGATTCATAATTTCTGTATTCAAAAATGAAAACAACTTTAATTTCCATATCTATTTGGACCTATTTCAACCCAATTGAATAATACTCCCAGACATAGATTCTTTATCCTCCCCCATCCATCTCGACATGTGCTGCTCACCGCGTGTGTCTATTTATGCACGCGCCGGCCTCCACCGCTGTATGTCATGCGTTGCATTCGCCGTCCCCCGTGGCTTCGCTCGCCGTATTGTCCGCCCGTCCACCCCCGACCTCGCTCTGCCATTTTGCTGCTTGGCCGATGATTAATTCAAAGTTTGCTGTCACAACCAATTTGGCTCTCTCGTACCACGCGACCTCTGAACCTTTCCGCCTCTCTGGCTGTTACATGCCACCATCACAGTTAAGACCAAGTGACCCAGATTGTTTGTTTATCCCCCCCACACCCCTATCCCACTGTTAGCGATCACTCAGGCTCTCCCTGGAGCTAACCGTTCTACAGTTGTGCACTTATGGCTACCGCATATGTTGAAATGAATATAGCGTGCGCGTGGTAGAAGATAAAGCTTTAAAAATAGACACTGCTGACTTGAAACTCTTTCCAAAGTAGATGCATGAATCTAAACCCTCGAGCAACTATAGGCTGATTCTCAGTAGCGCACGTTAATCTCATGTTACGCCACTTTTGTGCTTTTAAAGGAAATGTGGTCACGTCGCGGTGAGTCACGTGAGCTACTGTACGATGCGGTAAGAAACCCCAAATTGACGTTTTGTTTTATTCAATGCTCGTCGTCGGACATCTTTATTCCGACATGATCGGCGTTCGCCCTTGACATCTTTGCACTGGTAGCGCTTCAGCATAATGCACACAGCATCAGCAGCAGCTCCCTTTTTCTTCTTCTGTATCAGTGACCTTGTGCGTCAGCCCGATCAAACAGTACACATACATCACATGAGGGGCGGCTTTTATATTCATGGGCTGTTTTGTAGCTGAATGCGCTGGCGATGTTCATTTTTTGTTGTTGTTGTTGTCGGGGAGAATAACGTTTGACAGGAAATGGTTAGCGGATCTCATTGGATGGCATTTTGATATTCCTCTCGTATTGATGGAGAGATTGGTGATTAAATAAATCCCATAGGAAATACAAGTATTTAATATTCATATCAATATATATATCTATATATTGGATATATATAAAATACATAAACCAATAAAATCCAGAGTAAGTCAATAAATATTTGATAAATACATAAATAAATCAATATTAGATAAGTAGATAAAGAAATAATAGATAAATAAACAGGCAAATAAATAAATACATAAACACACAAAAATAAATACATACATAAATACATAAACAGATAAATCAATATTATATAAATAGATAAATAAATAAATATTAGATAAATATATAAATAAAGAATAGATAACGAAATGAACATGCGAATAAATAAAACAAATAAATATTTGTTAAATATATAAATAAATAATAGCTAAATAAACAGGCAAATAAATAAATACATAAACACACAAATATAAATACATACATAAATTAATATTAGATAAATAGATAAATAAATAATGGATAGCTAAAAATGCAGGGAAATAAATAAATACATAAACACACACTGAAATAAAAAATACAAAAATAAAACAAATACATCGAATCAATATATCAGTAAATAAATAAGTACAGAAGTACATAAATAAATAAGCAAATGAGTGAATAAATAAAAATAAATAAATGAATAAATAAATAAATTCACAAATAAATAAATAAATAAATAAAGAGAGGGATTTTTTTTCCCCACCTAAACTTCTGCATCCAAAAATGTTTGCTTGCCTTCCACTCGTAGTTGTCCGTTTTAGCGGCGATTATTGGCTGCCCAGGAATCACTCAAGTATAGCTGTCGCTTCGCCACAACAAAGTGCAGCGAAGTGCAATGCGCCATATCACTCACGGCGGTTTCTAATGGCGGCCGCACAAGTGTCTGGAATGATAATGGGGAAGAAAGTAGCCCGTTTGCTGCTCGCCAGTTCTCACGTTGACCCAGTGAAAACTTATCGAAAGATTGCAACGTCTATGTAACCGCCTCCGCGTTGTTACATGAAAATATAAATGGCGTTACATCACTTGCTGGCTGCTGACAATGCCAATGAATTTTGCATAATACCTCCGACGTGCAATGTTGCGGCGGTATTTCCAAAAAATGCATGCTTGTAAATTTAAAGCAATACCTTGCAGGCTTTTCTTTAAATCTTTTTGCTTAATCCAGCTCACTTAAAATGTAATGGTGAGGGCTATTCAGCGACCTTTAACTCATTCACCAATGTATTCGGAATTAAAAATATGATGTAGAGCACTATGTGTTTTGTATTTTCATGCAAAGCGCTATGTACTGTAAACCAATATGTATGTATTGCATTGTATTTTGAACAGCCACCTTCATTTCAATATGGCGCTGCAAAAAAAAAAAAAAGGTGTATTGTACAGATGTTAATCCATCCTTTCCGGTTTCAACACACCAAACCCTTTTAACACACTAAACAGGTGGCAACATGTCTGCCGTGACCCCTTTTTCCCTTTTCCAAGAGTTCATCCGTGATGTCCTGGTGTGATTCATACCCTGACGCCACATTGTTGCGCAACAGCGTTCATGCAAAGACACATCCCCCCCCTCTCACTTGCTTTGTTTCCAAACAATAATTCCGCTTTCTTTCTCACCCACTCGTAAACGGCTCATTACGACGCCGCAATAAACGGCGCTTGTGTTGTGACAAGCTGTTTTGAATCCCCCGCTACTCTCTTCATCGTGTTTATGCCGTGATGTCAGCGTACCTCTTGATGCCAATTACCTTCTCCGGGCGCGATGATAACAATTCTCCGTCTTTGTTCTGGAAGTAAAACGACAAATCTCCAGTGGTCGCAGAGTGGCACCTTGGGGTTCACCTCCGGCTTCGGCAACTAGGCGTAATTAGCCAAGTTTTTCTATTGTGTGCCTTTCGCTCATCTCCCGCACTTTTTTTTTTGGTCACTGTTAATGAGCAGCTCGCCAAAGCGGTGAGGAAACATCACGCGCCCACTGCTCTCCTCGCAAGTTTTAACACCCCGTTAGGTAATTAAGGCAGATGGGTTGTTTTGGTAAGGTTTCAGATGAGACATTACCATTAATTAGCGTCAAAACAAAAGGCTGAAAAGGAAAACAATCGCATTATCTCCTTGCAAACTCACCCCCGTTTGTTTGCTTTTTTTGGCAGAGGCGGGCGAGGAGGAGGCCCATCCCGAGGGAGAGCGTGCCCGGCGTCATGTGATCCCAACCCCATCGAGTAAACGTGGTGCGCCTCGCCTCCGACTGCCGTGCGCGACCCCCGTCGGGACCGGAAGGAACCGCGACGTCCTTCTAAGGCCGCACGGGCATCCTGGAGCTCCTTTTTTGAATATTTCAAGCGTTGTTTCCTCAACTGGATTTGCCTCCATCGCGACCTTCGCCGGACACTCTGTTGGATTAGGCGCTAATCCGGCATTCCCATGGGGGATTAAAGCGGACCGGCGACCGACACGGACTGACTTTTGGCTGGGTGACAACGCGCAGAGGGCTTTTTCTTCGCTGAGCGACAAGCGTCATGGCGGGGAAGGGCAACCCCATGCCGGGCCCGCACCTGAACGGCTTCCCCGTGCCCGCCTACTCCTACTTCTTCCCGCACATGTTGGGGAGTCTCTCACCTCCGGCCTTGTCGGGACTTCCTCTCAGCGGCTACAGCACGCCCTCGCCTGCCAGTAAGTCACATTTTTATGTCCATTTTTTTTGTCCTTGCTTGACCTTTGTGACGTCGCTGGTCCGCGTGAGACGGAGATCGGTCCCGCCTGACAGACGCGTGTTGGTAAACAGCCACAAATATACGCCCCCGCGCACTCGCTGGGCCTCCAGCGCTGTCCTTAATTTATGAGCCCACACGCACACACGTATAAACACACACATACACACACATAAATAACGACATCAGGCAGGACAGGCAGAGAGCAGCGCGGCTTATTGCGTGAAGACAAAAAAAAAAACTGGCAAGCGCTCCCGGAATAAACCCCTCACATATGATCATTGTTGCCAACTCCTTTTTTTTGCAGTCAATCATAAACCGCGGAACTGTCGCGCAAAGTTTCTCGTCTAAGTAGGTGAGAAAGTTTTTTTTTCTCTCTCTGAAAGGAAACGTCGTTGGAGTCGTTCACGAATTTAAAGTTGGGCTTGCTCTCTCGTTTTTGTGTGTCGTGATGCTGGATACGCATTTTTTTTTGTCACTCCTAGGCCTTCAGTAGTGCTATGTCGGAATCACTCCACAGCTGCGAGTGTGGTGTGATTTCTTACACGTCCACTAGAGGGTGCCGTTAGCAAGGAAATAACGTGACTTGAAGAAACTTAAGAAATACTCTCATGAAACTTTTCGAATGTTTCCTACGAACGTGTGGATTCATGATAACCTCCTAAAATTGCAATATTATTGATTTTTGCTAGCTTCGGAGCTGCCCAACCTTAATGATCTATTCTGGAAAAGTCAATCTTGAAAAAGGCTTTAACAGTATATCTGCAACCATTTTTTTTCTTTTATTTTAACTTCAAGGCGGCGCCGCGAGAGTGGCTGCCTTTCCAGCAGCTCATGTATTTTGTTTTCTTACTTTCATTCCTTTCATCACTTTGCTGCTGTGAAATGTAATTTCTCCACTGCGAGACTAATAAAGGCATATCCAATCCAAATCCATTTCTCCTCCTCCTTCGGCCATTGTGGGTTGACAAAACCGCTGTATAATCAAGATGACAATATATTTGCAGATACAGTATGCTAGCTGTAGCCGATATGCACTTCACTAGCAGCTAGTTTGCCAACTCGAAATCTGATTTGTTAAAGCAACAGTTTCATTGACACTTATTTGATGCTCCAGGGCCTGCAGAAGTGATTGTGAAGGCGTCCAGGTATATTTCTGACCTTGGTAACAAATGATGGCTGAAATGTGATTGGTTAAATGCTTTAATACGAAAACACGCATTTGGAAGCAGCACAACAGAGGAAAAGCAATGCAAGGAAGCTGACAGATAATTTGGATTTATTTCATATATACATATAAAATAGAATTTGTAATTCCGATATTTTTAGGCCAGCAGAGAAGGTCTTTTCCTCCTCAGAGGTCGGAAAAATTCCGACGTTCCTACTTGCTGGAATGCAAGCAATAGTGGCCTTTGCCTCCGGCTCCGACTTCCCCGCGACCAAATGCTGCGCCTCTTTCACAGAAACTGCCACTTCCGTCAGATTCCCCTTTTTTACACGCGTGTAAGTGTGCGAGTGTGTGTGTGTGTGTGTGTGTGTGTGTGTGTGTGTGCATTGGGCCACTTTCCCAGTGTTTGCGATATGGGGCGGCTAGCTTCCCCTCGCCTTAAGCCTGGACAAACATTTCCTGTCAGTAAACACCAAAGAAGTGAACGCTGGCGCATGCACCGCTACATATATCTGTAGCGGTGCAGGTACAAATGTTTAATCTCAGAATTCTGACTTTAAACTTAGAATTTTGACTTTAAAAGTGAAAACTCTGTGAATAAAGTCAGAATTCTGAGATTAAAGTGAGAATCTTGACAACCTTATTTTTTTGTTTTCTTCATTTGGCCCTAATCCTCTTCCGTACTCTTCCGTGACTCCATCCGCCTTGGTTGTACACAATAGAAGCATTATTTGGAACACGCAGAGCAGAAGGTTTATAATAGATGCTTGGGTATTCTTCCCCCTGTTGCTATTTCTTAGCATCCCCCCCCCAACCTCTAGCATCCTGGCTTTGCATCTTACGCTGGAGAGCTAAAATTCAGGAATGGCGCTCCACGTCATATTTACAATTCCCGGATCAATTCGTGAATGGCAGTGAAGCCATTAAGAAAACCGCCGAGAAATGCACCGGCCGTGAGTAAATATGGATATGCTAATCATAGCGAAAGCGCGTGTGAGCTGCTTCCTGGATGGACAGGTGGTTCCTCTCTGCCTCGGTGGTCCGCCCGAATCAAAAGGGAGTAGGGGGAGGTCGTGCGAGCGCGCTCCACGGGTGGCGAAAATATACAAACACTTGAGCTCACAATGACCCTTTGATTGGGATATAATGACTGAGAAATACTCCCCGTTGGCCGCAATCCAGCGTGCAATGTGTACACAAACGACGTCTTATGTCATTGACCTCAACACTTTGGCGAGCAGGCGACAAGGTAGTCGATTTGTTGATGAAAAAAAACCCTACGGAGGAGGCCGTCGTCGTTATTGGAAAGACATTCCCAGGCTGCCAATACGTCCGATAGCAAGAATGGAAGCCCATTCAACATGGCCTTCTAATCCGATATGTTGACTCAACTCCATCCGAATCAAAACGACAGATGTCCACTATCAACATACAATATATACGCTATATATATATATATATATATATATATATATATATATATATATATATATATATATATATATATATATATATATATATACTGGTACACTTTTTCACTCACTGCCATCATTTTCCCCTACTTACGAACATTGGAGTTACGAACAACGGTACATACGAACGTTTTTGTAGTCATAGTTTTAGTATTCTCTCCAGTTGTACATGTACATTTCTTTACAGAGTGTATATATATTTTATGAAATGTTTATTTTTCAGTACAAACCAATACAGGTTACTTATATAAGCCTTAAACATACATTCCATACAAAATATAGCACTGGAAGCAACTTACAAACAAATTCACCTTACGAACGGCCGTTCGGAACATATCTCGTTCGTAAGTTGGGGAGCGTCTGTAAATATTGGAAATATAACAATACTAAAAATAATAATAATATATTTCAGTTCTAAGCGCCTTTCAAAACTCTCAAGGTCACTTTACAGTCACAGGATAAGTTTTTCCGTGGGTGAGCAGCGGCAGCCACAAGCTCAACCAGGAAGTAACTCAAATAAATAGAAAGCTAACTAGATATCTAGCTAAGAGATAGCTGTTAGATTGCTAACTAGATAACTACAGTAAAGTCTCGTTATATCGATATCGGTTATATCGATAGTACTGCTTATTACGATACCATTTCTATGAACGCAAGGAGAAAATTTACATGCCGCAGGATCGGATATATCGATAGTCCGGTTATATCGATATTTTTTCCGACTCCCGAGAATATCGATATAACGAGACTTTACTGTATATAGTTAATAGATAGCCAGCTAGTTGGCTAAATAGCCAGCCAGATAGCTAATAGACAGCAAATGTATAGAACAGTAAATAGATAGCAAATAAATAGCAAGCTAGATAGCTATAATACCGCCACATAGACTTTTTTTATATGTATGTTATATTTATGGCGGGCTATCCCGGCCATATCTGGCAAATGTAAGAAAAATTAAAATGGCCGACTCTCATGATTTACCCACAACATGTCGATTAATCGTCTTAAGAAATATATATTTATAAATAAGTCAAAATGAGCTCAGGAATTAAGAGTTGAGTGCGGTTACGGAGATCCAGATGTCGATCTCTCAAAGTGGCAACAGAAATTGCAGCCCGAGGCGCATACGCACGTGGCTCTGGCCCAAAAACGCTAGTGAGCTCCAAAAAGGCTTCCACCAGAAACACCGCGTGGTCCCTTTTGGGCTGTTTTTGCGCGAAACATCCTTCTCCCCTAATAGCATAAGCGCTTTTTGTTTGATTGGTCCAGCGAACATCCCCTACCGCGTGGCGTTTGCCCACGCTTTGCTCTTTCATCGCCCATTATCCTCTCCTCCTCACACCACTTTAGAACTTGACACAACTATCATTACGCAGCCACCTCTTTACTCTCGGCCTGTTATTTTCCATTCGCTTGAAGGGAATCTGGGGCCAAAACCCTGCCCGGAATACTTGATCCCAACCGCAGGATTTATTCCCCCTTGAGTGTCTGTGTAAGCTCTCAGTCGTACAGGAGTGGTCCATCGATGAGAAGGTTTCTTCAGCCGTCATCGGTACAAATTTGAGTGGTTTGGCGAGTGTGGTCGAGCTTTTCTATGCCGTAATGGCTTCATTCCAAGCGCCGGGCGGCACTGAATGCCATCTATGGCGAACGTTCACACATATGGAGAAAATCCATAGACATTGATACCTCAGTTTTCGACCATATTCCGTTCCAGAAACCTGTTTGAAAACCAAAACAGCATTTTACATTATAATCAATGTAACAAAAATAATTTGTTCCAAGTCGATAAAACAACATATGTAAAGCACGTTTTAAACTATTTTCAGATATGGGACAAGTCAGACATGGGACAAGTGATACTTTGATTGATTTTTGTGCGCCCAGTTTGCTGAATACGCTGAACGTGGTTTGTGTAGTCCATCAAAATACAGTGGATATTTGGTATATATAGTAACATACAAATATTTGAACTTTTTTTCCACTGTATGTGGCATTGAGCGGTTAAGCCAACACTGACATCATCTAAATCTCATACTGATGTGCTAGCGAGAGTATTTTTTTTCCTCCCTCTCTCGCTCTTTTGTTCAAAAGCTTTGCAAAGAAGCAGAATCAAGGGTAACGTGATAAGTACTCTCCACCCCCACCAACCCCTCATCTCTCGCTCTTTCAGCCTGTATCCTTTCCTTCAACCCGCTATCACGCTGACCTCCCTTCTCCTTCCTTTATTTTATCTCGCCTCCGCACACGAATACTGTATATATCGCTATCGCTAATGCCTTTTTATTGCCCCACCCATCGCGCCGTGTCATCACTCACCGGCGCCGCATGCGTTCAAATGTCAATGACTCTCTCTTCGCCGCCGTTCCTCTATTGTCCTTTGGTAAAGTGTCGGGAATGGCGGCATATATCAACGTTTAGGACGGTTACCTAATGGCGGGGAGAGTATGGCAAGATTCCGAGCGGTTTCATGGATTCTCGGACTCGGAGATTGATTGAATTATCAAGCTTGTTGTCCGATGGGGGGTTTCAGAGGGAAAGCAGCTAATGCGCGACACAATGGCGGGCTGTGTTGCGGTAAAGTGCTTAAAGAGCTCGGCCGCGCCGCTGCTTATGGGGCCACCAGCTTTATCTTGGCACCGTCTCCATTGGCACTTTGTGTGCTCAAAACGAGCGATAATGCGCTCGGTCGGTGAGGGCAATCGGAGCGTTTGCTCGGCCTTCACTTTACTTTGCGCTCACGTTTGAAGAGCTTAAGGATTCTGTGGGTGCTTTGGTTGGCTTGGAAGAAGTTTCGCTTCTCATCTGAGCGAGGCCTCATCACTTGGCGTTCAAAGACGACGCAGGACGGCTCCGGTCGATTCGCTGCTTTGGATAAATGAGAAAGTTCAGAGACAAGTGGGAATGATGGATGGTGGCCAAGCCAAGTTTTGTGTGAGTTCGGAGACAATAATATGAGCAAGAAAACAGACGTTCGCCATGCCAGCGGAAGCCCCTGCAGACAGGCGGCATCGGTATCTGATGATAGCTTTCCTTTTTCCTCTCATTGTAATTAATTTTCACTTGATCTTAGGGAGCTCTCCCCCTTCATTTCACGCAGGTCCTTTTTCTTTTGTTACATGTCCCACTTCCCCCTTTTTCGATTCACTTTACGAGGCCGGACGAACAGCTGTTGAGCGCTGTGATCTGTGTTCTGAGGCACATGAAAGCAGCGCTGTCAGCCTTCTTCCTCACAGCCTTTTGGCACAAACACACACACACATATATATATATATATACACACACACACACACGCCCTAATGTCACCAGTAGTATAAATGCATGTAACCATCAACACACACAAAACATGTAATAATAATAATAATAATAATAATAATAATAATAATAATAATAATAATAATACATTTAATTTCAAAGCATCTTTCAAAACTCGCAAGCACACTTTACAGTCATAGCAATAATTTTTTTTGGGTGATTATATTTATATATATATTTATAAATATAAAATAAGTATACTAATAAATATTTTATATATATATATATATAAAACATATAATATATGTCATAAATATATTTAGGGATCATAAATATATATTACATATATTTCTAAATGTACGTATGTAATATTCAGATTTAACATGTAATATTCTGTATGATATATATATATATGAAAGTAAAAAAATTATATATTAATACATATTTATAATAAATATATTAATGCATCATAAATTTATATTACATATATTTTCGAAATATATGTATAGAATATTTATATTAGTAGATTAGTAGAATATTTATATTAGTAGCGTATATTGCGTAGTATGTAATATTTATATTTATTGTATAATATATATATATATATATTCACTATCTTTGAAATAACACGGCCAAGGAAAAAGGTGTCACAACTTTTCCAGCCCAGAAGTCCGGCAGCCCTGGTGTTGTTTTTGCACCTAAACTGTCGACAGACGTCAGACGGAGGAATTTCACTGTGCGCGACAGTGACTGATCAGCCGCTGTCAAGATAAAATCTAACAGATAAGCACACACACATACGCACGGGTGGTTGGGGGGGGGGGGCAAAAAAAACACAAATTCCAGGCATGTGCTGACTGAAAGAAACAATGGCGTTCCAATTATAGCCTACGTTTAAACCCTAATAGGCTTCTTACATGAACCCGCTGCACTATTTCGTCGAGACGCACAAACACTCTTGGCATTCGGCATCATGTCTAACCAGTTATCTGAATCATTTTTATCAAATTGCTTTCAACCACGTCTCGGCTGGAAGAGCTGTTAAGGTGTCTGTGAGTCATCGTCAAACAAACATGCATTCTCCTTTTTTCCGGATGCTCAGGAACCACCGGAGAAAAGGTGTCGCGACGCTAACTGGCGTTGTATCAGCTATGAGATATACCTATTCCACGATACTTATAGGAATTGTTATCGCCACAAAAAATGGACGAGTAGTCGCTAATCACGCGACAGAACGAATAAGCGACAAGAACAAGAGGAGATGGAGAAGCGATGTTAGCTAATGACAGCCACCTAGCATACAGTTTATAGCATTTTAAGGAGTTTTTGCAGTTTGGTACGGACAAGATTGTTTTGGCAAAGTTGTCAGATGTTAATAACATTCCAAAAAAAAAAAAAAAATGGCCGCGAATCGAAAGTTTTGTGTTGCCAACGCCGAAGCCAGACGCTTCGGTCAATAAGTGTGTTGACGTGTTATGTTTTGATGCCCCGGAGTGAAGGTGAAAAGCATCTGTTTGCTGTTGACACAGACAACTGAGGTGGGGGGTTGTTGGAGTGTGGTGGTGGGGGGGGGGGATATAACGCGCAACAGTTGACATCTTGCTGATTCAATATTTACCCACCAAACACTTGTATGTCCTGTAAGCACTTGCTTGACTTTGTTTGCCCTCCTTTTACTTTTATCTCTTCATGGTCTATTTCTTCCCTTTTCATGGGATATTTTTAATCTTTCTTTTTCGCCACCACCCCCGAAAACGTTTTTTTTTTTTAAATCTTCCGACACAAACGTTACACGATACACTTGTGACTATCCATGAATTACACAAGTCGGTCAATATGAAAGCAAACAGCAAGTGTAGGCCTGCCGTTGGGAGGAAATTCGGGAAATCCGTGCAGAAAAAAAAGACAAGGATATGAGACCCCCGTGCACCTCCCACAACACACGCAGGCCTGCGAGGGCGTCTCCGTCCCGGCAAATGTGCGGCTTCCAGACCTTTTGAAGAGTCGCCTCAATGTCAAAAGCAGATCGCTTGGAAAGAAAGAAGCTACACACGGGAAGTTAATGGAAGCGCTTTTTGGGCCAAATGCTTTGTATAAAGGGACGTTTAAGCCTTTGTCGGAAATCTGGATTCTTGTTTGGCATTTGCAAGATAAATTTGTGATGTGTTGATTCCAGTTACAGGCCCAAAACAAAAAAACAAAAGTGAAAAAAAAACAAAAGTGAAATGGTGAGAAAATGGATAGGAAACACAGTGAAATTGGACTCGTTTCAACTTTATTGATAGTTCAAAGGCAGAGTGTAGACTGCAAAGTTAAAATATCCCATCAATCAGCCTCCACAAATAACCCACGCAAGCCATCTGTAAAATTTGTAGAGAACATACAAGCAACGGAACTAGCTATTCATGAAGTTTCTAGTGTGTCTGCCTGCATCTGGTGCAATTGCAATATCACAATTTGTAAGATGTACAACCCAGAGCTCCTTGAGACACTTTAAGCAAAAAGCCATCCGTTCCATCACGCCATCAACGACCATCACAAAGGTAAATAAAACGACTTTATTATACAGTACAGTTTATTTCTTTATTTACAATACCATAGCTAATTTATTACACATAAAATAAGGTATATTGTGTGTAGTTTTAAGACTTATTTAGTTGAAAATTATGTTTTATGGGGAATTGGGAACGGATTATTCTCATTTTAATGGTTTCCTATGGGAAATTAATGTTTGGAATACACACTTTTTGTCTTACACACTATCACTACGTCTGAATCAACCCAGACTGAAAAAAGTGCGGTGTGATTCACGACAAGTCCACTAGATGGTACCATTAGCCGGGAAATAACTGACCGATCTTTCTTAATGATGTCCATTTTTTCTTGAAAAGTGCATCTTGAAAATGGCACGCCCTCATTTCAAGCTCATATAACTCCAGTCCCAAATCATTTAGGAATTAACTCTTTTTTTTCCCCATGAAAAACACTCACTGTCCCTCCTTTGACAAACTTCAAACGCGTGGGAGGCCGTTAAAAGACAAAAATGATCTTCTGGAAAGGTCGTGATTTATTCGATTGAAAAATGAAACCACTTTCCCGACAGACGTTATTTTATTTTTTTATGTTTTTTTTTTTTTCGCTCGCCATTCGTCCGAGGGTTAAATTGCTACCAGGTGGGAATCCTCTTTGGGGCAAGAGGACTCGGGAATGAAATCCTTTGAGCTTTGCTCATATCTCAATGTCTTGAGGTGGAATTTTTAGCGTTGAAATGCGTAAATGCAAACATATGAGCAATTCCATTCAACGGCTTTGCTCCTCATGCGTCGGTAACGCTGATAACAAGCTAGCATCAGCGCTGATGTTCACACCGACTAATTGTTTTCAGTTCAACCTTCTGCAAGCCTTTTTTTTTTATTCCATAACTTTTGAAGATGTTCTTGGCAGCGTCTGAACGACTCGACGGACGCCAAAATCTTGCTACAGCCATTAATGAAACGGCGCCAGGACATCAAATACTTTGACGTGAATTGCTGGAATGTTAATATTGTCATTGATGACACAGCCAAAAAAATGCGACAGAAGTATTTTGGCAATTTAACCCCCCCCCCCCCTCCCACCACCACCACCACTAACGTGCACTCTTTTAAGGAAATGGAAAATAGATCAAACTGTCGCTGATACTGTAGATCCTAGTCGCATTTTTACATTTTGAACTCACATTGATAGCGCTGGTGGATGGAATCCAATAACTTGAATATTTTGATGACAAAAAAAGAGGTCAAAGTAATCTCTGTGATGAAGCTTCAATTTCCATTTTCATTAATTAGTTTTTTTTTGCTTGGTGCAAAAAATGAAAACAAAAAAGTAATTATAAATATTTCAAGTAATATCATCGCTTTGGTCATGTTTTCTATTGATTCAACTAGAAGGGGGGGATCATTTTTAACATTGAGAGGCTAAATGTCGGACAAATTTAACTCATTCACTGCCATTCCAGGGATATTAATTCAGGAATTGACAATATGACATAGAGCGCCATTCATGAATATGTTCGGGTTTTGTTTTTTCATGCTTGTGTGCCGATAATGCGCTAGTCAGACCTCTGACCTTTCCACAAAGGGGCAGCATTTCCCTTTGTGTCCATGTTAGCGCTTTATGCTAGCTTCACCTGTTGTTAAAGCGCTACATAAACCAATATTGTATTTTGGACAACCACCCTCATTTCAAGCTCATATAACACCAGACTGATGTAATTTAGGAATTAACTATTTTTTTCTGATGAAAGAAGAGAGTCTACGGTTTCTTAAGCTGCATTGAATATTCATGTCGTCGTAAAACTCAATATTCTATGGGTCCTGGAATTCGAGTGAAAATGACAAAAACCCTGGCACTGGAGTGAACACATACAGGTAACATCATGACCTCCAGACCCAATTTTTTTACATTTTAATTGTATGCCTGGCATCGCAATGCGTTAGCAGGCCGGCAACGCGTACGACAATTCTGGCCAGCCAGCCAGCATCTCACTCTTGCACAGCAATCGACTGCGTGATGGCACCAGAGGGGGGAGTCATTTTGCAAGTCATTTAACCTACGAGGTTCTATTCAACATTTTGAATGTATTTCGACTTACACCCATTTTGACTTACGACCGTTTGGTCGGAACGGAACTCGGTCGTAAGTCGGATGTTACCTGTATTTGCACATCCTCTAGCAGTGAATGAGTTAAACAAAATTAAATAAAAAAAAAATCCAGACTTACCAGGAAGTCATTATTGTTTAATTAGAAATTCATTGATGAATCATTGCACCTCGAACCGACACCCACGTCACTCACCAGACCATCTCTTCATGCATCCTTTCAACGTTTGTTTTTGTCGCCCCCTCACCTTTGTTAGCCAAACGCGCCATTGTGCGTGTCCGCGTGGGGCCCCGCTGATGAAATTTCACCCTTTCCTTCTCCTCTTCATCCCGCTAACGTTATTTCACTTCCTCGGACAAACGGCGAGGAAAATAGAGCGCTTTATTTGGGACGCCTGTCGGGACTCCCTCTGGATTTATAGCCTGTAGACAGTATTTATCACTTAGCATAGAGAAGCGGAAGATGGGTGAAAAAAGTGGAGGGGGGAGATGGGAAGTTATTGGAGAGACGGATGAGAGTGATTAATTTGCATAGCGAACAATAAGCATCACGGCGTTTCATCCTTTTCCTCTTTTTTTTTACCGTAGTTTCTACGCATGAACACACACACGCAAAGGCTTGGTTGCTTTCCATCCACTTTCTCTTCCTCCCCCCCCCCCTTCTCCTCATCTTCTCATTTGCGCCATCCCTTCACTGGCAACTGCTGCGCATTAAAGATTTAATGCCCCCCGACCAACAAGCTTTCTGTGTCGCACCACTGAGAATGCCAGCGGGGGCGCTCTGTTTTGCCTTCTGTCTTCACTCTGAAAGGTGCTTCGGCGCACGCGTTCGCTTAACACACACACACACACACACACACACACACACGGGCAGTCGCAGGCCTATCGCACCTCATGTGTTTATTACGATGTTAAAAAGATAAAACTAGAACAGGCATGTCCTTTATTGCCTTCACTTGTTATTTCTTTTGGAACTTTTCTTCTTTGTTGTTTTTAATCATCAAAAAATAAGTTTTTTTTCTCTACCTATGGGCGTCAACGTCCCAATTCACCTGCCTGGTGAATAATTAATCGCAGAATGCGGCGGAGGAGTAAAATAATATTCCAGGAAGGGGACCCGTAGCTCTGTCTCGTTCTTGATATGAGCCGTAATGAACTCATTGGATTGGATTGGATGTACCTTTATTCGTCTCGAAGTGGAGACATTTACATTTCACAGCAGCAAAGTTATGAAAGGAAGAGGAAAGGAAAGAAAGAAGTAGAAAAACAAAATACAGGAGCTGCTGGAAAGGCAGCCACTTCCGCGGCGCCATCTTGAAGTAAAAATAACAACAAATAACTAAATAACATTGGCTGACATTCCCGAATTTATTCAGAAATTGACAATATGATGTCGAGCGCCATTCCCGAATTTGTGCGGGTTTAGTTTTTTCATGCTTGGGTGCCGATAAAGCGCTGGTCAGACATCTGGGAATGTTTTTTTTTTCCTTCCACTGTCTTTTTTCCATGTTAGCGCTTTGCTTTAGCTTCAGCTGTTGTTAAAGCGCTATATAAATCAATATGTATCGTATTTTGTACATCCACCCTCATTTCAAGCTCATATAACTCCAGACCCATATCATTTAGGAATTAACTCTTTTTTTTCCTGATGAAAGAAGACAATCTAAGATTTTCTTACGCTGCCCTGAATGTTTATGTCGTTCTAAAATTCAATATTCTGTGTGTCCTTGATTTTGAGTGACAATGACAAAAACCCTGGCACTGGAGTGAACATACTTTTGCACGTCTGGCAGTGAATGAGTTAACTGGGTGGAAATTAAATAATTATTGATCAATTTCTTGTTTTTTTTAGGGGGGCATGCTCTTTTCTGGATGTTGGGGCAATTTTAGACAGACAGACATTGATAATGGAAACATCTCAGCTCCTCTCTGCTCTTCAGTGCGGCACTCACACTAGTCATTGCCTGCAGAGGATAAAGAATATATGACTGTGACTACTTTTAGTGTCTGTCTACGCGTTCATTCCGTCGCCCACGGTTTCCTGTGACTGTAAAGTGTCCTCGAGAGTTTTGAAAGGCGCTTATAAATGAAATGTATTATTGTTATGATTATTATTAGAACGCCTTAGCGTTAGCATCGAGCTACTAAAATCCCCGTCTCCACTGCACTGACTTTCTTTGTGTGCACTTCTAACGCCTTTGCCATCGCCGACTCTCCGACAATGACGAGGGCGTTGCAACATTGGCTCTTCCTCCCGATCCGTCGCAATTCCGGGACAATGAAAGGAGGATGCATATGGCCGCTGTCTGCGCGCTGTTTTAATTAGGCGCCCTTCCTTTTTGATACCGCGTGGCCTGCAGAAGGAGTCGGGGTGGCGTGTTTGACATTGTCGAGCGGGCGCGCTACTTGTTTACGGCTTTTTGATGCTCTGAGCTGACCGTCCAAATATTGCTAATGAGTTTTTGTTTTGATTTTTTTCTTTCTTTTATCCCCTTCCGAGTCCTCGTTGACATTGCAAATGGGTACGGCCACCGGAGGTCATTGTTCTCCCCAAGGTCCAACCCCAACGAGGTTGTGATGCGTTCGTGTGTGTATATTTTGTGTATGTGTGTGTGTGTATTTTGACCGCCTCATTAACACATCCCTGTGAGGGATTTTGGCGCAAGGATGTCCATTGGGTCACTGCTTTTTGATAATGTGTTCAACGGTGTCCTGGTTGGACTCATTTCCATTTTACAGGGAGGGGTTGGGAGGGGTACGTCGTCACTTTTTTTCATATTCACGGCCGTGTAGCTCTTTGTCTCCTCCCTCTTTCCTCTCCGCAAGGTCACCCCGATTCCTTGTTGTGTGCTTCTGGCTCTCATTGGCATGCGTCTTCGCGCCAATCTCGCTGGGCCTCGTTTTTGATTGGGTTCAGTCCTACTTTGTAGCGCAACGGCTTCACACTTGTTAGCGCCCATCTCTTTCAGGATCGGATTGGTGTCAGCGCCTTTTGATGTTTTTTTTTTTCATTTCCTTCCAATAAGCTTTGACTATTGAATCCACCACAATTGAATATCATTGGTATAAAATAAAAAGATCTGTTCATTTAAGTGTTATAACGCTGCAACATGGATGCTATTTGTTAACCCGTACATGCTGTTTTGCTTTGCGTGTTAGCATTAAGCTAGCTGACAGAACAAAAAATATGCGGTTGTTTCAACTCATTCACTGCCATTCACCAATTTCATTTGTTCATGTTTTGTTTTTGTTTTTTTTTTGGATGCTGATAAAGCGCTGGCCAATGCCTTTGGTTATGTTTTTTTTCCTTTTCACAAGGGGACAGCATTTCCTTTTTTTCCATGTTAGCGCTTTGTTCCAGCTTCAGCTGTTGTTCAAGTGCTATATAAGCCAAGATTGCATTGTATTTTGGACAGCTGCCCCTATTTCAAGATCAGATAACTGCAGACCCATGAAATTTAGGAATTAACTATTTTTTCAGATGAAGGAAGATAGTCTACAGTTTCTTACGCTGTATGGAATGTTGATGTAGTCCTAAAACTCAATATTGTGTGGGTCCTGGAATTGGAGTGACAATGACAAAAACCCTGGCACTGGAATGGACACATTTTTTGCACATCGCCTGGCAGTGAATGAACACAATTACTATGAACACAATTCATAGCGTTTCACTATTTCACCGAAATAGCCGAAGCTAAATTCCGCAGTTAGCGCATCGACACATGTTTCTCATTGGCCGCTGCTTCGCGCCGGTTCTCCAGGTGAGCCCGTATCACCCGTTCATGGGATTAGCGTTCGACCTTTTGCTGGGGCGGCGAGATGCGAGCACATGACGGCTGCAGGATTAATGGCTGATCTCTGGATCTAGTAAAGCCTGTTTGGCCACCCCCCCCCACCCACCCACCCTTTACCTGCTTCGGTTGTATCGGGCCTCCTTCCCGGCCCGCTCGTCCGTCACAAAGACCCGCTGCTTTATGAGCGCGGTCTGGCTGCTGTAAAAAGCCGAAAGGCTTGTAGGGGGCCGCGGAAGGCTGTCAGAGGGAGGATATAAATTACGCAAATAAACCTCCTCGTTGGCACTGATCTTCCCCATCCAAGAGCGAGGCGGGTCTGAGCGGATGGGAGAGATAAAGGTATTTTACTGGGCTTGCCGAGAAGGAGAGAATGTGACAGAGACAAAAGAGGCGGAAAAGGACACGGAACCAATAAAGTTTTTGGGTTGCGTGAATAGAAAGGGAGGCGGGCAGCCCAAAAAAAATAAATAAAAAAATTATCGTGTGGTTGGTACAGTACAACAGGCCTGAAATTCTGGCATCAATAACGTAACGCTGTTTGTCATGGCGTCATATTCAAGATGGGAATTTCATGTCAAAGGTCACCACTCGCTTTGTTTTTATAATCTTCAACTCACGAATTTATTCTGGAATTGAAAATATGACCATTCCCGAATTTGTTCGGGTGTTGGTTTTTCATGCTCGGGTGCTGATAAAGCCCTGGCCATGGCCTCTGGCAATGTTTTTTCCCTTTCCACAAGGGGCAGCATTTCTCTTTTTTCCATGTTACCACTTTGTTTGTTAAAGCGCTATATAAACCAATATGTATGTATTGCATTGTATTTTGTACTGCTGCCCCCATTTCAAGATCATATAACTCCAGACCCATATAATTTAGCCATTAACTCTTTTTTTAAGATGAAAAAAGACAGTCCAAGGTTTCTTTCTTACGCCACATTGAATGTGTATATAGTCCTATAACTCAATATTCTGTGGGTCCTGAAATTCGAGTGACAATGACAGAAACCCTGGCGCTTGAGTGGACACATTTTTGCACATGAAAACTGGAGAGCATGGTTGGTGCATAGCAACCAAAAAGTGCAATTTGCAATCGTTTTCATCACCACGTGACACACTTACCATCAGTCTTTGTTTCTTAAGGTATTTTTCCATCAATTTCCTTGTTCTTGGCCCTTTTGAGGAAGAGGTTAAGGGGCAGACGACATCCTGTTGCAACCTGTGTTATTACAAACTGCAATTTACCATTACGCAAATGCATTTTGTGCTACCGCAGCACAAGCCGCCCTCCGCCGCCATCGATAAAAGGTGGCTTTTATTATTAGGAAACCGGGTGTGCTTGGCAATATTTTGCAACTTGGCAACAATAACACCGAGAGGAAACCAGACTTGAACCCGTGTTTCCTGTCAATGAAATACGACGACAGAGAACAAATGTTGCTGGAGTTATTTTTGGGGCATGCATAACCAAACAAACAGCGGGGGTATCTTGTGCTTCTTCGTTTTAGAATTTTAGAATGCGAATGCAGGTGAATTTGTATAATTTGGAATAATAAGCGTGTTTAAAGAAGGGGTGGAGTTCTGTTATTTTTTAATGAAAAAAAATCTGATTAATATAATAATAATAATAATAATAATAATAATAATAATAATAATAATAATAATAACCACCCACCACCCTTTCATCAAAACATTTTTTCAACTTCCTCTTAAATATTTATAATTATTTTTATTATAAATATTCGGAATTTCTTCCAGTATGAAAACAAGTTCTAAATTTTCAGCGAGAAAAAAGTACAAAAAAAAAACAAACAAACTTGGACTTAGCTTGTTTTCGTAGCTAACCGCCAGATTAGTCTACAATGTATCCGTTTTGTTACTTTTGATGCTCTTTAATATAATCATGTTATCTATTTTTTAATCGAATTAGTCAGTAAGTCAAGATAGAGAATGCCGTCAGGAAAATATGAGCGCTAGCAATGTTAAGCTAGCAGCCACAGCGGCTACATTGACTGAAACGGCTACTTTTCTGAAACACTCAAATCAGCTAGAGGGTCAACCGCCTCCTCTCTCGCTACCACTTGACTGCTGTGCGGCGCGAGATAAGCCGAGCCGAGCGCGGTCGTGTGACCGGCAAACCTCATGGCGGCTCGGCGCTGCGGCATACGGCAAAGTGGTTACGTTGATTGTATGGAGTTGGAGGTTTGGGCAACTGGGCACGAGGGACAGAGTGATTTCTTAGACAGTAGGGGGAGTATAGACAAGTTTTGGAAACGTTCCAGAGGACCAATGGCCTTTTCCAGACCAAAAAAAAAAGCCATCAGTGTTTGTAATTCCAATCGGTTCAAATGATATCAATACAACAGAGTCTGAGCTGTCATGGCAGTGTTTGTCAGTCATTGTTTGACTTTGGGACAACAGGAATACCTCGGACGATTGCTGCCCATCGTCAATCGTTTTTGCCGGACGGATGAGCACAGACAGACAGCGGATGACCACCATTGTTGCCTGGAATAATCGGGCACCCGGATTGCGCTGACGATGACGTTTACCGTACATAAGTGTGTGTTTGCCCCGTGCGTGATAGCAAAATACCTTATGCGGCTTTTTGTAGATTCTGTGCAAAGTGCTTAAAATGACTCCAGTCCACTTCGGAGTGTCTTGCAAAAGAGTGATGTTGAGTTTCAGAGGAGGGAGGAAGTGAAGACATTGCTCACCAATTACTGTTACAGCCCTGTGAGCAACTTTTGTTGACGTCTTTCTGTATATTGTTTTGCCAATACTGTATTGTGTCACCTAGTTATCCGGAAAGGTTGCCTAAGACCGTTTCACGACAACTACGTTCAATCAGAGCAACACTGGCGTACACCCGTGATAGACATCATAACAAAGTTATGTTACGGGCTAATGATGCAAGATACGAATGCTGTTGACATAGTCATTGTTTACCAGACCATTATTGTATCTTGGAAAAAGTAAATGACTTCTTATCAGTGAAATAGTCGCGTATATTACCTTATTAACAACCTCTTGGTCGCAGGCTGCAGTTAAGATAATGTCTCCTGAGTCCAGGAAAGTATCCAATGAGAGGAAAGTATCCAACTGGGTTCTGGTCTTGTTACACTTTTGTGATCATGCTAACCTAAGTTGTATATCGGGGCTTTGTGCTCTTTAGAGTGCCTCGTTGTTGGACGTGAGTGTGCGCACATGCTAGTTGAGTCCGAACCTGGACGAAATGTGCAAGACTGAACATGCTAAATAGAAACATGTAAGGACCTGTACACACACGTATACTGTACACGAGCTGCGTTTCTTCCTGGCAAAGCTTGTCAGAAGAAAGGGAATAAATGTCACCACGGTTGGTTGACGGTTTTGTTAGGCCTGACATTGTAACATATTGAGTTTTCTTTTTGTTCCCCCCACTACCTCCCTAACCGCCTCCCCGCTCCTTTCATAGCTTAGAGGGAGAAGTAATGTAGTTCGGAGGTGGAACAATGGCTGAAAAATATTGAATAAGGAGTGAAAGGCAGTCAGTGTGTGAATGACAATAGGCAAGAGTTGGGGGCTGAGGACTGATGGTTTGTCGGGAGGGGTCCGAATTGATGATAGATCTGCGCTGGTTAAATATTATCAGGGCTTTTTCTCGTGATCCCCACACCCCTTCCCTCCCTCCTGTCGTGGTAACGCGGAGAGAATGGCCAAGATGCGGTCTGCTAATGATCTGCCCTTCTGAGCCATTCACTTTTCCCATTAGTCTATTTACTTACTATTGAGATCCCCCCCCACACACCTCCCGCCTACCCCTCCCTCGATGGGTTCACAACACAGATGGTTTGGGTCGCCATAGTGACTGCTCAGCTTTATTTCGGTCGGCCCCTCTTGTGTTTCTTTTCATTTGCTTTTCAGGGAAGTTTTGCCATGGTTGGAATTGTGACGCTAGATCATCAAAATTATTGATATATTTAATATATCTGCCAAATTAATTTGTTCTTACTCGCCTAGAATCAAAGTAACTAAGTAACTTTAGCGAAATGGACTGATTCCACGGATAATATGTGGCCCTCGGCAATCTTTGCGCAACATCGTTGAGCAACGGCGCATCAGTCATCTGCTGTTGACACCAACGCGCCACACGTCCATTGCCGCTTTCCACTTCCTTTTTCTTCTTTCAATTAGTTCCTGCATGAAGCGCTATTGCTACATGCTCGGATATAATACTTTGTCCATTTTTTTCGGTGACGGCGAGGTACCATGTCGACCATCTAACTCAAGACTGCCCAAATGACCTTCACACACATTCGGGATTTGTGACTACAGAGGACAAAGTCTTCCATATGCAACCAATAACAACAACACACATGGCAGCTACAGAACGAATAACGCTAGCCGCCCCATTTCTATTCTCGGTGCCCCCCCTCTTCTTTTGAAATGCTGATGACTCCCTGGCCGTCATCTCTCTGCTACCTTCTCCTTTTTAAAGCGGCAGAGTCATCCATTCCGTCATTCTCCTCCTGCTGGCCTCCCCAGGTTAGAATTGGGCTGACTCCCAACCCCCAATCCTCCACCCCAAACTCCCTGGAAGATGCAGGGCAACAGGGGCATTTGTCATGCTCCCAACCGTGGCGGTCTGTCGCTAACATCCCCCCTACCCCCAACCAAGGGCCTTTGTTGTCCCTGCATCCCAACTTGCTGCCTCAGCAAAGGCACTTTCATTAACATTTGAGTCATCTTTCCATTTTGGCACATTTTATATGTCAACAAATATTTAAAAAAACGTGCGCTCTCGCTTTTAGAGTACATATCGCTCAACTTAACGCAACCATCGGTGTGCAGTGTCCACCACCGCTTTCAGGGGGCGCCGCTTAAATGGAGGTCACACGCAGAGGTGTTGTAATGCTTTTGGCTGGGCATAACTTGACTGAGGGCAATCCACTTAAAGCGAACCATATCGTATTCACCCCCTCACACACCCCCCGAAACGCCTAACCGACCACCAAAGAGTCTCAAAGACACGCTTAGCATCACTCGTGTGATTGGAAAGCAGGAAATCTTTGCCGAGCTCGGAGAGCCAAAGTCGCAATGTAACAGACTTTGGACAACGTGCGATATGATTTAATCGTGACTCAAACTCTTCAAATTCACCGCAATGCTTAAATGCGGATTATTTCCGCGCATAATTCCGGCGTGTATACAAGAGAGAAAAAACTGACTGACTACTTTCGCTCCAAACTTTCTTGGGCTTTTATCATTTCTCCGACTAACTCGATACCTTCAAGAGACTTCGGAGGGAACTTTTTTAAGTCTGAGAAAATGGAAAGTCGGAATACTTCAGAGAAAACTTCCACTGTGCGCGGCAACTGAGTGTTTTATGAGTCAGCGAAGGTTGGATTAAATTCCAGGCTTCATCCATTCCAGGCTTGCTGCGCTTTGTACGTATACATTTGAGAGTATCTGTGTCGGTTGCATCAGTCATTGGCTGAAACATGTCGTGCGGGTTGTTATTTTCCTGAAGGATTTTTGATTCCTTGTAGTTGACGCAAACGTGCGTTCCCTTCCTTTCTCTGGACGTCTCGTTATTCTCGTTATGAGTCCGTTCCTGTGTCTTCTTTTCCTTTGGTCTTTTTCCTTCAGCAAATCAGTGTCCTCCATCTAAGCCTGTTTTGTGCATCCTCTTCTCTCACACCAGCTACCTTCATGACCTCTTTGACAACATCCATAAATCTCCTCTTTGGTCTTCCTCTCGGTCTCCTGCCTGGTTGTTCAAGACTCAGCATCCTTCTTACGATATAGTCACTCTCTCTCCTCTGGATATGTCCAACCATCACAGCCTGGTCTCTCCAAAGCCTCTAATCTGAGTTGTCCCTCTGATAGACTCATTCCTGATCCTATCCAACCTCAACGTCTTCATCTCTGCTTCCTTCAGATCTGCTTCCTGTCTTTTCTTCAGCGGCACTGTCTCCAGTCCAAACGTCATGGCTGGTCTCATCACAGTTTTATACAACTTTCCTCTCATCCTGGCTGAAACCTTTCTATCACACATCACACCTGATCACACTCCAGCCGTTCCAACCTGCCCTGACACGCTTCTTCACCTCTTTTTCACACTCTCAATTAGCTCTGGACAGTTGACCCCAAGTACTTAAAATCCTCCACTTTCTTTATCTGTTCTCCCTGTAACCTCACTCTTGCGACTGACCTTCATTCCTCTCCTTTCCAGGGCAAACCTACACCTCTCTTCATAACTTGCCTATGTCTACTGACAGCTAAAAGGCAGGGCCGTTCTAGATCGTGTGTGACCTGAGATATCCTGCCTTCGGGGCTAACATCCATTGCAATCATCTGTCTGATTTTCTGAGTGATGGTCTCAGCGCTAAGAAGCGCAGGGGCTAATGATCATTTCCGAGATAGATTCTCTAACTCAAGGCCGGTGAGTGCGAAAGATTCCAAGCAATACAATAAGATGAATTCCCCCCTACTCCACCGCCCTGCTCTGCTGAGGCATTTCCAGAATGCCGCCGGCCCTGATGGATTTATGAGTGGGCCATACTTTGGTAAACACCGATGGTGGGCCCGCATTGTCCTCCTTCGGTGTGATATAGTGAAGGTCCCCATAAAAAATGGAGAACCAGGTTACGGTCACCACAGAGTTGGGCTGAACAATAAAAGGCTTTATGGGCAAATGTAGGCCTGTACCATAAATGCCGGAATCTGCTGTTGGAGGGACATTAAAAGGATAATGACAGGGCGGAGCTCTCTAAAGATCCCTATGGTCAGTCTTTAAAAAAAAAAGACGCAGAGGAAATGACATCCGTATAGCATCCCAGTGCCTTTTCCTTTTTTTGGAACTACGCCAAATAGATTGACAGAACGGCCCCTCTTTACACCTCGGCAGCAGCTGTCATGGTTGGCCGATGCACACAAAAATCAGCTGTGTAAACAAACACATACAGTACAAACACAAAAATTCAGGTACACGATCAAGTCAATAAGCTACCTAGCGTGCCTACTCAGAAGCAATGAGGAATGCAGCGATGACGGCAGAGGCTGTGAGCATGCTAACGCTAGGTGCTAATCACAAAGTCAACATGACATAAGCCAAAAAATATACACAAGCGGAAACACGTACCAACAATGGCATTTTGGAGTCCGAACTGACAACCGGATTTCAAGTGACTTTGTTTTTAAGAGTTATCAGTTCCATCTGACAACGTTTGCCGGAAAATGGAGGACGTGTCCGTACGTGTTTAGTGCAAACTATTTGCATGGACGACTCCGTCACAACCAAAATGACAACACTGGGCGGCCATGATGGATTCTAAATCCACGTTGAATTGGCTGAGTCCCTTCTCAATGTAAAACTTAAGCAAAACATTCCCCAATAATTGTTCCAACTTGATTGCATCCCATGAAAACGACTTCCCTTTCTCACTGTTGCCCCACTGAGCTGCTTTATTAGGTCACTGTGAAGATTTAGGGAAGATAGAAGGATTTGCCTGGACGTCTTTAGTGCCTGGGCATTAGCCATCTGCGGTCACATATGCAAGGGAGAGCTGGAGAGCTGAAGTGGCGGCATGAGAGCGACCAAATCAGACAGGAAGTCCAAAATTGGCCTTATCTCAGCGAGGTACGGCGTTAAATCTAACCAGGTGTTGATTGACCCCCTTTTTTTAACTTGAACAATCATCTAAATGACGTGACAACCTATTATTTGTTTAAACCTATAGACGGCTCATCTCCTCGATGGTTCAGGGAGCGCTCTTTACTGCTTCCCCCGCACACACCCTCCCACCCCCAGATTGGCCCAAAGAAAAGCAGTCAGAGGGAGCAGTAAAAATAGTTTGACACCCTCAAGGTCTGGCCAGCAATCTCCTCTCCAGCCTTGCCCATAAAACTCTTTGAGTCCTCTTCTAAAATCCCACCGCCCCCCTCTCGCCCATACCCCCCACCCCAAACACTCATTTTCTGCTTTTTCTCCAGATCGCTTGCATAACAGCCCATCGCTACCAGGTTCCCACGTGTGATTGATGCTTTAATCGGACCGCGTCACGTTGCTTTTCCGATGCTGGTCCGCCTGATATCAAGCGAGCACATCAAGACTTTAATCTCACTCCATCAGATTTTGCTTTAAGCCAAAATGGCCTCTTCAACTTCTTAGGCATGATACTTATTGAGGCTGGACCAAGACCAGTTACCTGCACTATGACCATAACACCATTTGAACCTCATGCGAACCCCCCCCCCCCCATTCCCTACCTCATTTTTTCTCCATTTCGCAATCATACAAAATAAACGAACAGATCATCCAATCACCCAAGTTGTTAATGCTGTCAAGGAATGCATAGCTGAGGTAGGGGGCTCAGGCCTGCACACTGTGCTCTTATCACGTTGGGTAAACACAACCCGGGCCTGCATTGAATGAAGTGTCACAGTGAGTGGGGGGCGGAGCAAATCGCAACCTCCCACACACACATACGCACCCTTCCATGCAGCTAATCCCACTCCAAAGTGCTGGTGTTGAGAGCCAGCTGTGGTTCAGGTGGCAGGGGGGGGGGAGTACGGAGAGGCATTGTCGAGGTAATGGGATATGTAACAGAGTCATCCAGTGGTGCTGATAAAAGTCATTTTTTAATAACCATCCCACGTGTCAATCTTTGGACAAACAATTTTAACTCAGTCACTGCTAGACGTTGTACAAAAATGTGTCCACTCCAGTGCCAGGGTTTTTGTCATTGTCACTCCAATTCCAGGATCCACGGAATATTGAGTTTTAGGACGACATAAGCATTCAATGCAGCGTAAGAAATCTTCCTAGGTCATTCCTAAATGATATGGGTCTGGAGTTATCTGAGCTTGAAATGGGGGCTGATGTACAAAATACAATGCGATATTGGTTTAAACAGCATCTGAAGCTGGAAAAAGTGCTAAAATGGAAAAAAGGGCTTGCCACAGGTCTGACCAGCACTTTATCGGCACCCAGCATGAAAAAACAAAACCTGAACCAATTCAGGAATGGCGCTCGACGTCATATTTTCAATTCCTGAATAAATCTGTGAATGGCAGCGAATGAGTTTAAAACTTTTGCACAAACAATTTTAAACTTAATTGACGGGAATAGTTCCTAGGATTCTTTGGACCACCCCGGATGACATTTTTTCTCTCTTCCGATGAGGATGCTTTCCCAAATGTAAACAAAGAAAGTCAATGTTTGCATAATGCGATGCACTTTGATGCTTTTGGCATACATCTCAAAGCCGCCGAAGCTCCGCGTCGGCGTAACAAGTAACAACAATGCGGTACGGAATGCTGCAATGTTGAGGAGGAGCCTCGCGAGGCTTTCGGGGATGTGACGCACAGCTGGCGGTAGAACACAAAACAGCTGGATTTCACCCAAGCTGTAATTAGTGTGAGAAAAAAACATGTGACGGTCACCTTGACTCTGGATGCTGAAAAAAAGTGTCATAGTGTTGCATTGAGTGTCCAAAGTAGCAAACAAACGTTGAATAACGGTGAGATGAGAGCGATCCGATCCGGGAGAAACGAATCCAAGTCATCCGGCGGGTCACCGGGAGGTGAGGCTGCCTACTTGTCGGGGGGTTCAGGAAAAGTTCAGCTGCATAGCATTAGGCAAATGAGGGAGACAGAGGGGGTGAAAAATGTGAGTGTTGGGAGTGACGAGAGGATGGTTGAGGGAGGGTGTAGAAGAGTGGGGTGTATAGCGACATGGAAGGATGGGAACCGGGATGGATATATGTTGGAAAGTATCACAGTAACTTAAAGTCGACTGGGAGAGGGGTGTAGGGGGGTAAGGGGTGCAGGGGGGGCTTTGGCAGTGGTGCCTTCTGTGGAGAAGCGCGGTGATGCGCCGAATGGGTTAAAACGGATGAAAGCAGAGGGAGAGGAGGAGGAGGATAGAGGGAGGGGGGTATATGGGGGGTGGAGCCTCAGCCCTCAGCTGCTGCGCCTTGTCACATTGCTGCAGAACATGATCGCGACGACACGCTCCCTCCGTGCGGGCTCGTTCCGTTTACGCGCACGGACGCAAACGACGCGCTTTTGCTGAGGAATCCACAGTATCCAGTTGGTGCCCGAATTTTCGGGGTGGGGGGCAAACACGGATTGTTGAGGAGGAGGGAGGGGGGCAGTTGGCGGAAAGCTGCAGTCGGACGGGATTCCCTCGACTATTTTGGTGCGCGCTTTGGGATTCTATTCGGCGCATTTTTTTCGTGTGTGTGTGTGTGGGGGGGGGGTCTCCAAACGCAGCATGCGTGTTTTCAACATCTTCCACTAGCGTCCAAAATGGATCTACTCTCACAATAGCGCTGATCTTGTTAGGAGATCTGTTTTTCTACCTCTACTGCTGTGCGCACTAGTTTCATATCTTTTTAGATTATTATTTTTGGGTGAGTGTGGGATTACAACCCCCCCACTACCCATTTTTAGCCCATATGATGTATGAAAGCGTGGACGTAGTGGGACTGAACCCCAGCCCCAACCCCTTTTTGATGATGGATTACTACAACCAGAGCAGGGGGTGTCTTCTCCCGGAGAAAGGACTGGTGCCGGGTGCTCCTCACCCTTATAGTTCGTCCGTCAGAAACCAGCACTGGAACGGTTCCAATCACTGTAGGTACCCCCTACCCCCTCACCCGTCCCCTAACCGCTTCACTTCTACTGAATTGTTTGGATTACCTTTCACGTGATTGAATTTAATCTCGAGCCTTATATTGTGTGTGTTTTTTTTTTCTCTCCCACAAATGCACTCTTTATCAGTAATCCAGAGCTCCACATCTGCATTATATATACTTGACCCACTTTCGTAGCCCCCTCGTGGGCACCCACGTTGGCTCGTTTTTTTTTCAGGGGGTGGGGGGCTCTAGGTTGAAATATGCACTTAATACAAACATGGTTCTGCAAAGGGGTACGACGTGTCTTATTAGATCAAACCGTTCCTGCTCAACTCTGTGGCATCCAGTTATATTTTTGGAGCAATGTTATGGGTTTCATGTACCCCCCCCCCCCCCCCCCACTAAAAAACGTGCACATTGATATAAAGTCATTCACCGCCATTCACAAATTTATTCAGGAATTTAAAATATGTTTATGCTAAAAATGCTGAGGTGAAAACAGAAACACGCTGCGTTTTGTTATCAGTGTGTGGAGAGGGGGGGGGGGGTGTTCTATATGATCTAATAAGTCCCACAGCCACTCATTTTTTTCCGTTGGACCGGTGAGGCAAACAGAGGCGAAAAAACCCACATGGAAAGACACGCAGCGACTCCGCAGGCCGAGCTAAACAATGTGAAGTGGAGTGAGGGATCAGAGGTCCTTTCCTGAACCAACCCCCCTGCACCCCCACCAACACAGTCGCACCCAAAGCTCACATGGTTCGAATCAATGCTACCACTAAAGCTTTAGTTTAGTGGGACAATTCAATAATGACTATCAAGCTAGCAACGTATCTCCTGTTGTGTTGATGATTTGAGATATGAAGAAAAAAAAAACAAGATGGGCAGCAAACAGAGTGGTCGTAAGGGGTTTTATTGCTCCCGCCACACATCCAGAAAGCCCCCTTTAAAAAAAAAACCCTTTGTCATGTGCTTTTAAAATTTCAAGTCAAGGAGGAAATTAGCCCTTAAGAGTCTGTGGAGATTCCTGCCTTTTTTTTTACACTCCTTCAGCTGTGAAAGACAACAGAGCTATCTCTCGCTTAAAAGGCCTAGCTGCCAAAAAAAAGACTTTGTTGTCGCAATAAAAGTGGATTGCTGCTGCACATACGGCGTCATTCCACCAAAAAAATGTATATATATAAAAAATAGGATGCTATAAACCGACCACATCAAACACATACAATCAATTTTGTACTAATTGAAACATGTTTGCACATTTCAGTCTTCTGACGTTTGTATTACGCATAGAATATTTTATTTTTAACTTTTCACCCTCCCCCCCATCAATTTTGCTACTGTAGAATAGCACATTTCCCCGTTGTTGAATGATTAAAGGCTTTGTGATTCAGATACAAAGTATCAGATTGTGTGTTAAATCATAACTCATTCAGTTATGTGTCCACTGCAGTGCCAGGGTTTTTGTCATTTTCACTTGAATTACAGGACCCACAGAATATTGAGTTTTAGGATTACATAAACATTCAGTACAGCGTTAAAAACCTTAGACTCTGTTCTTTGATCAGAAAAAAAGAGTTAATTCATAAGTTATATGGGTCTAGAGTTATATGAGCTTGAAATGGGGCGGCTGTCGAAAATTGCTGAAGCTGGAACAAAGCACTATATTTGAGAAAAGGGAAATTAAAAAACATTGCCACAGGCCATGGCCAGCGCTTTATCTGCACCCAAGCATGAAAAAAACCCCGATCAAATTCGGGAATTGCGCTCTATGTCCAATTTCGAATAAATTTGTGAATGACAGTGACTGAGTTAAAATACCAATTGTGTATATATACACAAATGACCTTGTCCTGACCTCTTACTTTCGGCCTCACAAGCGCTCCCCATATTAAAGCGGTACCACAAAAAAAAATATTCTTTGCAATACGTCCATGATGAGTGTGTCCATGAGTGCAAAATTAATGATTGACACCTCGTAAGCCATGTCAGGGAAGGGTTTTTGTTTTTTTCCCCTTGGGTGTGCTGGTTTATTGCACATCAAAAATAACGACACAAAACCAGGGCCCGATCCACCCTCAATATTTTCTTTCCATGATGTGAATAAATATAGCAACAATTAATATATTAAGCACATAGCTACTTGCAAATGACGACCGTGTACAATGAAAGGGTGGCCGATGAAATGCCCGTTTAAAAAAAAAAAAAAAAAACCTTCCGGCAATTACGGACTCATGCATGAAAGAATGTGCGCGGCCTTGTTCACATGACTGTCATACACACACTAACGGGGGGGTTATGAACGAAACGAGGGATTGCCCCAGTCCATAAGCTTCTTGTGCTATTTCTCTTTAGCCCCCCCCGACATCGTTCCAGGCAGTCCACAGTTTGAAAACAAAGCGCTCACCGGGGATTTTTTAATAGATAGTGTCCAGGTCATGGCGTGCTTTTTCTACTTTGTCTTCTAAAGTTATAGATGCCAAGTTGGCTAGTGGTTATGAATTTAACATTAACGGGGAGAAGGGGGCGGGGCGAAATGAATGGTGCCTTAATCTGACTCATGTGCTATTTAAGAATGGAAGTCGCCTATCAGGAAGCCACTCGTTTTTTAACTCAGAGAAAAATACTGCCAGTGGCCATAGTGCTTTATCAACACCAAATCAAGAAAACCTTAAAAGATTCGTAATTGGGAGTGAATGAGTTAACATGTTGCATTTTTCCATGCAAAGGCCGATCAGTGGCTCATGAATTCATCAAGAGGGGGAAAAAACTAAGATATGTATCTTAAGTGTCTTTTGTTGTGGCTGTCCGACGGAAACATGGCGAGGGCGGGGTGCTTTCACTTGGCCTGCAGATTTGTGAAAGCCACGCCAACAAACTGTGACTATCGCATCCTCCCCACCTCTCCATTTCATATTGGTAAGAACCGTGAAGATATGAAGACGAAATCGTCAAGAAAATTCCAAATTGCGCTATTCGTCTCTCGACTTTGGAAGATTTACTTTTTACATCCATCTTATGGACCGTGGAAGGTCCCAGATGTTGAAGTGTCATTGAGACAAGGTCCTCGATTCTTCTCGGGCAGGGGAAGCGTTAGACAGGCCCCTGATTGTGCTTTCCAGTCATTTGGCAACAATGATTTAGTCGCCTGCAACGCTGCAGATTCTCCACAGAAAAGAGACAGTGGGCTCAGAATCACACCAAAATGTCGCCGCCGGATAACATTTTGCAACCTAACATCATTCGTACCCTGAAACATGCAATGTTTGGGATCTATTATTTATGACAAATCATTCCCAAGCAACGTAAATAAATAAGCGAAAATTATGAGCCACCCAAATTGGAAATTAACTCATTCACTGCCAGACGTGTGCAAAAAAATGTGTCCACTCCAGTGTCAGGGTTTTTGTCACTGTCACTTGAATTCCAGAACCCACAGAATATTGCGTTTTAGGACTACATAAACATTCAACAACATGTAGTTGTATTACTGTGCGTTATTACGACTGTATTATCGATTTTATTCGACCTATTCCTTTTTAAAATCATATACATCTCAATGTAATGCACTGTAAACAGGCTAACGAATAGCAACTTTACAGGCATATATTTTTTATCCTCTGCACTAAGCAACAAATATGGTGTCACAATTGTGACCCTCCCGTTTGCAATTAAAATGTACTTTATGTGGTCTCCTCAGACCACCATTTTTTTTTAATCCAGCACCTAGTCTGGTTTGTTGTTATTTTGTGATTGTTTGCGAAGGCAAACACACGTTCTGTTTGGATTGATTTAGAAGGCATCAGATGGGGACTGTACTTCTCTACTTTGTTTGGTGTGACCCTAAATCCCCAAACAAAGCTTTGTGTACATTGCAGAGCCTTCTCTGAGGACCACCGCGAAATCCGAGTAGTGTCACTAATCCATCAAAGAAGTGGTGAAAATCACTTTTAATAATGACGTTTTCCCTTACGTCTATTGGTGTTGTGCACGTACACATAGGGTTAGCTTCAATTGTGAGGGAAGCGGGGCGGGGCGGGAGGAGGGGGTATTGGGTCCTTTTAAAATATTCATAGCTTCTTCATTTAAATCAATTGGCAGCGTGGGTGCAGCCAAGCGTCAACTGTCAGAAATGGAGCCGGCCCCTGTTGTAATCACTTCTTGACTTATCTCTACAGATGGCTTGTTCGCAACGCGCCGTGCATGGCTAGTTCCTCAGCACACACCCAGGGAAGGCTGGTTCCGTCCTACCTCCACCCACCATCTCTATGTTTCATACCCCCCCCCCCCCTCCCCTCGTCATAATGGAACACATATAAATTCATCTGGCCATTGAACCTGCTTCATTCATCACCACAGAATTCATCTGTGAGGCATTTTCATTCCCAAAGTGTCTCCTTTCTCCATCTCACTTTATCTTCTGCCCCCCCCCATCACCCCGCCATCCCCCACCTCCTTTCTGTAACTACACGGTCAAATTTGCAACATGGCAGTCCTGAGCTAGCCAGTCAGTAACACTATAAATTCATAAATGCAGACCTTCCCTCGGTTATTTTTTTGCTTTATTTAATAAGTACCGTATTTTCTGCACTATTAGGCGCACCTCAAGGAAAATTTTTTTTTCCAAAACTGACCACGTGCCTCATAATGCGGTGTGCCTTATGTATGGAAGACGTTTTAAAATGTCATTCATTGAAGGTGCGCCTTATATTCCAGAAAATACGGTAGTTCACCAGAAAATCATCAACACACAGGAAGGCGCAATTAAAAAACAGTCAATTTATGCTTAAAAAATACATTTAAAAAGCATTTCAGCAGTAGAGCAAAGGCCAGGTACTATTTGGCAACGCGTGATGTATCCTCCATATTGCGCATGCTAACGCGCGACGTTTAGTCACACCGGACCGCATCACACGACTGTGTTACGCCTTCAAGCCGTCGCCCCTCGTGGCGGGCATACCTCCGCAAAGCGCCACAATTGAATGTCATCCTGTTTGGGGAGCGGGGAAGCCGAGAAAATAGGCTCCGACTTAGCGTGCTAAAAATACCAATGCGGCGGTGCCTCGTTTTGTCGTTGGGGCGGAAAATAGCGGCGCGTTGCTGCCGTTCTCAGTCGGTCGCAGGGCGAGAAGAGAGAAACGTCACCTGCCTCGTATTTTTATAAGAAACAAAAGACTCAAATCTTCATCTCTATTCGTGCAACAAAACTAGCAAACCCCCCTCCTTGCTATTGTGGTTTTGATTAGCTAGCATTCCTCTTTCTAAGATAGACAAGATAGCCCCACTCGGCCAGATAATCTCATTAGCGTCTTGATTTAGGCTGGCTATCGTCATATCTGGTCTAAGTGCCTTCCTGGAGGAAGACAACCCCCCCCCCTGCATGTCTGGATTTATGGGTCCCTTTTCTGTAATGTAACTTTAGATATACATACTGTGTATCTTCATCTCTTTGGCTCCGTCGCGCAAGGCTGACCAAGGCAAGAGCGTCCCCATCTTGACTCAATCTCATCCCACCCGTTTGTCAGAAGAGATTTGTCCCTTCGAATGTCGCTCTCCACCCCCCGTTTTCAATCATTTCATATTCATTACTTGTACGTCTGGAACTCGGCCTCCCGACATTTGACTCTTAAAGGCCCACCTGGGACCCAGATGAAATGGTCTGCCAAAAATGAAGAGATGGAAATGGAGGAGTGCGTCGGCGCTTTGTGATGGACTGGAAGGTCCGTCGCAACGACGCAGGCAGATGATATCGGGTTACCGGACGCTTGTTGTTTTGCAGTCCAAGTATTGTGTCGAGTGAAACACGGCCCCGAGCTTGACTACTACAAACACGTGTCGTTTAAAAACGGGACACTGGAGAAAGGGGGGGGATTGCGTTTATGAATAGAGCCACTTTGTGATAAGCCAACTCTCGTCTCCGGCGGGCAAAGCTTTTTATGTTTCGTCAAAAAAGATCAATGGGTGATAGGAAACAAGACACTTAATCTCAAGTTTATATCTGAATTATTTATTTGGTTACTGTACTGCCCTTTTCTTTTTCTTGTCACGGATCCTCTCTGGACGGTTGAATTCTTAATGTCGTACTTTGTCTCCGTGTGAGCGCACTTAAACACTGTATCGGGCAGTGGTGGGCTGTGTATGTCATTCCTAGGCCTAGGCCTTCAGTAGTGCCATGTCTGAATCACTCCATAGCTGCGAGTGTGCTGTGATATTACAAACACATCTCCTAGAGGGTGCCGTTAACTTGTGACTTGAAGAAACTTGAGAAATACTGTCATGAAACTGTTCGAATTTTGACTGTGAACATTTGGATTCATGTTAAACTCATAAAATGGTGATATTATTTGCTGTTTTTGCTAGCTTCGGACCTTAATGATGTCGATCTATGCTTGAAAAGTCCGTCTTAAAAATGGCTATAAAAGTATGTCTGCAAACAAATCCATTTCTTCTCCTCCTTCGGCCGTCGTGGGTTGACAAGACCGCGATTAAATCAACACGTCAATATATTTGCTTATGTAGCTCACTACAGACGCTTGCTAGCTCTGGCCAGTATGCTCTTATCTTATCTAGCGGCTAGTAATATTATAATTGGCTAGTGACTATCCATTCATGTGACTAGCCAATCATAGTTTGCGAAAACGCCTTCAGTAGGTCTTGGGTTGCCTCAAAATCTGATTGGTTAAAGCAACAGTTTCATCTGTATTGATTTTTTATGCTCCAGCGCCTGCAGAACTGATTACGAAGGCGTCCAGGTAGATTTCTGACCCAAGTAACAAATGATGGCTGAAATCTGATTGGTTAGATGCTTAAATACGAAAACACTCATCTGGAATTCAGATATTTTTAGGCCCACCACTGTTGTCCGGGCTCCAAAGACCGCTATTTTGCCGGTATTTATCACTTGTGTCCCAGTTTTACATGGGAAACCCCTCATTACCTTTGGCCTTCTTGAAACGAGGCCACGCGCTTATTCGTCGGTCCTTTCATATCACGTACTGTGCGTGCGGTGTGCATGGCTGCCCAAATGGGCTCCGTCTGGCTGCAACGGCAAACCGGCTCCACCGTTGTAAATTATGAATTGGATGTAACGCAGAGATTAGAAGTCCAAGCACGTACTGTATATAGCGCGCTACGCCGCATTTATATAAAAACGGACGCCGTTACCTATTCACCTGCCCCCCCCCCCCTTTTTTTTTTATTCCACCGCTCACCTCCGATCAACTCTCGGCGCGACAAGCCCCTGATTCCGTGCCGTCTAAAATCCACCCGTGAGCATGCTCTCACCAAAAGCCTTTCATGGCTCTAATCCGCCGACACCTAAAAGACATGCATGGGAATCTCTGTCGGACCACTTGAAAGAATGGTAGGACTGAGGAATCCCCCCCCCCCAATCCCCACCTCCTTCCATAAAGCCTGCTGGGATGCACGGCGGGCTTGATTCGGCCAGCCCGACCTGCTTCAGCGCTCGGTGGGAAGCACCATCACAGACTCCCCTTGAGCGGAGCCTGCTTGAACTGTTTGATCTTATTGTGGAAGCAAGCGAGCTTGCTTGCTGCCTAGCAGGCAGAGAGAGGGGTAGGGGGCATGGGGGGGCTCTTGATGCCCAGGATTGAAGAGGTGGACTCAGCTTCAGTGGAGAGGCTTAATAACTGTATTAACATCAGTGGCTCCCCGAGGACCTGTGCTTGATTGTGGAGAGAGGATGAGGGGAAGCAGAGTAAGGGTTTAGGGGAGGGGGGGGGGGGTCGCACTTCAAATTTTCCCTCACTTCAATTTGCTTTGGTGCCGTCCGGAATGGCGTGCAAAACCCGGGCCTCACCTGTGCGTGTCCCTATTCATGACAGTCCTCTTTGTCCCTTGAATTATGCATCGGTAACTACTGAATAAATGATGGGCCCCACTTAGCTAAATGGACAGAGTTAACTAGGAAGAAGTTTGCGATTCTATTGGTCACCCAAGTGGGTCACAATAAATACCCCCCCTCCGTCCCCAATCGCTTCCCGCAAGGTCGTAATGAGGCCCTGGGTCGCTCGGCCGAGAGACAGAAGAGTCAACTGAGGCCAGCCGGGGTGAACTGGATCCTCAAGGGACAAAGAACAAGGGACTGTTAGCCGTGTGTATGCTAACACACAAAACCCCACAAAATTATGTACCTTCGGTATGTGATGCACACCCTACCCAAGTCTGGCCTGTTCATTGGCTCCACCGGAGTAAATCAAAATCCAGAATCGTACATGCAGCGTAAATACGAGTGAGAAACGACCACCAGTAAGGCGTTGCTAAACCTGCCATGTTTATAGCTCGGACAGTATATCTGCTCAGGCCCACGAAGAAGCCGCATCACTGGCTTTAAATCACATGGCGCTCCTTTGCGCTGGCGAAATCGGAACCACTTCCTGCGGAGGCTTACCAGAGATCACGTCTGACGAAAAGCAGTCATCGCAGGGAAGCCAACTTAACACAGAAAAAAAATGTGTGTGTGTGTGTGTGTTTGTGCTTGAAATGATCAAATAGCTCCCTCCGGGCTACACTGAAAGGTCAGGGATTCATGCAGGAAATTGCCGTCTGCAGAAGAACGGACAACAAACAAACACATATACACACACACACACACACACACACACACACACACACACACACACACACACATACACGTTTAGCAACATGGTGGGGACGTGGCGTGTGATAGATTTTCCCTGTGGGAACCCAATTTCAAACATGAAACAAATATATTTATACCCCAATTTTTTTGTAGGCTTTCGTGATGTAATACACGCACACACAGATATACACATTTTTGCTACATGGTGGGGACGTGGTGTGTGAGAGTTGCCCTGTAGGAACCCAATTTCAAACATGAAAAAAACATATTTATACCCATTTTATGTGCGCTTTGGTGATGTAACACACACACCCAGACACAGTACGAAGCTTAACTTGTCCATCATTAAATTCGAGCACCATCCCACCGTGATCGTTTGATGACTCGGCGAGTCGTCCGTTGCTTCCCAAGCGAAGCTAAACCCCGCCGACGCTCCCCCTTACGTGTAAAAAATCCCATCATGTAAATTCGTCGAGACAAATGCGTTTGTCTCTCGCTTCTCTTCCCTCGCCCTGCCCAAATTTTTTCCACTAAGGAGACCCCCGACACCGCACATCAGACGGCGGACTCAACTGCCTGTCATCAGTCACCATTAGCGAGAACGGCGGCTTGGCTGGCGGCAAAGTTATCGCGGTTGGGGGGGGTAGTCCCGATACTTTTAGCTGCGGTTCAATATGCCGCCAAAAAACGCTCAACGCTGCAGCCGCAATGTGTAAAGCGACACTTGCAGGTAAAACGTGCAGTTACACAGATTTTTTTTTCTATTGTTGAAAAATGTTTTTTTGTCGAGAGCATTTTGGGAATTTTAAGAGAAAAAAATGGCCGTCCCGTATGGCCGCATTATTTAGCATCGTTGCACACACTGTCGTCAGGAGTCACGCACACGCTGCACTCTCGACCTCTCCCTCATTTCCACTGTCATGCCTCCGCTCTGAAGTTGAGAAGATCAAACCCTCGTAATCTATTCCCTTGTGATTGACCATTGTGTTATCCGCCGAGGGCGCGAGCGAGGGGGGGAAGCAAAGGGAGAACTTGGGTCCAAAGAGGCGCTTTAACATGACAAAGCCTGTCCCCGGTGATCTTCTTCTACTCCCCATCTCGTCTCTGATGAGCTTTCCTGATCCTTCGCCACCTCAACCCCCCCCCCCCCCCCCCCCCACCTCCAGGTCCTCTCATGTAAAATAGCTCCTCATATTTATGACCTGCTGAATATGCGCTTAAGAATTGGCGGGGAAGGCTTTCAATGCTGTCAGTCAAATTGGATTAGCGATTATCAATGTGCTGATAACCCCCCCCCCCCCTAGTTAGAGTGAGAGCAAACACTTGAGCTGGAGAATTCATGAAGGCCCTTTGGCCTCCCGCCGCCGAGAGGCACCGTGCGACGCCCAGCCTGATAAAGATGAATAGGGTCTTGGTTAATATGTACTACGGGTGTCATAACAGAGCTAAGGCCATATTTTGTTCCTCACCCGGGAGTCATTGGGGGGAAAAAATTGCTTTATCGGCACACACGCATGAAAAATCAAAACCCGAACAAATTCTACGTCATATTTTGAATCCCCGAATAAATTAGTCAATGGTAGTGAATGAGTTAAAAATAGTCATCGACAAGTTCTATACAGACATTGCCGATGCTGTGGTCTCGATGCATAATATCGGCACACTTTTTCCAAATACCGTATTTTCCGATGTATATGGCACACCGTAGTGTAAGGTGCACCCCCCAATGAATGGTGTATTTTCAAACTTTTTCCACATATAAGGCACACAGGACTAGAAGGTACACCTTCAATGAATGAAAATAAGTTTTCCAAATATAAATAGATAAAGGTTTTCCACATATAAGGCACACCGCATTACAAGGCGCCACATTAGCTACATTTCTCTAGGGGGAAATTGAGTCGTTGGCTGCAGACAGTAGTTGCAAGACCTGTTGTGGCTCAATATGACTTCACACATAAGGCGCACCTGCATATAAGGCGCAGGGTCATCTTTTGAACAATATCAAGTTTTTTTGCTGCGCCTTATATACTGGAAAATACGGTAAATTTTGTATATGTGGCATTTTTTTTCCAAAACAAATGGACTTTCCTCCATATATATTTTGCGAGAGTTGACAAAGGGAGGTTACGCCGCCATTATCCTCCCGCCAGCCGAGTGTGTTTGTCACTGAACAAACACGCTCGCGGATACATCGCAATGTGTGCTTCTACACTCTCAGGCTTATTTTTTATGTTTATTTATGTTAATAATATATGGGAAAACCAAGCTAGCCAACATTTATAGGAATGCGGATTTATAGCAATGTGGTTTTTTTTTACAAGCTGAGTCGATGTTTTGGCATGCTCGGAATCTGAAAGCTGTCAACAGGTGATCTCATTCACTTGTGATAAGCAGGTACTTCTCACGTGTAAACGATACCGAAAACATCTTTCGCGACGGGCGGGGAAATGCAACCGAGGGCTTCGGATCAACACGCGGCGTCGTCTTTGTTCAGTTTTACAGCAAAACAGCCGATGATGATGCGACCATGTGCGGATTCACGATACCCACGTGGACGCTTAGCCATGTTGATGAAAAATATAGTCCAAATGCTAACGGACCCCACATGCCAACTAGCATCAAGGCTGCTGGCTGGAGTCACCCCGTATTACTCACGTTGTTGTCGTTTCCTCCGTCTTTATAATTTATTTAAAGTATGTGCGTTCAACATGCTCTGCGCTTTTCTGCATTTAAAAATTCAGTCGCAGGGCAGCAACATGGAGGAGCTACAGCGGTTTACATGATTGCCGCACAACATTGAGCCTCTGTGGACCTCACCTTTGCCATCTGCTCCATCTCTTGGTTGCCCCCGTTCCCCCCACCGCTGCTCGAGTTTATCCACATGTGTTTTCAGTTGTGAATTCCATTTGCGTGGGGGGAGCGCAGATACGCATGTTGTTGTTGGCGAACTTTGAAAAACAAGGCGTCGTTAGCTAGCGGAGGCTCGTATCCACCTTAGGAAGCACATTAGCATATTTGTTGTTCACGTTGGGCCACTTTAAGCGCAAAAGTCTTGGGTAAACGCACCTTCACAGCAACACCACTTGAGGCCCATGAAAAACGTCACAGTTTCCGGGTATTCAGGAAGGGGTGATGCTAACAGGCTAGAAACGCCCTCTGCTCGGACCCTCATCTATCACTCACACGTGCACTTTTCCATGCAGTGGTGATTTGGACCCAATCCGAAGCACTATCCATCAAAATTTAGTTGTCGGAGTTGGCGTCCTCTTCAAACATATTGCGCAGGCCTTGAACAAGTCAAGCTGTCACATCCATTTTTGCCCCTGCTGCAATATGCGCAAAGTGCAACGCTTGCAAAACAAACTGTCATTTCTTTGAAACGTCAAACACGACGTGACTTTTGCCGCGAAAAATACCCAAAAATGAAGTCCGAATAATTTGACAACTTGATATACTCCATCAGTAGATTAATTCATTCATTGCTGAGTGATACCGTCATAAAAATCAATAAAATTAACTCATTCTCTGGCATTCACGAATTTATTCGGGAATTAAAAATATGACGTGAAGCACAATTCCCAAATTGTGCTGTTTTTTTTTCATTTTTGGGTGCCGATAAAGTGCTGTCCAGACATCTGGCAATGTTTTTCCCTTCTACAAGGGGGTAGCATTTCCTTTCTTTCCGTGTTAGCGCTTTGTTCCAGCTTCAGCTATTGTTAAAGTGCTATATACATCAATATGTATGTATTGCATGTATTTTGCATAGCCGCCCTCATTTCAAGCCCATGTAACTCCAGACCCGTAGAATTTACGTTGTATTGAATGTTGATGTAGGCCTAAAACTCAATATTCTGTTGGTCCTGGAATTCAAGTGAGTCTAACGCATGCGGGTTGTTCCTGTTATTTTTCATTTAATTTTATTTAATTTTCTATGTGTTAGGAAGCTTGTGTTGTCATCGACATTGTTTCACTGAGAGGTTAGACTGCGAGATAAACACGTAGCGGCTTAGGCGGAGCACGTTAGCAAGGGGTGGGGATGCGCGGTCAATGCTAATCCTTCTAACTCACCTTCACGTCAACACAAATGTGAATATTTGTCACGCTGCGCTAACAGACGACTAATTTTATTTATTTTTATTTTAATGTGTTAAAATTTCAGGACAATTAATATAGGCAATTATTAAATATATTTCGACAAGGCGTCAATTGTGCGAAGACGCCAGCATTTTTGTCATTTAATCATCAGCTCAGTGCCAAGAATGATAGAACAAGAAATGCTGGATGTCCTCCATTGTTGTTTGCTGACTGCGCGGCTTTCCTTTTTGTCATTGGTGAATGCTTTGTGCATTTTCTACGCTCGTCCCGCTATGATAAATGTTTTACTATTTGCTAGCCGAGCTGCCAACACACGCCTTCTGAACAGGAGCCAAATTAAAACAAAAGGGCAAGTGATGCTTTGTGCGTTAGCATTAAGCTAGCAAATATGAAAGCAAAGTTTGTTGTTGTTTTAAATAGACGCGGTTCGTCTTTAGGTTTCGTTTGATCGTAAATAATCGCCGGCAGTGGTGGGATACAATGAAAACAAAAAATTCCCATCGCCGCTGTAAAGATCGTCCACCCTCGCATGTGTGTTTTGACTTAATTCCATCCGTTCTGCCTCATTCCACCAAGCAGTAAGTGTTCACACTTGTGTTTAAACACAAACACACCCCGCCGGTTCCTTCCAGGCAGCCACTGGTGTGTGAACGCCCTGAGTCGAACTGCAACACCCCGTCTCATTCCTCGGATTTTGCTGTCAGGCGTCAATCGGTCAATAGGCGTCCGGTCCAAGGAGCTCTTATGACGCTTTTGTTGGAGAATGACAGGATTTCCCGATGATCAAGGAAACGTTTGTTTCCACCTTCCCCCTCGAGTGCTGACAAAGCATCCTCGGATGCGTTTGTGCGGGTGTTTCCACTTTGGGAACACCGAAATTGAAGCGTGAATATTTATAACGAATGACGAATTGTCTCTGCTGAGCACTTGTTGCTGTTTTTGTTGAGCCAAAATGGCCGCCAGTCGTTTAATGCACAAGCCCGAGACCGGCTGGGTTTTGGTTGGACGCTTTGGCACCCCCGAGTCTCTTTCAACGGCTGTCCCACTTGATTATTTTGAGTCGACTTATGAGCTTTTAGCGTGGCGGTCTGTCTAGCATCTCCGCGATTTGCGCACTAGCTAGCTGTATTGCAAGACAAATGAACCTCTTTTGATTCTTTCGTGTATTTCACACATGGTTGGCATGTGTGTGTCTTCACAATAGCTCATACAAGTCATGGCGAACGCACGGGTGGACGACCCCGGTGTCCGAGACGCCTCGGCCTCGAGTCTGTTGTCCAGAGTCCCGCCAGGCCAGCAGCCAGCCCGGCTAACGTCGTTAGCTTCCCCCTAATGACGGTGAAATGTCATTAATATGTCGCACAGCTGGACCCAGTCACCAGTGGGGGATGAAAGCTAATCAAATCTCCACGGACTAACCCAACGCTGAACCTCTAAAAACTGGACCGAGACAGACAGCGGTCTGGGGGGGCTTTGTTTTGTTGAGGGGGGGGGGGGTGTCTGCGGTCTCTTGATTTCCTTTTTGAAGTGTTTGACGCTCGCCAGACTTCCACGACGACGGAACGACTGCACGCGCCACTTGATCATCGGGATGCCTTGCGTATGTTTGGCGTTTGGAGTTATGCCGTAATTGTTTTAGGAGGATGTGGCTGAGTGCAACCAACTCAAACCACCCCCCGCCCCCCTTTTCTACAGACCCTACCGCAACCCCCCACTTCTTAAGTGCGCTTGTGGCTAGTCGAGTGAATCTTAAGACCGCCATTACAAACCGCTCACACATGAACATAATTAAATCATCGCTTTGAAAGCAGCACATTCCATTAAGCTATTTGGGTGGTAGAGAAACATTTCTTTCCTTATTTTTTAACTCATTCGCTGCCATTTTTATTCCCAAATTTGTTCTGGTTTAATTTTTAGCACTGGTCAGACCTCTGGTAATGTTTTTCCTTTCCAAAAAGCGGCAGCGATTCCATTTTTTCCATGTTAGCACTTTGTTACACCTTCAGATGTTGCTATATCAATCAATACCTATGTATTGTATTGTATTTTGGTCAGCCGCCCCCATTTCAAGCTCAAATAGCTCCAGACCCAAATAACTTCACTCTGAACTAATTACTCATTAACTAATTAAGTAACTCATTTTGATGAATGAAGAGAGTCTCAGGTTTCTAACGCTGAATTGAATGTTGATGTAGTCGTAAACGTCAATATTCTGTTGGTCCTAGAATTCGAGTGACAATGACAAAAGCCCTGGCACTGGAGTGGACACATTTTTGCGCATCGTCTAGCAGTGAATGAGTTAATAATTTGGTCTGTATTTGTGGTGTCAACTCGGATCACAACAAACGTTTTAGGCGTGGTGTCAAAAGACGCAGAGTTGATACGCTCTCTCATTTCCTGACACCCATATCACTCACCAGGTCCGGATTTGCAAGCTATCGGTGTGTCTCACGACACGTGCGACTGATTTGACAGACTTTTTGTTTTGTTTTGTTTTGTTTGGTGCGACTTGCAAACACAGTAACTCAGATACAGATCGCACACTTTGCGTTTCACGTCCTCGCCAACGAACAATAGCAATCTTTTATCAGGCTGTTCTTGTTTTTCCATTCCGACTTTATTTTCCGGGTTTCACCAAGTGAACCGGGGAGGGTGCGAAGGGGGTTATCGTGTTCATCGCGCCGGCGCTTTCCTTCTCTTTTCAAAGAGATGTTCAAGCCCGACTCGCAAACGAGGGACTTTTCGGCGACCTTTGTCGACACGTGAGCATTTGTAGCATGTTGCAAACGATCCGGACGGGCGCTTTCCGGGCTCCCTGAGTCACTTCCTCCACTGTATGATTGTGTGGCTCGGACAATAATAGGCAGTGTTGATTGAGAGCCTGGTGGATGGTGTTGAATAATGGCTGCAGATTGAGCCAGGAGCTTCTCCAGCCCTCACAGGCCTGCCATTGTTTTTGCTTCATGTCTCGGCCTGACGGGACTCCAGAAGCTAGCCATTGTATTTAATTACAGTTGCCAGCCCGCCGCAACCCCCAATCCACCCCCGTCCCTGCACAGACTCATGTCCCCGTGTCCCAGATTTCTGTGGATGCTCTCATTAAGACTTTCAGTGTGTATGTGTGTGTGTGTGTAAGCGCCAGAGAGTCCGCTGATAAGAAAAAAATCCCATTGCGTGCGTAGATGAAGATTTGGATGTGGGCGGAGTCTATGTTTCTCATGGAGGCAGCTTTGAATGTGGATGAATAGCCCGGCGCTTTCTCATGACGCTGCATTGTAATTAGTCCTCATCAAAAACGGTGAATGGTCGCTTGCTAATGAGAGAATACGCCACGTTACGTAAGGTGCGCTTCATTTAGGGTTCAGTTTGTGTAACACGGGTGGAGCGGTGGCGTGGCCCGCCGCCATGACGGACGCCGCGGGGCCCCGGATGACACCCACAGAGGTGCAATGAAAGGCAAACGATGCACACTTCCTGCCTGCCCTCCTTCCACTGTCTTTTTTCTTATATTCTCCAAATTAAAAGATCATCTAAAAGAGAATGCAAAATTAAATTGAAAATGTGACGTAGAGCGGCATTGCTGAATTTGTTCGGGTTTTGTTTTTTCATGCTTGGGCGTCGATAAAGCACTGGGCGTGGCCTCTGGCAATATTTTTTCTTTACCACAAGGGGGTAGCATTTCCCTTTTTTCCATGTTAGCGCTTTGTTCCAGCTTCAGATTTGTTAAAGCGCTATATAAACACACATTGCATTGTATTTTGGACAGCCACCCTCATTTCAAGCTTATATAACTCCAGACTCATATAATTTAGGAATCCTTTTTTTCTGATGAAAAAACGAGAGTCGAAGGTTTGTAACGCAGCATTCAATGTTTATATAGTCCCAAAACTCAATATTCGGTGGGTCCTGGAATTCAAGTGAGAATGACAAAAACCCTGGCACTGGAGTGGGCCTATTTTTGCACGTCTGGCAGTGAATGAGTTAAAAAACAAGTGTCATATATCCAAGGTGGTCAAACTCCCTTTTGCTTGTACATTCTCCCGATAACATCGGAAAAAGTGCTGAATGAGCAAGAGTTTCCTCTTCTAGGAAAGCACTTGAAGAGAATCTGGGCATCAGGAGTGTTTATTTTGGTTGCGGCCAACATAATGTCTCGTCCGCGCACCATCTGCCGTAACGACACGGAAGTTGGCACGTTGAGCTGCGTTTTTGCTTCAAACTATTGCAACCCGTTATTTCACTTTATATCGGAACTATTTCCGGTGATTTGCATGACTTCATTTATTTTACATGTGTTGATTACATCATTATTTTATTCTGAAAGCTTTGTTTACGTGAGCTATCGGGTTTGACATTGAGAAAAATGGCTTAGCTTGTTAATCCTCTTCTTTAGATCCCATAGTGCTTACCTGTGAATAAAAAAAGTCGATTAAAACACACACACACACACACACACACACACACACACACACACACAAAAACAAAAGAAAAGAAGAATGACATCATTCCGAGTAATCATAATGGTGTGCGAATAAAAACAAAAGATGGCTTAGATCCGTGCTTACAGTGAGATCGTGAAAGGGGATTATGGCATTATTCGCTCTTCATATTTGACTTCCGGGACGCGCCACGCAAACGTTCGACATTCCGCGCAGGATATTGAGGTCAAAGTCCCAATTTTTATTACATGAGGAAAAATAGTGTAACATGTACACTATGTGGTTCGAATTTGCTCTCTTTTTATTTCTTTGGAGGGGGGGGGTAACGTTAGCAAAATGAAACCATCTGATGATAATAATGAAATTCAATGAAATGTAATTAATTCCCAAGGCGCACCTGATGAGCTCTTACATCGCTTTTCCTTCCCATTCTAAATAGAGAGGACGGGCGCGGGGGGGGGGTGCAATTAGCTTTGCAGCCCCCCCCACCCCTTTTTTTCCTCCATAATGTGGAGGAATGAGTTGCTAAGCATCCCCCTAACTTAAATCCTCGATTATATAAGGATAAATAAAAGAGCAACTGCGGGCCATGTATCAGAGAGGGGAAGCACTTTCTTTGAACCCTGCCAGCAATGCAGTTCCTCGCATCAAGACATCACTTTGGCTCCAGGGGTGTGTGGGGGGGGGGGGTACCCTGCAGAGGGTGGGCTCGCTATTTCTTTGATGGTGTTTGTGTGCGCCGCATTTTAAAGCGCACCATGGAGCAATGTGCGTTCAAGGTGGGCGCATCAGGCCCTCCGTGAATGTCACTGCTTATCGATTAAGCAACCCCCCCCACCCCCCAATGTATTTTTTATTTTTAATATATTTTTTTCTCCGCAGCGATAGAGACGCAGAGTACCAGCTCGGAGGAGATAGTGCCAAGCCCGCCCTCGCCTCCCCCGCCGCCCCGCGTCTACAAACCCTGCTTTGTGTGCCAGGACAAGTCCTCAGGGTACCACTATGGTGTCAGCGCCTGCGAAGGCTGCAAGGTGAGACTCAAGGGGGGCTTTGGGGTCTTTTCTCGGCATGCAAAAAGAAAAATCTAGTTTTGCAAAGATTTTTTGGGCACCTAACCTTTATCCAGATAGGAAAGTAGTACATGCATTTTTTTAACCTGCAAAAGTCTGCCAGACGATGTGCAAAAATGTGTCCACTCCAGCGCCAGGGTTTTTGTCATTGTCACTCGAACTCCAGGACCCACAGAATATTCAGTTTTAGGACTAAATAAACATTCAATGCAGCATTAGAAACCTTAAATTCTCTTCTTTCATCAAAAACAAAGAGTTAATTCCTAGATGATATGGGTCTGGAGTTATATGAGATTGAAATGGGGGCAGCAGTACAAAATACAATACATACTGTACATATGGGTTTATTTAGCGCTTGAACAACAGCTGAAACTGGAACAAAGCGGTAACATGGGAAAAAAGGAAATAATGCCCTCTTGTGGTAAGGAAAACGCTTTGTCAAAGGCCATGGCCAGCGCATTATCGGCACCCAAACAAGAAAAAACCTAACCCGAACAAATTCAGGACTCTACGTCATATTTTCTACGTCATATTTTCAATTCCCGAATAAATTTGTGAATTGTAGCGAATGAGTTAATTATTTTTCCCCCTTTCATCCGCCTGGCACATATTTGACAGTGAGTTGAAAAGAATCACCCGTAGGTTTTCACTGTCGCCTGTCAACATCTCGATGCAGCTCAAAACGCAGCCCCCTCTGTCGACGCTATTCCTAGCTATTGGATCGCTTATATTTAGTTCACGTGTTTATGTATCTGTAAAGGTCAAGCGTCTCAAGCTTTACCGCCAACCATTTTAGAGCCGTTGGGATATTTGTGAAAAAGTGCCACCACCTGAATCATCAGCCAAACATGTGCTCTCCCCAATATGGAGCTGAAAATAGCTTCCTTCAACCGGCACCCCCCGCTGACAAAATGTCAAATCCGGGTCGGGTATTGGACCGATTGGCGGTCTAAATAAAAAAAATCCTCTTTGCTGCACTTAAATTCCAAGACTAACCTCGAAAAGTTTCATCTTTTCACTCGTTTTTATTTATCTGGCTAGTATCGTACCTCTGAAGATGGAGGTTACTGATTCGCTGTGGCGACCCCTTGAAGGGAAAAGCCGAATGGAAAAGAAGAAGCTATCCAGCTGGCTACCAAGCTGGCTATCTGTGTACTGTGTATTAGCTTTCTAGCTGGCTATCTGGCTAGCTATCTATTAGCTGTGTGCCGCTGCTCACCCACAGAACAAACTCATCCTGTGACTGTAAAGTGACATTTAGAGTTTTGAAAGGCACTTATAAATGAAATGTATTATTATTATTATTAAATAAACAGTATTTTAGCTATGCTAGTGCACCCTGTTTGCGAACCCGCCCGTTCGCCTGGCGCGTTAGCATCCGCGGCGCTAATTTGAAAAATTCAGAATGCCTCCTCCGTATCTCTTCAACTACAGAGGAGATGACTTAGCAAAGCGCGCTCAATAATTCAAACGCTACGCGCTAGCGTTGATGCTTGTCTCGTTTGAGAGCGGGGTAAGTTGAGGGTTAGCCGCGTTGACTTTGCTGCAGAACGCCAAACTACAAAGGCATTTCCTGGGGGCTGCGGCGAACACGGGAGATGGATGCTGATGGAGGAAGGGGGGTTCTCTTACTTGGAGACAGCTGGCTCGTTTGTTGTTTAACTCCCTCTGCCGGCGCACGCTCCCCGCCATTGCACTTCTCATCCCCTTTAGATATTAAGACTTGAAGATGAAATATGCATGCGTACGCCCCTCCTCGTTCTGTTTTCGTCTTAGGCGTCGCTTCCCCCGCGTCCGCAAATCTGCCATTTCCACAAGCGCTTGCCGTGATACTTAATCACAATTTGATCACGGGCGCAGGGGGCGATTTGAAATCCCGTAAGAAGAATTGGGGTTTAGCCTGGGTTGATAGTGGAAAGGAGTTCATGCGCGATGGCTTTGTTTCACGTTTAATGTATTTGATTTGTCCAAATTGTCCTTCATTCAAGCTCGTATAGGCGCATCAGGTACCGAATTATGGACAAGCCCCGCCTACCCGCCGTCAGCTTCCCTCGTGGCGCTCGTCGCTCAACCGGCAGGGTGACGGACAGGCCCGATGAGGGTTCTTATCGCCGGGTGCATTAAGCGGGGTTACAAATACAAAAAGAGGCTCATATGGCCGCAGGAAGTGATGACTCCTGAAAGAAAAAAAAAAACGGGGGGGCATTAACTAGCTCACGAGGGCTGTAGAAGGAGGGTGGGGTGCTTTTTGAGGGCACCTGAGCTTGGTGTTGTTGGGTGGGACTGGGTCAATCCTCTTGGTGACAACAAGGTCAGGGTCGGGGCACCTTTGGATCAAAAGGGACATGATACACAAGCCCCCCCCCCACCAACGTCCCTCGGCGTGTGCTTGTTACCCCATCTAGCGGACTGACCCGTTTTTGTTTTTCACCCATTTGGTAAAAAGCAGGTTGCAAAACAGATGTAACACCTTCACGAAAGCCAACCGGAGGCGAGTCATGTGACCCATGGAGGATTGAAACGGGTCCTCGGCCAGCTGGAAGCGTAAACGGATTTGTAGCGCTATACCTCCTTTACCGTTTTCAGAAGTCAGGTGCAGGCCGTGTGGCTTTTCATACCATTGTGTCGTTGTTTTGGAGTCAAAATGCTGAAAATTGTGTGAATATTTATGAGCCTGACGTTACACAGAGACGCTCAAAACGCCTCAGTAAGCCGCAGTAACAGTCGTCGCTCTAGGCAGTAGATGAAGAATATATCATCCGTCTCCAGAGTTCAGATGGACCATCGGAACTGCCATCTGCTAGCAAGCGACGCTAATCCCGTTGCGTGATTGGCAGGGGGGCTGCCCCGCTTGGCTCCGCCTACCCGTCACCCCCCCTTGAAATACTAGCGTCCCACTGTGTCCGATCAATAGCGACATTGACCTGTTTTGCATGTGTGCAGCGGCGTGTTAGCATCCGCGCTGAGGGCGCACTCGGTTGTGTCTGATCTGCATTAACCTCTTTTTATCTTTTTGACACCGCAATAATGCAGCCAGCGAGGTGGACATTGATTTTATCGGGGGCTTGCGGCGCTGACGCGCGGCTCGTAACCCGACACGGCGTGTTAAAAGGCTTGCTAACAAAATGACAACATCTCGGTTAGCATCGTTTTTGGTGTTGTTTTGTTTTCATTAACATCAACGACACTTTATATCCTCTTAACTCATTCACTGCCATTCACAAATTTATTCGGGAATTAAAAATATGACGTAGAGTGCATTCCTGAATTTGTTCGGGTTTTGTTTTTTCTTGCTCGGGTGCCGATAAAGTCATGGCCAGACCTCTGGCAATGGTTTTTCCCTTCCGCAATGGGGCAGCATTTCCCTTTTGTCCGTGTTAGCGCTTTGTTCCAGCTTCAGCTGTTATTAAACCAATATTGCATTGTATTTTGAATAGCCGCCCTCATTTCAAGTTCATATAACTCCAGACTCATATACAGTAAAGTCTCGTTATATCGATATTCAAGGGAGTCCGAAAAAATATCGATATAACCGGGACTATCGATATATCCTACCCTGTTTGCATGTAATTTTCTCCGTGCGTGCATAGAAATAGTATCGATATAACCGGGACTATCGATATATCCGATATCGATATAACGAGACTTTACTGTAGTTTAGGAATTAACTACATTGTAAAGGATAAGTGGCCGCGTAGTGGGGGAAGCACCGCGTTGGTACGTCACGTGCTTTTAATAAGATCACGGTTGATACGTTTACCTCTCATTAGCGGTTAAGATCTTCAATTTCTCACGCTTTCCGCATTGATAAGCCGTGACAAAAGCCTTGGCTCAGCGACGGGACTTTGTCTACGTCTACGCCAGGGATTAAACCTTTATAAAACGTTTTGACAGTGCGTGGCCTTTTAACAGAAGCTGCCATATCGGCTCCGCATGGCCTATTTAATGGAATATTTATAAAACGTTATCATATGTGTATTTTTTTGTCTCCGATCGGGAAGGCAAAACAATAGCGCAATGAGGGAATTGTTATCAGATGTCCCTAATTCCTTTTTCTTTTCTTCTCAGGGCTTCTTCCGGCGAAGCATCCAGAAGAACATGGTGTACACTTGTCACCGCGAGAAGAACTGCATCATCAACAAAGTCACCCGAAATCGCTGCCAGTACTGTCGGCTTCAGAAGTGCCTGGAAGTCGGAATGTCCAAGGAATGTGAGTATAGCCTAAACATCCCCTTTGACACATCTGGATTGCAAGCACAGAGACATATTATTTCGGAGTCCATCCTAGATGTGTTTGCATTCATTCTCCGGCACCCACATCACTCACCAGACCAGGCTTCTCCTTATAGATCATAAACATTTAATCGTACAATGATGAGCATGAGGATGATGTCTTCCGAGTAGGCAAAAATAAATCAGGATTTCAAGGTTAGCTTTGTATTGCTAGCTTCCGCTAGGCGTAATAGTAACGATGGGTCCAAAGTGCAAGGGCAGTGATGCAACGTCACGCCTCGTCATGAGATTATCGTGCATTTAAAGTTCATCCCGAAATTCCCCCAGAAAGTCGACCGGCCCTAACCTCTTTTTGTGAACGCCATGGTTAGCGTGATATCATATTTGGAGCGCCTAGCTGAGAATCTTCACACTGGGAACGTGATGCAGTCTGCCAGTAACAGTCAGGGTGACGCCGGGCTTGGCAGCCTCGTGATGAATATGTTTTCACCTGCCGAGAGTGGATGAGCAGGCGTGCACACACACCCCAGGGGATTGCGTGACAGCACAGACACACACACATTCTGACATACATACTGTAGCAGCAAAACCTGATGAAATAATTGCACAAAGTGTGACCAACAGAGAGGCTTTATACGGCAGCCCAACGACATTTTCTACACACCTCAATTGCAAATTTTCCCAATGTGAGACTATGAACTCATTCACTGCCAGAAAACGTGCAAAAAAATGTGTCCACTCCAATGCCAGGGTTTTTGTCATTGTCACTTGAATTGCTGGATCCACAGAATATTGAGTTTTAGGACTACGTAAACATTCAATGCAATGTAAGAAATCTTAGACTCTCTTTTTTCATCAGAAAAAAAGTGGTTCATTCCTAAATTATATGGGTCTGGAGTTATATGAGCTTGAAATGGGGCAGCTGTACAAAATACAATACAATACAATACATATTGATTTATGATTTATATAGCGCTTTTAACAACAGCTGAAGCTGAAACAAAGCACTAACATGGACAAAAGGCAAATGCTGCCACCTTGTGGAAAGGGAAAAACATTGCCAGAGGTCTGGCCAGTGCTTTATCAGCACCCAAGCATGAAAAAAAAAATTCGGGAATCGCGCTCTATGTCATATTTTCAATTCCCGAATACATCCGTGAATGGCAGTGAATGGGTTTAAATGCTTTCAGATTCTGATTCTGATCCAATCAGCTTCTGCGGTCTCGGAGTGTCACTTCCCGGTTTCCCTTCCGCCATTTAGCTAGTTTTCCAACCACCGCTGGGGCGAGGGCGCTCCCCATGCCACAGCTCTGTGGCTTACAGTAAAAGAAGTTATCCTCTGAGCTACTTACCTTGAATGGGGTCATTAATCACGGTTAGAGGGGAAATGGGGAGGGGGGTGGATCTCACGAACCAGCTCCCTGCTGCGCTCTTTTCTCACAGAGTCAGAGGGCCATCCAGTGGTTCGAGCCTGTCATTCCTTTCCACGGCTCAAATGTATTCCACAAATGCACGCTCCACTTACTGGGCCTTTATTTGTTTACCTCTTATTTATTGATGTATTTATTTTTGATAGTGGTCATTTAGTGCAGATTATGCAGCGGTGACTTTGCCGGTTGAATCCGAGGCATACCATCTGCGCTCAGTAGGGAGTCTCCCTCTCTTTCTACCCCCTTTCTCTTCCCATGGAAACATCAATGCACTTCACGTACGCACGCGCAAATCAAAAAGGGTACCTTCAAACGAACAGAAGATGAACCATAGCCAGGGGACGTTTGGGTGACCTTCTGCTCCCTGGCAGACAGCTCTAGACGACAGCGCCAGGCTTGCATCCAGGTGGCCGTGCCAAAAAGGGGCAGGGTGGGGCGAAGGTGGGGTGAGTTTGGAGGATAAAGAGAGAAAAAGTTTCATCAACGTCCATGTATGCTCTGCACCGCGGGAACATTGACATTTTTATCCATTCATTGAATGTAATCTGCGTGATGGACGATCCGCCGGCGCTTTTATTCTCCCCCTCTCACTCGAATTATACCCGTCTGCCCACCTCTCACTGTCTCACGGGCGCTAACAGGAACGGTCGGCGACTGTGAATTATTTTGGCGCCAGAAACATAAAGCCACAAAGTTAAAATTGTATAATGGATATCTAATAGCATTGTTAATTTCATATGACATTTGTCTTAGATGCGTTGCTGTCACATACAAAAAAACCAATAGGATGCAATTGACCATATTTCTTTCACCCCCCTCAAATTATTGCACGCGGCAATCCGGCGTGACAGATCGCCAGTCACTCCTAATCGTTCTTTAATGACTTCATTAAATTGCGTTGTGCGGCTTATGATCGCGCCGCCAATTTGTCAGCGCGGCTAATGTCCTGCTTGCATAAAAAAGGGGATGGCCCATTTTAATTTGAGAATTAATTGGACATCGGGAACGGTCCTCAGTCGACGCCGCAAAAACGGGCTTTTGACCCAAATATGGCGGTCGCTTTTATTCCACTTTGATGTAACGGCCCTCCAAAACTGACTCCGAGGGAGGCGAGGGGTGATATTTGAAAGCATATTTAGAAGAAAAAAACATTTCTACTGAGCAGCTTTTAACTCCTTCAATACCAGCCAATTAAAACTATAAAAAAGAGAGCGAAAGAGAAGCAATTGAGTGCCAGCCAATTTATTCTGACTGATCTTTTAAAGCTCACAGATGCTTTCGGACGATGTAAACACACTAAAATGAAAGATTCGACTTTTTCATTACACATTAAAAAAAAGAAAACAAGCTTTTTGCCAAAAATATTACCTTTAAGCTTATCATTGTTGCTTATTTTCATCTATAAAATTGCCAAAATCAATATTTAAATTGTGTTTTTTGGTGACAAAATAATAGATTCCTGCTTGGGTGCCGATAAAGCGCTGGCCAGACCTCTGGTAATGTTTTTTTTTTTTTCACTTCCATGTGGGGGTAGCATTTGCCTTTTGTCCATGTTAGCGCTTTGTTCCAGCTTGCACTGTTGTCAAAGCGCGATATCAATCAATAGCTAGCTAGCTATTTGCTATCTATTAGCTGGCTAGCTAGGTGGCTAAATGGCTATTTAGCTGGCTGGCTGTATAGATCGCTGACTATCTATTAGCTGTCTATTAGTTAGCTAGCTAGCTTTCCATCTATTTGAGTTACTGTACTTCCGGGTTGAGTGAATGCTGGCGCGTGTGGCTGCCGCTACTCACCCACAGAAAAACTTATCTTGCGACTGTAAAGTGACCTTGAGAGTTTTGAAAGGCGCTTATACATGAAATGTATTATTATTTATTATTATATTCACCAGTGCGCTAAATTTAGTAGTAGAAATTGGTCGTGTGTGAGCGCATCCACCATGCATATTTTTATGGGTGTGCGTATATAGCTGTTTTTTTTCATTGTTATTGTTTTTTGACCTTTAATCCAACCATCCAAAAAAATTACAATTGACACAATTGTGGTCAAATATCGGATTAAAACCAGCAAATCTGATCCGAGGTTTCCTTTTCCTCAAGGGCGAAAGTGATGAACCTGAAAAAGATTCGCCGTGATGATTTCAAGTGGCAAGAAATCAGTTTTGAGGGGAACGATTGAACTCCTGTCATGGACGCCGCCGGCCTGCCACATTAAGAAGGGAATGTGTTGCTCAACTGCGGAGAGAGAGCGCCAAAGGGGGGGGGGGGCATTGGGCCGCACCCTTTGAAAAACCATTAGAAGCAGGAGATTTGTCATATTATTTTATTAGATTAAGCCAGTACTCCCTAATGAAAGCTGCGGCGATTTGTCAGCTTTATGGATAACTCCGCCCCCCCAGCGCTATTTATCAAGCAGCCTCCACATCTCACCCCAACCTCCCACGCACACCAAAAAAAATGGTGTGGACAGCGAGATGTGGGGGTCACGTAATGGGATTCCGATGCTAAACACCCTGTTTCATGCTTTTAGGTATTCAGGGGCGGGGAAAGGGGGTGGTGGCGAAGGAAACGCTTCCGGGAATGATGGCGAGTTTGCTTGTCTTCGCCCTCACATGCATCTCCATGATAGATCATCAGATGATGTTTTTTTTCCTCATTCTGCTCAGCTCTTCACAAATGATGATATTGGACGATTTTCTTTCTCCTTGCAGCTGTTCGAAACGACCGGAATAAGAAAAAGAAGGACGAAAAGAAGCAGGAATGCACGGAGAGCTACGTGCTGAGTCCCGACACGGAGCAGATGATCGACAGGGTCCGAAAGGCCCATAAGGAAACGTTCCCCTCCCTCTGCCAGCTTGGAAAATATACCACGGTGAGTCGGGCGGCGTTGCCGAAAATGCGGGTGTTGTTAACTCATTCACTGCCAGACAATGTGCAAAAAATGTGTCCACTCCCGTGCCAGGGTTTTCGTCACTGTCACTCCAATTCTAGGAACCCACAGAATATTGAGTTTTCGGACTACATAAACATCCAAATTTAGCATAAGAAACCTTAGACTCTCTTCTTTCACCACAAAAAAAAGAGTTAATTCCTAAATGATATGGGTTTGGAGTTATATGAGTTTGAAATGAGGGTGTCTGTCCAAAATACAATACAATATTGGTTATATAGCGCTTTAACCACAGCTGAAGCTGAAACAAAGCGCTAACATGGAAAAAAAAGCAAATGCTGCCCTCCCCTGGAGGTCTAGTCAGCGCTTTATATTCACCCAAACAAGGAAAAAAAAACAAAATGGCGCTCTGTCATATTTTCAATTCTCGATTACATTTGTGAATGCGTGAATGAGTTAAGTCAATGAAATGACCAATTTATATGACCACTTAGGCCTAGCCTACTTTGCTACTGTATTGTTAGGATACAATACAATACAGTACATATATAATAATAATAATAATAATAATAATAATAATAATAATAATAATAATAATAATAATAATAATAATAATAATAATAAATGTCATTTCTAAGCGCCTTTCAAAACTTACAAGGTCACTTTACAGTCACAGGATAAAGTTTTTCTGCGGGTGGGCAGCGGTTCACTCAACCCCGAAATAACTCAAATAGATAGAAAGTTAGCTATCTAGCTAATGGATAGCTAATAAACAGCTTATATTGGTCTATATAGCGTTTTAACAACAACTGAAGCAGGAACAAAGCGCCAACATGGAAAAAAGGGCAATGCTGCCCGCTTGTGGAAAATAAACAAAAACATTGCCAGAGGCCATGGTCAGCGCTTTATCGGCACCCAAGCATGAAAAAAAAAACCTTCAAAAATGTTGCTTTAGGTGATATATCAATTCCCGAATCTGTGCGGACAGAATAACAGTTCGGAGAGACGCGTGTCCTTGGACGTGGACCTTTGGGACAAATTCAGCGAGCTGTCCACCAAATGCATCATCAAAACGGTGGAATTCGCCAAGCAGCTGCCCGGCTTCACGACGCTCACCATCGCCGACCAGATCACCCTGCTCAAAGCCGCCTGTCTGGACATCCTGGTGAGCACCCCCCCCCCCCCTCCCCCGCGGCTGTCTGATGAGTGCTCGTTTCAAATATTCATGAACCTCAATGTCGGGTTGTCCTACTTTGAAGCCGAGGTGTGAGCCGCATTCCAAAATGGCGCTTGTTTTGACATTGATTCGTGAAGCTTCATTGAAACGTCTCCGGGGTTCTCAAACTTCAAGCCTTTGAGATTTTTTCCTTCACTAACATGCCCCTCCATCCCCAAACCGCATCCACAGATCTTGCGGATCTGCACACGCTACACTCCAGAGCAAGACACCATGACCTTCTCAGACGGACTCACGCTAAACCGAACCCAGATGCACAACGCCGGCTTCGGACCGCTCACCGACTTGGTTTTTGCCTTCGCCAACCAGCTGATCCCTCTGGAGATGGACGACGCCGAGACGGGGCTCCTCAGCGCCATCTGTTTGCTCTGTGGAGGTATGCGACGTTCACCAAAAAAAAGAAACATCTTTTGGAGGTGTCTCACGGCAGAAATGGCCAAATGGACATTTCCAAAAGTGACCAATATTTCACCTCCCCGGAACAGATCGTCAGGATTTGGAACAAGCAGAGAAGGTGGACGTTCTGCAGGAACCTCTCCTGGAGGCACTGAAGATCTACGTGAGGAAGAGAAGGCCCCACAAACCGCACATGTTCCCCAAGATGCTGATGAAGATCACCGATTTGAGAAGCATCAGCGCAAAAGGTGCCCTTTTTAACTCATTCACTGCTCGACGTGTGCAAAAACGTGTCCGCTCCAGTGCCAGGGTTTTTGTCATTGTCATTCAAATGTCAGGACCCGCGGAATATTGAGTTTTAGGACGAGATGAACAGTAAATGCACCGTAGGAAACCTTAGATTTTCTTCTTTCATCAGAAATAAAGAGACAATTCCTAAATTATATGTATCTGGAGTTATGTGAGCTTGAAATGAGGGCAGATGTCCAAAATACAATGCAATATAATACCTATTGGTTTATATAGCGCTTTAACAACAGCAGAAGCTGGAAGAAAGTGCTCACATGGAAAAAAGGGGAAATGCTGCCCTCTTGTGGAACAAAATTTGCCAGAGGCCATGGCCAGCGCTTTACATATTAGCATCACTCGACTCTTTTCCAGATGATACGCGTGATTGATTTATGTATCTTTTTTTCTCAACAGGTGCCGAGCGTGTCATCACCCTCAAAATGGAGATCCCGGGCTCCATGCCTCCCCTCATCCAAGAGATGCTGGAGAACTCGGAAGGCCTGGAGAGCGGCGCCACGGGAGGCCGTCCCTGCGCCACCCCGCCGGGCAGCTGTAGTCCCAGTTTATCCCCGAGCTCCGCCCAAAGCAGTCCAGCGACACAATCGCCGTAGTAACGGCTCACCATTGACTCGTGTTTGTTTGATTTCACACACGCCCGCCGCTCAGTTCGGAGGAGAGGCGACGGGAGGAGGCTGGAGGAGGCCTTGACTGCTGAAGGGTGGAGACCTTTTCCTCCCCTTTTGGTCCGCTTCTTCTCACGTGAGGGGGAGGCACGCCGCGCCGCGCCGCCACCGCCGCCCAGAGACCACACCGTAAACACTGCTGATGACTCCGCCCCTCTTCTTCTCCTCCTCCTCCTCCTCCTCCTCTTCATCATCATCTTCCTCACTCCACCGCCATGCTGCTCTCCACTTCTTCTCCAGAAGAAGGAATGTCGCGTGTGCAGCACACAGGAAGCGAGAGAGGCCAAGTTGGGAAAAGCGAAAGGCTTTTTTGGACAGATTTGACAAACACCAGACACTTTTTTTCTTTTCGTTTTGTTGTTGTTGATGTTGTTACTGTTGATGATGATGATGATGAGCTCGGGACTTGTCAAATGACCCTCTTCCTCTTCCGCTTCCTTCTCTCGAGACTCTGGGTCTTTTTTCTCTTTTCCCAGCTTCAAAAAATAAACGGATTTCGTACACAGATATATATATATATATATACAAATATATAGAAAAGTGAAATGAACTATTGTGATCAAAAGGGAGGACGATTAGATTGTCGTACTCCCTCACTGTTTTATCCATCGTGAGAGAAAAAGAAGTTTGATCAAATGTGTACATTATTCGGATTAACAAAAAAAAAAAAAATGTTTCCTTCCAGTTCTCAGAAGACTTCACACACACATGCATACACACTAATATGCACATCAAACAAGTTGCAATGACACAAACATCTATTCCTACTCTTCCAGGTTCTTTCTTATTTTATTGCCTCCAGGAACATGGAAACAAAATGATTGTATGAGCTTGGTTGTATGATATGGTCACAGGTCCTTTCAACAAAACAAAACAAAACAAAAAAAGACAATTAATGAAGATTCATTATTAAGGTGTATTTTAAGTAGCCTTTTGAGTTTGTGTATATAAGCTGTATTAATTTTTTTAAAACTATGAAGAGTTTTAGGCTTCACATGATTTTTTTTAAGAAGACCTTTTATGTGTTTTGTTCATCGGTTTGTGATTCAAGAAAATATATCTATATAAATATACATTTTGAGCACACTTTACCGAAGGAAGTTCTTTCATGTTATGTGTCCTACTAAAATACTGGACAGATCCTTAACGCTCGCGAACTCACTGGCTGTTCACAATACGGGGTTCACAAACAACCCCCCCCCCCCCCCCCCCCCCCCCCCCCCACACACTGTGCGTGTCCTTAACATCAATGACTACAGTAGCACTCCAGCATTTTTGGGGCCATGTAGCAGAACCAAATGTGTGTTTTTTTTTTTTTTTTTTTTTTTGCCCTTGCATGGATGTCACTTGTAACTTGCCAGGCTCAGGTTTGCAGCTTCAGAGACTTCAAATGTGAAGAATGGTGGACTTGTACACGCTGATTAAAAAAAAGGGGGGGTCTCCCTAATATCTTATTGGGTCAATAGTGCAGGGGTAGGGAACCTTTTTTTTTTAGAAATACAAGCATGATATGATTGCAGCAAACTCAACTCGCTCTTCCAGGAAGTTTTTTTATTGTTTTTTTTTAGGCAGGGCAATCTGGAATTGAGTTCTCTGAAAGATGAGTATTTTTTTTAGGTTCCCTACCCGTGCTGCAGTGGGTGGCAAAAGATTCCATTACAGTGGGGGATTTGTACCCGTCCGTCTCAAGAATGACTTTTTCAAGCAACCCTGCAAACCCTGTGTTCACTTTATGCCAAAACGCCTTCACTTTCATTGTCAACATACCATTTTTACTGTACACACACACACATACACGCACGTCAACGTCTCAGGAAGGAATCATTTTGTATGCTTGGCCTGTCCTTCGTATATGTTCTGTACTGCACTCCCCTTCATCTTTCACACACAGATACACCCACACACACTCTCTCTGCTACTGAGCCCTGATATTTTCCTTCAGTCACACATCCACATACAGTACATAAAAAACTGAAAGCGACCCAGCAACATCCGCATGGTGCAAGCTGCTTCCCTCGCAAGGCAAGACTGTCTGAAAGAGCGCACAATTTGACTCTCTTTCCATGGCTCATCTGGATTACTTACATTTGAGATGTATGGAATATGTTGCTTTTTTTTTGTTTGTCAAGATTATCAAGCGACTTTGGGGAAAAAAATACGAAAAGAAAAAAAATCCCAAAAAATAAATAAAAATAAAACCAACATTTAATAATAAAACAATGTGTGTGTGGTTAATGTGTTTCATCGTTTATTTCATCAAGTATGGAAGCACACTTTTGCCTTGAGCAACTTCTTGTACACAGTGATTCACAGCCACTTTTGGTGCAGAAAATGATTCAATTTTAGGTATGTAATTTGAAATTGTATTTTTTTTTTTCACTGCAAATGACCATCGTTGCACAAGCTATCTTGCTTAATTGAATATTCTAAATATCCCATATGTTTGAGTGTATGCAAGAACGGTTTGTTGAACAATATTTATGAAAATATAAATACAGTGAAATCTAGGTTTACGACAATAACCAGTTCCTGAAACCTGTTCAAAAACCGATTTGGTCGAAAACCAAAACATTTCCCATTCTAATCAATGTCTGTTTTTTTATTGTGAATAAACAACACAAACACTCACAATGGAACGCTACACGTGGATAATAAGTCGGTCACAATTAAACGCGACACAAGAAAGTGACGTGTTGGTAGCGTAGATCAGGTACGCTCAGTTTAGTCGAGATTTTTCTGTGGCAAAACCCAGAAAATTTTGGTCTAAAACCGAAATATTTCGCGTTAAAATTCATGTAATAAACGTGTTCGTTTTTTATCGTGATTGAACAATACAAACACGCCTGCCTCCTCACAATGGAGAGCTAAACGAGGATTGGCGTCGGTCACAATTACACGCGACACAAGGAAGTGACGTCCTGTTATGGTTGTCTATCCGGGCCACGCCTATAGATTTTTGTCATGAGAAATTGACCAATTAGAGTTCCTCGCGCGATTTTTCAAAAAAAATCATATTACTACCAGCTCAGAGGAGTTATCAGTCCGCGAAGTTCATAAACAATATAGTTCTATTCATCAAACGACCGTGCAGTTTTAGTTAGACTGCATACGACGCTTTTAAAAGTTATTGTTAAAAAAACAACTATATTCAAAATCACTTTAAAATTCATATTAACTTGTCATAGTTGTGTCAAGAGTGTATTTTGCAGATTGGCGGAGGGATACACTTAGAAACAGGAACAACGCCATTTGCCATAACATAGTCTAGTTTTCGCACGTAAGGTCACGCCGATTTGATTTTACCGTAAATTGCAAAAGATTTTAACATTTGAATAATCATTTATTCGATCTGCAGCCTATTTTGTACGTGTATGGATTTGTTAATGTTGACGTGTCGTTGAAATAATTCAGGTAAGGCTACGTTCATTTAAATATACCCGTGTAGATTTGAATGGCGAGGTTGACGAATTTCCCTTGTCCTTTTTGAACTACATACATACTGTATTTATTAATTTTTACCTTTTAGTTTTACCTTTTACCTTTTCGATATAAATTTAATTCTGAAGATATGCACGTTATAACAGAAACATTTAAGGGGTTAAAGAAAATTAACACTAAAGTCTTAATTTGCTAGCTAAAAGTGACATTTACGTCAAACTTTGTGCAATGATTGGATTGGATTATTAGTCTTGCAGTGGGGATATTTACATTTCACAGCAGCAAAGTGATGAAATGAACGAGAGTAGAAAAACAAAATACATGAGTTTATTACGGAAGACGATTTGGGCCAATGAACAACCATAAAAACAAGGTTTGCAAGATTCTCACTTTTATCTCACAGGTCCGATTTTAAAGTCAGAATTTGAATTTAAAGTAAGAATCTTGACACCCTTGTGTAGCATATGCCACACTGCTAGCCAGTTGATCAAAATGACAGACGTCTTAGGCAGTGGAATAAAGATCATGGACAAAGCATGATCCTCTTCCGTAGTTTACAAATTTCTGACTCTTGATTAAATACTACGTTGCCAGAATGCCACTCCATGGAAAGATTGTCGTGGTTAAGAGGACCGGAGGAGATGGGGAAGAATTTCCTCTCACTGCATCGTGCTTGTTTGGAAGGTAAAGTTAAGTGCTCTCACGAGCCTTGTTTTTTTGTTGTTGTCTTTGTGGGTTTTTTTGTCACTTTGTGTTGTATTTCTTCTATAGTTACCCAATGTTCATTTTCAAATCTCTTTCTGTAATATCCTTGTGAATGTTGATGATTTTTTTCCCAATGCTCCCTTTGTGCTACAGGACCGCTGAGTGTCACATTCGAATTCGGCTTCCCCAAGTTTCCAAAGAGCACTGCAGAATTGACTTGAATGAAAATAAGGAGGTAAAAGAAGTGACGCCAGGTTCTTCTCCATGCTACTTATTGGATTGGATTTGCCTTTATTAGTCTCACAGTGGAGAAATTTACATTTCACAGCAGCAAAGTGATGAAAGGAATGAAAGTAGAAAAACAAAATACATGAGCTGCTGGAAAGGCAGCCACTCTCAGGGCGCCGTCTTGAAGTCAAAAGAACAAAAAAAACTAAATAACAAATAATATGACAGCATAGAGACAATATGAGGCATAGAGAGACATTCATTCTTCAGGACTTGCTGTACCCTCTTTGTGATGACATGAAGCAGTTCTAGATGAAAGAGGAGAGGCTCAAAGCGTCTTTCCACCAGTGGATCAGGGACATCATGGTGGAATGTGCACGTCGACTACAAGCTAAATGTTGAAAGCAAAGACGCAGCTGTAGCATCCATTGACGAAAAGAGATTGTCTCGCATCTCCTGTTGCACATAAATCTGCTTAAATTCCAAGCCGCAACAGTTCCACATATCGTTGAAGTTGTATGGTCAACTTATTTTAATTTGTCTATCTTTTTTTGTAGGTAATTTTAACCAATTTGAGCTCGGTGAACCCGACCCGCGTCAACGGAAAGCCGTTGGAGCAGTCTGAGCGTTTGATGAACGGAGATGTCATAACCATTGTTGATCGTTCTTTCAGGTGGGCTATGATGACAAAATGGTTATTTTCCAATCAAATAGTCTGTGAAAAACGTACATTTGTTATGTCCAAATGAAAACCAGATGGTGTACATGTCATGCTTTTTATGAATTTTAGGTTTGAGTCCCCTCCACCACCAACGCCGAAGAAATTTGCCAGAGGAAGCAGGGCTGGAACCCCCAACACTCTTTTAAAAAATGGAACCAACCACAACATCCAACGTGCATTGCAGCAGGAGGAAGACCCCAAGATGGATGCTGATGCGCAACAAAGCAAGGCGGTGTCTCCTTTTAGTGATCTGTATCAAATGATCAGAAAATCTCTGGATGTTAAAACCCCTCGTCGCTCTTCTGGCGCCCACATCAAGAGGAAAAGCAGCGTTTCCGCAAATCAAAACTCATCAGAAGTGGCCGAGACCAAAGTCTCCGATGGCGAAAGTATAGCTGAGGCTAAAAATCCAAGCACTGTCACCCCGCTGTCTGAGAAGAAGCGTAAGAATTCCCCACAGGTTCTTTCTTCTGATGTGGTGACATCAGGTCAAAATCCACATAGCGCCAAATCCGAAGTGCGCTTGCCGCAGAAAACGCAGCGTGTCACTCCTCAGAAAGCTGCTATCAGTGATGTTGTTGAGAAAATTTCAATTCCAACACCCAAGTCGCCGTTGAGATGCAGGAGCCAGGAGGCCATGCCAGCCAAGGAGCTCGTGAAAGAAATGCCAGCCCCGCAAGATACGAACTCGTCAGGAGCCACAGGGAAAGGTAAATGTTACTAAAAATGACTTTGCCTTCCACCCACCTCCAAGATCAAAATTTTGATTCTGTATTATGACTTAAAAGGGGTGCCAAGAAAACGCACAAGTGGAGAGCCTGTTCTTCAGTCGCCGCCCCCGCAGATGAAGAAGAGACGTGTTTCCTTTGGAGGCTACCTGGTTCCCGAGTTGTTTGACAAAAAAATGCCGCCCGATTCGCCACTGCGAAAAGGCGACAATCCCAGGAGAAGTCTCGGTCGCGTCAAACCCAAACTGTCGCTGCTGAGACGAGCGTCAGTCATTGGCCTGCCGCGGGTAAGATTCTACTTTTTAAACATTTACCTAAAAAATGCACATTTGCCGTTCTGTGACAACCCAATTGATTTTTTATTTTTTTTGATAGATGACTGAAAGTCCTGCAAAGGAGAGCGCTGAATCTCCCAAAATTTCTGTCAAGAAATCTCCAAAGCAAAGGTTCTCACCCTCAAAACAATCTCCGCAAAATAAATCTCCAAAACCCAGGACACCTTCTCCCCAGAGGAAATTGCCGAAATCTACACCGGCCTCACCGAAAGAGAAGCCCCCAGGGAAGAGGTCACCGAAACCAAACACACCGGCCGCCAAAATCTCATTTTCAGGCGAGAAATCGGCCAAGCCAAAGTCTTCAGAAAAGACTCCATTCCCCAAGTCGCCCAAATCGACACCGGCCTCACCCAAATGGGCTTCTCCTGCTCTTAAGTCACCAAAACAGACCACCCCGTCCGCCAAGGCCTCGCTAGCAGGAGAGAAATCGACAAAATCAAGGTCTTCCTCTGAGAAGATTTCAGAATTCCGCACACCGAGCAGACCATCTTCCTCCAGTAACAAATCGGAAACCCCTTTGACCAAAAGTCCGACGAAGAAGCAAACCCCGAAACTCACCCCCGCAAAAACCAGCGATCAAATACCCGTGAAAACACCCCGCGGCTCCCAAAAAAAGATTTCATCCACCAATGGTCGTTTTTTTGTGTCTGCCGTCGAAACTCCGTCCCCGATGGTGGACGATCCGGCGCATTTGGTTGCGGTGACGCCGAAAATCCCACTGAGGAGGAAAAGCATGAAGAGCTCTTCGCGCAAGACTCCCTTGACCAAGACGGACATCAAAGCGCTCCGAAGAAGCGGCGTTTCACGAGCCTCCCTGAGAGGTGTCTTTTTACCATAAAATAAAAACGTGTAAACTGATTAGCATTTTGTTTGCTAGCCGTCGCAAATAAATAAATACCGCCACTAATGTTCTCATTTGCCATTCCAGCCACGTGCTCTTGGGCCGACACCGTCAGGTTTGGCCGGGCTAAAGTCCGATTGGACTCCCTCCGTTCCGAGAACGGTGAAGCGTACTGCCGCCACCGCGAGGGTCTCCAAGAAGCTGGCGTCCCGAGCACAGGTGAGAGTATACGTTCAAAAACAAAGCCCACCTGGACATGCCGTTTTTTCCTCTCACCCGACGATCTTCTCGATTTCTCAGACTCCTGCGAGGAAGCTGTTGGATCACGCTAGCACCGGTCACGCGGCGTCCCCCGTGACCATTGTTGTGGGGCGAGCTTCCAAGCAACGGGTGATGCAACCGGTTGGTGCTCCTCCGAAAATCGTCTTCAATACAGCCATTTCCAAGAAGAACATGAACATGGATGAAGATTTGTCCGGTAATGATATTCCTGAAATCCACACAGCTGCTCTGCTATTATGATTATTCCTTTTTCTTTAACCCTCATTCTGTATGTTGCATCTTTTTTTAGGAATCTCCGAAATGTTTAAAACGCCTTCAAAGAAGGGGAAGAGGAAGTCGGAACACGGCAAGACTGCATTGGCGCAGAATGACGCATCTGTCGTTGATCCTTCCGTGTTGAAGACTCCCGAGGAGCCAGGTAACCCCCGTTTTGTGTATTCTGAGCAAAAACGCAGACGGAAAAGAAATTTAAGTGGGTCTGTTTCCAGGTGAAATGGCCGTCTCCCCGCTCTCTCTCGCGTCCACGGTGAAAGCGGGACGCTACAACAAAGAGGCCGTCAAACGCCTTCTCGGCTGCGGTCGGGAATCGCGCTTCGTGGCCGACGCCGCCGAACAACCGCGCGTAGAAATAACGGCGAGTGATGCAACAACTCCGGAGCGACCAGAGCGTTTCTCCGGCGTGAAGAGACTCCTCAAGACCCCAAAACAGAAGACGGAACCTTTGGAGGATCTGCGAGGAAGACTCCTGAAAACCCCCAAGCAGAAATCCGAGCAAACGGAATGCCTCACCGGCGTCAAAAGAATTTTCACCACCCCACAAGAAAGTCAACCCATCGACGTAGCAGCCAAACTCTGCCAAAGTCCCAAGGTGACCCGAGACCGAGCGAAACCGACCAACGTGTCCGCTCTCAAAGTGTACAGCCCTCCACTTGAGAACCTCCTGGGAATTGAGAGGCTCATGAAGACCCCCAAAGAGCGAAGCAAACCCGTGGAGGAGAACTTTGGCATTAAGAAGCTCATGAAATCGCCCCGATTGAGGGGGAGACCCCCCGTTGAGGATTTTGAAGGGCTTCGGGAGCTCATGGAGGAACCGCCTGAGGTAAAGATGATGGTAAAGATGATGAAGACTATCTCGCTATGTGCTAATGTATTATTATTTTTTGCCTCTCTTGCACAGTTTAAAGATCATCCTGCCAAGACTGACTTGCATGCCACAAAAGGTATGTTATTTTATTATTTTTTTTTTTGCTCTGTGAAGTTCTACATCTAAAATATACCTTGCAGAAATGAACACCATCTTAATTTCTTTCTTTTCGCAGAGGCCGCCGCCGACCAAAATGATGCTTACGAATCATCAGTAGTTTCTCCGCCTGTGATAAAAACTGAACGAGCGGCGACAAATTTCCACATGACCCCTTCCAAAAAACCTCTCCGAGGCCGACGGCTCAAAGCAGCCGATCCGGTGGCAGACGAATCGTCTCCCCATCCAGTCGTCTCCACTCCTGTCAGAGGAAGACGCGGGAAGAAAATGGAGCCCATCCAAGAAGCCAAAGCCGCGCCTCAGCCGAAAAGAGGAAGATGCGCCAAAAAGGTCGAGACCGTCCAAGAGCTTCTCATTGAAACTCTGCCGCAGGCTGAAAGTGAGCCTGCAGCAACTGCAGCTTTGGAAGACGACGACGAGCCCGTGAAGCCACGAAGAGGAAGATATGTCAAAAAGGCTCTGAAACAAACCGAAATGCTTCCACAACCTGCCGATGCAAATTTTCCGGAACAGGAGGGTGAACCCATCGCGACCGACGGCGTCGCATCTTTAAAAGAGGTTGGAAAGCCGCAAAAAGGAAGAAAACCCAAACAACAATCTTCTCGCTCCAAAAAAGTGCAACGTTCTATCTGCAGCGATGACGTATCCCAACAAGGTACGGGAATGTTATTCACGTTTGATTACATTTTGATTAGATTATTGTAACTCTGTTTCATGCTCAAGCACCTTTGCATTCTCCGCTTTCAGATCTCGACAAAGTTGATGACCCCCAAGAGCAGATTCCAACTGAAGACGGCGAAAAAAAATCAACGTCTGGTTTACAGGAAGCGCAGATCACGGAGGACGTCCCCGTCGTTCAGACGAAGCTTCGTCGGGGGAGACGAGGCAACCGGGTAGACGATGAGCAAGGTGCCGCTTTCGAGGAAGCTCTTGTCTCCACTCCGGTCAAAACCGTAAGAAGGAAGAGAACCGAGGCGACCGCGCCACCTGCGAGCAGACTCACCACCAGAAGTCGCAACGTAAAGGTTCAATCTTCCGACGCTCTGACTGAAAAGGTGTCGGCGAAAGAAACTAAACAAGAAGATTTCCAGATTCCTGCAGCCGATACGCTCGTCAAGCCTCATCCGGGCAGGAAAAATAAACCAGTTGCTTTGCTTCCCGAGCAAGAAAAAGCGCCAGGCGTGGAATTAGCACCCGCCAAGAAAAGAGGAAGTCGCCTCAAAGTCATCTCTGAGACAGCCGAGCCGCAACAACTTGAACACGTCATCCCTGAAGAGTCGAGTGGAACGAGAAGCCAGAAAACCAAAAAAGAGCAAGAGAATCGTGACAAGACTCCCGTCACGGCGCAGTTTGCACTCCAGCGACCGACAAAACCATCCAGGAACAAAAAGGACAACGTCAAAAATCTTGTCCCGGTTGGAGAACCGGAGATCTCGGAACCAGAGCCGATCACTTCCGCCGTTGCAGAAACAAGCCGAGGAGCGCTCCGAAAACAAAAACAAGCAGAAAATACCCAAGCTGGCGCGATTGAGACGGCGACGGCGTTAAAACCGCAACCGAGAGGAAGAGCAAAACAAGCGGAAGATGTTAGCGCCGCGCAGTTAACGGAGGAGCAATCCGAATTAAAACAGAAGCAGCAGAGGGGAAGTCGTATGAAAAGCGCTTTGAAAGACGACATCGAACAAGTCGAGACAGTCAAGAGGGCGCGGCGAGGGCCAACCTCCTCTTGTGAGGACGCCCAAAAGAGTTCGCCGGCAGTCAAAAGCGGAAAACGTCCGCTCGCCAAATCCGATCTGTCTGAGGCCAACAAAAAAACATCAAACGCCGCAACGCAAGAACCACAAAAGCGCCCCAAATCAGTGAAATGGAACCTGCAAACCGAAGTCTGCGAAATGCCCAAAAGACCAATTCGGGCGCTTCGAGGCAAGCGCCCAAACGGCGCCGATCCTCAAGATCGGGAGGAGGAGGACCTCCCAGAAGAAGCGGCGGACCCTAAGCCGCCCAAGAGAACCCGGCGAGGGGCAAAGGTCTCAAAGGAACCCGAGTCCACCACAAAAGGCGACGACGCCGAAGAAGCGGAGATTCAGCCCCAAAACAGAAGAGGGCGATCAGCTAAGAAATTTTAACACCTCCGCATTTAATCCTGATTTTGATTTGATTATCATTATTGTTACGCAATAAGTTGTTTAATTGGCATTCTTAAATCTATTTTCGGCTCATTATGTTATGCAGAGGAAAAATGATGCGCGGTGTTCTGTCTTTTTTATTTGAATTATTACCAGCAGGGATTTTATAAGCATACATTTCCAATGATTTTCATTTAGTAGGTAACTTGTGGGTTTGTTATTGTTTGGTTAAAAAAGAAAGTATTAATGGAAACATTCCTGTTTTTTTTTCTTTGTCTGCACAGTATGTGAGTGCACTAGTATAGAAAGATTACCTTAAATAAATTCACAAGCTTTTAACAATTCCTCATTTGTTCTTATTGAGATGATAAAACAATCATTTTTCTCAATCGTTTATGAAAACGTACAAGCCACACGTTTAATACATTTTTCCCGTCTTTAGGAGTTGTGTTTTAAATTGTCTTTTTTGATCCTGACACTCTTAATTATAACTACGGAACCATTTAAAAGAGATGTTGAACAACACGGACGCATTTTTGAGCCGGACCCGGAACCGACGTTTGCTTCACGTTGGAGGGAGATTTGAGGAACGCGTGGTGGACGGCGCTTTTACTTTAGATCGTTTTTCATATTAAACTTATTGTTCAATTTTCTTTCATTTATTTTTGTCGTCATGGAAGCTGAAAGTGACATAAAAACGAGACCGAAAGGTTTCCAATGTGTCCTGTGTAAGGTCAATTTACCAAACCGTAAGTAACCACCTTCGTGTTTTACACTCTTAACAGTCTATATTAATATAAACACCGAGTCTTGTTTTTTTTCACATTGTATACTACATATCCACAAAAGGCCGGGTCGTGTACACGGTTAGCAATGTGATTCATAAACTTCACTTTTGGTGTATCTGAATGAAGCAACAACAACAAAATGGTTCTAAATTATGTCATGTAACCACAGTCATAAACATACGCCTTGAATCCAGAACTACAAGGTCTTTTCATACGTGTAAGCCTCGTTGCAATGTATTCTGTTTTTGTTATTTTCTCTTGTATTTCTAATGGTGGCTTTAGAGTCCAGCGTGGATCAGCACGTCAAAGGGCGAAAGCACCAAACGTTAAGTAAAGTACGAAGCACCAGGAAGACCCAGGAGGAGCACAGTGTGTTTGTCAGCGGCATCAAGTCAGACACTTCGCAGGATGAGCTGGCTGACTACTTCCAGCAATTTGGGACAGTTTCCGATGTGATCATGGACAAAGATAAGGTCTAGTGTCAGTCTTGAATATACTATTGAGTTCAATACTCTTTCCATTTTTTTAACATCCTAAAATCAGGCACTGCTGTTGTGGCTTTGCATCTCCAGGGCGTATTTGCCATTGTGCAGTTCAGCCAGACGGAGAGCATTCAAGCGGCTTTATCCTGTGTCGAACACAAAATGAAAGGACTCAATCTGCGTGTCAAACCCCGGGAGAAGAAGGAATTCAAGTACATCCCCAAACAGAAGTGTGACCTACAGAACCTGCAGCAAGTTCTGGAGCACCTAAAACCACAACTCTGTCAGCTGCCTTGTGTGAGTCATGATATGATGCATAGTGATTTTGGACTTGAACTCATTTCATATCTGTTCTATTTTAGGGTTATCTGCATTCGCCGTTTATATGTTGTTGTTGTTGTTGTTGTTTTTTTTCAGGTTAATGCTCAGATGCAATACATTGAGAAGCGCTTCCAGCTTGGAGATCATGAGAAGAAGGCTCGAAATTTGCTGGTGCAACTTTTGCAGGAGGTCTTTGTGGAATTTTTTCCAGGTATGCGCAAGCCCTCCACTTGAAAACAAAAAAAGACACTTTATTCAAGAGCCAACTTCCACATTTATTCGTGTGTATCTTACAGACAGCCAAATTCTGCCGTTCGGGTCCTCCGTCAACACCTTTGGTATTCATTCATGTGACCTGGACTTGGTTCTGGACTTGGAGAACACCAAGGTCTTTCAGGCCCGTGCTAGGAGCACATCAGAGGTTCGTGCTGATCCAAAATATTTGGGGAGTGAAATATTGTTGGATTAAGAATCATTTCTGTCACTCTAGCCTCAAGCAGCCGAGTGCCTGTCAGACGACGGCCGCTCAGAGGACTCCATCCTGTCTGACATCGACCTGTCCACAGCCTCTCCGGCTGAAATTCTGGACCTGGTGGCGGCCATCCTGAGGCGCTGCGTCCCCAGCGTGCACAAAGTCCACGTGGTCGCCAGTGCCCGCCTCCCGGTGGTGAAATTTCATCACCGCGAGCTCAACCTCCAGGGTGACATCACCGTCAACAACAGGTTCGTTTGTATGATTTTTTTATCAATGTTATTTATTTTCTACCCCAATTTTTCATACTTTGGTTTTAAAAGCGATTTTTGCCTCCACAGACTGGCCGTGAGGAACACTCGCTTTCTTCAACTATGTTCAGGGATAGAAGACAGATTGAGGCCTTTGGTGTACACCATACGCTGCTGGGCCAAACAGAAGCAACTAGCAGGTAAAATTTGCAATCGGTGAGAAGGAACATGCTCAACCCTGTAAAATAATTATCCCCCGTGATACACAAGGTAACCCCAGTGGTGCTGGCCCGCTGCTCAACAACTACGCTCTGACGCTGCTCGTCCTCTTCTTCTTGCAAAATTGTGAGCCTCCCGTTCTCCCCACCGTGGACCGCCTCAAAGACTTGGCGTGTAAGTGTCGACTCTCTGCCAAATAGTGAGCTGATCATGCCAATGCTACAAAGTTGTCGTCATGGTGAGACCACTTGCGTTTCCCGTATTTCAGGATGCAAACAGATTACAAATGGACCAAAACAATAAGTCTCATAAATATTTCCGACGAGTGAAATTGAAACGGATTCGGAAATATGAGTTTGACTGTCAAACTTGCAGGTGAGGAAGAAGAGTGTGTGATTGACGGGTGGGACTGCACCTTCCCCAGTCAACCCATCGCCGTGCCCCCCAGTGGAAACACCCAAGATCTGTGTAAGTCTGTCCATTTGGTATTTTATTATTTTCAGATAAGAGTGACCAGAGTTGCTTTATTTATTTTTTTCTCGAACGTCACTCTCCCTAGTTGAAGTGCGCTAAATAATAATAATAGCAATACATCTCATTTATAAATGTTTAATAAAGCTTAATAATAGGGACTTAATAAACATGATTTATTGAAATACAAATTAGCGTATTTTCTGGATGATAAGGCGCACCTAAAAGACAAGATTTCTTTTTTTTTTCAAAAGCTGACCATGTGCCTCATGATGTATGGGAAACGTTTCATTCATTGGAAGTGCCCCATATAATGTATGGAAAAGGTTTTAAAATATGTCATTCGTTGAAGGTGCGCCTTACATTCCAGAAAATATGGTCATTTCTTCCTTGATTTAATCTTCAATACCATCATCCTAAATTTTGATTTTTGGAAGACATTTTTATTGTAAATAAAATCTCATCCCGCATTTCTATTAGTTTTATACTAATAATAGTAATAATAATAATAGTAATAATAAGAAGAAAAAGAGAAAGAAGAAGAAAAAGAAGAAGAGGAAGAAAAAGAAAAGGAAGAAGAATAAGACATTTATAAGTGCCTTTCAAAACTCGGGGTCTCAAAGGAAGAAGAAAACTACATTTATAAGTGCCTTTCAAAACTCAAGGTCTCAAAGAAAAGAAAAAAGGAAGAAGAAAATGACATTTATAAGTGCTTTTCAAAACTCAAGTTCTCAAAGGAAGAAGAAGAAGAAAAGGAGGGAAAAGAAAAGGAAGAAGAAAGACATTTATAAGTGCCTTTCAAAACTCTAGGTCTCAAAGAAAGGAAGAAAAGGAAGGAGGAGGAAGAAAATGTAGAAAAGGAGGAGGAAGCAAATGAAGAAGAAAATGAAGAGAAGGAAGAAGAAGAGGAAGCAAAGGAACAAAATGAAGAAAAAGACATTTATAAGTGCCTTTCAAAACTCTTTAGGTCTCAAAGAAAGGAAGAAAAGTAAGGAGAAAATGAAGAACAGCTTCTTCCCCCAAGCCATTAACTTTGAACTCAGCATGTTCTACCGGAAACAAATTCCTTGCGTGTTCTACATACTTGGCAATAAAGATGATTCTGATGAAAAGGAGGAGGAAGAAAAGGAAGAAGAAGAAGAGGAAGAAAATGAAGAAAAGGAGGAGGAAGAAAAGGAAGAAGAAGAAGAAGAAGAGGAAGAAAATGAAGAAAAGGAGGAGGAAGAAAATGAAGAAAATGAGGAGTAAGAAAAGGAAGAAAATGAGGAGTAAGAAAAGGAAGAAGAAAAGAAGGAAAAAAATGAAGAATAGGAGGAGGAAGAAAATGAAGAAAAGGAAGAAGAAAATGAAGAAAAGGAGGAGGAAGAATATGAAGAAAGGGAGGAAGAAAATGAAGAATAGAAGGAGGAAGAAAATGAAGAAAAGGAGGAGGAAGAAAAAAAAGAAGGAAGAAGAAAAGGAGGAGGAAGAATATGAAGAAAGGGAGGAAAAAAATGAAGAATAGGAGGAGGAAGAATATGAAGAAAAGGAGGAGGAAGAAAAGGAAGAAGGAAGAAGAAAAGGAGGAGGAAGAAAAGGAAGAAGGAAGAAGAAAAGGAGGAGGAAGAAAAGGAAGAAGGAAGAAGAAAAGGAAGAAAATGAGGAGGAAGAAGAAAATGAAGAAAAGGAAGAAGAAAATGAAGAAAAGGAGGAGGAAGAATATGAAGAAAGGGAGGAAGAAAATGAAGAAAAGGAGGAGGAAGAATATGAAGAAAGGGAGGAAGAAAATGAAGAATAGGAGGAGGAAGAAAATGAAGAAAAGGAGGAGGAAGAAAAGGAAGAAGGAAGAAGAAAAGGAGGAGGAAGAAAAGGAAGAAGGAAGAAGAAAAGGAAGAAAATGAGGAGGAAGAAGAAAAGGAAGAAGAAAATGAAGAAAAGGAGGAGGAAGAATATGAAGAAAGGGAGGAAGAAAATGAAGAATAGGAGGAGGAAGAAAAGGAAGACGAAGAAAATGAAGAAAAGGAGGAGGAAGAAAAGGAAGACGAAGAAAATGAAGAAAAGGAGGAGGAAGAAAAGGAAGAAGAGAAGGAGGAGGAAGAAAATGAAGAAAAGGAGGAGGAAGTAAGTGCCTTTCAAAACTCTCAAGGTCTCAAAGAAAAAGAAAGGAAGAAACGAAGGAAGAAGACATTCTTTTCGCCTCCGAGTCTCTATTCAACATTTTGAATGGATTTTGACTTACGACCGTTTGGTTGGAAAACTCTGAGGTAGAAAGGAACTCGGTGCTAAACCGGATGTTATCTGTATTTATGAACAAAGAAACGATTATAAAAAGTAGTTTGTATGCCTGCAGTCATTCTGACGCAATCTTGTGTTGGCAGCCGAGAAATGCCACAGAAACTTCCTCATTTATTTTCTGCAAATAAAAATATGACGGTACTTATTTGTACCGCTTTTCAAATCACAATCCCAATGTTGAGTGGAAACTAAATTTCAGTTGAATGATTTTCCAAATTCGTTCCGCCCCTGAAATGAAATCTATTTCCACCAGGCACCCTTTTGGCTGGTTTCTTCTCCTTCTATGCCAAGTTTGATTTTACAAATAGCGTCATATCTCTGAGGGAGGGGCATCCCATCCCAATTACGGACTTTGTTTGTCGCAATGACAATAAGGAGGAGAACCCGAGCGGACCTCGACTGGGCCCCCTCAATGTTTTGGACCCCTTCGAGCTGTCCCACAACGTGGCGGCAAACCTGACGGAGCGCTCTCAGAAATGCTTCCAGAAGGCGTGTCAGGATGCCGAGAAGTACTGCCGCAGCCTCCAGTACCTGCGCAAGTCCACCAAAGGGAAGTCCTGGGGGCTGGTGCGTTTGTTCACCCCCAACGGCGGAGGCTCGCAAACCAAAGCGGACGAGTTGACCATCGACATTCCGATCCGCGGTCAACCGCGGACGGCAGCGGAGGGTTTTTCATCGGTGTGCTGTTCCGCGGAGCGAGTCTTCCAAAGCGTTCTCGGGTGCCACCTCGTGTTCTCCTCTGGTTTTGGCCTCCTGGAAAATCCGCCCGCTGAAACGGAGACCGGCTCGGATCCCTTCAACACGTCAATGAACGACTCTACGGATTCCCCGACCAACCGGGTCCCCGCGGGCACCAAGCGGCGACTCTCCGACAGTGACGTGTCCCTTTCCCCTCAAGGAAAAAAGGCGCGGATGTCCAAAAGGGACAAGCGGGATCCCCCCCACTGGTTGTGGGTGCAGAAATACCCCGTGTGGGCCGGCAGAAGGAAAGTCAGGCGTGAGCTCGTCGTCAAAGAAGCTGACCAACAGCCCGAGGGCAGCTGCGTGGAAATGGAAACCCGAGTCACAGATCGCATCATGGAGAAAGAAGAGCAGCTCAAGGAGCCGCTTGATTTCAAGGTTAGCGCCCGCCTGGTGGCTGAGGCTGAGAGCGCCAAGGTCGAGTTGAAGTTGGAGCCGTGCGGCGAGCAGGCCGCCGTTTTTCAGGACTTTGGTCATTTCCTGGAGGCTTTCCTACCCAAGATGGTGGAGTCGTCGCTGGAGAAAGAAGCAGGCGGCGCAGAAAATGGGACGTCGCTATAATATTTGGAGTTTCTAGAACGAACATTCGGAAGAGCTCCGCCTCTCACACATACGTCTGTCTAGGCTCAGTCGTACAGAAGTGATCCATCAAGGAAACGGTTTCTTCAGCCATCATCTGTACTTTTCGCTCCTCATCCGAAGAGCTTCGTCAGCGGACTAAAATTTTGCTGGGAGCTCTGGCCCTATATATATATATATATATACACCCCTATTGTCCATGGGTGGTTGTGCCAGACTTCTGCTGTGACAGATCTCTGTTCTAAGGTTGGGGGGAGCAGAGGACACTTTCCTGAGGCTACACTGATTACTTCTATTGTCCTGACTGATTATGGTGTACGACTGACCTGATTGCCCCATTTGCTCTGGTATCATCAGCATGACTAAGCCTATGTGGTAACGATCTCAGAAGTTTGTTGTAAGCAAGATGCAAATTAAACCGCACACCACCATGGCGATTTAGTGAAGGGTTTTGTTGTTTTATAAAAATAGCTTCTTTTACTCCCCTTTTAAACCATCCATTTTCTTTCGCTAAGATTTTAACCTCATTGTCGTCAAATGAGTGGTTGCTAGCTAATAGGTGCATATGTACTCCAGATTGAGGCCCACTAGTATTACTCCTGCGATGTTGAGTCTTTTTTTTTATAATTTTAATTGCAAGGTCTCTGTTTGCAGCTAATGCAAGACAGACAAATGAAAGTAATTGCGACTGACTCATGCAGACGTTTTTATTGCTCCAGGTGAGCGATTGAGACCGTACTGATTAACGTCATTCATCTCAGGCATGCGGCGATATCGCCGAGATGCTAACATGGCATTTGGGAAAGCCACTGTTTTTTTTAAATTATTATTTACATTTGGGAATTTAAATTGCGTCCGCGATGGGAATTAAGTGCAATGGATTGCAATGTTGATATTTCTAACATCACCGCTTCCGGCGACTCCGATATTAGCTTTTTCTTTAGCTTTCTTCTAAAGCCAAGATTGATACATGAGCAGTCTTACACCCTCGCAGCTCCAAGCCAGAGAGTCAAAATGATTGATATCTCAGTGTTTGCTACAGGTGCCCCCCGCCCACCAAAAAAAAGGAAGCGGATTTTAACCGCCAATGTTAATCCGCGCAACAGAAGTGACAGATGCTTCTGACAGGTAACCCCGACCCTTTTTCTCCTTTTGTACGTAAGCGTTCCGTCCCTATTGAGATTTATTGTGCGATTGACTATCGCAGCTGTTTTATTTTGAAAACAGAGGTCACAAATGGTTTGTTTTTGTTCAAAATATGACTTTGGATCTCAATATGGGTCAAAAATTCATCAATTACATTGCTCCCATTAACAAGAACTTTGTCGCCCTCTTGTGGCATCTTGCAAAACATGCCCAAAAATGTACTTTTGGTGAATTTGTGACAAACGAACCAAAATTAAGTAGTTTGTCAAGGGACTCCAAAAATAATGCTAACAGGATGATCGCGTAGCAATTGAAAGTCAATCCCAACTCCTTCCTTCCTCCAATCCACTCAGAATCATAAAAAGCGTCCTGAATTGAGAAGCCCACCATCCAAATCGAATCAGCCCTTCGTCATCTATCAGAGTTACCCCCCCGAAGCTGCCCGGCCAGCTCATAAAAGCATCAGTACGTTGGGCCCCCGCCACTCTTGCTTTCAACCAAAGACAAATTGTTCTGCGCGGAAAAAAAGCGCAAGCTAGAGTAGCCGCCGCACCCCTATGGGACACGTGAATCGCACGAGACGCTGCGATTTGAGAAAACAACTGACGTCTACAGTCACTGTTTATGCCAGTAAATAGCCCATGCTCATAATATATCAGCCTGAGGAAATATGATGAGCTTTTCCTCCGTGGCTCACGCCACAATGATGCTTAGATGATCCATTTAGGCCGCATCGACGGTGATGAATGATCACCGGTCCCCCCGGTTTGTCTTGCGATGACCCCGCTAAACAAACGGGGCTCTACGGAGCAACGGAATGGATAAGGATATATATTTTTGAAAAGTTGTGATCACTCCAAAAAATAATAATAGTAATCATAACCGCGGGATTCTCAAATTGTTCCCCATCCTCAGGAATTTCTCGGCTAATGCTAAGCTAATTTCACTAATGTTACAGCTTGCTATCTCATCCTCACCTCCCTGAGGATAAATAAATTGACAAATATCACCGTGAAAGGGAATCATGCGAGATGAGGAGTATAAAAAAAATCACACACGGCAAGTACAAAGCAAATATTAAGCGGCGCGTAGTAGCGCCTACGCTCCTTTGTCAATTTAAATCTGCAAATCAACATTATGTGCGCAGTGTTCATCCATATAGCAGACTGAAAAGCACTTTGTTCATATTAATGGCTCACTGACAGATAAGACTGGAAAAAAATCCCCTTTTGCACACCTTTTGCAGGAAGGAGTCGCATTTTCCCACCCCGGAGATTGCACCCGTGTGTGCAAACTGGGCAAATAGTGCTTTTATATGGCAAATAGTGCTTTTAAAGCGTCACAAAGTTGCTCAAGGAGTTTTGAGATAAAGTCAAGTTTGCTTCCTATTCTCTACAGGAGGGTTTTTTAAGTAAGCGCTAGCTAGCGGCCTGTGAAAACAAAAACAAAAAACTTTAATCGTAGTGGTTTATTCTGTTATCTTTGGCTGTTCACACTTGAACGGCTAATGAGTTTGTCCTGTTGCACATCGTTGTTTCTTCCCATTGACTTTTATGGCACCGGAGAAATGTTGATTGCTGAGGTAGAATTAAAATGTTCCGGAAAAGCCACCGACAGGGCTTGGAAAATTTTACGGCGCTTGCTTCAAAGTCTGCGTTTAAAAAAAAAAAAATAATAATAATAATTTAGAATTTTCAATTCAATCTGGCTCATTTTTGTGTGTTTGCTTATGAGCGTATTTGAATGATTGCACAATAATTGTTAAGAGATAGTCAGTCAGAGCAATCTTCGAATCCACTTACCGTCTTTTACGGCCCGCTCGTGCTTGTTTATTGGTCGCAGGGGGGTCCGCGGAGACCATCGGTTGGGATTTATGCCCAAATCAAGTTGTTTTTGACAAGGGCCTGGGGACAACATTTTTTGTCTTCCCCTCCCTCACTATTCTATTCTATAAACAGCTCGTGACTGTGGAACTATCACCACGTCTCATGGGACTCCCCCAGGACATGTACCAGGCATGAGTCTGACTCACCGCAACCTTACAAATCTCATTTTACATGCTATTTATGGGGGGAAAAAGCTTTATTTTGATGTAAGAATCATAGTGGGTGTTGCTTTAAAATAGCTTTTTTTTTTAATCGATAAAATGAGGCCCTCGCATATCTTGACCGAATTGTTGCGACATGATTTGACCCTTCCTAGCCCGACTTCTCACCACAAAAACAAGCCCCATTGTTATTGCAATGCCGCTAACGGCCGTTTTATTTATGTACAGGTAACATCTGAGTTACAACCAGGTTCGGTTTGGACAAAACGGTCGTAAGTCAAACAGTCGTAATTCGAAATCCGTTCAAAATGGCCGACGTGACGTTTACACGGCAGGATAATATGCGATATCAATCTGTTGTTTTTAAGCAACATTTTCTATTGAATACTATTATATGAGCAAAGATCACGTTTAGTATCATTTTTATCATTTTAAGTTTCATATTGTCGATTTTTATTACTGTATAACTGTACCTGTAATGTCTACAAAACTGTTTACTATGCAGTTCATTTCTAAATGTCACACTTAAAAAAAAAGCAGTGTAAAGTACTACCACGATGGTAGCTGCACTGTATAACTACTGTATTGAGTGCATTGCTGTGCAAGTGTGTGACATGCTGGCTGGCCAAAATTGTAGTACGCGTTGCCGGCTGCTTGCGCGTGACGGTGCCAGGCGTCAAATAAAAAAAAGGTCTGGCGGGCGTGGTCGTAAGTACAGGTGGTCGTAAGTACAGGTGGTCGTAACTCGGATGTTACCTGTATTTATTAATTTATTTTTACGCCAACTTTTGTGTTGGATCCCGCAAGACTTGTGCGGGAAAAATATCGCAGAGCAATAAAAAAGCAAAGCAAATAATGGATAGAGGTGCGCAATTGTGCATCGCTATCGCTGCCTTGAAGGCAAACAGACAAACACCCGCATAACGTTAAGTGCAGCTTGGCTTTTATTTTAGTGTTAGTGTGTGTTGGTTGAAACCACGAGTACTCTCCAAGCCTTTTTGAGACTTTGAAATAATGCGTGGAAAAAATGCCATTTAATAATGAAGACCGGGCAAGATGGAGCTCCTCTTCACTTCAACATAGTTCCAAAGCATTATTTTGATGCTAATATTTGCTTTTGCCTTTAAAAAAATATATAAAATCTATATATCACAGGATTAATTGCCCGCCCAAATTTGCAAATTGATGTTTAACTCATTCACTGCAAGTCACATTTATTTGGGAATATGACGTAGAGTGCCATTTGTTAGGGTTTTGTTTTTTCTTGTGCCGATAAGGCGCTGGCCAGACCTCTGGCAATGTTTTTCCCTTCCACAAGGGGGCAGCATTTCCATTTTTTCCATGTTCAGCTTCAGCTGTTGTTAAAGCGCTTTATAAACCAATATTGCATTGTATTTTGGACAGCCGCCCTCATTTCAAGTTCACATAACTCCAGACCCATAGAATTTAGGAATTAACTTGTTTTTTTTCTGACGAAAGAAGAGCGTCTAAGGTTTCTAATGATGTATTAAATAATTATGTAGTCCTAAAACTCAATATTCTGTGGGTCCTGGAATTTGAGTGACAATGACAAAAACCCTAGTACTGGCGTGGACACATTTTTGCATATCATCTGGCAGTGAATGAGTTATGTTGAGCCTCTTATCTAGCTGAGTAAAGACACCAAAATATATCAAAAGACTTCTTTTTTTTAATGATGAAGTTAAACCCACAATCCTTAATGAATTAATGCTCCCAAGCTGCGCGATGCACCGATGCGTGACTTTGTTCCCGGATGCCGGAGTAGCGGCAAAGTGAGAGGTGTGGTTTGATGTTAGTCAGCAGCACGCATCAGGTATGCACGCCTCACTATAAAAGGCGGCAAGCGGAGGAGAGGAGAAAGTCAGGGTACCACCACCAGCGGCATCATCACCAACCTCTAGAAGACTTCGTCCCCTCCAACTTAAGAAAAAAAAAGTACGTTTTTGATTTACTTTCAGAATGAATTCTATGTTTTCTCAAGAAAAATAACATGTGCCTTATTTCTATTTTAAGGTTCTTTCCATCCAGCATGTTGAAACCGTGCATGATGTTAGCCGCTCTCCTCTTGTGCTTGCTGGCGTTTTGGGGCAACCTAGCCGACGCGTACCCTCCCAAACCCGAGAGCCCGGGTAGCAACGCCTCCCCGGAGGATTGGGCCAAATACCAGGCCGCCGTCAGGCATTATGTCAACCTCATCACCAGACAGAGGTGACCGTTTGTACTTCCTTTTGTATGATTTCTTGTGAAATTTGATCAGATGGGATTTGGATGTCTTAAAAGAGACAAAATGTCTCAATATTCATTCCCAGACTCACTTTTTTTTTATTGGCTTTCATGCAAATGTATATTTCCCCCTTCTGTTTTCAGAGTTATTGGGTAGCCTTCCCAAGTGTACTGGAAATAGTTGCACTTTATTTTTTTGACAATAAATATCCCACAGAGACACATAGTAAAAAAAGAAAAAAGGCAAGATTTTATTATACAATGTTGAAAATGAATTTCATCCATCAAAAATAACCAAATGCATCACGTTCATCTCCCTTTGAGAGTACCACGACGATTATTGACTGATGTCGTGTCGTGGCTTCCTCATATTGACATCTCATAGGAGCCATTTGCGCCTGCATCCAAAAGGTTAAATGCAAAAATCTCACATTTCAGCTGGTGCCAAACATTGCGTCACCCCTCCGAGTAATAAAGCGGGAAACTGGTCGCACGAGTACACAATTTGGAGGGGGGGTAGGGGGAGGTTATTTGGTACATGCTACATTATTTATCCTCCTGCTGTGTAATTACACGAGACTGGTTTGGTCACGCAGCTTTTTCCTCTTCAGTATTGATCTCAAGAGGTTCCTGGTGACTCGGTGAGACAAGCGGTGAATTAAAATGAATTAAAAAAAAACAACTCAACTGTGTCTTATGTCTCGTCATGTAGATATGGGAAGAGGTCATCCCCCGAGCAGGTCATGGCGTGGCTGTTGTACGGCGCAGAGCCGAGCCAAGATTCTGAACCACGGTGAGAAATCAAGCTAACGACGCTTTGGGAAAATTCCAACAAGTATGATGTAAATTTCAGGCAATGTAATTTCTGCATACTGTCTTGCTGTGGTATTATGGTTCATTGCAAATTTGTAACCATTTTTTTACAACGCTATTGCATTCATCTAGCCTACTTTATGGTTTCTTTTTTTTTCCAGACAACGGGGAAAAAATGCACATCTGAACGCCCAGGCGCCCAACACTGGTTACAAAAAGGAATAAATGCTTATGTCTCTTATTTTACAGTTTGGACTATAACAGCGGTTGGTAATCGTCCCAAGAGGTGACCCCGTCCTCCTAAAGCAATCCAACAACAATCAAACGCTGAGATTTCCTGGAGGGTCAACCCACGACTAAAATATTCTGTTTCAATTTCCCAAGATCTAAGCATGTTTCTCGTTTTGTTTTGTCTGCATTGCTTCTCTTTGTACACCTTAGTTTTCTGGGCGACAGTGTAAATAATTTGTATGAGGAAACTTGACTTTGCAATAAAGGAAATAATGGCATAAAAAGTGTCGTGTCAATGCATTTTTATTGTGGGATGAGGGATATGTTGTTTAATTATTGTTTTAGAAAAAATACTAATAAAAATCAAATGTGGCCCGAAAAGTATTACACAATTAATTATCGTTTTGGGTGTAATGTCGGTTCCCCCCACTAGAGTTCGCTGTCGAAACAAAAGGCAGGTGATTTATTTCCGTTGACTGGATGTTCGGAACCACGGCAGATTCGCGTGTTGACGAACAACGACGCTTTGCATCCTCTTCGTCATCGAACCTTTTAGAATCACTTTGACGAAACGGTGCACGTTAACCCCCCAGTGTATTCTTTGTCTCCAGGCACGCTTCCCCCCCCCTCCCCAAAAAACGCGTTGCGTGGGTTGACGTTTGCAAGAACCCACCCGGATTAACCGATACCTGCAGCCGCCACCAGTACCACCGAGACGAGTGTCGTCCGCAAGCCGCTCGCGGCGACGAGGCGTCCGAATAAAGGTGAGACCCTTTACAACCGTGCATAAACGGGGGCGATCAGGCAATTTACAATGCGAATTTATTCTCATTTTATGCACGTACAGTAATTATGTTTTATTGACCCCAAAATGGCAGCTCTTCAGCAGGTAAATTCGCACACTTGTTGTTTTGTTGCATCGTTGCATCTCTGCTCGCGCGTTTTCGTAATCTTCATATCATATTGCGTCATTATTTTATAACTCATGGCGGTTCCTCGACTATAACTGGCAATATGGAAACAGATACAATATAGTAATTATGAATGTATGCAATGTTATGAGGGAGATGGTGTATGCGCATGCGCACATGCTCGACATGCACTCATGTTTTGGTGCTGGGGAGCTTTTGTTTTATATTTATATTTACGCGCCTCCCATTCGAGCAGTGGTGTGTAGACTTTTTATACCTGCTCTATAAACTATACAACTAGATTTTTCTGGCAGTAAAGATGAATATATATGCATTACATCACCTTCAATGATGTGAAGTGCCTTTTTATAGGTCAGTGTGGGCATTGTGAGCTATTTTTGCATTATTCATAACAATCGTCACCATCTCCTGAACCTCATTTGTCATTGAAATCATCCCCTTCAGGTTATTTACGTACCATACATGTTTAAAAATAGTGCAATGACGTCTAGAAAATGCTAAATATATGTATTCCGAACTCACATACACATTGAAACATCTCAGCAACTAATGGATGGTCTTGTTGGGTGAATCTACAAACTCATCTGAAGGGGGGCGAGGGGTTCTCAGCATGGCACCTTGAGCCATACTGTGCTATTCAGTATACACAGCATCCATTTTTTATTAGATGCTGCTCATAATCTACTGAGGTTACTTTAGGTATGACGACGGTATGTGGCGTCTAGTTTATTATTTGGGCATTTTGTGAAGAAAATATTGTAAATCTGATCTACTCTTTAACCAAGATAAGCGCGGTCAAATCTGCTATTAATTCCCTCCTCATTATTCTACGCCGTTTCCCTTGTTGCCATGGCAATGCACCCGAGGAGTGGGTAGTGGGGAAGGGGTAAAGGGGGTGGCTGGTGAGTAGCTGCTCACGGTTGTCTTGGATACGCCAGTTTTCCCTGTAAAGTAATGAGAGGAGTTGAACCTGCGGGAGCACGGGGTTATTTTTAGGCCTGACGCCAGCCAGGCTCCATATGTGGATTAAGACTTGTTTGGCTGCCGTCGCCGCTTTTGTGGGTGTGCGTCTTTCTTTGCACGCTGTGGGAACGCCTTCGGGCCCTTTTCATACGCACACTTGGGCGTGCCCTTGTCATCGCGCAATTCGTTTGTTTTAAGGGCTTTTTCCAGTGGTGGGCCTGCGTGGCCTTCTGTGCTGGCCTAAAAATATCGGAATCACAGACTTTAACCAATGGAGGTTCGAGTTGGCAACCCAAGGCCTGTTGGAAGGCGCTGGGAACATCAGAGTTTTCGCAAATTAGCCAATCACAGTATCACTCGCCGCTAGTGAAAAGTGCATACTGGCCAGAGCTAGCACACTGTATCTGTAGCGAGGTGCGTAAACATTATTATTATTATTATTAAGCTCCGTCGATGACCACAATCTTTGAAAAGTTTCATGTTAAATCAGGCTTCTTATATTTACGCAAATGGCGCTACGGGCCTATCGATGTCGTCATAGCAACCGGTTCACATGCCGCCTGATGTTAAATGGATCAGTTAGAATCAACGGATCGTCTCTAAGCCAAATCTTGACCGGCCTGCCCATTCACCTTCTCGTTCAATCTTTCCATCTGTTGGTAATATTATTGCCCCCCTGCACCCCCCCCCCCCCCAACAAGAGCAGGAACTCCTGGGGTGTCTATTAATAGCCCCAAAGTGAGTTAGATAGCCGTTAGCATGGGGTGGGAGCTTGTGTAGACGGGTTGTAAACACGATAGCGATGGAAGGAGTTTATCTTGCTTGAGACAGCAGCTCCATTTTGATTTTTTTTTCCCACATATCTCCCCTAACCACCCCCCACTCCCTCCCTCCCCTTTTTACAGGTGACCGAGCAAGTTTGGCGGAGTGCGCGAGGAAACAGCAAATCATAAAATGCCCGTGGCGACGTCTATTTCTGACACGGGTAAGTGCCTTTATCAACTGAAAGAAAACGTCTGTGTACGTTTCGCTTCTCATCTAAGAGGCTAAAATGTGCTGGAAATTAATGTAACGCAAGACCCTGCCTCCTAAAAATAATTAAAAATCCTCATCTATGATTCCCCCTACACCCTTTTGCACCACCTCCGTCCAGTCTCCCCCTCACAAGGAAGCCTCCAGGAAAAATTACCCACCGCCCCATTTCCCCCTTTTCCTTGTCGACCTCCCGCCCCCGTTTTCCCCCTCTCGCTTTTCTACTCATGCACACAAGCCTGTCGTCTGCATTCATTCATGCGCGGCGGAGAAGACGCCCAGTCAAGCGTAGCTCGCGCGCATTCAAGTCAAGAGCAGGTGGAAGAGGGAGGGAATAGATGGTAGGCGGGGGAGGATAGCCCACCACCACCACCACCAAACCTCTCTTACGCACAGTTTATTGTCGCCCGTGTATGTGCGCGAGCACTCCGTCGTGAGGTGTAGGTTGGTCACCATGGCCGGTAGCCTGTTTGCAAGACTTTCTCTTGAGGAGGGGGGCTCCGCCTTTTCCCTGGAGGGACTGGAAATGAAGCTCGGGGGGGAAGGTAAGCAGCGCACTTAAGAAAGGCTCGAGCGGCGGATGTCAGGATGGTCAGCGGGAGCCGTTGTGTCTTTTTGTCATCGCGTTCGATGCCCAAACGAGTGCCACCGTGGAGACATAAAGTGGGATAAAGTTAGCTTTTTGTTACACTACTACATTCCTTGACTTTATATGATGATAAACACGAAACGAACGAGCACCTCATTAAGTCCGAAATGACTCATGGGGTGACTCAAGCCACAATCAAATGTTTTCGCCTCTCTCGAACAACCATCTTCACCAACCCCCTCCCTCCAAAAAAAGATCCTTGAGCGCAGAAGGCCCCCTTGCAATTAGTAACTCAATTTCCTTTTAAATGATCTGGCGAGGGGGGGGGGCGTGTCACCCATGATCAAGGTCATTGGCTTCTGTCGCTCCTTTTATTGCCCCGTCTGCCTTCCATCTCATCTCTGTGACATTTTTTTTTTTTTTACTTAGACAGACCCAATCTCACTTTCGGCCATTTTGCTGTCCAACTAATTTCCCGTCTTGTTTCTCCGTCCTCCCGCGTAGTCATGCATCAGACTTTGGACACGCTGAGCGACAGCGTCAGCTCGACGACGGCCAACGACCTGGACCTCATCTTCCTCAAAGGCATCATGGAGAGCCCCGTGGTGAGCGTAAAAAATCATCATTTCAATCAACCGGGCATGTTTCATTTCTTTTCACTATTTCCAGAATAATCCTTTTTTTTTCTTCTCATCCAAACTACAGGCTCACGATCACTTTGAGGAGCCCAAGCTGGAGGCGGTGAGGGAGAACAACGTGGAGCTGGTGCAGGACATCGTCAAGGAACTCGGCCTTCTGGCGCCAAAGAGCCAAGCCGCCGACGAGCTGCTCTGCATCCTGAAGGAGCCTCATTTTCAGGTCTTAAATCTCATCGATCGTGTTTATTTATTTATTGTGATCCTCAACCTTTCCCTTTTGTCCTTCTAAAGTCTCTGCTGGAGACTCATGATTCCGTGGCTTCCAAAAACTACGAAACTCCTCCCCCAAGTCCCTGCGCTTTCATGGACGCCGCCCTCAATAACCAACCCGTGCCTCCTGACGCCGTGAGGATGGTGGGCATCCGTAAGGTCTCTGGTGAGCATCTGGTAAGTGGATCTTCAAGGAAAAATATTTGTTAAAAATGCTTTTTTTTTAGTGGCTGTTTCATAGAAGAATGGAAAAATAATGATTCCACCCCGTGACAGGATTTTTTTTAGCTTCATGATCAATACATGGTGTCAATGACAAGTATAATAATTGTCTGAAAATAATGTCATTCTCACACAGCTGAGATTCACTTAAAATTATATTTGTATTTTATTTAATTATTGATTTATTAATTTTTTGGGGCTGCCCTATATAAAAAAATGCAGTCGTTGGTGTTTTTTAATTTTATTTTTTATTTTATTTTATTTATATTGAATCTTTATTTCATTTTATTTGTATTTTATCTTTATTTTATTATAATTTTTATTTTATTTCTATTTTATGTATTTTCTTTAATTTGTATTTTATTTGTATTTTCTTGGTATTTTATTGTATTTTTATTTTTATATTTATATTTTATGTGTATTTTTTATTTGTATTTTATTTAAATTTTATTTTATTTTATTGTATTATATCTTATTATATTGTATTATTTTATTTTATTAATGAAATTGGGACTTTTTTGTGCGGCCCTATATAAAAAAAAATAATTCAGTCAATGGTGTCAAGGATATGATAGCGAAAAAATATATATATTTTTTTAATGTTTTAATAACATAAAGGAACCATCATTAGTCTGTTATATCATAAAGGACATTCTGGTATTTATTTAAACTATAACAGTTTGCCTTTCCAGGAAAAAAAAGAGACAAAGTTGACCAGTTTGCTTACACGCCCGTGTGTCAAGGGCGTGACCTTTCGCGTGGAGAGCGGCGAGCTGGTGATCGCCAGGATCCTCCACGGCGGCATGATTGACCAGCAAGGTTTGCTCCACGTGGGCGACATCATCAAGGAGGTGAACGGCAAAGAGGTGGGCAACGATCCCAAAGTCCTGCAGGAGATGCTCAAGGAGGCCAGCGGAAGCGTGGTGCTCAAGATCTTGCCAAGCTACCAGGAACCGCACACGCCCAGACAGGTCGGTGCAGGACTGCCATTCCACCAGTTTTTTTGTTAGCTCAACAAAAACAGTAGATGAGTCCAATTGTAAGTCTTCCAAAAGGGTGAAATCTACTCATCAGCTTCGTATTTTGGCTAATTACAATCTCGGTCCCATCTGGTGAGCTCACAGGCCACTAAAATGCATGCATAGAGCAGTATGTGTGTGTGTGTGTGTTTTGTTTTTAATGATCAAACATCATCCAAGTATGAGAAAAGGCATCAACCGCAGAAGGGGGAGGGAACGGTTTCCATGGCTACGTCTCTCTCTTTTTCTCTCTCTCTGTGTTATTGTCCTGCCTTTTGAAAATGGCGGTGATGTGCATTTAACTCACTCACTGCCAGACAATGTGCAAAAAAAAAATGTATCCACTCCAGTGCCAGGGTTTTTGTCATTTTCACTCCAATTCCAGGACCCACGGAATCTTGAGTTTTAGGACTACATAAACATTTAATTTAGTGTAACAAAACCTTAGACTCTCCGCTTTCATCAGAAGAAAGAGTTAATTCCTAAATTATATTGGGGCTGGAGTTATATGAGCTTGAAATGGGGGCGGTTGTACAAAATGCAATAAATACATATTGGTTCATAGAGCGCTTTAACAGCAGCTAAAGCAAGAAAAACCCAAACTATATGTCTCTCCGTTTCCAGGCTTTTGTCAAATGCCACTTTGACTACGACCCATCCCAGGACAACCTGATTCCGTGCAAAGAAGCGGGACTGAGCTTCTGCAGCGGAGACATTCTGCAGATATTCAACCAGGAAGATCTGAACTGGTGGCAGGTCATTACAGCCTCCCGCCTACAGTAAACACGCACAGGCTTGTACACACACAGCAAAAAGCCAACATGGCGCCTGAGCCGTTGCTCATCTTGTGTCTCTCTCAGGCCTGCCACATCAAGGGAGGCAGCGCCGGTTTGATTCCAAGTCAACTCCTCGAGGAGAAGAGGAAAGCGTTTGTGAAAAAGGATCTGGAGCTTGTCACCACAGGTACGACGATGACCTCAGACGACGACGCCATTTTTGTTAATTATGCACATTTGACACCCCCCCGCCCCGTGTCGAATTAAAAAGCCGCCTGGAACAAAGACAGCATCTGTTCCGCTCGCTCTGCATCACGCATGACATGAGCACTATGAGCCCCGAGTGTCAAATTGGTTGCCATATTAAATCGGTAGAGCCAATTTTTATTTATTTATTCACCTATTTACTTTTTAAGGGGGTCTCCCTTGGATTTATGGCCATTTAATTCCATCGAAAGACAACAAAAGCCTGTCACACAAAGGCGCTTTTTCCAGAAGCCTTCGGATGCTGCCGTCTAGTGGCCACATCCGCACACTACATCCAATTCTAATCACTCCCATCGATCGAAAATCAAAACAATATCGACTTTTTTCTGTTTTGGGTTTCTCGCAGGTCCTCTGTGTGGCGGAGTAGGTGGCAAGAAAAAGAAAAAGATGATGTATTTAACCACCAAGAATGCAGGTACCTCAGTCGGATATTTAGCATCATAATCTAGCTAGCTATTAGTAGTCTGGATGGCTGTCTAGCTATCTAGCTAACTATATATTAGCTAGCTAGCTAGCTTTCTATCTGAGTTACTTCCGGGTTGAGTGAATGCTGGCGCGTGTGGTCGCTATCTATTAGCGATTTAGCTGGCTGGCTAGCTATTTAGCTAACTATCTAGTAGCTATCTATTAGCTAGCTATATTTCTATCTATTTGAGTTACTTCCGGGTTGAGTGAATGCTGGCGCGTGTGGCTGCCGCTGCTCACCCACAGAAAAACTTATCCAGTGACTGTAAAGCGGCCTTGAGAGTTTTGAAAGGCGCTTAGAAATTAAATGTATTATTATTATTAATTGATAATCAATTCATATCTTGGATTGTACGGCGAACAATATGCTAATGATGCTTCTATGCTATGCTAACAATGCTTCCATGCCATATTGTAATTGGATTGGATGTACCTTTTTCGTCTCGCGGTGGAGAAATTTACATTTCACAGCAGCAGAGTTATAAAAGGAAGAGGAAAGGAAAGAAAGAAGTAGAAAAAACAAAATACAGGAGCTGCTGGAAAGGCAGCCTCGCGGCGCCATCTTGAAGTAAAAAAAAAAAACAACAAAATAACATGACAACACAAAGAAACAGAGAGTCATTCATTCTTCAACAATTGCTGTACCCTCTTTGTGACATGAAGCAATTGCTATTGAATGTTTTTCCATCGCCAGAATTTGATCGTCACGAGCTGCGGATCTACGAGGAAGTGGCCAAGGTGCCCCCTTTCAGAAGGAAGACGCTGGTCCTGATCGGGGCGCAGGGGGTCGGCCGCCGCAGTCTCAAGAACAAGCTGCTGGTGTTGGACCCCCAACGCTACGGCACCACCATCCCATGTGAGCGCGACGGCGTACGAAAACCGTGCGGCGAGTGTCCAACTTTTTTTTTGTGTGTCTCCCAAGTCACCAGCAGAAAACCAAAAGTGGACGAAAGAGACGGTCAGATGTATTCGTTCATGACGCGCGGCGAAATGGAGTGCGACATCAAAAATGGCCGCTTCCTGGAACACGGCGAATACGACGGCAACTTGTACGGCACCAAGATCAACTCCATCCATGAGGTGACGGAAACGGGCAAGATTTGCATCCTGGATGTCAACCCTCAAGTAAGGAAAATTGGGAAGCGTTTCGGGAGGAAGGGGTCGGGGGCTCTGGTTGAACTTTGACCTTTAACTCATTCACTGCCAGATGATGTGCAAAAATGTGGCCACCCACAGAATATTGAGTTTTAGGATGACATAAACAATCAATAAAGCATTAGAAACCTTAGACTCTCTTCTTTCATCAGAAAAAAAATAGTTAATTCCTAAGTTATATGGGTCTTGAGTTATATGACCTTGAAATGGGGGTGGTTGTCTAAAGTACAATGCAATATTGGTTTATATAGCACTTTAGCAACAGCTGAAGCTGGAACAAAGCGCTAACATGGCCAAAAGGGAAAAAAACATTGCCAGAGGCCATGGCCAGTGCTTTATCGGCAACCAAGCATGAAAAAAAAAAAAAAAAAACGAACGAATTCGAGAATGGCGCTCTGTCATATTTTCAATTCCTGAAAAAAATTGTGGATGGCAATGAATGAGTTAACATATTTTTTTAATCATAATAATACATTTCATTTCTAAGCGCCTTTCAAAACTCTCAAGGTCACTTTACAGTTACAGGATCAGTTTTTCTGTGGGTTAGCAGTGGCAGCCATACGCGCCAGCGTTCATTCAACCCAGAAGTAACCCAAATGGAATACTAAGACAAATAGATAGAAAGCTAGATAGCAAGCCAATATATAGCTAATAGCTAGCCAGCTAGATAGATAGCTAATAGATAGCTAGATAGCTAGCAAGCCAGCCAGATAGCTAATAGATAGCTAGATAGGTAATAGATAGCCAGCTAGCTAGCTAATAGATAGCTAATAGCCAGCCAGATAGCTAATAGATAGCCAGCTAGCTAGCTAATTGGATTGGATTGGATTGGATTTGCCTTTATTAGTCTCACAGTGGAGAAATCTACATAGATAATAATAATATCCAGCCAGCCAGATAGCTAATAGATAGCCAGCTAGCTATCTAATAGATAGCCATCTAGCTAGCTAATAGATAGCCTTAGGAGTGACATGCCACTGCTATGAAGTTAGCCAATCCTCCATTTTTCCATCTAAATTAACGTCAGTCTTCAACCCGGCGCGTTTCCTCAAGGCCCTCAAAGTCCTGCGGACGTCGGAGTTCCTGCCCTACGTGGTGTTCATCGAGGCGCCCGATTTCGAGGTCCTCAAAGCCATGAACCGATCGGCGATCGAATCCGGCGTGGTCACCAAGCAACTCACGGTGAGCCGCCGCAAGACCTTTTGTTTTGAAAAAGCGTCCCGATGTCGACGTTGACGCTCGCCGTCCTCCCGTCAGGACTCGGAGCTCAAGAGGACGGTGGACGAGAGCGAGCGCATCAAGAGGGCCTACGGACATTATTTTGACCTCTGCGTCGTCAACGACGGGTTGGAAGCCACATTTCGCAGCGTGAGAGCCGCCATGGAGAAACTATTCAATGAGCAGCAGTGGGTGCCCGTCAGCTGGGTCTTTTGAGTTTCGCAGCCGGAGAACGTGGGACTATTTTCTTTGGCGCCTGCGACCGTGCCAGGGGGTGGTTAGGCGCAGTTGGCAGAAATGTCGGCTGATGTCGTTGGTGTTCTACTTTGTCATCAGTCTATGGGTATTGAAACGCTTTTAGAGTCGGCGCTCGGATTTTTTTTTTTTTTTTTCGTGGAAACAAGACGTCTAGTGTAGGGATGGCCATTATTTGGCCTGTTGTATTGAGACTGATTGTCGTTGACGGTGTAGTAGCCCCGCCCCCTTTGATATTTCTTCTTTCGGTGTCTTTTAGGGGTGATAGGGAAGCAAAAATCTGCCTCCCCACTCAAAAAAATGTTGACCATTACCACAATGGCCGCAAAGCATGACGATGGTGTGTTGAAATGAAGCTCCTAACCCTCATTCCAACAATAAATGAGCAAATACAGGTGACATCCGACTTACGACCAAGTTCCGTTCCGACCAAGTGGTCGTAAGTCGAAATGGTTGTAAGTCGATATAAGCAAGAACTTCCATCTACTACAACATTAGTAGTCTCTTCTAAAAAAAGTGATTGGGCACCATCAATGTCAAGAATCAGAGCTATCTATTAGCCATCTATCTATCTATATGAGTTACCGCCGGGTTGAGTGAACGCTGGCGCGTGTGGCTGCCGCTGCTCACCCACAGTAAAACTTATCCTGTGACTGTAAAGTGACCCTGAGAGTTTTGAGAGGCTCTAAGAAATTTAATGTATTATTATTATAAAATGTTGAATAGAGAGTCGGAGACTAAATGACTTGCAAACTCCTCCCCTCTGGTACCATCACGCAGTCGATTGCTGTGCAAGAGTGAGATGCTGGCTGGCCAAAAATGTCGTACACGTTGCCGGCCTGCTAGCGGTTTGCGGTGCCAGGCGTAGAATTTTTTTTTTTAAATAGGGTCTGGAGGTTGTGGTCGTAAGTATGGGTGGTCGTAAGTCGAGCTGGTTGTAAGTTTGATGTTTCCTGTATATAACATACGGCACTTGTTATATTTTTGTGTTCTGTTACAGGCACTAGTCCTTATTTGGGACGTACCAGCAGCTGCCCTGATAAATCCTTTTTTTTTTTGCCTTAATTCGCTTCAAAAAGCCAAGGAGTCAAAGGTCATTTTAACACCCGTTCCGACAATAATCGCAACCTATTTATTTTTACCTTTGACTCGTCAGAAGTGTATTGTAATAAAGGCAATGCTGTCACTCGAAGACTTCGTCTAAGTCTTTTTTGACGTATATCAAAGAACATAACGGCACATTGCTCGTGGTGTCCATGGCTGACTGGTTAAGGCAATGGACTCCAGATGCCAAGGTGCTGGGTTCAATCCCACAAGTCCAACGCCTACTTTTTGTTCAATTAATGGCCTACAGAATAAGACTTGGGGACCGGCGAGCTATTTATTGACCAAATGCACCATCCCAATCGATAAGCCTGCTTGCTGTTCACTTCATCCAGGGTGAAGCAACTGCCTGTTTGCGGTCCTTCTCTACTCCAACGCACCTGATTAAAGTGTGAGCACCTGTTGAGGCAAGTTCATTTGAATCGGGTGTGAAGGAGACGGGGCGGGGGTCCTAAAACGGATCTTGGGGAAGCGGTTTCTAACCCAGAACTTACACTTTTGCGAAGATCATTGGCTGAGGTAAGTGGGCTCACTGTCATTTTCTTTCCTTCAATCAGGTGTGTCATTTGGGAAAGTGCAACATGACCAACCGCGTCACCATCTTAGAGTATAGTACAGTATAGGCATTTTTGGCACAAAAAAAACACCATGTATAGTAAGGCGTTTTTAGCCCAAAAAAACGACCATGTATAGTAAGGCATTTTTAGCTGAAAAAAACAACCATGTATAGCAAGGCGTTTTAGGCTCGAAAAAAACGACCAGGTATAGTAAGGCCTTTTTGGCCCCAAAAACGACCATGTATAGTAAGGCATTTTTAGCTCGAAAAAAACAACCCAAAAAAACGACCATGTATAGTAAGTCGTTTTTAGCTCGAAAAAAACGACCAGGTATAGTAAGGTATTTTTGGCCGAAAAAAACAACCATGTATAGTAAGGCATTTTTAGCCCCAAAAAAACCACCATGTATAGTAAGGCGTTTTTAGCTCGAAAAAAACAACCATGTATAGTAAGGTATTTTTGGCCGAAAAAAACAACCATGTATAGTAAGGCATTTTTAGCCCCAAAAAAACCACCATGTATAGTAAGGTATTTTTGGCCGAAAAAAACAACCATGTATAGTAAGGCATTTTTAGCCCCAAAAAAACCACCATGTATAGTAAGGCGTTTTTGGCTGAAAAAAACGACAATTTTTGGCGATGTTGATTGCTGCCCATGACAAATAAAAAATATCTCAAATACAATTTCCATGTTTCTGTCTGCATTTCAGTTTATTTATACTTCGCCAATTACACAATGGGGGTCACAGAATCTGCACACATGAGACATGTAGGACCTGATGGCAAAATATGGAATGGCATTGCACACCTGCTCGAACTTCAAGTCACGGCACCGAGAACTTGATACCAAGCCTTTGTTCGACTTCCTGTGGATGATGCTACTCCGTAAGACCACCGATTAAAATTGGCTGAAAAGCTCAACTGCAATGGTTGAGTGGTCTAAAAATTTGGTTGCAGTTTTGCCGACTCGGGTTCGATCCTCGTTCTCACCCACGTGTGACAAATGTAGACGACGAGAAAAGAGGATTTGAACAGGAGTCACCTGAATCGCAAGTTTAGTCTTAAGCCACTCAACCAACTTGGATCTGAAAATGTTCTGTTTAGAAGTTACATTTATTGGCATAAACCGAGTTTGTGCTCTTGACTACCGTTCATAATTCATAAAAAAATTTGACTGCAATGGTTGAGTGGTCTAAAAGTTTAGTTGCGGTCTGGCCATCTCTGGTTCGAATCCCGCTGTTACCTGCCAAGGTGTGCATAAATTCAGCCGATCAGACGGGCCTCGAACAGTAGTCGCCTGGACGACAAGTTGAGTCTTAGTACACTTGACCAGCTTGGATCTGGAAACCTATCATTTGGAAGTTGTATTTATTGGAATTAACTATGTCAGTGCTCATGACTACCGATGAAGATTCCCAATAAAACTTGTCGGCAATAGTCGAGTGGTCGAAAACTTTGGTTCCGGTCCAGATGACTCCGGTTCGATCCCCGCCCTCACCTGCACTTGTGTGCATAAATTCAGGTGAGCAGAAAAGGGGACTCGAACACAAGTCACCTGGACCGCAAGTATAGTCTTAGATCACTCGGCTAACTCTGATTTGGAATGCTTCCATTTGGATGTCATATTTGTCCGTTTATCTAATACCTACTAAAATTGGTGACACGGTGTGGACTAGTGAAATATGAATTACAGGACGGAAGTTGCTAGAGCAGTTAGCCCGATGGTTAAGGTCCTGCGTTGCGGTCCATTTGGACCGTGTTCCAATTTAACCACAAGCGCTCATATTTAACCCACTTTTATTGTCAGATTCTTTCTACAGGTCTTTTTTTCTTCTTTTTTTTTAATTAATCACGTGACGTTTGACGTAATCAACGAATACGTATTTAAGCTGCGACAAATTGAACATTCATTCTCTTTCCCTCCACGATGACGACCGACTGCACGTCCACAGCACCACCGCAAGACGACCTCAAGGTATGACAAAGTGCACGTTTTAACTTTCTTTTTTTTTGGCTTGCAATTGCTCGTTTTTGAAACTTTTAACTTTTTAATCCTTTTCAGGCTTTGCAACTCTTCCACGGTAAGTCGCTTGCAATATTAAGTGCAAAAATGTTTGATTAAACTAACACTCGTTTTGCAATTTTCTTTTTCTTTTCCAGCGTGCAGAGAAGCTAAAGTGCTCGCGTTTGACAAACGGAACGTTTAAGGTTTCTTTTCCGGCTTTTTAATCGATCAATTTTTAACGTTTTTCACGTTTTCAGGCTTTTAAACTCTTCCACGGTAAGTCGCCTGCACGTTTAAACGGCAAAATGTTCGATTGAACTAACTCGTTTTTCTATGTATTTTTTTTTTTTTTTTCAGCGTGCACAGAAGGTAAGTTACTCGCGTTTGCGAAACGCCGCGTTTTTGGTTCTTTTTACTCGATGTAACTTTTTCTAATTTAACATTCCTTCGCGTTTTCAGTCTGTTAAAAGCTACAAAAGGTAAGTCGCCTGCTATTTTAATTGCACTATGTTCGTTATTTCTTTCCCCTTTTCAGTGTACAGAAAAGGTAAGTGGCCAGCGTTTGTATTTCTACATTTTAGACGAGATTCTGTTTTTACAGTGTTGTAATTGTGTCATTTCTGTCCACAGGCTGGCAGCTCTAAAAAAGGCTATTGGTGACTATTTTATTTTTAGTGTGAGGTGCACTGTTTAAATGTGCTTACCATAGTTTACGTTGCTAACTATTTTTTTTTTTTTCTTTTTCAGTCCACCCGTTATGCTGCAGTCCACTGCCGACATGTCCAGCTCGACCTGTCACTGGTGAGACAAAAACACTCCAACGAATACATCTCATAAATCATGTTTTAATTTAATTTCAGAACATAAGGAGGAGATACAGGAGGCTTCAGACGGTGACATTCTCCTGGACATAATTGGAGGAAGGTAAGTACACCGGAAATGACGCGTATTCACGCTTACTAACATCATTTTTGTGTGTGCGCAGGTGAGGCGGCATCTCGACTTGATCCAGAGTAACAAGACGACAGTGAATGGAGGTGTTGCAGTGTCTCCTGGGGTTGAGGAGGAAAAAAAGCAAAATGGCACGAATGAATATTTTGCAACACATTTCTCTTTTACACCCCCCCCCCCCCCAAAAGTTGCACCGGGACAATTTTTTTACCGCATAAAAGCATTCTGTGCACTTACACTCAATTTGTTTTTCCTTCTTCTCAGGTGGTGACAAAAGGATCTGTTGGACCTGCAGAAGCGGAATTGGCAGCAACTCTGATAAGGCCGGAAAGACTCAAGTGACGTCGACCTTTTTCGACACTCGTGTTTCTGTAGGAAAAGAGACTAAAAGTGTGGGTTTTTTTTTCCCTCTTAGGTGGTGATCAACAATTGTTGAGATGAAGACCATCGTAGCCGCCATGACGCTTGCTGTTAATCTTTCAAGTTTGACCCACATTAAAAATAAATTGAATAAAAAGCTTGACTGGAGCATTGCATACCTAATTTTTTTTCTTCTCCTTTCCAACTAGGTGGATTGTTAACGTTGGTGCTGGAAACTGGAACCTCCATCGGCAAAGACGACTTCCTTTTTCAGCCAGTGATGCTTCGGGTGACTGCTGGTGGTCGAGCCAACATGGTGCCGTGACAGTTCTGTAAAATGGTCCAAGATGCAAACGTTTTTCTTTTTTTTTCTCCCCCTTTTTAGACTACTGAGAAGCTTCCGGTCAAAGTGCCACGCTGAACTCTGCACCCCCGCCACCAAGATGGCGCACCTGCCGGGCAAAGTAAAATTGGACATTGCAAGTGAGATATTTCAAGCGTGCCCACGTTCAAATGACATTTCCACCATGCAACTTAACTTTTTCTTCAAGGTCCGATGAAGTCCCACGTCCTCGTCCTCACTGGTGGGTCTCATCTTGTCTCAAAATGGCTGCATCGGAAATGCTCTTGAAGCCAGTTGATGTCCATTTTTTTTCCCAGGTCCACTTGAACAGGCAGAGAGTCGTTTGACGTCATCGACTTGAAGAGGCTCAGACGAGCGATGTGGCGTCAACCTCTCAGATGGTGAGTTTGCTCACAACTGACAATGTCTTTTCGTTTCAGGTCTGCTGCCTCAGGCTGACTTCACCAAAAGCAGAAGGCTGAAATGGCATCACACTTTTAGGTGAGTGTTTTTTAAACACTTTTTTTTTTTTTTTTAACTTGTTTTTTTTAAATTTTTTTTCTTACTTCGAAGGTCTTTGTCTGCACGAGAAGTGGACTTGCCTCTAACTCCTGGATGTCTTTCCCCTTGGATCAACACACCCGTCCCACGATCGACCGACCACTTTGCTGCCCGGCAACAAGCCATCCAACATTGTAATTTTTTTCTTCTTTGTGATTGTTTACTCTGCAAAATAAAGCTTGATTAAAACACTCCATTCTTAAACACATTACAGCTTTTAAAAATAAACATAAAAAAAAAAAAAAACAATTTTCTAAATTTTTTTTTTCAAAATTTTTTTTTTTCAAAAATTTTTTTTCAATTTTTTTTTTTTTTTTTTTTTTTCAAAAAAATTTTTTTCAAAATTTTTTTTTCAAAAATTTTTTTTTCAAAAAATTTTTTTTTTCCAAATTTTTTTTTCAGGGCAAAAATCTGAAAAAGTGGGCGTGGCCTGTCTGGAATGGACGCTACTGATTGGCTGATAGCAGTGAAAGTGGGCGGAGCATTATGAAAGCGGGCTCTGATAGGTGGAAAGGTAGGCGGGTCTATGTAAATGAGGTCCCTCCTGATTGGTTGGCATGAATTAAGGCGTGGCTATGTAAATTCTGACCAATCAGAGCAGAGTATCATTTTTGGACTTAGAAAAACCGTAAAAGTGGGCGTGGTCATGCAAATGCAGCGGTTTTGATTGGCTATGCAAATGAGGCCCTCGACTGTGATTGGTGGTTTGGGAATTGGGCGGGGTTTGGGGCGGGCATTGCAGCATTTTTCAAAATTTTTCTAAGTCCCACTCATTTCTTCAAAATTTTTCTAAGTCCCACCTGAGATTCAAGGTTAGAGGTGCAATTAAGTCACTTTTGACAGTCATATCACTGTTTCGGTGGTATTTAAGTGCAGCATTTTTCAAAAATGTTCCGAGTCCCACCTAAGATTCAAGGTTAGAGGTGCACTTTAGTCACTCTTGACAGTCATATCACTGTTTCCATGGGTTTAACATGCAGAATTTTTCTACATTTTTCTTAGTCCCATCTAATATTCAAGGTTAGAGGTGCACGTTCGCTACTCCAGACAGTGGTTACACTGTTCTGGTGGCTTTCACATGGCCTGTGCATTGAAGCATTTCTTAAAATTTCTAAGTCCCACTCAAATCTTCAGGTCAGAGGTGCACTTCAATCACTATCGACAGTCATATCACTGTTTCTAAGGTTTAACATGACGTGTGCATTGAAGCATTTCCAAAATTTGTCTAAGTCCCACCTGAGATTCAAGGTTAGAGTCACTCTCGACAGTCATATCAGTGTTGCCATGGGTTTAACATGCAGCTTTTTCAAAAAATTTCTAGAGTCCCACCTAAGATTCAATGTTAGAGGTGCACTTCAGTCACTCTCGACAGTCATCTGACTGTTGCACTGGGTTTAACATGCAGCATTTTTCAAAAATGTTCTAAGTCCCACCTGAGACTCAAGGTCAGAGGTGCATTCTTGTCACTCCAGACAGTGGTTACACTGTTCTAGTGGCTTTCACATGGTCTGTGCATTGAAGCATTTTCAAATTATTTCCAAGTCCCACTCGCTTCTTCAAAAATTTTCTAAGTACCATTTGAGATTCAAGGTCAGAGGTGCACTTTTGTCACTCTCGACAGTCATATCACTGTTGCCATGGGTTTAACATGCAGCTTTTTCAAAAAATTTCTAAGTCCCACCTAAGATTCAAGGTTAGAGGTGCACTTCAGTCACTCTCGACAGTCATATACTGTTGCCATGGGTTTAACATGACTTGTGCATTGCAGCTTTTTCAAAAATTTTCCAAGTTCCACTGGTTTTGTCCATTTTTTTCAAAGTCCCACCTGAGTCGTAAGGGCATAGGTGCCCTTTCGTCACTCCAAACTGTCCTTTCACTGTCCCCGTGGCGTTCACATTGCAGTATTTTTCTAAGTCCCTCACGATAACGCATCAAAGGCTGAGTGAGTTGAGGATGGATTCCTTGTGTGTTCTACATACTTGGCAATAAAGATGATTCTGATTCTGATTCTGATTTAGTCACATAAAGACAAAGACTGGAATTCAAGTTGAACCATTTTTTATTGGACAGAAAAACTAACATGACAACATGAAAGCATTTTACCAGTCAATGTTCAGGTGGCACAAACACTGACGACAGGCCCGAGATGGGGGCTTGCGCTTGATCAGCTCATGTGCGATGTCACTGACATCTCATGAGACACCAAGGCAAACATGAGCACGTCCGACTTCTCTCACTGAACATAAGCAAAGTGCTCTGTGCTCCACAACAACATGATTACACTCTTCTGTTTAAGTTTTTAAATGTTGGTATTTTTTTTTTTAATTACAATAAAGTGGCTCAAGTTGGTCATATGTGTATGTGTGCATAGATAGATTAGAGATTGAGAGATATAGAGAAAGCTATGAAGATACAGAGAGAGATAGATGGATAGATAGACAGACAGAGACAGATAGATAAATACAGACAGATAGATACAGATACGTCTGTGTAAGCTCTCAGTCGTGCTGGAGTGGTCCATCGATGAAAACGTTTCTTCAGCCGTCATCTGTACTTCTTTGAAAGAAGAGTAGAGAAAGTACAAAGAAGTACAGATGACGGCTGAAGAAACCTTTTCATCGATAGATACAGATAGACAGATAGATAAATACAGATGACAATAGATTGATAGATAGATGCACACAGACACATTTTTAAACTAACTTGGTCCACCTCAATGATAAAATGACTGAAAGTTTTGAAAGGCGCTTATAAATCAAATGTATTATTATTATTATTATTATTATTATTATTATTATTATTATTATTATTATTATTATTATTATTACTACTGTTGTGCAGTGCACGTAGCACAAGTTCAAGTCGAGTGAGAGACGAGCACACTCATCTCCACCTTGTGGTGCAACACGACATGAGCTCTTCAAGCACACCGCACTGCTAAGTACTTACACGTGTCTAATGCAGGTTGGCGTCCCTTCCGCATGGCCTCCGAGTCTGGCAGCTGGTACCTTTTGCTCACGAGCCTCTTCAATCTGGTCAAATGAGGAAAAAAACAAAAGTGGTAAGTCACAATTGTTTTGTCCATGAAAAAATGTCGTTTCTTTTCAATTTGAATCGTTTTTCATGATGTTGTACTTTGACACATCTATAGTACAATGAGCAACCGCCTTTCAATCAAAATCTGCGTAACTATTCATAGTTGAGCAGTTTAGACGTTTACGAATTCTACCGGACGAAGATCTCGTATTGTGTTTTTCGTTGGTGAAAAAACTCACGGATGCATTTCTGTGAATAGTTTGTGGACTAATCTGCCCTCGCGTGAATCGTATCTTTGTTGTGGAAAACATCAAAAACAACAATATTCGAGTCAAACGCTGATTGATTGACAGCTAGGGGCGACTCGTTGGCGTGCCGAATAACTATCGCAACGTATCGTAATCGTACTCCGAAGTTCCCCACATAAACGCGCTCGCGGATAAATGACAAATAGTCAGTTTAAAAAGTTAAAATAACTCACCGAGGACTTGTTTTGTTGCTAGCGGAAGTAGCTGCTCTTTGAAGCGGATGTGGTACCGTCCCCTCTTGTGTTGCTGCTTCTTCTTCGTCTTGTTGTTATTGGATTGGATCGGATCCAACCGCGCATATCGCCCTCTACTGGCCTGGTAGCCACAAAGCCATCTGGCAAGAAACTTATTTTCCATTTTCCCTTCCTGGGTCGCCGCATCGAATCTGTGTCCTCCACCTTCAGAGATTTGATTCGCATGTTTGTGTTTGTGTTGCTCTTTGGCAAATTCGTCGAGTAAACGTATTCCTTTAATATTTGTCTTATTGCAAGATAAATATTTGTTCCATCGATCTCGATGTAATTTCTTCATTTGTCCAAAGAAGGGTGCAAAATTCTACATCGATCTCGATATAATTCTGTTATTTAGAGGGAAGAGGAGTGACTATATCGGGAGAAGGATGCCGAGCCTTGAACTGCCAGGCAGAAGATCGAGAGAAAGACCAAAAGAGGTTTATGGATGTTGTCAAATAGGACATGAAGGTCGCTGGTGTGAGAGAAGAAGATGCACAAAACCGGGTTAGAAGGAGGACACTGATTTGCCGTCGCGACCCCTCAAGGGAAAAAACGAAAGGAAAAGTCGAAGACTTCTAAAGATGTGGAATTTGCGCCGTCTGGCGGACAAATATTAAAATTACATCGAGATCGATGGAACGAATAATTATCTTTAAATTAGACAAATATTAGAATAAAAAAAATACTGGACAGTTTCACCTAAGAGCACTAATCATGTTGTTCAAAAGACAGATAGATATAAATTGTGGCAGTGAAGTGGGTCACGAGAAATAAAGCTTTATATAAAACCAGGTAGAATTTCATGTATTAAGCCTTATATGAAAAGTAGATTTTTTTTAAATGTGGAAAAGGCGAAGCTGAACTCAAAATTAGAATTAGAAATACACGATAAGAGAGTAAGTTTTTTTTCTAAAGTCATTACAATCATGACTTGTTCTTTGGTATTGAATCTATCTTTTTTTCTGCTCCCCTCATTACAGCAAACAACTTGCGCTTTCTGACGGACAAATACTGAAATTACATCTAGATCTAGCTCATGTATTTTGTTTTTCTACTTTCATTCCTTTCATCACTTTGCTGCTGTGAAATGTAAATTTCTCCACTGTGAGACTAATAAAGGCATATCCAATCCAATCCAATCCAATCAATGGGGAATTTCTGGCAGACAAATAACAAAACTACATCTCGTTTGATGGGGATTAAGCGCCGTCTTGCGGACAAATACAGAAATTACATCGATATACATGGAACAAACAATTATCTTTAAATTCAACAAATAAAAGAAAAAAAATACTGGACAAATTGACCAAAGACCACCAACCATGTTGTTCAAAAGACAAATAAATATAAATTGTGTCAGGAAAGCAGTTTCCGTTAAATAAAACTATGTGTAAAACCAGGTAGAATTAAATGTATAAAACGACAAATTGTTTAAATGCAGAAAAGTTGAAGCTGAACTGCAAATTAGAAATTTGAAATACTGTACACAATGTCAGAGTGAGGATTTTTTTTTAATGGTCAAGTCATTTCAATCATTACTTGTTCTTTGGTATTGAAACGGTCGATTTTCTGCTCTCCTCTCATCACAGCCAACTCGTAGCGCCGTCTGGCGGACACATAACAAAACTACACCTAGTTCGATGGGGAATTTCCGCCGTCTGGCGGACAAATAAAGGCGTTTTTAGCCCAAAAAAAATAACCAAGTAACGTCAGGCGTTTTTAGCAAAAAAACGACCATTTATAGTAAGGCTTTTTTTAGCTTAAAAAAAACGACCATGTAGATATAGTAAGGTGTTTTGGCCTTTTTTAGGCCGTGACAAATTAGCAAGCTCATTTGAAGAAAAAATGTTTAGTGAGGGTAAATTAATCGTGTTTATATATTTTAATATATGTGCTTTCTGCTCTTTTACAATGTTGCTATGCTAGGTTTTCAGCTCCGGTTTCTATCCGAGAAGCCCATCCAGGGACACGGGTTGTGAATTAGCTCCATGCTAACTACTCAATATGCAACACACCAGATTTATTTTTATGTTGATTGCTCTTCCCATGACAACTAAATAAATGTCTTCTTCCTTTCCTTTGGGCTTTTCCCGTCAAGGGGTCGCCACAGCAAATCAGTGTCCTCCATCTTCAGAGGTTTGATTCCCATGTTTGGGACGTCGGATGCCCTTCCTGACACAACCCCTTGTATTTATCCGGGCTTGGGACTGGCACAAGAAGACACCGACTTCTGGCTGCAGAACAAGCAACTCGATGAACCTCATAAAGATGAAGATGCTCGGTAAAAGGCTCCTATACACAAAATGGTCATCGGCACAGCAACATTCAAAAAACTCACCATTTGATGACAATGCTCCGATCTTACCATAGAAAAAATGAAGCAAAAAATATATCCGTGTTTCTTTCTGTATTTCAGTTTATTTACACAGATCCAAATACACAAATGGGGTGACAAAATCTGCAAGCATGACACATGCACAGTTAGCCTAATGGTTAAAGATCTGCGTTACTGTCCGCTGAGGCCGTGTTTGAAGTTAACCACGATCGCTCCTGTTTAACACACTTATATTCAGGCCTCCCTGGTGGTCGTCTTTTTCTGTGGAAAGTGAAAAGGAAGTTTTTTCAGTCTAAGTCTTTTTCTGTTTCAGGGAAGTATATGACAGAAGATACCTGGAACCTGCTTGTGGTCTCCATGGCTGACTGGTTAAAGCGATGGACTCCCAATGCGACGGTTCTGGGTTCAATCCTGGCTCTGGGCAACATTTCCAACTTGTGCTTTTGGTCAATCAATGACCTATCAGAATAAGATATAAGCAAAGAAAACAAAATTTCAAATGGATGTTAGAGAAAAGACAAGTTTTTTAGTCTAAGTCTTTTTATACTTTAAAGAATATGATAGAAAATAACCAAATCACACTTGTGGTCCTCGTGGCTGACTGGTTAAGGCGATGGACTCCCGACTTGAAGGTCTGGGGTTCAAATCCAGCTCTGGGCAACACACTTGTGCTTTTATTCAAACAATGACCTTCAGAATAGGATATAAGCGAACAAACCCGATATTCTATTGGGGCCCCGTGGGCCGCTGAGAAAAGTACAAGGGTGTCGACTGCGCGGCACGGGTTCGAAACCAAGTCACAGCGAAAGGTACAAGGGTGTCGACTGCGCGGCACGGCCTCGAAACCAAGTCGAAGCGAAAGCGACCGAGCGAAGCGAGGTCGCTGGAGCGAGTTCACGGGTCCACAAGTGGACAGCCTCCCAAGGCCCCGACAAGCACAAGTGTGAACCTGCGAGCGAGCGAAGCGAGCGAGCCAAGTGTCTCAATGCGAGCGAGCGAAGCGAGCTCGCTAGGCAGGTTCGAGGCGCGAAGCGCCGAGAACCTGCAAAGAATTTTACTAAGTGTCAACGCGGTATCGCATGATAAATACATGTATTTTTAGCGAAAACAGCCACGCCCCCATGGTCCAGTGGGCAGGGAAGATACTTGCAGCGCAGAAGTGCAGGGTTCAAGACCAGGCACGTGCAACTGGTACAACCTGCAAAATGTCATTGTGACATAGGGAAATCAAAACACCTCACTACACATGGTCTTTGTGGGGATTAAAAAAACTTACCACAACTCCGGAGCGAACTTTGATGAGTGACCTGGTGCCAACTTTCTTCCTCTGCCGGGTGGGTGTCCCTCCTCTGGTGGTCCCATCAGTTTCATCCAGGCCTGTTTAATTGAAAGAAAATTAAAGAAATCAGTTGAACAACACATCAAAAGAAACCTCAGTGTCATAATATATGATGACTTTTGATGATTCTTTCTTTTTGTCATAAAAAAATCTTTTGCAATAAAAGAAGACGTTTTCACTACAAAAAGATGACTACCTTCATTGTGGACGACTTGGCTTGGGCGTGGTTCTTCTTCTTTTGTGTCCTCGATCGAACCCGGTTTTGTCCATCCTCTTCTCTCACACCAGCTCATGCCCGAGCATCTTGAGATGAGAGAGTCCTGCCAAAACAACACCAACGTCACAATCATCATTTGTCATATGATGGGACAAATTTGTTGAGATAAACTTACGTTGAATTCGGATCCAGTTTTCAGCAGATCTTTCAAGCCGTCAAATGTCGGTTCCTTTTACGGGAGGCTAATGACGAATTCAGCTGAAATACAAACATGCAAGCATCTTATTACGTCCAACGTAGCAGAGTCCCAAAGCACAAAAACTGCGGTTAGGTTAAAATATTACAAGCTAATATTAGCATTACCAGTTACATTTCATCTTTTTAACTCACTATTTTAATGTTCATCCTACAATGTTTAAAATGGCTAACTAAATGTATTTATTTCCTTCACAGCTAACTTCGAACTTGAAGATGCAAAACAATGCTATGGCACAAGTCAACATTAGCAGGTGTGACGTTAGTTTAAGCGACCAAGCTCGGAGCGACGTTAGCTTAAGCGAGCAAGCTCGGAGCGACGTTAGCTTTAGCGAGATAGCTCGATTATTCGGCGTGGTGGTCAAACCTCAATCTTTGTCGCTGGTTCCAAGATGGTTGTCTCCGCGCACACTTTGGACACCAAAGATATAAACTCGAGCTGGGTGAACCCGTCAATATCTGCCATCCTTGCTCGTTTTGTTGCCTCGGTCGGTCGGAACAGAAGCTAACAATCCATAGTCGCACATCTCAGCATTGGGAGAACATCCGCTTCCGGCCTGGGCGGAAATACGTAGTCGGAACTTTTATTATTATTCGTTGGTGTAAAAAGTTACAGATGCATTTGTGTGAATAATTTAGAGACAATCTGCCCTCACGTGAATCGTATCTTTGATGTGGAAAACATCCAAAACAACATTTAAGTCAAAAACTGATTAACAGCTGGTAGGCGTGCCGAATAACTATCGCAACGTATCGTAATCATACTCCTAAGTTCCCCACATAAACACGTTCACAGATAGATGACAAATAATCAGTTTAAAAAGTCAAAATGACTCACCGAGGACTTGGCTTGTTGACAGCGGAAATAGTTGCTCATTGAAGCGGATGTGGGACGGTACGCGCTTGTGCGGCTTCTTCTTCGTTTTGTTGTTGGCGCATTGGATCCAATTTAGCATATCGCCCTCTACTGGCCACGATTCCGCAATGCCAGGCAGGGTCAGCACAAGATAGGGTACATATAAAAATGGCATATGTTGACAGCATCAACAGAAAACCATTAAAATATGAACATACATTTATTAATGAGAACAGTGACAGCACGATGGTAACACTAATGTCCCGTATGTATGTCCATGTATGAAACACAAGCAAGAAAGCTTCTTTCATGGACGTTATCACAACTTTGAAGTCTTTATTGAAATAAATTAAATATACAAACACAGACACTCACACAAGTGATATTGCACATGAAAGAATAAATAAATATGAACTGAAATTTGTTGTGTTCAGATCAAAACCGAAAAAAATTACTTCCATCCCTCAAAAAAAAACAATTAAAGTGTAATTAATCCAATTCATTAAAATAAAAATGTTGAAATATCAACTAATTCTTACTCTGGTACATTCACAGGTACATCATTTCACTCAGAAATTCAATGAAATATTGTGCATTTAACTTTTTTTCCAGAAACTTGAGCAGTCATTTCTTAAAAATGCCTACTATACTGAAATGTAGTGAATCTTTGAGATTTTTATTTTATTTTAGAATCGCAATGAGATGTGTTTAGAAATTTAAACAGTCGCCAAATTAATTTCTTAACACTTGTAAATATAAAAGGATCAATATGACAAAACCTGTGATACATTTGAATGACGCTCCATTTGTCTTTGGTCATACGTGCAACAGAAAGCAAACAAAACGCCCAAGATGACCTCCTTTAAGACTTTTTCCAACATTTACAAACATCTAGAAATAATGAAAATACAATTATTCAGGTAACACTTTAGTGAGCATGTGAACGCTGGCTCGGATTTTTTCTTATTGCTGAGTGATGAGTGATTAATCGTTTGCATATCACTATACTGTCTCACGTGTGTGTGTGTGTGCGTGCACATGTCTGTGATACTCTGTCACATGACATCCTTTTATTCTTTTTTATTTCTGTGCAGGTGGTTGCTGTCCTGTTCACACGGTGAGGGGCACCAAACCAGCTGATGAGGTGGCGTTGGGGGTCCCTGGGTCGAGGCTGCTGGTCCCTCTGCTGCAAAAAGACAATATATATATATTTTTAAATATGCAAAATTAAACAGCCCCTTTCATTTGGTTGTGGGAATAAGGCAAACTATTTTTTTTAGATTTTAAAAAAGTGGGGAAAAAAACAAGTCAAGAGTATAGTAGGGCTTTTTAAAAAGCCAAAGGAAATTGGAATTTTACAATATATTCATTCATAAAGTTGTTGTAAAATAATTCCTAAAAAAATAGAGCTGACATGAGTGGCATTTTTAGCCCGGAAAAATAAACAACCATGTATATTAAGGCGTTTTTACACAAAAAAAAAGACCATATCTAGCTAGGATGGCGTTTTTAGCTCGACACACAACGACCATGTATAGTAAGGTATTTTTGACTCGAAAAAAACAACCATGTATATATAGTAAGGCATTTTTGGCCCCAAAAAAACACAAAAAAAGACCATGTATAGTAAGGGTTTTTAGACAAAAAAAAGACCATGTATAGTATAGCGTTTTTAGCTAGAAAAAAACAATGTATTGTAAGGCATTTTTGACCCGAAAAAAACGACCATGTATAGTCGGTCGTTTTTAGAGCAAAAAAAAACGACCATGTGGTAAGGCATTTTTAGACCAAAAAAAAAGACCATGTATAGTATAGCGTTTTTAGCTCGACACACAACGACCATGTATAGTAAGGTATTTTTGCCTCGAAAAAAACAACCATATATATATAGTAAGGCGTTTTTGGCCCAAAAAACACCAAAAAATGACCATGTATAGTAAGGCATTTTTAGGCCAAAAAAAGACCATGTATAGTATGGTGTTTTTAGCTAGAAAAAAAACAATGTATTGTAAGGCATTTTTGACCCGAAAAAAAAAAAGACCATGTATAGTCAGTCGTTTTTAGAGCAAAAAAAACGACCATGTAGTAAGGCGTTTTTTGACCAAAATAACAACCATGCATAGTATGGCATTTTTGGCCCCAAAAAAAGACCATGTATAGTAAGGCATTTTTGACCCCCCCCCCCAAAAAAAAAACAAAAACAAAACAAAAACAAGTATGTATAGTAAGGCGTTTTTATCCCAAAAAAAGCGACCATGACCACTAAGGCGTTTTTAGACGGAACAAAACGACCATGTAAAGTAAGGCATTTTGAGACTGAAATATGATAGTAAGGCCTTTTTAAGCTGAAAAAAACAACTCACCCTTTGTCCAAAAAAGTGATATGCAATGACTGCGAGTAGGCGCTATTGTTAGCATTGAGGATATTGCCGTTGTCCAGAGCGTAAGTCTTCTTCTTAGCATGCTGCTCCTTGGCGAGATTTCTGCACGCTGCCAGTTTGGCCTCCAGAACCTGCCGACATATTAGCTTCATGATTAGCAGAGGCAAAAATCACATGAGGGGGAAAGAAAGAAAGACTCACCCCGACTTTCCTTAGTAGATCGCTGACGATGTTGAGAGCCGATATCCGCGCTGAGGGAGTTAGCGGTGAGTTGCTAGTGTTACTTGTGGAAAGTCCTGCAAAAAAAGGGGTATGCCAATACTATCGTTTGTATGGAGCAAAACATCACCTGCGCCGTTAGCATTGAGCGGGATGTCCAAACCTTTGACATGAGTCGACGCAGAGTCCATCTTGACATCATCATGGCTGGGAGAGTTGGACCCCGACGTCCGGCTCACGTCCGCCTGACGCTCGCGTACAGCCAGTTCCTGACGCAAATCTGATGACCAAAAACGTTTGCTAATTCGTCAGAAGTGAAAATGAGTGATTTGATTCAAGGTGTTACACACACACACCTCTGGCTTCATCTTTGAGTCTCTGAACAGACTCGAGGAGTGACTCCTTCTCGTCTAGCTCGCTCTCCAGGAAGGCGTTTCTCTCGATGGCCTGGTTTAGACGTTGCTCAAAGTTTTCCAGAGAAACGATAGTCGCTCTGAAGGGGGAGCATATCAAAAAACAAATGCGGTGAGAAGACAAATAGTAATGGAGTGATGGAATTTCTCCAGACCTTTTGGCTCGTTCAAGGTCATCATTGGACTGTTCCAATTCTCGCACGTATTTGTGAAGCTGTTCCTTGATGCTACGCGTCTGCACTAGGTCGTCCTCCAGAACAGAGATCTGCTTGTAGCTCTGGGAGTATTGCTGCTCCAGCCTTTCCTGTCACAGCACACAAAAGTAGGCTACAAATGAAAATCTGAAATATAGACTTCAGCAAAGAATGGAAAAAAATAACCGTAAAGGAAGAAAAAAATGCCAATATGAGTCATGGCATGATGGATATCAAGGTCTGCTTTTTACTTTAAGCGTCTCCACATCATTCTTCAGCCTGAGGTTGTCCGACTGGAGGTCCTTAAGGCGATGCTCGGTCTGGCCAAGCTGCGCTTCCAGCTCAGCTTCCAGCTCCCTGCTGCCCTCCTGGAACTCCAGCAGCTCGTCGTGAGCCTCCTCGTAGCTGCCGGACGATAGCAGAGAGCACATATGAGGATGTAAACAAAGAATGATGTCATGCTAAATAGCAAGTCGTGATGATGTCGTAAGGTACGTTTGAAAATAAAAGCTACCGGTGTGATGTTTTGAGACCGTAACATCAACAAAATCGCCCGCTTTTCTTCCCAACCGGCAATAACTCCACAATCAACAGTCAAGAGCTTATGTAGGTCAAACTAAAATACAACGGAATCTCACATACTTTGCCTTGTACTTGATGTAGAGAGCTTTCCAAAAGTTGATTTCCTCATCCTTGGAGGAGAATTTAGGTATCTTGTCCGCTTCCATCAAATCTAAGAAGCAAGGAATGTTCATTTATTTTTTAAGATGGTCTCAGCTAGTTAAATGTTCATGTAAAAATGTTAATAGTCATCTTTGGCTTCGAAACGTGACATTTGATGATGGGTTGTGAAGACAACTTTGTATCACTACGTATAGCCTGCTAAGCAACATACATGTGGGATTTCCCACTCATTTTAAGCCAAATAGGACTATTAAACGTGGACCCTCATGTAACAAATGTGAACTGTCATCTTCTAGCAGGTAAACATCGAATGTTTGGTTCATGGGGATGATGCCAATGTCTGACCTGATGTATTTTTACCTCAAATGACGATTGTTTTAGAGACAAATAGGCAAATATCCACCTTAAAACATTATTACTGAGAATAGAAATAAAATAAAACAAGACAGGATTATCAAAATGGATACAGAGGCAAAATGTCAAACATGGCAGAGCTCGTAAAAAAATACACTCCATCGTGTTGTTTCAAAATTCGCACATTTACTACGAGGTCCAAAATAGACTAAAAATGAATTGAAAGCATACCTGCTGAACATAACCGTTGGAAAAGAATGATTTTTCATCGAAATGAGATGTTTATCGGAAAATGTAGCTCGGGGCTTGAGAGGATACTTCTTCTTTGTCGTATGAAACGGCGGCCGACGAGGTACATAACAATACACTGGCTCCCCCTATTGGACATGTTATCTAATTACCCTACTGTTGAAAAGGATATGTGGAGGGACTATTATGAATTATACTATCAAAAAAAGAATAGCTTATGGTAATATAACGCATTGTTTTTTGTCCTTTAATAAAAAATACAGCATTAATTTTCATGTGCGCTTTGACTCACTGCGATGTTTTAGCCAAACAAGCACGAAACGTGGTCGTGACGTAATAGAAAGTAGAGGAACGTAATTACATAATACGTTGTTCGATTAGAAATGCTTTATTGAACAAATGACACATAAAAGAACAGTACATCGTGAGACACGTCATATCAATTTTTGCGGTGATTTTTTAATTTTTTTCAAAAGATCGAGCTAGCCAGGAGTCGAACCTAGAATCTTCTGATCCGTAGTCAGACGCGTTATCCATTGCGCCACTAGCCCGTTATAATGACGCTCCTATAGTTTTTATAGTAAATGTTAACAGTACGTCGAATATCAAGGCGATCTTATCCGATTAAAAATCATTGAAGTAATAAAATGTAAGAAAAGCACAACACACTGTCGGTCCTATAAAATATTTTTAATTGTAGCCACATTCTGATGACAGCCCCCCCCCTCTTCAAACACACTTTAATACGAGATCTTCACATTTGTTTTGGAGTCCAAGTATTAATCGTATCAATACAATTTATCACTATCACTTCCAATTTGTTGGAACTTCCTCTGATGCAAAGTAAACACGAGACAAACAATGAATCATTTAGTTTTTTTTTTACCTTGGACACTGATAATTTTGTCCAGAAGACAATTCTCAGGCAAATTTCACTTAAAAAAAACAATTTTCTTTAGAATAAGAGGCATCACTTGATTCTATTCATTTGTATCCACAGATGGCATAAATGAGACATTTAGAGGTGTTCAAAAAGCATGCTGGCACACTTTCATTCAGGATAAACACACGCATAACCTGTCAGGTTATAACATTCCCATGAATCGTGTAGAAAAATGTGTAAAAAATAAAAGAAACCAGGAGACTTATAAAAGAACAAGCAAAATAACATAACAGGTGATTTGTGGAATTGTTTTACATTATTTTTTTAGTACGTATTTCAACTCTAAACAGCGCTAATCAGCTTTCTCTTCATATTGTAAATTGGCTTCTTTCGTGTCTTTTTTGTTGTTGTTGACAGTCCCACTAAAAACATCTAAGCCAACACCTATTTATCAATTTCCTTCATCAAATAAATATGTAAATTCATTTCAATGGTTAATTATACAAAACAAAAAGTACTCTAAGATTAAAGATGGAAACATAACTTAAGCATCCTCTTCACGTGTACATTTCAATCAAACCAGTATTCCTATACATCTACACATATATATATATATATCTATGTATATATTTATATTTATGTCACTATATACAGAACGCATGTATGTACACAAATGTATTTACATAGATTAGTCTTTCTTCATTTTTTTTTTTTTTGCATGTGACAAGCAAGAGGAATGTCTGGTACCATGTGAAAGCTACTCTTCGCCCACCTGGATGTCAAGTAAAAAGCCGTTGCAAGAAATAGATCTGTATCATAAATACTCTGCTTAAAATAAACAGGATGTGGCCACTCACGCAAGTTTTCGACAAGGGCAAGAAAGTGCATCCATCAACGGGCAGAAGAAAAAAAAAAGTGGTGCGCTTCTTGGCGCTAAAAGCATGTTTCCAATCAGCTAGGAAGAAAAGGTCACGGGTATTTCAACCAGCGGTATCAAACTCTTTTGTTAACCATCAAGATGTTTTTTTTTTTTTGTTCGTTAATCGGCTAAGTATGTACAGCGTGCATGTCCGTTGATGGTACACATGTACACTTGCACAAACAGGCAGATGTCCACGCCGAGAGGAAAATGGTTGTCGAGATTCTTGTCTGGCGTTCAAGGCATCAAATAAGGCAAATGCAAAACTAAAAATCCCAAATTCAAAACGCACGAATAAATCAAGGGGAGAAAAAGGAGTGGAAAGGCTAGGGGGGGGGGGGCGTCATAGCACTGTGCTCTCCGAATCCTCCCCATCCTCTGTCTCGGTGGTTCTGAGGCGGCTCGAGTCCAGCAGCGCCACCGAGTGCCTGAGGTGGGAGATCCGCGCCAAGTCCAGAAGGCCGTCCAGCTCCATGTTGATGACGGGGATGTCCAGGTTGCAGAATGAATCTGCGTCAGAGGAAGAGGAAAACATTTATTCATCATTCAAATATATGTGTTTGGGGAGCAGGAGGGGGGGGGGGTTGTGGATAAGAGTCCAGGAGGGGGCTGAGGGCCATGCTTAGCAAGGAATGTGCGATCCAAATCAGGCATGAGGGAGAAGAAAAACAATCCATATAACCAGAGAATGTTCAATAATGTAGCTAACTAGCTTATGTATTTAACCCTACTGCAGTATGTATCATATAGTGGCGACAAACCTAAAATATGGTGTAAATTGAAGCATTGGAGAGGGGGGGGGGCAGTGACGTTGAAAGCGGGCAGCAAGGCGTTATACGTGCCAAGCTCAATTGTAGTTTTGCATCCCTCATGCCCGCATGAGCCATGCGAAATGGACGCAATGAGACGTCAGGGTTGGATTTATGGGAAGGGGGGAACAGTGTGGAGGGGGGGGGGGTCACGATGTGGCCAACAAAGGGTTAAAGGGATGTCAACGGAAATCCGGCTTACCCTAAAAGTCCCTCAAACACAACGACGGCTCAAACGGCTGCAAGTGATCAACAACAATGACGCGTCAAGGCGGTTTTTGCGTCAAACACAAACTCAAAATCCGCAATCGCCGCTTTGACACTAACACGCCGCGCATCTTGACGGTTTTGACAAAACTGACAGCTCTTACCTGTGGACATGCTCTCCCCAGGAGACAAACCGTCCAGCAGGCCGGACGAGTGCTCCAAAGGCTGCGGGCTGCTGCCGGGGGTGGAGGGCGGCTGCGGGGGAGGCAAGCTGGGCCTCTGCCGGGGCGGCTTGGGCGTAGGCCGGGGCTTGGTGAGCGTTCCGGCGAGCGAGGGCGGCGAGGATAGAGACGGCGAGCTGGACATTTGGACGTGGCCAAGGGATCCGATGGTGGCGTAACCCTGCGGGTAGCCGAAACCGTAGGGCGAAGGGGTGCTGGGGGGCGTGGGCGACAAGCTGACGGGGGACGGCTGGCCCGTGGATTGCTCCGATACGGCGCCCGTTTGGCTGAAGGGGACTTTCGGCGGAATCGGAGCGAGCTTCTTTGCTAACGGGGGAGAGGAAAAAGCATATTTTCACATCAGAGACGCATCTCGGGGGTCACCGTCCGTCCTTTGCAAGCAATGATGATGTCATGTCAAAAGACTGCTTACTTACCTCTTCTGATGGCGTGCGGGCTATGCTCACACTGGCTAGCAGATGACAACGCGGCTTGGAATCCCTTTTGTCCGATCACCGGGGACAGTTCTTTGTTCTTCAAGGTGCTGAGGTGAGATTAAAAAAAGAAATCAGGCGCCAAGCGGATGCCGCCATCACAATTGCAGCACTTTATACTGTCATAAAAAAACATTGTTAACTTTACTTATCATTTTAATTTTACAAGATGGCCACAATGAGAGTTGAAGGGCAAAAACGTTCCAAAAAGCTTCCGATAAATGAGGACGAATGAAGCGTTGAGAGTCGGGGGCGGAGCCATGCAAATGAGTCTTTGACATTGTTGTTTTCCTTTTCACTTCCATATTTTTCGGACACAAAAATCTTATTCGTGCAGGGATGTTAGACTGTGAAGATGATGTGTCACTGTCTTATATTAACTCATTCACTGCCAGACAATGTGCAAAAATGTGTTCACTCCAGTGCCAGGGTTTTTGTCATCGTCAATCGAATTCCAGGATCCACACAATATTGAGTTTTAGGATGACATAAATATTTAAAACAGCGTTAGAAACCTTAGACTCGCTTATTTCATCAGAAAAAAAATAGTTCATCCCTAAATTATATGGGTCTGGAGTTATATGAGTTTGAAATGGGGGTGGATGTCCCAAATACAATGCAATACATACATATTGGTTTATATAGCACTTGAGCAACAGCTGAAGCTGTAGCAAAGCGCTAACATGGAAAAAAAGGGAAATGCTGCCCCCTTGTGGGAGGGATAAAACATTGCCAGAGGTCTGGCCATGACTTTATCAGCACCCAAGCATGAAAACAAAAACTAAGAAATTTGGGAGTGGCGCTCGACGTCCTATTTTCATTCCCAAATAAATTTGTGAATGGCAGTGAATGAGTTAAATTGCGTCATAGCGAAGATGCAAAACAAAAAATGATGCAGGATCATTTTGTGGACCCCCAAACGGCGTCTTGCAGCTCGCTGGTTCCTGCCCACACGCCATACCACTTTGATCGGCGAAGGCTTTGACACTTCTTTGTTGCCTAGCAACTGCCTCCCGCGCATTCCGGTGATGACTTGCATTAAAGATGCATTTGATAACTGGAAAAAAAAATATGGAGGGGGAGGCTGGTGCTTCTTTATCAGCCACCTTATAGCGGAAGGGCCGCACGAAACAAAATGAGGGTTGTTCTTGCATTTACCTAGCGGCCTTGCGTCCTCGCTCTCGGCTACAGGTGGCCCAAGGAGGGGGGACGGATAAAGGGGTGACGGGGGATTTGGGCGAGCCCAGGAAGAGATCGTGACGCGTAAGAACGAGCGGGGGTTTGATGTGGGGGTGGGAGCCGTTGGTGTCGTGCAGGGGCTCGGATAGGGAGGCCTGCTTGTGCAAGTGCGGCGAGCTTTGGGCATTGGAGTTGATGTCGAGGGGCCGCGGGGACGCGCACAGGGAGTGGAGGAACGGGGGCGGGCTATAGCCCAAGCGGCGGGGGACCGGCGACGGGCCCGCCGGCACGCATTCGGGACTGCGGGAGACCAGGCGCATACCGGGGGGTGCTCGGGCCAAGAAGTGTTGAGGGGGGAGCGAGAAAGGGGAGGAAGAAGGGTAAGGGGGGGGCGGCCTCTCCTCCTCAGGGGAGGGGTGGGCGTTACAGGAATCCGAGGCGTCATCCGAGCTGGAATGATAAAAGAAATGTTTTACGGCGAGCGGGGAAGCTGCTGAAGAGGAGAATGGGGGGGGCGGAAAATGTTCCCATCGGTGAAATAAAAAAAAAAAAAAAAGGGGGGGGGGGGGGTTAAAAAAAAAAGCGTCACCTCATCCACTGCAGAGCCTTGCGACAATGGAAGGTGAAGCTGTGAATCATGCGAGGGCTAACGGCCAAAAGACAACATGAGAGAAATTAACATATTCAAGCATGTCTGGGGTCAAAGGTTAAAAAGTCCAAGGAAGGTCTTTGGAGGGCGACCATGACACAGCACTTGTCTGAGGGCACAGTTTTCAGGGTGACTGGGTCAGGGAGGCGCAACAGCCTTACCTGGCTCGCTCGCTGCTAGTGGGGGGAGGGGTGGGGGAAGGGGACCCCGGGGGGTCCCCGGGCGGCTCAGGGGCGAGCGCATCCGAGGGCGGGGTGGGCGCCCGCACACTTGGGGGGGTGGATGAGGTTTTACGGGAGGATGACGAACCCCCGCGGGACACCCAAGAAGTGTCCATCACCCTGACTCCCATGCTGTAGTGGGACAAAGACGTACATGCCGATCACTGCAAAGGAGGGAGGCCATTTTGGGGGCTTGAGGGGTGTCGGTGAAGGGATCAGCTTCCTCCGTCGGAATGTTTTAAGACTCGAAAGGCTTGTTCCTTGTTTACCAAATGGTAGAAACTAAAGTACTGATATAAAAAGCCTCATTGTTTAATTCGAACATCGACTTTCTCTTAATAAGTAAATAACAATAAAATAATTACGTCACAAGCCATATATTTTCATGACTTCATTTGATCCAATTTGAACTTGTAACTTCTTTTTTTAATGTATTATTTTTTGCTATGAAACGAGTCCATCCGGTGCTAAACATCACGGTGATGCAACACACACTCACACACGCGTGAGACAAAAGCGCCTTGTTCAAATCCACCGAAGACGAACGGCACCCACAAAGGAATCCGTGAGACGTCATGAAAAATGGGGCAAAAGGGGGGGGGGTTACGCTACCTCTGAATCTTCCTGATGCTGCATGTTTCAAAAAGAGAAAAAAAAAACGGACACGGTGAAAGGTCAAAACAACAGACACATCCACCCAGTTCTTCTCCATTTGGGCGACAAATTAAAACTAACCTAATTCTTAATGATAAGAATACTATATAATATATAATAATAAAGATGGCGCCCAAGTAGTCAGCAAGTGCTCTCATGTGCCTTGCTTTAAAAATTTTTTTTGTCGTGGCTTGGACTTGAAGCGGATTTACGTGGGACAGGAGATGTGAGACAATCTATTTTGTCAATGGATGCTACAGCTTCATGTTTGCTTTCAACATTTAGCTCGTAGCAGACGTGCACATTCCACCATGACGTCGCCTGATCCACTGGTGAAAAGGATGATTTGATCCTCTCCGCTTTCGTCTAGAACTGCTTCATGAAATTTAATGTCTTTGTGTTGTTATATTATTTGTTATTTCGTTTTTTTTTTTGTAGTTTTGACTTCAAGATGGCGCCGCGAGAATGGCAGCTCCTGTATTTTATTTTTCTACTTCTTCCTTTCCTTTCCTCTTCCTTACATAACTTTGCTGCTGTTAAATGTAAATGTATCCACTGCCAGACTAATAAAGGACATTCCAATCCAATCCAAGACAGATAATAATTTTTGGTCCTGTTTTGTTTCTGGAGTTGAACTGTTCAAGGACTTTAATGGAAATAAAATCAATGCGATCTACAAATCTAAGGGCTAGTGGGAGGATCAGAAAAAATGAGAGCGAGAATGTCTTGACATAATCCTTTTTTTTTCACTAAGGAGTTATTTTAAGAGAAGCCTCGTACCCATCTTTCTTGTAAAACTCCAGCATCATGTTGTCCGTGGCGACGCTGAGTGGTCTTCGACTCTGCTCGCTCTGCCGACGTTCCATCTGCTCCATGTCGGGGGATGGCATGGAGCTGTAGTTGGCGTTGTGGTTGGTGTGCACCGGACTGCCGTAGTTGCCCGTCACGTTGAATTCAATTTCTGATGGAAAAGAGCATCTCAGGATGAAAGGGGTTTTTAAGTCTTTTCAGATATTATTTGGGAAATTCGCCTGACCTCCGGGGAAGAACCAATCGGCATGCTGGATGATAGGTTCGATGATGCCGACGATCTGCAGGGACACCGTGGTCATCATCTCCGTGATGTTCCTGTAGTAGGACAAAATGTCACTTTCAATTTTTTGAATTTTACATCATGAAAAACAGCTAAACCACAATTTCTACTTTACCATTTTTAAGTATCTGTACTTTAACTCATTCTCTGCCAGAGATGTGCAAAAATGTATCCACTCCAGTGCCAGGGTTTTTGTCATTAACACGTGAATTCCAGGACCCATAGAATATTGAGTTTTAGGACTATGTAAACATTCAATTCAGCATTAGAAACCTTAGACTCTCTTCTTTCAACAGTAAAATTGAGTTGAAATATATATTTTGAAATGGTTGTTTTTGGTAATATGTCAAGGCTTATATCTTACAGCTATTTTAGTGAAAAAGGAATGTCATTAAAATTCACAAACGGCTTGAAAAAAATGCATCGCAAATGTTACCCGTCGCTGTGCGTCCAAAGCAGGTTGGGCCCCAACACGATGGCGATGTTCCCGGGTGTCATTTTATTCACATCCTGGTATTCCGTCAGTTTGGACAGGAACTTAATCAGATATCTGCAAACATGTCACGGCAAGTTAGAGCAAGGTCGTCTTGCACATTTGCATAACCTACTTATCCCTCATTTCTTCTTTTCCCGGCGGATTCGCAATAGGAAAAACACGAGATTACTGAGCCGGACAAGTTTCCCGACGACCAAGTGAAGCGGCGTGTGATAAACTTCCATAAAAGCCTCCCTCCCCCGGAGCAAAACACTACTCCCATTTGAGAATACCCTTGAGGACGCAAAAGTGGGCCAGTAGGCCGACCATGCGTGTATGCGCGTCCGCAAAAATCAGGCAGTTATCTCGTCGCGATGAAACGACGGTCGTTTGCTCGTGTCTGACATCCCCCTCCGAGAAGAAGCGCTAAAAATAAACTGGATTTGTAAGATGTGACAGACACACTGATGCATGCAAGATCTAAAACCCCATAAGTGTCATTTATTTTCAACAAGATGGAGAAAATAAGCTGTAGGGGATAATTTAAAAAAAAAATCCTCCATCAACTGCAAAAAACACATCACATAGTTGTGTGATTTGAGGAGGTTCGTCAGCACAGAAGCTCTTACCTGAAGTTGTTGTTGCTTGCTGGCGGTAGTTTGTCACAAGCGCAACGGAGAGCTTGCAGTCTCTTATCCTGGTCCGGAATGCTACGGGAAGTGCGATCAAGATGGAAACAAAAAATACATTTAAAATACAATTTAAAAAAAGACACAATTCTATATTATAGTATATCAGAAATGACTTACTTTGACGCTTGGATCCAGTCGTTGTAAAGCTCAAATGTCATCAGGGGCTCGGGGAGCTCACGCAGGTACGATTTCAAAGCTCCTGCGGGACAATGATAAACTCAATCCCAAATTTGTTCCGGTTTTCTGATTTTTTTTTATGCTTGTGTGCTGATAAAGCGTTGGCCGTGGCCATTTTTGCACATAGTATCCCATTGAATGAGTTAAAATAGTGTCGCGCTATTTTTATTTCTGTCGGGTGACAGATTATAATGAAATAATTCTCCTCGCATTCATGACATGCCGTATTCTCATCATCTAAACAAAATGGATGACGAACAATCTCCATTATCAGCCATGTATATGTATATGTGTCTATTTAAAATTGCATTCTCTGTGTAGCTCTCTCTCTTGTTTCTATTTATAATTGTATTTTATTTATTGCATTGTATTTGTAATTTTATTTATTATAGTACCTATGCTTGTCTGTGACTGTAAAGTGTCCTTGAGAGCTTTGAAAGGCGCTTAAAATGTAATGTATCATTATTATTATGATTATGTAATCCAAGTAAAATCTCATAAATATCAAATCTACGTCGTGGTAAGAAACAAACTCACCGGCAATGGCATGCGGGTCAGCCGAGTACTCCTGCACGTCCAGAACGGCGCAGTCCAAAGACGCTTTGAGTTTCTTCAGCTTGGAAGCGGACGGAGCCACTCGGAACAAACCCTGAAAGACGTCACGGGTCGCCATGTTTATATCACGATTCGATATAAATTTTGCTTTCGATTGAGGTTGTGTAAAATAATCTCGTGTGTGTGTGTGAGACTGACCTCCTCCTGCATGCCGCACTCCAGCAACATGGTGACACAGGCCTCGATAGGGAAAGCAATATCTCTCCCACTGAGCTCTAAGTGCTCTTCCAACGGCTTCCCGTAGCAAGGCTTCTCCGCCCATGACTCTGTTATATTGCATATTGTGTGTGTTATTTCATTTTTTTTGGCACATTTAAAAGCAGTGTGCGGTCACTTGTTTACCCTGATGGGCTTTAATCTGAGGGAGAATGTTCTGCAGCAGCTCCAGCGACTTCCTGTGGTACTCGGCTTGGACTTCAATCAGCTGCGGGGTAGATAAGACATCAGTGTATGTGTGTATTTGCGTGTATGTGTTTCAGTATGTTTTTACTGACCGTCTGGAAGTAGTTTGCATAGTCGAGTTCTTTGGCCATGGAGCTGTACATGTCTGCAGACAGCTGGTCCTTAGTGACAAAAAACGAAATACAAATGTGTCGTCACTAAAAAAAAACGCTATGCGTTTTGCCTCCCAAATGGATAGCGGTCAGTTTTAACTCGTTCACTGCCATTCATGAATATATTAGGGAATTGAATACATGACCTAGAGTGCCATTTTGGAATGCTATATAAACCCAAAATGTATGCATCGCATTGTATTTCACCCCTTATTTCAAGCTCATATAACTCCAGACCCATATAATGTAGGAATTAACTATTCTTCTCTGATGAAAGAAGACAGTCCCAGGTTTCTAACGCTGTATAGAATCTTTATATAGTCCTAAAACTCAATAGTCTACGGGTGCTGGAATTCGTGTGACAATGACAAAAACCCTAACACTGGAGCGGACACATTTTTTGCACATGTCCAGCAGTGAACGAGTTAAAACTCAAACATTGCATGTCAAAGTTTCACATGTGAAGTTAAACTCCTGACCCGACAGATCTCCATACGATTGGCGGCCTCCTCCATCTCCTCCCTCAGGTGGTCGGCCTTGGCGCCGCTGGGCTGCAGGTTCCCGGACAAGCCGGACGATTTGCTGGATTGATAGTATCTGCGGATATTTTAATATATGGTAAAGGATGGAAAGCATGTATTGGATATGTGGGATAATATATATTTTAAGGTGAGTGTACTTGTACTTATGCAGTATTTTTATGCTAACTAGTAAGAAAATTGACTGTGCTAGCGAAACAATTCAAAATTGCGTCTTAGCCACATCAATGAACTAAACACACTGACCGTGTTCGTGAAGAGTCCATATCCAAGACCAGTTTGGCTAAATGTTTCCTTTGTTTCTGGATGTTTGGAATTTCCACCTAAAAGGCGGTCAGAAAGGGCAGAGTTGACTTTTGTTGAATGAACAAGTGGAACAAACACACACGAGAATGGTTGTCGGTCCCATGCGGATTCGTTTACAAGATATGCAGGTGTCACGTTGAAGTATTGCATGAAACACAAGGTCAGCATTCATTTCAATCCCTCCACCAAGGAAGCGACTGTTTTATATGTGCTGTCTCCCACTTTTGATTAATCAATTCTACTTTTTTTTTGTTTGTTTGTTTTCCCACGCTTCGGTTAGAAGAGACATCGCTGTACAGTGACCACCATGGGCAATTTTCAAAATGTAGTTTTAGTACCTCGGAGAGATCGTACAGCGGATCCATGACGTCTCTCTCGATGATGACTTCGAACAGGATGAGCTCCTGGGACAGTTTTTCCTGCGTTTCGCCGCACAGCTTCAGCATCTTCCTACGACGTCACAGGAGACCGTTTCAGGATCAACGCCGGTCTCGGGGTTAAATGCACTGATGTACTCACCCTAGCATAGACTCGTCTCCGAGCAACGCCGCCCCTTCTAACATGCATTGCGCGAGCGTTGCCAGTGGAAGTTTCTTCTATATGAATAAAAATATTTAAAAAATCACAATGATGCAGGAAACGTAAGATATCATTGTGTGTCCTTGTCTAATAGAAAAAAAAATGTCATCTTGTCACATTTATCAGAAATGACTCCTTACTAGGATGGCGACTTTTTGCATAATAGTGAAAAAAACACACACATTTGCAACATGAGGATAAATAACCTTTTGTCAGCAAACCTGACATATCAAATCAATTGCTAAAACGATAAATCATAAAAAAAAAAGTTCACAATGGCTCACCGACGGCGACCGGACCGACTTCTTGTCCACTTCCACGTTCTGCTGACCCTGCAGACACGCAGCCAATTTCTTGTGGGTGCTGTGCGACACCTGCTTGACCAGCTCCAGGCGTTTCTCCGCCTAAGAAAATTACGACACATGAAATCATTTTCGTGAGCGCAGGCGTAAATGACGACTTACCTGCAGGAGGTCTTCGCTTAACACTTCGGTCTTCTCAGCCCTGTGAGGGAACAGAGAAAAAAAAGCGTCATTGTGAATCAAGCTCAAGTTGGATGGATATGGTCGCCATAGCAACTGGGTAACACACACACACACACATGACTATTACACGCATGTCACAATGCAGTTTGCTGCATTTCATATGAATATTTCAGGAAGAGAGTGGCGCAAATGATTCATTTCTAGTTGTTGACGCAAAGGATTGTGGGAAGCTTCTCATGGCTCTTCAATAAACAATGAAAAATATGTCAACAATAAACATGTAAAGTCATCTAGTAAGTCTCTATCCAAACTGAAAGCGTTGCCATTTTTAGGTGGCATCAAGCTAAAAGTAAATCAGCTACGCCGGGTCTGTCCTACCTCACTTCCTGTCCAAAAACAAACAAAACAACTCACAGAACAGCAGCTCGAGCCCTGCTAATCCGTAGCTTTCTCTTCCACATCCCCTCGCAAGCAGGTGGGACGCCGCCTGCTTTCAGTCCCGACGAGGCAGCGAGTGCCAAGGAGGAAGAGGAAGAGAAAGAGGAGGAGGAGGGCGCATTGGGAAGAAAGAATGAGACCTAACTATCGGGTCCTTACGCTTCTATGCCTCATTTGCCATCAATCTGTATGATAATTGTCGCCGTGACAACGGGACCTATTGCGCAATTGTGTGTTTTATTTTGGTGGTACATATTTTTGAGTGCACGTATGCTAGTGAGTGTTAGCATGTCATTGTGTATAAATGTAGGTGAGTGTGTGTGTGTGTGTGTGTGTGTGCACTTCCTCCACCTTCTCACAGACACACAGTGTCAGCCTCAATGTCAGGATTAAGCAATGATGTGACTAATAGGTCTTTCACTCTGAGCCCATTGTTAACCAGCCCGGTGGTCTCCGTGGCAACCACAGAGCGGGAGGAAATACTTTCTGGGATGATGTCATCGACGAGGCAGGCAGAATAGTTTCGCTTTGATCACCAATGAGCGCGTTTTTACGCGGTCGTGGCGGAAGCAAGCTGTGATGAGGTCGGAGGTTGTGATTGACAGCTGTTAAGCCCGCCCCCACCACACTGCACTGGTGGCGGTGGTGTTGTACTGGCGTTGCATGCCAAATGCAGTCCACCTAGAGCTGAAGTTGGCCCAGAAAGAGGAGCTCATCAAAATGCCGCTCATGACCCAAAGTTGCAAAAAGTGTCCGGCGGCTCTCCGGGGAGGAATTTGCCACCCCATCCCACCCACCCCTGATCCTCCTCCTCAAACATCTCAACACAAAGACAAAGCAGGCCTCTAAATTGTCCCGAAAATAATCACAGATGAATGGAAAAGCAAGTTTGAACTTCCCGTCATGGATATTGGTGAGCACGTGCTGAGGTTCTGGTTCTGATGCAGCAGAACTTGCTGCAGCAGCTCGACCTTAAAAACTTCCATCCTTTCTCTCACCGACAGCATCAATAATTCACAAGGGCTAAAAATAACAACAACACTTCCGTACCTCCGCCAAGACGCAAAGCGGGAGGTGTTTTGAATTTCTCCATCGGGGGAAATATTGACTCTCAAATGTATTTATTTGAATGCTTGAATGGAAGGATAACGGCCATTTTGTTCAATTTGAAGAAAATAACCAAACACGTTTTGTGAAATAACTAATTATGTGAATTTTACATGCACGGTTGAAAAAGGTTCAACAATGACGACGCATCCTGAAGTTGACCTGCTTTTACCCCATCAAGCAGATGCGTGCGTTGCAAGCATGCAACATCTCAAAAGATGCCCCCCCCTCACTACTCACTTTCCTTATGTAAAGCCAGCTCAACCTGTTAGATGAAATAACGATAAAAAGAGGCTCCTGTGCGTTTTTCAAAGCGTTAACAGTCCTCGGGCTCCTCTCAGCTCTTCTTGGTGCCGCGTGGACTCATTACGGCGAGCTCCCCAATAAAGCAGCGAGCGCCATTTAAAGTAAGGAGATATTTATGGCGCCTCCCGCCAGGCCTTTCCTTCTTGTTTCAACCCACATTTTACATTCCTCGATGTTGGCAGGGATGGGACGACGGGGAGAGTTTGACGTTCACGGATTTAAATTGCTGATTTTGGGATTGCTGATGATGGTATGTAACAACAATAAGGGAAAAGATAAGTAAACGTCTACTTGACCAATTCAAGTTTAGAGTCAATGGCAGTAAATCTTGAATGTTTAGCATAAACTTCCCCACAAATTTCCCCATTGTGGGACGAATAAAGGTTTTCTGATTCTGATTCTGATAAACAACATCTGAATATCCAAAGATGTACTCATCCATCGGTCCAGGGAAGGAATGAGGCGGCTTGGTGGGGAAAGTCCGCTGAGCTGTGACTCATCACCTGACTCACGGTGCGAAGGCGGCATTCCAAGACTTATTTTTCTCCTAAAATGTAAATGAATGATTACGAAAAGCACGATACAAATCATCATATTATAATATTTTTCTGATGTCATCATAAAAAGGCAGTTTTTTTTAGATTACCGGTATATTGATGGTCACACGGACATAGGGAATCGCCACCATTGCCGTTGCCATAGTTACAAAAGACCACCATCGTTGCCGTGGAAATGCCCGAATGAGGTCACGCAGTACGTGTTGCTTGCGTGTCACTGTTCCAACAGCTTCCAATAAAATAAAAAAATGCAGCTGTTTTTTTTTGGGGGGGGGACATTCCTGAATGAAACATTCCAGGAACTGTCCTGGCTCTCATCAAGACACTCTGCAACCCCACCCGAGGACATCCCTCGCTATCCTAAGCGAGCAGGAGCTAACAGCTGGGTGGCTAACGTCACCTTGAGACAACCCGGCCCCCAGTCGCCGCGGCAACATAGGCGTGTGCCCACCACAGCTGCATCGGACACACAGTCAAAAGTTCTTGAGCTTTTTGGTAGCCACGAACGCACCACAATGACGTCCAACCAACCGTCCATCATGTTCCTGCCCACGCGACTCATGAAGGTTGTGTGCGTCACGAGGGATGGCAGTGATGGGATTACACGCGGAGGACAAACAGTGGGAGCGCCCCCCCCCCCATCTCTTTGTCATGCGTCCATCTAATCAGAGGCAAAGGCCCTCATCCTCATCAAATACAAGCCGCAAAACCCCAGTCGACTAAGCTCGCTTCGGAGGGTCACAAGTCGCAGCAGAGCGCAGATGTTTCTCATCACCAGGAACCACAGGAGGCTACACGGATACATACATAGTGAATATCCAGTTACGACATAGGTGGGCAGGGTATGGCTGGCGGCCCACCGAGCATTGACATCATCAAGAGGATATTTGTTGTATCAAATGAAATTATAAAATAAAATAATCTGAATAATATTTCATTCTATTGGTCTAATTGGTTGTGATAACGAATGGGTAGTTATTATTATTATTATTATTATTATAAAATGAATGCTGTTACCATGTGTATTGTATTGTATTGTATTGTATTGTATTGTATTCCTTTCGCAATTGTTGAAATAATCTCCATTTGTTTACCAGTACTGCCAAGATGTTATTGAAATTAGTATTGAATATTTTATATGCACGTTATACCCATTTTGTGATCAAAATTCCTCATTTCTGGGCCTCCGTATTCTCTGATTTCTGTTCGATATGGACCAGCGCCTCATCTCAGCCTTGAAACCGCCCCCATTTTCTTTACGGCATCATCGCCATGGAAACCGTGAATGAAGTCGAAGAGGATACGTCATTTCCACCCACCCACACACCCCCCACTCATTCTGCACGCTTTGGGTTTAGACTTTGTCGCCCAGTCACACAGTTTTAGGCGGGATTAACGCTGCACGCTGGCTGCTGTATTGGAGATGATCTGAACTGAGTCTGAACCTCTGTCGACCCACATCTGGATTGGAGTGACACCATTAGGGGAACAGGTTTCAGGGGGAGGAGGAAAAATACATATTTTGCTTATTACATCTGAATACCTTTCATCGTGTGGTTTTAAGGTCACAACCACAAACAACAAAATCTTGACATGCTAATTATGTCACTTATGTAGTTGGTCATTTTCGGCATGTTCCACCTCACTGTCGATCCATGAACCACATACTCACATGCAAAAAAAATGACAACACTAAGTCAAGACGTGATGATGAGATTCTGTGTCCCACTAGTATCTTTTCTTTCCTACACTTACTGTCTGTAGGCCCAGCTCCAGTTTGAACAAACACAGTACCAATTGGTCGATGAGAGGCGACAAGTCGACCCACTTTCTTACTATGTGGTGGTTGATGCATCCTTGAACAACAAATAGGCCTCCGTCAAGGCTAAACAGCCATGTTTGATAGTGGTACATTATTCCATGTCTGGCAGTAAATACACATGGTTATGAATACAACTACTATTCATGGACTCACGGAACAGGGGACAGATGGATGGACGGGTGGTTCGATGGTTAGATGGATAGATTGGAAAGATGGATAGGTGGATAGATAGATAGAGAGACGGATTGCAGTACCCAATAAAATGTCCTCGGTGAGGATTGTCAGATCAATACGTGACAGCCATGCAAGTGAGGCCCCCCCACTCCCCGCATTTATAACTGCAGAGTACCTAAAGGGTGTGGGTGGGTGGGGGGTAGCGTTGCCCATCCTACACGAGCATCATGCCTCCGCCTAGCATGCGGGTCTGCGCCGTCAATCATTCGACGTTCACGCGGCGCGACCTCCATCCATCCATTCATTCATGCATTCATTCAATCCTTTCTTCCTACCTGCCCACTGTTTGGTTGGCGAGCTGTCTCATTCGGTTGAACTGCTTCTTCATTTTGTCGTTTTTGTCGCCACACGAACTCTGCAGGTTCTCATGGATGTCGTCCGCCGCAGTGACAACCACGCCGAACGACCGCTGCTGCCTTCATGGCGGCGACGACGACGAGGGCGGCCGGCCAGCGTGTGTCCGTGGGCCGCCTCACTCGTTCGCTGCCGAGGAGATGGCGCTGGTGCTTGTCGACAGAATTTGCGCCTCCGTGCTTGGCCACTGACAGTTGCCGCTCTCCCTCCCGTCCTGCGGCTCTTGGCGCCGGTGCATCATGGGAAAAGTAGTCTCTCAAACAACGCTTGGAACTGTTGTTGAAATTACACAACGTCGCCACTAGGGGCGCTAATAGGTGAAATGTCTGCCTCTGCCCATCAATAGCAAGCGAAGAAGCCGAAAGAGCTGAAGCCCAATAAGTTAACTTGTTGAATGACAACAAAACTAAAAACTTTTCACCTTTTCATCGCCGACGTTCTTCCAGCGGGGTGACAGGTCGATACACTTTGGCGTGCCGCTGCGGTGTCTCTGGCATTACTCTGCGGGGTTAGGAACCAACAAAAATGCGTGATCGAACGAAAGAATTGGGAAACGTAAGTGTGAGAAGTACTGCAGTACTATAAATGCAGTAGCCCTTAGCGTTAGCATTTTGCAATTTATACCCACGCGATTAACGTTCCCTAATATCACCCTTCTCGATGTAATAACATCTACGTCATGACATATTCAAATCGGGTTTAAAATGCAATTAAGATCATTTGACCTTTTGTTTTTACCTCCATGCTCGATTTGGGCGTTGTTTTACCAGCGACTTCCGTTGGACGATGTGGATGAGGGTCAGACAGTCGCAGTGGTTCTCAATTCAGAAACGTTTTGCATTTGGAAAAAATCGCCACGCCAAACATATGACACAAAAAATGGACAATGGGTTAAATGTGTACTTTCTGCTACATATTTAATGAAGATGCAATTGTTATGACAGCCATCTTGAGGATGAAGATACTGTTTTTGATGCAAATATACAATTTCCATAAAGTAGTTCAGGCATTATGGAAGAAGTAAAAAAATGACTGCTAACTTAAAATGTTTGAATCCGTGGGCATTTACTTGTTATTCTAGATTAATCAAATACATCTTTCAGTCAAAAATCCATTGGTGTGGAAACCTATTTCTGCCTTTAGCCTACCAGTTAACCCTTTTCAACTTTTGCATAAAGTCTGATTTAACTTTTTTTTAACTCCTGTAATAGGACAATTCATCACTTCTTTTTCCGTCTTAAAAGTTTAAAGCTTCACCTCACGATGTTTTCTCTCTGTTTTCTTTCCACGTGTACAGAAAGGTGATGGCTCAGATGATGAGGATGAGGGCAAATCTCTGATGATCAAACCTGGAAGCTCTTCAGCCAAGGAAGAAAAGGACAATGAGACCTTCTTTAAAAAGGTGAACTTAACTTTTCATGAGTTGGTGACTGACCTTGAAGAGTAGGGTCTGTCTGTAGGCCATAAAACCACGGAGCTGGTTGACAACTTGATAAAGTGTATCTGGTTTGGACTCTACAGGTGCAAGAAATCCATGAGGGTCTTTTCAGCTTGAAGAGAATAGTGTGCGACCTCGAGAACAAGCAGAAAACAGTTCTGGGTGTCGCGCTGCCCGAGGAGGGTAAGTTGTTGTTGTTATGATTTGGTGTGCAATGTGTCTAATAGAGCTCATTTTTTTAAAGTGCATTGATGTCATCTTTGCAGGGATGAAGAAAGAGCTGCAGACGCTACGACATGAGATCAAGACGCTGGCCGGTCAAATCCAAAGGAAACTGAAGAGCATTGAGCCCAAAAAGAGAGACGACGATAGCAAATATGTGTCAGTCAATGCTCGTATGCAGCGCACTCAGGTAAAAGAAATAAAAAGACCACAAAAGGCTTTTTGACCTGCATGCTCTTTTTTTTTTTTACTGTGTCCGCAGCACGCTGTCCTGTCCAGGGAGTTTGTGGAGCTGATGGGCCACTGCAACACCATCCAGGCGCAGTACAGAGATCGCAATGTGGAAAGGATACAGAGGCAACTCAAGATCAGTCAGTTTCACATCCGGTAAGCTGCTCAAAATATGATAGAATAAACAACATGACCGTGTTTTGTTAGCTGGCACCAAAATGACTGAAGAGGAGCTGGATTTAATGCTGGAAAGTGGCCAGACGGACGTTTTCACACAAAACGTGAGTACAGGGGGGACAATGATGCAAGCTTTTTGATTCATGGTGAATTTAATATTATTTGATGTACCGTAAGTCTTTATTTTAGATCGTAAGAAAATAATTGCATATTAAATCGTAATCTTGAGAGCATGAAATCTCACTGAAATGGATCTGTCGACAGAATGCTGAACTAAAAATGTCAATTTTGTGGGTCAGATTTTGAGCGATGCCAAAGCCACGAAACTAGCGCTGAATGAGATCGAGTCAAGGCACGACGAGATCCTAAAGCTGGAACAAAGCATCAGAGATCTTCACGACATGTTTCAGTACTTGGCCATGGAGGTTGAAGCTCAGGTCTGACATACGCCCCAGACACTGCTTTTTTTCCCTTTTTTAAATTTAGATTGAAAGTAGGTTTAACTTCAATATATCTTGTCCTGCAGGGAGAGATGGTGGATCGCATCGACCACAATATCAATCAATCGTCCAATTATGTGGAAAAGGCCAAGGAGAACACAGAGAAAGCAGTCCAATATCAACAGAAAGCACGCAAGGTAATGGTATTTTGGGGCAAATTAACGGTGTGTGAGTGACATTTTGGAGTGTCCGTTTCAAAATAAAATCAAAACAATTAAAAATCCCAAATTATGATACGTAACCTCGCTCACGACCAAATTGGAAACGCTCACTATAAACTACTCTGTTTAAATAGCTTTTAATTTTCATGTACTTTTTATTTTTCCACTCATGAAAGCAAATGCTATTTTGCAAGTTTTGACATCACATATTTTTTGTTTGGGCGCAGAAAAAGATTTGGATCGCCATCTGCTTGGCCGTGGTCATCATCATTCTCGCCATCTCGCTGGCCGCCACCTTCTCCTGATGCCCTGGATGTGTTACGAATACGCCCGGCGTCTTTAACGCATTATCGGCCTTCCCTCGTATTGCTCGTCCCTGTAAAAATGTCTTTTGCATCAAGTGCAGGAGTATTAACCCCTCCAATCAGACTGGAGCCTCACTGGCGTTGATCAATAACTAATTGTACATAATGTATGGTGCTGTACACGCAAATGTTACTACCCTCGGGTAATTATGTGGTGTAAATACAGATGTTTGTACCCCCACAGTTCCTCCACCTTTGGAATTTTAACAGCGTCGCGGACCAGTTTTTGTATTTATCAATAAACTTGGACGTATGGGATGGCAAGAGGATATTAAATTCTTAAAGGTCTCATCATGCACTGAAATGTTTTTTTTTTTCTACGCCATTTCCTCCGCTGCTCGCAGTCAAACTCGAGCTGCAGTTGGTCTGTTCATTTGGAATGAAATAACTTGGAAGATTCATTTGGGAAATTTGTATTATTGTGACTTTGGTCTCAAAATAAAATGCTGCCATCTTCCATTGTCGTCTGCTGTGATTTTTGCACAAATTAAAGCGCCGGTCAGACGAAAAAAATTTGGCAATGAGGCGGAAGAAAATGATTCCATTTTGGTCATTTTATTCAATAATAACTGTCTTATTGTTCAAGTAAAACAATGTGGAATTATTACAAGGGATTGAAGGAATGCAACAAATAACTGACAAGCCCCTCCACCCTCCCACCCGGAAAAAAAAAGACCTGACCAAACGACCCCCGCCCCGCTTCGCATCCTCAATCCCACACCTGAAAGGAAATTCATTGCTGGTCACTTTCCACGGACCGCTCCATTCACATATTCTGTCAGTTTATATTTCACAGAACAAAGACGTGACAAGTCAAATCATTTGGTAGCACAAATACAGAGTGAGTTCCTTGCTCATTCCAGAAATGTATCATAATTATTATTTTTTTGGGGGCGCTTTTCTTCACAAGAAAAAGAAAAGCTCAACACTCCAGAGTGCTTCTTCACAAGGCAAAGTCGGGTCCGAACCCTTTCACAAGGCCAAAGAGGCACTGATGCACTAGAAACACTACAGTAACTTTGCCTCGGGAGGGGGGGGGTCGCTGGGACCGCATCACAATTTTGTTGCGATGAAATGAACCAATGATGGAAGAAAGAAAAAGAAGTGAGGATGTGCAAATAAGAAGAACCGAGAGAAAGCAAAGAAGCTGCAGATGGCGGCCATCTTTGCGCTATTTCTCTTCAGTCCTGAAATGATGACAGTACATCACGTCTACGCTTTACCTCCATTCCGTCGCATCGCCCGCTTGTAACGTGGATCTCTTCCACCCATTCTGGCGTCGCCCCCCCTCTGCGCCGCTCCCGGGCCAGCTTGGTATCTAAAGGAGGGCGAGGGGTGCCAAAGACACCTTGTGCGGTAAAACCCCCAAAGGCCCGGCCGGACGCGCTCCGTGACGACACCTCACACTCCAGGGCACTGGCGGGCGCTCATGTCTTGTTGTGACGTTGTTGGTTAGCGGAGGAGCGCGTGCTGGCCGCCGGCGACCGGGCTTGAACAGCGGCCGCCGCCGCCACACTCCTGAGGATGCGGTCCGGCGTGCCCTCCGACCCCGTCGCCTCCTGCGAGGTCTTCTGGGTCTTACGGCCGCCCTTTCGCGGGGCCTGTCGGTCCTTGCCGCCGCGTTCGGCGCTGCGGTCTCGGTCGCTACCCGAGGAGGCGGCGCCTTTGCCGTCCATGTTTTGGGAGCTGACGCTGGGGGCCCGCCGGCTGCTGTCACTGCTGCTACGACTTCGGCAACTTTGCGGACCCCCGCCGGCGCCGCTGCTGTTGTTATCCGGCCTCTCGCCGTCCGCCTCGCCGTCGCTGCTGCAGGCGCTTCGGCCCTGCGTCGCCTCCCTGTCACCCTCCTTCACTCTTGCCACCTTTTCACCCCCGCTATCCTTTTTGACACCTTTTGACGCCCTCTTGTATGTAGGCCCATCCAGGGGGGGCGCAAGCGATCCCGGGCACTGCCTGGTGGAGCGAGGCAAGGGGCGACTTACCGGGATGTGTGTCAAAGGTATGCCGTCATTTTTATTCGGGGTATCCGTACTGTTCTGAATAGAAACTGGGACAGTTTGATTTTTGGAGTTGAATTTTTTTGGGTCAGGCGACAAAGATGCAGCAGCGGCGTTTCCGCCGGATTTAGCAGCGGGGTCCTTACGGGGGGTGTGACCAGGGGTGTCGACCCGTCCCTTCATGGCGAGAAGTTTGGCGGCTGCGTTGAGTGCCGAGCATCGCTTTCCCAAGACTTCGGGTTCGGGGGGTGGTGGGGCCGCACGGTGAGGAGGAGGTTTCTTCTCTCGAGAAGATCCCGCTAATCTCCTTATGATCCTCACAGACGACGAGTCGCTGCCAGAGTCGCCACCGGTGGACGTGTTGGCATTACTGTCGGAACTGAGGGTTGCTTTCGTCCCCCGACGCTTGCTGTTCGGCTCTTTGACTTTGTCTTGGTTCTGGTCTTGCTGGGGTAAGCGGCATTCCTTGCTCCGCTCATCGTTGTCCGAGTCGCAGGAGGACGATGAACCGGATCTCCTATGAGGTGATGTCGCACCGAGGTCTCCCTGTCTTTCGTCCTCTTCCAGTTTGTCGGCTGTTTCCACATCTGACGTGACATCCACTCGCCGTTTCTTGCTCGGATGTCGGTTCTCGTAGGTCCTCTTGTGGTGAGCGTGACGGGTGAGGGTGGACGTGGAGCAGCCGGATGACGGTGACGAGGAGCAAGCCGACTCCTGGCTGCTCTGACGACTGAGAGATCTTTTCTGAATGAGACTCTTAAGGTCCTCCCCGGGTTCCTTGACTTCCCTTTCCGTGGCAGAGGCACTTTTGTTTATTTCTGTCACTTGGTTTTCTTTCTCCATAGGTTCGACCTCTGCAGAAATCTCCATTTTTCTGCATTTCTGCGTGTCTTCTTCAATCCGAACGCCATCCACTTCCATTTGGGTTGTCTGGTCTAGACCTTTTTCAGACAAGGGCGGGCTTGACTCTGTATCGGTGGACGTTTCTGCTTGTGGAGAGATGACTGGAGATGTTTGAGGAGCAAGTGATGTGGTCACTGATGTGATAGGTAGTTCTATGTTGGCCGTGCTCGTCAGCACTTGGGTAATTGTGGTGGTACTTATGGTAGATGATGGGGTGACGAGTTCAGAGTTGGCCGAAGGAACAGAAGTACAATCCTCTGAGAGGGCAGCGCAGGTTGACGTTGTGACAATGTCGTTGAGCGTTTCATCTATTGTGGTTTCAACTGCTAATGGAGGACTGAAGGTTGGAGAAAGTGAAGCGGATGTTGGCGAAATTGCGTTTGTAAGGTTCTCGGCACAAGCCGCAGCGGTTGGCGAAGATGTGGTTTCGCCGGTGTTCGACTGCACAGTCACATGCTCATTCTTGTTTGCTTCTGGGTTTTCCACTGGGCTTGCTGAGATGGCTGATTCATTTTTGAGGGTTTCTGTAGTGTTCGCTGGTGGATCAGAAACAACAGGAGATTCGGTGGCTGCCTCCAGGATCTCCATGGCTGATGGTACCACGGTGTCCGGTGTTGATGTTGGGTCTGTCTCCACCGTTGTTCGTAGTGCTAAAAGAGGACAAGAAGCTGTTGTTGCAACAGTGGGGTTTTGGGCAGAATCAAGTTCTATTGAGGGCTCCGATGAAGCATCAGAAGGTCTCGGAAAATCTGGTATGGGAGGGGATGGACTTGTGTTACCTTCAGGAATCGGGACAGTGGAAATCTGGTTTGTCGTCGCTGAGGAAGAGATGGAGACGGGATCAGGGGAGGCTTCATGAGTTTCTAGTGTGGCATCAGCTTTGACGACTGAAGTTGAAACAGAAGAGGACGTTTTATTTGTGTGTGTTATCGATAATGCAGACTCGACAGTTTTTGAGTCTGTTTCTTCAGCTTTGGCAGACAGCAAGTCCTGATCCGTGCTTTCGGAGTTCAGCAGATCAGGATTGTTTTCAGTGCATATATCCGCACCAGGGGTCTCTTTTTTACATAAGTGTCCATCAAGAACAAAGTCTGGAGAAGTCACAGAGTCTTTCCGGCGACGTCCCCGTTTGCGTTTGGGGGAATCGCTACCATCCTCGCATGGTGAAACGGGTTGCGTGGGAGGCGGAGTTGGAGGAGGAGGAGGAGGAGACACCGTATTGTCGAGCTCAAGAAACTTTGAATGACATTTAGGAGGCCGGCCCCTCTTTCTTTTCGTGGGCACCTCAAGGGAATTTGCATCAGGAGAAGAAGAAGAGGTCTCCTTACTCAGCGGAGTGTCCATTTTCTTGTGCTGGTTCCTTCCTCGACCGGCATGCAGCTGCTCTCCAAGCTGAGCCGCCATACGAGATTCCGTTTCTAGCCTGCGGCGGACTGGAAGATTCCTCAGCACGGGCATGTCCGGAGACAAGTGGGGAGGAGAATAGGGAGGATACGCTCTGACGGGCTGAAGGTGCACAGGTGGAGTTGATGTAGCGTCTCGGTCTTGACAAGATTTGGTCAAAGGGCTGCTGTCAGGGACCACAGAGTCTTTATTTGGTTCCTCACTTGAGTTCTCCTCCACTGATGCCTCCTCTGAAGATACTCCGGCTCCACTTCCGCGGCACCTCTTCTTCCTTGGCTCTTTCTCCTCCACCACAGTGACAAGCCGACCCGGAAGCTTCCGCAGGACTTTGGCTGACGGCGAATCATCAACAAGGCCTTTCAGGACTTCATCATCGGCAGATTGGCGCTTGCGAGGCGAGCGACAGCTGGTGGAGGGTGGAGACATGGGGCTTTGGTTTTTAACCTCTTTATCTTTTGCTTCGTGGTCTGATTCTAGCGAGGGTGCAGAAATTATGCTTTCCTCTATGCCTCTCTTGGGCATTTTGGTCTCCGTTTCATCCGTATTTTGCTGCTTCCCTCCAGGGGATAGGACTGTAGGCAAGGAAGGCACTGGATCTGCCGGAGGCTTGATGACGACGGGCTGCTGGTCTCTAGCAGGGGACAACGAGGCTTTGGAACATTTGGCGGGATCTTGCAGCTTTGTTGGTGGCTTTGGAGGGACTGTGTGAGACGGGGTACTCGAGTCTTTGGCAGCGTTGCGTCCTCTAAGACCAGCGCGGGCAGGCACTTCCCTATGCGTTGTTGGCTCAGGCTCGGTTTCAGGCGAAGCCCCACGTAAACGACCACTAGTCCTCGTCGAGGTGACAACCTTTCCCTTGTCCTTGGGCTTGCGTCCACGTCGTGCCGGAGTAGGTTGTGTGGGCTCCACAGAGGCTTGAGCCAACAAAACTTCATCTTCGTCAGAGGAAGCGTGCAGCCTTAGGCCTCCCTCCTTGGCCTGGTCCAGACCTTTTCTGGCAGCCTCCACTTGTTCCTAAAAACAGAAAATTTCACGTCTCATTCAAGCATGTAACACTCAAGTCCTGGGAGCTCAATGCTGGAAACTTACTTCAGCTTGTTTCAATTCTTCTTTGCAGACATCTTCTAAGGAGGCTTCCAGGAAGTTCATAGCATAGCGCTCAATCGGAGTGAGCTGGGAATTTCAAAGGTGGTATAGTGGTGTTTAAAAAAAAGAGCTGACAGGGGTTCTCAAAATATGTCGGAACAAACAGAACTGTCATGCTAATTCAATTCACCTGTTCCACCAGAGCGGCTATTTCTTGCTCGGCTTTTGAAAGCTCTTCCACTTCTTCTTGATCGGCTGCGTCATCCAGTGGAATGTTCTCGTTGAACTCTGCTAACTCCGCCACCTGCTCGGCTTTGGCTTGAGAGGCCGCCACGATGTCCTCCTCATCTTCTGCACGACAGAGCGCCTGGAAGATGGTTGTGCTAATTCAGTCAACGAACTCAATACATGTTTATATTTAAAAAAAAAAGCAAAAATGTTGTCGCTGGCCCCCAAAATTTCTACCAAAGGCATATTTATCACAAATATTCATGAAGTTTTAACAATCAATGAGCTCACCTGTTCCAGAATGGTGGTGTTTTGTTTGTTCCCAGCTTCCTCGTCCTCAACGTGAGGCATTGAGACCTCCACAGCCGGCTCCCTCTTCTCACCATCAGTGACGTCAAAAAGCTCTCGGATGGTTTGCTGAGGAACAACAGAGACAATGTAGGAATGTTTTCGGAAGCGATTTCATTGGTGCGTAGGCGGGAAATTTTAATTTTACCTCTTTGAAGAAGGCAGTGGTGAAATTTCCTCCTTCGATCGCCATGTCTCCCAGCATTCTCTTCTGGTTGGCTTTTTTCAGAATATTCTCCTCCACAGTGCGTTCGCTGATTAGCCTGAAGACGAACGAGCACAAAATTATCAACACTGATGTAGAGTGTTAAATACATCTTTTTGGCAAAAATGGAGGGACGCAGGAGTAAAACATGAAAACTCCACACCGAATGCCAGTAGCAATATTTAAGAACCTACCTGTAGATGTGGACATCTCTAGTCTGTCCAATCCGGTGGCATCGGTCCTGGGCTTGAGCATCCATGGTGGGGTTCCAATCACTGTCGTAGAACACGACCGTGTCGGCACCGGTCAAGTTCACTCCTACGCCTCCGCTGCGAGTTGACAAAATGAAGCAGAATATTCGACGATCTGCATTGAAGCGCTCCATCAAGGCCTGGAAGAGAATTATAAAAATTGAGTCTTAGCAAGGCATGTTCAATGTCCAAAGGTCAAGTCTAAATTAACTTGCGAGTCAAGTCACATTTTTTTTCTTCAGTTTTGTCCAAGCAAACAGCCAACTTGTGAAATTTTCCCCATCAGTCAGATAATTTGACTAAACTCCCCACAACTCATGAACATCAGCACCGACCTGTCGCTGCTCTACCCGTGTGCTTCCATCCAGCCGCAGGTAGATGTGTCCGTGATAGTTGAGGAACTGTTCCAAAATGTCCAACATCCGTGTCATCTGCGTAAAGATCAGCACTCGGTGACCGCCCGTCTTCAGGTTTCGTAACAGCAGGTGGAGGGTCTGCAGCTTTCCTGATGGAAGACGAAACCAAAGTACAAAATAAGGACTGCCTAGGAAAGTGAAATGTAGGGGTGTAGTTCATAAAAAAGGCTTACCACAATCATATTGGATAAGCCGCAGATCCGGGAACTGAGTCCTCATGTTGCACTGGATGCGATGGAGGCTGCGAGTGGGAGGTGCCACTTGAGCTGAGAGTGTCGAGCAGAATGTCGCCTCCTTATAGCTCAGAGAAGGAGGAGGATGGCAGCAGTGCATTGTTATGCGAGCGGCTTCCACTGGTGGGATGGCAAACGTAAACCTGACAATGAAGAGCACAATTTGTACAAGGTCATTTAAGAAACAAGTTCTTCATGTCTCAAGACCTCCCAAAGTGTTCTTACAGTCATACAATGGCGGATTAGAAACCTACCGGTCCACAATGTCTGAGAGTAGCATTAACCTCTCCTCGATGCTGTAAATAGCATTTCCCACCGAATGACTGTGACTCCACAAGTTGTGCGGATGTCGCCATTGTGACATCAAACAGATGCCGTGGCCCGAACGCTTCCACTCGGCCTCGGCAGGCCGAAGAGCAGCAGGTGAGGGCTGGGGCCCGGGCAGGAATGTCAGGAAACCCAGAACCTCCATGCCAAAAATAGGCTTTGCAGCAGAATGGCACTCGCTGACCCTGAAGATGAAGTCCAGTTTGCTGTCCTGCTGATTCTTAAGGTCCTTGGCCAGCGATGGCTGACAGGAAAGAGAAAGGAAAGGAACAGGATATTCCAAGATATTGCACTTTGGTAAATGTAAATGTCATTTCGTGGAAATAAATTGTGGTTACCAAGCCATAGCTCTAAAAACGACTGATGTTTGTATGGACAGAGGCCAAACCTGTGGAAATTTGCTATCTTGATGTTGGCATTAGTTTAAAATTGCATGGACTTACAATGTAAAAAGGAGAGCGAGCAAGCAGTCGTGGCCTTCTTCTGGGTGGAGGACGTGCTTTCGGAGCAGGAGTGGGTTTTGCCTTTGTTACTGTTGGAGTCTGATTGGTGCTAGAGACCACTGTGGTGGCAGTGGAGGAGGTTGTGGTACTAGTGTCAGTGCTGGTGCCATCAGGGGCTGCTGGCTTGGATGTAGCACATGATGTCGTCGCCTCTGCTGGAGCTGAAGAAGAAGAGGGCAAAGGTGTTAGCATGGCTGGAGACATTCCAAATTAATCAAATTAAATGGGAGTGGGACAGAGAGGTGAGAAAGGGGAATGTAGATCAGCCGCCAAGTGGGACAAAGTCACATTTGTGCAAGTTAAACTCGAAATCTCTCACCTGGCTGCTCTGTGCAAGGTGGAGGAGGCTGTACTATTTTGAGGATGGGAACCGGGGGCTGGGCTTGGTTGGGGGCGGTGCTGGGTATTCTAGGAGGTGCTAGAGTGTAGTGGGCAGTGGCGGGACCAGGGGTACGCTGGGCCACCTGCTGCGTGGCCGTGTTTCGGAGAGGGGTAGCGGTTGGGAGGGGTTGGGAGGAAGCCACACGAGGGGACGGGGCCACGGCCAGGGTGGGCACGGGGCCCCCCTCCTTGCCTGCTGCTTGACGTACGACGATCTTCACGACCCCAGGGCTGCTTACCATGCAGGAAGGCACTAAGGAGAAATTATATACGATATTTATATGCAGCTAACAACATATGAACAACTTTGGAAAATTACAACTTGTTTTTTATGAAAATATATGACTTGATTCTTATAACATGGCAATGTTTTTCCTGTAAGAATATACATTTGTTATTGTACTATATTTTTAAAAAACAGCCTACTTTTAGATTAATGACATTAAAAGACGAGGTGCATGATAAAATAGGTCCCCCCATGCAAAAAGTTCGAGGACCCAGGGACTACACAGACGAAAAGAGACACCTTGAGAAGGAGCACTGGGGGTAAGTCGGTGGGCAGTGGGTGCAGGGCTCTGGACGGTCACCTGGGCAGCTTGGCTGATGAGATGATGGTGCCCGCCACTGGACAAAAGGTGCATCACATTGCCTGCAAGACAAAAAAATTGGTCATTTCAGATTTCATTTTCAATTTGCAGGTTAACAACCAAAAGTGGGTTGAAGTCAACTGACAGTGCACCCTCAATTTATAATGGTCCAGACATACGGTAACAGAGGCTTTAAACAAGAAATAGCTTGCGTTCTGGCTAAGACGTGGTCACATGTTCGCGCCAAAGCACTACGTTTCGGCCATAGTTGTTTTTTTATTTATTTAATTGTATAATACTTGTGTGCTCATGTGCACGAATTTCCTGTAATTATGGTTTCACAAGATACTAACACCAATAAAAAAGCAATATACCTTGTATTGGTCGTGGAGGAGGTGCCTGCTGTATGGGGGCTCCAGAGAGGGTCAGTTTGTTGCCCTGCAGCTGAAAGGTGACTGGTTTACTGCCCTGACACGATGACACCGGACGCCCTGCCAAGGAGGCGAGCTGTGCGATGCTCACCACCTCACCAGCTAGATACAGACACAAGAAAATGATAACCCGTCACAATTTTAATAATAACACATTTACATAATTACGACACCATACATTGATAATTATCTTGCTTTATGTATCAGTTTTACTGTAATTTTCTGATGGCGAATAAACACCCGAAGCACGAATAAAAGTGAAGGACTTACAAGGTAACCTGGCTTGCATGTCTGGACTGAGGAGAACCCTTTGCGGCATGATGCTACCGGGGTTGGGACTCGGGTGTCCGGGAATGCCGGTGGCGCACGGAGCAGGGGGAGGGCGCACTGTCAGCACCTGCTTGGGAAGGCTGGATCTCACAGCCGTTTGAGCACCGGGAGGCAATGGTGCGCGGGGAGGCGGTGTGGCAGTCACCGAACAGATCACTGTAATAGAGGAAAAGAAAATTTGGATGCCTGTCAGGGAATTTCCATCATTGCCACTTCTGGAGTTTCAAGATTAATTTGTTCAGTGGTTTAACTTCAAAAAACCTTTTGGTTAGAAAATGTCAAATTTTGGAAGTTTAAAATAGGTGTCTGCATTGATCAGAACCTTTTGAAATTGAAATGTTTGAGTGTTCGAGCAATGTGGAGGTTTTTAAGGACAAAGGTGGGAAGTAGAATGTGCAGTTTTACAAATGGCTAGCAAGAGAGTCTATGTCATCACAAGCATACCATCTACCTTGTTGAACAGCAGGAGCAGGTGGGGGTGCAGGTGGGGTCACAGGCAGGGGTGCAGGCGCGGGCATAGGTGTAGGTACGGCAGCAGGTGTAGGTACGGCAGCAGGTGTAGGTACGGCAGCAGGTGTAAGCAAAGATGCAGTTGTCGCTGTGGCTTCTGGGCTCGGAGGTTTGGGTGTCTGGGCTGCAGGCGGCACCGAGCAGGTGGGTTTGTTCATTGGCGCAACAGAGCTGCTGTCGCCTTTGGAAGGCGGGAGGAGCGTCCTGAAATATCACATACCAAATTTGTGAAGAGAAGCAATGCTAGAAACGTCTTCAATTATTATTATTTTTTGCCAATTTCTATACCACACAAATGACTACATGTCATTGACAATGTAAATAGTCACGTGATCATGTACCTGTTGATCTTCATGCGGATCGCTCGGGGTCTAGGCAGGGGTTCAGGAGACTCCATGATCTCCTGAATGAGCTGCCGACTGACTTTATGGTTTGGTATGAAGACATCCGACTGGTAACGAGTCACACGGCCTTCCAAACCAATGAGGTCGAACATGGAAAGGTCACAGCGCTGCATGCGGATGAGAGGAAAAAAGTCAGCACCACATCTGTAAAAATGTGACACGATTGTCATGACGCCAACCTTCAGAGGAGACACCTCCAGGGCGTCCAGCACCAGGGAGGCGGTACAGAAAACGATAGGCTTGGTGATGAAAGGCGACTGGATGGGTCGAGGGTCGAACAGGTTGGGGTGGTTGCACACTTTCCGAAGCTGCATTAGAATGTTGATGACGGACATGAAGTGGCCGCTAGCAAGGGTCTCCTTGGTCCTGGGAACAAAGAGATGTTTGGAGATGAAACTACACAGAGACCAAAAGGTCCTAAAATGTACTTTACTCACGAGGCCTGCGCCATGAAGTCATCGTAGAGAAAACGTTGCCTTTTGGAGAGGCGGCAGCGCACGACATGCTCATACTTCTTTGGCATCTGCTTCTCCACGTCAACCTTGATCCTCCTGAGCAGGAAGGGCCTGAGAACCTTGTGGAGCCTTTTAACCAGGCCATCGTTGTACTCCTGGCTCCCCTCGATCATGCCAGTCAGCGGGTTGGAGAACCACTCCTTGAACTCGCGGTGCGACTGGAAGACGTGAGGCATCAGGAAGTGCATCAGAGACCACAGCTCCATTAGGCTGTTCTGCAGTGGAGTCCCTGTTAGCAGCAGGCGCCTGTGGCTGAAGTTCAGAGGACAAAGACAACATTTTAAATTATTCATACGAAACTAGACTTCTGAGATCTCGAGTCCTTGTGCTTATTCAGATGGCTGTAGAGACCTGTTGAAGTTTAGCAAGCTCTGCCAGCGTTGAGACTTGAAGTTTTTGATGTTCTGCGCCTCGTCCAGAATCAGGTAGCGCCACGACTTGCGTCGGAAAGCCTGGTGATCCTGCAGCACCAGCTTGTATGACGTGATGCAAACGTGGAAAGCGTTGGGCTTGGTCCAACCCTGTTGAGGTGAACAAAGTCGGTTCATACAGCGGGTCTCAAATTCAGGACCATGGGGCAGTGAACGGTGTCATCCACAAAATAATTTATAATATCATTGAAATGAGCGCATACAAACATTCACGGACTCACACACCAATATAATAGAAAGACTGGCTAAACACTGGAGATTTGACGACACCATTACCTGTCTCTTCAGCTTTCTTTCTTTTTGGCTTCCAAAGTATGTAAGGATTTTAAATCCGGGACACCAGCGCTTCAGTTCCATCTCCCAGTTTAACATAACACTGGTTGGGACGATGATGAGATGAGGGCCCCAGTTACCTGCACACAAGATATGAACCATCAGAAAAACTTTGTGAATAAGTGGAGGGAGAAAAAAAAAGTGTGAGAAGACACATCAGTACTACTTTTTTCACAAGCGAGGTGAGCCAGGAGCGCGATGGTCTGGATGGTCTTGCCCAGGCCCATCTCGTCAGCCAGGATTCCGTTGAGCTTCTTCTCAAACATGGTGACTAACCAGTCTAGTCCAATGTGCTGGTACTCTCGTAGCGTGCCGTGGAGTAGAAAGGGGATGGGCGTCTTGACCTTGATGATACAAGAAGGGTGATTCCAATAAGGACATATTGTGGTAGGGGGAAAAAAACCATGTGATATGGCTGGTATATCAATGACTCAAATTTTAAAATAGCAGCAAAACTAAAAGTCGGATGAATGTACTAAAATCACCTTGGTGGTGGCCAACGTATAGCCTTTGGGTTGCAAACTCTCCGCAGTGGCCGCAATGTGGCTGATCTCCTTCTTAGGCCGTGAGCTTGACGAAGACGGGCTGTGCTCTCCCTCCTCGAGCAAGACCTCCATCCCTTCATCTGCACCCTCGTCCTCTTCATCGCTCTCATCTTTCTCACTGTTCTCTTCTTCCTCCTCGCTTTCCCCTGGAGAATCTGAAAAGACAGTCGTTGATCATCAACATGGTACAATGCTGTTGTTTGATTTTTGTGAGGAATCTTGTTCATTACCCGAGGAGGAAGTGTTGCTTTCTACATCGCTCTCATCTTCACTGTCATTCTCCTCATCGCCGGACGCCTCCCATTCCGAGCTTACTTTGGAGCCGGGGGCAGAGGGGTCCTCGACATCAGAGGCGTATGCTCCTCTGTATTTCTCCAGGAGCTCCTCCATGCTCATATCTCCTGTAAGTGCAAAATGGGATTGAAGCCATGTAGACGCAGACACTAGATGGCTAAAATCAGTGGTTGGGACCAATCAAATAAAGATGCAAATTGAACGCACCCTCTTTGGCCAAGTCATCCAGTTCTTCTGCATGATCCACATCTCCTTCCACTTTCTCTTGAGCAGCTATGGTGTCTTCCTCATCTTCAGCTGGTAACCATATGAAAAAAGAACAATTTTAGAAATCCGCTTTCCTCAATGTAGCACAGATGGCACAGAATGAGGTCAATACTAAAAGTAATCTCACCGTCCTCTTCATTGGCAGCAAACTCTCCATCTTCCTCCCCTTGTTCTGCCGATGAAGACGATTCATTGGAGCATTCTTCATCAGAGACAGACTCCTGCGCATCCGCATCATTTAATGTTTAAAGAACAACGAAACCACACAGCCAATTTGATTTCTTTATCCAAAGAAAAGTTGGCCTAAGGGAAGCGCAGAGGCCACAAATGGCTATATTCGGTTATTTAATCAATCCTAACTACATCATCAATGAGACGTTGATGGGTTTTTCACCTGCGCCTGCTGCAGCGTGTTGAGTAGTTGATCCAGGGGCATCGTGCTCTCTTCCTTCAGCAGCTCAATTTCCCGACGGCGGCTCTCGCCGTCGTTCCCATCCTGCTGCTCCTCCACCTCGATGGTCTCCTCATCGTCCTCCTCCTCACAAGGTGGCTCAAAGTCTCGGTCTGCGTGAGGGGACATACCATTTATTTAACTACTACAATGTTCTCCGGCTGTATCATGGTTCATTATCAGGACGCCGGCAAAAATAGAACTTTTTAAACAATTGTTTTTATGGGTTCTTACAAAAAATATGCATGTCCAAGTTTGTACGCCTTCAGTGTAGTGTGCAAGTACCAGAATGACAACGTGCACAAATAAATATTTTTAAATATGAGTCAATATAAGACATGCTTTGAGCCCACATTGAATAAAATCAGTGGAATTTATCCAGATCAGACTTTCAAGGTCAATCTGAGCTCATGTCATCAATCATGAGCTAGTCACGTGGGACTGCCCTGTTGGTGCAGGAATGATGCGTAAGTAATAGCGCAACGTCAAACAGGTTAGACGCGTTGTGATGGCCAAGGCCTTGTACCTAGGCCTGTTGTGCCACTTTTGTCTGCGAGTTTAAAATGCATAACAAGAGCTAAGATGTGAGAGATCTGCTTTAAAATGTAATCAAAGAAGCTTGATAGTTTTGGCATTGAGTTTAAAAGAAAGTCGCTAAATTTTGTCAGAGAAATTCTCCTCCACTTGGAAAAAACTAATTAACGTGAGCAATTTCCAAAGAAACAGATTTATTAGCTCTTACCATCTTCATCAGCGGCAGCGGGCACAAGCATCTTGGAAGGTGATGGGATCGATTCGGGCCGGCTGGCAGGCGCCAGAGACTTGCTGAGGAGGTCCGAGTATTTCTCCGTCTGTCCAACGATGAAGTCCAACTGAAGGTCTAAAGCCTTTTTTCTTTTTTCTTCCAGTCGAGACTGCTGCTTATACTGCACCACCTGTATGGGACAAATGAGATATAAATGCTCTCGCCCCTTCTGATATTTTTGTCGATGTTTTATCTGAATTTTATTTTATTTTTAAATCGTGTAAGATTAAATTTAAAGGGAATTTTAAAAAATATTTTTAAAGCTACTGTCTGCTGACAAAAACAAAAATGCACACAAAACATTATTTTCCTGGTTCCGCAAGATGGTTGGCAAGGCTACAAATGTGAAACAAACTGCACAGCTTGTTGTGGGAATTTTTATTTATTTTTATTATTTTTTTGGAAGGGAATGTCTTACCTTCTCCACACTGCTCCAAAAAGAACGAACTTCCTTGGCGATAGTGGACGCGACCCTCCTGATTTTTGCCTGCTCATCTCTCTTGGCCTTTTCTTCTTTTTGCCTCACTTCCTCGTGGTGTCGCATCACCATTCGCACCACCTTCCTGGCCACTCCCCTCTTCCAGCGCCTCTCCTGGGCAAAGTCAGCAGACAGCCACTGCATCTCCTCGCACAGGTAGTCCCAGTGCACTTTAGGCCGCACCGGCTCAGTCAGGCGGTTGAGGCGCTTTGTGGACCAAAAACCCTCTCGCTTCAGCGCCTGGCTTCGATGCTCTATGTCGGCCTCCTGTGGGGACAACATTAAATTGAAAATTATCTTACTATTTTATTGAGTTGGATTGAACCTCACAAAGCGGCAAAAGAGCATATGTTAAATCATTTTGAGCCACTCACATGTTTGGCTAACTCAGCCATGTCAGAGCGCCGCTCTCCACGCGGCCGGTGCGGAGTGGAATGATCGGGCGGAGACATCAAGGAAGTGTAGCCCCCGAACGAGGTGGGAGACACAAATTTTCCATGAGGTCCTCGCAGAGGTGATGACTTGTCACGGCGGGAGCCGGCCCAGTCACTGCCGGGTGAAGGATCGAGGAAGGAGGATGAAGAGGTGGAGGGCGAAGAGCCATCTCCTCGCCACTGCCAACACAAAGGATGGATTAATGACAAGATAATTGCAACTCTTACTCACGAAACACAATTTATTTACCTTATGTGACGAATTTGGAGCAGTCGTGTCTCTGTCCGGTCTCTCTGTGTCGTCGTCGCTGCCATCTTCGTCACTGCTGACTTGTCGGGAAGCGCCATCCAAGGCCTCCGCATCCCCCGTAGGTTCATCGTCGTCATCATCCTCTTCGTCATCGTCGTCGTCCTCCTCATCTTCTTCATAGAGGGAGTCGTGCTCTGTCAGGTCCTTGGCGCTAGATGAAGAAGGTGTGACGGCAGGTTCCTCACTAAAAGTCGGCGGGCTTGAAGTTCTGACATTTAAGACCTCTGATTGGCTATACGGTGAACCCACTGTGATCCGCCTGGTGAGCGGCTTCGCCGCGTGTGTTCCATCACTATTCGGTGGCATTGAAGAATCAACAACGGATTCGGCGGACACTGCGGTGCCCTGATTGTCTTCCAGTTTGTTGTCTACAGCGTTCTTGAATAATGTAGTTGCCTGCTTCAGGAGCGATGCTGCTCCTGGTTGGATGAGCAACAGCTTTGGATTAATACCTCCTGCAGGGTGAGCAATAATAGCGCCAGGTTGGGCCCCTGTGGACACAGCGGCAACCTGTGACGGACCCTCACACAGAAGTTCTTTCGTTCCCGCAGAAGAGGGAACGCCAGCCTCAAGTGTGGCGTTGGAAACGTCCGCCATCTCACTTTGAGCAGCATCTATTGGCAATACAAGCGAGGGAAAAGTAGCGTGTCCATGCGCTTCCTGTCTGTCCTTGCTCACCTGCTGACAAGGTGACAAGACCTGTGGCGGCGTCTGCTCCATGGGGAACGAGTCCACTTCTACCAAACACACCTGGTTGGAGCTGGTGTCGAGAAGCAGATGTTGTCCAACTGCAGCAACAGAAATCCCATGGACATTGTTGGTGGAGCAAACTTGTGCTTGGCCTGGATCATGTTCCTGCTGGGATATAATGACTGTGTCGCTGTCCGTAATCGTGTGGATTGAAGGTTCTAATTGGGATTCCAGGTCCTCAGAGGGGTCCAACAAAGCATTGAACAGGTTGACCTCATATCCCGGCGAGTGAGGTATCTGCACACTGGTACTGACACACACAGTCTCCTCAGCCACTTCCTCCACCAGCCCGCAGAATTGATACACTTCCACGTTTTGCGCGTCCATGGCCATATCGGCATGCACGCTCTCCTGGTACAGCTTGGCCTCCACCGGCGCGTGCTCAGTGACAATGGCCGCTTCGCACACGCTGCCGTCGGCGCGCTGCAGGAGGTAACTCTGCTTCAGGTGCATGTTGGACCAGCCGCCCCCGAGGTGGGCAGCCTCGCTGACCACCACGATTTGCTGCGAGTCTGCGGAATGCACCAGTTCGGTAATCATGGGCGGTTCTGTTAAGGTTTGAGACGTTTCCGCCTCGCCTTGCAAGGATACAAGCAAGCCCGAGTCGAGCACCGAGCGGACAGCGGAAGATTTGGGGGAACGGTCACTCGGTTCATCAGTCACGCAGCCCGTCTGAGCATTTGCTGTGCTGTTGAACAACGCTGGCGTATGTGAAGAACCTGAATCAAGTTCTTCTGTGTTTGGAGTCTCAAGTGTTTCCGCCGTGGGAGGGGCTGCGGCGTTTGACCCGTCCCCCATCTCATTAACGTGGACAACATCCTGCTGGACCTCTTTGAGGACCAGTGGCAGGTTAACTTCCTCACCACAGTTCGAAGTAATTGGCAAAGGGAACATCGATCTGACTTGATCTGACTGTTCAGTAGGTCTGCTCTCTCTGGTGTTTGAGAGAGACGAGGCCGTGATGCAGACCTGAGGTTGTGCGGGGATCGTTTCCCTCGCGGGTTTTCCGTCAAATTCAGAGCCTCTTTTAGTGTCCGAGTTGCACTCCAAATGTTCCTGCTGACCCGTGATGGGTCCAGCGTCGGCTTGGGGAGACTGAGGAGGAAGCGATTTGCTATTGGGGATGTTTGTCTCTTTAGTAACAGTATGCAAGCCATGTTGCAACCCTCGCAGCCCGCTGGTGATTTGCGAATGTGAAGCGAGGGAGGCACATGGTTTGAAGTCCTCAGTGTTGGATGAATTGATGCCGTCGACTTGGGCGACGGGCTCGCCACGTGAGATGCAGACGTTAGCAGCACCGGTGAGAGAAGAGGTCTCCATGACCGGAAATGGCAAGTGGAAGCTTTCTGGCAAAGAAGGAAGCGGGCGGGGGGCAGCGGCAGCCGGCTGCGAGACATGCCCAGGTGACTCCCCAGACACATTGTGTGCGGCCTGGGACTTGCCACCCAGCACATCCACAGCCGGAGAGGCTCGCTGCCGCACTGCCGCCTCCCCACAGCCTCCTTCCTTGCTGCTGCTGCGACCACACGTTGAACCTGAAGATTAAAAACAATTAAAAACCAATAAAAATGATATTTTTATTGTTATTTGCATTCAAGACCCACTCGCCTTGATTAACTTTTGTATGGCAATAAAGCTAATGCAAACATGTTACTTTATTTAAAACATTATAGAAGTTTTTTTTTTATTTCAAGGCAGACGGTTTTCATATTACACTAAGTTATGTAGATATTGTATTAAAACTTGCCACGCAAAATTTACCACATTTTTTACTTATCAGTAACATCTATCTAAAAATCTATACAGTCAAGATACATAAGAACTGTAGTCACAAGGGAACATTGGACAGCATTTAATCACATATATGTACACTATTTGACCACCGGCAACTCCTCACCTGTCTGTGGAATGAGACTCGGATCTTCAGTGCTTTCTACTTCCAGGATGATGAAATTAGGGTCCCCTCCACATGTTCATGGGAAGCAAACACAGAGACAGGGAGCTTTATTCGTCCAGAATATTGGCCCCAAGCCTGTTGTACAGTGACATGAACATGATGTGAGAAGTTACAGAGGACAGCTTGGTCAAGTGTCATCCATCTCATCTTAAATGTCACGAGGTGCGATGTGAGTGACTAGCACGCTAGTTCGCCGCTGCTGCTCCACTGTGCTTGTGTGTATGGAGTGTGCATCCTGCAGTAGCAGTAAAAAAAAAAAGAGTGAACTTGTGTTTGCTGCATTCGCCCACAGGAAAAAGTCTGCAGCACGCGCTCTCACGCCACTAGCCGGGGAGTGAGTGGTGGCCTGTGCTCTTTCATTTTAGTCCCTTTTAAAAGATTCATCGACCACAAGTAGGATCTTTAATTACAAAGACATTTCCAGTGGAATCTGCATTTAGCCAATTCACATATTATGCTTGGTGGCTACAAGAACACTGGCGGCTTACATAAGATGCATAGACACGTAGCGACAGTGTTAAAAACAACACAATCAAAGAAAAGACCGTTTCCCCGTCATAAAAGATGACTTAAAATTAGGTGTTTTCGCAACGCCGGTTTGGCTAACACGGTTAGCTGATGTGCTAGCTAGCGTCGTACAACAACAGTACTAGGGTGGCATAGCCAGCTAACTAGCAAGCTAGTAGGAGTTAGTCGGCTGCGTTCGTGGGACGCCCAAGCGCTGCATTCCCACCCGCAGTTATGTAATACTTTCATTATTGCGTTCAAACGTGACAGGTTGCTTTGAAATGGACCACGGCGGCTGAAAATGGGCCATTAAAAGCCGCTTGTGCGTGTACTCCAAATAGGGGACAATCATTCGTGACGTCAGCGCGAAGGCGGGTGCCTTAAGGAAAACTAAACCTGATATTTTTTTCTTTTTTAACACATGGGCCATTTACTTGTCCTTTTTATAAATGTGAAAATTAAAAGAGTGAATGCATTTCGTATACATTTCATAATTTTATATGGGGCGTTTCGCGGGGGGCTCCCGATGGTCGACTGTTGGCTCTTTAGAAGCGACAACAATGATAGAACACTCAGAAGCATTCGTTTGGTCAGATAATTAAATTTCGATTCCACTGAAGATAAAATTACAACCTAGCAATTTAGTGTGCGATCGTGGTTGTATTTTTGATTCCGACAACTATACGGGTGAACACCGAAACAATGTGTAGTGTGATAATGCAGTGTTGTGTCAGTCAGAGTTCCCCCGAGTCTCTCATGACTTCCTCTTTGGCCCCCTCCCTTTCAAAGGCCGCCATCTTAAGTTCCCACCTACCTGAATTTTCCGGGCAGTTTTCTTTTACTAAATTCTCGCTGAAGGAGTCGTCATCCGTGTAAAATCGCACTCAATCCGTAATGCCGGCGGTCCAAACTGCCTCCCGGTACCCAACGAGGTAGCAGTCGACCTCGATGAAGAAGTTAAAATACGGACGGGGAGAGAGTGTCTTTCGCCTCAGAATGTAGCGGTCGCGGGGAGGAGACTTAACGCAGCGAAATGGTGGAGCGGCGCTGCTCCTCGCAAAGTACACAACAGACGCAACTCTCGCGATACCCAAACTGGCGCACACTTTAAAATCTCGACGACTCCGAAGCTGAATTATCGCTTTAAAATCTAAATTTGCACCTATTTATCTTATGTTTAAGGGACATGCTATATTTTAAAGAACAATGGCGTTTATATGTAATTATATTGGGGGAGAAAAACATCTCCGATCCGACCTAAATTTGCGAGAAAAAAATGACATGCAAACATAGGAGCATTTTTTAATCAAATGTCCTCACATAACTTGAACAGTAGCCACATATTTAAATATATTCATGCTATATAACACATTTTGTAGCCCTAAATGCACACGCATTTCAGTCAGCATTAAGCTTAATATTTATTCTTTTCACTTGACTGGTAAAGGATTATTAAAGCTAATTATGAGACTAGAACAAAAGACTCACACAAGAGCGTAAACAACGGTTCATTTAATAATTAATCTTTGTGGTCTCTAGGGGGGGATTGGAAAGGTACAAAATGGTCATATTAAAATAATCGACCCAGTCTTTCCCCTCATTACGTCCACGTGGAAGTCCTTTGTATGCATTTTCAGTTCTGCAGATGTCCCACTCATCTATGTATATAACTTATTTTTTTTTGTCAGCAACACAAACCGTTTCCAAATCTTCCTGTACAAGGCTCTATAACATTGGCCCAAATGGATAGAACACACAAAGCAAGGGGCCCACAGTCACATCTTCCTGTGAGTGTAATAAAGGCATAGATGAGATCCTTGAAGAGTCCAAAGGCTGCTCTTCACCAGCATTTCAAACTTTAGTATGAAGCAAGCCTTTTGCAGATGTGTAGAATTACTACCTGGGGGGAGAGAGTACTGGTGCATACCTGAAACAATGACAATAACATAACAGTGAATATATTTATTATTATTGAAGATAATGTTAAGAATAATAATTACAAAGGCATTTTGTCTAGACTACAATAATCTGGTCCTGCTCATATAGTCCGGAGGAGAATGGGAAACAGAGGAAGCTCCAAAACGCTGCGTGAGTGAACACGGCGTTGCACAGTTCATTTCGCCATCCATCCTCGGAGAACAAAACAAGCCCCAAAACAAACCTAAAAGGGATGAATCTCGTGTTCCGTGAGGGGTGAGGTTTTGGGTTTTTTTGGGGTAAAGCAAGAAACTGAGGTACAATACTGACTCATGGATTGGTCTCATCAGTATTCTGTCTTTTCACAATGACAAACGTGCACACAAACAAAACCATGTAGCTTTCTGTCTTTTAAAAACAGCTACAGGACAACCAAAGTTTACCAACAAGGCAAAACCGTGCAGTGAACTAGCAGTGAAACTTGAGGTGTTAATCTGGAGATTTTTGATGATTTTTTTTTCCACGCATTTGTCAACAAATGCAATTTTGGACCTTAAACCATATCAAATAAATGCGTGAAATGGCTTAATGGCCATGAGCATTTATTCAACATCTCAATTGTGTGTTGATATGTCTTACTAGTGTCTGCAAAAAGCGTACGAGAACAGACGCAAAGCTGGATAGCCGGGATAAATGCTCAAACTAAATTGCACTCGTCACCCCTCAGTATGTCTTGCATCTTTACCAGCAGCTAGCTTGCGCTCGCTGGGACTAATTTGTGTTAAGAGAATGCGTTAGCGAGCGGCACAGTGATCCTGACATTTCCCTTCATCTCCTTCAACCTGTACTATCTAGATTCTCCATCTTTGTGGGCGCCAAACAGCGTCAGCTCTCCAGGCCCCATCAGTCTGGAACCGCGGGGCGGCGTGGACGCCCGACTGCTAATGGACGGAATGAGAGGCGGCGGTGCCCCCATTGATAAAGCTCCCACCAATCCCGCAGGTGTTTTTGCCAGGATGCCGTTGGGCACGTGATGTGCGTTGAGCGGGCCGAGACGCGCGTAGAGAGACGCGTGATGCTGAGAGGCGGCGGCAGCCCCCGGAGGCAGGTGGTGGGACAGAAGGCCGGGGTGGAGCTGCTCCAGGTGAGCAGCCGTAGCAGCATGGGAGGGGCTGGAGAGGTGGGAGCTGTGCGGGAGGTGGGGGTGCATGCCAAAGAAGCGCGCCCGCTCAAAGTCTTCCCGTAGGATTTGCGCACGCTGCTCCTCGTCCATCAGGCCCCCGCCCGGTGGTCCCAGTTGGTGAGCCCGGTCAAAATGGTGGGCCATAAGGGCGAGCTCCTGGCGGACCGCCTGGTTGGAGGCAGTGGATGTGGAAGGATGGTGCGGCGCGCTGGCTGCGGCTGCAACGGCTGCCGCCCTCTCCGCCTCGAGGAGGCGCTGGTGTTGGAGGAGCCTCGCCAGGTGGGGATCAGAACGGAGGGTGAGGTGCGGGTCGGAACGAAGCGCCATCGCCTCCCTTCGATGCTGCTGATGCTGCTGAGCTGCAAGCTCTCTCCAGGGATCCCACGTGAAGCTGTGGGGACCTTGCGACGGTCCCTGGGGTGTCACGTGGGTGAAACGCTCCCCGCCCGGGCCCATGACCAAAGCGGAACCTGCCGCGCTCCCCAAATAGGCTTCAATCGCCCGGGAGCGATCCAGCAGGGAAAGGTGAGAAGGTGGGTTGGGAGTGGGCGGAGGGAGGGTCACACCTGGAGTGGGCGTCAGTGAGAGAGAGGACGACGGCGTACCAGAACTGTGGTGGTGCGGGTGACTGTTTGGGCGGTCAAACGTGTTGTTGGATAGCGGGGCAGGCAGGGAGATGGGGATATGCTCGGGTTCCTCTTTGCGCTCCTCCTTCACTTTCACCGGCCCCAGGATCAAGGGGGGTTTGGAGACGGGCGTCGTGGTCCGATCAGACTTCTTCGCCTGAGATAAAGAAGTGACGGAGGCGGAAGCCATCGAGGACGCCGGGAGGCCGCCGTCTCTTTGGGAGTGTTCGTTGTGATGGACGTGTGCCGCCGGCCCTAACGGTCGGGGGTAAAGGTCCAGCGGCGATTGGGCTGAGCGGCTTGCGAGCGGAGGGGTGTTGAGCACGGAGGATGAGGAAGAACGTGGTCTGTCCCGCTCTGCTGCTAAAGTGGAAGCGCCATGGGGAAGCCCTCGCGAAGACACCGTCGGCGGCGGCCTCTTGTCCCCGTCTCGGTCCCGCTCGCGTTCTCTGTCTCTATTCAGACTGCGGGTCATCTCCTCAACGGGCCCGCCTCCACCCCCCAGGGAGCTGCCGTGACCGTTGATGTGGGAGATGGGCGTGCTACTGCGGGGCTTGAAGGAGGGCGCCACGGGAGACATCCTCACAGGTGGACGGCCATACAGCGTGTTGTCTCTGAAAAGTTTTGTTCAAACAGCAGATCAGCTCAATGGTTCACAAACTTGGATCAAGGAAAGCATAGTTTTTCTCAATGTTATCTCAATATAATCCTAACGCCAATTCAAAACATCTATCATAGTTTTTTATATTAAAAAAAATCCACATCCAACCTGTCCTTTTCATCTTTGATGTGGGGTATGTCTCTCCGCTCGCCGTCTTTGGCGCGATCCCTCTCGTCTCTCTTGTCGCCACCTTTGGCCCAGCTAGGACCCGCCGGGAATCCCGACGGTGTGCCGTGGAGGCGGTTCCACGGCTCGTGGTGGTTGGAAGCATTGGATAAGCTTCCCACCACGTTGGCAGGTGTGTCCTTGGGACCGAACATGGAGCCTGCTGCAAAGTAGAATTAGTCTCGTTACTTTTGAATTCGGGAACTGTGAGTTTTTCAGCAGCCATTTTCTTGAGTGGCTTTTGTTTTATGTCAATTGTACATTTGAAAACAACACGAAGAAAGCATGGATCTGTAAATAACAACGTTTCAAGACTTGCTGGCAGCTCTGGAACACATCCTCCAAAATAAAAAGGACTACATTTTATTTTGTATATTTATTTCACAACGCACACCCGAGCTCGTATAAAAGAGCAATTATTGAACATATAATTCACTCTAATTGAAACTGACCAAGTGTTGGGCTTCCGAGTCCTCCAAAGGCACCCGAACCGAGGGCTCCCAGCGGCGTAAAGGGTGGAGAGCGGCCATATGGGTCTAAAATGCATCACATATTACTGTTTAAAATTCCTCTCCGTGCATTTATTTAAATCCATTCCATTTATTTGGACGGCGCTCTTACCCAAATGTGCAGCTGGGGTGAGGAAAGATGAGTGAGGTGCTGATGGGGCGATGAAAGGGGCTGAGGACGGATTTACTGCACCTACAGGAACGTAACAGCATTGATCAAATCTAGTTCTACCAATTATGTAAAAGGCCCCTCCAAAGAACATCTGATAGTCCTCCAGAAATCAAACATTTTTCTGCGTCCGGATGTCAACCTTAAATAAAATTAAAAAATGACAAGTACTGGTCAGCTGGCTGTACCTGTTGCTGAGAAAAGATTGGGAGGTCTGGTTAAGTCATGATTGGGAGGCAGGGGCCCTCCAATGGGCCCCATGGGGCCGAGTCCACCGGCTCCAGGAAGACGGGCCAGTATGTCATTGCGGAAGTCCAACTTGTGAGGATCAGCCTGCATCAACTGTGGGAAGAAAAGGTCAGCGAGCAAATCAAATATTTCTTTTGCAGGGTGCGTCTATGTGTTGTGATGTACCTTTACTTTCTTCTGATGGCTCAGGATCATCCACGCCACATATACATGCATAGCGCACCACTTTCCGGGTTTCTGCACACCACAAAAATAAAAATATACACATTTGATTTGTTAATAAAAAATCGTGCTTTTTATTCTATGATTTCGACGTTTCTTGTTTGATTGCGTGCCTACTCCAGGGATGGGCCAAGCTGAGTGCTCAAGGGCCACATTGGCTTTTGTCAATCAGGAATGAGGTTTTAAAAAAATGTGAATAGCTTGAATAAAAGTACCGTATTTCTGGCACTATAAGGCGCACCTAAAAGAAAATATTTTTTTCAAAAGCCGACCATGCGTCTCATAATCCGGTGCGCCTTATGTATGGAAAACGTTTGAAAATATGTCATTCATTGATGGTGCGCCTTATATTCCAGAAAATACGGTCATTTATTTGTAATTAATGTCATGATACTTCATTAGCCATCATGTAAAATATTTTTTTTAATATAATAAATAGCTAGAGCAATAAAACAAATGACCTTTTACAATCTAAACAGTGGGTCGTATGTGGCCCCTGAACCATGCTTAACCCACCCCTGGCTAATCATTACTACTCTATCCACATTTCTAAGTTATCTAAAAAAAAAATTTTCTCTTACAAGTGAGAGCGGTAATAGTGAGGACAGGAGAAGTCAAAGCATTGTGAAATGTGAACGATCCAACTACTCTGCAAGGCCACTCAACGAGCAATAGCATTGTGAGGTTAGGGAATGAAGCAGTGAGAAAGTAACATAAGCCGAGCCAGTGCATTCAAAGCATCCATTTGTGCTTACATTACTGATTTTCAACGATGTCCCGAATGGATCAGTTAGCTACGAGAGAACACAGTTGTAAAAGTCACGTTTAATCCACATATCTCACACCCCGTCGGAGAAAAGACTTTTTTTCCGTCCCATGTTCTAAGTGCAATGAAAAATGTCATGTCGCTGTGGAAACATCAAGACTGACTGAACTACAAGAAAATGCCTTACTTTGGGCTGCAGGTGGTGTGGCACGACCCCGAGGCGAGCGCTCAGATCCGGACCAGTTCCCTGAGGGACAAGAGGCTATCGTACAAAAACAGGTAGTTTATGAATACACGGTTTGATATCCGCAAATTTGCGTATTTAGCTCCGTCGCGGGGATACACTGGCGATAAAAAAGTTGTTTGCACCTTTGGCTGGAACGCTCCTTGCAGGGAGCTAAAAGGCCCGGTGGGAGGAATCACAGGCTGGATATTGGGAACTGAGGGCGGTGGCGGGTATTGTGGGAAGAACTGTCAAGAAAGACGTACGTGAACACTCGAAGATTCGATGCAGCAGCATGAGCAAAATGAAAAGGAAATTGGCAAAGAAGCCTTTTTCACAACAGTGTGAGCATCATTCGGGGTGCTTTAGTGGTACTTACAGGATGCCGGTACAGCCCTTCCATTTTGCCTGGGTACTTCTCAAACTGAAAGAGCAAAAAATGGGAGAATGGTTAAATAAAACCAAATGTAAAATTCAGTCTTTATCCCAAATGACTGCAATTTGACAAGGATATTCCTCACCAGGGGTGGCGCAGTGGCAGTGGGGTGCAAGAAGGGCGTGAAGTGTTGGTGCGTGTGCGTATGTTGGTGCTGGTGGTTGTGTTGATGGAACTGGTAGGCCAGAGGCTGGACGCTGGGCTGGTTCTGAGACGTCCGACCCGTCGATCCCGGCGTGGAACTGGACGCCGACGCCCCACCTGGCGTGGAACGACCCACGGCGGCGTTACTGCCTTCGGCCCCCGGAGCGCTTCGTCTACCCTCGCGTTCTTGTGCGTTCAGGAAGTGGGAGTTTAAATTTTGGCGCAGCATTTCCTGATCTGCGGTGGAAGCATCACAGTGTGGGAAAGACAATTAAAATCGCTTTGTGGAATTTCAAGGTGTTGTTCTTTAGTTAACTGTACCTGCCGCTGGCGAGTGCGAAGGGCCCTGGAGAAGAGGAGGAGGTGGAGGCAGCCCTGGTGAAGAGGTAAACAAGGCCCCCGAGTTGGCCCGGGATGGAGGCCGGAGGGGCCCGGAGGATCCAGCGCCTCGGATGTAAGACATGGAGACGCTGGTGGAGGGTGTTGGAGGCCGCATGGAAGATGACGACGAAGCAACTGATGCAGGTTTGACTGCCGTGTTGCTCCTGGGGACCAAAACAAAAAAATCATCGGAACAGGACTCCAGTGACAAGATTTGAATCTAACTTTCAATCAACAAGGACTTCATGACTTCAAAAATATTACCCATACACATTCTGTCTATCTGCATTTATTAGTTCATTGAGAGTTATTGATTTTTGTTGCAAGAAAAAAAAAACGGTTTTGTAATGAAAATATGGACAGTGGACAGATGACAAGAGACTAGACAGCAAAGTCACAATTTGTACACTAGTTTAAAAATTACACGATAGTGAATGTGTAAGTTCCATTAACTCAAGTACAGTTATTGAGTAAATGGGGTGAACTAGGCTAAAAATAAACTCATTCACTGCCATTCACAAATTTATTCGGGAATTATTATTTGGCAATATTCTGTGTATCCTGGAATTTGAGTGACAATGAAAAAACCCTGGCACTGGAGTGGATACATTTTTCTAAATGAAATGTATTATTACTATTATTGCACATCTCTGGCAATGAGTTAAGTGACTTGATTTTTTTTGCTACATTGGTTTGCGCTTTGAAGGTTAGAACGACTGACAAATGGCACCTCTGACCAAAAAAATGTCCATTAACAAGTAAAACAAACCTGCTGTAAAGGGTGTGAGACCGCCCCGGCAAAGTAAGGAAGGGCTTCGGTTTGGACAGCGGGGGGCTGCCGTTGTGGTGCCGCCCGCCGTTACCGTTGACGGCACCGGGCCTGGGGATTGGCCCTGCCGCTGAGGCCGGGGAGCGGGAAGGCAGACGAGAGAAGGAAGCGGAAGAGGTACAAGACGAAATGCCCTCTGGGAAATGCGACTCCAGGCTTTTCTCCTGGCTCCGTTCCAGACCAGAAACCCTGGGCGTCACCATCAAGCGTGGGATGCCACTCCGCGCCGACATGCCCGGGCAGCTTTTGCCCACGGTTGAAGGAGGAGGCTCGACAACTTCAAGTCGAAAAAAAAACAAAACACACATGAACAAAAAAATGGGTGACTCATGGTTCAATCAGTTATCAAATTCATCATTTAGTAAACCATTTTTCCTCATGGTGAGCAACTTTTCATGGGAATAGGCAAGTTTCATCTTCTAATCTCGCCATGCATTTAACAGCAGGTAATGGTTATCACTGGTGTGGAATCCAGTCAGGTGGGTGCAGCACTATGAGACACTAACCTTTCCGGGTGCTGACTGTGAACACCGGATCCATGTCACGATCCGACGCCTTGAAAAAGTCAAAATGGTTATCAAGTTGTGAGAATCGGATACGAGGCCCATGCCTAAAACCACTGGATAAGAGAAGAAGACGAATTGGTGCAGCACATACCTTGTCTCCAGCATCACTCTCGGTATCACACTAAAAACAAATTGTGGCAAAAGTGGAAAAAAAAACGTCATTTCCAAGATTTAAAAAAATGGATTCTGCAATATGTTCAATGCTGAACTTGACACTTACAATGTAGCCGGTCTCCAAAGGGTGTCCCTAAGGCATGAGAGAAATGTTAAATGAACTGATTCATGGAAGTTGAATTACACTGAATATTCCATCTAAGCACACCCGAGAACTTAGCTGATGGGACACCAGAGCCCAAAAGATTTCTCACCTCGAGCTTCCTCCTCTTGTTCCGACAGCTGCTGGGGTAGCTGTGCGGAACGCCTTCCTCCGGCTCAGACAGCGGCCCCCCGCCATTTTCCTCCGGACCCCTCTTGCCCTTGTTCCTCCTTCCCAGCATGTCGTTATGCTGGCTGGGCTTCATTGAGCAGTCCATCTGAGGAGAACAAAATTCATTCAGGTAAGCTCAAAGAAGATAAAGTCAGGAGGCTACGTCATCATCATCGTTAGTCATGTTTCTGCAACAATGAATGAAAAGGACAATCAGAAAAGTATCGCGCCATGCACAAGATGATAAACGTGTTGAATTTTAAAGAGCTTGTTCGTGCACCCTCTGTCTATTAAATAAATGTACATTATGAAAAACATCAACATTACTTTTGATCAATTATGTCCTAAAAATCCTTTTAATAGGTCTTCCTTTGTTGACATTGAAATTAAACCAGAATTGACTAACTCGTCATGAAGGAGTATTATTTCTTCTTTGAAACGGATTTAGCTCTACTCAGAATCATCCCACTGACCAGTTAAACGGCAGCTGATGGGAGGCTCAACAGAAGCCCCTGTTTGCGACTGTCTCCATGGCAATGCAACGATTGGCTGTAATTAGCATCAAGACTGACAGTAAAGTAACCCTTTACCGCCCACCAATCTGTTCGAGTCAATCACCTTTTTGAAGACAACTCCCAAATGCATCAGTCAATAAACTGCTTGTGAATTCTGACTCATGGTGGTGAACACTATTTCAATACATTCAAATAGGAAATACTTTTTTACTTGTAATATTTGACATACAGACTTGAAAAAACTTATGGCTGGTGTGTTTTGACAGTAACATGCCTCGTGAGACACATGAATACACAAATTGGTGAGCGGATCATTTCACAAACATTTTTCTTGCAAAGCCATTTGGCTGCTTATCAACACCTCCCGGGACAATCGCATGAATAATTGAGGACTCTCCACAACCCATCAATAGCTTGACTGAGTGGATTGCATTTTCTAAACAAGGAATGGTGTCAGAGTTGAGGAGTTCAAGGATAATGGGTCTGATAGGAACAACACCCCCTTATTGTCACACATACACACATGCAAGCACGACTCTAATGAATTTAGCTTAACGTTCTTAGCTTTCAAAAATAAAAGTCCTGATCTTTTAGGTATATTTTTCTTTGATGGTGCGATTTTTTTACTAGAAAAAGAAAGTGTCCTGACTCAATGAAGAGATGACGAATAAGCATCACCGTGCACACATTTACCTCCAAAGCTTCGAAGCTGACAAAGCTGGCAATGGCAAAGCCATCGATGATGTCTTCCTCACACGACACCGACTCCCTCTTTCTGCGACGTGGTGGTCTGTGTCGACCAAAACCAGGCCGGCCCTCTTTCACACCCGGACCGAGGATGCTGTTTGTCCCATGACCCTCTCGATCGGAACCGGAGGACATGGACGTGGCACGCTCCTCTGCCAGGTTGACTCTTCTCCGCCGACGCTCCCTGTCGCGCTGCGAACGGGAACGACGGCTCTGCCTGGTTCCAGTGCTTCGGCTCGGACCCTCCATGTCCTCCAAGCCTTTTATCTAACTCCAATGAAGCCAAAGGCACTTATTTGAAGTCCTGCTCCGGTGGAAGGTGGCACCTAATCGCAAAGAGATGACACCAGCCCCCGGGCCCTCGCTTGAAGCCCCAGTTAATTACAATGGTGTTAATTGAACCAGTGGATAATATTATTTTCCTTCCTTTGACAACAGTCTTTTGGCATCGGGGCCTTTCTTTCGGCGGAATTTGAGTGTCATTTCAATTATTTTAATGAGCCACGATGGAAGTGAAGCCCATGAAAAACGATCAAGACATCTTCTAAATGGCTAACATTAGCCCGCTAGCAGGAAAATAAGTAAAATGCGAATGTAAACAACGAGGACAGTCCGACTAGGATTGATGACACAGTCCTATAAATTGTCTCAAACGGGTTTAGCGTTGAAAATCAGGCCATCGCCAACTAACATTTCCGTCAACAATTTGAGTGCTAGCACAAAAACGACACGGGTAGCTAGTTAGGAAGGCCCAGAGGCCAAATAGCGGAACGCAAACACACAGGCTGTCGTGACATTGTAATACTAGGTCAAAAGTAAACTAGTCGCTAACAGTTGTCAATTTTAAATGTCCAAATTTGCATCTGGTAACGCTATGAACGCGATCGTTTGTCAACCACTCGGTCCGCGTTGACTCAAACAAATTAGCATTTGCTAATTCAATAGCACGAACGAAGCTAACTTCGATACATCACAATATATTCAGACAGCAACCGAGGAATAAATACGTATTTTTTCAATAGCAACAAACGACTAACATCCGGACAGTTAACCGCTTATATACAATACGTTCTCCAGTTGATGTTTCTTTTCTTAAACTGTCAATGCGTTTGACAGTCGATAAATGATGCTTTGAGTTTGCATCCCATCAAAAGAAAGACGTAATGTTAGCACTTCAGCTAGGTTAGCATTAGCCGACCCAGCTGTTAGCTAGCGGGGGTTTATCCGTTTTTCCTCCAAATGAAACCGGAGGAATGTAAATCCACTATTGACAATCACTCGCTTAATAACGTCATATTAGTCCTTCAATTTCAAATATGCTTCAGATCCCGCTCCATCACGTGGAATAAAAAAAATCAAGGCCCGTTGTTGAAAGCCTCGGTGTCGATTTCCATAAACGAGGGTGTCGACCAACCCCCGTCGGGCTGGGCAGCTCCTCTGTGCAGCCTTCACTGTTTAGATCCAATGTTTAGCACAACTTCAACTGGTCGCCAGCGTCCCCTGCTCGTGATTTAAATTTCCTGGCAAAGTTCAATAGGCAATAAAACCATATGGAGGTTGGGGGCACCCAGCGTCCTCCACCGTTTCCTTTTCACGCGTTTCCTCGGAATTGTAAATGTATCCTGGATATCGGGGAGACGCAACCCCTGTTAGTGGCGCTGTGCATTGTGTGCGCAAGTCTTCTTCCTTGGTATGACGGATGCTTGATGCCACCCCCGTTTGATCATGCTGCCGCCTTGTGGCAGATGGCGAAATGGAGTACATGTGCAAATAATGGACGAAATACATAAATGTACACTTAAATTACAGCCTTTCTTAGTCAAAATGTACCAAGTTGGACTTCTTGTGCTTCCTTTATTTTACCCAATTGGTGTTTCTGCCCTTAATATGGCATGCAGCGCTCACAGACAACCTGGTCCTGGATCCCAATAACCGCGAACACGTGCGATTAATGTATTTATTGAAAAGGACAAGCGGTGAAACAGACACAAAGTGAAAACACTTGCAACCTTGAATTACATGTCAGCTCACAAAGCGTGAATACTTTTCCCACCCCGCCCTGTGGTACATTTCATTTGCGGAGCGTCATGTGGGCCTGGTAGAGGCAAGCAGCGAGTGCAACAGGATACCGGTGGCCACAGACACATTGAGTGACTCTATGCCAGGTAGAAGCTGTCTCCCGGCTGGAATGGTAACAAGCGTCTGACACCAAGCCAAAAGCTTCCGGGACAATCCCTCACCCTCCCCTCCGATTAACAGGAGCGTGGGCATGGTTAAGCGGAAATCTGAACATGGCATGACGGGAACGCCAGATTCCGGCGCCTCGGTCCCCACTGTGCCGACCACCTGCCATCCTCGTGCTGACTTGACCCTGATCATGTCCTCCAGGTCTTCATACCCATACACGCCCATCACCTCCATGATCCCAGCGCTGGCCTTGCTGACCACCGGGGTCAAAGGGCAGCTATGCCGGACACTGCTGGCCACCCGGTCCACACCAAGGAAATACGCTGACCGCAAGATGGCCCCGAGATTCATCGGGTCTTGAATCCCATCCAGGACAAGCCAGAGAGGCGTGCTCTTTGAACTCTGGGCTGAGTCTTCGGTCAGGAAGGTCAGTGGAGTGGCTCGCAGGCAAACTCCTTGATGAACCCGATCCAAAACCATCCGATCCAACTCTTTCTTATTGACCCGCTTGATGGGAACTCGTCGCTTAAGAGCTTCCTCACAAACCTTGAGAAGCAATGACCTATGGGAGATGTCACCATCTTTCACAAACAGCTTCAGAGGCTTCCGACGAGCCTGAGTGAGAGCCAGGAGACAAGGAGTGACCCCAAAGACAATCTCGTGTTGGTCAGATGACTCCAAGGATGCCTTGAGTTTTGCAGTCCTCTCCCTGTCTGACAAGTCCTCCAGAGCAAGTTTCTGAAGCTCAGGAGACATTTGTCTTGGATTCTGGAGTTTATTTGTTGACGCTTTCTCAGCCGGGTACCTTCTTCCTGAAAATTTTGATTTGCTGGATCTCCTGGTGTTATTCACTCTGTTGTCCTCATGGTAAGCAAAATGGGAGTCCACAGTCTCAACAAATTTCCATGTCCTACTAAACAGCAACCTGTGCTTTGGACCATAATTGAATAATCTCATACTGGGGCTTTTAGTACAGCCTTTTACCCAGCAAAGAATCTCTCAAATATCGAGACATTTTAATTCCACAATGTAATATCCGTTTACAAACGCTTAACTGCTTTTGAAGAACATAACGTGGACTGACAAATGCGGTACTCAACTAACCATGCTTATCTGTAAGGTCACGGTACAATGGCCCTCGAGGCAGGATAACGAGCAATATGCACTACAAAAATAACAGTGCAACAGTCAAAATAATTCAGCACAGTCGTAATTTTGTGAGTAAAATTAGAGAGCCGTTTCTTTTAGGGATAAAATTAACCAAATACCTAAAAAAAGCGAGATACGTGCTGTTTTGGCCTCTTCCACCATTATTATAAGGTTATTTTGAAAAGTTTTTATGGTTGTTATATTCACTTCCGGTATTTTCTTGTACGTATTTCGTGTACGTGACCTATCAGAGTGACGTCATGTGTGACGTCTCGATGAAATCACTAACCGGAAGTAAACCGAAGGCAACGCGGAAGTGTCTGAAGGAAAACAAAACTCGTCGTTTGACAAGCTCGTTTGTGAGGAAATCTGAATAGACGTTGTCGTTTGGATTTTTGTGCCGGTTTGACCAGAGCGCATCAAGGTGAGCTGAGAGACTTTGTGACGGTTAATGCAAGTAGTGGTGGCGGAGGGCAACTGTTGGTGAGGTAATTACGGCTCCAAAAAGACGGAAAAAAATGAACAGGCCTTTTTCCTCTTCATTTAGTCGACTCAAACGGTAAACTGAGTTCCCCCATAATGTAGTGTTTTAATTTGGCACAAACTCTCAGTTGACGACGTAAGTTTTTACAATTACATTGAGACTCTAAAGTAGTAAAACGTAAATATGTCATTGGGTACAGGGACAACACTTGGTTGGGTGTTCTCCAACCTCTAATAAGCTAAGGCCGACAGTTTCCATATGAAAAAAATGTCGCAAAAATGTATGATTGTTTCTGGATCATCAGTTTACCCCCTTATATGCTTCCAAACAGATGGACTTCCTTTTTGGGAAGAGAAAGACTCCGGAGGAGATGCTGAGGCAGAATCAGAGGGCGCTCAACCGGGCCATGAGGGATCTGGACAGAGAGCGAGGAAAACTAGAGCAGCAGGAGAAGAAGATCATCGCTGACATCAAGAAAATGGCCAAACAGGGACAAATGGTGCATAAAGTCTTCTTGTGAAACAAAAATACAAAAATAATGGAGATCAAATTCAGAACATGTGATTGTAATGTGTGCAGGATGCCGTCAAGATCATGGCTAAAGATTTGGTGCGCTCCAGGCGTTACATAAAGAAGTTCATCATGATGAGAGCCAACATTCAGGCCGTCAGTCTGAAAATCCAGACACTCAAGTCCAACAACAGCATGGCGCAAGCCATGAAGGGCGTCACCAAAGCCATGGCCACCATGAACAGACAGGTCCGGTCACGTCAAACACACTTTTTGCCCCATTCATCAAAAGCACTCAATTGACAGCAGTGCGTATATGCATGTTCCTCCACAGCTCAAACTGCCTCAGATCCAAAAGATCATGATGGAATTTGAACGGCAGAGTGAGATAATGGACATGAAGGAGGAGATGATGAACGATGCCATCGATGACGCCCTTGGGGATGAAGAGGACGAGGACGAAAGGTTTGAGTTCAAGCATCTTCAGCGAGCACTTTGACACACTCAAGATGAATAATGATATTGCTGTATTATTCTGCAACAATATATATTTTTGAAGTCCGTGTTGTATGTGCTGACTTTTTGCCTGGTCTTTCTCACAGTGACGCCATTGTGTCCCAAGTCCTGGACGAGCTGGGTCTTAATCTCAGTGATGAACTGTCAAGTAAGAACAAAACAATTCGACTATTATAAAAAATGTACCATAGTTATCAAACAGCCTCAAGAGGGAAATAAAATTACACACGCTTGATGTAGACAAAATAACGAAAGGCTTATTTGGAAAAAAGTTAACATTTCATCGAAGAAATCTCAATGTTTAAGATATAAATTGTCCACTGTGTTTCTTCCAGATCTCCCGGCGACGGGTGGAAGCTTGTCGGTAGCCGGTGGGAAAAAAGCAGAGCCTCAAGCCGCCTTAGCCGATGCAGACGCCGACCTGGAGGCACGTCTCAATAACCTCCGCAAAGACTGAATGCAAAAGACACGGTGACTCTTGGAAGCAACGTGACGGTGGTTGGCTTTTTTCTTTCTGCTGTGTTTCATTTGATGTGGGTATGTTATATCAAAATACAAATAATCTAAAAAGTCCCGTTTCGTTTATGACAATGCCAAATGACAAATCCACTGACAGTGTGTCCATGCTATGTTATTTTTTAAATTAACACTACTAACCCAAGTTACAGAACAATTTCTTTGTGATCAATAGACAATAGTGCAGAGCTGTTGAATCAATTATCTATACATTTTGTCCACTCATTTGAGGAAAACAATTGAAAAATAGGTCCTCTGTAAGCTGAAATGAACCCAAAACATGTTTATAGTTTTTACACCTGGCAATGGAACGGTATTCATTTATTTGTTGTTGCATAATAAACCTTTTTCCATGTTTAACAAAAGCTGTTTTATTAATGAATGCGAGATAAGAAAATTTTGGTGTGAAAGGTGGCAGAAAAATTCCTAATAGCCTCAGTTATAGTATTTTAGTAATTAAAAAGTTGCCGACTTCCATAAATAAGCCAACTTTGCAAAGTGTGGATGGGGGAAAAAAATCAAAATCCAACCCCTTTAAGAGAGAAATGGTCATTTTATTCCAAAAAGAAAATGCAACTTTCAATTTGTCAACATACAATCAATAAATTTTGAATGTACTCAACACGTTCAACATTAAATAATAAAAAAATAACAACCATGTTTTATGTACATTTGTGAAAGCTATTTACAGACGAAGCTTCCGGACTGAGCTAACATCAATTTCACTTGTACAGTATAGCGGTTGAAGCTGTTGCCTCATGAAGGAAAACAAATCAAATTTTTACTGCGGTAGGAAGAGAACGGCAGCGCGTTGTTAGAACGACAAGCTGGGTGGGGACTTTTCCGTCTAAAATGGATGAATGTTGGCTTACTGCTCCTGAAGTTGGTCAATGTACTGTATACACATTCACTATTTATGTACGTGTCAATATTTTCCAACACTCTGGACATTTGCAGTCCAAAGTCATGCTTAAGAGCAGAAAAGATGAAGCGGTCAAAGCCATGCTACCGTTGTTTCTTTTACAGCTAAATGGAACCCATGCAATTCATGTTAACTACTCACAAAAAAAGAGATTTAAGGGTGACATTTCAGGTTGGAAGTTAACCTGTATAGGTGCACTCCACTTTTGAACTTGAAACTCTTTGAATAGGTGTCTCTGGATTTTTGCAAAGAAGTCACAAAGGGACGTCGAAGTGGGATAAAAATTGTACCCGAAAGCTCACTTAACCTTACTTTTTGTGAGTAGCGTAAAAATAACTTTTTCTTCCCTTACAGAAACAAATTATTTTTTTTCCTCTATAGACCTTGACTATGTGTGTGAAGAAAACGCATTCCTCCATAGCTAGATGTTTGAGCGACAGATACACAGCACCACAGTAAAGTTGGAACATTTCTTTACTAAAGCAGTCGCAAAATGTCAAATTGTTCAACAAGCTCTGACGCAAACTGTATTTTTCTTTTAAATCTGTCAGCCGAGTGCAGCAACAGCGACGGTATCGGAAAATGGCTAACGCGTCACGCCGCATAATGAGTGATATGTATGACACGCCTTCCTCCTCTGTGAAGAAAAGCAACAGCAGTTACACAATCGGGTGACTTGACCGTATGGAACTTCACGACGCCGTCTCTCGCTCGGCGACATTCACTTGCGACAGGTCCGGTGAGGAGTATGTTTCTTGGGCACCTCAATGCGACAGCGGCTACGCTCATCCAGCCAAGGCAGCTCAAAATTCCTGGAAGTGTGGATTAAAAAAAAAATATTCAAGTTTCACGATAAACAAGTCATACAAACATGCTTATAAAATGTTCACTTACTCTTGTGAAAGTTTGGGCAGCGGCCGACCAAACGCGACCACTGGCAAAAAGGGGGTGATCATAATCGCTTCGACTAGAAGCAAAAAAAATAATAACAATAAATACAGGGAACTAAAAATATTGTATATAAATAAAATAAAGGGCACAAATATTTAGGATGAGATACCGTCTTCAGTTTCTGGGTAGAATGATGAAAGTTCAGGCTCAGTCTCCAGTATGATCTTCTTCCTGTTCATGCGCTGCTGCAGGCGCTGAAACATGCGCTGCTCCCGGATGCGTTGGATGTCCCACCTGTTAATATACACATACATTTCTTATATATATATATATATACATGATATATCATCCGACTTACGACAGACTTCTGTCCCGACCAAACGGTCGTAAGTCAAAATGGTTGTTAGCTGAAATCCATTCAAAATGTTGAATAGAGACTCGGAGGCTAAATGACTCGCAACACCCCCCTCCCCTCCCAATCTGGTGCCGTCACACGGTCGATTGCTGTGTGAGCGTGAGATGCTGGCTGGCCAAAATTGTCATACATGTTCCAGGCCTGCTAGCGCGCAGAGTTAAAAGTTTAAAAATAGGGTCTGGAGGTCGTAAGTCAAGCTGGTCGTAAGTCAGATGTTACCTGTACATATACATATAGAAGATATATATTTACAGATCTATAGAAAAGATGCTGTCACCTCTTCCTTCTCTTCTCATCCAGTTCCAGCTTGGCGTGGCGCTTGAGAAACACACCGTCGTCCAGCGGCTGGACAAAGAAGACACAAGGTTTGACTTTTGACCTTTTTTTTCTCCCCAATTCTCATTTTTGTGACGTTCTCACCTCTTGTGCGTCAAAGCTTAAATCGTCAACCAAAGGATCGATGACATTTTCCCGCCATGATGGAACCGAGAGGCGGCACGAAGACGGGAAAAGGAAGTTCATCACCGATTGTGTGCTGGATGCATCTGAAGGACGTCGAGGTGGTTAAAAAAAAAAAAATAAAGACATAGAGTCCAAGAGGAGTCCACTCACTGGCCACTTCCTCCTCATCCTCCTTTTTGGGAGAAGTTTCACGCAGCGGCGACGCGGGAGGTTGGTTCCAGCAGCACAAGTACATCTCGGTGGTAGACAGGAAGGGGAGGTCGTCCATCTGGCAGCTCAGGTCCGCCGCCTCGTCTTTGCCCCTGGCCGGGGCGCCCCTCTCCGGTGTCTCTTTGCTACGCAGCTCGCGCTGAGACGGAGACGCCGGCTGACTTTCCGGCTTGTGGGGACTCAGCTTGGCGCTTTTGCCGCGAGACTTTTGGAGTTTGGAGTCCCCGAGGCAGGATTTTCTGTGGGGCGTATTTCCAAAATTATAATAATACATTTATATTATAATAATACATTTCATTTTTCAAAACTCAAGGTCACTTTACAGTCTCACGATAAGTTTTCTGTGGGTGAGCAGAGCTTCGTCCGGAATAACTCAAATAGATAGAAAGCTAGCGAGCTAGCTAATACCTAGCTTTCTAGACAGCTAATAGCTAGCTTTCTAGCCAGCTCAACGCAACATGACTATATATATATTTTTTTTCCCCAATGTCCCATTTCCTCTAATCAAATTGCGTTTCAGATGAGCGCCAACTCCACTGAAATCGCCTTGTCGAATGTTGTCTTTACCTTTTTTGTCCTTTGCTGCCTCGACTTAAGGGTAGCAGGGTAGATGGATTGGGCTGAGGGCTCTGCTCGACTTCTAGGTCCCACATGTCCTCTTTGTCGGGGGTCCACGGCTCCAGCGGCTGGAAGAGGCGCTTGTCACGTGGCGGGTCCTTTTTGGTGAGCTGCAGGCGGCGCTCCATGCGCTCGATACGTGCCAGAAGCTGCACGAGTGGAGGGCAAATTTCATTACTTAGGATAAGTCATATTTGAAAAACATTGACACATTTTTGCTGGCAGTCAATGAAAAATCATTTTGACTGAGATAATGAAGAATCAATGCTAAAAACCTGACATGTCGGTATATTAAAAACTTTTGTTTTCCGTACCGTCTCCTTGTCCGCTTTGAGATCATCGATCTCTTTGTCCTTGGACTGCAATTGCTGCTGCTGTTGCTCGATGAGGTCCAGCTGCAGCAGCAGGATCTGTCGCAAACAGTTGGCCTGCGTGTGAGGGTTGGCCGGGCTCTTCCGAAGATTCTTCCACTTGCCCTCAGACGACACTTCGATTGATGCGGCGCCGAGAACGCCGTCGGCGTCCTTCGGCGTGTTGTTGTTCGGCGCCATCTGAGGGTTTTCCATGCTGTCCATGGAGAGGGGTTTGCCTTTCACCGGGGTTCCCTCACCCCCCATTGGTCTGGCAGGGGACAGAACCCCCACGGCGGCGGCCCGATCGACTTCGACGACTTCCGAGACGTCGCCGCTCATGTAAGTCTGCTCCGAGCGCTTGGACCTGCTCGGGATCTTTCCGGCCCAGCGGAAATCGCCTGGAGCATCCGAGGGCGAGTCTTGTGACTCCCTCCTGAGGCTCACGGGAAACAAAGACAATGTCCCACCTATGGCGTTAGCGTTTGCCTTGGGTCCCAGATGCAGGCCTGGGGAGGCTCTCGTGCTCATGACAACTGTTCATGGTGTGAATGTGGCTTGCTGCCCCCTGCAAAAAGTCATTAAGTTAGGTCATGGAATTGTCTAATAGAAGAATCTCCAGTTCCACACATACAAAACAATCTTTTCTATCGTTGTATCTTAAGTGTGCAGGTTGTTTTGGCTTTTCAAATACGTTTTAGAAACAGGGAGTATTTTCCCATGATATTCTTTGAAAAATAAAACATTAGAAGTAAAATAAACTACATAAAATACGCATACGCACCTGTGCGAAAGGAAAAACCATGCAGACACAAACGTTAAAATAAAGACAAGGTTTTGTTTGTGACTCTCGATTACACTGTGTCGTGTCTTGTATGAATAAATATGATCGCCGTCATGTTGTCACTTTACGTCAAGTCTGCGTTCCATTTCCTTTTCATACGATTCACACGCCGGGATATGAAATTGCAAGTTAAGATGGACAAGCGAGCACACGCCACACAAAAAACGCAACAACTTAATTCTCACGTAAGCAACGATTTAACCGGAGTGTGCAGGCGTTCAAGGACCCGGGAGTGGCAGTGAAGCGACCTCCATTTTAGCGCCTCCATTTTAGCTCGCCGTGCTAAAAAAAACAATAACAGCTACCTAGCTCCAGTGGCTAGCTTGCTAGCTTAGCACACACAACAAACCTGCGGTCAAAGCGTTGCAGCCACACCGATCGTGTCTAAACACTCAAATTCCATACAGACATGGTTTGAAAGACCCACCATGTCGGCCTGTGAGCTTACCAGGGCTATAATTGAAGTCCATTGACAATGCTCGTCATGTTCCCTGTTAGTCTAGTTGTAAAGCTCTCCCTTTTGCGCCTGCGCGGGGAGTTGGATTGCAATGTATTGCTTTTAGGTTTTCTTTAAGACACATTACACTAAATCATTGAAGTCAACCCTGAGATCTGATGCAATAGTGTGGCAAATAGGAAATCATATTTAGTCGACTAATTACAGTACACGCAGCAGTATGTAAATAGTTGGAACTATTGCTAGTTTTTTTCGCTTCAAATAATTTTAATTGTTTTATATAAAAAACACGTTTTGGTAAATTCAAATAGTTCCACACGTTTCCCCTCCAAAGTTTATATGTTTACTGAAATGTAACTCGAGTGACGTATGAAAGTCAGGTTGCAATATTCGCCGAGCCACTAGACGGCAGATGTTCTAAATTGGCACGCGCCACTCCCCATCAAACAACCAAAATGGAAACGCTTGCCCGGAAGTAACTCTCACCTCTGCCATTCGAAGCATTCTTTTCTCTAAAATGTAGTTAATTTATTTTTATTCGCACTTTAACTTGAAACACACCAATAAGGTGCGAAATGTAACGGTTTAAATTATTGAATACTTGTATGAAAAGCGAGAAACTTGGTCGTTGTTGGGTGAGGTTTCTTCGTGACGTCGAAAGCTGCTATTGTTTTGAACATTAGTATTAGTATTTTATCATTTAATTCTATTTTTTATTAAAGTCAAAATGCACCGGAGGGGCGTGGGTGCGGGTGCCATCGCCAAAAAGAAGCTCGCCGAGGTAAGAAAACATTCTATTTAAGTACACAGACTATGCAGTTCAAATCAGCACTCGGGCAGAGGAAAAATAAACATTTGGAAACAAACAGGTCTCAATGTATTTAAAAATGAAATACAATTGCCTCCTAAGTAAAAAGCCATAATTAAATCACTTTTTTTGTTGTTGTTAAATTTATATTATCTTACATTTTCTTTGTTTTTCCAGGCAAAATATAAGGAAAGAGGGACTGTTCTTGCAGAGGATCAAATAGTTCAGGCAAGTTAATTCCCTTTATTACTTGAACTATGTCTACATTACATGTGGTGCTTCTTACTGTTGCATTTATGCTCCAGCAACAACATTTTAATTATGTTACTTCATCTCTCTGTCAGATGTCTAAGCAGCTTGACATGTTCAAGTCTCACCTGGAGGAATTTGCCAGCAAGCACAAACAGGAAATCCGCAAGAGTTCACAGTTCCGGGTCCAGTTTCAGGAGATGTGCGCCACTATTGGAGTTGATCCGCTTGCATGTCAGAATCCTTATAAAGTAAAATGTTCAAAAATACCCTTGAGTGTCATTTTTTTTCATGGATGTTTTATTCACAGCCGGCAAAGGTTTCTGGTCAGAGATGCTTGGCGTGGGCGACTTCTACTATGAGCTCGGCGTGCAGATTATTGAAGTTTGCTTGGCTCTCAAGCACAGAAATGGAGGTTAGTGATGAAATAAATAGCACTTAATAAACATCACAGTGACCACAGTCAAATAAAGGGTTTGTGTTTTATCTGCCAGGACTCATCACTTTGGATGAACTCCATCATAGGGTGCTGAAGGGACGCGGTAAATACGCTCAAGATGTTAGCCAGTAAGTGTTTCTAAGATAATGCAGATTATGTAAAAATCAAGTCAGCACATTGTATGATTAAACTGTTACATTAAACTTCTGTGTTGTGTGTTTCCCCAGGGATGACTTGGTTCGAGCCATCAAAAAACTTAAAGTCATGGGGAATGGCTTTGGGATGATTCCAGTCGGTGGCTCCTACTTGGTGCAGTCCGTCCCAGCGGAGCTCAACATGGACCACACTGTAGTTCTGCAGCTAGCCGAAGTAAGCCAGCCCTATGTGGCGGTGATGTTTTTTCTCTTCTCATTCAAACCGGTTGTGCTTGTCATTTATCTGTAGAAAAAGGGCTACGTGACGGTGAGTGAGATCAAGGACAGTCTTAAGTGGGAGAATGAGCGAGCGAGTCACGTCCTGGTGAGTCCATGTCAACAGTGTTTTAGCCATGAGAAAAATTAAGGAAGAAATTAAGAAGTTAAATCTCATTCAAATAATGTATTAACACATCATACAGTAGCTAACACACCCCTTTAGTGTTAATTCGACCTGCCTTGTCTTTGCCAGGATCACCTGCTAAAGGAAGGCCTGGCCTGGCTGGACTCTCAGACAAAGGGCGAGCCGGAGTACTGGCTCCCCGCGCTCTTCTCCGAGCTCACCTCCCGTGACGTCACGCCCGAAGAGGCCAATCAGATGAGCCCATGACCAAACCAGATGGGTACTTGTTAGCGGCAAACAGTTAGCCCGTACTGTGCCATTGTAAAGTCTGTACAAATGATGTCATTAACTCAAAAATGAGACAGTGAAAATGGACGATATTCTCAGCTACTTCTCTTACACTGCTTCTCTTTTGTTAGCCCCCACTCCTGCCCACTCAAATCTCCGATAAAGCAGGGAAACGCTGTCGTGTCTTCAGATTAACATCAATGCGATCAATAACAGTTGAACCTTTTGCTTTTATGGCAGCACTTTATTGTCAAAAAAATCATTATCTTGTGAATAAAAATACATTTTAGACTGTTGTGATCTCTTGAAGACTGCAAAGCTTTGGCAGTGTTTCAGATCCTGAAAATATCGTGGCTTGATCGGCTGTAAGCAGTGATTCTCAACCAGTAGGAGGTGAAACTGAAAAGTAGGTCATTTTTGAAACATATTTCTTTATTTGTTAACTTCTATACAGGAAGGTGACGACTTGGTAGCAAAAAATTAATACATGAGAAGAAAAAAAACAATGGAGAACCACTACCTCACATTCTCAAGCCCTCCTTTCTGCTTTTTTTTAACAATCATTCATTGACTTCTTTTTAGGAACACTGGCCCAAGTGCTTTTCACTGTCACATCTCATGGCCATAGACGTGGTCTTCGAACACGTTCTGCTCCATGTCATCGCATATGAGCGTGCAGAAGGGACACACTTGATGATTGCGCTCGTGACGCTCCACCTCTGCCCGTGTACTTCCCGGGAAGCTCTCCAGGCAATGGCGGCACATCAAGGCAGGCTGGTTGGTGATAAAAAGACACATAAAAACAAAATGTACACATATTGGAACAGAGCACATTGTTCTTGTGTAACATAAATAGTGTGATTGAATTTGAAATAGCAAAAACTTGCATCAGGTTTATTATCAGTTGGAGATATTGCAAGATGGCAGAAAGTACTTTTTATCCAATTAAAATTGTTCTTCGGGTCACCTATTTTGACCTCTGGACCACTTGAGTTTTTAAAGGCGCTTATAAATCAAATGTATTATTATTAATATTATTGTCACATTGAAACTGGTGCTTTGCTGCCGTCTTGTGGCAACAATAGATAATGCATCAATAACGAGTGGATTTTTATTATTTACAGCAGGGCGGAGAAACGCACCAAGTAGAGACAATTTACAGTCTCGAACGAGGTTTAAGAAATAAAAAACAGATTAAAAATTTTGAATCCAGAATATGACGTCAAATAATCATTCAAAATATGTTTGTCCAATTGAAATTCTTCTTCGGGTCACCTATTTTGAGCTCGTGAGAACTTGTCACATTGAAACTGGCACTTTAATGCCGTCTTGTGGCAACAATAGGTAATGCGTCAATAATGAGTGGATTTTTACTATTTCCAGGAAATGATAATTATCTTGATTGAGGTTTAAGCAAGAAAAACAGACTACAATTTATGAGTCCAAAATATGATATGAGATGATCATTCAAAATGAGTTTTTTCTACCTGGTCTTCCTCATCTTCAACAATACTCACTGCAAAAAAACAAGAAAATCAAATAAAGATGACATGACATTGAATGTGAAATAAATCATGCTAAAGTAAAATGTGGCCTGCACACTGACCTGCAGGTATGTTGTCATATGACCGGTCACGTATCTCTGTTGCGGCACAGTGGGTCTTCGTCATGGCGTTCCGCTCCGCTGAGTGGACGCTCGCACGCATTTGAAGCTCATCCAAAGTCCTACGCAGCTCCTCGATGTCACGTGTGAGCATCTAATGACAAAACGGAGGCCACCGTTAGGTACAGCGGCGGCAAAATAGCCAACTTCAATTCGGTAAACGCCGCTGTTTACTTTGTTCTCTTGAGCAAGCTCCTCATTGTGGCTCTTCAACATGGAAGACACGTTCTTCTCCTCTTTGATGACGGCATCTTTGCCCGTGATCACCGCATGAGCGTCTCGGAGTTGCATCTAAAAGACCCAACGCCCCCCGAAAAAATGTATAGTATGAACTATAATGTACCATTGGAGGTAAATTAGACAAGTGGTTAGCATTTCATCATGTAATCTATATTCTGGCCTTTTTTTCTCCGATCCATACCTCAGTTTGTAGCAACAGTCCATTGTCATCCCCTGAATTTGGATCTGACTGCATGCACTCAGGCAGATTCTGGTCCTGAAGTTCCACCTGATTGGCCGTGTGGAGCAACATCTCTTCCTGGAGAAAAGACGCGGTAAAATATTGACACGGTCATAGGGTTCTATGAACATAAAGAGGCAAAAAAAATCACCTTTAAGCGTTGGATTTCTTCACGTTGCTCTTGCAAAGTGCTTAGAAGACTCTCTCGCTCCTTTTTCGTCTGACGTAGTTCCGACATGAGTTCATCGTGTTTGTCCTGTGAAGAAAACAGTCAATTCGCACCCATCCGCCGCCATCACAGACGCCATGTTAGAACCTTCAAGGCGCCGCCGTCTTGTCTTTGCTCCCACAAAGCTTTTTCCAACTCTACGTTTTGCTGTTGGATGCGATAGGCCTCGTCCTTCAGCGTCGCAATTTCCCGATCGCTCTGCTCCACTTCTTCCTGATTGTGCGTAACACCCGTGAGAGGAGTCATCAAGAAATGGTAAAAAAAAGCTCTCAAAAACATTGAGCTTTTTTTTGGAAAGTTTGATGATTTTTCATTATATAGAAAGGACTGCCCATGGAGTTGCAATGGGTCACATTTCCTCATCAAGTGCTCTCTATATTACACAATGAGAAAACTGACCCACATTTGTGTCCCAAAATGTTCGATTATATAATCTCTAAAACTAATCTGTGTTTATTTGTGTCCGTGTGTACCTGTGTGGTAATGACCAACAGGTCATCTGAGCCGTTTGCCGCACTTTGCTCATTGTTGACATCCTGCTCTGTGAAGTTAAAGGGCGGGCTGGCGCCGCACACTTGACCCGAGCTGTCCACGTAGCAGAATTGATAGAAGTCCAACTCATTCTTGGGTAGGTAATAATCTGTGATAAGAAAATGTCATCCATTGAACAAACGCAGACTGTATTATTATTATTATAGTATTTTAAGGCCGTGTCACAAAGTCATACTTAAAAATATTACAGGTGGATTTTATGAAGGTATGAATGTTTTTTTTTTCCTTTGGCCCAAAAAAATGACTGGAGAATATGAAGAGCTTGAATGCTGACTCCGCATTAAAATCGAGAAGGATTGACCCACCTTTAAAATAAACATGCCTCTTCGATGACTGTTCTTGGCTCGAGTCCCCGCATGACTCGACCCACACAAATGTGTGATAGTCCTTTGTGGTGCTCCACCCCACCTGGAAAAATCAAATTACTCTTTTTTTATAAACTATTTCAGTATTATTTTTCTTGTTGAAAACATTGGACAAAGTATTTTGATTTACAAGCATGGTCACTGAATAAATTAGTCATTACATCATTTTACTGATATGCATCTTTTCATCCTCTACAAAAAAACAACTACTATACTGCATCAGTTGTGAAACTCTTGATTTGCCTGCATTAAAGTGTCCTGGAGAGTTTTGAAAGGCATTTATAAATAAAAAAGTATTATTATGATTATTAATATTATTATTATTAAATGAAATGCATTATTATTATTACTACCACTAGTAATATGAGTGTATTATACGCCCTCTTGTGGCGAAGACAAGCACTACATAAAGGAGCACTATGGAGGGGTGGAACGGAGTAAAGGGCATTTCCATTCAATACTATAGGAAAAGATAGGGATAATTTGAGATTCGAATGTTTTGAAAATGCGTTTGTTTGCCATATTTCCCCCCCCAAAAAATTATATATTATCCACCTTAAAGATCCCCACCCAGTCGCGCGGACTGGGCTGGAAGTGTGCGGCGAGAGTGTAGCAACAGCTGACGGAGGTGGCTGCCGGGTACGAGTGCGGGATGTCCCTGAACACCACCTGAGAGAAGCCGGTAGTGGAGTTGTGCATGCTGGAATAAAATCCACGCAGTTATAAATTTGGGGTGAGTGAAGACAGTAGGTGTCGCCGAGACATAACGGTGATATGACACTTCTTTAAAAATGCTCCTTCCCCTCGTTGTCTTCTACCTTTTTTGCAATCTAGTCTGCACTTGTTCAAAAAAAACGACACAAAAATTAAAGTTTGCACCGAACACGCAGCAAGCGTCAACAACTGTCACCATGAAGTCACCCTTAGGACAATGATCACGTTTGTAATAAAGCGTCACGGTGACAAATACATAATTAAATAACAACAAGAGCTGATATGACGTTATAAAGCTTAGGGAAGAGAAGATAAGACTTACATTTATTCACAGCGTGCGACGAGTGAAGTCACTCGGTTCTGTAACCCCTCTGGTGCGTTTAAGGACCCTCGGATCCGTGCTGCGTTTATGAACGCTCCTCGAGTCGAATCTGTTGTTTAAAGTCAAAATGTTAAAGTGTGTTTGTGTATTGACATGTTTATTTGTGAACGAAGTGTGCTCGTGAGGTTTCGAGCGGCTAAAAGTGAACTTTATCAGTACACGGCAACCATCTTGCAAGATAACGTATCTGTCAGTCCAATTTTGTTATTAAATCAAAGGACAAAATATCGAGCTAGCCAGGAGTCGAACCTAGAATCTTCTGATCCGTAGTCAGACGCGTTATCCATTGCGCCACTAGCCCGTTATGTGGCGTATTTGCAAACATCGAATTGTATATGTAAAATACTACTCATTCCACAAGAGGGCGCCAAAATCACACATTCCTTTCTGCCATACAGTATTTTTTATCTTTGTATACTATTTTTTAAAAATCGTTTTTAATGTATTTAAACTGCCATGCTATTCTAAAAATGAGATGAAGTTTCATTTTTAAACAGTTCTTTTATTTGTGATTTAATTTCTGTTTAATGCAATTTATTTCTCTATTTATTATTGCATTGATTGAAAAAAATGGCCAAGTGTACGGTATGTTTGCTTTTATTTTCATACTTACATATGCAAATAAGTTTTAAGAGTCACAAAAATACATGCAGTTAAATTAGTTCAAAATAAAAGAACAGCGTTAGTCTCACTTTTAGTTAGCGTACATTTGAACATTTTTAGATTAGCAATATTGTTCAAATGATGCAAATATTAAATACGGTAGTTGAAGTATTTTTCAAACCAACAGAATAACATTTTTTCTAATTGTAATACATTTCACGATGCATTTTCAATTTGAGGATTGAAGAAGTACGTATATGAATTTACATATTGATTGTCCTAATTTTCACTGTAATTTTAAGCATTTTGTTAATACTGAAATAGCATATATGAAATGAACCATAATAAAAAATAAATATCGTAAGCCTATGGATTTAGTTCTCATAAAGGCCACTCGAGGACAACTGACCAATGAGCGAAAGGCATGCCAACATCCAATCAGAAGGAAGAAGGCCGGGCTCTTCGTGTTGTTGATTGGCCAACAGCAAAAGCGGCAATGTAAGCGTGAAATTCCAGTGTCTTGTTATCGTGTTAGACTTCTCGTTCGTGTCAAGAATAGCAAAGCCGAAGCCGAAATAAGCCAACTTGTCGGGAAATACACTCCACCATTTCAGGTTCGTGACAAGCACTTATGCTAAGGTTAGTTGCACGGTGGTCTGCAAAGTCGGTCTCTACGGGCATTTTGCAGCATTTGGTTTCCATGGCAGCCTGACATCAAGTCGTAAACTTGTGGAGGTTTAACTTCTTTTTATTTTTGCCAGTTTTGCAACCTAAATCGACGAGATATGTGTGTGTGCAGTCGTTAACATTGTGGTATGTTTACAATTTTTCTATCTTATTCGCTAATCTTGATACTTCAGTTCAAAATATTTGTTTCCAGATTCAAACGATCATAACAATACTAATCATTCAACAAAAAATACTGAGTACTTCAAGTATCACCTTAATTGCTGTCATTAAAATCAGTCACTACATTTATGCATTGTTTGAGCATTAACACTATGCCCAATGGAAATTGTACTAAAAAGTTAAATACAACTGAACCATACCAGCATGGTGATTGTTTTGTTTTCAACCTGTCGGTTGCCCTGGCAACATTTGCATATGTATCCTTAAACTGCTTTGTTCATTTACTCAGAGTGATTGATCGTTTTTTTTCCCTTCCACCTTCTAATTGCTCAACAGATCCCAGCGATGCTCGCGTGGGCCGAACTTGCCATGACAACATGACGCCCGCTACCATTTCTCCTGGAGACGGCGATTCGGGGCTTTATCGTGACACAATTCGGCATTCACTCTTGCGTCGGTTCGGCCGTGCAGGCGAAGGCGAGTGACTGAGCAACCTTGGCGAGGGCACTCGGATGCTGGAATAAATGAATCGTCTTTGAGTTTTGAAGATAAAGCGGTGAGTGTTTTTTTAATTCTGTTCTGCAGAAGTGGATTTTAACCCTTTCAGGAACAGTGGTTCCATCAGTAGAGAGCTAATCATGTTATCAGGTTACAGGTTATCATTATTGATGCATGAAAAAGTTACATGTAATGTCATTCTTTTTTTTATTTTATTTTTTTTTACTTTTTTTTGGTTAACTCATTTACTGCCAGACGTGCAGAAATGTGTCCACTCCATTGCCAGGGTTTTTGTCATTGTCACTTGAATTCCAAGACCCCCAGAATATTGAGTTTTAGGACTACATAATTATTTAATACAGCATTAGAAACCTTAGATGCTCCTCTTTCATCAGAAGAGAAGAGTTAATTCCTAAATTTATGTGGCTGGAGTTATATGAGCTTGAAATGAGGGCTGTCCAAAATACAATGCAATGGTTTTACTGATGGTTTATATAGCCCTTTAACAGCAGCTAAATTCGTGAATGTCAGTGAATGAGCTTTAATATACAGCAGCATGTACATTTTTTTTTTATTTTTTAAATTTCTCCTTTTAATTCAATATCATCCAAATGGAACACATGCATTTTTTTCTCGCTGTCCGCATTGATGAAGTTCAAACGGTAACACAAATCCCGCCCTGTAACTAAAGCCAGCAAGTCATCACACAGGTTAACTGACGCCCCTGGAGGGACGCTGATTGGCTCCTAACACTAACACCCATCACCCCGACCTGGCCCATTTTGTACCTGTGATGCCCCCGAAGGCCCCACCTTGCCTCCATAAATGATTCACAGTAAGAACACACGTCCGTACACGTACAGCGGGATCGTATCTGGGTACAAATTACAATTCATTTGTCACACGACACTCTGAATTCTACCTCACCTCCATTAGACACTAACAAGGTCCAACACAAGAACACAAGCTACTTACTTAACAATATTCATCATTCCATTTCCATTCCATTAACTGCACGATAATAGACTCAGATCCCATTTCCCAAAATATGTCACCTTTGTATTTTAAGGATGACTCGACCACTTGGAGACGAACAGCAGAATGAAGGAGAAGCAACAAACGTCAACCAAACCCAAAGCACGTCAGTTTGCGCACCGTCAAACGTCCAAAAGAGGCCGAGGAGGTCCAAGAAGAGGTAGTGGATCTCATGTCGTGATCTGTCGTGCATTCCCAAAAAAAATTCAACATTCTCCATAGAACAACTCATCATGATTTTTTAAATATTTTTTTACTTCCTGGATGCATTTTTTTGGCATGTTGATGTCACTTCCCTGTGTCTCCGCCCCCCTCTTCCAGGTACCTCTGGGTTAACTTGAGCAACTGCAAGTACGAAAGCGGTAAGAATGACAATACCACAATCAGATAAACAACGGAAGGCATCTTTTATCCGCAACTAAAACTCAGATTTATACTTTGAACGTCAGTGCAGCGTGCCACTCATCGCTACGGCCTGAAAGTGGCGACGGACGCAGACGATTGGACCCTGATGTGGACCGATTGCTCCATGTCACTCGAGAAGGCCAAGGCGGTGAAGCAGTACCAGGTAGTCTCGAAATGAACTCATTCTCTGCCATTCGCCGATTTAATTGAAAATATGGCGTAGAACGTCATTCCCGAATTTGTTCCGGTTTTAATTTTTTTCATGCTTGGGTGACGATAAAGCGCTGGTGAGACCTCTGGCAATGTTTGTTTTTTTTACTTCCACGAGGGGGCAGCATTTGCCTTTTGTCCATATTAGCGCTTTATAACAGCTTGAGCTATTGCTAAAGCGCAATATACGTAAATTAATATGTATTGTAGTTTGAGCAGCCGCCCCCATTTCAAGCTCAGATAACTTCAGACCCATATAATTTAGGAACTAACTTTTTTTTACTTATGCGTGTATGTTTGCTCCATTCCAGAAGATCAACCATTTCCCCGGAATGATCGAGATATGCCGCAAGGACACTCTAGCCAGGAACCTCAACCGAATGTTGAAGCTCTTCCCCAAAGACTACAACATCTTTCCCAGGACGTGGTGTCTACCCGCTGAGTGCGTTTTCTTCTGTCCTACCCCACAAAACCACTTGGTATATTTACCCCTTCCACCATTTCCTTTTTCAAGCTACCGCGACTTCCAATCGTACACGCGTGTCCGAAAGCATGCCACCTTCATCTGCAAGCCAGAATCCGGCTGTCAGGGACGAGGTATCTTCATGACAAGGTCCGGTAAAGACGTTCAACCTGGAGAACACATGATCTGTCAGCTCTATATCACCAGGGTGGGTGTTCAACACATCAGAGGTGACAGTAAGTTGCAACGGGAACTAAAAACGGGATGTTAGCATGACGGGGGAACCTTTTGACGGCAGATAGAACTGTCTAGGATTTCAGTACTACAGAACAGGAAGTGGTGCGGACATGTGTGTTCACGTCAGCGGTAACGGATATGGCGCATATCAAGTTGGGTGTGTTCACACCCACAACGGCGCATAACACCTGTTTTAAACCTGCGTATGTAAAATACAGAGACACCCCTGCACAGTTTTAGACCGTGCCTAAAAAAAAACAGCGCTCATGAACACCAGTCAACCATCCAAGTACCAAGTCCTGGTCTCAAGTGCAATCATCTGACTCAAATCTTCTAAATCTAGCCTTTAATCATGGACGGCTACAAATTCGACTTGCGTATCTACGTGCTGGTGACGTCATGTGACCCGCTCAGGATCTTCCTATTCAAGGAAGGGCTGGCCCGATTCTGCACCACCAAGTACCTAGAACCAGCGCTCAACAACATGGTGAGGACGGAACTTTGAATGTCAATCATTTATTCCGAAACGAGGGCGATTGAAGTGGTTTTGGGTATGATCACAGCATTGCAAATATCATGTCGTAATTTTCAATTTGTCTCATTAGAATGAAGTGTGCATGCACCTGACCAACTACGCCATCAATAAACATCAGGACAACTTCATCCGTGATGATAACACCGGCAGCAAACGGTGCATTGCCGTGATAACGGGATGGTAAAAAAAAAGCAAGAAAAGTTCTCACCAGGTTGCTTCGGGTTCCTCCAGGAAGCTGTCTACGCTCATCCGGCAGCTGGAGTCGGCGCGCGCCGACGCGGCTAAACTATGGGGCGACATCGAGGACATCATCATCAAAACGCTGATCGCCGTGCAGCCCATCCTCAAGCACAACTACCACGCGTGCTTCCCTCACCACGTCGCCACCGGCGCCTGCTTCGAAATACTCGGTTTCGACGTCCTCCTGGATCAGTGCATGCGACCCTGGCTGCTTGAGGTACGTGTTGAAGGTTAAAAAAAAAAGGTGTCCATTCCAGTGCCAGGGTTTTTGTCATTATCACTTGAATTTCAGGACTTACAGAATATTGAGTTTTAATAATAATAGTACATTTCATTTCTAAGCGCCTTTCAAAAATCTCAAGGTCACTTTACAGTCAGTTTTTCTGTGGGTGAGCAGCGGCAGCCACACGTGCCAGCGTTCACTGAACCCGGAATAACTCAAATAGATAGATAGCTAACTAGCTAATAGCCAGTCAACAGATAGCCACAAATAAATAAATATGACAATTTTAGGACTATATAAGCATTCAATCCAGCGTGAGAAACCTTAGACTATTCTTTCATCAGAAAAAAATATTTAATTCCTAAATTTTATGGTTCTGGAGTTATCTGAGCTTGAAATTGGGGCAGCTGTCCAAAATACAGTACATATTGATTAATATAGTGCTTTAACAACAGCTGAAGCTGTAACAAAGCGCTAACATGGACAAAAGGCAAATGCTGCCCTCTCGTGGAAGTGAAAAAAACATTGCCAGAGGTCTGACCAGCGCTTTATCGGCACCCAAACATGAAAAAAAAAACTCAAATTCTGGAATGGCAGCGAATGAGTTACATAGCAACGAAGCGCGAATGTTTGTGTGACGTCAACAGGTGAACCACTCACCGAGTTTCACCACCGACTCGCCGCTGGACCGCGAGGTGAAGGACGCTTTGTTGCTGGATACGTTGCTACTCATCAACTTGAACGCCTGCAACAGGAACAGGATCAACAAAGACGAGCGCAGGCGATCCAAGGAACGTCTGCAGGCGAGCCAGTCCAGAACGGCAAGGTTAGCCCTGTTATGGCGAGGCGGACTAAAACAAAAAGTACAAGTCCACAAGCTTCTTGTTTGACGTCAAAAAGGTCCGAGGAGCTCCACAAATGCAAAGTGGCCTCAGCCCAGCAGATGGAAAGATACGAGAGCAAACATCTGGGAGGCTTTAGGAAGATCTTCCCCAGGGAAGGAGGAGACGCCTACGATAAGTTCTTCATGCAGGGAAGCTCGCTTGTGCAGACCACGGAAACTTCGAGAGCCCGAGAGGAGTGCGCCAGGTACTTGTCAACACTAGCCAGCAGACATTTTGCATTCATTTACAAATAATAATAATAATACATTTCATTTATAAGCGCCTTTCAAAACTCGCAAGGTCACTTTACAGTCACAGAATAAGTTTTTCTGTGGGTGAGCAGCGGTAGCCACGCGCGCCAACGTTCACTCAACCCGGAAGTAACTCAAATAGAATAGTAAGACAAAGAGATAGAAAGCTAGCTAGCAAGCCAATTGATAGTTAAAATGTTTATTTTTAATTGACTGATTTATTATCATGGAAAATGTCTTCCATAGAGTATGCTTTTGAAGTTCTAAAAGGTATGCATTATTTATGATTGGTGAATATGGTAAATATTGGTTGATGAGGGGTAGTAGTTAAATTTCTCATATTTCTTAACTCAATCACTGTCAGACGATGTGCAAAAATGTGTCCACTCCAATGCCAGGGTTTTTGTCATTGTCACTCCAATTTTAGGAGCCACAGAATATTGAGTTTTAGGAATACGTAAACATTCAATGCAGCGTAAGAAACCTTAGACTCTCTTCTATCATTAGAACAAATAGTTAATTCCTACATTATATGGGTCTGGAGTTATATGAGCTTGAAATGAGAGCACCTGTCCAAAATACAATGCAATAGTGGTTTATATTTCACTTGAACAACAGCTGAAGCTGCAACAAAGCGCTAATATGGCAAAAAGAGAAATGCTGCCTCCTTGTGAAAAAGAAAAAAAAACATGGCCAGCGCCGTATCGGCACCCAAGCATGAAAAAAATGGCACTTTACATCATATTTACAATTCTTGATTTTTTTTTGGGGTGGGGGAGTGGACAATTTTTGCATATTGTCAGGCAGTGAATGAGTTAATTGAAGTTTTCTCAGTGAAATAACGTATTTGCCGTCAACACACAGGCAGCTACTACATCCACTACCCGACAGGCAGAGGACTACAGGTCGACATCGGGATTCTCAAGGCGAAACGGCAGGGGAGCGCCCCAAACGGCCCACAAATCGAGCACCGCCGTGCAGGCCCCCTGCCACTTATCCGGTAATACCCAAAAGTGTCCGCAAGAGGGCGTCTACGCGCTCTTTTGTCCCACGATGAATTGCTGGTCTTCTCTTTGACCCCACTGGCTGCATTCAAATGAGCCAGATGATGCTCAGTACACTTTTAGTGCCTCCACATGCAAATGTGAAGACCCCCAGACATGACGTAGGGGGGGTTTAATTGTGGTCATACTACAGAAATAACATCTCCCGAAAAAAATGATCATGTGAGGCCATGAAACTCTAATTTGGAATAATATGATCCTTCCTGGAGTGTAGCTTCTCTCGAAAAGGTCACCTTTCTTGAAAAATGTGTCGTTTTTTTAATGGGGAATGAAAATAAAGCCACACTTTAGCATTTTGTGCAGGTTGTATCTCCATTTTAGTCATTTTTTGGGGGGCCACAAATGTGTATTTTGTGCACACGTGAGAGAATCTTTAATGGCCGCCAATTAGTATCTTGCATGCAAATTAAAATTTCTTTGCCTGAATTTAGCATTTTATGTACATATTTAGTGGCAAGAAATTATTATTATTATTTCCTGCTCACGGTGTACATATTCTGCTGCCACAAATAATAGAATGCACCAAATGCAAATATTCGATTCATATTCCATTTGTTTACCTTAACGTGCAAAGTTGTTCATCCGCAAATCAGCCTTGAGTGATAATATTTTTTGGGTGTCCAGGTTGGGCCTTTTTCTTGGCCTAATTTTGCACATCAGGGCCGTAATTTAGTGTTTGCAGGTCACAAATTAGGATGACGTCAAGGCTAAAATTAGCATATCATGGCAAGCAGTGAGTATTTTGTGGTCACAAATGAGTATTTTGTTGCAATAAATCCGCTTTTTTAACCCCCCCCCCCCCCTCTGGAGCCTCCTGCTACAATCAGATCCCGTGAGGTGAAAGAGAACGATGCAGAGGAAGAAGAGGAGCGAGTCAAAGCACTCCTTGAGAGGAAGAAGCTGCTTGTGGACCTTGGCCTGGTCCAGCACATCCGCCAGCTGCTGCAGTTAGAGGGCCGCAAAACCGACCATCCCGGCCATCGGGGGCCAAGGGTCACAAAGCAAATTTTAACGGTGACTTGCTCCAACATTCTTTCCAAAAAAACATCAACGTTGACTAACCTTGATTATTCGGCCGCAGCTGGATGCTTCTATGCGGCTTTCCGAAAAGGCCAAGGTATCATCCTGCATTGTGACATCCAGACAGGTATGCGACTGACACAAGTAAACATAAATAGTGAAAATATTGGACACTTATTATCATTATTAAAATGCAGCAAATAAAATGAGACATTCTGTTCATTGTCTCTCTCTCTCTCACACACACACACACAAATGGGTGCTTAAAAATACATTTTATAAAACTCCATATAGGACTTGTAGTGTTTTATATAATGTAGATACTATTACATTGATGTATAAATATTTTCAATAAAAGAGCAATGCATAATTCTGCAGTATTTTGAGATATAGTGAAAATGTGAAAATTATATAATAATAATAACAATGATAATAATACATTTCATTTCTCAGCGCCTTTCCAAACTATATATAACATAATATGAATGTATATTTATATATATTACATATCATAAAAGAAGAAGACATATCATAATTATTGCAATATTTTGAGATACATAAATATATATATATATATATATTTATATATGATAAAACAACAAAAATTACAAATGTAAAAAAATATATACATAGATAAATATATATATGCATATGGAATGCATAATTCTGCAGTATTTTGAGATACAGCAAAATATATATATATATATATACACACAGTATATATATACAGTATACAGTACACACACATATATATATATATATATATATATATATATATATATATATATATATATATATATATATATATATATATATACTAGATATAGATAGATAGATAGATAGATAGATAGATTTTATGTTATTTTTTTATTTTTTTGCTGTATCATTTATTAGATATATACATTTTCGTATTTTTGGAGTGTTTTTAGAATCTCATGGTAGGCCCCATTGGTGTAACCCCCCCCCCTCGTGAATCTGTGACATAGCACCACCTGAGGTTTTGGCAAAGGCTTAGTAGCTTGCAAATGTTTATCTTTATTTGAGAACAGCGTTTTGTTTTTTTTTTTACATAATAGAGGAGGTGGAACGTTTGTTTTTGGAAAAATATGCGCATGGAAGATTTACAGTCACAATTCAACTGGAACTTGAAATGTATGTTTTCCTGTTTAAGAAAATAATAATTTCACAGATGTTTCTTGTCTTGTATCGTTTGTTTTGATCTGACTGATCCACCAATGAAATCTATTTATTTTCACATAGCTTGATACCAAACGGCTGAGATATGAAATACAAAGCTTAAATACTCTATTTCTTCTAATATGTAATTGCTTTTTTTGCCTCCAATACATGGCGATATTCCAAAAAAAACTAAATAAATAACTTAGTGTGGTCCTTATATGATGCACTGCAACCTTTTTTTTATGACACATGCTTTCTTATAATTAGTATTGTTATATTTCGCTGTGTCTTGTGAACAAAATGGAGGAAATTAACTATAAAGCTCTCATACAACCACATTCTTAATCACGCTCACAGCTGTTTATTGAGCTAATGCACCTAAATAGAAAATAAAAGAACTCCCAATAACCGAATTCTTATTTTATATTTTAGTGCAATACTTCGGGATGCATCTAATGAATAATTCTAAATACCAAAATATGTTTCATTGTTCTCCCCCCAAGAGCTCACTGAGGCCTTGGACTACCATCAAGAATTTCCACACCCCACTTGAGGGAGAAAGCAGCCAAAAAATGAAAAACAAAGGGTGGTCCGGGAATGCCGTCGGGGTCCCTGGACCAGGTGAGGACCTACATGCCCTTTATTTTATTTTTAAATTCATGCTGCATTCAAGTCACAGGAAATGGTGGGAAATGCACTGATTCTATATCTCAGTGCATGGTTACAATAACAAAATAAGAGTTGACAGAATTCATTTGACTCCACTACAGTTACAAAGTATATCTATGCTCATATATTCCATCCAGGCCCCCGCTTGCCAAACGTCAGGGTCTCTGACCCAAGAGCCCCCACGAAGGGGGTCACCAAAGGACTTAGCCCCTTTGCACCAGCTAACCTGCACACAGGAGGCCTCCTGGTCACCTCCTCGCGCCCTCCTTTACTCCAGAGACCTCGCCTTGCTGCAAGATGTCCCCCTCACCCAGCACGATGAGGGACTTTATAGGGGGGGGGGGGCACTGGAGAGACTGAAAATTTCCAACATAGTCAAAATACACCTGAAGTATTTTTTTAATGTTGCTTTTTTCCTGTGTGTGTAGGGGGGGTGCAATTAATACACAAACAGACCTCAGGGTATAAACCACTCACTGGCAATAAATATATAAATTCATATTTAATTCACATGAATTAAGGTCCGTTATTGCAGAAATTGAGTTTCAAATGGCCTTTCCAAATTCAATAAACAATAAAAAAATGAATTAAATGGGGCCATGACGTCATCACATGGTTATTTCTAATTCAACAAAATGTGGTTTTGGTATCTGAAAAGCAATTTCATGTATCATGTTGCATTTTTTTTCCAGCGACTGACCTTTTTTATGAAATGAAACGCACGTGGCAGCATTTTGTCAGAAGCCATAAAACTTTACGACGTTTGTCAGCTGTTTTTTTTTTAGAGGTTTGAAAAAAACACGACAGATTGTCTAAAACAACACTGGCCTGCGTTTGGATGGCTCAAAAATGTATTTTAGTGTTTTTTTTCGTTTCTTGTGCTGTGAAAAATAATCAGATTTAGATTTTTACTCAGCATTTATAAAAGAAAACAAATTAAAAAAATTAACCTCGATAAGAAAATATGGCGTCACGATAATTCCACTTGAATTAATTAACATCCCGTTTAAGAGTTGACGTCCTTCTGTGAACATTTTGACCTTATTTCCTCGGAGTTTAAAAGCAAGGGGGTTAAAAAAAGAAAGGGACACAAAGGTGGAATGTGTTCCAAGAATTTATGGTTTTATTGCGTCTGTAAATTCCGGAAATCCTCTTTCATGCTGGACCCACGGCTGGAAAAGACATTTAAGGCCATTGACTAATCCAAAATATGGAGAATTGTAAACATTTTAAAGACATCGACGAGGAATTTAAGCTGAATCCAATTAAGCACAGGGTGGACGATTTTTTTATCGAGAAAAATAAATTACATTTGAGTATTGCTTTATTAAGGAAGAAAAATATGGCCTTAAGAATTTGTGACTATTGAAATTAATAGGATTTTAATAGGCCTTGATTTTCATTTTATTATTGTTTGGCTACTTAAAGCTGCTTTATTTTTATTTTTTTATTAATCTTTGCTTTGTGAAAACCAAACGTTCACTTTGCCATCACCTCCACGAAATGTCGTAATAAAACAAGTGACTCTGGCGTGTCTTCATTGTATATTTGAATATTATTTTTCCGGGCTTGCAAGGAGACTGAAAATGGCGCACGTTTAAAGGGCTGCACTTTATGAAAATTTACAACTTTGCAGTTGCAAGTTTTACGACTTGTACGGCTCGGGGATTGGCTGCTTGCCGGATCATGTGCACGGCCACACTGACAACTTCTTGTTCCCCAACAGCTCGTCGTGCAGCTGCTTCTTGCTTCTTATACAACCCTGCGATCATAGCAGCTCATTTTTATGATTATTTTGTGTTCGAATGTTGGCATTAAAATGCCACAAAACTGGAAAGGATTTGGATTTTGGGCCAGGAAGCGGAATGTGTTTTTACTGTATTGAGGATACGTGAGGTGTCATGGCGGCCTGCGTAAAATGGGATTCTACGGGACCTTCTTAGGGAAAACTGGACCTATGTGGTCGGGGGTACACGGGGGCACAACTAATGGAAGCAGCAGTAAGGTAAGTGTGTGTCTTTTTTTTTTTTTTTTGCAATGTGCAGCAGTGCGTGTATACATGTCAAAAAGCGAGGATTGTGGTTAGTAAGGCGCGTGCACGCCTAGCCTAGGAGTGGGGGGGGGGGGGCTGCAGGTGAGGCGAGCACGCGCTGGTCCATTTTTATTATCGGTGAGGTTTGGATTTTTGATGGATTTGTTTTTGCTGTTCTCTGTATGTGACGTAAAATTGAAGAAGCTAGGTTGTCGATTATGTGTTGTCAAAATGCAAAATACTTTTCTGAACGGGGTGAAGATGAGGCCTTGTAAAGTAAAATAAATAAAACACCCCGAAAATATAAAGTGGACAATAAGACTTACTAAGTCACGAAAACAAAAGCAAATTAAACATTGAATTTGAAGTTACGTAAAAAAAAAACCTGATTGTCGTATGTGTGTTGTCGAAATGCAAAATAATTTACTAATATGAACAAGGTGGAGTAGTGTAAAAATGTCGCCATGTAAAGTAAAATAATCAAATAAAACACCCGAAAATGTAAAGTGAGGACAATAAGACTTACTGAATCACGAAAACAAACCCAAATATATACATATCTAATTTGAAGTTGCGTAAAAAAAACATTGAAGAAGCTTGATTGTCGAATATGTGTTGTCAAAATGCAAAATGCATTTCCATTATGAACGGGGTGATGTATTGAGTACAAATATGGCCTTGTAAAGTAAAATAAATATAATAAAACACCCCAAAAATATAAAGTGAAGACAATCAGGCTTACAGAGTCATGAAAACAAAAGCAAATTAAAATGTATATTGAATTTGAAGTTACGTAAAAAACATTGAAGAAGCTTGATTGTCGAATATGTGTTGTAGAAATGCAAAATACGTAAATGTCTAAAATGAACGGAGTGACGTAGAGAGTAAAAATGTGGCCTTCTAAAGTAAAAAAGTCAAACAAAACACAAAAAAAAGTCAAATGAGGACAATAAGGCTTGCTGAGTGGTGAAAAAGCAAATCTAAAAATGTATATTAAATTTGAATGTGGTCGTTCTGTCGTCGCCATCTTGGCTGCTGAGGCCTATATAGTAAATTGACGTGACATACTCCTTTTAAAAACAATGTTATTGTTTATGTGTTTTTAATGACGCTTGGTTATAATCGTTTGTGTTATGTCCGTAAATATTTCACAAAACCAAATGGATTGTTGGTCAATTTGCGATTTGCATTTTGGGGCGAAAAAGTCTGCATCCATGCACGATATATTGAAATGTAAACATCAGCATATTCATTGAAGGAAGCAATTGATGATCATTGAAGCAATCTGGCCTCATCGATCAGATTGAAAGAACAACAAAAACATCAAAACAATCATGTTGTCGCTAATGATGTCATCGATCTGGTGAGAAAAAACGCAATTGGGATGATTGGCGTGTTGAGTGATGATTTGGGCGGAATTTGGGGGAGTTGAAGGTGCGATGATGACGCTAACGATCGTGCATTTTTTTGCACGCGTTGGATTTGGAGGCACCCGGGACCTCCGTGCGCGCAACAAGAGCCCCCCCACGGGCGCAGCCGTGCACGCGCGGACGCCGGTGATTGGCCAGAGGTGGATCAGATGGTACATTTCCCCTCTGTGTTCAGTGGCACCTCACAAGCGACCCCCCTCCCCCTCCTCTCAGCAAAAGGCAAATCTCCGATAAAGTAATGGCAAAAGCACTTGGACTATAAAAGACAACAAATCATTTTCCTCCGGAGTGCGCCCCGTTGTCCACCCAATGAGTTCCTATTTTGTCAACTCAACTTTCCCCGTGTCTCTACCGGGAGGACAGGACTCTCTCCTGGGCCAAATCCCCCTCTACACGTCGGGATACAGCGACCCGCTCAGACACTATTCCGGGGCGGCCACCTATGGAGGCGCCGCTGCCGCCGCCGCCGCCGCCGCCGTGCAGGACAAAGTCTACCCGGCTTCTTATTACCAACAAACGGCCATCTACAGCCGGGCCGCCGGAGGGGCTCCGTGCGACTTCAACCCGGCGGGGGGCTTCTATAAAGACGCCGAGGGGTCGTGCGCTTTCTCCGGTCGGGACGACGCGCCGCCTCCGCCGCTTTTTGGGGCTCAAGAGCACGCGCAGCGTAAAGGCGAGTGCGTGGGGGAGCAGGGCGCGGGCATGAGCATGGACGACAAGTCCTCGGCGCTCATCTACCCGTGGATGCAGAGGATGAACGCCTGTTCGGTCGGTGAGTGGCACTCGCGCACGCACGCACGCACGCACGCATGCACGCACGCGCGTGGTCGGCTTGGTTCGGTATGTTTGCATCGCGCACACGCACGCTGGCCTGCAACAGCCAAACAAACAGTTGTTACACTTTTTTTTAAATAGCTGGTGACGTAAAACTATAACGGTTTTAAAACACTCATGCAACTATGCATATAGTATGTGATGTCATTATTTACATGCATGCAAAATTATGTCTCTAAAAAAGAAATAGAACGAGAGTTGCACTGATTATCTAAAAGTACGTGTGCTTGTAAAATGGACGCAACAGCACCAGGCATGCGCACTAAAACACTTTTTTTGCCTGACATTACAGATATCCACGGAATGTTTACATTTTATATCATTCACATCTAATTCACCATATACTTGAGTGTTAAATTTTAAATATTACCATTGTGAGATTTGAATATATTATTTTTTCTTCAAAATTCATCATTTGTGATATCTGATTTGGCCTTGCGTTTTAATTGAAGTATCTGTCACCCTATTGAGGTAAAAAATAATAACCCAAATATGGTTATATTTAAATGTATCTGTGTCTATGTGTGTGTCTATCTGTCTATCTGTATATCTGTCTATCTGTTTATCTATCTGTCTGTCTGTTTATCGGTACCTGTCTGTCTATATATCTATCTACCTATCTACCTATCTACCTATCTATCTGTCTATTTGTCTATCTTTCTACATGTCTATCTGTCTATCTGTCGATTTATCTATGCAAAAAAACAGAAAATGTCCAATAAACGTCACCCGTATACGTTCGTCAATGCAAATTTCGTTCAAGAATGCAAATTTCGACGAAAACAGCAAAGCGTGACCCAATTGTGTGCGTGTGTGTGTCCGTCTATCCGGCAGGCCCGTTCGGCACCAGCGGTCGCAGGGGCCGCCAGACGTACACCCGCTACCAGACGTTGGAACTGGAGAAGGAATTCCACTTCAACCGCTACTTGACCCGCAGGCGCCGAATAGAGATCTCGCACGCGCTCTGCTTGACCGAAAGACAGATCAAAATCTGGTTCCAGAACCGCAGGATGAAATGGAAGAAGGAGAATAAGCTCCTCAACCCGCCAAAGACGCCCGAAGAGGAAGAAGAGGAGCAGGTGGAGAAGAAGAGTTAAAAAAATGGACACTCGACGTGTACAAAATATGTTGTAGATATGATCCATATGTGACGTGATATCTTCTAGAGCTGCTTTTAGACATCTCTGTGTGCTCTGTCTTGATTTAGGGACTATGCAAACATGTACAGAAATTTGTAGTACTTCGTTCCACGTCTGTACGTCGTGTTGTTAAGCCTATGTATACGTGCACGTGTTGTACTTGTTCTTGCCTGTATATAAAATATCATCTCATTATTTATTGCTATAACGTGTTTGATGCAATATTTTGATCAGGAGGAAAAATGTACATAGAAATAAAAAGCATTTTGATGTATATAACAAAAAGACTGCTGTCCTTTTTTTAAAAATATACTTTCATTTTAAAAATGACGTTAGTGCGAGGATTGAAACAATCGCGTTGAATCGGATGACGGATGACCCCCAAGGCCCCCCATCCCTCCCCAGTGACAAAAAGGAGGCCATTTCCCAATCTAACCGCCAGATGGCGCCCTCGCCCCGCGCGGCCACGCCGGTCGGCTCAGCGGGGAGGCACCATCGACTCCGTCGCCTAACGACCATTATTTCGTCATCATTTGTAAGCGGCGAGCATGAATTACCTCTTGGAAGTCATCAGTGAGGATTTACGACTGGTCAACAAAGGCACGTGATACCCGAGCGCGCTCCCCCATATTTGGCGGCATACCTGGCAAAGTACAGTAGGGGCTTTCATTGCTTATAATTCATGATTGCGTCCATAAATCGTCCAAGCACGCAAGGATTATAGCGACAAAGATCTACAAATCGTAGGCTTTAAAAAAGCAAAGCAAATGAGCTCGTACTTTGTAAACTCGTTCTCAGGGCGCTACCCAAATGGCTCCGACTATCAGTTACTAAATTATGGGACGAACAACGCAGTGAGCGGCTCCTTCAGAGACCCCGGCACCATGCACTCTGGGTCCTTCGGCTACAACTACAATGGCATGGACCTCACCGTGAACCGAGCGACCGGCGGCGGAGGAGGCGGCGGCGGCGGTGGCGGAGGACACTTCGGGGAGGACGCCCGGGGCTTCGGCTACCGCCAGACCCCCAATTGCTCGCTGTCCTCCCCGGAATCGGTGCAAGCTCCGCCGCCGTCGTGCGCCACTGCCAGCCGGGACCCCCAGGAAGTCAAGAGCCCCTCCCCAGCCTGCGAGCGGAGCAACGTCCCCACGGCCGCCAAAAGCGCCAACAACAGCGGATTCACAGATATCGACGACCCCTCTACCGCCGCCCAGGCTTCCACAGACACCGAGGACCGCGGTTCGGGGTCTGGCGCCGCTCAACGGGCGCAGGAGCCCAACCTGGCTACCTCGTCCGCCCCCACCGCCAACGATTGCCACGCGCCGCAAATCTTCCCCTGGATGAGGAAGCTTCACATCAGTCACGGTAAATAAAATAAACCCCCTTTACGGTATCTGCAAATATTTCCAAATCTCATTCACTCCTCTCAGATATGACCGGACCGGACGGCAAGAGGGCCCGGACCGCGTACACCCGCTACCAGACCCTGGAACTGGAGAAGGAGTTCCACTTCAACCGCTACCTGACGCGAAGGAGGCGAATAGAAATCGCTCACGCTTTATGTCTTTCCGAGAGACAGATCAAAATTTGGTTCCAGAACCGCAGGATGAAGTGGAAGAAGGACAATAAGTTGAAGAGTATGAGCCTGGTGACGGGCGCCAGCGCCTTCCACAACTGAGCCAAGACCACCGATCTACGCCCCCCTTTCACCCGCCATGACAGCCGCTGCATATGGAGGTGAAAGCGTTCTCATAATAATAATAATAATAAAATAATAATAATAATAACAAAATGGAGGAAAAAAATAATCGTAACGCTTTAAAGCGCAGCACCTTGCAGCATGCTATTGTGATAGAAGACAAAAAAGTATCTTGTGGTTCTTTTTAGTGGTAGCGTGTAGTTGTCACGTCATATTGGTGTAAATATTCATATTTCTTGGATGTGAGCTCTTTCTTGAAATGGGGTGTTTTAAGAAAAAAAGTCATTATAAAAAATGAAGCTGCTGCCATTTGAATGTAAACATGGACCCAGTGTGTTTAGTGTGTGTGTGCGCGCGTGTGCGTGATGTCAACTTTGTTTTCTTCTCGCCAATAAGCTTTTTGTATGTGAACTCATAGCGCTTGGAAATAAAACTTTCTCTCTCACGCGTGGCTTTTCTGATACCCCCCACCCCCGTTTTGTTGTTGTTGTTAATTAGATAACGATAAAATCAAAATACCTTACCTTGTGGTAGGAAGACGACTCCGTCACGATTTTATCCAGAAAAGTTCCTCAAAAGACAAGCAGAGATTGTCTTATAAGCGAGTACTAGTACAAAAAAGATTGTAAAGGCCCTATATGACATACAACAGTCCTGGCAAAAGTCACGTGATCTCCATAAAGTTGCTTTTATGGTTTTGGGGAGTAGACAATGTTCAATATAATTCACTCGGGGGTTTGAATGAAAGTGACGGCTTAACGGCGTGCAAAGGGGGACCGAACGCGCACGGACGTTTCATATATGTGGACTCGCAAATGTTTCAATAAAAGTATCGAGAGGGCCCTGCGTTTTTATTGCCTTTTAATCGCATCTAATTCCATTTCAGGTTACATCGAGCTCGCCTGAACATTTTACGCAGTGAGAGAGCCATAATTGGACTATTTTTATTATCGTCTGATAATATTCCTTTTGCATAAAAAAAAACAACATTGTTGGAACGATTGGATTTGTTTACGTTTTGAAAGAACTTGAGGAAGGTTCTGCGGTGATTGATGCCTACCAGGAGAGTCACTAGACTAGACGGTCAAAGGGGGTACAAGGGCCGCATCCAAGGACGTGAAAATAGCATTAGGCCTGTTTGTCTATTCTCTCACTTCAAGAAAGAAAAGTTCAAAATATACAATTAAAAAAAAAAGTCAGCTCAACCTCTGGACATTTTTGCACATATTCATAACGATATTAAATGGCAATTTGGTCTTCCTGGAACGACTATTGCATATTGATAGGACTAATGTGGAGCCGGATGTCATGCATTATTCATGACAGCGGGATCATCCGGGGGTCAGGAGACCAAATGGAACCTGACATGCTCTTGCACTGTCACAATGCAGAACAATATTTACAATTATGTATTACCATATAAAGAGCAAATTTGGGCAATATATATATATATATATATATATTATATATATATATATATATATATATATATATATATATATATATATATATATATATATATATATATATGATTAAAAATACTTTAACCCTCACAAAAAGCATGTAACTAATTTTAGGAAATAACCGCCTATATGCTGACAAATACCAACTAGTTTGAAAATTACCATGTAATAATTAAATATAATTTAATCCTGTCAATGAGCCTCAAAGGATCTATTATCATATTGTCATTATGATGAGGAAATAAGTGAAATACGAGAATGGATTTTGTGAAATGGATCAGAAATGAGAATTAAGAGGTGATGTAATGATAGCATATTGCCAGCAGAGGGCGCCTCAGACCGGCCGGGGCGCCTCAGACCGGCCGGGAGGATGATGGATGTTTTTTTTTGTCTTCTTCTCTTTTTTTCCCTCCATCTTGCTCCGGGTTCTTATCTTCGACAGCTAAAGGGGGAGGAAAGGTGCTCTGGGGGTCATGTAGGTTAGAGAAACCGAGTCTTTCTTTTGTATTAACATTTTGATCCTTTTTTTACCTACCCATGCAGCACCAGCAACAATATTTGGGTTAAATAAATGTATTAATTAATACGGTATATGGGAAGTATCATCTGTGTGAAATCACAGATTTCAGAATTGCACTCTGACTTACGGAAAACTTTTCCCCAATGTGCTCCTTCAAGGAGTTAATTGCATTTAATCAGCTATTCATAGCGCAATTGAATGCCTTGTAATTGCGAAAATGTGTATTTAATATCAAGTGATGGTTCCTTTGAATCCCATTTTGTCTTGGTTCGCCACACATGTATATCTTGTTAGCATGTAAATGTGATTTTCTCTTCCAAAAAATGTTTGTATGAAGGTTGAGGGATGCACGAATAACCAAATAGGAGAGAAATTTTCCTTGATGTGATTTTTATTTCAGGCAAGTATGCTATATGCTAAGCTAACAAAAGTGAATATTTGAAAACAAACGTCTTAAAATGTAACACTGTTTGACAATGATAAAAAAATAACTTTTAGAACACTTAGGCCCACTATGCTACTGTACATTAATGTCGGTCATTATGCTACTGCAGTAAAAAAAAATCCAAAAGTAATATACTTTTTGTAATATATACTCTGGGATGACATTGGAACGTTTCCAAGTTTCTTGTGACTTGATGGGATCTCCTGGATGACTGCTTTGCCTTCCTGTGGACCATGAGTGCAGAAGATAGTATGTGTGAAAGTTGCCTTGAATGAGGCCATTGTTGCACACGCATCATTTGTCAAACTCCTCCATTCACGTTCGCACTCCACACAAACAGTTGGAGTGTGGAGGGGACTGCCTCGCCACTAGGTTATATATTAGATTTAACTCATTCACTGCCAGACGTGCAAAAATGTGTCCACTCCAGTGCCAGGGTTTTTGTCATTGTCACTTGAATTCCGCCGAATATTGAGTTTTAGTACGACATAAACATTCAATACAGCGTAAGAAACCTTAAACGTTCTTGTTTCATCAGAAAAAAAAGAGTTAATTCCTAAATTATATGGGTTTGGAGTTATATGAGCTTGAAATGAGGGCACCTGTCCAAAATACAATGCAATGCATGCATATTGGTTTATATAGCGCTTTAACAACAGCTGAAGCTGGAACAAAGTGCTAACATGGAAAAAAGGGAAATGCCGAAAAAACATCCAGACACCATGGCCAATGCTTTACGGGCACCCAAGCATGAAAAAACAAAACCCTAAATAATTCGGGAATGGCGCTTTATGTCATATTTTCAATTCCTGAATAAATTAGTGAATGGCAGTGAATGAGTTTTAATATGTATAATTAATATTAAATGTCAATAAAATGTAATATATAGTATATATTATTACACATGTCCTGTTTTTTAACATTAAAATTGTTATTATTTTCAGACGATCAGGTCACTCGTTGATGTTCGTTATAAATGACCTCGACCAGCCAATCACATCCATTGTCATTAACGGGTGTACGTCACAAATCCATTTTGTGTTCCCCAAATCAATGCTTACGTCATTAAAACGCGACCAGGCCTCCTTTCGTCCTCGCTCGCCAAATATCCGGAAGTGTTCCCATGTTTGTTTGTATGATCACGTTTGGACAAATTTCACATTTAATACATCGCTACTTTAAATTTGAGGGAGGGTTATGTTAGATATGACGACCGTCAGATGATTTTTAAGAGGACCGAAGGGGACTTAAATAGCAAAGCAGTTTGTTTTGATGGCTCCGGTTGCTGTTTAATTTCCACAAAGAGACCATGGGCGTTCATTAAAATAATAATAATACAAAATAAGCTCGGCGTTATCGTTATCACGGGCTGCATTAGCTCGTTCACATGCATGATGACAACAAACGTTTTTTTCTGTCGCTTCTCAGGGCTCGTCATACATGCACGCGCACCCCCCGCGCGCGCAGACAGACGGAGGGAGTGTGTGTGATCAGGGTGCGTGGGCAAAACTGTCTACTCTATCTGCAAGCAGGCAAACCTCCCCACAAACGCCAAATCCAGACTGGACCAGCGAGATGATTTGAGTTTTATCTTATGAAATAATAAGAAGTGTATCGGGTCGAGGCAGAGGCGTCGTGCACGCGCGCCTGTGTTGGGATGAATGGAGCTTTCCGAGGTAAGGCGGCCGCACGCAGACGCGCTGATGTGTCTTTATGATTTACGAGCCTGACTCGAGGCTGCTCGGTTCAAGCAGAGTTCATAAAGCTGCATGCCTTCACACTTCTTATCCACACCCCCTCAACCCCCAATACTTTGTTTGGTGCTGCTTCACCTCATTAAGAAGACAGTAGTGATGCATGGAAACATGTTTACATTTGTTTCCCTTTCCACGTTGGATTTGAACAAATGCTGCAAGGCACAATGAAGGGGGGTCTTGTTTGAGGTATTCATCTCTATACATAACACGTTATTGTTCCTCTATTAAAATAGGATTTCTGATATTTTGTTATGGAAAGAAAGACAAACCAAAAACGATTCCATATTGTCGATTTTTTGAGAGTGGATATTAGCTATGATTGTTAGCATCTTATCAAACATTCATTTTTTTTTCTTTCATTAAAACAATCCAATGAAATATTCGCTTGAAATTATTATAATGTAATATATTTGTTGAATAAGAGGCGAATCTCAATGATTGACGTAAATGTGCCATAGTCAGCCAAGGAGTGATTGACCATCGTTTTCTTTGTTAAAAAACACGAAAAATTAACATAAAGTTATTCAACCTTTTTAAATACTAAGAGCATCAATAAAAAATAGAAACAAAATGACATGGCTCTTTTTCAAAATAAAAGGGGATGCTTTGGTGATTCACATTTTGATGTTTAAAATTGTATTCCACATGTCTAAAATAAACATTTAATAATAATAATAATAATAATAATAATAATAATAATAATAATAATAATATACATTTCATTTATAAGTGCCTTTCAAACTCTCAAAGACACTTTAAAGGTTACAGGATATTTTTGATGGTATTATAGGATATTTTGAAGCAAAAAAAAGCATAAACTCCCTTAAAACTACTAGGTTGAAAATAACCCATATTGTGTTAGCCTTGAAGCTAATTTGGCTTGGAAAAAAAGTGACATTTTAAATTACACATTTTGACTTCTTTTTAACTCATGTTGTTATTTTATGTAACCAAATTTGTTAAGTTAAAAATGTCGCTAATTATTGGATAGCTCATTTTTATGTTATTCAAATAGACTTGGAAAAGTTCACTTGAAATAACCCATCATGGGGTGTTTAAAATGATGAATTTTAAGTTGCTTTTTATTATTTACACTCCAATTTGGGTCCATTTTTTGTCAACTTTTAGCTCATCTTATGTTGATCTCCATGCCGAGCTATGTGCAGGCTATTCATGTCAACACACTATTGACTTGATAAGATGGATCATTTTGGGTCTCCTCCCTGATTCTGCCTTCTTTCAGACTCTCTTCCAAAAGCTGCCATGTGACATTTCGCCTCGTCACAAGGTCAAAGGGCCTCGCTGTATGCGTGTCATGGAGAGCAGCCGGCAGCCAGTGCAGACGCGTGAGGAGCATCAGAAGAAGAACAACAACAACTTCTCACTGTGTGCTGCGTTTGTGTGCAGCAAGCAGACGGTGGATCACAAATGCTGTGCCAGTAAAAGTATTTTCCCCTGGATGAAAGAGTCCAGGCAGGCAAAACGTAAACTCGACAGCAGGCTGACAGGTTTGTTTGCAATCATTTGTTTCATACAAATTCAAGATTCCAAGGATAAGATAAATGACGTCATAATGTATTTAAATAAACGTCAAATCAGTAGCTCATAATAATTACAATGTACGAGTCAAATATTTAAATACCAAAGCAGGATAAATATTCACTGATAATGCAATTAAAATTGAAAACAAATATGAACAAATAAAACATAAACACGAGCATCATAAATTAACTCATTAACTGCCATTCACGAATTTATTCGAGATTTCAAAATATGACGTAGAGGGCCATTCCCGATTTTATTCGGGTTTTTTTTCTTGTTTGAGTACCGATAAAGAGCTGGTCATGGCCTCTGGCAGTGTTTTTTCCTTCCGCAAGTGGGCATCTTTTCACTTTTTCCCCATGTTAGCACTTTGTTCCAGCTTCAGCTGTTATTAAAGCGCTATATAAATCAATATGTATTGTATTGTATTGTATTATAACATTTTACTTAATACACCCGTAGCTGCATACATAATGTTGTCTTTTAAAAAAATCTTTAAAAAACGTCATAACGATGTATTAATGGCAGTTAGCAGAGTAAAGCATGCATTAAAATACGTAATGCAGAGTGGAAAGCCAATGAACAAATAATTATAACTGCAAAGCTAAAAGAAATCACTTTTTTCAATTATCATACCGTTGTCAGTATAATTTGTAGATTAAGAAACTAAAAATGTTTGATTGTACTGTTGGTTTGGCAGAATTCGGAAACGTCACCACCGCCACCACCACCACCGACTCTCCGAGCTCCAGCACGCCGGCCTGCAAGCGCACTCGCACGGCCTACACCAGCGCGCAGCTGGTGGAGCTCGAGAAGGAGTTCCACTTCAGTCGCTACTTGTGCAGGCCGCGTCGGATGGAGATGGCCGGCCTGCTCAATTTGCAGGAACGCCAGATTAAAATCTGGTTCCAAAATCGCCGGATGAAGCAGAAGAAGGACGAGAGGCTACAACAGCAACAACAGCAGCCGCATATCCTTGTTTCCGCCTCCTCCTCTTCCTCACCTGGCTCGCCACCCTCCGCCCCGGGTAGCCCCACTCTGTCCAGCCTGGGCTACGTGCACTTGGGCCGGGACTACCTAGCAGCCTCGCTCCGGGGCCAATCCCAGCACCAGTGGTCGGATTATCCCGCTCCGAGCACCTCGTATGACGCACATCACGACACGCACAGTTCTGCGCATGCGCAAAATCGACACGAGGATTTTCAGTCATATTTGACGCCTCACGACAGAATCATGCACGCTCCTAAACTCACGCATTTGTAATCATATACGTGCATGCAATTGTGTTATTATTGTACAGACATTAGACATTTTACTCATCTAATGCTAAAATTGTTTTTTTTTATTTGTAGCTCCCACTCAGAGGGCTGCAGCATGATGATTAAACATATGATTTAAAAACGTATTCCTTAAAGAAGTTTTTTTAAAGTGAATATAATTTGGTACAAATATCAGCATGATACAACACCCTCTGCTTGTATTTAAAAGAGTCATCAGTTCAGTTGTATTTAACTTTGTCGTAAAATACATTTGCATAATATTTTATTTTATTTATTTGTTATTGATAATATATTATATTAAATTATTACATTTGTATATTTATATATTTTTTAAATGTTTGTTTTTTAAATGTTAATTTATATATTTATTTATTTGTATTTATTTTTTTTATTGATTTTTATTTTGGGACATTTTTATTTATAATATGTGCAATATATTTAAATGGAATCACTGTTTCATTTTTTTTTAACAACAATCAAAAATGCAATGGACGTTCTTATTAATACAACAAAAATACAATGCTTTTTTTTGCATGAAAAAACAAAAATAAACAATTGATAGACGATGAAGTTTAATATTTTTTTACAGCTATTATGACTCACGACAGAACAGGATTGCTTCAATACATTTTTCACTTAGCTTAAATTGAACTGCATAATGGTTAAAGAGATGAATATTTTTGGTGGTATTTAATATAAAAAACAAATAATTTAATGCATTGAATGAATTTTATATGGGCTTAATTTGTGATTAAAATAGGATAAAACATATATTGTTTTTGATATAGAACCACACGGCCCCAAAAAGAAAAAAATCAGCATGTGATAAGAATCCATTTGACATGTGAGAAGAGTGTTATTGTTCTTTTGAGGGTCTCACAAGCTGTCTTCTTTTAGTTAAGAGGACTTGATGGATCACTATGCGGCCTTCTGGCACACTCAGTCAGTCTATAAAGAAATAAATAAAAAGAAAATCAAGGCTGAATAACACATATTTAAAGTCTGCAGAAATAGAACTAAACAAGTTAAATGTTACATTTCATTGACAGCTTCACGACTGTAAAATAAAGTCTCAAGGCCTCCTTCCAGTTCCAGTTTTGCAATAGAAACGCGGACTTAAATTCGGGAGATGGACATTTTAATTTTTCACACACGACGGTGAACTCATTAAGAATTTTAGAAGGGGGCGATGACTTGTCATTTAGTCCTGCTCCACGTTTGTGTTCTTATCAGATGGATGAGCGCGTTTGATGGAAGTGTTTGTCATGCAAATGGCCAAAACCCCTTGACTGACGAGACATGGAAGCCGTCGTACCACGCCATTGGCCGGTCTCGGGTCACGTGTCGTGTCAGGAAGGTGATATGAGGGGTGGAGGGCACTTTTTTTACAGCTTTGACATACTACCTCCGGGCTTTAGGGCGATTAATGACTTCTGTGGTCTGCGATGAATTCCTACCTCGACTATCCGCTTTGTAACCGCGGCCCGAGCGTTTTCAAAGGCGGTTACCACAACCTCAACCAGGGATACGTGACGCCCAACGCGGATATTTATAACCAGGAGGGCCACCAGAACCTTCCCTTCCCTCATCACCAGACACACGTCAACCTGGATCTGCAGTATGCGCCACCCCCGCCGGGGAACTCGGTGTACGGGTCCCCGGTGGACTACGGACACCACCAGTACGGCCTGTCCCCGGAGCAGGAACGAGGCTACATCCAGGCGCAGGGAAGCAACATGCAGCCTTACGCCGGGGACAGCTGCGGGGCACAGTTCGTCCACTACGGCGGTGCGGAGCAGAGACCACCGGAGTACCCCCCGGAAAATGTTTACACGGCCCAGCACAAGGACGCGGATCCTGCGGAGGAACCCTCGAAAACTTTTGATTGGATGAAAGTGAAGAGGAATCCTCCTAAAACGGGTGAGCTAATCGTCGTAAAACACCCCAGTCCCTAAAAAAGCTAACCACCAACTAATATTTCGTCCATTTTTCATTCATCCACCTAAAAAAAGCGTCACGTCTTCCATTCCATCCATTTTTGTCCTTTCTCCCTCCTTCTCCCCAGCAGCGGTTCTGTGCGATTTCGGGGTCCCGGGCCAGCACAACGTGATCCGAACCAACTTCACCACCAAGCAGCTGACCGAGCTTGAAAAGGAGTTCCACTTCAACAAATATTTGACCCGAGCTCGGAGAGTGGAGGTGGCTTCTAGCTTGGAGCTCAACGAAACGCAGGTGAAAATTTGGTTCCAGAACCGACGAATGAAGCAGAAGAAGCGAGACAAGCAGGGCTGCATCGCCGGTGGAGGGCCTGCTGAGACCCCCACGGCACCCCAGCCGCCTCCCAAGGCCAAGCCAACCGAGTGAACCTAAAATACTCACCGAGGAGGAGACATTGCAAAAAAAAAAAGAACTGCACGTGGACTTTCAGGGTATACAACCAACTGCTATTTTTGATTATTCTTTCCTACTTTAAAAAAAAATGTTTGTGTCCAAACACTGAGCTGCTCAGTGTTACCGATTGCACTATTTATTTGACAGGGTATTTTACAACAGAGGTTTTAGATGAATAAAGGTAATCAATTTCCATTGATACACTGAAAGTCCTGTTTTATATTGTATTCTTTTTGCCTGTTAACTCATTCACTGCCAGACAATGTGTCCAAAAAATATCCACTCCAGCGCCAGGGTTTTTGTCATTGTCACTCAAATTCCAGGACTCGCATAATGTTGACTTTAAGAACTATACACAAACATTCAATACAGCGTTAAATATCTTAGTTGCTCTTCTTCCATCAGAAAAAAATAGTTAATACCTAAGTTATATGGGTCTGGTGTTATCTGAGCTTGAAATGGGTGCGTATGTACAAAATACAATACATACATAGTAATTTATATAGCGCTTTTAACAACATCTGAAGCTGTAATAAAGCGCTAACATGATCCAAAGGAAAATGCTGCCCTCTCATGGAACTGGAAAAATATCGCCAGAGGTCTGACTCGCGCTTTATCGGCACCACTGCAATAAATTTTACATTTTGAATTCACCGTGGTCAGTCAAGTTGGTAACAACAAAAAAAGTGGTGCTCTATATTTATTCCTCTCTTGCATAATGTGACAAGAGGAATCTTTCACAACACACAGGGTGGTTCCTGGTGACCTATTCACCTCCAAATACCTCCAGGGGCTCTAAACATGACAACAAACTGCAGGGTGCATGCGAGTCTCCATTTTTGTTACCCAAATCCTACTGGATTGAGTCGACAGTCAAATAAATGCATTGCTAGGTTTTCAAATTTCTCAGACTATTCCACAAGGTGTTTATATTTCCACTAAACATAAGTACACTCATTATGCATATACATACTTAGAGAACATTCAAATGGAAGGAAAAACAAACAAAATCAGCTGTTTAAAATGACTAAAAGAATATATACTTTGACAACATTTAGCTGCATTGACAAACAAGCAATTTCAACCCATTTAAAAATGAATTGCTTTCTTTTTCTGGGTGGCCATTTAGACATTTTTAGGGAACCTACTTGACAATTTCGTACTTATTTGAGCTTCCGTCGGACCAGATCGCCTTGCCCGGCGTGCTGGTGAAGGAAGGGGAGGGCAGTTTCAATATTTACACTGGGTGTTGGGTTTGAGCACAAACACCCACAGGCTCATACTGGCCCAGCAGCCCCGGCCTGTCGGCCTGTCGGCTTGTCGGCCTGTCGGCGGCCTTCTTTCCTAACGCCCGAGGTTCACGCAGAGTTCAGGCCCAGATGAATGTGGAGTCAATCTGTCAGGACAACCGGGGTGACTGCAGACCCTCTCTCGCACTTTGCAGTTTTAGCATTGGAGGGATCTGTCATCAAAGTGCCGCATAAACACGGGAATTAGTCGCCATGTGATTTATAACAGCTGGAGTTAATTAGATTTCAGGTGGAAATGAAGCAGTTGGAGGTGAAAGGACGGCATTTGACACGTCAAAAAGTCGATATGGGTTTTAGTTTTTTAGATTTTTTTGTAACCTAGCTAGATAGCTAGCTAGCTGGGCTCACTTCCTGTCATTCAAAACATGGGAGTTACTAATATGAACTCCTTGCACAGTAGATAGTTAGTTCGCTAGTTTGCAAACAGTAAATATCAGCAACTCCCAGGTCTTGAATATGTGCTTCTTGCACACTAGATAGCTAGCTAGTTAGCGAGTTAGTTAGCTAGTGTGAAAGCAGCACATATTCAAAACATGGGAGTTGCTGATATGAACTCCTTGCACACTAGCTAGCTGGCTAGTTAGTTAGAGAATGTACAAAGAGAACACTAACTAATAGCTAGGTAGTTAGTTTGCTAGTGTGCAAAGAGCACATATAAGTAAGTTCATATTAGCTAGCTAGCTAGTGTTCAAGCTGTTCATATCAGCAACTCCCATGTTTTGAATGACAGAAACCAAATCAATTTGAGTTAAAATTAAAAACCAGGGAAGAAAATTGATAATTATTCATGCATTTTTTTCATTTAGAAGCTGTTTCAGATGAGTCACAAAGCCAAGTCACGTGGTGGTGGGTGATAAGCGGCAAAGGTGGTATCATCCATAAGGGTCGGGGTGGCACATTTGACAAGAAGGAAGCGACCGGCTCTGAAGACAAGTGTGGGATTTCATTCCGAAGGTGCGATCCCTGTCAGCTCGATGGGTAATACCTCAACGCTCCCAGCGGGCTTTCCATCTGGAGGTGTCAGACTCAGCGCATTGGCCGTCGGCTTCGAGACAGATGTTCACCTCGGGAATGGGACGAAGAACTCGGAAGACTCCCGTTGGACAGCGCAGGATGAAGGTGAGTAAAACCCGCGGGCAAACAAACTGCCAAAGCACATTTTGAGTACGAGAAGAACCAGTATTGAATGATTGATTGGATTCAAATCGACTATGTCATGTCGTAGGAGGCTGCCATTTTGAAAACAATGACACACTGAAACAAAACAAAGCATCTAGTTCATTCGAATGAGATATAGCCATATAATATTAGTGTGACTGATGAACCGGGACATAGTACAGCATATCTGACACATCTCCAGATGACCGTCACCCCCTCTGAGCTGACTTTGAGGTGAAGCCAGTGCTGTTTGTACCCCATGCTGCTCACAGTTGTTGCTAGCTCTTTTACAAGTCTATTGCCAGGCTCACTTCCTTGGGTTTCTACCAGTTCCTCTGTCGCACGTCACCCGGCAGGAACCCCCTTGGCTTCAAAGGGCCAGTCGGGTCCAGTGTTCATGGGAGGGAAAGGGGGTTGGGTGGGTGGGGGGATTTCTCCCGTCACACAGAGGGCCAGGTGAGCATACATGCTGCATTGTTTATCTATAAAAACACATGATCGTATGCTAATAATTGATTCTTAATATTTACAACCAATTGGATATTTATTTTACATTAGCAAAGTACACGTGGCAGAAGACAAGCAGATCATTGAACACTAACTTGTAAATACTATAGCTGACCGGTGAATTATTCCGATCGCTTGTTGAAACAGTTTCATCCGAATGAGTCGTTCAACTCGGACAATTAACCTCAAACCTCTAACGGTAGATTGGAGGAAAAAGCGCTTCGTTGTGATCAGCACGCTGCCTTCTTCCTTTGTTGTGGAACTGAAGCTCCATTAAACTCGAGACCCTCCCCCTCCACATCCGTGTCAGGCTCTAATGGATGTGCAAGCCCCAAGGCCTAGCTTCTCGGATCCCCCGCCCCTAGCCAAAGCATCCTTTCTCCGCCCCGTCAGTGCGGTAACTGGGAGAGACAGGTGACTTGGCCATGGTTAACGTCTTAATACTCGCCGGGATTGCCTCCAGGATCCGAGAGGCCAGCGCTAATAGTTTTCCTCCTGTCGTGCCGGGAAGAAAAACAAGACTGTGGAGCGCAGTAGACAGGAAAAGGTTGAAAGGTGCGTTTGCGCCGTTGCGGGAGTGACACAGGACAGTCGTATATTTTTTCAATATTGCCAAAGTAGAAATATACATTGAGAATTTGATCTGAATTGAATTCGTCAGCCCTATTGTATGGCTTATAAAGATCACTCAAAAATCTGCGACGATGAGCCGCCATACAATGAAACTCCATCTTCACGGTAAGGCGAGAAATCGAGTCACGTGTAGCTCCACGAGGACGTTCCCTATACGTGGACGCACGTGGAAATTGGAGCAGCTCCTTCCAGAACTCAATCAGTGTCACGTCACATGGTTCAAAGCGGCCAATTCGCCGGCGCCAGCAGGTTGAGAAATGCAAGGTGACAGTTCATTTTACCACTGACAGTGTGTCGGTCTCGCTCGCTGGTTCCCCCTAGTCAATTCCCAGTGAGGAGTGAAGGTTGCTGAAGACAGACAGACCCCCCCCTCCCCAACACCCCACCATTCTTTCTCCTTCCTCCCTCTGTCGTTCCCTCTGCTTTGTATTCCAATTAAGTCGACTGGGAAGGAGGCGGTAGGATCACAAGTGCAGGCCGACACGTTCTCCTGGCGTCCTTCCAGTATCTCAATCCCACTTGTATCAATAGCGTCGGCTCGCTACGGGGATAATTCATGGATTCTTCTGGAGCGACCGCCTCTAGGGACAATGTCTTGGCCGTGAAAAATAGGCCGCTCTCATGCGTGCATATATCAAAATGTAATGGAGGTATGTCATCACCGAGTGAGCAGGCTGAGATCGCTATGGTTAGCGGACACTTCAAATAATGCTAGATTAATATTTGCACATGGCTCATATATTCTACAATAATACAATCTCCCCATTCTATCCGCCGAGGCAACCTCAAGGAACGCTCCGCACGTTAGCTCTTATTGTCTTTCGTGTCCTCAATCTATCACCGCTTCTTACCTTTACCCATCCGCAATCTCCCCCCTATCGCTGACGTGTGTGAGCAATGGGTGGGCTGGGAATACAAGTATTGTGAGGAAACCAGAAAAGCAAACTTCGTCTTTTTATCTCCTCCAGCAACGCAAACGTTTGCCGGAGGAGACCCTCGGATGTGTCGGATGGAGGGTCTCGTTGCGGAGGGTTTGGATTTAAAAGACGGTGGCGAGCCGTCAGGGTCAGTGAAGCCTCCTCTGCACTGACCAATATATATTTCTTTAAATTCTTGCATAATCTACTGTACATCTGCTGATTTGGGTTTAGGATTTGTTAAAATAAACCGAATCTTGGTTGCGTGTGTGAGTTTGTATGACTATTTTTGTAAGGACCACTATTCTTTTATATCAGATGTAGTGGGGACATTTTTTTGACAAGTGAGGACCTCACACGTTTTTCATTCTAAAGGCGGGGTCTATACATGCATCTCTCGTGTATGGGGGGGTGGAGGGGTCACTGTACCTTCCTATCTTGAGAATGCTATGTGTAGCGCAAATGTGTGTGTGTGTGTGTATGTGTGTGTAACCAAGCTACGACAGGACACAGACACCCGCTCCAACACCTCTTGTGTCCCGAGGAACCTCCTGATTCCCTCTCCTGGCGCTATCAGATCAGAGGGACCTGCTGTCCCTCCCCACCCCGCAATGCAAATGAAAAGGAATGCGCTGATAAAAGGCCAGATCCCAAAGATGAGAGGGCAGGAGGAGGACAGAGCTGGTGAATCCTAAACGGGGGGAGGTGAGGTGGTCAAGGAGTCAGTGTTGGTAGTAGTGGGAGATCATAGCCTCGCTCCCCCTCAGCGACGTTTGATACAGGGCTTTTGTCGCTCTTTGAGCGGCGCATTGTTGCCCGGTGTAATCCCCGTCGGATTACAAAGGGCTTCCCTTTTCATATGGGGGGTGACCCAGCAGGCAGGTGGCTACGGCTCTGTGGAGCTGTCAAGAGGGAGGGACCCCTCTTTTCCAAGGGAGGGGACCCTAGTTCCTCTTACCTTCACAGGGGCTTTTTGCTGGGAGGCCAGTCAGGCGCAGGTCAGCGCGGGGACAATTCCGACACGGGATTCAACTCGCGATGACCCCGCGGCTTCCTGTGGGGACGCGACAGGAAGCGTCATGGAACCGCACTTGGCGCGAAAATCACAAACAAAGACGTATTTTTGGAAAGGTTGACATAATACAGTGTCCCAACCGACGATATTGCGGTTTGTTTTTGTCGCCCATGTCATTGTGTCATGTTTTATCAATTGTGCAAGGGTCTTAAAAATATCCTCCGGTTCACTGTTTGCATGTACTAAAACACTGAGATGACGCTAGTAAAACCATTATATTACACGAACCAAGGCCTCAGGACACACCTACTCATTAAATAGTCAATAAAAGGGTTGGTCTAAAACACTAATGACCTTCAATCTTCATTATTCATTTCAGAAAGACAATTGTCTGCTTCTAATATTGTGGGAGTAATTTGGGGGTGTTGCTTGGGTATTCACAATGCTCAGAGCAACATCAGGCGAATCCAGATGATTAAGTTCCATATTTTAAAAAATAAATTAAAAGCTCAGCCTTAGAAGGCGCTGTGAGGCAGCCGCGATTTAGCAATGGTCATTTGATGGCTTGCTGTGCGTCGGATGTGTTGTACGGTCAATAAAACGACAGGCGAGGCCCAGCGTGTGTTCTATTCATTTTATAATCCCTGTACGCTTTCAAACTGTTTGTGTTCAGTCACACATCTACTGCTGTTATGAATCACTGTTCAGATACTTTTTGGGACCAATTTAGAGAAGCTTGTGTTGTCACAAATATCCTAATTAGTTTCTCAGCCCACACGGAGAGCCATTAAGATGGTCAATACGATGATTTAAACACAGGGAGAGAGAATTAAATCTATTAGAGTATTTGCTAATATGTGCTCTTGTCTGTGAAGATAATGTATAGATCCTTTCAAAACCTAATCGGCTAAAATGGAGATCAAACGACAGTCGCCGCGGTGGAATTTCTAAACACAAAGCAGCATCCATGATTGAATTTGAAGAGTAGGTTTACGTTTAACAGTTCAAGAAAAGCCAGCTCGCAAATCTGCATTGTAACCGGATTTGACCATATTAATACCAACTCCCAAGTATGACTGAATTTATGCAATCTCAAAGCGATATTTTCTCCCCATTATGAAATCACAATAGGCAAACATATGCAATAAACTCTTATGTTAACAAAGCATTCATTGCCGTGGTGCATTACAGCGTTGATAGATGTGATTTCCGATTTTACTCTAGTTTTTGAATGTGGCAAACAAACCTTCCAAGGAAGCAACACCCCACACCAAGTACGTTCTAATTTGTTTTAAACTATTCAAATTCTTTCATTTATTTTATTTTTAGAGCGAGTTATTTAACCTCTAAGGTTATCAGGACTTTAATAGGCCTTTATGTATGACACGTTTAAAATTAGAGCACAGATTTTGTGCAAAGTTTTGAATTGTTTCAAGAATAGATAAATAGATAAAGATAAATATTTAAAAATGTCATTTTTATTTATGTAAATACATTTATTTAAATTACATTTTAAAATCAAACCAGGTGAAATGTTTCCGGTTTGGAGGTCACCTGTTTAGGCGGAAGTACGTCACTTTATAGCCCCTGCCGACCTCTCTTTCCCACCCGCGATCGACGTCAATGCGTCTGTGTTGAATCGAGTGATAAAGTCAAATATGAGGCGATTCAGGTATGTTCGAACTTTAAAGTAAAGATAAATGATACAAAACAAATACAGTCGTTGCACCCGAGCAGACGACCTCAAGTTTTGGTTTGCCATATGTGCGAGTTTTAAGTGGGGAAACAGTGACGCCATTTTCGAGCAAACACGTGTAGTCAGGCAATGTGCAATCTGTTTCCTACAAATATGAAGTAAAAACCACGAAGACAATTTGCATCATGCCCCACGTGATGTAGTGTACTGTTTAATGTCGATTTTGTATCATATCTCTACAGTAGAAGTTTGAACATTGGTGGAGGTCTGCAGACTTATGGTATCATAGTTACAGGAGGTTGCAAATATAATGGAGGTTTAGGATTTTTTTTTTAACATTTTGTCCATATATTTTTGCTTTACCATGACTTGTGTATGCTCCAGGACAAGGACCTTAACTTCCTGTCAACAGCATCAAACCACAGGAAGTTATCATCCTCCCTCACGTGTTCACCACAATGATACTGGCACGGAAGTTGTGTTTCACAAAGCAGGGGGTTCTTTTTTCTGTGTCAACGGTGCAAACGGACACTCTGTGAGTTGTGCGAGTTAAAAGCAAAATCGACAGCTGTACGAATGTCAGTTGTGGATGTCAGGAATGGAGAGCATCGCAAATGACATCAGGAGACTACTAGATGGTAATTTTTTTGTTTTTGTTGCTTTAAACTCAATTGTATTCATTGTTTTAAAAAAGAAATGTTCAGTGGTTTGAAATGGGCGAGTGAGAACTTACAATATAAGCATCTGTATGTAGTATTGGGAGCCATTATCATGCCTTTAGATAACGTTTGCATATCAAAATATGAGTGATGGCGTGAAGGATACGAGTCAGATTAGTAATGTGGGCCAACCTGTTCGCAGAAATGGCCGCCACAATTTTCGTTTACGGTCTCACATATTTAGGCTAAATTCACACAGATCACAAGATCAAATTTGACACCCAAAAAAATCTGAGTTGGACAGTGTCAACATAGCCTCAGAGAAAAACATACTGTGAATTTCAGTCAATTTAGTGTTGATTCAGTGAAAGATATTGTCGATTTAATTCTTAGAGGACTCCGTTTTTAACTTTTAACAATATACTACAAGTTGTTTCACGGATCAAAAGAGATTCTCATTCCAACTACGACCACAATAAGAACCATTGTCTCATTTTCCAAATGGCTCTAAGGTCTAGTGAGTACACTTGTTGGTGGCTTGCCACACATTTAACATTTTACAATGTGCTCTGATTGTTCTTTCTGCTCTTTCAGACTGCGAGCTGTTTATCTCTGAGATCCTTCAGGACGAGGAGCTGAGTGAAAATGCCGCAGAGACCCGCAAAGTCCTACTTAATAATTTCCGGGTGGTGCACGTAACGTAGGCGTTGGCATTGTCAATGTTTACCTTTTTTTCCCCTAAAAAAAAAAAAAAAAAAAAAAGAAATAAATCTCACGAAGGTCCACTCAAGCGTCACAATGTAATTTCATGGCCCAATTATCTAATGTTTATTCCTAATACCGAACAAGATCTGTAATTGGCGCTGTAATTACCTTAAATACAGTTTGGAGCATTCAGATGAACTCATTGAGTTTAATGGCTTGTTGCTTATTGCCGTTATCTTTTTTTTTTTCCAAAGGTCTCACGCGGGAGAACCCTTTTCTTATCATTTCCTTTTAATTTGATTCAATTTGTGGGTGTGATGGTGACAAAATTCCCCTCTTAAGAAAAGACCAGAAACAATATGAACAACCGAAACTGCTGCTTTGTCTTTTACAGAAACAAAAATCTCTCTCTTCGCAGAAACGCTCAGGAGTTCCCCATCCGCTGTAAGTATCATTTTATGCATTTTTGACATGTGATCTTAACATGTGGCAAGTCATGCAGAGAAAATGGGAACATATTTTAATGGCACTAAATATTAACCCGCAAGCCATTCATCCGTTTATTTATTCGTCATGATTTTATTTTTATTTACTTTTGACAACCTCGATGAATACACTGGTGTTTTTATTGTGCCACCTTCTGAAAATAATAATAATAACAATAATAAATTTCATTTATAAGCGCCTTTCAAAACTCTCAAGGTCACTTTACAGTCGCAGGATAAGTTTTTCTGTGGGTGAGTAGCGGCAGCCACACGTGTCAGTGTTCACTCAACCCAGAAGAAACTCAAAGAGATAGAAAGCTAGCTATCTAGCTGATAATAATACATTTCATTTATAATAGATGGCTAATAGCTAGATAGATAGCTATATAGCTAATAGATAGATATAGATCGCCAGCTAGATAGCAAATATCAAGCTAGTTAGAATATAACCAGCTAGATGTATAGCTGGATAGCTAGATAAATAAGAAGTGAAGAAAGGAAAAAAGAAATGAGGATAAAGTCAAGAGAAAATACAAAAAATAAATAAATGGGAAAGTTGAGCCAGAGGGGGAAAAAAGGAAAAAAAGGTGATAAACATTGCCAGAGGCCAGTAGCTAGATAGCGAGCTTGATAGCGACATAGCTAGCTAGATAGCTAGCTAGATAGATAGATATCATATGTAACTGACAGGAAATAATGATTTACATTGAATTCCATTTCACAGTCTTCTTTTTTTCTTCAAACAAACGATTTTAATCAGTTTTTTTTTTTTTTAATTTTGAGGCTTCTACAGTATTTGTACTTCTACTTCAGTGCAATGTGTGAGTACTTTGGCCGCCGCCATGTCCTGATTTCCCTTCTATTCGCTTTCAGCTGACTCGAGGGAGGAAGACGGTTCGGACGACAACCGCAGCTCAAGTCTGGGCCGCTCTGCGCCATCCGACGCCGCCTCCGTGGCTTCCGACAACCAAGAGGACGGAGCGGCAGAGTGCAAGTACTCTCTGTCTCCACTTTCTAGCCGTGCGTGCGTGTTGATGGAGCGAGGCAATTAAAAGGAAGAGTTATTGTTTGTATCCTCTGAGAAAGCTGCCCGGTTGCACTTTTAACACCCTCTCAGATGGCCTCTTCACTCCACAGGAAGCACACTTTGTTGTCCTAATTTGAGAAAACAGATCATGCCATATCTTGGTGACATCACTGACTCCTCCTTTCAAACGCCCACTCCTCCATCATTAGCTAGTGAGCAGGTGGGCTTTCTCTTGCTTCCTCACAGGGTCTTATTGGTAAGCTAGAGCGCCCCCCGGTGGCGGTTACGAGATGTCGGTAGCCCACACAGGCAGAAGGCCGCGTAGCTGCGGGCTAATGGCGTGATTGATCGACCCACTGCCCCTCTATTCTTTCACAAGCCGGTTTGAAATACAACACTGTACCTGAGGGCCCATGTGTGTCCCGTCCCTCTCTGGATTTATCAATCTTTCCCTCCATCTTACTCGTTCCCTCCTCTTTAGAATTTTTCCCAACTCGCCGCGCCGGCTAATCGCCCTTGACATGCCGCAGGTGGGCATTATTGACTCGCTCGTCTCTAGTGCCCATTTCTTGTTTTATTTATTTTTTATTTTTTTGCGAAGAGCACATGTTCCGTGCGTACGAGGGGGGGAAAAATGTTTCCGGTGGTTTTAGCACGTCGCTCATTAATGCCAGCTGGTTCTCGTCAAATATGGCTACGTCAAGTCGTGCGTCTCGGCAACGCAAAAGGAAAATGGAGGCAGACGATCCCGGCAGATGGCGAGATGATCGGAATTATTATTTTTTCGTCCGCGTTTGCTTTAAAATAAGCAGCTCGGTGGGCGAGCGGTTTGCGCATCTGCCTCGCAAGGTTCATATTCCAGTTACGGCCTCTTTTACATTGTCCAACTCCCTTCTGTCGTTTTATTATTATTATTATTTTTTTAAAGCTCTGCCAATGCACATCACCCATGTCGGTATTAAACGTGAGCGATAGCCAATTAAGCTTTCGATGCGCCATTTGGCCAGAATCAAACAACATCAGATAGCTGGACTTGAAACGTAAACATTTTAGCGAGGCATTAACAAGGGCAACCTTTGCTTCCCGGAGAGGACCCTCTGGCGCTGTTTGCTTCTTTCTCATGATGGTGTTAGCGTAGTGAATGGCTTGCGTCCTCAGCCAAAAGGGCGTGCGGAGTTCAAAGTTCAACCCGGGTGCGCTTTCTGGTGAGGGATGGGAAGGTGCTCAATGAAAATCAGTGACATCGTACGTCAGCCGGTGCTCATTTCAATTCCCTCGGGGTGTTTTTGATTGGACCAGAAGGAGTTGCGATTGAATCTTTGTCTTAATCACTACGTCGAGATTTTTCGATGGACGATGATATCATTCAGTTATCGGTCCAATGAAAAATTATTTTGAAAGGGCCGGTTGATTACGTCATTGCTGTTTTTTTTGCTGTTCAATTACAGCATATCGGATCAATATTTATCTTCTGTATAATTAATAATAATAATATATTACTGAACACTTACATGAATTTCAGCCATTGAGCCAGCTAGCAAATATTCTCCGATTCCTGTATAGTTCATTTTAAAACGAGATGATTACGTTTGTAATGATTCACAACCGCTTTTACTTTGAAAAACAGTAATGATGATTGTCAATTCCTGACAATAGGGACCATAACAGTGATCGAATTAAAAGTTGAACGCGCTATTAATTTGAATCGTGTCTTTTTAAGTAAAGAAATGAAAATGCAAGCTAATTTTTGTATTCAATTCATGACTAAAATATATATTTTAACACTCCTTCAAACTAAACACTTTATTTCCATCCGCTACTTTGGTTGATATTTTCCACTTATCGATATTACCGCTACGTACATCTCGTCGCTAAAAATCAAATAATAGCCAAGAAACGCATTCATCCAAACAGCACGCCAAAATGGCAAACTCCCTCTCCGGTACGCCAAATAGCAGATAGTAAGCGACTCCCAACATGGCCCTTTATGCTTATTTTGTCCATCATTTGACTCTATTTGCGACCCCCCCCCCCCCCCCCCCCCAAGGGCAAAAATACGTCATCCTCAGTAATCGCCGGCGCTCTGGTCGGGGGAACGGGTGCCAAGTGGACGGCTTGCATTTCCCTCCCCGCTTGGGTTTGATGAAATGCGGTGGTCCGTTGTCTTCGACGGAGCGACTGACACCAGATTTGTAATAGCTGACGGGAACAGATGGGGGAGGAGGCTCCATTGTTAGCCCGGCTGTCTGGATGCTAATGTGAACTGCGTTTCACCCGATGACCGCACCGCTGACCCCTTCCTCGCCGCGGCCCTCCGCCTAGCGTTCGGCTATTTGGAGCTCATGCACCGTGTACCATTTTTCACCTACGCATATAAACCCCCCCCCCCCCCTTTTTTTTTCATGCATGCATCACATTCCTGCACATCTAAATACATAAACACAAGGACGCAATGTTTTATCTTGTGACACGTAAACGTAAGCATGACAACAATCTGCTCATTTTTAAAATGGCGGAGGGAGTGGTGGGCGGTCATTCATTCAAATATAAGGTGAAGAAAACGTATAGAGAATACTACTAGTTTTTTATAATCCAATAAATGTCTTCTATGTATTATTTTGAAATTTATATATATATATATATATATATATAGTTAAATAAATGTATTAAATATATTTTAAATAAAGTTAAATATATTAAAAATAAATGTTTTTTTTCTCATCCATAAATGCTAACTGGGCGAGATAAGTGAATAATAATAACTGAATAATAAATGGGCACATTTCAATATTTATTTACCATCTACATTTTTTTATTTGATGAGACAATTACTTAAAATGTTAAATAATAATAATAATAATAATAACAATAATAATAGTAATATTAATATTAATAATAATCAATTTTTCTTAGCGCCTTTTAAAACTCTCAAGGAACGCTTTACAGTCACGGGATAAGAACTTTTTTTTTCCTGTGGGTGAGCAGCGGCAACACAAAGACAAATAATAAACAGAACAGGTGCATAAAAATACATATACGTAAAATTACATTTTTGCGGTCGCCGTTTTCAATCAGGCAAGGTGAAATTGACTAAATATTGACTCTTCAAGATCAATATGGTGATTTGATTGTTGCTTGTCATGTGGTTAACTGTTTTAATTCTTTGTTAATAAATAACTAAATAAATACATAAACAGTGTAAACAAGACGAAATATGTCTAAATAGTTTATTTTATGATTCTATTTCATTTTCTCCCCTCCCAAAAAAATCAGTTATTCCCTACAGGACCATATGAGCATCCCACGAGCCTGTTTAAAAATTAAATAAAATAAAAATTACCGACCTGTGATCGGACATTTTGATGTAGTTTCAATGCTGGAGATGCTATCACTTGAAAATGTAAATGCAATTTTAGCTAGCTGTCTTGTTTTAAAATCAACTTAGAAAGCAATAAAAAGATAAAAAAGACAATGGGGGGTGGTGCCTAAACAATTGAGGAAATAACAATAGTATAAATGACAACTATTTAAACATAGAACATTTAGCACACACACAAAAAATGAGGGAGGGGGGGGTGTATTTACATTGTAACACCTCAAATTGCTAATTTTTTTTGTTTTATTTTTGTAAATATTGTAGCTTTTTTTTTTTGCCCTTTGCGAGCCGAGTCTGTGACGCTCCCGTCAGCAACGAAACCATCCTCGGCTTCTCTTTCTAGCAGCTTTTATATTTAGAAATCGTAATGACATCTCGAGATATGTCCCTAAATTTGCCGTTAGAGTAAAATCGGGTGTTTTGGACCCCGATTTAAGCCACGCCGGGTTTTCCTCCAGCAATTAGAGTATTGGCAGTGGAATTGAGCGCCATTATAACCCACGTGAATCCACCATATCTGGCGACTTGCTCATTTGAATACGAGCAGCCAATCTGCAGGAACAACATTATGACACCGAGCTAGCAAATGGAATATTAAATCTGAAGAGTGTCAGATTGGAACGGCGTGAGGAAAGGGGCCGGTGAGCCCGCAAAAACAAAATGTTCTTCATCAGCGAGCTTCTCCATTTGGCAATTTTTGGCTCCCGGCGGGTGTGAAGTATCGAGTTTTACTCGCGGAGAACTTTGAAAATGGAGTATATGTATGTATTGCATTGTATTTTGGTCAGCCGCCCAAATTTCAATCTCATATAACTCCAGTCCCATATCATTTAGGGATTAACTCTTTTTTTCTGGTGAAAGAAGAGAATCTAAGGTTTCTAACGCTGCGTTGAATGTTTATGTAGTCCTAAAACTCAATATTGTACGGGAATTCGAGTGACAATAAAGCTGGTTGTTAGCTAGCTATTTGAGTCATTCCGGGTTGAGTGAACGCCGTCACGTGTGGCTGCTGCTGCTCACCCACAGAAAAAAACATACCCTGTGACTGTAAAGTGACCATGAGAGTTTTGAAAGGTGCTTAGAAATGAAATCTATTATTATTATAATGACAAATATGATGAAGATGGTTATATTTGACCAGCACCGAAATGCTATGCTAGCCTAGCATTAGGCACAATTTTGAGGACTATTTTCCAGAAAACAACAAATATAAACATAAACAATTCTACTTTCAGTACAGGAACAACATATTTTAATTTTGCCCAAATTGTTTGTCGCAGCGCGCTCGGGGAGGGGGGGTCGGCGTTGCCACGTGATTGTTTCCAACCACCTTTTCAACTTTTGAACTTTAGTCAACCCCTCCCCGAACGCTCCCCGCATCCGGCGTGGCTTTCCGCCGCCAATTTTGCAACTCGATCGCATCGCCGGCGACGTTCGGCGGTGGCTCGTTTACGACGGAGGCGACAAGTATGTTAATGACCTTCCACGTCGGCTCGTTTGCCCCCCTTCCTCCTCCCTCCCTCGCTCGCCCTCGCCGCTTTTCCTCGGCGAGGCGCGGGCGGCCATTACGAGGCAGCGACAAGCGCTTTGCATCACTACGACTGTTCACCATCGGGGTTCAAAAGTTCACCGCCTTCCCCTGAGGGCTACTGTGCCGCTGCAGATGCTGATAGTTTCTCCTCCACTGCCCCCCCACTTACTCTCTCTCTTTCTCTCTCTCTGTTTACACTATTAATCTTGCGCTTTCTCTCTTCCTATCACACACACTCATTCACACTAGATGGCAAGACGATAGTAGCTTGAAGGGGGGGGATTTGGACTTATTGAGCCAAAGGGCATCCATCACCCTCCCCTGAAAGCCCCCCCCCCACACAAATAAAAACCCTGTGCAGTGGTTGCATCCTCTCCCAGTTTGTCTCACGCAGCCTCTGCCCTCGTTTGCTATGTTTTATTGTTGCGCTCCTTCTAATTACAAGCGGCGCTAGCCTCCGGTGCAGCGCTCTCCAAGCGCTTGGTGTATAAGGGGGGGGGGGGTGCGAAAGGCAGAGGGAAATTGTGCTGCAGTCCATCTGTAAGGCGGCGGCGGCGCCGACGCACGGACAGAATGCAAAGTGGGAAGTCCTAATCTCCCCCCCGAGCTGTCAATGTCACAGACAAATAGCAAAACTATCAGATGCGGCGGGTTCAGGCAGAGGTTAGCGTTCCCAGGTACCCTCCCGCTTCTTTTCTCTGCTGCCTTGCTAATGAGAATTTGATTTTGCCCCTCCACTGGAATCCATTTCTGGAGATGAATGAAGTTGCGATGCCAAGCCCAGGTGGCCTCACTGATTTCTTAGGGAAATAAATGGAGATGGGAGATCGGCGGCGGCGCTTGGCGCGCACACTTTACCCACTCCCGCAGCCTCAGGGATCCTTGTGTTTAATTGTTGCTCTAATGAGCACTTTAGGCTCATTAACATGCCCTTGTGGACGAGGATGTTGACGGCATCCCTCTTGACGCCGAGCGTCCGAGCCAAGTGGGCCAGCGAAGCCGTCCGTGACTTTGTTGCCTTGACGCTCGCAATTTTGACATTTTGCCTAAGAGTGGACGGCCATTTTGAAACATTCTTTGGGCGCATGATGATTAATAAGAATGACGTAATTGTATTAATTTATGGAATCAAACATGCCTCAATCAAGCATTTTTTAAAACCTTTTAAACATTTTGAATAGAAACTCTCTCGTGCAAAATTTTCTTTTGCTTCACAAATAACAGATTACAAAGCTCTCATTAAATGAACTTTTTCACCTTTTGAATTGGTGAAAAGTGGTGAAAAGCATGAATGCATGAATGCATCACGACAGTCATTCCTCAATTAATTAGCATATAATTAGCGTATAAACTATTTTTGCAAATCTTTTTTTATAATTATGTAATTTAAAATATTCAGATAGTTTCCCGTGTATGTGTGTGTGTGTGTGTGTATGAATGACTCCATCAAGATATTTTGCACTTCATTCATCATCATGCACATCATTTATTCAATTCAATAAATGTGTTTTTTTTAGACTATTACAAATACAAATCACCTTTTAAGCGCAATCATCGTACATTTGTTGTATTAATCGCAGGCGTGTTTGAATTTGACATCCCAGAAGCAATGTGAGCTCGGTAGAATCGGAAATATTTATGGGTAACATCATGAAAATAATTTGTTCCATAAGTTATGCATAAAAATATATATTTTTAGGTAATTATTACATTTATTTAAGATTGGTAAAATTCAGTGTCGATTCTGTAAAAAAATCTAATTTTGACACATTTATTATTATTATTTTTTATTTGAATAATTTCCATTTATTTTTAGTTCATTTTAATAAAATTTGAATTTTAATAATTATTTTAGTACCTATTAGTGTAAGGAATAATTGGATGTTGTTTAAAATGTGTAGCAGTATTGCTTCAGAAGTACAGAAAGAAAACAGGTACTGAGTTTTAGTGTTTGATGTTTTCGTATAACTGCAAATAAAAGTATAAATTTCAGTCAGCGTCCCTTTTAACCGTGTTGATTTTTCCCCAAAGTGTTTTCACCCGCAGGTTCGTTTTTGACGGCCCCTTGTCCCGTTTTTATCGCCAATCCGCCGCCTCTCCAATGTCCCCCGAATGCCTCCGTTGTTCGTATTTATATTCTTTTTTTCCCCCCCCTCCTTCCCTTTGCCGTCCAAGCGGCTGAAAAGCGTCCCCTGCGATTAGAGGATCATTGTATCTGCACTTAAGCATTTGAATGGTGGTTGTAAATCTACAAAAGGGAAATTCAGGGTCACCGTCGACGCCGCTTATGGCCGCCCAGGGGGGAAGCTCGTGTCATGTAGTAAATTTAGTCCCTTAGTGTGCTTCGCGTGTGCTGTGTGTGTCATCTGAAGTTATTCCATTGCCGAGATCAAGAAGTTTTGCTCTTTCCAACTACCAATAAAATAAAATAATAATAATATACACTCATAATAGTAGGAAATCGGGAAGTATATTCTGTCTAAAATGTAATTTGTGGCCTCAAAATATAAAATGATTTGTGGCCACAAAATTGGTATAACATTTGCATAAAATGTACACATTGAATATCAAGAACAATTTGGACATTCCGGTAAACAAATGAAGCGCACCTTCAATTAAAACTGCAAGATGTTTATAGGAAAGGTGGCACTCCATTTGCTCACCCAGGCGTCCCTTTTCATTTTATGCCGATTAGAATCGAGGTGACAATTCAGTCTTGCCGTCACAAATAGCATCTTTACGTGATCAAATGCTTAGAATGTGTGCATAAAATATTAATGTGTTTACATTTTCATATGTAAATGTTAGTATGATGATAGGGGGGAAAATCTTTGTGTTTAAACTGGCACCGAACAAAATTGCCCAATCAGTTTTGCTTTGTGTCGGGGCCTCCGAAGGCTTTTTACCTGCAGAGTCTTAATGTGATTGACGCGCCTGATCAAAAAAAAAAACCCCAGCATAAATCACCGGTGCCATTAAAGTTGATTAGATGACAACGTAGGCATCTCCCAGGGCCTGTCGTATTTCCCCGCATGTTTTGTGTGCATTAGAAGCTTCTAAACACGCTTTCTGTATCGACGACTTTGGTCCTAATCGCATCAGGCCGAGGGAGGGGAGGGCAAAAAGGGGAGGACGCGGCGCCCTTAACCTCAGTGCCTGTCGGTCTGCGCGCTCGCTGCAGGGACGCGCCGCAAAGGCCTCCCTAGGCTAATGAGGAAAAATGCGTCAATTTGGCCCGGGCCCGTGCGCAGATTGAGAGCCGGGCGGGTGAAGGTGCACCCGGCGAATCCTTTTTCCTAATCAAGGACGCCATCGGAGAGGGTCTGCGGTCGTCGCTCGCTCCCTTGAATCAGCGGCATTCCTCCTCGCAGCCCCCCTCAGGGCCGAGCCGCCTCTCTCTGCCTTCTGTTTCACCTCATCAGCAGAGTTCACCCGGGGGTCACGCCCCTCCCCAAAACGCCGCATTGGATGCATCCAAGGACTTGAGCGCAGCACAGAGGAAAACGGATGACGTTTCGATGCTTACCTGCGCTTTGTCACCTCCCGGGCTCATCCCGCTAAGTGCATAAATGCGCCCGCACGCAAAATACACGTCAAAAAGCTTTCGATTTATTGGGCATTCCGGATCAATAGCCGACTTGTTTTACCGCTGCCCTCCATAGCACCGGTCAAAAGTTGTCACCTTGACAATTGGTTGTCGTTAAAACGACGCAGTTTGACCACATTTTTACAATGCGGGTATTTAAGCGACACGCAGCTTTGCAATATAAATGAATAAAATCAACAAAATAATTAAATACATACATGTATAGACAGATAGAGAATTTGATGGATTCCCAGATCCATGTTTTTTAAAAAATGTGGCTAAATTAAATCAAAACAGATTTTAAAAATCAGTATTTAGTTGTGTCAGGCCTTTTGTCATACTTATCATCTGGTTCAAAAATTGTCCTTCAATGGCCCCTTTGAGTAGTCCTGATGAAAAATTGTGACCCCCTAACTTTAGTAAATAAGGTAATCTCAAAGTCAGTGTGAATAAATTGTCCATTAAAAAAATATGAATTAAAATTATATTGTTCGCGCATAATGAAAAGGGACGCCTGGGTGAGCAAATGGAGTGCCACCTTTCCTGTAAATATGTTGCAGTTTTAAGTGAAGGAGCGCTTCATTTGTTTACCGAGATGTCCAGTCATAACAATTTCATGGGCACACATTATTTTGTATTTTGAGGCCGCAAATTACATTTTAGACAGAATATGCTTCCTCATTTTGTTTTATTATAAGTGTATATTATTAATTTTATTTTATTTTTTGGCACTTGGAATAAGCATAACCTCTTGATTTCGGCAATGGAAAATTAATTAATTAAAATTAACCCTCACCCCTAAAAAAGCAGCTTAACGAAATTAGCATGCTATGACATCCATTAACAACATTTAACTTCCATGTTTGGCTTCCTGCGGCTACCGTCAAACGGCCTTTTCCTCATCCCCACCACCTGCTGTGTGAACCGCTACACCCCCACTGCCTTACCCCCCCTCCCCCATCCTCTTTTGCATCCACCTCATCTGGATCTCCGCTGCTCCGGCGCGTCATAGCGGGCATCAACGCCGCATTATGACCACCGTTAGCTTTAATGCCACGTATTAGCCGTGCCGCCCGAGCATTTCCTTCCATTCCCTGATTGACTTTGGGTTCGACCGGAGTGGATTTTAATGAGGGGGGGTCATTAAGTTCCTTCGCCGACGCCATCCGTCAGCCTTGGTTTTTTTTCCCGAGCTCGTAACGTCACGCTGAGCTGGCGTGAGTAACCCTAACGAGAGATGGGGCAAACAGCTGGTCGCCCCCATGCGTCGCCATGTTGACTCTCGTCAATGTCGATCGTTCTGTTTTTATTTAGTGTTTTGTTTTTTATACCTCCGCATCACAATGGGTCAAAGTTCAAATTGTCCTACTTTGGACATTTTTGACCAATCCAGTTTGTATGTCCTCCATAATAATTGGTGAACTTCCATAAAGGCCAAAATATGTCAGATTGACGGCCATTTTAAATGCCAATTTTTTTCCCCATCTATCTTTATCAATACAAACCTGTCAATATATTATTTTTTTGGAGAGCTTTTGTTGAGACTAACTCCACATCGCCTCCATTTAGCAAACACGCCACATCCGTCCGCTAATTGCGCTCCACTAAATAGTTTATGCGGGAAAGAAAGATCGATACGTTAACATCAAATTAATGCCAATAGCCGAGCTGTGGATGGCGCTAATTAAAACTCAAAAAGGGAGATGAAAATGAAGTCGTGCGATTGGCTTGAATAATTGATCGTGCAATTCATGATTGGTGTGAAAGAGTGCGTCCGTCTGCTTATAGATTTTTCATCAGGCCTTGATAACATGCATTAGAGAGCAGCGGGTTGGTAAAATGTGGCCCGTGGGCCACATTTGGCTCATTGTATTCTCAAATCGGTCCCATTGAGGGCGACGGAAGATTTTTATTTAGTGCATTCCTTTTGTTTTTTTTTCTCTGCCCTTTACAGGTAACATCCGACTTACGACCAGCTCGACTTACGACCACACGTACTTACGACCACAACCTCCAGACCCTATTTAAAAAAAAATATTCTACGCAACGCGCTAGCAGGCCGGCAACGCACATGTCACTCTCGCACAGCAATCGACCGTGTGATAACACCAGAGTTTGCGAGTCATTTAGCCTCCGAGTCTCTATTCAACATTTTGAATGGATTTCGACTTACGACCATTTTGACTTACGACCGTTTGGTCGGGAACGGAACTCGGTCGTAAGTCGCCTGTATTTCGTTAACTAGTTCACTGTCAGTATTTAATCAGCTCTTAACTTACACCTCTTCCAGTGATTTGGTTTAAAATATACAGTTTTTTTACATTGTGTTTTATGCATGCTGCCCAATTGTGGCATCATTTAAAACACTCCTATTTTCTTGAGGTGAAGTCGGGTCAGGTGACTCAGGGGTGCACTCGGAGCCCAAACGTGTGATGTTTATTGACTCAAGCGCGTTGCACCTACTTTGCCGGTCTCGACCTCCCGAGACGAATGAAGAGCGAGCAAACAGACCGATGAGGGGATTAGAAGGAAGGGCTGCCGGCGGATAGATGAGGTGGCGATGGGGAGGAGGGAGGGGGGAGCAGCGTAACGGCCGCCGTTTGTTATGATGAACCGAATCGGGGTTCTTTGAGAAAGTCGCAACTTTGTATTTATCGTGTCTGTTGTCAGTCCATCCACAAAGGCGGGATTGTGATACATAAACGCTCGCGTGACGCGCTCATCTGTCCGAATCGTACACGTTCGGGATAGCGGGAATGATTCCGGCGAGCTTCCGGATTGTTCCATCTGCGCTTGCCGACGTCTCTACGGCACCACGGGGAATATTGCCAACAAAACAATGTTTAAAAAAAAATCTAATCATAATAGAGGGGAAATGCGTTGCAATTCTATTTAAAAACAACCCCACGATTGTCATTGGGCAGCCACCTCCATATTTCTTGTTCTTTGCAAGGACATCAATGTTGGCTTCCCACCGGGCGAACGCCGCTTGACGAATGATCGGCGCGGAAGCTGAACTTTGTTTTTGACACGCGGAAACGACACATCACAACCTGACCCCTGAGGCCTACCTTGGGTCAATTTCACCATTTTTTTTTCTCTCCCCCCCACCCAGCTGAAAAAAGACACCAATGTAAGCCCCTGCCCCTCTTTGGTGCTTTAATGCTAATGTAAACAAGCGCTTATTAGTGTGTTTGTCAAGTTGTCGCAGATATTAAACGCGGCGTTGAAGATGTGACATTGCAAAACCAATCGTCGCGACAAAAGTAGACGGATGTCCGCGGCGCTCGCTAACAGTGTAAATGTATTGATCGCGCTACCGCTAACCCTCGCAGCTATGGATTTAATCCATAGCGTGGAAGGGCTACGCCGCCATGATGACTCGCTTTGGAAATAAAAGGAATCGCTGCTTAAACAATCACCAGATGAATTAAAAAGTGTTTTTTTTTTGTCTTTAAAATACTCATCAAACATTGATACATTTGTTGCCAACATTGGATGTCATATGCAAGAATAAAATAACTAAAAATTGCAATTGAGCGTCCATTTCTTCATGTAGGGGTTCAAAATGGCAGCCGAGTGATTGATTGATTGACTTTTTTAAAGCGGGGTGATTGGATTACAATTTTGCTGCCATGTTCCAACCACATTAGGGCATGTTGGCAAAAAAATAAAAGCATTGCAGATTAGTGTCAGCCATCTGTCCAGTTGGACGAATTCCCTCATGTTCCTTAAAATGGAGTCAAACGAGTCAACAAGAGTACCGCCATCGGTTTCTTGCCATATTACTGAATTCATCTCTTTTATGTTTTCAAGTTTTGAAGGCATCCCCCTCACAGCCGCTCCAGACCTTGGCAACATCCTGAAGCAGGGTTACTTGGAAAAGAAACGGCGAGGTATCCGTCACGGAGGCCATTTTCTTTCGGAGTGCTTGACTTTGCTCCAGAATGGGTGTTTTTTTTTTTTTTTTTTTGGCGTTTACAACAGTCACACTGTCATGTTAACTTCTAATTGCTTTCTAATGCAAAGTAGATGATCCGTTTCATTTTTAAAAAAACATGTTCCATTTTGATATCGTCAATATCAGTCAGGACTGAATTGCCCATTTGTCTGTTTTTTTTTTTTTTTTTTTTTTTTTTTTTTTTTTTGTGTGGTGCTTGTCAGGGTGGCCAAAAAAAAAAAAAGCCTCCACTTGACCGTGACTTGACCTTGACCCCAAACCAAGGTCATGAGCTTATCTCTCTCCGCAGATCACAGCTTCTTTGGCTCCGAGTGGCAAAGGAGATGGTGCGTCCTCAACAATTCCATCTTCTTCTACTTTTGCAGCGACAAAGGTATGCACAAGCGAACGCACAAGCTGATGGGGAGCAGAATTGATTGACGCCTCCCCCCCCCCCCCTACATCCTGTAGATAAGCAACAGAAAGGCTCGTTTTACATCAACGACTACAGCGTTCAGCTCGTCCCCAATTTGAGGAAAGACTCCAAAAAGAACGCCTGCTTTGAGCTGTCCGCCCCGGGACGGAGGACTTTCCAGGTTGGTATGATGATGGTTGGTATGGTGGCGGAGAAAATTCCAGATTCTTTTGCTCACGTTGTTGATGGTTTTCTCACCAGTTTACGGCCAGCAGTGCTCAAGAGGCTCGAGAATGGGTTAACTATATCAGTTTTGTGCTCAGAGGTAAGTGTTTTCAAGTTGGGTGAATTGATCAATGGTTATTGTAGGGAAGAATTCCTGGGAGTATTACGATTTTTTTATGTTATTATTGTATTGTATTTATTTTATTTATTATTGTATTATTTGTAATTATTTTGACTTTTATTTTATGGATTTATTTGTCTTTATTTTATTATTTTTTATTATTTTTTATTTCTTTTTTGTATTTTACTTTGCTTTATTTTATTGTATATAGTAAGTTATTTTTTCATTTGTTACTGTATTATTTGCAATTGTTTTTACTTTTATTTTATTGATTTGTTTATTTTATTTTTTATTTATTTTATTTTACTTTAATTGTATTTTATTGGATGTTATTTTATTTGTTAAATTTGTTTTATTTATTAATTTGTTTTTATTTATTTGTTTAATTTTTTATTTATTTTATTGTACTTTATTTTACTTTTATTGATTTAGTGATTTCTTTAGTTTATTATTTTATTGAATAATTGTATTTTATTGTATTTATTTTTGTATTTATTTTAGTTTATTTTACTTTATTTTATTTTATTTGTTGTTATATTATTTGTAATTATTTTTACTTTTATTGATTTATTTATTTTTGCTCTTCAGAAAAACAAATCAAATCCAAAAATGTGGGGGAGCGCAAATCTTGACCAAAAACTGAATTTAAATGAGAAAACAGATTTTTGTGCGATCCCCCCCCCACCCCGATCGGCCCCTCCTTACTGAATTCCAGTTTACAGGAAATTGATTTGTAGCTGTTCTGGTTCTCCTCCCGTGACATTGATTTCAGGTCGGACCTGATACCGTCGCCTTTCATGAGGCTTCTCGTCCATCTGGAGAGTCTTGTTTGTCCCGCATATTAGAAGCATATTTTCAGTAGCGATACATTTTTTTGTGTCATTGGACCACTTTCATTCCTGAATACGAGTCAAACAATTGTTGCCTATTTCAACTGAAAAGCCTCAATCATTTTGTCAGCCATTGTCATCGCTTGCTAATGTCCGTACAGTCACCATTTAAGACTTTCTGGAAGTGCTTATTCGACCTTTGTGTGCAAAAGATGAACTAATCGGAGCCAGATGCGGCCTTTTTTGGGGGTGGTGGTGGTGGTGGTGGTGGTGGGGGGGGACATACCTCTTTCATCAGATCTCAGCTCCAGCACAATTCCCTTTGATGAGGACGAGGATGACGAAGTGGACGAGGACGACGAGGAAGTGACCTATGATGACATCGGAGCGACCCCGCCTCGGCCTTCCGCCGCCGCCAACCAGTTTCCGATCGGAATTGCGGTAAAGAGGGCGGAGCCTGACGACGACCGCAGTGTCATTTACGAAGTTCTGCCAGGTATGGAGAATATTTTTCATCTTAATTTGGGAATGTTTATCCGTCCGCCGACGAGTCCAAACAAGTGATGGAAAACGAACAGCGAGGTTGATCGATACTTCTTTCCTTTGTGTGTTGCAGCACATCCAATTAGCGGACGTTGCCAGGCAACAAATAGCCTCCCCCGCGCTTCCCACTACCCTCGTTTCAGCTCACAAAATAGAGTTTGGCCTAAAAATTGCCTAGCAACAGCAAATTAGTAGTCACGAAAACCCGACTGGGATTTTCAAATAGTTTTCCAGCACTTCCTGTTATTATGTTTTAGGACTTTTGACCTCTCAATGTCATTTTCAGGGACACAGAAAATTGAATTTAAACAATTTTTTGAACCACACAATACCGAATGATAATGATATTTTCAATTCGGGTATTTTTTTTTTAAAGACACAAATTGTTTAATGACATTTTGGAAGCAAACACAATTCATTGTCAATAGAATAGTTTTTGTCTTCATTTATGATTCATTTGGTTTGTATTTTAGTGTTAGTCTAAAGAAAACAGTCCATTTATTGATACAATTTATTATAATACAGATTAATTGATTGCTTATGTTTGACGACTTAAAAAAATTGAAATGAAATTACAATATTGAGGTTAAATAAAAAAAATGAGCTTAAAATAGTTTGGAGGCTCTTGATGTCAAATCTGGGATAGATTTGAAGATTTGAGTCTTCGTTAAGGACTTTTCGGGGCGTTGGGGGGGGGGGGGCATCGTCCATCACTGCTTCTATTAAATAAGATACATCAAGATTGGGTTTCACTCGGCGAGTACATTACCTTTGCCAAAAATCTGCGCTGAGAGGCTTATCAGTCTTGTGTGTGTGTATGTGTGTGTCACGCCGCCGTTCAAAGCCATCTGGGGGGGGCCGCACGGGGTCCGACCGCAGATGGCGGATCGAATGACGGACCCTTGCGTTTCACATTCTCACCCCGTCACTTATCAATCACTTTGGCCCCCATCCCTCGTTACTTTCTTTTCAATTTGTATTTTTAAGGCCGTTTTCATCATCTTTGTTTACCTTTACAACAATTGGTCACCATTTTTGCCGTCATCGTTTTGAACGTGGGGGATTGCAGTCATCCAACCCACAAAACCACATCAGAGCCATAGTTGCACATTTTTTCTCCTCCCCATGATACCATTTCGAATATGGAATCAATTCCGGAGTTATCGCCCGCCGTCTCCGGTACTAGCAACACGATGATAATAATTGTGACCTTTGACCTTTACTTTTGACGCAGATGATCAGCCACAGCGTAGCGCCGCCTACTCCCGAGGAGATTTGATTTTCGCTGCGTATCGGTACCCAAAGTACCCTGTAAGAACCATACAGACCCTCCCCTTACTTACGAACATTCAAGTTACAAACAATAGTACATACGAACATTTTTGTAGTATTCTCTCCAGTTGTGCATATCTTTATAGAGCATATATTTAATGTAATGTTTATTTTTCAGTACAAACAAATACAGCTTACTTATGTAAGCCTGAAACATACATTCCGTACAAAATATAGCACTTGAAGCAACTTACAAACAAATTCAGCTTATGAACGACCGTTTGGAACGTATCTTGTTCGTAAGTTGGGGTGGGTCTGTATTTTAGTTCCGTTAAACCATAAAGAGCCAATGAAACATATTTTTCCCACTAATAGAACCTGGTTGTCATTTTTTTATCCCCTGTTTATATATTTTTTCACTCAATATCACAATTTTAGTTTTCTATTTAGAGGAAAGCTGCTAACTCGGCACAAAGAGACTGATAACCAACCTACGCCCCAAAAAATCTGCAAAATTGGATTTAGTGTGATGTTGTATGTGTGTGTGTGTGTGTGTGTCCTACTCTTCCTGGAAGCACAGACGCAGCTTGCCGGCAACGGTTTCGTATATCTTAGAGCTGGCGTGGCTGTCATCCGGCGAGCGTTGACGATGGATGTGCGGGAGCAGACGACAGTATCACCGTGTCCTAGCTTAGCTCGCCGGGTGCGACGAACCCCCACCCACACCCTATCCTCCTTTTCGGCCAATGAGGCTTGGCAACATCATATCGATCGTCACGTGGGGAGGGCAGTCTGCGGCGAGAATCACAATCAACCCGCACAGCATTCACATAAACCCCCCCCGGCTTCTGATCCATTTTCCACATTTTTTTTCTCCTTTAATGGCTCTTTTATTGTCTCCTTCAATGGACGCACATCAGCTAACGTTAGCATAGATGCTCATTTTTAATGCTACTGTACAGCGCCGATCTCTAATATAAAGCGTCGATGCGTTCGTTTGTTCCACTCAATCAGATTATGAAGCTATGTAGCTTTAAAAAAAAATACAAATAAAAAGATAGCAGTGCGATTTTGATGGTTTTTATTAGATATATTTATTATATATATATTATAAAATCTGATGCTGTTCAAGCACCCCAAAATATTGGATTGGATGTCCCTTTATTCGTCTCGCGGTGGAGAAATGTACATTTCACAGCAGCAAAGTTATGAAAAGGAAAGAAAGAAGTAGAAAAACAAAATACAGGCACTGCTGTGAAGGCAGACACTCGCGGCGCCATCTTGAAGTCAAAAAAAAACTAAATAAAATGCCAACACAAAGACAAACATTCTTCAGCACTTTCTGTAACATCTTTGTGACATGAAGCAGTTTGAGATGAAAACTCCAAATTACCATCCGATTCATTTAAAACACACCAAATCAAAAAACAAAAGGAAAATTACATGAAGAATGACACCAAAAATGCCCACAAATCGCTCTTATTCATTTTGCTTAGATGACGACTTTCCAGATCCTCCTCCCGAGTGTTTGGAGTCACCCGGCAAAGCAGGTTGGGGAAAAAAAATCTGATGTGGTGAAATAAATCAATTAAATTAATAACACACTTTGGCTTTCCTTTGTCTCATCCATAGTTTTGGATTATGCCGACTACTACCAGGCCGTGTGGGACTGCCAGGCTGATGCGCCAGACGAGCTGTCCTTTCGCAGAGGAGACCTCATCCGTATTCTAAGCAAGGTCTGTCCCCACTCACTGTTTTATTTTATTTTATTTTATTCATTCGAGCCAATGGTATCAAACAACCGGTCGAAAATAGGATTTTTTTTGTCAAATAATTTCATACACGTGCCTTTGGACTTTATTTCAAATATGTTGTAAAGAGTTATTTCCTAAATTATATAGGTCTGGAGTTATATGAGCTTGAAATGAGGGCGTCTGTCCAAAATACAATGCGCTACAATGCATATTGATTTATATAGCGCTTTAACAACAGCTACACTCTAACGATGCTAGCTATATCTAGCATTGTTAGCATGTAACTTTTGTTAAAGCGCTATATAATATAACGATGCTAGGTTTATTTAGCGTTGTTAGCATGTAGCTGTTGTTAAAGCGCTATATAATATAACAATGCTCGATATATTTAGCGTTGTTAGCTTGTAGCTGTTGTTAAAGCGCTATATAATACAATGGTCTATGTATATATATATAGCGTTGTTAGCGTGCAGCTGTTAAAGCGCTATATAATATAACATGCTAGATATATTTAGCGTGTATTTTTACATTAAAAATATAACGATGGGAGATATATTAAGCGTTGTTGCCGTGTAGCTGTTGTTAAAGCGCTATATAATAGTAATAATAATAATATTATATTTATTTATAAGCGCCTTTCAAAGCTCACTTTACAATCACAAAATAGGGACATAAATAAAAACACAGATAAAATTATAAATAAGAACAAGAGATGAAACTTTACACAGAATGCGATTTTAAAATATATCAATAAATATATATAAATCAATCTGTATTGTATTAACGGCCAAACCACCCAAAAAAAAGGATTTAAGGAATAATATGAGCCAAATATTTCAAATTGAGGCTACACGCGGTAAAACTGGTTCCACACCGTGCGCACAATGCGTTTGCCCGCATCGCTCTGTACGCCGCGGCGATTAGCGGTGGCATTTTCACTGTCGGGCGGCGGCGAAATCCCCTCTCGGAGAACAATGACATTCGCCGCCAGACAGCCGTCCAATTTCTCCCTACGGAGCTCGTGAGTGCCAAAGAACTTAACGGGCTCCATGTTGGTCTCGATGGTGAAACCCGGCACGTCGGCGCTGGCTAATGGTGTCGTTGGTCATTACCGCGGCGCCATCTCGGGGGTTAATTGAGACCGCTGGCGGAGGTGGAGGGCGGCTTCCTACCTGCCGTTGGTTCTGTAGCACCCCCTTCTGGAAATCTCCGCCTTTAAATGATTTTTTTTTTTTTTAAAGGCTTCAGGAATGAAACAAAGTCGCTCATGTCCAAACTGCCCGCAAGCGCAATTCGGGTGCGTCTATAACACTTTTAATCAACATTTAAAGACACTTGAGGGCGTTTGCTTTGCGGCGGGTGAAAATAAGTTGGCGGCGAGCTCCTCCAGTCGCCGCCGGGGCCTCGGAATGGATGAAATGTGCTTCGGTTTTGACATTTTCGGCCAATCACCCGCTGCTGATAGGCTGAAAATGTCAAAATGGCGAACGTACGTTTGTCTTTTGGCTAAATAATACTCCATTTTATTTTCCGTCGCTTTTCATTTCACTCGAGCTGTCGTGAATGACGCATAAGACACCATAAAGTCGTAGAAAGCACATTAGCCAATATAACACGTATAAAAATAATTCTGAGTCAGAAAGCCTTTAATAGTCGCACAGTGGGGAAATTTGCCAAATAATTATCATATTTATTATAACCAAAGTCTTTCCGACGACTATTTTTCTGCTTTTAGAACTGACTTAAAGGGCAAGTCAAGTCAAATATTTTCTTGATATGCCATTTGTAAAATAAAATTCACAATTTTTTAAAGCATTTAAGTGGCGGCCATTTTCAGAATCCCCCACTTGTGCCATTTGAAAATATCAAAATGGCCGCACCCCGAGATGAACAAAAGCTAGTGGATTACTTTTTTAAACTCATTCACTGCCACACAATGTGCAAAATTAAAATATGTGGTTAGTGTACTGAAAGTAGAGTTATATATTTTTATGATTATGTTTTTTGTTTTCTGAAAAATTAATAGTTCCCAAAATTGTGTCCAAAGCTAGGCTAGCATTAGCCTTGCTTTTGGCGCTGGTCAAATACAATCATGTTCAACCTATTTGTCATTGTCACTCGAATGCCCACAGAATATTGAGTTTTAGGGCGACATAAACATTGAATGCAGCGTAAAAAAAACCTTAGAGTCTCTTCTTTCATCTGAAAAAAATGGTTTATTCCTAAGTTATATGAGTCTGGAGTTAAATGAGCTTGAAATGAGGGCGGTTGTCTAAAATACAAGGCAATATTGCTTTATATAACGCTTTAACAACAGCTGAAGCTGGAACAAAGCGCTAACATGGATAAAAAAAAACATTGCATATTTCATTTTTTTCCGAATGGAAAAGCCGACGTAAACTCGACCCTCGAGTCAAAGTTCACTTTCATGCGCGTTTGCCACGATGCGCTCGTAAATTGCGTCCAGACAATCTCCTGTCGTCTCTTAAGTGTTTGCTTTGATGACCCTCGTCCGTAGAACGCCCCCGCTGAATAGCACCACGCCGATTATAGCCCGCAATCGCCTATTTACTTTAACGAGCCCTCTGGGAGGACTTGTGCCTGCGTCTCTCGCGAGCTGTCGACTTTTACGGCAGCTTCCTCAAAGAACCTTGACCTCTTGCGCTGAAATACGGGCCTCCGGGCTCGGGACGCTAGTCCGTCGCCTTTAAAAAATGGCAGCCACACACACACACACGTGAACCAACGAGTGTAATAAAAGCTCATAAATTGCAAGCCACACACACGTTGGTCCGCACTGTTATGTCAACACGGAGCATAATTACAAGCTAATGAGGACACAGGCGCTAAGTGCTAAATCAATGCGGCTAACAACGTGTCGGTTGTCCCGTGGCTGTGAAGCGAGCGCAACGTCGCCCGTCGTCCACGACAACCCTCGTCCGTCATTATCGATTCCCCTCGCTTACTGTAAAGCACACACGTTTTTTATTTTTTCTACTGTATGAAGACACGCGCGGGCGCGTATCGACATAAGTAAATAAATTAGGAAGCTCATGTGAAAGCTATTAAGTTGGGAGGAATCAGACCGTCTCTCGGTCGCCATGTTGGAGCGCCGCCGCGGGTGCTTGATGCATGTGACGCGGGTCGCGACCGAATCCGTCTTTAGCGCCGGCGTTGGAGATCAAATGCGGTTTTTAATAGCGTGTTTATGGCTGTGTGCTAAAAAAAAAACAAAATAAATACAATTAATAAAATATGACAGTGGGGGTGGCGATAGAGATAAATACTACACATAACATTCGTGCCATGTTAATGATTTATCGCACCGATCAATACATTTTAATGACATATTTTTAATCAGCAAGTAAAGTATTTTTTTTATGTAGGGGCTAAAGTTTGGTAAAAAATGTGAATTGTAAAAAAATAAAAGTAAAAAAAAAAGGAAATATTGTTCCTCCAATTCATATTTTTATTGCTCTAAATGTTGAGTCACTTAAAATATTATTAATTCATGTTTTTTTAATTTTATTTAATGCCAGAAAAAAAAAAACATTTTAATTGGTATTTCATGGTGTCGGTAAACACACGAAATATGAATACATTAACAATACATTAAACTTTTAAACATTTTTTTTTTTTTTTTTTTGGGGGGGGGGGGGGGGCAATTCAGAACCCCCCCCTATTTTTTCTCTATTTAAAGTTTGTTAACAAAATATGAATTGTAAAAAAAGGGCAAATATTGTTCCGTTAATTCATATTTTTTATTACTGTAAATGTTGAGTCACTTAAAATATTGTTATTGTTTTCTAAATTTTATTTAATGCCAGAAAAAAAATCTAAGTCGAATTTTATCATGTCAATCAATATACGAGAGCTCAAAATACAAATACATTAACAATTTTAATGATAAAAAAAAATTTTTAATTACGATGCCACAAAATGCGGATTTGTTGGTACAAATGCTTTTTTCGGTCAATATTAATAATAATAATCATAAATTTAATTTCTAAGCGCCTTTCAAAACTCTCAAGGTCACTTTACAGTCACAGGATAAGTTTTTCTATGGGTGAGCAGCGGCAGCCACACGCGCCAGCGTTCATTAAAGATAGAAAAAAACACAAAAATGAATACATTCATGATTTTTAAAAATTATAATCACAATGCCACAAAATGCAGATTTTATAGATGCAAATTAGCATTTTTTTTTTGCGACAAATTAGCTTTTTTCAGTCAATATTAAAGATAGGAAAAACAGTCAAAATATGAATACATTAACAATGCATTCATGATTTTTAAAAATTACAATCACTATGCCACAAAATGCAGATTTGTAGATGCAAATGAGCATTTTGTAACGACAATTGACCTTTTTTTTTTTAATGCGCAGGTGATATCTTGATTTTCGCCCCCGCTTTCATTCACGTCAATCACGGACCTCCACAACCCGCCGCTCCAACCCCGATTGATTATTGATTTACACGCAGTTCCGTTATTGCTCAAATTTGTCACACCGGCTTAAAGAGGCCGTTGTTTTTTTTTCACATGTGCCCTTCGCTACATCATCATCTCCGTCCCCCCCGCCCCCCTTTTTTTTGTTGTATTCTGCCCCCCTGCTAATTTATGTGCCCGGCCGGCGACGTGGGCTCCACAGGTCAGCTGTCACATTCCAGTATTCCCACGGGCGCTCATGGAGAACGACGGGATGGACTGGGAGGCGATTTATGATCCCCCCCCCCCCCCCTTTTACTGATATGTCGCCCCTCTTCCTCAAAACGTCAGCCAATCAGAGCCCGCGAAGGGGCTAGCGTCGCTGACCAATAGCAGGGGCCATCTCCAAAAATGTCCAAGCTGCTTATTAAAAGCGCGTGGACGGCAGCGACACCTGGTGGCGTCTTCTAAAATGTATTTTTAAAAATCCATAAAGGGGAATCATAATATGCGGTTGTGGGTAAAAATGGCGGAATGGAGATTGATAAATATATCGACACCAAAAAAAGCTTGATGTAAGTAAATACACAAACATATATTTGGATACAGGACGTGTGTGTGTAGACACACATTGACACGTGTAACGCACACACACACATACCCTGAAGGAAGGTTGACCACCAAGTCAAAACACACACAAAAACTCCAAATTTGAAACCGTAACCCATCTTGTTAGGAAATCTCCAACTTAGCAACGTTATTTGTAAACCCTTCACCTTCCTGTGAACCGCCATTCCAAGCGCTTGGCTCTCGGGTTCCATTTTGCGACCGTCACACTTTCCTCGACTTTTATTAAAATGGATGCCGATGGGGAAATCCGTCTGCCAAATGTGTATGACAGTCGTCTAAAAAAAAAAAGCGCCAAGTGGAGGCCTGGTGATGCATGACCCAAAGAGAACATTTTCCTGCATTTGCCAGATTAAAACGCGCCCCGATAAAAGTACCGTCATTTCAATCGATCCGTGGAAATCCAATCAAATGATAACGTTTCATCCTTTGCCAATAACGGGTAAAATGCACCCGCTCTTATTTCTCACTTAACTCATTCACTGCCATTCACAAATTTAGGCCGGAATTAAAAATAGGACGTAAAGCGCCATTCCTGATTTTTTTTTTTCGGGTTTTATTTTTTCATGCTTGGGTGCCGACAAAGCGTTAGGAGGCGGGCAGCATTTGCCTTTTGCTTAGCTGTTAAAGCGCAATATAAACCAATGTTATTGCATTGTATTTTGGACAGTATTGCATTGTATTATGGACAGTCACCCTCATTTCAAGCTCATATGACTCCATAATATATAATTTAGGAATTAACTATTTTTTTCTGGTGAAAGAAATTAGTCGAAGGTTTCTAAGGCTGCATTGAATGTTTACGTAGTAATAATAATAATAATAATACATTTAATTTCTAAGCGCTTTTAAAAACTCTCAAGGACACTTTCCAGTCATGGGATTTTTTTTCTGCGGGTCGGGTGAGCAGCGGCAGCCATCGTAGTCCTAAAATTTACTATTCTGTGGGTCCTGGATTTTTTTTGTGACGATGACAAAAACCCTGGCACTGGATTGGACACTTATTTGCACGTATGACAGTGAACGAGTTAAAATTAGCGTTCATGAGTAAAATCTTGGACATGCCACAAACAACCTTTCCTTACTTTCCCACAATGCACTTTGATTTATAGGTGGGTAGAAAAAAAAAATGCAGCTGAATTGTTATTTCATAAATATTACAAAATATGACGTTTTATGACGATGAAAACCTTCAGTGGGAGGCAAAAAAAAATAAATAAATATTCAGAATTTGCGTGAGCCAAAAATTCCCCCAGTCCAGTTTCGGTGCATCTCCAATGAAATCATTTTGTCAAAAAAAAATTGCCAGAAAAACAAACCCCCAAACATTTTAAGCGCTTCATGTTGTCCCCGACCTCCATCAAAAGTCAAATGTGGCCTACAAAAGCGATCCCGAGGTCGCCCTTTCTTCTTTTGTGTGAACTCTGTCACCCCCCCCCCCCTACCCTAACTCCCTCCCGCCTGCCATTTAAGAACCCCCGCTGCTATTGTGGCCATAGACACCAAGCAAGACATCCTATTTACCACCCCGAGTCGCAGGGGGTCAGTCTGGGGTCCGGGGGTCACCCAGAAGGCAACGGTCACCGTCCGGTCAACTACAGTAGGTCGTTTATTCAAAAAAAGCTTGATTCATTCCGCTTAATTATAACGAATGCTTGTGGAGAGGGGGGGGGGGGTCGTAAACAGCGGTCATCATTACAGACGGTTGGTGGCGTACACAAATGCTTTTTAAATGGCCATTAGTTATCTTAAGCAGCCGCGCGCTGTCCCGTAGCCCCCCGTTGCCCTTCCCCCCCAGCTCTTATTTCATCCCGTTGTGCCGAGATCGTCTCCGAGCTTCTACTTTGTCATTCGGCTCACTAATTAAAAGGCATCTCGGCATAAAAAGCCATGCTAGGCGGATGTGCGAAGGTGCGCCGGTGGCGGCCATTTTGCTTCTCGGCCTTTTGTTTGCCTAGGCGGTTTAAATATAATAATAATAATAATAATAAAAATGTTTTTAATAAGCGCCTTTCAAAACTCTCAACGTCACTTTACAGTTTACAGGATAAGTTTTTCTGTGGGTAAGCAGCGGCAGCCACACGCGCCAGCGTTCAATCAAACCCGGAAATAAACTAAAGTCAAAAGAACAAAAAAATAAATATGAAATAATATAACAACACAAAGACACAGAGTCATTCATTCTTCAGCACTTACTGTACACTCTTTGTGACATGAAGCAGTTCTATATTTATACATTATGTTTGGAAAATTTTAATATTTATATATATTATATTTGGAAAACTTCTATATTTATTGATATATTATATTTTGAAAACTAATATTTATACATTATGTTTGGAAAACTTTAATATTTATATATAATATTTGGAAAACTTCTATATTTATTGATATATTATATTTTGAACACTAATATATTTGTTTATATATTATATTTGAAAAACTTTAATATATTTATGTATTATATTTGGAAAAGTTCTATATTTATTTATGTTATATTTGGAAAACTAATATATTTATATGTGTGGAAAACTTCAATATTTATATACAGTATTTGGAAAACTTTAATATATTATTTATTATATTTGGAAAACAAATATATTTATATATTATGTGGAAAACTTCTATATGTATATATTATATTTGGAAAATTTCTGTATTTATATATTTAGGGAAAAAATTAGCTATGTTACATTTGGAAAACATTCCTATATGGATATATTATATTTGGAAATATATTGATTAAGACTAATTTGAAATAGTTCCTCTTCTCAGAATCAGAAAGCCTTTAATAGTCTTACAACGGGGAAATTTGCTTTGATATAAATTCACGTTTTTTGACAGGGTAGATGACAATTGACAATTAAAAAAATGGCTGAAAAATAGTGCCGCACTGACTGGCTTTGAAACGACATGTTAGTCTTCCCTAAAAATTCCAACTTTCCCACCAACAAGGGGAAATATGTCCTTTTCTATTTACTTCTTCTGTAGATTTTACCTGATTGCAGGTTACAAATGGAGGGGGGGGAACCTCCGCCATGTTTCTTTGTTCGCGTGATGGAGAGAAGTGCAAGCGCCCTGACGACAAGGAGGTGTACGGAAGGGGCGGGGCGCTTTGGTGCGGGTTCAGCGGCGGGGCAATGAGAGACTTCCTGCGCTCCATCAGCACTCCCAAGGCCTCCGAGTCAGCTGGTGGCCGGCGACATGTAGCATTATTAGCGCCAAAATAGCTTGAGATAAATATGGAAGGATGGGGGGCTCGACGTACTTCAATATCACCGATACATTCAATCAATAGCAGCCAGCATGGCGCATAAACAAATTCGAACCAAAAACAAACCTTTAACTCATCTATCATGCGTAAAATATAAAGAGACAACAAACGCCAATCGGGACGCCATTGTTACCCCCCCCCCATCACCTTCGAAATGGTAAATAAAGAAGGACGGCGGGCATACTGCTGCTGTTGCCATGGTAACTCCTCCAACAGATCGCTCCCTATACGGCGGAGAAGGGTCACACGGAGGTCACAGAGTCGAGGTGCCGCCATTGCACTTGTGGAAATGACCCCCACCTCCTAAAAAAATGGAGTCCAAAACCAGAAAACAACTTGATAGTTGTGACCTGAGCTCTTGGGCACTGTGATGTTGACTTCCTGTCAACAGCAGAGGGCGCCAGAGTGTCTAAAATGGCCGCCGACCTGAAATGGAATAGAAGTCACAATGACGTGTGTTTGTACATAAAAATTGGACTTCCCCTTTAAGAAACGTTTTTAAATTAACTTACCTAAAAAAATACATGTTTTATTTGCGTTTTCAGCAAAACAAAGGTCATAATCAGAAATATGACCTGTTTAAAATGTCCCTTTTTAGGTAGGTGATTTTTTTTTCACCTTAAAAAAAACAAACAACTCTAACAAAGAGTTATATAACCCCCAAAGTTAATGCATTTTTTTTGTGTACTACAAAAAAAAAGGACTGAGTTTTTTTATATATATAATTTTTTTGGGGTTGAGCTTGATCATACTGTCAAGCGAGTCACTCAATCACCCCCCTACAGCCTTTGCTGCCCCCCCTCTCTCAAAACAAGATATCGTAAACAAGGAGGAGCACGCTGTTTTTTTCATCATTTGGATAATTCACTCAGCGATGCGGCCATTACGGCAGGTGTACTCTGGATGAACCCGTTGCGAGCGCAGGGAAGATGGACTCTGCACGCCTGACAGACTCCCGCAGCCCCCCCCCCCCCCCCTCACAATGCGCCCCTCTCGTATTAAAATGGCGCCGCCGATACGCCAAAAGACCTTTCCTGGGGGGTGGATTTGAAAGTGTTTTGCACAGATGGGCGGCGCAGATATGTGCAATTCTCTTGTTGGGGAGAGCGCTTTGGCCACAAAAAGATGAGCAGGGATCTTTTTTTTGTGGCCAAAGCCCCCCACCAAAAATTTGATTCAACGTCCTAAATGTTCCAATCTTCTTCACATTGACAATGATTGACAGCTGTCATATTTCATCCCTTTCAGGAATACAACATGGATGGCTGGTGGGTCGGCGACCTGAATGGAGTTGTGGGGATCGTCCCCAAGGACTTTATGCACCCGGCCTATATCCTATAAGCCGCAGCAAGGTACAATCAAATATTTGAGGTCTCCTGGGGACTTCAGTTGCAGGTTTCTATCATGGCCACCAGAGTTTCCAAGTCTGTGTGCCCGACGATTTGCTGGGAATCTGTTCAAGGTGTCCCCCGATGACAGTTGGGATCGCTTCCAGCTGCATATGAAACGCCCCCCTACCCCGCTCACTACATTATGAAAAATTAGCACATTATAAATTGTCCACAAGTTTCAATGTAAATTTGCTCGTCCGAGGAGTTTTCTGCAGGGCTCTGGCGCCCTCTGTTGGTCCAAAGGAGATACGACACCATAACTGAGAATCCTGCGATTAAGTGTTGAAATGAATCCGATTTAATGCTCACAGGGATTGTGCTGAAGCAATACTGCCTGTTTCTCTGTGAGGGTTAACCTATGATTGCATAAGTATAGTCTTAGACCACTCGACTAACTCGGACTTGAAAGCTTCCATTTGTCCTTTGTTTCAGTGGAAAGAGAAAAGACAAGTTTTTGAGTGTCTTTTTATACTTTAAAGAATATCATAGAACATAACTGAAAGTCACTTGTGGTCGTCTTGGCTGACTGGTTAAAGCGATGGACTCCCAATGCGAGGGTTCTGGGTTCAATCCCGGCTCTGGGCAACATTTCCAACTTGTGCTTTTGGTCAATCAATGACCTTCAGAATAAGATATAAGCAAAGAAAACAAAATTTCAAATGGATGTTAGAGAAAAGACAAGTTTTTTAGTCTAAGTCTTTTTATACTTTAAAGAATATGATAGAAAATAACCGAATCACACTTGTGGTCCTCGTGGCTGACTGGTTAAGGCGATGGACTCCCGACGTGAAGGTCTGGGGTTCAAATCCAGCTCTGGGCGACACACTTGTGCTTTTATTCAAACAATGACCTTCAGAATAGGATATAAGCGAACTAACCCGATTTTCAATTGGGGCCCCGTGGGCCGCTGAGAAAAGTACAAGGGTGTCGACTGCGCGGCACGGGTTCGAAACCAAGTCACAGCGAAAGGTACAAGGGTGTCGACTGCGCGGCACAGGCTCGAAACCAAGTCGAAGCGAAAGCGACCGAGCGAAGCGAGGTCGCTGGAGCGAGTTCACGGGTCCACAAGTGGACAGCCTCCCAGGGCCCCGACAAGCACAAGTGCGAACCTGCGAGCGAGCGAAGCGAGCGAGCCAAGTGTCTCAATGCGAGCGAGCGAAGCGAGCTCGCTAGGCAGGTTCGAGGCGCGAAGCGCCGAGAACCTGCAAAGAATTTTACTAAGTGTCAACGCGGTATCGCATGATAAATACAAGAAATTTTTGCGAAAACAGCCACGCCCCCATGGTCCAGTGGGCAGGGCAGATACTTGCGGCGCAGATGTGCAGGGTTCAAGACCAGGCATGTGCAACTGGTACAACCTGAATAATGGCATTGTGAGAAAGGGCAATCAAAACACCTGACTACACATGGTCGCTTTATTTTTGGTCTAAAAACACTTTTTTTTTTCAGCAAAAAACACCTGACTACACATGGTCTTTGTGGGGATAAAAAAAACTTACCAGAACTCCGGAGCGAACTTTGATGAGTGACCTGGTGCCAACTTTCTTCCTCTGCCGGGTGGGTGTCCCTCCTCTGGTGGTCCCATCAGTTTCATCCAGGCCTGTTTAATTGAAAGAAAATTCAATAAATCAGTTGAAGAACACATCAAAAGAAACCTCAGTGTCATTAATATATGATGATTTCTTTTTGTCATAAAAAAATCGTTTGCAATAAAAGATGACATTTTCACTACAAAGAGACGACTACCTTCATTGTGGGCGACTTCGCTTGGGTCTTCTTCTTTTGTGTCCTCGATCGATCCCAGTTTTGTGCATCCTCTCCTCTCACACCAGCTCATGCCCGCGCAACTTGAGAGAGTCCTGCCAAAACAACACCAACGTCACAATCATCATTTGTCATATGATGGGACAAATTTGTCGAGACAAACTTACGTTGAATTCGGCTCCATTTTCAGCAGATCTTTCAAGCAGTCAAATGTCGGTTCCTTTTACGGGAGGCTAATGACGAATTCAGCTGAAATACAAACATGCAAGCATCTTATCACGTCCAACGTAGCAGAGTCCCAAAGCACAAAAACAGCTTTTAGGTTAAAATATTACAAGCTAATATTAGCATTACCAGTTACATTTCATCTTTTTAACTCACTATTTTAATGTTCATCCTACAATGTTTAAAATGGCGAACTAAATGTATTTATTTCCTTCACAGCTAACTTCGAACTTGAAGATGCAAAACAACGATATGACACAAGTTAACATTAGCAGGTGTGACGTTAGCTTAAGCGCGCTAGCTCGGAGCGACGTTAGCTTTAGCGAGATAGCTCGATTACTCGGCGTGGTGGTCAAACCTCAATCTTTGTCGCTGGTTCCAAGATGGTTGTCTCCGCGCACACTCTGGACACTAAAGGTATAAATTCGAGCTGGGTGAACCCGTCAACATCTGCCATCCTTGCTCGTTTTGTTGCCTCGGTAGGTCGGAAGAGAAGCTAACAATCCATGCTGGCACATCTCAGCATTGGGAGAACATCCGCTTCCGGCCGGCTTGGGCGGAAACACGTAATCGGAAAGTAAAACATTACAGTCAGAACAAAAACATATTTGTCAAACAACCTGATGATGCATGGTCGTTTTTTTCGGCCAAAAATGCATTAGTATACATAGTCGTTTTTTTTGGGGCTAAAAACGCCATCGTATACATGGTCGTTTTATTCACCTTGAAACACCTTACCATACATGGTGGGGTTTTTTTCGGGATAAAAACGCCTTCCTCTACATGGGCGAGTTTTTTTTTTACCTAAAAACGCCTTACTATACACGGTCGTTTTTTCGGGCTAAAAACGCCTTTCCAGATGTAATTTCTTCATGTGTCTGCCAGACGGCGAAAATTCCCCATTTCTAAATGTAATTTCTGTATGTGTCCGCTAGACGGCGAAAATTCCCCATTTCTAAATGTAATTTCTGTATGTGTCCGCTAGACGGCGAAAATTCCCCATTTCTAAATGTAATTTCTGTATGTGTCCGCTAGACGGCGAAAATTCCCCATTTCTAAATGTAATTTCTGCATGTGTCCGCTAGACGGCGAAAATTCCCCATTTCTAAATGTAATTTCAGTGTGTGTTCGCTAGACGGCGAAAATTCCCCATTTCTAAATGTAATTTCTGTATGTGTCCGCTAGACGGCGAAAATTCCCCATTTCTAAATGTAATTTCTGTATGTGTCCGCTAGACGGCGAAAATTCCCCATTTCTAAATGTAATTTCTGTATGTGTCCGCTAGACGGCGAAAATTCCCCATTTCTAAATGTAATTTCTTCATGTGTCCGCCAGACGGCGAAAATTCCCCATTTCTAAATGTAATTTCTGTATGTGTCCGCTAGACGGCGAAAATTCCCCATTTCTAAATGTAATTTCTTCATGTGTCCGCCAGACGGCGAAAATTCCCCATCGATGTAGGTGCAGATCTGTCCCAGGTATATTAAGGCATTTTACACCGAAAAAGACGAGTTTTGAAAGGTGTTTATAAATGAACTGTATTATTAAATGCATAATATAGAACTAAAATCTGTACGTTTCCATTCTTTCAAAATAATTAAATCCATGTAAGGTTAGGTTTCCATTCTTTCAAAATAATTAAATCCATTTAAGGTTAGGTATACTAAAAAAAACACAAAAAGAACAACAGGTTATGAAATACATCCATATATACTTATATATACAAAGTATTTATGAAGCCATCTCTTAAATGTCCCTCATGAGATTAAGTTAGCACAAAACCACCATCGCCATATATACAAGTTGGGAGGGGGGGGGGGGTGTTTAACATGGAAATGCTTTAAAGTGATGCCAACCAATTCTGAGCAGAGAAAAAAGTGACGGATTGTTCGTTTGACATTTTAACGTCAATTGGGTGCAATTCCGCAAAATACGTTTTCCAGAGATACAGCAAGGGAGCGGAGGGTTGCGTTGTTGTTTTTTTTAAATACATGTAGGCTTTGGAATAAGGCTGGGCGGCATGGGGGGGCTGTTCGGAGGCGACCCCCCCTCGTCCGGGTGGGACAGAGGCACCGCGTCCTCCTCGTCGACGTAGCGCTCCAACTCGGCCTTCGGTTGTCGGGGAACGCCAGCGAGATGAGCGCCTCGGGCTCGCACGCAAACTTGTACACGTAGCGCTCCCCCGCCACCTAAGCAAGCGCTAGACCCGACCGACGTTTAGTGGCAACAATTTGGGGGCGGGGCCGGTTGAAATGTCGCGGGTGAAGTGGGAGGGGTTACCTTTTGCGTGATTCCTTTCTCGTAGTAGTAGCGCAGAGAGCGGCTCAGCTTGTCGTCGTTCATGGCGGGACGGTTCTTCTGCATACCCCACAGACGGGCCACCTGGACGGGACATTTTGCTTAACCCACCTGACCGCCTAACTCAGAATCGCACCATGACGTTACATGAAAATAATAATCATCCAAATGTATACTTTTTGAAATACAGCTAACATCTGACTTACAACCACCATTTTGGTCAGCCAGCCAGCATGTCACTCTCGCACAGCAATCGACCGCGCGATGGGAGGGAGTTTGCAAGTCATTTAGGCTCAGAGTCTCTATTCAACATTTTGAATGTATTTCGACTTACGACCATTTTGACTTACGACCGTTTGGTCGGAACGGAACTCTGTCGTAAGTCGGATGTTACCTGTATATGGCCATGGTTGAGCCTGGGCTAATTGCAGTTACACTCATTCGCTGCCATTCACAAATGTATTCAGGAATTGAAAAGCATGACTAGAGCGCCATTCCCGAATTTGTTCGGGTTTTGTTTTTTTGTTGCCGATAAAGCGCTGGTGAGACTTCCCACAAGGGGGCAGCGTGTCTTCGCGGTAGCGCATGATGAATACATGAACTTTGAGCGTAATTGGCCACACCCCCTTGGTCCAGTGGCTAGGGCGGAGACTGGCAGTGCAGCAGTGCAGGGTTCAAGACCAGGCAGGTGCAACTGGTACAAACTGCACAATAACATTGTGAGAAAGGCAAATCAAAACACCTCACTACACATGGTCGTCTAAAAACACTTTTTCAGCAAAAAACGCCTGACTACACATGGTCTTTGTGGGGATAAAAAAACTTACAACTCCGGAGCGAACTTTGATGAGTGACCTCGTGCCAACTTTCTTCCTCTGCCGGGTGGGTGTCCCTCCTCTGGTGGTCCCATCAGTTTCATCCAGGCCTGTTTAATTAAAAGAAAAGTAAATAAATTAGTTGAACAACACATCAAAAAAAAACTCAGAGTGTCATAATATATTTTGACTTTTGTCATTAAAAAATCGTTTGCAAAAAAAGATAACGTTTTCACTTCAAAAAGATGGCCATCTTCATTGTGGACGACTTGGCTTGGGCCTTCTTTTCCTTTGGGCTTTTCCCTTCAGGCGTCGCCACAGCGAACCAGTGTCCTCGATCGAACCCGGTTTTGTGCATCGTCTTGTCTCACACCAGCTCATGCCCGAGCAACTTGAGACGAGAGAGTCCTGTCTAAACAACACCAACGTCACAATCATCATTTGTCATATGATGGGACAAATTTGTTGAGACAAACTTACGTCGAATTTGGTTCCATTTTCAGCAGATCTTTCAAGCCGTCAAATGTCGGTTCCTTTTACCCGAGGCTAATGACGAATTCAGCTGAAATACAAACATGCAAGCATCTTATCACGTCCAACGTAGTAGAGTCTCAATGCACAAAATAGCTAACTTCAAACTTGAAGACAACGATGTGACACTAGTCAACATTAGCAGGTGTGACGTTAGCTTAAGCGAGCTAGCTCGGAGCGACGTTAGCTTTAGCGAGATAGCTCTATTATTCGGCGTGGTGGTCAAACCTCAATATTTGTCGCTGAATCCAAGATTGTTGTCTCCGCGCACACTCTGGACACCAAATATAGAAACTCGAGCTGGGTGAGCTCGTCGACGTCTTCCATCCATGCTCTGGTTTTGTTGGAACAGAATCCATGCTAGCACACTCAGCATTGAGAGAACATCCGTTTCCGGTCTGGGCGGAAATACGTGTTCGGAAGAAAATAAAGACGTTAGGACAAAAACATTCTTGTCAAACAACCTGACGATGCATAGTTGGGTTTGTTTTTCACCCCAAAACACCGTACTATGTGCCTCAAAATATATGATTAATGTGCTGCCACTCACTGTCGGTGTCGTGATAAACTCCCTGGCTTTGAATGCAGGCGAATTAAACTCGCCAAATAACTGGCGCAACGTATCGTAATCGTGCTCCTATGTTCCCCACATAAACACATTCGCTGATAAATGATAAATTAAAGTAAAAAAGACTCACCGAGGACTTGGCTTGTTGACAGCGGAAATAGTTGCTCATTGAAGCGGAAGTGGGACGCTCCGCTGTTGTGAGACTTCTTCTTGTTGGTGGTGGATTGCGTCAAACTGCACCTATCGCCATCTACTGGCCAGGAACCCACAAAGCCATTTGACAAGCAAACTGAATTTGCAGGGTTCGGCTCGAGCCGACACACGGCGAGCAATAAGAATATATTTCACTTATTAATGGGGGCTAAAAACGACTTATTATACATGTTTTTGGGAGGACTTACTCTAAATCAGGACAGCATCAACAGAACAAATCCATTAAAATATACTTTTATTCATGAGAAAAGTGAGACAACATTGAATCGATCTTGATGTCGCAAAAAATTAATGTAATCATAGGTCAACATGCCATCCCGCAGCCATCAGCTCCGCCACCCCCCGCCTCACAATGCGCCCCTCTCGTATTAAAATGGCGCCGCCGATACGCCAAAGGACCTTTCCTGGGGGAGGGGGGGGGGTGGATTTGAAAGTGTTTTGCACAGATGGGCGGCGCAGATATGTGCAATGACAAAAACCCTGGCACTGGAGTGGACATATTTTTTGCACATGCATGGCAGTGAATGAGTCAATTAACCATCCGAATATGCAAACTCCACCGGGCAATCGCAACTCAGCACTCGTAGTACTTGTTTCCAATGTGATTTAATGGACACAAAATGACAGAGTCTCAATTGCAGCATCCAAAGAGGACAAGACGCTAACTAGGAGTAAAAGGTACTGATAACTCGAAAGACGTCGGACATGCCCTGGTAGGGCGTGATGATCGGTCGCAGTCCTTTCATGCTCTTGTAGTGTCCAAAGTGTTTGATCCTGTAGGACGCGGCGACGGCGTTTGTCGGGATATGCCACTCCACCGTGGCGTTGCTCTGCCGATCGGAACCTTTCAACCAGAGGAACCTGCGAAAGGAGGCGCCAATCGGTCAACCTCCCGTTGTCGATGGAAACCAAACGGCATACCTGGTCTCCCACGACGCGTCGTTGTGGACTAGCGTCCAGGTATCGCTTGTGTTGTCGTGCATCTCCACCGCCACAAAGCTTTGGTCCCTCTGATGACAAAACCCAGAGAGACCAATCAAACCAAGAAACTGACAACGGCAACCGGACAATAGGCGATTTCTTACCACGTCTCCCGAATGTCTGGGGTTTCCTGCCACAAAGGTGACGGACACCACGTCACCCTGGAAACCAAACCCGCCCCCACCAGGGAGTCCGTCATCAGACATTACTGACTCTGCGTGTCTCCTACCTGTCTGTAGATGGGAAGTACTTGCAGCAGGACGTCTCCAAAGCTGCTATTCTCCGGTTTGCTGTCAATTGTCGCTGCGGGTAACAAGTTGAAAAGATTCTTCTGGAAGAACGGAGGGGACGGACCGGGCGGGAGCGACCCAACTTGGTCCTGATAGACATGATAACACGGCAACGAACCAATCAGAAGCAAGTTGCAGTTTTAGGATTAGCATTAGGGTCTCCCTCGAGCCTTGCACCGACCACTAGTCCACTATGCCGCCCCATACGCCAACAAACGTCATATTTTCACCGGTTCCCCTTTCCGAATTTTCTTATCGCTCCTTTTCCAAGATGGCGGTCAGAAGTCTCACCCGAGCAATGGCACGCGCCAAGTCGCCGAATTTCAAGATGTACGCGCTAAGCGTGTGCGGGCCGTAGATGGTGGAGGCTCCCTCGTACCTCTGAATCTGGAGAAGGCATCCTTCGTCATTAGCATCATTGCTACTTCACATTTTGAAGTGTGTGTGTGTGTACCTGGTACTCCTCATATGTGGTTATGTAGTGCGTGTACACATTACTTAGGCCTGCAATCACCACATCCACATCAGAGAAGGCTCCATTGGACTGAAGTGCCTTACACAGACACACAAGATATCAAGTAGGAACTTCGGATGTGTGCGTATATTTTTGTGTATATGTATGTGTGTACTTTGTACACTTACTTGTAGGACAGCTTCTCTCAACCTTCTGCCTGCCATGGTGCTGCACACACACAACCACATCTTTGTCGTTGCATCATAGAACCGATTTTGTGCACGTGTGTATGTAAGCTGTCTAGCTGTTGACTCTCTGGCTATCTATTCGTTATTTATTTGCTATCCACTAGCTAGCTAGCTAGCTTGCTATTAGCTGTCCAGCTGACTAGCTGTAAGCTGGCTAGCTGTTGACTATATATTAGCTATCTATTAGCTAGCTGGCTAGCTATTAGCTGTCTAGCTGACTGGCTGTAAGCTATCTGGCTACCCATTCGCTATTTATTTGCTATCCATTAGCTAGGTAGCTTACTATCTACTTGAGTTACTTCGGGGTTGAGTGAATGCTAGTGCATGTGGCTGACACTGCTCACCCACAAAAAAACTAATGTGACTGTAAAGTGACCTTGCGAGTTTTGAAAAGTGCTTAGGAATCAAATGGAGTATTATTATTATGTGTGTGTGCGTGTGTGTTGTTACGTCATCTCCCCAGGAACGGCGACAACCGCGAAAGATCCAACAGTGACGATCTGAACGTCAATGATTTCCGGGTGCCATGGTAACGGCCAATTCATCTATACCCACGCACGCATAAAAGTGAGGCCGTTGTGTCACCGTTTTTATGACAATATGAGTTACAGGCGGCGTTTGCGCTCACTTCTCCCGTACTGAACAGGATGGGTTTGGGTTGGTGACATTCCTGCGTCTGATTGGACGGACGGCCCAGGAGGGTGTCGCGGATGCCGTCCCAAAACGGGTCGCCCTCCACCGCACCTATAGAGACACTTTTGACGTCTATTCGCGGTGCGATTGCTAACGTAAGAGAGTCAATGCATGAGAGTGACCTTGAGTGAAGTTGAGGTCTCCTCCTCCGTCCGTGGTGCCTGCTGCAAAACTGTGACCTAGCGCTGGCTTGCATGTACTCACCTGCACACAATATCATCAAAATGCATCCTTCGCTATTGTGTGTGTGTGTGTGTGTGTGCGTACTGACCATATGCGTGTCATTGATGTAAACCGTGACATCCGTCATGTTGACCCACTGATGAGCTGAATGAATGAAGCCCGTCACTTCTTCAACCGCATTAGCGTATAGTTCCTGCAATCGCACACACACACACAGGCCGCTATAAGATAGCAATTGTTTGATAAGATAAGAGATAATTTTAGATCACATGCACACGCACCCTAGCCTTCCTGAAGATGTTGTTTCCAATTATTCTGGTGCTGTCAAACATGTCCTCTCCAGGTCCAAACGCTTGACATTCTTTTGTCTGAAACGCACACAAGCACTTCCTGTTTACTATGTGTGAGCATGTGTGTGTACGTGTGAGTGTCCATGTTTTACCCCTCCATCAGGACACGAACTGTTCAAGTAGTCACAGGCGAATCCAGAGTTGACGCAATGAGGACCTTCAATGTTTGGACTCACGTCGCCAAGGTTACTGGAGGAGAAAGCAGCCACAAAAGCTGCCTGACATACACACACACACACTGATAGTCAGTGTCCAATACCGGAAGTCACCCAGAGTCTTGGTCCCTCCATCGATGTTACAAAGGCAAAATCGCCATCCCGATTGGGACTTGACGTCACCTCCCCTGGTAGCGCCGTGGGGTTCTTGTGGTTCTCCATCAGGTAGGCGGCATAGCCCACGTTGTCGCTGCTCACCAGACGATTGGTTGTCATCATGCTGACCGCGTGCACGGCGAACCAGCTGGGGAGAGGGGGTTGGGAGTGTCGTTACATGCATGTGGCGGGGCGGCCATCTTGCACTCTGGCGAACGCTTACCCCAGCACGCCGATGCCGTCTCCGTCGGCATCGGTGAACTTGAGAAGCACCATGTCCTTGTCCACGTTGTCTTCATACCTGAAGGACGATTGGAGTCAGTGATGGGTCGGGCGACCATTTTCGGATCCGTTTTACCTATTTCGCTCGCCGGGCGGGTTGTTGCGGTAGGAATGGGGACTTCGGTTGACGCTACTGGCGTCCACTCGCCCTCGGTTTTTGTAGATCCGCCCTGGTCGCATGGTGTCGTGGGCTCTGTCTATACTCTGGATCGGCAAAGGAAAGGTGCTGTCTAAGGTACCGAACGTGTTTTAATTGCCGGCGGACGGCGCCCTCACTTTGACGATGCCTTTGACCAACGCTTGGATGGACGACTTGATGTAACCTTTGCTGCTGATCATGAAGAGTGTGTACTGGAAGTAACCGGCTGGGCCAGAGTGGGTGTGCGTGCCGCTCAGGACCACGTTGTCCTGCCGGTACCGGTTGCCGTATTTAGCCTGCAGGGCCTTTAGAACCTTTAGGAATGGTGACACAGTGCATCTAAGTCCACATTTGTCCTACCTCGGACCTCCCTCTACGGAAAACATCCCTACCTCCAACCTCAACCTCTGCGAGATCATCCCGATGTCCACAGCGACAAAGACGACTCTACGGCGGCCGTCGTCGATGATGAAGGCGCGACTGAACAGACGGGTATGAATGCCTGCCGCCGTCTGCTGCGGGTTCGCGTAGCCCATCTTAACACGGAAAAATAACACACAATGAGCCCTTGCGAGGATCGCGGCGAAAATACAAGACGCTCCCCTACTTAAACACATTCAAGTTACGCACAACGGTACATATGAATATTTTTGTAGTAACATATGTAGTATTCTCTCCATTTGTACAGGTACACATCTTTATAGAGCATGTTTTATGAAATCTTTATCTTTCAGGACAAACAAACATACATTCCATACTAAATATAGCACTGACTCAATTTACGAACAAATTCACTTTACAAACAACCATTCAGAATGTATTTCGTTTGTAAGTTGGGGAGCGTCGATATGTACGATTGAGGCAAGCGACCAGAGGAAGTTCGGCGGGTGGTCCGGTGCAGTCGGCGCGTCCTACTCCAATCCGGAATGTCGGTTCCGGGCTGGGGGGCGTCGTCGGGACAGGAGCTACCGCAAGCGTCAAAAAAGTCGAAGACAAAGAAATGACGTAGTTCAACTTTAGTTGTCCACGTTAAGCGTTTTTTTTCCAGCTTCAGCTGCTGTTAAAGCGCTATACAGACACTCCCCAACTTACTAATGAAATACATTCCGAACGGTTGTTCGTAACTTGAAGTTGTTCATAAGTTGCTTCAGTGCTATATTTTGTATAAGTAACCTGCATTGGTTTGTACTGAAAAATAATCATTTCATCAAATATATGCTCTATAAAGATATGTACAACTGGAGAGAATACTACATAAGTTACTACAAAAATGTTCATATGAACTGTTGTTCATAACTCGAATGTTAGTAAGTAGGGCAGCGTCTGTATTAATCAATATGCATTGTATTCAGTGCGTACTCACAGGTGGTTCTGGCGTGTGTGGCCGTCAAGGCGATGAGAGCGACACTGACGGCCGTCATGACCGTAAAGAGGACGGCGAGCGTCACCTCCAGCGCCGACAGAGAGCGACGTTTCCCGGCGGCCATTTTGTTGGTCAAACTATCAAACAGGGAAACATTTGTCTTTTTCGTTCCCCCCAAAAAATTCTTCACTTTGCACACAACTCACCCGTGGACTCGGCGCTCGGTCGTTGGCAGCAAGTTTGGTGGTGGACGGCGATATCGTGTGCAAAGTTCAAGGTTGTAAAAGCAATGCTGATAAACAAACCCGTGTTGCTTTTTTATGACACAATTGAATGTGAATTAGCTTTATTGCTCATCTTTATTGCTAAAAATGATGTCAAATTGTTGAAAGGGTGTGACTTACCACATATACCAGTGGTGGACCATCACTGCCTGCAAGGCCTTCTCTGCTGCCCTAAAAATATCTGAATCCCAGACTTATGTAAATTATTCTTTTCCATGAATTCTTATGAAATAATTCCAAATAGTCTTTCAACGTCCAAAAATTCGAACAGTTTAATGATATATATTTCTTAAGTTCCTCAGGTCACAAGTTATTTCCTGACTAATGGCACCCTCTAGTGGACGTGTAGTACATCACACCACACTCGCAGCTGCGGATTGATTCAGAGATAGCACTACTGAAGGCCTAGGAGTGACATACACGGCCCTTTGCGCTCGACTGACTTTGGAAGACGTTTGTGCTGGTTTTCAAGAAGGCACGACAAATTTGGGATTGCTCACATTTTATTTCCTTCCACTCTAAAATATCTTCAATGTACAAAATGGACAATATTGCCAAATCTTCCCCATTAGATGAGGGTCACTTCCGACGGTTTTGAGAACGCAGCTTGCGCTTGATGATCACGTGATCACTTTCCTTTTCACTCGGGTCCGCAACCGCCGTTCCCACCTAAACACCCGACACAAACGTGCGTCAAATTGGGGAAATAATGATACATTTAATTTCTAAGCGCCTTTCAAAATTCTCAAAGTCACTTGACAGTCACCGTATCAGTTTTTCTGCGGGTGAGCAGCGGCAGCCACATGTGCCAGCGTTCACTCAACCCGGAATAACTCAAATAGATAGAAAAGTTAGCTAGCTAGCTAATAGATAACTAATAGATAGCAAGCTAGCTACATCGATAGCGAATAGATAGCAAATAGCTAGCTAGCTAGAAGGACTTTCTGCACCCTCTTTATTGCATAATGCAGTTCTAGACGAAAGAGGAAAGGATAAAAGCGTCCTTTTCACCAGTGGATCAGCAAATGAGGAGATGCCCGGGGTACGCAGAAACTGACCAGTTGCGGCGACGTTTGAAACACGGCGTCCAATCCCTTGGTGTAAAGTTTCTTCCGCCCTCGCGAGGGTTTGGTTGCCATGGTGATGGAGCGTCCAATAACGCTTTGGCCTGAGCGCAAGAAGAAATTACAAAACGGTCGACGGAGTTGCCGATCGTCAAGAAATTCTCACCCGTCGCCGGCCGCGGGCTGGACTGGATTGCGGAGGACGGCGGATCCTAGCGAGAAAGAAAATTGATAAGAAGGATTAGCAATAGCATCTTCAAGCTATCACAGCGTATGTCTCACCTGTGTGGCATTTCGGACGTTGGCTCGCTTGCTGTCACTCGACGGCAATCCCTGGACATACAAACGCGGCAAAGTTAGTGTTGGAAAATACTTGGGCGAAGTTTCCACGTTCCTCACCTCCACTTGGCAGCTTTTTCTTTTCCTCCTGCCATTTTGGTCTTTGGATTCGCCGTCATTCAAAACACAGCAGAACTGTGTGCACAGCAACGGATCCTGAACACGCACACACACACACACACACACACACACACACACACACACACACACACACACACACACACACACACACACACACACACACACACACACACACACACACACACACACACACACACACACACACACACACACACACACACACACACACACACACACACACACACACACACATTGCTGCGCCGCCGTCGTCGTCAACAAAGAAGTCCAAGATGGCGCCCGAGTAGGAAGTCGTGTTTTTTTGTTTTTGCGTTTTCTTTTGTCACTTGGAGGAGACGGTCGCTGTTTGGAATTGAAGCGTATTTACGTGGGATAGATGTGTCTTATCGTCAATGGATGCTACAGCTGTGCTTTCAACATTTATAATAATAACAACAATAATAATAATACATTTGACTTATAAGCACCTTTAAAAACTCTCAAGGTCACTTTACAGTCAGCGTTCACTTAACCCGGAAGTAACTCAAATAGATAGAAAGCTCGCTAGCTAATACATACCTGTAGTAAGTCAAATAGATAGAAAGTGAGTTACTTCCACAATTAGCTAGATAGATATATTTCTATCTTTTGGACTCACGCCCGAGTAGGAAGTCGTGTTGTTGTTTTTGTGTTTTCTTTTGTCACTTGGAGGAGACGGTCGCTGCTTGGAATTGAAGTGGATTTACGTGGAATAGATGTCTCTTTGTCAATGGATGCTACAGCTTCCCGTTTGCTTTCAACATTTAGCTTGTAGCAGATGTGCACATTGCACCATGATGTCCTTGATCCACTGGTGAAAAGGTGGCTTTGATCATCTCCTCTTTCATCTAGGACTGCTTCATGCAATAAAGATTGTGCTTTGGATTGAATGACTGTGTTTGTGTTGTCATATTATTTGTTATTTTGACTTCAAGATGGCGCCACGGTGTTGCCATGGTGACCTGCAAGATGGCTTCCTGCCTCCGTCTCTTCTGGCTGTCGTGCAGCTTCTGAATTTCTTCCTTGAGCTCATCCACCAGGGCCAGCGTCCCCGGAGCCTGGTTCTCCTTCTTGTCCTCTTCCTGGCGCCGCCGCGGTTGGACCTTGGCACACTCCATTTCTGATGGCGGAAAAATCCAAAATGGAGGGTTAAAGGGCAAGCGACCACGCTGGAGATGTCATCCCCACCTTGTGTGGCAGCGTCCAGCCGATTCTCCAGGTCTTCGATGAGCTTTTCCTTCTCACGCAGTACACGCTCAAAATCTGACGGACGAACGCACGTTAGCATAGCAAAGGGACGCGTGCGCGCACGTAGCCACGCGCGAACCTTGCTGTCGCTTGTCGCCCTCCTCCGTCTGCTTCCGCAGCGATGCGCCCTGTCCCTCAAGCTCCGCCCTCAGCTCTCCCAGCTGGTGGCAATATTCTGCTTTCTGATTGGCCAATTCCTCCGTGAGCTGCTCGCACTTCCTGTCGCTGCAGAAAGAAAGACGACACGGGGTCAACGAGGAAAGGGAAAACATGTCCGTGGTTTGCTCAGGAATACCTGCGCATCTTTTCTGACATCATTTCTTGGAGGATTTCGGACTTGTGGGCGGAGCTTTCCGCCGCCGCCTGGTACTCCTTCCGCAGTTGCGCCATATTAGCGTGGAAGGCGCTCGGGCATTCGCCGTTCGCTTCTTGGGCTTTGGTGTTGGCATCCCGTTGGTTGTCGAGGTGCCGTAGACGGGCCTCGGCGGCGGCCAACCGTTCTTCGGCGGCGGCCGCGCGCTCCACTTCCTGTCGCAGATCGCGCTCCAGCGAGCTGACCTGGCGGCAAAAAGTTGCCAGAAGGGTTAGCAGAGAAGGAAAGACAAAAAAAAGACAAAGAAAGACATGAAAAGGATGTTTTTTTCCCTGACCTGCGACTGCAGCGCTAAGATTTCGTCAACGAGCGCGTTGTCGCTCTGCGTCAGTCGGCAACGCTCGCCAGACTCGTTCTCCCTCGCTACAGAGAGGAAGTGACATCAGCGCGGGCGCATTGGACACTCGCCGCCGTGTGTGCCTTACCCGTCAGCGAGTTGTCCCGCCGCAGGTTTTCCGGGCCGCCAACCGGTAGCGGGCGCGGGCCGGCGTGCGATAAAACGCCTCGCTCGGAGCTCCGCCTCCGCTTGACCTCCTCCGCGACGTCTTCGTCCTCCATTTTGTCAACCTCGGATGACGACAAAAAAGGATTACACAAAAGAAATATAGAAGGAAACCAAGTCAGTTGGTGGTGCGGCGAGAGAGGAAAGGGGAGGGACTTGAAGAAGAAAGCGCTCACCTGATTGGCCAACAGAAGTTGTCGTTGCACATTTTGGGCATCCGCTCGGATCTTCTGCATGTCTTGTCCCACCAAGCTGAAGACTCGCTCAAGAAGCGCTGACGCCTCCTTCTCTTCCTGTGCAGCGGTTTCAGGTTCTGTCAGTCAGCGCCACGTCACGCCACAGTTGCACTCACCCGAGCGGTCTGGCCGAGCAGGTTCTTGAAGATCTCCAGCCTCTTCTCGGCTCGCTCCTCCAAGATCTCCCGCTCCTTCTCCAAATGCTCGCTGGTAAAGACGCCATAGTGGGTAAGTTGCCCTTGCGCCGATGTGGGCGTGGACAGCGCCGTCGCTCACCTGTAGTCTTTCTCCATCCGATTGAAGATTTCCGTGAATTCGGCGCAGACTTCCTCTCGGATACGAGCCTCCGCAACCAAACGGAACGCCGCCTCTTTGTCCGACTGCACAAACACCAAAAATAAATACGATGAATTTCAATTTTTTTAGCATTAGCTTCTCCATTTTTTTCTAAAACAATAAATAAATTGCTGCTTTGAACACAAGTGTGAGACACTGATGGTCAGGTTAGCTTACAAATTAGCATCAGCATTTGCATTCTCTTCAATAAAAATAAATAAATAAATAAATAAATAAATAAAAACACAGCTTTGACCACTAGTGTTAAAAACTGATGGTCATGTTAGCTTACCAATAAGCATAAGCATCTCAATTTTCTTAAAAAAAAAAAATTAAACAAAAACAAATAAAAATAATAAAATGCAGCTTTGACCACAAGTGTGAAACACTGATGGCCATGTTAGCTTACAATTTCGCATCGGCATCTCCATTCTCTTCAATAAAAAAAAAAATAATTAATGAACAAATAAATAATAATAAAACGCAGTTTTGACCACAAGTGTGAAAAACTGATGGTCATGTTAGTTTACCAATTAGCCTCTCCATTTTCTTCAAAAAACACAACAAAAACAAATAAAAATAATAAAACGCAGCCTTGACCACGAGTGTGAAACACTGATGGTCATGTTAGCTTAGAAATTAGCATTAGCCTCTGCATTTTCTTAAAAAAATAGCTGATGAATAAAACTAATAAAATGCAGTTTTGACCACTTGTGTGAAACAGCGTAGATTTTTTTTTTCATGGACATTAGAAAGATGGAGGCTACCATGTCTTCTTCAAAGCTCCCCTCTCCTTGATCATCGTCGTTCTCATCTACTGCCCTAAGCACCGTTTCCTCCATGCCACTCGTGTCATCGCCCTCCTCCTCGTCCTCCTCCTCTTCTTCTTCTTCTTCTTCTTCCTCCTCCTCCCCATCGTCCTCCATGACGTCCTCCAAGGTACTCTCCCATGCCACCATGGAACTCTTGCGTCCGCGCTCCAATGCGTTTCGCCGTTGGTCGGCCTCGTTGATGAGGACGGACACTTCCATGGCCGACTTGAGGGATGCGTCGTCCAGGCTGGTTGGCCTGGAGTTCAACATTACCACCTCGAGAGCAGCCAAGAAAAAGAAAATAAATATTGCTTCGCTTTCAATAGATACATAAGAGAACACAGGAGTAGTGTAGTTGCTAGCTGGTTTGGGTGTTGTGTCTCTAGCTAAAAATTTAAAATAATAATAATTGTGAATGCTAATATTAGTTAGTGATATTTAAGATAACACAATATTTTTTGTTGTTGTTAGCTAGCTGAAAATCTAAAATAATAATTCTTAATGCTAATATTAGCTAGTGATATTTAAGCTAACAGAACACTTTTGTAGTTAGCTAGCTAAAATATAAAATAGTAATAATTTTTAATACTAATACTAGCTAGGGATATTTAAGTTAACAGAACATTTTTGTTGTTGCTGTTAGCTCGGTAAAAATCTAAAATAATAATTGTTAATGCTAATATTAGTTTGTGATATTTAAGATAACACAATATTTTTTGTTGTTGTTAGCTAGCTGAAAATCTAAAAAATAATAATTCTTAATGCTAATATTAGCTCGTGATATTTAAGTTAACAGAACATTTTTGTTGTTGCTGTTAGCTAGATAAAAATCTAAAATAATAATATTTAAGATAACACAATATTTTTTTTGTTGTTAGCTATCTGAAAATCTAAAATAATAATTCTTAATGCTAATATTAGCTAGTGATATTTAAGCTAACAGAACACTTTTGTAGTTAGCTAAAAATATAAAATAGTAATAATTGTTAATACTAATACTAGCTAGTGATATTTAAGTTAACAGAACATTTTTGTTGTTGCTGTTAGCTAGATAAAAATCTAAAATAATAATAATTGTTAATGCTAATATTAGCTAGTGATATTTAAGCTAACAAAACTTTTTTTTTGTCAGCTAGCTAAAAATATGAAACAATAATAACACAATGCGAGCAACCTTCTGGGCCAGCGCGGAAAACTTCAAGACGTTGAGCGTCTCGTCCACGCAGGACAAATTCTGGTTGATGTTGACCACCATGGACACTTTGCCGGCGCTACAGAAGAAGACTTGCAGGAAGTGGGTCAGCTTGGACTCCCTGAAGGGCACGTGCTGCTGGAATCTGCATGCAAATAATTCATGTTGCGAGTGATGATGAATTGCCCCCACTTTTATTTTTTTACATACTTGGCACTCTGCTTGATCCTCATGGCGTTGATGCACTTGCCGAGCACAAGAAGAGAGCTGTTGATGTTCCCCGCCTCTTTTAGGCGTTCGCCCGCATTGCGGGTGCGCGAGCAGCGCTCCGACCCAGCCAGGTCGCACAACACTAGCCTGCACGCACAAAGATGACGGGTGAGTAGGTCGAGGGGGCGAGGTGGGTAGCGTCAGAGGCGGCGGCGCTCACTCGCTAACGCCGAGGAACTTGGGGACGGTGCCGCCGCCGTCAACCCGCAGGATCCTGACAGAGAAGATGCTGTGGCTGCGCAAAATGAAGGTAAGCGTTAGCGATCGGGAGCGCAGGAACAGGTGCAAACCCGCAAACTCACCTCCTGCTTGAGTGCTGGTTGAGTCTGGTGGAAGCCAAGCTTTGGTTCTTTTTGCCAAGCTCCATGACTTTGAAAGCCTCGTCGATGCCGCTCACCTGGACCCACTTCAAGTCTGCAAGGCAACAACAACACACACACACACGCTCAAGTGTGTCCGAGTATGTGTGACTGTGCGCAGGAACATTACCTTTAATGAAAGAATTTCCTTTCACATCTTGAGACAGACGTAGCGCCGTCTGCTTCACGTGTCCTCCGGGGACCTAAACACCGGTGTAGCATATGTCAAGGTACGTTTTTTTTTTTTTACATTAGAAACATTTTTGCCGCACACCACAACCAAAAAAATTTTATTAAATGACACCCTGAACAAGGGCGGCCCGGTAGTCGAGTGGTTAGCACACCGGCTTCACAGTGCAGAGGTCGCAGGTTCGCGTCCCGGTCCGGCCTCCCTGTGTGGAGTTTGCATGTTCTCCCCGGACCCGCGTGGGTTTTCTCCGGGTCCTCCGGTTTCCTCCCACACTCCAAAAACATGCATGGCAGGCAGATTGACCACTCCAAATTGTCCCTAGGTGTGAGTGTGAGAGTGACTGTTGTATGTCTTTGTGTGCCCTGCGATTGGCTGGCAACCAATTCAGGGTGTCTTCCGCCTCGTGCCCGAAGACAGCTGAGATAGGCTCCAGCAACCCCCGCGACCCTAATGAGGAATAAGCGGTACGGAAAATGAGATGAGATGAGATGAGACACCCTGAACAGTATACAGACGCTACCCAACTTACGAACGAGATCCGTTCCGAACGATCGTTCGTAAGGTGAATTTGTTCGCAAGTTGAATTTGTCCGTAAGTTGCTTCAGTGCTATATTTTATATGGAATGTATGTTTAAGACTTATATCAGTAACCTGTATTGGTTTGTACAAAAAAAAAAAAACATTTAATAAAATATAAGCTCCATAAAGATATGTACATGTACAACTGGAGAGAGTACTACACATGTTACTACAAAAATGTTCATGTGTAACATCGCTCGTAACTCAAATGTTCATAAGTAGGGGAGTGTCTGGATTTAACTCATTCTCTGCCAAAAATGTGTCCACTCCAGTGCCAGGGTTTTTGGGATTGTCACTTGAATTCCAGAATAGAGTTTTAGGACTACAAAAAGAGTTAATTCCTAAGTTATGTGGGTCTGGAGTTATGTGAGCCTGAAATGAGGGTGGATGTACAAAATACAATGCCATACATGTATATTCTATATAATATAGCGCTTTAATAACAGCTGAAGCTAGAACAAAGCGCTAACATGGCCTGCGGGTGACGTACCTGCTCCAGGAGGTCGTGAATACTCTCATTGTAAATCTCGCAGAAGGAAACCCAGACAGAAAAGCAAACGTTGGGCGGCGCGTCCAGACAAAAGCTGTCACTCTCGGAAATGCTGCTGAGGCTGCAATCCGAGATCAGGGATGAGGCTAGCAAACGCATACAAACGCAGTTAGCAAAAATTCACATTGGCAAGAATAAATATACTTTGAAAAAAATGAGCAACCTTCAAGAGAAGTTGATCTGATGGATGTCATATTTTTGTCATTCTGCAGAAACAAACAAGAATACAAAAAAGGTTCAAAGACTGAAATGGAAAGTCAAGTGATGTTTTGAGGACGGACGGGGTGGCTAGCGGCAGACCTCTCGGACGCTTCGCATCAGACTTCGTTTGACGGCAATCTCAGCCTTGCGCTGATCTGGAGTCAGTCGTATGTATTCTCGACAGCGGTGAGGTTTCAGGTCGCATCCGTCGTAGAGGCGATCTTTCGTGCAGTTGAAAATCACCCAAAGGCAGCGCGGCAGAAGGCCGCTGTCGTGTTCCGGTCCTGGAAAACGCAAACGTGCAATGAGACGGCCGGAACATTACGAACTGACGGCTTTGTTGTGCTCTGACCGAGGAAAGTGAAGGTTTTCCCGGCGTTGGTGACTCCGTATGTGAACAGCAGACAGTTTTCTCCATGCAGAACATCTTGCACCAGACCCCGAACTGATCCCTCAAACACTTGCTTCTGACTGGCGTCTGGTCCAAAGACCTGACAGGAAGTGACGTTGCATCAAAGCTCATCCATGTGAAAGCGAAATATGTGTGGGTGTGCACATGATCTTACCTGGGTGAAGGTAAACCTCTGAGCAGTTTGTGGAGCGATCTTGTCACCTTGCCTCTTGGGCTGGCTTCTCCTGGGAGTTTTGATGACCACAGAGTGAGGTCCCTCAAACACCACGCAGTCCTGAGTGGATACGCCATGCAACTCACAACTCTGACACTCAAGCAATTCGGTGTCTGTGTGTGTATTACCTGTGACTCTGCACTTTCTGCTCCCGTGAAAGGTCGAACCCTAAGGTAGACCTGCAGGTTCTCCGACCGACTCTGAACTCCACCCTGCACAAAGACCAGACTGACTCCCTCCTCATTGGGTCCATCTAAATTTGTAAATTTCTCCACTGCGAGACTAATAAAGGCAAATCCCAATCCAATTTCTTTCCCAAAATTTTGGGTGTCCCCCGTTTCAAAGACGATCAATGGTTTTGCTATGATTACTATGCAAAGGATCATCACCTGCTTTGGGAGAGCCAAGAATTCATCCAGCAGGTCTCGCTTGATATCGCCCACCTCCACCGGGCCGACCCTCACCGACTTCCAGTCGACTAAACAAGACTCCATCATCGCGGCCTAGAAATATGCTCGCAAAACATAGACACAATATTTTGTCTTTGTTAGCATTCGCCATACGTTGTTAGCATTCGCCAGAGTTGATATGCTAACAAAAGAGCAAGGCCGGTACTCAAATCGAACCCGTTTGACGAAAATGTTTGTTTGCGCTGTCGAATACATGTTCGACGCGTGCCTTTTTGTCAAATAAAACTCAACTCACCCAAGATTTTGGTGGGGCAATGAGATCGCTCCCACGACGACGACACAATACGCGCTACGCGCTCGACTTTTAAAAGCAAACAAATCCACCAATCCATGAATACATCATGGTGACGTCACCAACATGCGACGTCGTTTTTCTTTGTCATTTGGTGTCTCCCCAAAAAAGTGAGCGCCACCTACTGGACTGGAGTGTTATGACTGAGCAAGGCAAAAAAAAATCAATTTTCCTTTCAACAACTTATCTCACTTTTTTATTTATTTAAGCAGTCCCAATAATATATCTCAACGCCCATTATTTTTGTAATATGGGGAAACACGATGGCGAAGTTTGAATGCCACAGGATTAACAGAATTTTATGAAACGGGTTTCTTCTCTTCCCAATCCATTTTGGTAATTGTTACAGTCCTCACCAGTTCAGTCTGTAGGGAAATTCATATGAGGAAAAAAAATATTTTGGTTCCAATTCCATCAATTGGCTGCTTCAGCCGGGTAGTGTGGAGCGACATTGGATCATGAAGGTGCTTGGCGTTCAAAAAAATGTTGGCACGTGAACAATTAGGAAGGGGCCATTTAGTCCAGAGCAGCGTGCAAAAGGGCGCCGTGACCACCCGCCATCTTGGATTTTTTCATCTTCGCGATGGCCCTCTGAAGATCGGAGGCGTGAATGGGACGGATGCAATCTTCTGCTGGCCTGAAAGTCACGAATGACGAGATGATAAGGACCCAACCGACCTGTCAAAGGCGACGTTGCAAAAGTCGGCGTGACTGACCCGTCGCCGGCAGTGTGCACAAAGTCTCTAACGCAGAGCAGGGCGCCGTCGCGGCACATCTCCCGAAGGTCGCTGCCGGAAAATCCTTCCGTTTGCTTGGCGATCTCCAAAAGCTCCACCGACTCGTCCACCTGTGGTACAAAGGAAGGTAATAAGCGACAGCCATACCGGTGGCTAGCATGGGGGTGACGAGGACGGCGGCCATGTCAACTCACACTCTCGTTTTCCAGGATGAGTTTGAGGATTTGCTCTCGCTGATGCAAACTCTACAAAGGCAGAAAATAGCAGAGATAAGACCAGCTTTTTGCGCGCAACACTATCCACCATCAGATGAATCCATGACTATGTGGATCGTTGTTTGGAATTATTGACTGCCCCTCATGCACATGCATACCGGCTGGTTGATATGGAATCTGGTGGGCATCCTCCTCAAGATAGCAGAGTCCAGATCTTGCGGTCGGTTGGTGGCGCCCATGATGATCACCTGATAAGAGCAACAGGCGTGCTTAGAAAGAGTCAAGCGCCAGGGGTGGTCCGCCGCCGAGTCACCTGACAGCGGTGGTCCGTGTCCAGACCGTCCCACAGACTCATGAACTGCGCCTTCATCATGGCAGTGGCCTCGTGGTCCGAGCTTGAGCGATTCCTCAGGAAGGAGTCTGCGGAACATTGTATGAAAATGTAGGTCTTTGGGAGCTCTCTCGTCAATGCATTTGTTGGCTATCTGCTAGGCAAAGACGCGTTTGTCACCTATCTCGTCGATGAAGATGAGAGCAGGCTGTAGTTTGACGGCCAAGGAGAAAACGGCGGCGGCGAGCTTCTGCGATTCGCCGTACCACTTGTCCGTCAGCGTACTGGGCTGAAGGTTGATGAAACGAAAGCCCGCCTGCTTGGCCGTCGCTTTGGCGATCAGTGTCTTGCCGCAGCCCGGCGGCCCATACAGCAGAACCCCTGTTACCATGACAACTGGTGATGAGGAGGATGATGATGATGGAGAGGAGGAACAACAAGAGGACCTCTGACCTTTGGGTGGCTGCAGCAGTTTGGAGCTTTGGAAGAGATGTCGTTTTTGGACGGGCATGATGACAGTCTCCTGGAGCTCGGCGATGACCTCGTCAAGACCGCCGATGTCACGCCAGGACATCTGTCAAACAAAGCCAACACCACAATAACATGACATGACAGGGTGCCCGCTTGAATGTTTGTGTGTTTTAGGTTGATCCTGAAAAGTGACCTGCATGCTGAGTGGGTCCACTAGGTGGGCAGCGATGCTCATCTCATACTCGGACAGCTTAACGTCCTTGACGCCGATCTGCCGCATTAGCTTCTCTGCCTGACAGATTCATGGAAAAGGAAAAGTATTGCTGTTCCCGTCATTTCTCTTACAAACGTGATTTTACGGCTGGTGAGATCATCAACGAACCTGTTTCTGCGCTTCCACTTTCTGCTTGCGTGTGGGGTCAATGACGTCCACCATCCACTTGATGGTGAAGTAGGTGACAGCACCAAAGATGGTCAGGCGGAAAAGGAGCCCCAGCACCTCGTTCCTGCCCAGGGGTCGCGCCGCATGCTCCACCGGAAGCTCCCTCAGAACCATTGTGATGTGATCGAGCCCACCACTCGCCTCCTGAGGCTCACGCCACAAACTTCCTAATGCACACAATCAACTCAAGGTAAATAGGACATTTCAACATGGCGCCAGCGGCTAACATATAGCTACAAGATAACAATTATTTTAATAAAAAATAAAAGTCATTTGTTCATCTTGCTATCCATTATCTAGTCATCTGTCTTTGTTTCTTTTTTTTCAAAAACGGATCCCAATTTCTTTTTCACTTTTCCATCTTTCCAGTGTCAAAAGGCGAGTCATCCGTGTTGTTCAAGTTAGCATTTAGCATTAGGTTGACCTTCCGGGTTCTCAGCTGCCACAAAGCGGCTCCCCGATGATACAAAATGACTGAGAACGTGCTGAATAAAACAACAACCCTAAACAAAACTAAAATGTATTGCTAGTGTTCACTCGTGCGTCAAAAAAGAGACATACAGCGTGTGGGTGACACCTCGAATGCAGCGAAGTCGTTGCCTTGCCGCTGCTACCGCTTCCGCTTTTTCTTCTTCGTCTTCTTCCTCCGTTTCTTCTTGTTCGTCTTGTTTTTCGTTTTCAAAAGCACAAGGTCTTATGCTGCCATCTAGAGGCCACGCGTCACTCTGCAATGACGTCTCCCTTTGTTTGACCAAAACGCCTATATGTATGTATTTGAAATTAATGTTTGAAAACGTGTTTTGTGAGACAAACTCTGGCTCACGGCGAAGCCAGGTTTTCACAGCTACACGTTGTAACGGATAATTGCAATTTTTTATTGCCTACAAAACAAAAACGTTAAAAGATGAAAAACAGCGTATCCATTTTATTGTGAAAATCCGGAAAGGAAATGTCGTCGAATTTCCACCGTCACCTCGGTTTGTGCGTTTTGCTAGTTTCCTTGCTGGTACAGGCTAGTGTTCGGATCTCGGTCTTGTTGTTGTCTTGTCGGGGTGCTCGCCTCAAATCACGGCGAGCTAGGTTGCCAACACTCGCTGTTTCCAACCTCTGATGTTCGGACCTGACGAAGGAAGGGGCCAGTGGGGGACCTGGAGGTCCAGGCTCTAAGTGCGAGCAGGCTGGAGGCCCAGACGCCTCCCGGGGGTTGTGAGCCAGAAACGGGCCGCGACAGCCGAGCCGCCGGGAAGCTATCAAACCGACTAAATCGCGTCTTCTCCAGGCGTCTCCGGCCGAAAGGTGCCGGGGACCGACGACGTGTGCTTATTTATCTCTACGCCTTTGAAACGTTTGCACGGCGAACGTCGGGCTTGTGGACCGCGGACGTCCGGCCGTGACCGTCCTCCCCCTCATCCCCATCGTCATCTTCCGTCGCCATGGCAGCGCTCATAAAAGAGATCGTCAGTAGAAATAAAAGACGGTACCAGGAGGATGGCTTCGACCTGGACCTCACTTGTATCCTTTCCCGGTACCCGCACTTTCTGGTTAAGGGGAATATGCTACCTAGCTAATGCTAGCAGTGGCACTTTGTGACGCGTTGTGGAGGAAGTAGCTCGATCATGTGCTAAGCTAACCTCAATGGGCATTAATATTAATACACGAAGGTTAAATCGAATTAAATTGTTCTTTATTTGCCACTGAAATGAATAATAGTTTTGGACACAACAAATTAGAAGACAGGTCATGAGATGGCCTCGACACTAAACCGGTTGATGATAAAGCAGTTCAAAAAATGTGTGGATGTTAAGCTATCTCTGAAAGTATTATAACAAATAACATTGCTGAAGCCTGTGGAATCTTCTGTGTGCATGCCAAAGAAGATTATATAATATCCATTCCTGATAACTGGATTACTTTCATATGTTTTTTACTTTGAATGCCTGGTGCTGTCACCCCATTGGCAGCAAGAAAGCGAATATAATGGGATGGAGGGAATAGCAAAAAAGTTGAGACTTTGAGCGGTTTGTTTCTCAGCCAATCTGTCAGACATTTACCCCAACATCATCGCCATGGGTTTCCCCGCCGAGCGTTTGGAGGGGGTCTACAGGAATAACATTGACGACGTTGTGCGGTGAGATTTTTTTTGCCCCCTCTCAACTTCCTGTTGACGCTCATATTTACGCCGCTCCTTTGTGTGATGCAGGTTTTTGGACGCAAAGCACAAGAGTCACTACAAGATCTACAATTTGTAAGCGCAACACACACACATATACACGCAGAATGACAAAAGTTTATTGGCTGTGTCTGTTAATAGGTGTGCAGAGCGACATTACGACACGTCCAAGTTCAACTGTCAAGGTAAGATGATGTCATCAAAGCTCACCCGAGGGGATGGTGTCGTGTCACATGACTCCTCAAGTGCTACCAAAACACCTGCAAAACGTGGTGTAGCCTAGCATTAGTACGCTACGTGTGTCTCACTGCCCAGTTGCCGAGTACCCGTTTGAGGACCACAACCCGCCTCAGCTGGAGCTGATCAAGCCCTTCTGCGAGGACCTGGACGCTTGGCTGCGTCGTGACGAGCAGCACGTGGCCGCCATCCACTGCAAAGCCGGGAAAGGTCGCACGGGGGTCATGATCTGCGCCTACTTGCTGCACCGCGAAAAATTCCGCGAGGCTCGTGAGGCCTTGGACTTTTACGGCGAAGTCCGCACGCGAGACAAGAAGGTGAGCGACGAACGTGGATGAGGTCTTCCTCGTCAGATCGCAAATATTTTTCTAAACGTGTGTTTAGGGCGTGACCATCCCCAGCCAGCGTCGTTATGTGTGCTACTACAACACGCTACTGAGGAACAGACTCCACTATTCGCCTGTGGCGTTGCTCTTCCACAAGATGCTCTTTGAAACCATTCCCATGTTCACCGGGGGGACCTGCAGTCAGTCCACACGCAAACGCACGTTGACGCCCTCACCTTGTTCTTCGCCATCGCTCACCTTGTCGTCAACGTCTGGTCCCGCGTGCAGATCCCCTGTTTGTCATCTACCAGCTGAAAGTGAAGATCCACACGTCCAACCCGGCGTTCACGCGCCGCGAAGACAAAGTGATGCTCTTTGAGTTCCCGCAGCCGCTCCCCGTGTGCGGTGACATCAAGGTGGAGTTCTTCCATAAGCAGAACAAGATGATGAAGGTGAGGAGTCGTTTTGTTGCATTTTTCTGGCTCTTTTGGAACATTTCCTCCTTTTGGTTCTCAGGACAAGATGTTCCACTTTTGGGTCAACACCTTCTTCATCCCGTGGGCCGATGAGGACCTGCAGAGGCTGGAGAACGGCCAAAGCGGAACCTTGCGAGACGTTGGATCTGATAGGACGAAGCAGAACCAGGAATGTGGCAGCAACGATGACGACGACTTCCTGGTTCTGACTTTAATGAAGAACGACCTGGACAAGGCCAACAAGGACATAGCCAATAGAAACTTCTCGCCTAACTTTAAGGTTGGTTGCTTATGTTTTCTCTAATTGCTGCTTTGGGACATTTACACGCTGGACACCCTAACAAACGCGCAACCGGTCCATCAGGTGAAACTGTTCTTCACTAAAACGGCGGATGAAGGCGGAGGCAGCGACCGCGAGACCAGCAGCGCGTCGGTGACGCCGGACGTCAGCGACAACGAACCTGATCACTACCGCTACTCGGACACCACCGACTCGGATCCCGAGAACGAGCACTTCGATGATGACCGTGACCAGATCACCAAGGTGTAAGCTACCCGTCGGGCCCCCCGGAAGCAACCCGTCGACTCTGTCAAGGGAGAAAAAAAGCCTTCTCTGGGACTGTCAACAAATCGTTCCTTCCACTTCCTGGTTTTGCCACAGATACTTCAGCGCATTTGTTTGGACCCTTGATGTGAACTTGCCAGATGCAAATTGAAGTCGAGGAGTGGAAAAAAATAAGAAAATATTAAATCCCAGCTTCGGTCCGGAAAAGTGTCAAACGCCGTCGTTTCCGGTTTGTCTTTGTTTTCCAAAGGCATCAAACACTGTCCAGTGAATAAAGAAAATATTTATGAAATGGACTTTTCCTTTGAACAGAATGAGATGAAAAGTAGACAGGAACTGACTCCTTCACATTTTTGACACTTTCCCAAAAAAAAAACTCCATGGTTGCCAAGCAACCAGTCAAGCTCCCCATGGAGCGACTTCCTGTCACATGACGTCTTTGAATACACCAAGCGCGCTCAACGCAGAGTCCAGACAGCCGTCAAAGTTGTAGTGGGTGAAGGCGTCGCCGGCGCAAACCAGCAGGGGATCCTCCGACAACGTCATGTGACCCGGACATCCCACCACTGCGCTTGCCACCTAACCAGACGCACACACCAAGCTCTTATTGTGAAAGGGCGGCGTCACCGTTCGGGAAGTTTTTTTTCCCCGCCATCGGCTCACCTGCGAGTATCGCCACTTGTGGCACTTGATGCTGATTGGCTGCGGCAGTGCAGGAAGGAGACGCTTCAGCTCCTTCAAAATAATTGGCTGCACTTCCTCGCTATTCCGTTCCAGGTTCTGCAGACCGAAGGGAACGCCAGTGTGGACGACTAAGCATGGCCCTAGACCCGAGCCCTCATCTGGATACGACGTAGTGCAGCGTTTGCGAGGCTCCACGGTAGCGTAGCAAATAATTTTGGACTTGTCGCCGTCATTGTTGTAGTATCGGACACCCCACGGCACACCCAAATCCGTTCCGGGAGGGAAGAAGAGCGCCATGGCGAAACGGGATGAGTAGGACACGCTATTCAATAGGTCCCTCTGCTGGACAGATAAAACTGACAGCACCTTTTGACTATGAATATTATAAATATGACAGCCATCTTATTGGATCTTCCAACGGCTCTACACAAGATGTGAAGCTGCCTGAAGTTATTCAAGCGGACTCACCGTCTCTCAGGTCACCTTCAAGCTGCAGAATTTGCGGGACGGGGATGGTCAAGAGCACCGAGTCAAAGTTTTGGCTGTCGCCTTGCTTCCCGCGGACCTCCCAGGTGGTGCCTCGGCGGTACAGACCGCTCACTTGATGCTCCAACAACAAGTCAGCTCCTAGATGGACAGAACAGAAAATACTGGTCGGGGTCTCCTTCAAAAGATGTTGCTCCCAAAGACAACAGGAAGCACTCACCCGACTGGCGCAGAAAGTGTTTCGCCACGCTGCTCATCCCCAGTGGCGCTACGTAGTCAATGCTGCCATCTTTGTGTCGCAGGCCTTCCACGGTGCAGTCCAGCGGACGCAGTATGCCCTCCGTCAGCAGCTCCGTGTAGAAGCTGATAAACACGTTGGAAAAATACGGGCCACACTCAGGTATGACTGTTTTATTCTATTTTTTTAACAAAGTGTTTACCTGTGGTGCGAGCGTGCATACTCGCGGCTAGCCGAGATGTATTGAGCTCCAAGGTCGGCTGAATGGCATGAAGGGTCAGGAGGGCGAAACGTTGACATCCTTCCACCTATCCAGACAAACGTACACAGAGATGTCTGTCCTTATGCAACTCCAGTTGAACCACATTGAGAAACAAGTAGTATATTAGTTCTCTATCTATATTATATAGTTCTTTATATTAGTTCTAGTATATTAGATTTTGTTTTAATGTTGCAACTTTAACTAGTATGACATCTTTTTTTCCAACAAGACCAGGGTAAACAAAAAGAGTAAGAATTGTGTTTACATTTTGTTTACAATTATGGAAGCTAGGACACAGGCGACAGTGTACGTGCGTCTACTGACCGACTCCTCGTGCTTTATCCCAAACGACGATGTGCACATTTTTGTCCTTCAGTTCCCTCCGCAGCAGGCACGCGAAAAGGCTGCCCGTCAGTCCGGCGCCGACCACCAGAACACGACTGGAGGACGACATGTTTGTACAGGACGACTTGTGACATCCGCAGCAAGCTAACAGGAAGACGTCACGCTGATCCAGGAAGTGACGTTTCAAAAGGGACAATCACAAATCTGATTACAACTTTTCGTCTGTGATTAAAATACATACAAATGTGTAAATTCTATTTTATATACTGTATATAAATAGAATGCACACATTTGTATGTATTTAGTAAATACGAGTGTGTACATTATTTTTATACATCTGGCTTTCGGTAGCAAGCTAACAGAAACTAGCTACGCAGGTACAGGAAGTGACGTTTTAAAAAAGGGCCGTGATTCGTCTGTGATTAAAAAACATACAAACGTGTACATTGTATTTTATTTATCTGGCTAAAGAGCAGATTTAAATATTGCAATATATTTTCCAAATGGAATTTTTTTGATCAAATAGCTTCCTGCTTTATTTCAAGTTGAAATCTTATCGATTTTAATACAAGCACAAACAAATTCATCATTATCGAATACACAAAATAGCATTAGTGCAACTTTCAATCTACCTAATAAATAAAAAGAGTGAAAAAAAATCCTGAAAATAAACATGAGCATGAAAGATTTTGTGGTGAAACAATAAAAGCCAAGCCATTCTATGAACTCCTACCTCATCTTGCTCGGTTTGACTTGACACGATTTGGGCTTGGAGTTGGCGTGTTGACATTGCTGCAGTTGATGGTGCAACTTGGAAAAAACCGAAATCTAGATATGATAGAGTGCAAATGACAGAGAGGCCCATTGTCTGCCATTTGTAAAAAGTAAAGTCGAGTTTAGTGTTTCTCCAACAGTTCATAATCATACAGTAATTACCTCCTGCAATTAATCCATATGTATTCCCCAAGGGCTGTCCTTGAAAAGAGAGTGAAAATTTTCCACACGTGCCCATAAGGGAGCAATCAGAGCTCAGTGTTTGGTCCGCGTCCCCCAGCCATGTTGCTGCAAGCCTTGTGATAATCACATCCATCCAGCAGGTGACGGTACGCCGCTCTCACGTCACGGTACAGAGGCGCATCCTCATCCGGCAAGCCCGGGAATCGAACAGGCTCCTCATTAACCAAAAGCTGCAGCCGGGGTCCTCGCGCGCAGTCCAACATTACCAACATCATGTTGGCCGCGTAGGGAACCAGCAGGCTTGAACGGAAATGGCGGCCTGGAGAGGGCCAAGGGCGTCAGAGCAGATTTGGGTTAGAGGGCCGCTTAATGGGACAGGATCGTCTTACCGTCCTGCGTGTGGTAGTTGTCTGCAGTGGGTGGAGTCTCATCCTTGTAGAGACCAAGTAGACTGAGGAGTGGTAGGAGGGTCTCGGCGTGGCCAATCAGGATCGAGGCGGGATCCGGCGGCGTGTCGGTTTCTCTGCAGACCAATCCATCCGCATGAAAATTTGTTGCTGAGTAGCTTTATTGTGACGGCGTCCGCCTGACCTGCGCGGCCATCCGGCTTTGTCGAGGGTCCTAAAGATATGATGGAAAAGCGGGCAGCTGGCCAGCATGTTGATGTTGTATCCGTGAGCCCGCTTCCAGAACAATTTCAGGTCGCACTTGTATTCCAGAACCTGTCAGATGAGGGAGGCGCGTTTATCAACATACTGCATTTTTAAAGTGGCCACAATAAGCAGTGAATGGTAGGTCTGCATCGTCGCCACATTGCATATGGCCGAACGCCTCAACGTTAGCATATAATTGTGTATTGTTGTATTTTGGGGTACCTTGGCATCGCTGGGCTCAAACAGGAAACACCAGGGCGAGTGCAGCGATTTAATGGCCAGCTCGTATGAACAAAGAAAAAAGGCCACCTCCAGCAGATCTACGAGAGATGTGCTTCGTTATTATTTTCAATATTTTTTTATTGTGTGTGTGTGTATTGCCATTGTCGCCATGGTAACCTGGCGTGAAGTCATGGAGAGGAAGGCCCAGTTTGTCAGCCACTTTCTTCCTCACCGCCTCCATCTCCGGGCCGTGCTTGAACTTGTCGACCTCTGCCAACGCCGTGCGGTTCTTCTCTACACTCTCCAGGTAACCATGGCAACCGTCATAGGCTCGAAGCAGACCATCATCCACTTGATGACGGTACTGCACCGCTAACCGGATGTAATACAGACAAACCATAACTCAAACAATCAATAACGTCCCTGTCAAGGAAGGAAATGTGATCACTTTACTAGTTATTTTCTGAACTTTTGTTTTTATGGTCATACAGCAGAAAGGCAAGGTTACGTGTGATGTTGGCTCTGACGTGGAGCCCTTCCTGGAAGGACTCGGCGCTCGTCACGCATCGATGTTTGGAGCTGGTCTTTACATGGATGCGTCCCGCTCGCACCGACTCCTCCCCTAACAAGGATGGAAACAAAGTGGAAAGGCGAGACGCCAGCTGCTTCAGATCCTCTCGACCTTTGTCCACTAGCTGACCTGCACAAATCAGATCCAAAATGGCTCCTTAATTTCATCATGCAATGAGACTTAGACAATCTTAGGGATAGAAAACGAGTTTGTTACTTGCTTGTGTAGTCAATTCATCGTTTCTCATCTATTAAAATATGTTTTCTTTTATTTTTATGTGTGCATGTGCTATTTTTATTTTAGTAGAGCGGTCCCACAGCGCCCTCTATTGACGAGTTCATGTTTTGATGGTTAATCAAACCCACAACATACATTAATTGATGAACATTGTTACTTTTTTTAAAAACAAAACAACACTGATTGATTTCAACGAAAAAATGTTCTGACTGTGTAAGGTGATCATGTCCTCCTGTCCAGTACTCACCGTCCATGTCATCAGTGTACCACATGTCCCATCGGCGCAGGATGTCCCGGTTCCAACCCGCAGAACCTTCGCCTCGTTCGCCCATTTGGGCTTCTTGAGTCTGTTGGGCATCAACTCGTCGCAGCAGGTTGCTAAGTTGGCGAATCGCACGGATGTTCTTGGTCGTCGGGTAGCGGCTGCCGTGGCGGACAACGGCGGTCAGGTGCATTGGGGAGCAACGCTCTCCATTCGGGCTCCTGAATAAAGAACCCGGCTCCGTGTGGAACCTGGGCCCGGTGTTGAGCTCCGCGAGCAGCCTCCGGTGGGCTGCAGAATCTTCGTACCGGGTCTTGGAGCCGAAATGTCCAGCGAAGATTGGCACGTCCGCTGCCGAGCAGCCGCTGGGGATGGACAAGATCACAAAGACGACGGACGTGACGAAAAATCGCATATCTGAATCGGAACCAACACCCCTGGACCTATCGTGTGTGTGCTTTTTCAGGGTAGTCCGTCGTGCTTGTGTTGTTTCGGTTCGCATTGTTGATCTTCCGGGTTGGTCACCTTTCAACTCACACGTGTTCGCTCGATTGTGAGGCGACCGGAATTACTCTATTTTTTTAAAGGCGTTACTTTACTTCAAAGTCGTTTTAGTAATTAGTGCACAACCACAAAAGTGTAAAAATAAAATAAAAGGCAAAAGCACTAATGCATGCAAATAACATTTTCCCCGTTCACTTCCTGCTTCCGGTACTATAATCTAAAAGCTATGTTGATCTTCCGGATTGATGACCTTTCAACTCACACGTGTTCGCATGATTATTTCGCACCCTAATTACTTTATATATATATTTTAAAAGACGCTACTTTATGGACCCAAAGTTGTTTTAGTAATTAGTGCACAACCACAAAAGTGTAAAAAAATAACAAAAGATGAAGGCGCTTAGAAAAGAAATGTATTATTATTATTATATACACACATTCACTTCCTGCTTCCGGTAGTACAAAATAAAAGCTATTGCCATTTATCAACCTTACCAATTTTTGAGGCTACTTTTTTTTACAAGATCGCATTGTGCCCTTCACTAGCTAATCTAAATTAAGATAATCTAAGTAAAGACAAACATCTCAGTTGATTCCCTCGCTGACGGGCATGTTAATGTGAGCGGTGAGCAATGGCGTGCTCTGCTCCTCATGTAGGACAAAAACTTTGATAATGTCAGAGATGCCTTTGTCACTCGTGCATTCCACCAAGGTTTGGATCGGGTAGACCAGTCCCGGTACCAGCAGCGGGATCTTCAGAAACGGGTTCCTCATCCTGTACAAGCTTTGGTCGTAAAGGAAGCTGACTGCCAGGTTGAGGAGGGGCCGACATGCCGCCGTGTTCTGAATGTGAAGCGTGAGCTTGAAGGACGGGCCCAGACCCTGGACCACGGCGTTCATCTTGAGCGATCGCCCGGAACCGGATGACACCGGAGTCAGACTGGATTCTAGGGCTTTTGCGTAAGCCTTGGCCACCGCCAGTCGCAGGCGGATAAGATCCATCTGGAAGGCTCGATGCATGACCGTACCGTTCTCGCGCTCCCTCATGGTCTGGTCCACGTACAGTTTGGTCTTCTTGGGAACGTTGAGACGGACGCTCTGGGCCGCCGGGGGTCCGGGAGTACTGTCCCGGTCTTGGAACTCTACAGTCCTCTTGAGGATTTTAACCATCAATCCGCCGCCCTTCAGGGTCATGATGAGTGTCCCGTCTTCGCGCCCGTAGCGCCCGAAACAGATGGCGGTCACCGTGTCCGGAGTCTTGATGGTGCTCACAAGGTTCTTGTCCTTGTATAAATGGACCTCGCCGTTGGAAAGGCCGACGAAGACCCCGTGGAAACCTCGTGAGGGGAGGTCCATGCTGGCCATGGTGCAGATGGGAGCAGGGAGGACCACCTTCCACAGCTTCTTACCCTAGACAAGCCACACGAGACCATCAAGGTTTTGGCTTTCTTTTGTTCAGACACACACACAAAAAATACAATAAATTAGCCTTCACATTCCTTTAAAGGTGTTCAAGTCATCAGAGGTGGCAAGTTTGGAGTCCTTCAATTTAGGATTACCTTCTGCGTGAAACCCTGCAGGTTCTGGTCCGTCGTTCCCACCACCACGTTCTTGCCGACCCTCACCAAGCCCACGGGATGTGACAACAGCTCCACGCAATACTTGGGTTGGTCAGAATCCCTGGGAGTGGACGCTAAAAAGATTAAGGATCTTCTTCTTAAAGTGGCGAAATAGTCCAAATGTCAGGATCACCTGCGCAGGATGTAGATGTTGCCATTCCGACATGCCGCCGTGATGCGGAACTCCACGTCAAACTGACCCGTCACGTCCAGCATGGAGGGTGGGGCCGGCAATGCCAACTGCAGCAAAAAAAATCCAGATGAAAGGTTGGACACAACAGACGAAAGGACAGAAAATGCGGACAAACGGACAGTGACCTTTGCAAGGATGACGAAAGCCTCGGGGTCAAGCACGTAAAGATGGCCGCTCTCTGTGCCAATCACCAGGCAGCTGACGCCGTCCTCGTCCGCCGTGCTTTTTTTTAGCGTGCTAATGCACGTGATGACAGTCTGAGGACCAAAACAAAAGTCATCTACTTGCGTGCGCCCACTTTCCGCGCATGCGTGCGTGCGTACCTGTCGTTTGATTGGTTGCTGTTTGTGTAGCTGGACAAAGTCCTCTATGTGTTCGTCATCCAGTGACAGGAAGTGAAGCGAGCGCACGGATAACGGGACGTCAGCCTTCTTCCGGAGGCTCTCTAACATCTCCTTGATGGCGGGGGGGTCAATGTGCCCCTCCTTGGCTTCCTGCCACACATCCTGACCAATCACGAGGCAGCGACGGTCAAAAAGTGACCGGTGACCTTGTTACTTGAATACAAATGTACCTCGTGCGCTCATACCTGCTCCACCGTGTTGACGTCGAGTCCGGGCAGCGTGAACTTGAAGTAAGGTCTGAGGTTCTTGTAGACGTACACACAGGGTCCGGATGCCACGGCGACGGCAGGAATGCGAGGCTCGTGTAGGTCCATGAAGAAGGCCACCAGGCCGCATGGAAGGTCCAGGAGGACGCTCTCGCTGCTCAGAGCCGTCCCGCCGTACACTTTGAGTTTCATGGACGCCGCCGAGGCGCCGGTGCCGCCTAAGTCGGCCACCACAAGGCGACCGTCCCCGTCGCCGCTCAAGTCAGCCAGCGCCATGCAGGGAGTGAAGGTGCGCAGGCCCGCCACGGGGTCGTAGTGGGCGTCCAGCCACTTCCCATCCTCGCCGCTCCACTCGCTCATGGCTGGATGGCCACGCTGTGTTTTGCTGCGGGACAAAACACGCAGGAAAAATTCATAAAAACATCTTCAACGAGGAGAACATGTCCGCCATGATGGCCTCAATCCCAGCCATTGGGATTTAGACGAAGCTCCTGTAAGTGTTGCTACACTCCTCGACCCACCCAACCATGTCAAGAAGTTAAGTCACAAGAAGCAGCCAACACCCACGCACTGATCTTCCCCATGCAGCCCGAATGATCCCAGATCGGTCTGGTTGTCTCACCGTCGTCAAGGGAACCGTGCAGTAGCGTCTCTCCAGTGGTGCAGTTTATCCTCGCTTTCGGAGTCGATAACGCGACGTCGGAGAATATTTTGTACCAAAACAACAATAAAATGTGCCCAAGAGCCACACCGTCGCTGTTGTGGCCCCAATATGCCTGCTGCTACTGGTCTTCTAATCCATAAATCCGCTTCAAGCTTCAGCAGCCTTTCGGCTGCGGTCCTCTTATTATGACATCAGTTTTACGCGACGCCTGTCTTTGCGTCCTTACATATAATAACCACAAGAGGGCACCATAGCTGGTTTTCTTGCAGTATTCCCCTGCAATTAATACGTTGAATTATTGATTTTGATACAAATCTGTCTGTTATAAACATCACCACCACAAAAAAAAACGTGATCTAAAAAAGACTATTTGAATTCAACGTGCTGTGGAGGTGATAAGACAGCCATTGAGCGGGTGAAAGCGCTCTTTCGCTCATTTTCTTCTTCTACGAAAGCGTCAATATTTCATTATAAAACCGTTCAAAGAACTAAAATAACTTGTTTTCTCACCGGCACATGGAGCAATGAGCGTCGGGATGTCTGTGACGTCACGTGCGTCGTCACATGATCAAGGTTCAAGCGCCTGAGCTACACTTCCGGTGAGTGATCTCCTCTCCTCAATCGCCTATCAAAAAGTCATTTCAAGTCGCACAGACGCACTCCGCGGTGTCTTGAATCGATGTCCTGACGATTTCTACTGTTTGCCTATCTTTCGATTAGCTTCCTAGCGAGTTTGCCCGTGTTTTCGTTATGTATGGTGCGCCCTTCCATTCACAATGACGTCATAGTCGCCACTCTGCTCGTTTTATGTTTTTGTTTACACAAAGACCAATTCAAATGAAATTGAGATTTGTATCAATCGTAAACATGCTAAAATAGATAAGAAATAGTTGAAAATCACTTCGAACCTATTAAAGTTATCATAATCGACTATAAATCCAAAAGAGTTCATGTTTAGAGAGAGATAGAATACCTTCATTTGTCTCACATTGAATACATTACTATTTCACAACAGCAAAGTGCTGAAAAGAAGAGAAAAGAAAAAAATATAACGAGAAAAACAAAATGTAGGAGCTACTGTAAAGGCAAGCTACTTTCACGGCACCATCTTGAAATCAAAACAACAACAAAATAACAAATAATACAACACAAAAGACAGATAGTAAATTGAACATTTGTGTTTATGTGTAAATATTTGTGTGTGTGTGTGTGTGTGTGTGTGTGTGTGTGTGTGTGTGTGTGTGTGTGTGTGTGTGTGTGTGTGTGTGTGTGTGTGTGTGTGTGTGTATGTACTCGCACAGAGCCCAAAGAAGATGCAGTGTGCAATCTGGGTGGCGCTACTGTGCGGTGTGGCCCTTTCTGACCGGCCGCCATCAGCGAGGCGTCGCTCTTTTGCCACTCGGTCGCCGTTGGACCCTGAAGTTCACATGAACATTGTGAGGGTTTCACATAAACACATGTGCATATGACATATTACACATCATTCATGATACACATTTTTGGTTCGATCTCAGGTGCCCTCCCCAATTGTTTGACAAAGCGATTTATGTGCATGGACTTTGTTTGTTTTTTTTTTTTTTTTTTTTTGCTAAAAGATCAATAGGAATGTTAAGCGAGTGTGTGCATGTGCATGTGCGTGGACAGACAGAAATCCTCCATCGGTGGGGTTACCCGGCGGAGGAGCATGAGGTGATGACAGATGACGGCTACATTTTGATGCTCAACAGGATCCCAGCGGGACGCCATCACATGCAAAGTGAGTGCAACGAATAGGCTAACAGTAGTGCAGTCCATCTGGAAAAGCTTGAAAGGCGACTAAATTGGCATTTTCGTGTTTATTATGTTTGTTATTAAGTCATTATAAGTGCTTTGCACACTGGGTCCGAGAGGACAGTCATTTCATGTATGATGTATGTCATGCATATTAGCATATTTGGCATAAATGTATTTGACTAAATCCGTATTGGTGACGTCACGTTTCGTGCCAACGCAGGTCCACGTGGCGTCGTTTTCCTCCAGCACGGTCTCCTGGCGGCTGGTAGCAACTGGATCACCAACCCGCCCGAGACCGGCTTGGGTTTCGCTCTGGCGGACGCCGGTTACGACGTTTGGCTGGGGAACAGCAGAGGAAACACCTGGTCCAGGAAACACCGCACGCTTACGCCGGACCATGACGACTTCTGGAAGTTCAGGTACGCTGGGTTTTTTTCACCCGTCGCCGCTTGCGATAACCAACCGAGCGTTGATTTGGTGTGCGGCTGTGCCAGTCATGACGAAATGGCCCTTTTGGATCTTCCCGCCGCGCTGGACTACATTCTTAAAGTGACGGGACAAGAGCAGATCACTTACGTGGGACACTCCCAGGGGACCACCATCGGTAAAAGGCCTCACACGGACGGTGTCGTTGAAATTGAATGCTAACGTGTACGTGTCTTGTTTGCGCAGCTTTCATTGCCTTTTCCACGTTGCCACGTCTGGCCGCCAAGATCAAATTGTTTGTGGCTTTGGCGCCGGTAGCCACAGTGGCATTTTCCACCAGCCCGATGAGCAAACTGGCATTCCTGCCCGAGTTCCTGGTATGGGTAAGATGATCGCCGACTACCTTATTGAAAATGGCCGATATGACGCTAACACACCCGCTGACCTTACAGGACCTGTTTGGAAGGCGGGAATTCCTGCCCCAGAGTCACATGATCGAGTGGTTCGCCGAGCACGTTTGCGGCAAACATCTGCTGGACGAGTTGTGTGGAAATCTTTTCTTCGTCCTGTGCGGCTTTGACCGGCACAATCTCAACATGGTCAGTTAGGCTTTTTTTTTTGCCCAAAATGGCCGACTTCAGCCTACCGTAGCAATTTGTTGTCTGACGTGTACTTACAGTCTCGCACACCCGTCTATACCACGCACTGTCCTGCCGGGACGTCCGTTCAAAATATGCTGCACTGGGCGCAGGTGAGCGAACTCGTGGATAGACATCTTTAATGAGGGTTGGGATCACGGCGGCCATCTTTGTTAAGGGTGACCCCCGCTGATGCCTTTTCGTGCACTGGAATCAAAAGGGAAATCGTGTCAATTTGTTGACCATATTGATAAATGTGTGGGTGCATAATAATAATAATACATTTCGTTTCCAAGCACCTTTCAAACCTCAAGGTCACTTTACAGTCACACGATTAGTTTTTTCTGTGGGTGAGCAGCGGTAGCCACATGCGCCAGTGTTTACTCAACCCTGAAGAGAGTTAATAGCTATCTATTCGCTAGCTAGCAAATAGCCAGGGAACAGCTATCCATTCACTAGCTACTAGCTAGCTATTTTCTAGCTAGCTATTAGATACCTATTCGCTAAGGGGGTGCTACCTTTTCACACATTGAACACAACTCAAGCTCCACTCCAATTTTATTTTTGCAGGCCGTCGGCAGCGGGAAGCTATCGGCGTTTGACTTTGGCGCAGCGGGTAACATGAAACATTACAACCAGGTGAGAGAGCGCAAGAAAAGGAAACGTGAAACAAGCAGCGTTGACTTTCCGTGTACCCCGCAGTCCACACCCCCCACCTACCATGTCGCTGACATGAAGGTTCCCACCGCCATTTTCTCGGGAGGACGCGACACCTTGGCTGACCCGAAAGATGTGGCGTTACTACTCACGCAGGTTCAGATGCAGGGTCAGGGTCGGCGGCTCGGGGGGGTCTTTCTCCTGTGACTGACGGATTTGAGTGCTCTGCAGGTGTCCAACTTGGTGTACCAGCAATACATTCCCCACTGGGAACATCTAGACTTCATTTGGGGTCTGGACGCCGCTGAGGTCATGTTTCCTGCCATCCTCAGGCTGCTGCAGAAGTACCACTAGTGGGCACTACTCGCTCCCCATTAATAACAATAATAATAATGATAATTACTTGAAACTCAAAGCCATCAATGTCGACATACTGTGAACAATTGTCATTTTTACGTCAATCTTTTGTTTACTTGTTTTTATTTGCCGGTAAAAGTTGCCGTTTTAATCTGCCCAACAAGAGCTCAGGTTATTAGCATTGTGATGCTAAATGTTGATAGCATGTGATGTGTTACATTTGAAAACATTGATTGATTTAATAAATACATTTGAGCAGACAATGTATGGTGTACATTGGTGATTTTTCATTTTTTCAGTAAAACATCATCGCAAGCTGTTTCTATTTCAGCTTAGTTCATCTTGGTTCATCTCGAGCTGGCCCTTGTGGATCCGAGTGCGATTGAACTGGCCAAAGAAATAAAAATGTGTAAAAAAATTGAAGAAAATAGTTGAAATTCAATCAAAATTTCACCCAGTGAGTAGGTAGTTGTAAGTGAAAGCAAATACGTCTGTGTAAGATCTCAGTCGTACAGGAGTGGTCCATCGATGAGAAGGTTTCTTCAGCCGTCATCTGGACAAATTTGAAGGTTTCGGACGTTTCGCCTCCTATCCAAGAGGCTTCGTCAGCGAACTAAAATCTGACTGGTCGTATCGGCCCTATTTATATATCCCTAATCTCCAAACATGGCGGCGCCGGACACAGCTATAATAGGTCCCTATTCTCAGGTTGGGGGGAGCAGAGGACCACTCCCTGTGGCCCCACTGATTGTTCCTACATTTCTGACGAACGACTGGCCTAGTCAATACAGAATTTACATTTAGAAAATGGGGAATTTTCGCCGTCTGGCGGACACATAAAGAAATTACGTTTAGAAATGGGGAATTTTCGCCGTCTAGCGGACACATAAAGAAATTACGTTTAGAAATGGGGAATTTTCGCCGTCTGGCGGACACATGAAGAAATTACATCTGGAAAGGCGTTTTTAGCCCGAAAAAAAACACCATGTATAGGAAGTCGTTTTTGAGCCGAACAAACGACCATGTATAGTAAGGCGTTTTTTGGTAAAAAAAAAAAAAAAACTCGACCATGTAGAGGAAGGCGTTTTTATCCCGAAAAAAACCCACCATGTATAGTAAGGTGTTTTAAGGTGAATAAAACGACCATGTATACGAAGGCGTTTTTAGCCCCCAAAAAACGACCATGTATACGAATGAATTTTTGGCCGAAAAAAACGACCATGCATCATCAGGTTGTTTGACAAATATGTTTTTGTTCTGACTGCAATGTTTTACTTTCCGATTACGTGTTTCCGCCCAAGCCGGCAGGAAGCGGATGTTCTCCCAATGCTGAGATGTGCTAGCATGGATTGTTAGCTTGTGTTCCGACCTACCGAGGCAACAAAACGAGCAAGGATGGCAGATGTTGACGGGTCCACCCACCTCGAGTTCATATCTTTAGTGTCCAAATTGTGCGCGGAGACAACCATCTTGGAACCAGCGACAAAGATTGAGGTTTGACCACCACGCCGAATAATCGAGCTATCTCGCTAAAGCTAACGTCGCTCCGAGCTAGCGCGCTTAAGCTAACGTCACACCTGCTAATGTTAACTTGTGTCATATCGTTGTTTTGCATCTTCAAGTTCGAAGTTAGCTGTGAAGGAAATAAATACATTTAGTTAGCCATTTTAAACATTGTAGGATGAACATTAAAATAGTGAGTTAAAAAGATGAAATGTAACTGGTAATGCTAATATCAGCTTGTAATAGTTTAACCTAACAGCTGTTTTTGTGCTTGGGGCTCTGCTACGTTGGACGTAATAAGATGCTTGCATGTTTGTATTTCAGCTGAATTCGTCATTAGCCTCCCGTAAAAGGAACCGACATTTGACGGCTTGAAAGATCTGCTGAAAATGGAGCCGAATTCAACGTAAGTTTGTCTCGACAAATTTGTCCCATCATATGACAAATGATGATTGTGACGTTGGTGTTGTTTTGGCAGGACTCTCTCATCTCAAGATGCTCGGGCATGAGCTGGTGTGAGACAAGACGATGCACAAAACCGGGTTGATCGAGGACACAAAAGAAGAAGACCCACGCCCAAGCCAAGTCGTCCACAATGAAGGTAGTCATCTTTTTGGAGTGAAAACGTCATCTTTTATTGCAAACGATTTTTTTATGACAAAAAGAAATAATCATCAAAAGTCATCATAGATTATTACGACTTATTTAATTTTCTTTCAATTAAACAGGCTTGGATGAAACTGATGGGACCACCAGAGGAGGGACACCCAACCAGTAGAGGAAGAAAGTTGGCACGAGGTCACTCATCAAAGTTCGTTCCGGAGTTGTGGTAAGTTTTTTTTATCCCCACACATGGTCTTTGTGGGGACAAAGACCATGTGTAGTCAGGCGTTTTTTGCTAAAAAAAAGTGTTTTTAGAGCGAAAATAAAGCGACCATGTGTAGTGAGGTGTTTTCATTTCCCTTTGTCACAATGCCATTCTTTAGGTTGTACCAGTTGCACCTGCCTGCTCTTGAACCCTGCACTTCTGCACTGCAAGTTTCTGCCCTATCCACTGGCCCATGGGGGTGCGGCTGATTTTGCTCAAAATTCATGTATTTATCATGCGATGCCGCGTTGACACTTAGTAAAATTCTTTGCAGGTTCTCGGCGCTTCGCGCCTCGAACCTGCCTAGCGAGCTCGCTTCGCTCGCTCGCATTGAGACACTTGGCTCGCTCGCTTCGCTCGCTCGCAGATTCACACTTGTGCTTGTCGGGCCCTGGGAGGCTGTCCACTTGTGGACCCGTGAACTCGCTCCAGCGACCTCGCTTCGCTCGGTCGCTTTCGCTTCGACTGCTGGTTTCGAACCCGTGCCGCGCAGTCGACACCCTTGTACTTTTTCCCAGCGGCCCACGGGGCCCCAATTGAAAATGTGCTTTGTTCGCTTATATCTTATTCTGGAGGTCATTGATTGAACAAAAGTACAAATTGGACATGTTGCCCAGTGCTTGAATTGAACCCAGCACCTTCGCATTGGGAGTCCATCACCTTAACCAATAAGCCATGGGCACCACTGGTTGGTGTCACTTATGTTCTATTGTTATATTCTTGTGTGAAGTACAAAAAGACTTAGAATAAAACACTTGTCTGTTCTCAGACCCCCAACTGAAACTCTGGTGTATTTGCTTGTGTCTTATTCTGAAGGTCATTGAGTGAACAAAAGTATGAGTTCAATCCCAGAGCTGGGATTGAACCCAGCACCTTCACTTTGGGAGTCCATCACCATTAACCGTTAAGCTAATTGTGCTGACAACTTCTGTCTGAAATGGCATACTTGAGTGATCCACAGGGTGTCGCCTATTTTAATGGGTATTGGATATACGGACAAATATAACATCCAAATCCAAAGCTTGTAAATCCGAGTTAGTCGAGTGGTCAAAGACTATACTTATGGGTCGGAAGACTTGTGTTCGAGTCCCCTTTTCTGCTCACCTGAATTTATGCACACACGTGCAGGTGAGAGTGGGGATCGAACTCGAGCCGTCTGGACCGCAGCCAAAGTTTTTGACCACTCAAACATTGCAGACATGTTTTTTTGCAAATTTTGATCTGTAGTCATGAGTACAAACATGCTTTTTTTGCAAATAAATACAATCTCAAAACAGGAGGCTTTTAAATGCGACTTGGTCAAACGGTTTAAGACTAAACTTAATGTCCAGGCGACTCCTGTTCGAGTCCCAGCTGATCTGTTGAATTTATGCACAGATATGCAGGTGGCAGAGGGAATCGAACTGCAGATGGCCAGGCCGCAACCAACCTTTTGACCACTCAACCATTGCAGACATGTTTTTTTGCAAATTTTGATCGGTAGTCACGAGTACTAATATGTTTTTTTTTGCCAATAAATACAATCTCAAAACAGGAGGTTTTAAAATCTGACTTGGTCAGACGGTTTAAGACTAAACTTAATGTCCAAGCGACTCCTGTTCGAGTCCCAGCTCATCTGCTGAATTTATGCACAGATATGCAGGTGTCAGAGGGAATCGAACTGCAGATGGCCAGGCCGCAACCAACCTTTTGACCACTCAACCATTGCAGACATGTTTTTTTGCAAATTTTGATCGGTAGTCACGAGTACTAATATGTTTTTTTTTTGCCAATAAATACAATCTGAAAACAGGAAGTTTTTAAATCTGACTTGGTCAAATGGTTTAGGACTAAACTCAATGTCCAGGCCACTCCTGTTCGAGTCCCAGCTGATCTGTTGAATTTATGCACAGATATGCAGGTGGCAGAGGGAATCGAACTGCAGATGGCCAGGCCGCAACCAACCTTTTGACCACTCAACCATTGCAGACATGTTTTTTTGCAAATTTTGATCGGTAGTCACGAGTACTAATATGTTTTTTTTTGCCAATAAATACAATCTCAAAACAGGAGGTTTTAAAATCTGACTTGGTCAGACGGTTTAAGACTAAACTTAATGTCCAAGCGACTCCTGTTCGAGTCCCAGCTCATCTGCTGAATTTATGCACAGATATGCAGGTGTCAGTGGGAATCGAACTGCAGATGGCCAGGCCGCAACCAACCTTTTGACCACTCAACCATTGCAGACATGTTTTTTTGCAAATTTTGATCGGTAGTCACGAGTACTAATATGTTTTTTTTTTGCCAATAAATACAATCTGAAAACAGGAAGTTTTTAAATCTGACTTGGTCAAATGGTTTAGGACTAAACTCAATGTCCAGGCCACTCCTGTTCGAGTCCCAGCTGATCTGTTGAATTTATGCACAGATATGCAGGTGGCAGAGGGAATCGAACTGCAGATGGCCAGGCCGCAACCAAACTTTTAGAACACTCAACCATGACAGCTGAGATTTTTTGTGGAGTTCTTTCGGTAGTCACAAGTACTGACATGGTATATTACAATAAATATAACCTCAAAATGTTCATGTCTGAGTTGGTCCAGTGGTTTAAGGCAAAACTTGCCATTCCGGTGACTCCTGTTCAAGTCCTCTTTTGTCCTCACCTATAATACTCACATGTGGGTGAGAGCGGGGATCAAACCCGAGTCGCCTCAACCACCGCCAAACTTTGAAACCACTCAACCGTTGCAGTTGAGCTCTTCAGCTAAATGTCATCGGTAGTCATACGCAGACCAATCTGAGATGACATTTGTCTTTCCTCGGGTCCCCAATTAAAATTCTGGTTTCTTTGCTTATATCTTCCTCTGAAGGTCACTGATTGAACAAAACCAGGAGTTGGACCTGTGGGCCAGAGCTGGGATTGACGACGTCAGGTAAGACGGTTTAATTGGAGCAGACAATACAATTCGAACCTAGGTCACCTTCCTCCGAAGCACTGTGTTTTACCACTAGTCCACCCTGCCGTTAAAATTTCGCAAAAACTTAAATGTAATCATAGGTTAACACCCGCACATGCCTACATGGGTGATAATAGATGATTGGTAAGATGGTTGACATTTCTCGTGCGGAGAGTGAGGGGCCTCTTAGACTGTGGACTACGTGACGGCAGCCACACTGACACCTGCAATCATGTTGTCATTATATTTGTTATTTAGTTGTTCTTCTGACTTCAAAAAAAGCTCAGCTGTCATGGTTGAGTGGTCCAAAAGTTTGGTTACGGCCTGGCCGTCTGCAGTTCAATTCCCTCTGCCACCTGCATGTCTGTGCGTAAATTCAGCAGATCAGCTGGGACTCAAACAGGAGTCGCCTGGACATTAAGTTTAGTCTTAAACCATTTGACCAAGTCGCATTTTAAAACCCCCTGTTTTGAGATTGTATTTATTGGCAAAAAAACATATTAGTACTCGTGACTACCGATCAAAATTTGCAAAAAAACATGTCTGCAATGGTTGAGTGGTCAAAAGGTTGGTTGCGGCCTGGCCATCTGCAGTTCGATTCCCACTGACACCTGCATATCTGTGCATAAATTCAGCAGATGAGCTGGGACTCGAACAGGAGTCGCTTGGACATTAAGTTTAGTCTTAAACCGTCTGACCAAGTCAGATTTTAAAACCTCCTGTTTTGAGATTGTATTTATTGGCAAAAAAAAACATATTAGTACTCGTGACTACCGATCAAAATTTGCAAAAAAACACGTCTGCAATGGTTGAGTGGTCAAAAGGTTGGTTGCGGCCTGGCCATCTGCAGTTCGATTCCCTCTGCCACCTGCATATCTGTGCATAAATTCAACAGATCAGCTGGGACTCGAACAGGAGTCGCCTGGACATTAAGTTTAGTCTTAAACCGTTTGACCAAGTCGCATTTAAAAGCCTCCTGTTTTGAGATTGTATTTATTTGCAAAAAAAGCATGTTTGTACTCATGACTACAGATCAAAATTTGCAAAAAAACATGTCTGCAATGTTTGAGTGGTCAAAAACTTTGGCTGCGGTCCAGACGGCTCGAGTTCGATCCCCACTCTCACCTGCACGTGTGTGCATAAATTCAGGTGAGCAGAAAAGGGGACTCGAACACAAGTCTTCCGACCCATAAGTATAGTCTTTGACCACTCGACTAACTCGGATTTACAAGCTTTGGATTTGGATGTTATATTTGTCCGTATATCCAATACCCATTAAAATAGGCGACACCCTGTGGATCACTCAAGTATGCCATTTCAGACAGAAGTTGTCAGCACAATTAGCTTAACGGTTAATGGTGATGGACTCCCAAAGTGAAGGTGCTGGGTTCAATCCCAGCTCTGGGATTGAACTCATACTTTTGTTCACTCAATGACCTTCAGAATAAGACACAAGCAAATACACCAGAGTTTCAGTTGGGGGTCTGAGAACAGACAAGTGTTTTATTCTAAGTCTTTTTGTACTTCACACAAGAATATAACAATAGAACATAAGTGACACCAACCAGTGGTGCCCATGGCTTATTGGTTAAGGTGATGGACTCCCAATGCGAAGGTGCTGGGTTCAATTCAAGCACTGGGCAACATGTCCAATTTGTACTTTTGTTCAATCAATGACCTCCAGAATAAGATATAAGCGAACAAAGCACATTTTCAATTGGGGCCCCGTGGGCCGCTGGGAAAAAGTACAAGGGTGTCGACTGCGCGGCACGGGTTCGAAACCAGCAGTCGAAGCGAAAGCGACCGAGCGAAGCGAGGTCGCTGGAGCGAGTTCACGGGTCCACAAGTGGACAGCCTCCCAGGGCCCGACAAGCACAAGTGTGAATCTGCGAGCGAGCGAAGCGAGCGAGCCAAGTGTCTCAATGCGAGCGAGCGAAGCGAGCGAGCCAAGTGTCTCAATGAATTTCTCAAAGAATTTTACTAAGTGTCAACGCGGCATCGCATGATAAATACATGAATTTTGAGCAAAATCAGCCGCACCCCCATGGGCCAGTGGATAGGGCAGAAACTTGCAGTGCAGAAGTGCAGGGTTCAAGAGCAGGCAGGTGCAACTGGTACAACCTAAAGAATGGCATTGTGACAAAGGGAAATGAAAACACCTCACTACATACACATGTAGTGAGATGTAGATGCTCTTTTTTTCTCGGCTAAAAAAAACACCTTACTATACATGGTCTTTTTGAGGATAAAAAAAAAAAACTTACCACACCTCTGAAGCGAACTTTGATGAGTCACCTCGTGCCAACTTTCTTCTTTTACTGGGTGGGTGTCCCTCCTACGGTGGTTCCATCAGTTTCATCCAGGCCTATGTAATTAAAATAATATGAAATAAATCAGTTGAACAACAGATCAGAGTTTCATAATATATTATATGACTTTTCATGATTTCCTTTTGTCTTTAAAAAATCGTTTGCAAAAAAAAAAGATGACGTTTTCACTTAAAAAAGATGACTACCTTCATTGTGGACGGACGACTTGGGCATGGGTCTTCTTTACCCCTTCAGCGAATCAATCTAACCCGGTTTTGTGCATCCTCTTCTCTCACGCCAGCTCATGGTCTGAATAAGCCCGAACAACTTGAGATGAGAGAGTCCTGCCAAAACAACAACAACAACTTCACATGTCGGTTCCTTTTACGGGAGGTTAATGACTCATTCGGATGAATTACAAGCATGCAACCACCTTATCACGCCCAAGGTAGCAGAGCCCCAATGCACAAAAACAGCTAACTTTGAACTTGAAAATGCAAAACAACGAAATGGCACAAGTCAACATTAGCAGATGCGACGTTAGCTTTAGCGAGCAGGCTCGGAGCGACGTTAGCTTTAGCAGGATAGCTCGATTATTCGGCGTGGTGGTCAAACCTCAATCTTTGTCGCTCGTTCCAAGACGGTTGTCCCCGCGCACACTTTGGACACCAAATATAGAAACTCGATCTGAGTGAGCTCGTCGCCGTCTGCCATTCTTGCTCGGGTTTTGTTGACTCGGTCTGTCGGAGGAGAAGCTAACCATCCACGCTAGCACGTCTCAGCATTGGGAAAACATCCGCTTCCGGCCTGGGCGGAAAGACGTAATCGAAAAAAATCGATGACGTTTCAACAAAAACCTTTTTTGTCAGAGAACCGGACGATGCATCTTTGTTTTTTTTCGCCCTAAAACAATGTACTATATGCCAAAAAAATATATGACTGTCACTAATGGTGGAGTGATGCCGGCTTTGAGTTCAGGCGAATCAAACCCACCAAAAATCTGGCGCAAAATAGCATATTCGTACTCCTAAATTCCCCACATGACCACATTCACGGATAAATGAAACATTTAAAAATTAAAGTTAAAACGAGTCACCGAGGACTTGGCTTGTTGACAGCGGAAATAGTTGCTCGTTGAAGCGGATGTGGGACGGTCCGCTCTTCTTCGGCTTCTTCTCTTTCTTTTTTGTTGGTGGTGGTTTGGATCACACTGGGCTTATCGCCCTCTCCTGGCCAACACCCGCAAAGACATTTGGCACGAAATCGAATGGAATGGCGTTTTTAGCCCAAAAAACGTATAGTAAGGCATTTTCAGCCTTAAAAACACGTACAGTGGGGCGTTTTTAGCCTAAAAAACGACCATGTATGTAAGGCGTTTTTGGCCTGAAATAAACCGACCGTGTATAGTAAGGTATCTTTGGCCTGAAAAAAGACCATGTATAGTAAAGCATTTTTGGCCCGAAAACAAAACAAACAAACAACAAAAAAAAGACCATGTATAGTAAGCCGTTTTTAGCGCCCCAAAAAAACGACCATGTATAGAATCAGAATCATCTTTATTGCCAAGTATGTAGAACACACAAGGAATTTGTGTAGAACGCTGTGTGTGTGTGTGTGTGTGTGTGTATATATATATATATATATATATATATATATATATATATATATATATATATATATATATATATATATATATATATATATATATATATATATATATATATAAATAGTAAGGTATTTTTGGCCTGAAAAAAAAGACCATATATAGTAAGGCGTTTTTAGCCCAAAAAAACGACCTTGAAGAGGGAGGGAGGGAGGGGAAACAAAAGTGCCAAGTTAAAATCTTTTGTCCAGACTGGGAAATATATCATCCACAACACGAACCACGAGCACTGGAGCCCCGCAGGGATGCGTCCTCTCTCCATTGCTCTTCTCTCTCTACACAAACGACTGCACCTCAACGCACCCAGCTGTCAAATTCATAAAGTTCGCAGACGACACCACGGTCATCGATCTCATCAAAGACGGCGACGAGTCTGCGTACCGACAACAAGTGGAGCAGCTGGAGCTCTGGTGCAGCCGTCACAACCTGGAGCTGAACACGCTCAAGACAGTTGAGATGATGGTGGACTTCAGGAAACATCCATCACCACAGCTACCCCTCACACTATCCAGCTGCCTGGTGTCAACCGTTGAGACCTTCAAGTTCCTGGGAATCACAGTCTCCCAGGACATGAAGTGGGAGGTCAACACCAACTCTATCCTGAAAAAGGCCCAACAGAGAATGTACTTCCTGAGGCTGCTAAAGAAGCATGGCCTGCCACAGGAGGTGCTGCAACATTTCTACACGGCTGTCATCGAATCCATCCTGTGTTCTTCCATCACCGTTTGGTTCGGGGCCGCCAGAAAAATGGACAAAATACGACTTCAACGGACAGTTAGGACGGCGGAAAAAATCATTGGCACCGCCCTACCCACTCTTGAGGACTTGCACACTGCAAGAATCCAAACTAGGGCGCGGAAAATCCTACTGGACCCTCCGCACCCTGCCCACCACCTTTTCCAGCTACTCCCCTCAGGCAGGCGCTACCGATCCATGCGCACCAAATCCAGCAGACATTTAAACAGCTTCTTCCCCCAAGCCATTAACTCTTTGAACTCTTTCAACAATAGCCAAAATGGAACTGTATAGTGCCACTTAGCAGTTTTTTTTTTTTGACAACGATACTAGTGCAGCGTGTTCTACCGGAAACAAATTCCTTGTGTGTTCTACATACTTGGCAATAAAGATGATTCTGATTCTGATTCTGATGAGGAAAAAGTTGTTTATTTTTCATTTGAATCATTTTTCTTGACGTTGTTCACATCTTAAAAAGGCATCTCAATCACAGGGCAAAAACGCCTTTATTTGTCCGCAAGACGGCGCTTATTCCCATCAAACTAGATGTAGTTTTGTTATTTGTCCGCCATACGGCGCAAATTCCCCAATGATCTAGATGTAGTTTTGTCTGACAAATAAATATAAATTGTGGCAGTGAAACAGGTCACGTGAAATAAAATTATGTGTAAAACCAGGTATAATGTCATGTATTAAACATATGTAAACTAAAAAAAGTTTATATGCAGAAAAGGTGAAGCTAAACTGAAAATTGAAATACTGAATTTTGAAATACTGTACACAATGTGAGAGTGAGGATGTTTTAATGGTCAAGTCATGGCAATCATTCCTTCTTCTTTGGTATTTAATCCATCTTTTTCTGCTCTCCTCTCATTACAGCCAACAATTAGCGACGGGAATAAGCGCCGTCTGGCGGACAAATTAAGGATATACACCGATATCGATTTAATGGGGAATTTTCGCCGTCTGGCGGACAAATAACAAAACTACATCTTGTTCGATGGGCAAAAAGCACAGTCTGGCGGACAAATAATAAGATTAAATCTAGATCGATGGAGCGAATAATTATCTTTAATTTATCTTAAAAAAATTAAAAAAACAACAACCTTGTCATGTCGAATATTAGTCAAGTTTCACAAGTTGGACAGGTGGCCCAGAGCTGGGATTGAACGCAGCGCCTTCACATTGGCAGGCCATCACCACAACCACTCTGCCACATGATCCATGAGTAACTTCCTGTTATGTTCTATGACATTCTTTGCCAAAGTACAAAAACTTGTCTTTTCTCTTTCCACTGAATCAACGGGGGAAATAGGCCAGTCGTTAGTCAGGAATGTAGGAACAATCAGTGGGGCCACAGGGAGTGGTCCTCTGCTCCCCCCCCAACCTGAGCGTAGGGACCTATCTGTGTCCGGCGCCGCCATGTCTGGACATTAGGGATATATAAATAGGGCCGATACGACCAGTCAGACTTTAGTTCGCTGACGAAGCCTCGGATAGGAGGCGAAACATCTGAAAGTGCTTAGAAATTAAATGTATTATTATTAAATTTGTCCAGATGACGGCTGAAGAAACCTCATCGGTGAAAGCAAATAACAAATCTGCTGTTACGGTCTGTCACCGCCAGACGGCGCCAAATCCTCGATTTCAGCCCACATTGCGTTATAACGTCTTCCTCAGCAGCCTCACTATCTTGGTGAACTTTAACCTTATGGCTATGTCCAGCGGCGACTCGCCGTCCTAAAAATCGAAGCACCACGTGACACTTGTGACGTCACAAGCGAGCACTTGATTCGGGGTGGACTTACATGATTTTTGGCGTGAGGGTCGGCATCTCGGAGGAGCAAGATAGGAACTAACTGCTGTCGCTTTCTTAGACAAACGTAGTGAAGAGCTGTGTTGCCTTTCTGCGGACACACACACACACACACACACACACACACACACACACACACACACACACACACACACACACACACACACACACACACACACACACACACACACACACAGAGTTACACAAACGCAAAATGGCGCACACACAGCATCATGGCGAACATACATTGTCGGCTGCGTTGACGTCCACGTCGCTATCCAGAATCTCCTTCATCAGAGCCTCGTTGCGCCTCTGCTTCTGCAACTATATCCACATGTACACGTCACGTGACGTCACATGACATTGTCATGTGATTATGTCAAGGCGACGTGCCAAGAGGAAGTAACCCAGAAGGAGGATGGGCATGAGGAGGAGGATGATGAGGTGGTCCAGGAAGGAAAAGTTCTGCTTGGCCACGTAGTGAAGACAGGTGCGATGTTTCTGAAACGCAACAATGCAATAACGTCACGACAACTGGGTGGTCCATTAATTCTAATAAAAAAATCTAAATTGTCTTCTAGCTTCCTTTCATTACTTTTCCCCTGTTGTGCTGCTTTCAGATGTGTATTTTTGTACTTTAACCGCATTTAACCATTCATATTCCAGCCATCATTTGTTACCAGGGTCAGAAATCTACCTGGACGCCTTCACAATTAGTTCTGCAGGCCCTGAGGCATAAAAATAGCAAATAATATTGCAATTTTATGACGTTATCATGAATCCACACGTTCATAGTAAAAGTTCGAATAGTTTAATTAATAACAGTATTTCTTAAGTTGCTTCAATGGTACCCTAATGTGGACACGTAGTAATATTACATTACACTCGCAGCTGATTGATTAAAATCTCCATTGTTGTTTGTCAAAGTTTGCAAATGTCTTTTTAAAATGTAAACAGGCGTAAAATGAGCCCATCTGACCTTATTGAATACCCGCACGTCCGCGTGGCGCTCCAAAAGAAACGTGACGGCGTTCAGCCTGGCACCCCGGCAGGCGGCGATGAGGGGCGTGTCCCCAGTGACGTCATCTCGGGCGTCAATACTGCTCGGGTTGCGGGCCACCAGGGAGAAAAGCTGTTGGATGTCACCGTCGTATGCAAACCGACAGGCAGGCTGCACCGGGGAGAGGGAAGTGCCGGTAAATTGACGGTGACGCGCACGCGCAAAAGTGCACAGCAAGACAACCAGTTGTGTGACTTTCATCAACATCCCAAATGAACTCGCAAAACCAGTTCAACACCCACACGTGCACGCGATGCAATTCGGCAAGTCTCGAAGTTTGAAAAGGTCACTTTTGGCGAAGTGATCAATGACGTGTGGTGGCGTCACTCGTACTCTTCTCGGTTTAAATCGACACACAAAATGGCTTTTGTCCAATCGTTTCATTCATTGTGCTCGGTTAGTCGGCTTACCTGCGAGTACACCTTGCCCATGTCCTCTCCCCCCCAAAAACGCACAGGATGTCAGCAACACTTCCTGCGCTTTCTAAATAAATTAACTCATCCTTTTCAAAATAAAAGATCACGGATGTGTTCAAATTTGGCAGGCTACATCCTTGAAAGGCCATTTGATGCGACATCTGACCCGCCTCCAAATGGACCAAACATTTTAAAAATTGATTTGAATTCTGATCATTACTGTTTGATAAATGCTGAAAAGCTGAGTTTGTGGTGTGCTTTTTATTTTGTATTTTTTTCATCTGGGGGAGGCCACGCCCTTGCCATGACATCATTGGCGGCGGTCAAGCTTTATTTCATTCAAAATGTAAAAAAAAATGAAAATGAAAAAGCAAACAAACACTAAAGGACAACAAGATGGACGCTTGTAGGAGGGGGCGAGCTGGTGAGGGACGCATCTAGAAGCACTTTCGGTGGACGATGGATGGGCCGGCCTCATCATACTCCTGCTTGCTGATCCACATCTGCTGGAAGGTGGACAGCGATGCCAGGATGGAGCCGCCGATCCAAACCGAATACTTCCTCTCTGGTGGGGCGATGATCTAAACCGGCCGGTAACTGGACGTGAGTGTGGTCAAACCTAAATTGTGGCATTATCGGCGCTATGCGGTCACCTTGATCTTCATGGTGCTGGGCGCCAGGGCCGTGATCTCCTTCTGCATACGGTCGGCGATGCCGGGGTACATGGTGGTGCCACCCGACAGCACGTTGTTGGCATACAAGTCCTTGCGGATGTCGATGTCGCACTTCATGATGCTGTTGTAAGTGGTCTCGTGGATCCCGGCTGACTCCATGCCTGCGGTTGGAGCGCCGCATTAGCTTAGCCGGCACGTTAGCTTAGCTGGACTGAGGGTCTCACCGATGAAAGATGGCTGGAAGAGGGTCTCGGGGCATCGGAAGCGTTCGTTCCCGATGGTGATGACCTGGCCGTCGGGGAGCTCGTAACTCTTCTCCAGCGAGGACGACGTGGCGGCTGTTCCCATCTCGTTCTCAAAGTCCAGAGCCACGTAGCATAACTTCTCTTTGATGTCGCGTACGATCTCACGTTCGGCTGGGATGTTAGGGGAGGGTGGTCATGAAATGTCAAAAACAAACTCTAGATGAAAGCCATACTAGATGACAAACACTCCAGAGGCGGTTCTCGGAGTCAAAGCTATGGGGCTGTAGACCCCCCGGCTAATAGCAATTAGCTAACATAGCTTTAAAACAAACTTGTGGCACACTGATAAAGAAAATCCCACGCTCGCGTACCAGTGGTGACGAAACTGTACCCGCGCTCGGTCAGGATCTTCATGAGGTAGTCGGTGAGGTCACGTCCGGCCAGGTCCAACCTCATGATGGCGTGAGGCAAAGCGTAACCTTCATAGATGGGAACGTTATGGGTGACGCCGTCCCCGGAGTCCAAAACGATGCCTGAAAGGAGAGGGTGTAAGATCCAGCGAGATCAATCACCATTGGGTGGACGGTGGAGGGACGAGGTACCTGTTGTGCGTCCAGAGGCGTAGAGGGACAAGACGGCCTGGATGGCTACGTACATGGCGGGAACGTTGAAGGTCTCAAACATGATCTGGGTCACAAAAGAAGTGACGTGGGCGTCAACAATTTTCACGATGGTTGATACACGCGTACCAAAAGGCGGCCATTATCCGGGTCACCTGCGTCATCTTCTCCCTGTTGGCCTTGGGATTGAGCGGCGCTTCGGTCAGGAGGGTGGGATGCTCCTCGGGGGCCACTCGCAACTCGTTGTAAAAAGAGTGATGCCAGATCTGACCAATCGGAGAGCACCAAAGATGTTGAAAAAGGTAAACAAAAGAAGAAGAGTCAAAATGGCCACCTTCTCCATGTCATCCCAGTTGGTGATGATCCCGTGCTCGATGGGATACTTAAGGGTGAGGATTCCCCGCTTGCTTTGAGCCTCGTCACCCACGTAGCTGTCCTTCTGACCCATGCCCACCATCACGCCCTGAGGAACACCCACACATGAACACCATTAAGCCACATTTCCGGAAAAAAAACTTGTAGTTTGGAGTTGTCGACGGGTGACCTGGTGCCTGGGTCGCCCCACGATGGACGGGAAGACGGCCCTTGGCGCGTCATCACCGGCAAATCCAGCTTTGCAAAGTCCCGATCCGTTGTCGCACACCAGGGCGGTGCTTTCCTCGTCGTCGCACATGGCCGCAGGAAGGGGAGGATGCTACCAAGCTAAAGGTGGGGAACACACATACAAGCAGATGTTCAACACACCTTGATGGGTGACGCTAACAAGTCTGGAGGAACATTCAAGGCACTCTGGACAAAACTTCCTAATTTGGGCATGCGGTGGTGGTGCCGACCCACCCACACCTCGGGGTTGTATGCACCATATTTGGACATCACATTCCATGGCACTCGCAAAAATTTTTTTAAAATCCATCGAATTAAAGTTAGAGTAGAAGAAGATGAGAAGGTGGCGATGGAGATGAGGAGGATAATAAAGATGAAGACATGATAAAGAAGAAGAAGACTTGAAGGAACTTACCGCGGAGAAGGTCAGGAAAGCTGGCGAAGTGAACGAGGGGCAAACAAGTGAGGCTGGCTTCTTGAGGAGAAACCTTAAGAAGCTTCCTCCTCCTCCTCCTCCTCTTCTTCTTCTCATCCAGCCAAACAAGGAGCGGTCCCCCTATTACATCCCCCCCATCCCCTCCCCGCACTTTGGTCTCCTTGGCGCGGTCAGTCCGCTCGGCTCCTTGTAGGGGAGGCCTTGGGGGAATTGGCCAATGGCGCTTCGGGGGGACGTCCTCCTGGTTTCATACTTGCCATGAAGATGTTTGGGATGTAGCTTTTACCCCCCACCCCCCAGTTCTGGTTCTTGTCGTGATCCAAAAGTTCTTTTTCTGATCTGGTACAGGTACTTCTCCTCATTCAGATTGTCCTTGACCTTGTCATTGACCTCGTCTGGTCCTCATTGAGGATCGCTGACCTTGAGTTGACCTTTCTTCGCCACTTTGGACATGCCCACTCAGCCTTCTCCATTCATCATCATGCTTAGGTTCTTTGGTTCCTGATGCCGGTGACATGGTTAGAATTGTGGGTAACGTAGAGGAAGATGAGGCACAAGGTCCTGCTTCTCCTTAAAAGGAAAATGGACGACGACTTCCTGCTCAAGCGTGCATCACAAGTAAAGTCCAACGAGAAGCAAAACATCAGTGTCATCAAGTCCTAAAAAGGAGCTGAGACATGCCATCACCCCCCCCCCCTCCTCTTCGGCCCACCACCACTACCCCCAGGAGGAAAAAAAATGGTGGGAGGGGCCGCCAATTGATCACCTTCTCACTTCTCACACAAACTCTTGCTTAACATTTGACCGAAAATGGGAAAACATTTGTACTGTAGACGGACTGGTGAAGCTCGATTGTGATTGGTCGGCTGTGGAATGTGTGTGTGAGAGTGTTGGGGGGCAACTGTGTTTCTATGCGTTTTAGCTATTTTTTTTGTGTTAATCCGTCTGGAAAGATTTGTGGAATGTGTAGACTTCGATTTTTAAAGCGAGTGCAGTGTTGCTCTGTGACCAGCAGAGGGCGACTCTAATAAATGGGGAAATTAAATAACGTTTTATTTGATTGGATTTTGCACTAAAAATAGGGTTTATTTACCAATCGTTGACCACAACTAAAAAACACTTTTGTTGTTCCAAAACAAAGACAAAATGTCAATCTTTTATAATATTAAAAATAATAATACTTTCCATTTATAAGCGTCTTTCAAAACTCTCAAGGTCACTTTACAGTCACAGAATAAGTTTTCCTGTGGGTGAGTAGCAGCAGCTAGCTAGCTAGATAACCAAAGACAAAAACAACAAAATCCTTTTAGCGTCTTTTAATAATCTGTTAGCTATATAGCAGGCTAGCTAGCAATCTCAATAGCTATCTATTATATACAGTATATACCTAGCTATCTTGATAGCTATCCATTATATACAGTATATACCTAACTAGCTATCTTGATAGCTATCCATTAGCTAGCTAGCTAGCTTTCTTTCTATTTGAGTTGTTTCCGGGCTGAGTGAACGCTGGCGCGTGTGGCTGCCGCTGCTCTCCCACAGAAAAACATATCCTGTGACTGTAAAGTGACCATGAGAGTTTTGAAAGGCGCTTATAAATGAAATGCATTATTATTATTAGTATTATTCATAGCTATCTAGCTAGCTTTTATTGCATAACTGATGACAAAGTGTGCTTTTCGTTTTCTTCCTGAGATCATCCAACAAGCTAACGATGACGATGTCGAGATACAATGCGACCACGCCCTCAGCTCCGCCCAAATTTATCCTCCAATGATGCGCGAGCACGTCAATATCAACGCTGATGTGATATTTTAGTGGCGAATGACCACCTGACAAGCATCAATACCTAAAAAAAAAGTTTAATAAAATATTTTATAGAGGATATCACACACAGACACACACGGCATGTGTGCGCATGAGAGTCAGTGTTTGTGTGTTATCGTGAAGTCAAGCTCCGCCTCCTGACTGCAACGCAAACTGTCATCAATGAGTCGCTGCAGATCGCCATCTAGCAGCGAGCGATTCACTCCGAAAAATTCCTGGAAGAGAAAAAAAACAAGTAAAAAATAGGATTTTGGCGCGTTTATGTACCACAGTTAACATACCTTCTTCTTGTGTTTTGGCGCGGCGACCGACGGGTTAAAGGTCATGTCTTTGACATCATAATCATCATAGAGCTGCACCGGCGGCCTGGATCGGAAGTGGTCAAATGTTAGCGTAGCAACAAAGCGCGCTAGGCGCCGCGTATTTGTACCTGCGACTCAGTTCCAACGGGAGGGCGCCGATTCCTTCGCTGGGGGCGCCGCGACTCAGATGGGACGCCAGTTGCCGCACTACCGGGTGGAAATGTCTCTGCGAGGGCGTCGTCAAGGTCGTTAGCTAACGCTAATGCGCCTTGCTATGTGCACGTACCTGCAGTGCGTGGAGCTCCCACAATGCGGTGTTGTGAGCGTTGCAGTGTTCGGGCTGTTGTAGTTCGGGAAGGTACAAGCCGCTGCCCTGGACTTCGTTGTCCAGCAGGAAGTCGGATCTTGGAAACGACTAACATCACACCAAAAAAAGTCACCGCTAGTTAACATGCTAGCTGCTCGTCACGTACGCTAACGAACACTCACATGCAACGCGGCCCTGGCGGCGGCGAGGAGTCCCACGCTGGCGTGCGACTGGACGTGTAAGCTGAGCGCGCTGATTCGCTTGATGAAGGCCATCGCCCTCTGCAGGCTCACCTTCTTTTTGCGGCGGATCAACATGGCGTCCAGGCAGTGGAGCACGATGACAATTTCGTCATTGGGAGTTCCTGAGGGACACGATTGCCATTTACAAATTAGTTCGGTTTTGTTTTTTTTTTGATTTGGTGCCGATAAAGCGCAGGCCAGATCTCTGGCAATGTTTTCCCCTTCCACAAAGGGGGCAGCATTTCCCTTTTTTCCATGTTAGCGCTTTACATAAACCAATATGCATGAATTGCATTGTATTTTGGACATCCGCCCTCATTTCAAACTCAAATAACTCCAGATACATATAACTTAGGAATTAACTATTTATTTCTGATGAAAGAAGAGCGTCTAAGGTTTCTAACAATGCATTGAACGTTTATGTCATCCTAAAAGTAAATATTCTGTGGGTCTTGGAATTTAAGTGACAATGACAAAAACCCTGGCACTGTAGTGGACATATTTTTGCATATCATCTAGCAGTGAATAAGTTAAACTCCGCCCCTTTTATGATGCAGATTGGCTTTAAAAAAATACAAACCGGTCAAGTCTACTGGTGTCGCTGCACCTTTTGTGTGTTTCAATTACTTCACTGGAAGCCTTCATTTGTCTTAATGGCTCATTTATAATAATAATAATAATAATAATAATAATAATAATAATAACCACCCACCTGCATGCAGCTGTGGCAACACGGCGTACAGCTCTGAGTAAAAGTTCAAGGGGTCGATATCGAGGACGTCACCTGCCACGCAGAAACGCTGACATCACTAACGGCCGCAAACGTACTCACGTGCACGCACGTGCACGCACCTTGTCCGGATAGGATGGTGAAGACGGTCTGGATGCAATGAAGTCTCTCCCGATTGGTCAGATCCTGCACGGCAACGAACAATCAAATTCACTGGTCGGGGTATTGGGTGGTGACGAGTGGGCGGAGCTTGCGTCATACTCACCCCCGATTGGATAAGGCCCTGGAGCACATTGAGGAGGTCGTCAAAAAACTCCAAGTTGATCAAATGGGCAAAACTGACAGGAAGTGACATCAGAGAGAGTGTGTGAGTACGGCGGGCGAACGGGGTGACTCGACGGGGGGTGTTCGCGTTACTTAGCCAGCCCCTCCAAGACGGCGGGGAGGAGGACAGACTTGTGAGCTCGCTTCAAAATTCGGAAGTAGATGAGGAAGACGATGTTCAGTGTCTCCGTGTGCTGTAGGAGGAAGAAAAAGAAAATGGCGGTTTCTAATAATAATAATAATAATACATTTTATTTCATGAATAATAATCATTTCATTTCTAAGCGCCTTTCAAAACTCTCAAGGTCACTTTACAATCACAGGATCAGTTTTTCTGTAGGTGAGCAGTGGCAGCCACACGCGCCAGCGTTCACTCAACCCAGAAGTAACTCAAATAGACGGAAAAGCTAGCTAGCTAGTAGATAGTCAATAGATAGCAAATCGTTAGCCAGCTAGACACTCAGCTAAATAGCTAATAGATAGCCAGATCGATAGATAGCTAGCCAGACAGATAGCTAAGCCATCTATATAGGTAACTAGATAGCTAACAGATAGCCAGCTAGATAGTTAGCCAGATTTAATAATTAAAATAACCAATGGACATGGGTACAATCAGATATCAATAATGTCGATTGTTTACAAGTGTACAAGGGGTCCTTCCTGGTCTTTTTACATTATGTTGCTCACTTGAGCTATCTAGCTGGCTATCTGGCTCGCAACCGAGCTAGCTATATATGTGCTATCTATTTCAATCGCCTTTACCATTTTCATCTTTTTTTCTTTGCTGTCCGACGCTTCGGCTTCGAGAAGCTCGTGCTGCAGTTTCTCCTCCGCCTTCTTCCACTGCACCGAGGCGAAAATAAACAAAGAAAAGGGGGTTAGCGTTAGCTAGACGGGCGAGCCGCTAACGTCGACGTGGGCTTACCTTTCGCTTCATGCGTGACAGTTGGTTCTTCTTGTCTTTGTGGTGCATGACCTTCACGGCTGGCGTTATGTCCTGCAGGTCCTTTTTCACCAATACTTGCTGGATTCGCACGCTTAGTAGCGTTTGCAGCACCTGCTCCGGTTCACAAACGGCAAAATGTGATGCCCTTCAAAATAAAAGGGGAGGGGTTTTTTTGTTTGGATTTTCACCTTGGGCTTGACGTTGTAGTTGAGACTTTTAACGAGGCCTGAAATGACGCGCACGGCGGCCAGCGAGGGTCCGCCGACCTTGTCTTGGCGAAACAGTTCGGTGAAGGCGCGGCAGCACTGGTCAGACACCTGAGCGGAGAGATAAGATGGTCAGGCGGGACAAGACGAGATGTGACAGAACGAGGTCACCCACCGTTTTGAAAGGGTCGTTCAGGAGAGGCGCCAAGGCCACCAGGATGTTATTGTGGAAGTTGAAATGCGTGGTGGCGACGAGCAGTTCGCAAAGGCAGCGCACGGCCACTACGGCCAGGCCTGAGAAACTGTCCAGAGAAACCGCTTGGCTGGGCTTGTTCTTCTTCTGCTTCCAATCTGCGCGCAAATACAAATAAACAACAGTGTTTTTTTTTTTTTTCGTTTATGGCCGCCACAAAAATGGACAAAATCCGACTTAAACGGACAGTTAGGACACCGGAAAAAAAAAAATTGTTGGCACACAAGACAAGGAAAATCCGACTGGACCCTCTGGACCCTGCTCACTACCTTTTCCAGCGACTCCCCCATCCATGCGCACCAAATCCAGCAGATATTTAAACAACTTCTTCCCCCTGTCGCCATTAACTAGCTATACAGTCATCAAAATAGAACTGTATAGTAATATTAATAATAATACATTTCATTTTTAAGCGCCTTTCAAAACTCTCAAGGTGACTTTACACTCACAGGATACGTTTTTCTGTGGGTGAGCAGCGGCAGCCACGCGCGCCAGAGTTCACTCAACCCGGAAGTAACTCAAATAGATAGAAAGCTAGCTAGCCAGTAGATAGTCAATAGATAGCAAATAGTTAGCCAGCTAGACAGTTAGCTAACTAGCTAGATAGCCATATAGCTAATAAATAGCCAGCTACATTGCTAGGTAGCTAGACAGATAGCTAATAGATAGCAAATGGATAGGAAATAGATAACCAGCTAGGTAGCTAGCCAATAGATAGCAAATATATTGCCAGCACGTGACCAGCTCTGAATATATTTACTCTATTGGATATGGGTCGGGTCGTGACCTCACCTTTGACGCACTGTTCCAAATCCTCCAGGTAGAACTTGTACTGACTCACCAGGAGTTCCTCAAACTCCCTCAGCTGCTGAGTCTCCTTCTTAACCTGCGATGATGACATCATCATCAGCCCGCATCCTCATCGGGATCATCGCAAACGCCGATGCGCTACCTTAGCGGCTTTCTCGGTGGAGGTCAAAGGTCGAATCTTGTAAGACGGAATGATGTCTTTGAAAATTTCCATCAAGGAGACCATCACCAACTTTCGGACCGTCACCGCCATGCAAGGGTCCACCTCCATTAGCATCCCGCGTAGCTGCTTCACGCACTTCATCTGCACACGCGAACAGACGTGACGCATATATGATGAAAATTTACACGCTTACAAAACACGCTAAGGGCAGCGGCGGTCTGACATTGGTGGTGGGGTTGGAGATGACGGTGGATGCCAAGCGAGCGATGGTCAACTTCCGGTCTTGGATCTTGCGTGTCCTCACTAGCTGTTGCTGCGCCGGCGTCAATCGCGCGTGGGTCACCAATTTCGGCTCTGCTGTAAACAAAACCGGGCCATGTGATTGACACCTCGGTCGCTATGGTGATGATTGTGTTTCAAAGATTGCTGCCAATAGGTCACCTGTGCTGATTTCAGTCTCCTGTGTGGGTTCCTCTTCCTCTTCATCTTCGTCGGGCTCCTTGGTCACCGCTGCACATGCGCAAGTGAGAAAATCAGTCGGAGATGGTTCGAATTCGTTTAGCGTTCGGATATCGGCGGTCGGACGTCACCTCTGTGGATGCTCTGCGGGATGAGTCGTGTCTTGTCTTTGATGGGCAGCAAGTGTATGACTTCCTCCTCCGGCGCGGCGGCCATCTTTCTGGGAATCTTCTCATAGCCTTGGACCACTTCAGACTTGCGCTTCTTGGCGCCGTGCACCGGACCGCTAAGACGTATTTGTGTCAGACATTTTGGAAATATATATATATGTGTGTTAATGTGTTACCTTGACGACAGATCCCTCCTGAGGAACGACGACATCTGCTGTAGGTCGCTGTCATCCATCATGTCAGTTGGCAAAGTCTCCAGAAAGTCTTCCTCCTCTTCTTCATCTGACATCATACAGTCGGTAAACACACACGTGTTATGAAGGTCACGGTTCAAAATGGCATGCGCGGAGTCTCACCGGGCTTTTTAATGGTGGCGTCAAGCGGGGGCGGCGTGCCCTGTTCGGCGCTCTTGAGCGCTTGTCGGATCTTCCTGTGCTCCTTGCGCTGCTTCTTGGTGGAGTTTTCTTGCTTCAACTGCCGGTTCTTCATCTTGTTGTCCAGCTTCAGGTTGCTGGTCTTCACCAACCGCCGGAACGACGGGCGGCGCTTCTTTGTGCGAGCCTGACACCAAAGATACATCGCGGCCATTTTGTTGATAGTTGTGGCTGGTTGTAAGTATGCTACATCATTTCTTTTCACAGTAGCCCGATGACACAGTGAGGTTTTCATTTTTTGTGGTGCTTTTGACTTCAAGATGGCGCCGCGAATACTACTTCTTTCTTTCCTTTCATAACTTTGCTGTTGTAAAATGTAAATTTCTCCAGTGCCAGACTAATACATTTTAAGCAAATCCAGTGGCAAATTTATGCCAAACATCTGCAAGTGATCTGCTGCGGTGATCCTTTGCTGACAGTCAAACAACTGAGAATGCTGCAAAAAGCAGTATTTTCTTTGTTTTGTTTTTTGACAGCACCATGATCCCATAGTTCCCAACTTAAAATATGCTCCAAATAGCCTTTATTAATAGCCAGTTCTTTATTTACGGCGTAACCACGACGAAAAATGAAATCCAATCGTTTAAAGTGGCTGAGAAAGTTGGACGCGATCAAACAAATTGATCAAAGCTCCATAAATAAATGCACGTCACTATCGATTATTTTTGCAAGTGACACTCACCGGAGCCATAATAATAAAGGTGAAAAGCCTTCAGGTAGATGGAAGACAAACACGAGAATTTTACACGCGTGGAAACAGACACCTTGACCCGGAAATGGAAACGCCAAACCAGAGATGGAAATGTCAGCGCTAATAAAACAGCGACGCTTAGCGGTTGGAGGGCGCACTGCACCATGTCGACTGAAATGCTAATGTTTACAACTCAGGTTTGAAACGAAGAAACGCAATAGTGTACACAAGACAGAAAGTAATAATTAATTTCACAAATAAATAAATAGGGCACGCGCACACACACACAGACACAGGCTAGTTACTAGCTTAGTTTTGTTTTCATATAACCAAACCACAAATGTGCCGAAGACGCCACAGGAATGCAGCCTTTCTTGTAAAGAAATACTTAAACAGAGCTTTTTTTGGGCAAATGGAAAACTTTATTCAAATAAAGTCGAGGATGTGACACATCCAGGCAGCGTTCGTTGTGCACTAGCTATAGCCGCACTTGTGCGTCTTGAGGTTTCGCCCGTTAGCGTAGCCTTTCCCACACTTGTCGCAGATGAAGCGTTTGCCGCCGTCGTGCACGTGAGTCTTGTGCGTGCGCAGATGGCTTCCCTGAGTAAAAGTCTTGGAGCAGATGTCGCAGGTGTACGGCCGCTCGCCCGTGTGCACGCGCATGTGTAGCTTTAGGCTGTTAGCGTTATTGAAGGTTTTAAGGCAGGACGTGCAGACGAACGGTCGTTCGTCCGAGTGCGTGCGGCCGTGCGTGATGAGGCTGCTCTGCTGGCTGAAGGTTTTACCGCATTGGTGGCACGCGTACGGCCGCTCGCCCGTGTGCACGCGGCGGTGGATCTTCAGATTGACCGCCTGCCGGAAAGTCTTTCCGCAGACGTCGCAGGTGAAGGGCCGTGCGCCGCTGTGCACGCGCAGGTGGTTCTTTAAGTTAGCGGCGTGCCGGAAGCTTTTAGGGCATTGCTGGCACTTGAGGGGTTTCTGGCCCGTGTGGATCAACTCGTGGGTCCTGAGCGCCACGGCGCGCGTGAAACCTTTCCCGCACACTCCGCAGCAAAACGTCTTGATGCCCATGTGGCCGCGGGTGTGCCGTCGCAGGTTTTGTCTCAGGGTGAATCGGCGGCCACACAGCTCGCAGGCGAACGGTTTCTCCTTGGCAGTTTCCTGTCCCAGGTGGCGGCGTCGGGCCAATTGACTCGGAGACAATGACGCCTTCCTCCGATTTACTCGGACCGCAGGCTTCTGCGTGGCTCCGTCGTTCGAGCTAGCAGGAAGAGCTGCGTCCAGGCCGGCACCTAGCATGCAACAAGAATACAAATAGAATTGTGCTGCTGCTACACAAATGGCTAAAGAAGACATTTACGAGTCTTCTTTGACCCTAAATACGGCTGAGGGACATTTTGTGTTCTTACGCTCAGCAATGGCATCCAGGTCCACATGTCCGTGTCTGTCTTTGATGCTCACGGCCAGGATCAATGGCGGTTCCTCCGGTGGTTGGTCTTGCTTCTACAAATCCAATAGCAAAGTCAGCCAAGCGGGAAGGTGAACAGACGAGCATTCAGACTTACATCAGCTGGATCGGGAGAGTGGCGATGCGGAGCTGGGACGCCGTACGAGTGTTCCGCCTCTGCGTGGGCGAATACGGGAAAAACAGTTTAGCTTAGTTAGTCGTCACACGTCAAGTAAAATGACGTCAGCACGTACCCACACGGGCATTGTTGAGGACGCTGACAATGGCGACCTGTGCCGTCTCGCCGCCATGGGGTCCTTCAGCGACCGGTCTCGGTTTGACGTCATCCACGATGTTGACGATCTTCCCCAAAGCCTCGTTTGCTAATGTCTCCAAGATGGCAGCAAAGCACACCTGGAACAAACCTGAATTTACTTATTTGGCTTTAGAGCACATTGAAAGGCAACGTAAGATGGCCGCCATTGGCTTCGTATATGCAATATTGTCTGTTCATTCTCATGTTCGGATCGCGTTCACCGGGAGACTCACCAGCCTCTCACGACTGTCTTTGCGTACGCTGTCCGCATGCAGAAGTTGGTCTCCGGGGCGGAGGTCGACAGGAGGGCCTCTTCCGCCTTGCTGTGGTTGCTGCTTGTGGAGCTCGGCCACAGCGGCGTGCACCAACGCCTGCATGACGGCGGCCAACTGCGCGTGCAAGTCCGCACGCATGTCAACAGCTAACACAACCCGATAACTCTTGTACTTACTTTACTTGTCCACTCATTTCAAAAATTTCCCAAGATGCCACACTAACCTTCCGGATAATCGCTAACGTACACATCGAGGATTCACTTCCGAGGAAGGATTTGATTCCGTTTCCAGGTCATATTTCCGGAAGTGTCAAATTCTTCGTCCCCCTCAAAGTGTAGTGTCTAAATTAAAACACTTGAAAAAATCACATTCACAGTTTACTTAATTTTAATGTTTTTCTTTCGGTCTACATCGCTGCTTAGTATACAAGTGTGATAATCGATTTATTAATTTATTTTTTTCTTCTTCTTCTTCTTACTCGTCTTCAATATTACACCAGCATAGTCTGCCCTCTGGCGGACACATTTGGAATCACCTCGCACTATAACGTCATTTCAACTAGGCATTTCGATGGTTCACATACTTCCAGAAGTTTCCAATTTTTTTCCCCCTTCTTAATGTCGTGCGTAAATAAAATGAAAACCGACCATTGGGAAAATCATATTCACACTTTTTAATGTTTAATGTTTCTCTTTCGTTGCACACTGCTACTTAGTGTACTAGAATTATAATCGATTGACAGTATTAATTTAAAATTTCTTCTTCTTTATCGGATATTACACCCGATTACTCTGCCCACTGGCGGACATTTTTGGAATCGACAACTTCCCTTTCCCACAAGGCATTTCGATGTTTAGTTCTGCATGTGGCTCCTCCATCGTCCATCACAATCATGTCGGTCTTCATGGACTTAAACCTGACTTTTTCGGCAGATAAAAGCAACATGCAACAACTCATTGACAAGGCAGCATATCGTGAGTCTTCACACACTAAAATGAATTAAAGCGATTGGATAAAGTCGACTTTTAGTTCATCTGAACAAGACAGAGCTAGGCTAACGAAGCTAACGATGCATACACAAACAGAACGCAGTTTTCAGTGAATCAGTACTTTCTACTCTACCATGTCGAATCACCTATGTTGTTTTTGTGCAGTTGGTTTCTCCACAGTAGCTGTCAACTATACGTTTGAACCCTCTACCAAAAAGAAAGAGGTGAGACACTGATTTAATGAGACACTCATGGAATTTAAAGGCATTGACACAAGTACACAGATGATTGCATTTTCTTGTCTACAGGCGGTTCCTTCACCCAAGCCGATCGAAGACCTCATTGATCAGCTGCCCATCGTGCAGGTAATCAACTGTTTTGCCTGTGTGTTTCCGCCGTAATTAAATTTCACTTGTTACCTTGTATGTATTGTGTATGCTGGCGCCAGGGTCGCTCTCGACCAATCCGAGTGCTTAACAGACTGACGCTGGTGCTGTCAGACCTGAGTCACTTTGTAAGTACTCCTTTTGTCGAGTCTGCACCGCCACTCGAAAACAATTTTACACCTGCGTGTTTGTGCAGAAGCCGAATCTTACGGAGTATGCTCACTTTGACCTCCTAGCGGTGCGACCAACGACAGAAAAACTTTTTCATGTGAGCGGCGTAGTCACACAAATGTAATCCAAAAATATATGTACACACTCATTGTTGTTTGCTTGTTGTTGAAGATGGCTTGCACACAGCTGGAGGTTGACGTCATCACTGTGGTGGTGACGGAAAAACTTCCATTCTTCTTCAAAAGAGCTCCAGTCAACATGGTGACGTATTCGACTAGATGTATCGTAAATATGCGGACAATGACGTGGACTCATTGTGTGTGAATGCGCGTAGGCTCTGGAGAGGGGTTTGGCGTTTGAAGTGTCGTACACCGACGCCATCAGAGATTCCACCATGAGGCGCTACACCATCGCTAACGCTGTTAGCCTGGTGCAGGCGTGCAAAGGGAAGGTGAGGATGATAATAAGAATACAGTTCATTTATAAGCGCCTTTCAAAACCCTCACGGTCACTTTAAAGCCGCTCTTGTGTTTTTTTTTAGAACGTCCTCGTGTCGAGTGCAGCGACAAAGGTGAATACTACTTTGGGAATATGTGCACGTGTGCGTTTGTTTTTGTGACGTGCATTTGTGTGTCCAGCCTCAGGAGCTCCGAGGACCCTATGACATCATCAACCTGTATCCTTGACCCCAATCAATCCTTCTGGCGCCTCAAAAGTGCACGTTTACTTGACGCACAGTCAGATGCTCGTTGATGGGTCTGTCGGACGAGGAAGCCAAGCGATCAGTTTCATCCTTCTGTCGCTCGATTTTACTGCATGCAGGTAGTTGGGCAAAGTGGGCGGAGCCTACATCAGGATAAATAGTTGATTTATTGTTTTTGTTCTTCGCAGAAACCAGAAAGACAGCATGCAGCGTCATTTTCACTAAAAAGAGCTGCGGCCAGACACCCCAAGAGAAGATGATTCCCATTTCTTGTACGTGATGTTGGGCTTGTTTAACAAAATGGGGTCTATTCATAGATTTTTGCTTTCCTTCGCGCAGGCAAGGTGGGTGAAGACTCGGGTGAGGGGAGCGCCCCCGCTGCCAAGCGACCTAAAAGAGGGTTGACGGACTGAGCGAGACACTACAAACCTTTTGTTGTTATTTCCTATTTTTTAAAATTGCAACAGACCTGGGATGAGTTTTTCACAATAAAAGGACGACCTGATTTCCACTGGAAGTTTTCTTATTTTGACAAAATGTACAGAAAGCACAACAGGGAGTGATGTTCAAAAAAGATATAAATGTTTTAGAAAACAATTCCAAGTCATAAAAAAGCTTCCCAGAGACGACCAAACTAACGGGTCAAGGGAAGCTGGAAGACTGAAAACGGTTCATCCATTTCCTGTTTCCTACTTGTCAACTACTCCACCAATCATCAGTGTGGGTTTGCGGAAGCCCCGCCTACTGCAGACATCATATGGTTGATGTGACCCTGAAAGACATAATGACACTTTAATTCATACCAGTCGAAATAAGTGTGTGTTACAAGTGTGGTTCAGGTACAGTACCGGCTCGCCTGCAAGGCATCTGAGGCAAGTGAGTGGAGGATTGAAAACACACGCCTGCAATGACACAATTATTTTGGAATCTGACCATTAAGTGTTAAGAGATTGCCGTCATGGCAACCGAAACTGACCTGTCCCTCACTCTGCACTTGGCTCCGCCTCTTCACTTCCTCCTTAGGAGTTCGAAGTAGTATTTCCATTGGACAATCACTATCCGGAAGTCCCGCATCCAAACGAAGACGCTTCTCCTGCACCAACATTTAAACACAGACAAATACGTCGAGCACATTAAAACGTGAAACATAAATAAATAAAAACATATATTACTGACCGGACTGCAACTCCAAAGATTCACTTCCGACTCCCAACATCTCTTGACGAGCTGCTCGCAATGCATGCTAACGACGGCCGGCTAACATCTGGTTAGCCTGAAGCTAAACTTTAAATAATAATGGTGTATAAACTACTTTCATATTTGGATCGATCTCGTGTGTCCTCCGAATGTGTCCTACTGAAGATCCTGCATGGCCGCAGTCGACTTCAAATTAATACGTCACAATAACATCACTTCCGGCACAGCGAGCTTTTAAAAATAAAATCTTTCACTCGTCCTTATTCTACAAAATAAGAGCTAGGGTATCACCTGCAGTGGCATTTTTTGGTCGAGAGGGGGAAGCAGTCTTATAGAAATAATGGAACCTTTCCTAAATGAAGTCTCGGAAGAGAAGAAAAAAAAACAGCGACACATTAACGAACTCAAATGACAAAAGAATAACGAAAAAAAGCCTATATTCTTCGTGCTATTTCCCCACAAAATATTAACACAAAGTGACTTCCTCCCACTTCAAGTGAGCGACCATCTCTGCAAATACTCAAAGAAATATACAATAAGTTCTAACAGTTCAAGGTCATGCTTGTCAACATTGAAAGACAAGACAAGTAGGTCCTGGAAGGACCACAAAGGAAAAATAACAGCAAGCAAGAGAGTGCCAACAGCTGGAAAACACACATACACGCACACACACACACACACACACACACACACACACACACACACACACACACACACACACACACACACACACACACACACACACACACACACACACACACACACACACACACACACACACACACACACACACACACACACACACACACACACACACACACACACACACACACACACACACACACACACACATGCCAGATGAGAGTGGTGAAGCCGATTAGAATCCTCTGTGGGAATTCTGTTGCTTGAAGATGATCTCTTGGTGTCTGTGTTACAAGCCAACTGGATGTCATTTTGTAATGCGCAGGCAACATGCACACACATTTATACATACTCTTGGGCCCCAACTTCTTTTTTTTTACGTGATCCCCTTGAACAAACCGATCCAACCAAACATGTGACGATCCAACAAAATAGCGGTCTCCACTAGCCAAGCAGCTGGGGAAAAATGTGACAAAAGCATAATGATCCAAAAACAAGCTTTCAGATGTCGTCCGCCATTTTGGATGTTTGGCCTAGTTTGCGTTCCATTGACTCTCATCCATTTTCCTCAGTTTTCTTCCCTTGACGTTGAATGAAACTTCCTGTCACTCGTTTGTCCTAAAGGTCAACAGTGGCGCACTTACTAAAAGCGAACGACTCTGAGTGCGCGTGTGCCTGTGAGATGTCATTAGCAGGTCCCTAAAAACATTAACGAGACCCATAAAAGGAAAAAATGAGACTTTTAATGTCGTGCTTCAACAGCTGCTGTGTGTGTGCGCGCGCGGGTGTGCGCGCGGGTGGGTGTGGGTAAAAGATGGTCAGTTTGTCTCTTTAATGACCCTCCCGTCTTTAATGAGCTAACGAGCTAATAAGAGAACTCGTCAAGCAGACAGACGGACTTGACTCAGCCACTAAAACTGAAGAAAATGGGCTCACCTGCTGTAACCATGGCAGCCAGGCAGCGGGGCGGGGCAAGGTGCATCCCCGGGCATACGTCTGTCAATCAAATTTCATACGGACTCGTAAAGTTGATGGAGATTGATGGGTGCTTGATGACAGCCCTTATGTTGGATTTTTCATTTAAAGTTTTTGTTCAGCAACATCGTCCACTTGGATCCTTTGAATGGATGCAGATTCCCACAATGCATTTGGGCTTTGGCATGCTTGAAAAGAAATGCAATGAAAGCATTGCGGAAGTGACATCTTTCCTTTTATAAAATGCAGCCGGAAATGTTCAACACAAGCATGCGCGTGTACACACACATTCCTGTTTTAACGCTTTTTTGTGATGTCCTCACAAAAACAGCCATACAAACTCACATATACACACAAATACACGCGCATGCACACACAAATGTGATGTGTATATGGGTCAATTCACATCACATGGTCAGAATGGCGACTAGTCAACACACACACACACACACACATACACGCACACAAACATTCACCGTAGTGACCTGCCATTAGCAAGCTTTTCTGGTTCACCGCCACCTGGTAATGACGCTCAGCCCTGTGTAAGTGTGTGTGTGTGTGTGTGTGTAGTAATGTGTTGGTTGAGTAGGTGAGTGATGGATGTGTGTGTGTGTGTGTGTGTGTGGGTTGAGGGGTGTCAGGGGGGGTCCGTTCTATGACAGACACAATGACACAAGTGAAGGAACCAAAATGGAAAAACGGACAGAACTGGAAAGTGTGTCTGTTGACCCTTTAAAAGTTCACAAGTGCACTGACACCAAATCAAATGGCTGACACACACACATACACACACGTACAGTATATACACGCATACACACACACACACAGGCCCCGCCCCTCCTGGAAAGTGAGCCTACAGCTCCCGCTGACAAGAACACACACACTCAGCACACTTTTAATTAGTGCTGCAGTTTTAGTTGAATGATCACACACACACACACATGTGCTCACACACACGCACGCACACACACACACACACACTGAGGTTAAGTCAATTTGCGCTTGTGCTTAGTGAATAAAAAAAAATGGAGTTACTAGATGGTGAAGCGAAATGTTCCACAATGTCCAAAATGACAGGACACTAGCAACAAAACTTAAGCATGTTTTGCTGAAAATACTGATGGAGATTCGGGGCACTATGTACTTGGCTATCTGTTAGCTATCTATCCAGCTAGCTAGCTATCAATTAGCTGGCTAGCTGGTTAGCTGGCTGTTTATTGGCTAGATGGCTGGCTATCTATTAGCTATCTAATAGCTAGCTTTTTATTTATTCGAGTTATTCCGGGTTGAGTGAACGATGACGCGTGTGGCTGCCGCTGCTCACCCACAGAAAAACTGATCCAGTGACTGTAAAGTGACCTTGAGAGTTTAGAAATGTATGAAATGTATTTTTATTATTATTATTATAAAGCGGTCTGAAAAATGGATGGCTGAATGCTAGCATTAGCTAACCTTACGCGACATATGAACGTCAAAAAGGAAGATGAACACAACACCCTAGTGACTCCCGATGAGGTTCTCCTACGCGACGAAATGTATTATTATTATTATGATTATTATTAAAAGGCGCTATGACGTCACTTCCTGGTTTCAAAAACCACATGAAGCTTGTCTAAATCCACTGCGGATGACGAGGTCCGCAAGGAGCCTTCTGAAGGCCTCGTAGGACTTCGCCTTTGGAATTCTCCAACTTTTCCGCCATCTTTGTGTCTTTCGACGTCGGCACATTATGTGCGAGTGCGCGGTCTCTATTACCTCGGCTGGCGGGTCCATTAGTAACACCTGAATCCTTCTATTAGATTGAGGAAGTGGGCCTCATAAATTGGGCGAGCGGGCGGCCAGCGCCAAGCGGCGGCGCACCGGCTCACTGTTTTTGATAATGAAAGCAAGTGGCTTTAAATTCACATTACCTTTGTAATGTACTTCATGCTTGATCATATCAGCCAGGAGGATTTTATTAAGGTGCGCCCGCCGCCGCCGCCGCCGTCGCGTCCATCTCCGTCTGTCGCCGCCCAAAACGCATTTTCTTCCAACGAGCGTTTTGTCCTCCGGGGGCTTTGTCGCTCAAGGTCGAGGCGGCGAGGCCCTCATTTTGTCTTATTCTGTCACTTCTGGCGTCTGTCTTCCGTCAGATGCTGCAAATCACAAGCGCTAGTTGTTAGCATCGTGCTAAAAAAGTTAGAAATACGAGGTTGAATTGTTTCGGAGTACGTGGTCATCATGTTTTTTAGCGTCGTATGTTATGTCATGTTGCGTAGCAGGTTAGCGTGGTGCTAAAAAAGTGAACGTTAAATTAAAAGGTACAAATTGGTTGGGGGGTCTTAATAGGGGGCGGAGTCACGTTATGGCTTTCAACAAAATGTCAGCAATGAGACTTCCCTCCGGGGCACCTTTAAAAAAAAAGAACGTTTTTGTGCTGACGCTAACAATTTGACTTGATTCAAATCTGCGTGCGCGCTTGAATGTGCGCTAGCGCGTGTGGGTTTGTATGGCTATTTTTGTGGGGACTTCACAAAAAAAAACATTCAAACAGGAACATGCGCGTGTGTGTGTGTGTGTGTGTATGTTTGACATCACTCACATCACGACTCGGCCCGTGTGTGTGTCTGTAAGAGTTGCGTGTGATTGCAAATGTTGACCGTGGTCTCAATTATGCTCCAGCTTGTTGAAACAATCAATAATTCCCTTGTCGTCACGCCAACGCACACAAAAAAAAAAACAAATCACAGCCATTATCCCATTAAAAAGAGGAATGCTAACACAGCAAAAATTAGAGTTATTCCGGGTTGAGTGAACGCTGGCGCGTGTGACTGCCGCTGCTCACCCACAGAAAAACTTATCCTGTGACTGTAAAGTGACCTTGAGAGTTTAGAAAGGCGCTTATAAATTAAATGTATTATTATTATTTCATCACTTTTCTGCTGTGAAATGTAAATTTCTCCACTGCCAGACTACTAAAGGCTAATTCAATCCATCCGTTTCCATAAGAGGTTATTTATGCAGCATTTCCACACAGGACGATGAAAGGTAAAGCAGGAAGTGACCCAGATGCACTTCCTGTGGAGGAGGAGGAGGAGGATGGTCATCATCCTCATCATCATCCTCAGCAGGTCATTCGTCATGAAGGAAATCGGAGCTCAAAATCTACCCGAGCAGTAATATCTCTGTCACTCAAGCCACCCCCCCCCCCCTCCGTCTACCCACACATATGAGCATTACCTGAAGGGGAGGGGCGAGGCTGAGTGACAACCAATCAGAGAGCTTGCTGATAAAAGTACTTGTAATGTAACAAAAGATGATAAGAAATAATCGACTTTCTTATTTGGGGCCCGAGTGGAATGTGATAGCGAACATCCATCACAGACAACTTTTCCAAGAAAAATAATAACACTTTTTTTTCTCTTTTATTATTATCTGGATCAACCATTGTAATCGCACTTTTTCCCTCCTCTTGCGAAACTCTGGTTAACAATCAAAACAAGCAACACAAACCGTGACAATACGTCACGTTTGATTGACTTATTTATGGATTTATTGATATTATTTGTTGTTCAGCAGACGAAATTAAAAACAAAGATATTAGCTCTCATGTGCGTCATCTGCTTAGCAAGCAAACAAGCACTATTCAGGTATTTGAACACCGACAATACACTGTCTGTAAGATAAGAATCAGTTCTAAATTAAACACTATTCATGCACACCAAACACACTCGACATGCTGCGTAATGCAATCAATTCATAATTCATTGATCAACGCCACAAGTGATATTAAAATTAGCACTTTTGATTGAAAGATGAGCACGTGTGCGTGTGTGTTTTAGTAATCACACTTACCTTCGACGTGCATTGATCTCGTCGAGCCTCGTTAGCTTACTAAACCATGAGTTCACAGCGTCGGGCTATGTTTGCGTGGAATTAAGTTTGTTTTGTTTCTTTGTTTGCTTTCTTGCACGTCAGTCAACAAACACGGCCGCCCTTGGGGTGTTGGGGCGGAAGGGAGCAAAAAAGTCTCCAATTGGTCAGATTGATCACTGGAGGAATTTCCAAGTGAATTGCAATGCAGAATGGCAAGCAAGGAGGGTGGCGCATGATCAGAACAACAAGCAGACATCAATTTCCGCTTCCGGTGACCTTAACCACTTTGTTCAAGTGCATTTGCCTCATTCACTGCCACATGTGCAAAAATGTGTCCATTAAGTGCCAGGGTTTTTGTCATTGTCACTTCCAGGACCCAGAGAATATTGAGTTTTAGGACTACATCAATATTCAATGCAGCGTTATAAACCTTAAACTTTCTACTTTCATCAGAAAAAAAGTTAATTCCTAAATGATATGGGCCTGGAGCAATATGAGCTTGAAATGAGGGTGACTGTCCAAAATAAAATACAATGCAATACTTACCTCGTGACTTATATAAAACAACAGCTGAAGCTGGAACAAAGCGCTAACATGGAAAAAAAGGGAAATTGTGCCCCCTTGTGGAAAAGAAAAAAAACATTGCCAGAGGCCGAGACCAGCACTGTTTCGGCACCCAAGCACACACACAAAAAAAAAAACACAACCCAAACAAATCTACGCCATATTTTCAATTCTTGAATACATTCGTGAATGGCAGTGAATGAGTTAAATATTTCTTTTTGTTTTATTCTGCATGAAGCATAAATAACATTAATTCCACAATTGTTGATATTTTCCCCCTTTTTTGTTTTGTTCTGAATAGAAAACGACACGGACGCACGCACACACTTGACAGCCACTGAAAATGACTTGTTGACGAAGTACATTAAGAAAACTTTACAGTGACAGTTGACACAGCAGGTGTGGGGAGGGGGGGGGCTTCATCATAAAAGGTTGAAAACGCCTCGGATTCGTACGTCGTCATGACATCACACGTTCCGCTGACACTGGAGGCAGAGCGGTTCCGTCGTGCAGCCGGCTCGCCTCCTCACTCACCGTTCTTCTTCTTCTACATGGGCGACGCCACCAGGCCCGACATGGCTGAATAAAGGTAAGCACAAAACAGCCCACCGCTTCACAAACATGGACCAAAAAAAAGCAGCGGTGGGTTCATGTCCGCGTGTACTTTTTAACGGTGTGGGGGTCACCTTGCAGTCCAGCGTTGACTCCGCAATTGTTGGTCAACGGTGGCGGCGAGGAGGCGGGCCTGACCACGGGAGCGAAAGCGCTCTTGGCTTTGACGCTGGCGGAGAAGGCGAATATGCCATGGGCGGAGCTACAGTTTGTCACCGGCATGGTGGGACTGGTCGCCACAACTGAGAAGGTAAAGAGAAAATTACAAACGGGGACATCACAACCTCAATAGACTTTAGGGGGAGGATTTACTGTGTGGGCTATCGATTAGCTAGCTATCTGTTAGTTATCTATTAACTAACTATTAGCGGTCTAGCTATCTAGCTAGCTATCTACTGTGTGAGCTATGTATTATCTAGCTAGCTTCCTATCTATTTGAATTACTTCCGGGTTGGTTGAGCTGGCGCGTGTGGCTTGAGTTTTGAAAGGCGCTTAGAAATGAAATGTATTATTATTATTATTTACCGCCGTAAGGCGAGTTGCCGGAGGATCCGTTAAGGAAGTTGGGCGAGGAGGCCGCCCCGAGATTGGGCACGCTGGCGTTAGCGTAGGCATTGCCGTAGTTGGTCTGCTGGGGGGTGGAGCTGGGGGCGTACCCCCGAGGCGACTGCTGGCTGCTGCCATTGCGAGCGTATCCGCCTGCCACACCAACAACAGCTCAGTGTCCACGGAAGGTCTTGGAAGGGGGGAAACCTGGCAGGGACTGACCTTGAGCGGCGTCATTGAAAGAGTTGACTCCCATCATGCCGTGCGAAGCGGCGTTGGACAGCGACGGGATCGGCCCGTGGTTCCGCGGCACGCTGTAGAGGGCCTCGGCGATGTCTGTCGCTCGTTTCAGGATCATCTCCTGCGCAATAATGCACCCTTGAAAATACATCCGTGTGTATGTGAGAGAGCGCATGAGAGAGTCACCTGGCTGCTATGAGGCATCCCATACAAGGCTTCTACCATGTCAGCGGCTCGCTTTAATAACACTTCCTGTGGAGCAGGAAGAGACATTAACAGCATCCATTTTTTGGGGATACAGTAATCCCTTGCTGCTTCCCGGTTCGATTATTATTATTATTATATTATATAAATATGTTTTTGTACATTTACCAATCCATGTAGGGTTCGCTACATGGCAGTTTTTCATCTATCGCAGGTGGTCCTGGTTTGCATTAACCGCGATAAACAAGGGATTACTGTAAACGCTATTTCTACATCTCTTGGAGAGGAAAAAAAAAAACAATTTGTATGTGTGTTTTTTTGTGTGTGTGCAGGGCAATCTCCTTTCTTGCCACATGACTGCACTCACCGATTTCCTGATTTGACTGTTTCAACAGTTCTTGTTTGCCTTTGGACTTAAAACACACGCACACACACAATTGAATCATCTGGGCTGTTTGGAGAACTAAATGGCATTTTGTGAACTTGAGCGCGTCACTTGTGTTTGTTGATTTGACATCGCGCATCGAGCGAAGCCCGGCGAGTGAAGCCAAGCGTTCCTGCGCAGGCGACGCCTTGCTAAATCTATTGTTGTTTCGGTAAGAGCTGGCATTTAACGCCATGTTTGTATAAAATAAACGGTAAAACAAGTGGCCCAGGCGCGCACGCACAAACAGTCAATCACGTCAAACAGAAAATAAAGTGACAATTGTTCTTCAATCATCGTCCGTTCCGCTCGGTGCTTAGAGCGGCGATAGGCATCAGCGCCGCGGACTTGGCGCCTACGTGTGTGCGTTACCTTGGGCAGCCTCTCCGGGTCTCCAGGGTGACGGGGGGTAACCTTCTGTAACCTCTGGAAGCCGTAATCGATGGTGGGCTCGTTCAAGGCTGTTGAAGAGAAAGTTTAGCAAATTACGGCTTGCGGCGTTGACGCCGCCGTGTGCGTTACCCGTGTAGATGAACCGTCCGGGAGCCCCTTTGCAGAAGTGCTTGGACTTATACGACAAGGTGACCTCTACCACTCCGGGGATGTGTCGGGGGGGAGTTTGCACACGGATGGCGTGCGGCGTGATGAGCTGGACCGGGGAACGCTCGTTAGTGTGGAAAAAAAAAACATACGCGAAACTTGGCTCACCTCGCTCCACACCAGCATGCTCCCGAAGACCACTTGAAGGCCGTCAAAGAAGTTTTCTCCGATGAGGATGACGGTAGCGCCGCCCGTCGTCCAACCCTCGCTGGGACTGACGGCCTTGATGCACGGGCACGCCGCTGGATGGACAAGATGGACAAAATCTAACAGTGAGGATGGTGGAAAACAAATCATTGGCCCACTATACGAACCAAGCAAATTAGTGTCCTCCATACTTATTTGTCACGTCTAGCGCAGCGTGTTCAACATACTTGGCCAATAAAGATGATTCAAATTCAAACGAGAAAAGTGCGTGAATGAAGTATTCAAAGTGACAAGATTGGGCGGGAGGGATTAAAATGGGGGGCGGTGTCGCCATGGTTACCATCTTTAATTAGGATGGCTATTAAAGAGGTTGAACAGCCACGCACGCAGACTCCTCTCCAGGGACGGGGAGGCTTCGGCTCTTTTTCTTCAATGAGAAAATGAAGGCGGTTTTATTTTGTTGGGCTCTTGAAGCTCACGTGGGCACATTCCGTGTCAACACACCCGCCGCACACTTCCTGTTTGGACGGGGTTATTCAATTGGGCGACTCGGAGTGGGTGGGGCGGCCCGGTAAAGAGACCCGATCCGGCTTCCCTGTGTGGAGTTTGCATGTTCTCCCCGGGCCCGGGGTGGATATTCTCCGGGTACTCCGGTTTCCTCCCACATTCCAAAAACGTGCATGGCAGGCTGATTGAACACTTCAAATTGTCCCTAGGTGTATGTGATTGGCTGGCAACTGGTTCAGGGTGTCCCCCGTCTGGTGCCCGAAGATGGCTGGGATAGGCTCCAGCATCCCTAATGAGGATTAACCACCGGATGCTAGCATTAACATAGCTAACCTTACGCGACATACCAACGTCGCCATCGTAAAAAGGAAGATGACATCCTTGTGACTCCTGATGAGCTTCTCCTACATGATGATCGATGTACCTTCAGATGGGTCCAGTCTTCGAGCTCGGCGGCCATGTTTGGAGTTGTTGTGCACAAACATATTGTCCGAGACGGCGAGGACATGCCCGTCCACGGTGAGCGTCGTGGACACCACCACCTGTAAAAAAAGCTCGTGTCACCTCTTATTTGGCCAAAAAAGTAGGAATGCAATGCATTGTGGGTGAAGCGACTCCTCTCCATCACCTGAAACCTCCGCATGTCTCTCGGGTTTCCGGCATTTTTCAGACAATTCTGGTTGCACTTGAGGAAGAACTTGAGGAAGAACCTTCAAACAGACACACATCGGGTGACCTTAGAAAAATTGACGGCACGGGTTGGACATGGAGACGAAATCGCAGGTGAAGATTGCAGGGGATGAAAAAAAAATGAAAAAGGAGCAGATATGTATACCCCCCTCCTCCACACAAGAAGGAAGGATGAGATAATAGTGGGGGGGGGGCAGGGGAGCTGCTAACATTCCTCTTGGGAGAGGAGTGGGATTAAATAAGATGGAATAGGAAGAACATTCTGCTTTGCTTTTGCATCCCACTTGGATGATGTACCCAAAAAAAAAAAAAAAAAATCCACGCGACAAATCACGTGACCTGTGACCTTTGCGTGATATCACAACCATGACATCATATTCACATACTAGCTCAAAAGCAGCACCCGCTTGGCTACCTGTCGATGACGACCGGGTCCGAGGGGGTCTCGTTTCTGTTCCCGCAGCTCTTCCTATCGCAGCAACGACTGTCGGGAGAAAACGAGAGGCAATCCGTCAGCGTTTGCCGCACGGACGTCAACTGAAATCCAATCGCAGTCCACCTACCTGCACATGATCTCATGGGTCAGCAGAACACGGCACATCTCCGGATTCTTGTCCTGACCTTCGTAGACAATCGCCTGACAAACGCACACGGCACGTTTGACGTCATGTTTCCGATATGTAACATCCCGGCATTTGTGGTATTGCACTCTTGGACAATATGTTGTAGAATTGTGAACCGATCGGGAATCAATAGCTCACCTGTTTGGTCATGGAGTCAATGAGTCGTATGTAGAGGTCCTGCTCTGTTCGTATTCCTACGCACACACACATACATTCATACACACGGCGTTTATAGAGGAGCAGCATCCGGGCTGTGCCGACACACAAATGGAACGCACCGTTGCTGTAGAGCAGCTGCAGTTTATAATGAATTCCGTTGTTGGTTTTTTCTGCGGTGGGTTCCTGTATGATCAAAGTAAAAAAAAAAAGTGGATTGTTGGGAGTCAAAAAGTGATGTCAGGCGTCGGGGCATGGCGACAGAGTGCCTCACCTTCTCTTTCTCGACAAAGTCCATGTAGGCGGTGCGCTCGATTTCCACGGGCTGACCCTGGCGGTCATACAGCGCCAGGACAAAATGGAAGAAGTTGGACTTTCTCAGGTTGGACGGCGGTTGCTTCTCAAAGTGGGCTCGCGCTAAGCCCACCCCACTGACGCACACACAGAAAATAGATTTATGAAGCAAAACAAGTGTGAATATTTTAGAGACTTTTTCACAACTAAATGCTTTTATTTTGTAAATCGATATTGATGAAAAAACAGCGAGGTGAAAAAAAAATCATGCAATGATGTATTTCATTCCTTCATTGCAAAAAGAGTGCAAGTCCTCATCATGAATACATACAAAAATAAGATAATACGATAAACATAAATTAAGTTGTCCCTCCATGTAAAAGAAGACACTGATATTTTTGTTTGGAACAAAATAAAGTGTTGATAAAAAGCTGATTAAATACATATAATTTTTTTCTCCATCTAACCATAATATTGTCATTTATGTGATGATATTAAATGATTTCCTGTTTCAATGACAAAATCGATCTCATCTGCAAAAATCTAATAACAGTAAGTTATTCATGGAAATGATTATGGCAAATAATTGTATAATTAAAATTGAAACGTATTTTCATTATATTGATTAAAAAATGATAATCAAAAGTTAATTTGACACCGACAGGGTTCAAGATGAAGCAGCGTGTGAATTTTAAAAGTGATGAACAAAACAAATGAAGTTTGAATGTGGTTCAAGTTGCGGTTCCGAGTTGGATCTTTGGCCTCCCTTTTAGTCAAAGTGACAAAAAAGGCGATGGAATGAGATGCTGAAAGCAGGGAGGAAGGAATAAGGATGGCATGGGCCTCCGGGGGACTCGGGAGGTCCCACAATCCCTTGACGCCGCGGATCTTTTTACCTCTGAGCGGCGGCGTTGGCGTCCAGCACGCCGCTCGAATGCATCCACGAGCGAACTGCCAACGGCTCCTCTTTCAGACTCGCCGTGGAGCCGCGGGGGAGCCCATCTTGAATCCCGAACATCCCTCAAGATTCGCACCTGGACCTGGATTGAGGAAAAAGTAAATGGAGACGACCAAGCGGAAAGACAAAATGTCTCAAGCGCTGGTTTTCGATCTTTCCTTCTGGAAGTTGGAAAAAGTACCCCAGAGGACGAAGCCAAAAAAAAAATGTGGTGGCGCACTGGGATACTTTTATTTTTTGTTTTGCTTTTTCACATTTCAAATGCGAACGTGACAGAAAATGTAATCGGGGAATTCAGAAGAGAAACAAAATCCTCAAGAGAAAAAAAAAAAAAGAAAAAAAGAAAGAAAATCGCCGAATTGCACGAAAGCAAAGACCTGCCCCCTCCGCCCCTCTGTTCCCTAAAGGCGAGGACGGCGAGGATGAGGACGCCGCGATGATGAGAAGGCAAAGAACTCTCAGCCCCGCGGCCCCACAGGACCCGACGCCAAAACCCCAAAACCCCACGGCTGTGACGACACGGCAGCGGATGGGCGGGGCCTGCCCTTATTAGGACGGGCCAAGTGATGGAGAGAGAGCTGGTCGACCAACCGCAAAGCACCGCACACCTTCATTCCACTGGATTTTCCGCCCCCCTTCCTCTGGCCGTCAACTGGTCTCCCCAAGAACAAGAAGAGAAGCAGATGATGATACTTTTGGTGCACCGTAGAACAAATTGAAAAGTGTGAATATGCGTGCAGGTGCGTACATGTTTGTTGGCTTGAAGGAACTCAGCCCAAGACCGATGAAAATCGCAACTCGCGGCATCATCGCGGACAGTGGCGGCATTTCCTTCACCTGAATTCGGCGTCTTTGTCCGGGTTAAGGAAACCACAGACCTTCGGGCGACAAAAGAAAATGTCAGCAAAAGCCTACTAGAACATCAGTATAGAGTATAGCATTACAAGCCATTTCATGTAAAGTGTTCAATGCAAGTGATTAAAATCAAAGGTCGGCAAATAACTTACATACCTGTCAACTTATGTTTTCCCTGTTTTTGTACGTTTTTTTTAATGATTTCAAATAATATACAGAGTACAACAACTTTTATACAGGGATTTTTGTTTTGTAAATATGAACAATCTTACAAAGACCATTTTGGCTCAAATCCAGGTGGTCTCAACTGCTGGTAGCCAACGACAATACTGCCGCCGATCGCTACTATTGTCACGGCAAACAAAAATCCTCAATCATATATATTTTTATACTTATATACGGGAATCATTGCCATCATTTTTTAAGGGCAGCTATGAGCCAAGGTTGACAGGTATGAATAATATTTGTGTGGGTTCTAAACCACGTCAAGAATTCACCTTTGGCTGCATGCGCGGTCCAAAAGTGTCGTTGTCGTTGCGACTAACGAAACTTAATGCAACTATTATGCTAATGCTAATTGGCATTCAGAGAAAAACACAAAGAGGCCCACCGTTGTCTCTTTTCTTGTCTCAAAACTTGACTTGGCTGGAAACGTTCACCCAGGTCGATGTTTTCTGGACTCTGTCGCCATCTAACGGACAAAAAAAGGAAGTTGCATCACAAAAGGATGTTGAAATTCAGACAATTTGCAACAAAAAAAAGCAGGGACAGTTTTCAGATCGACAATTCTGGTTGCACTTGAAAAAAAAGCCAGATATGGCAATCAAAGAGTTCAGTGGAGTCAAGCCATACAAGCACACGCCACCCAACAGTCCACGTGAGAACGTAGCCATGACAACTGGCCATCACAACAGCGCACGTGCACATCTTGGCCATCACTTCAGTACAGGCGTCAGCTTCCCAAACAAGTCTCTTGGGATTAATGTATTGCACTGTTCTCATCGCAAGCAACTTTCCGTGACTTGCCCATTTGAGTTCTTTTGGTCTGGAGAAGAACATTCTGACTGCAATTCCCATGAGCCTCGTTCAGCCAACAAACCCCCGCCTTCACTCAATCGCCCCCAACCCACCTCCCCTCATACGCAGCTGTGTATTGAGGAGAGTGGGAGGAGGAAATGGAAGTGGGGAGGGGGGCGTTTGGGAAAGAATGTGTGGAATTCATTTCCTGTTCTGCAGCTCGGAGAGTTTGATAGACGACGAGCGAGGAGACATGAAGTGAAGGAATGCTTAAATATTCGCTACCTTCTCTGCGCAAAAAGAGCTCAGGGAGCAGCCGGACGCCCGCCAGCAAGTCATGGCCCAGCCTCTGCTCAAGAGAACTTTCTCCCGGCTGCGAGGGAAGAACCGATCCCGCAGGAAGCAGGAGTCTCAAGTCAACGGTGAGCATCGCAAGCAGGCTCTTCCACTTCCTCGTCCATAATTTTGGTCTGTTCTGCTATTATCTCCGAAGACTGTCAGATGGCGAAATACAGCAGCCATTTTTAACTTGGTATAAGTAAGCACTTGTTGCGGGGAACCACTGTGCGTCTTTGCATCCGACTGAGTCAAGTTGGGAGTGCGTTCCGATCAGCGCAAATGTTTGAGGGAACGATCAAGTCATTGAAAGCCAAATCTCGCTTACTGAAGCATGAAGGTGACCCAAACCGGTGCCGCTTGTCATAATGTATATGAAATACAGGCAAACCGAGTACTTCCTGTCCTTGTGTGTGGATTAGTTCTTCCCGTTTTGGTGTCACAGGAGAGAATAATTTGATAAATTAGCCTGACTAGCCTTGTGAAGCTCAGTTAGTCTCTTCTTGTTTAAGTGACCATGTGTGCATCAGTGATGAATAGTGAATAGAGGCAGTGTGTTTGCTGGACAACACAGAGTCTTCATTCACACACATACACTCACATTGATCCCAGCTCCTCTCACATATACACAAAGTGATTCTTGTCCGGGACGTAGCCAACACCCCGATGCTGGATGTGGCCGTCACGTCACAGGTCTAAGCGTCAACATTTCAACGTATGTTTTGGTTATCAGCCACCTGTTTTTTTGCTGCAGATGTCGCTGTGCGAGCCGACGTCATGATCCACCACTCCAGCCCTCCTTTGCCAGCAATGACGAGCAAGTCCACGGAGACACCGGGAGATCGCAGTCCGCCTTCTTTCAGCCATGTGAGTGTCGCGATGAAGCAGCAGCAGCGGGTTTGGGAAGGATCAAAAGCTCCGCAGACACCTGAAAACATGGACGCAGAAAGGAATTCAGAGGCGTCAGAGTTTACGCAAGATAAGGTAAATGTCGATAGAGGGGCCCGTCACAAAAAACATGACGGGTTAGACGGTACATCCTTGTTTTTGTACTTCAACAACTCAGGTGCCCCTCCAGCTAATAGGCGGCGCCACTCATCCAAACCCAATAATTGGCAGCAAGCTACCAGGTAAGCGGGCTTACCTGCAAAGCTTGGATCGCAGCAGTCGCGACTGGGTGCTCTCCTCCGGAAAGTCCAACGCTTCGGACGAGGCCTGCGGTGTGTGTCGTGAAAGCGCAGGCGACATTTGGTACAACCCCATCCCGGAGGAGGAGGATCCGGCTGGACAATTGTGGCTGAGGAGGGAGCCGAGCTCCGCTGGAGCGGAGAGAAAAGCACAACCGGGACACGCTCGGAAAGACGGACCTTCTATGGATACGGTCGGCCACCATGCGGATGACTTAACTGCAGAAAGCTCAGGTAAGAAGACTTGACATCTGTTGATTCTTCTCTTTTTGGCCTGTCTAAAGATAGCCCACGTGTGTCCTTCGAGCAGACTCTCAGCCGGCCTTCCCAAAGAAAGGGGGCGTGATTGACAGACTGAGGTCTCCCGGCGCCGTGAGGAAACTCTCCCTAAAAATGAAGAAACTTCCAGAACTCAGACGCAAAATCAGTTTACGCTCTTCTCGTGTCAGAAGTGACGAAAGTGCAACAAAGAACCCCTCCAACCATAATGTAATCACTCGATATCACCTGGATAGCTCTGCCCCTCCCGCTTTGCCATTGCGGCAGTCATCGAAACTACGCTCGGCAAATAAAGGAGGTCAAGGAGGTCAGCATTCACCTTGCTCGTTATTGACTTGCGCGTCCTTCAACTAAAAATGTTTTTTTCTGGGCACATATCGCTTTAGGTTATCTTAGTGACGGAGATTCGCCTGAACTGCTGCCACGGCAACCGGGCGATTTGGATTCCTTCCCGCTGTACACGGGCGCAGAGTCTTCTTCGCGATGCGGCCGGCGTGTCACCGGTTTAATGACCGTTCACCTTCTGGGCCTGAACCAGATGAAGACAAAGAAGTAGGCAGAAAAATATAGACATGGCACCAAAGTCACAATTGATGCGTAGCGATTGTCCGTCTTTGACCAGGTCAGACGAAGGCAATGAGATTTTTCTGGCGATTCAGATTGATGGAATCACTCGAGCCAGGACATCAATCCTTAACCTTCAGGGCGACGGCGTTTCTTTAAACCACACTTTCCAACTGGAGCTGGAGAGAGCATCTCAACTACGTGTGGTGGTACTCAAGCCAGGTAGGACTACTTCGGGCCTGGACCGTTGACGTCCTGAGCGCTCGTGACCGTCTTTGTTTTTGACAAAGCAGCTCAGCCAGAATTGGACCAGATCAGGAACAAGGTTTGCTGCGTGGGGGGAGTCACCATTCCACCGCTCTTTAAAGGTGCCGTAATGCAACACTAAATCAATTTGACCAGCCACGATTGATTGTGATTATGCGACGCGTCCATCAGGGAGTCGCAGTCATCAGCTGTGTGTCAGGCTGGAACCCCGAGGACTTCTTTACATCAAACTGTCACTGCGAGAGCAATGGGACCTTCAGGTAGAAAGAAGCGTACGAAACAAATTCAATGTTGACACCGGGGAGTTGTCTTTTCACCCCTGCAATTCGCAATAAATTTTCTTTTCAGTTTGGCAGCTCCTCGACAGCCCCTGCAAATGTCTTCGGGGTCGAGCTGCGGCGTCTTGTGGAAGAGGAAGGATCTGCCTACGCGGTTCCTCTTCTCATCCAGAAGACCGTGGCAGAAATTGAACGGCGAGGATTGAAGGTAACATTGTCGAAGGAGGGCGGGATGAGATGCGACGTTCTTGTTTGTGACTGCTGGTCTTGTTCAGGCTGTGGGTCTGTACAGACTGTGCGGTTCTGCTGCAGTGAAGAAAGAGCTCAGAGATTGGTTTGAGAGCAACAGTTCGGCCGTTTCCCTAGGAGAAGATCTCTATCCCGACATCAATGTCATTACAGGTGACGGGAGAGTGAGATTATTTACGCTTGTCAATCGAGATGCACTTTTTAAAAGAATAACTCATTCACTCAAGCACAATGAGTTGAACGAGTTGTGCCCGCACAGGAATTCTGAAAGACTACCTACGGGAGCTACCGTCGTCACTCATTACAGCCACTTTGTATGAAGTGGTGACGGAAGCTATGATTCGACGGCCTCCACCTGTCCCACCGGCAAGTCCTGACCTCCAGTTAGCCGAGAAGACCGTGGCGCTGCTCTCCTGCCTGCCAGCAGCTGAGAAGGTGAGAGAGCAGGACGACATTTCCCGATAGAGCCACTTTTTGACCCCTCTTGTTTCTAGGCCACTTTGAGTATGCTGCTGGACCATCTCAGCCTGGTGGCGTACTTCAGCTCTTGCAACAGGATGACGCACCAAAACCTGGCCGTCTGTTTTGGCCCAGTGCTCCTCAAACAGACACAGGAGGCTTGGAGCGGTGGCCGGGCGAAAGGAGGGCCAATGGCGGTGAAGGCCTTGTGTCAAGGGGAGGAATCGGCCAGTGCGGTTGATTTCAAGCGCCACATTGAGGCCTTGCACTACCTGCTGCAGCTGTGGCCGGGTGAGAGGAGAAGTCAAGAATTTGCTTTGCGAAATATTCATAAAAATCTGATTGACAGCGCTTGCGATTTTTTTACACAATCATGTTTATCCTCCACAGTGCCCACCCACCGAATCCCAGCTGATGACGATGGCTCTGATATCTCCGGTCCTCCCTCCCCTAACCGAACCCATCATAGCCCGGACCATCCCGTTTTGGATGAGGAAGAGGAGGTCGTGGTGTCACGGCGAGGGCGAGACGGTGTTGCCCGCCTGGACAGTCCACCTGTCAATCGTTACGCTGGTGACTGGAGCGTCTGCGGAGAACAGCTTGTATGTGGACAGGAAGCCGATTACGACGAGGTTGCAGGGAGTGAAAGTGACCAAGGTCAAGTGTTCATTCTGAACGTTTTGAGGTGTCTATTTTGGTCTTGTACTGTATTTTCCGGTGTATAAGGTGCACCCCCAATGAATGGTATATTTTCAAACATTTTTCATATATAAGGCGAAGCGGACGATAAGGCACACCTTCAATGAATGAAAACAGTTTTCCAAATATAAGCTGCCGTTGATCGATCGATTGCTGTGTCCATTCACAGGGGGCGAAGATGACGAAGAGAAGAACGAACCGTGGTTCTCAGGAGGCAGCCGAGCGGTCTATGTGGAAGACGTCCTGGACTTTGACGCTCCGTTCAACTGCCGACTCAGCCTAAAAGATTTTGATCGCCTGATTAGCGACCTGGACCGAGAGTTAGGCAAACACATCAACATTTGCATGTAGATGCTAAGGAGGAAACCAAAGCCCCCCCAAAAAGCTGAAGAAGGCCCGTGCACCGATTGCCCGACAAGGAAGCAAATTTGAAGAGTCACAAATGAGCCAATTGTTGTTATTTTTGCACTGTTCAAGCCATACATAAAACTGCACTCAAATTTGATGGATTTTCCACTTCGGGGAATTTCATCTATAACAAGGGTGTCAAACTCATTTTTTTGTCTGGGGTCACATTGTAGTTACGGTTTCCTCTCAGGGGGCTGTTATGTATGTATGTATGTGATAGGATTTCTCATAGATGTCAGTTGGATTTCTTTGGACTCTTGGTTGTGCTCACCTCAGTATTGAGGGTAGCAAGTTGGACTTTTGCCAAACAGTGTTCACGGTACCAAGTTGACAGATGCTGATCAGCATTGACGGTACCAAAAGGTGTGAGTTATACACCCAAACTGAGCACAACCTGATGTGTCAGTATTAATGTGTTTTGCACAATTTCACAATGCACTTATTTTTTTGTTTTTAATAACCAAAGTATGTACAGCAACTTGTCTGTCTCCATAATAAAATGTATTACTTTTCTCTCAAAGTGAGTGCGAGACTTTCGACTACAGCTGGTGAAATGTCAAACTCTTAAGGAGTGACGATCGATCCCTTGAACACTGAAATGAAATCATAAAATTGAGCTTACGGAGCTGCTGGCCGCTCTTAGGGAAAGTCCAGTCTCCCGAGCGGTCTGCCAATTTTGCTTACCGTTTGTCGGAATATTTCTCGGAGTCAAGGAGGGATGGAAAAGGGGTTTGCCTTCTACAGCCCTAAAGGAAAATGACCTTACCTCCGGACACATTGCAGAAGCATTTTGCGAATTCCAACAATCATAAGAGAACTTCCAGAAAAGAAAAGAAAATTGGCACAACAATACACAAAGGATCAGGGGGGGGGGGGTATAGATCACACGTTAAAATCAGCAACATAATTAACAGCTTATATAAAAACAAAGAACAGCTTCATGCTTAATAAATTTCATTTATTATTTATTTCTTACAAAACAGTTTGAAAGGATACTAAATTTCTATGAAAGGCGGTTGAAGAAAGTTTCAGCTGGGAGACGTAAAAAACCTCCTGTTTGCCTCGGCAGCCCCAATTCTGAAAGAAGCATTTTTTTCTTTTAGAAATAAAATCATCCTGATACAATCAAATTGTTTTTCATCTTACTTTACGTTCCAAGTGTGACTTTCCATGGACGTCTTGCTGGGAGTGCCGTGATGGTTCAGCTCGGGCGACGTTAGCGGGTCAAAGAAAGGACCTGAAAACCAAGAAATAATTTCACCTTGCCACCACTGTCATTTTTTCTTCTAGAATGCAATGTGGTGCAATGTCACATGATTTGGCATACCCGTTCTTTCACCCCGGTTGCTGCGTTTATGAGAAGAGCCTCCCTGGATTCCGAGGACGTGCCTCCAGTAGTATTCAGGGACTGACAAGAAGCAACTAATCACCTGACAAGAATGAGAACATACTTCAACAACACATCTAGTGTGCCAAAGCGTGTACGCCGCATCAAATGGGCCAAAAGGTCGCTAACTTTGGGCTGAATAGTTGTGTCACGCATGATTGTTGTCGGCGATGGTTCCGACAGTCCATGTCCTACCAGGGTGGGTCCAAAAATCCGAGATAAATTATTCTGGCCCATCTGACAATGAGGACTCCGCATCACCCTGAAACAAGAACAATTTTTGCGTTTCTGAACAAAAATCTGCATGCATATTCTTTACAGGGCTTCTTAACAGTGTGTGGGACAAAAACAAACAAACAAAGTCTCAATAAAACAGACAATTACTTGTGGAGATGAAGCATGAGGAACGCCAGCGTGTCCCTGTTGGGCTTAGGCAGCTCCGAGATGGCCCGAACTATGGCGGCGGAACTTTCTTGTTCGTTGGTCATCTCTGTGAAGACACGGGGGGGTCACACGTTAAGACGCGGCGCCTAGGGTGAGGCCGCAGACGTACCTGCGGCGGCCATGAAGTTGCGGTGGAGTTTGAAAGTGACCAGCGGTTCTTTCAGCTTCCTCAGGAAGTCTTTGAGGACACCGCAAACCACGTGAATATCCAAAACGTCACTCAATGGGAGTTGCGTTTTAACACCCATAAAGCGGTCTCGCAACTCCCTGACCTGACGCTCGTTACCAGGAACTCTGTAGAGGCCTCGCTGAAAGCAGAGCAGAAACAAAAGTGTTTGGACTCATCCCAATCACATAGAATAAGACAGCCAAGCTCACCTCATTTAGGCCTCTTTTTTCAATCTCTTTCACACACTCGACGACGAGCGCGGGAATACTGGGATGGCTCCTGGAACCAAAACCCTGCAGCGGGACCTGATGAACAGAGAAATGAACGCAGCTGCCGGCATTCCCCAAATGGCGGCAAAACGTCTCAAAAATTCCAACCATGCGCACTCCACTCGCAGCGGGGCTGGGGGCACAAGTCTCGCTACATTTCTGTTTGCACTCTGGATGAGAAACAATGCGACAGCTTCTGCACTTGAGTGCCATCTTGCCAAAGCGGAGCCTCTTGCCACATGGCAAACATATCTCAGGACGGATCACCTGGTGGAGGAGGTTGAGAGGCATTTTGTGAAAGTGGAGCAAATTCAACATTTTTTTTATACTCATTCACCGCCATTCATGAATTTAGTCGGGAATTGAAAATATGACGTAGAGAATGCCATTCCCGAATGTGTTCGGGTTTTGTTTGTTCTTGTTTGGGTGCTGATAAAGCCCTGGCCATGGCAACGAGTTTCTCCTTTCCACAAGGAGGCCGGATTTCGAATGTTGAATATTTATGTATTCCTAAAACTCAATATTTCGTGGGTCCTAAAATTCAAGTGACAATGACAAAACCCCTGTCATTAGAGTGGGACTCATATTTGCACATGTGTGGCAGTGAATGAGTTAATAGGAAACCAGAGGACTCTCATACCGTCTTGGACACAAAATCATGCTTGGGACATGTTTCCATCTGCAATTGAGCTGCATTGGGATCACTCAGAAACCCCACAGGCGTTTGATCTACATAAGGACAACCAACGATGAAATTGACCCTTCCACAGCCAAGGTCATGACACTTTCTGACAACCAACCTCTGCCACTGTCAGGAAGATCAGATTCCTGCATGGGCTCTTCAGGTCTCTCTTGGGTGTTTGTCCCCACCTTGTGAACAGGAACCCCAGTTTCGGGGGTCATCATTAATCCCTGCACGATGGTCTCCACCTCCTGAGATGAAAACAAGGCAAAATCTTCACATTCCGATTCTGACAAGACTGTCTGAAGCTTCCCAGTCAGTGTAAAGACTGACATCCCAGAATGTGTTACCAAATTTCTCACCTCATCCACAGTCTTCCGCTTCTGGACCTCAGTAGAAACATTCTCACTTTGCCCTGGGTTTCCGAGCGCAGCAGAACACGTTACAGCCATTGACGAACGCTATAGAAACAGCAAAATGATCCATTTTGGAAGCACAAGAATGTCCACGTGTGAGTTGCAGTGATTCCCATGAAATTATTTCATAGTTTGTGAGAAAATTATTTGATTGGTTACACAATTTTTTTTCACTGTGTCACTGCAAGCCATGATTATCTTTACTTCATGACACAGGGTGATGAAAAGGCCCCGTAGACTTGCTCACATTTTTGTTTTGCTGCCATTTTGATCTACTGCAGCACTTTCTAATGTGGTGTGCTTTATATTTGGAAAACTTTTATATATTTCTATATTATATTTGTAAAACTTGTCATGCATTGAAGGTGCGCCTTATACATGTATATGGAAAACATTTAAAAATACACCATTCTGACTTCACATCAGTGCAAATAACACGTGAGACACAGGGGGAAAAAAAACGGACGCGAACTCTGCTAGCTTACCCTCCTCTCTCGTGCCCGTGACCTCAAAGGTTTCAGCAAAGTCGTGTCCAGGACCTGAAAGCAAACAAAGCTCAAACCTTCAATTCCCTTTTGGAGAACAATGACCTCACCATGTCGTCATCCGTCCGATCGTAGCTTATGTCCGAGAGTAAGAAAGACGACTCGTCGATGGCAGACAACCTGGAACACAGACAGTTTTCAGGCAACAACCATACATGAGGAAACGGCGCTGGTCCTTTCTGCTGCCTTTTACCGTTTGCTGCTGTGGTTCAAAGTTTTATTTGCACCTTTGTGATCAAACTTGGCCAAAATAGATTTCTGCTCCTCGTTCAAACAAGCGCGGGATCTGCTGTCCTGAGTCAGGATGTCACAAATGAGCTGCATCTGCCTTTTCTGTCCACATCGAATACAAGATGGGTGAAAGATTACAGCTGGTGGACATGGTTTGTGGTGACTGTGTTGCAAACTCACCAGGTACTGATAATCCCCTTCCATCTTGAAACGTTTCCTCATCTCCACATCAAGCTGGTTGCGGGCATGCTTGAGTTTGACCTCCAAGGCAGCTTTGGCCAGGTCCGAATTAACCAGGAGCTCCTTGTACTTCTTCAGTTCCATCTCTGTGTGCTGCCATTGCTTCCTAACGGTCTCAAAGTTTTTCACCACCTTCATGAACTCTAGAAAACGACAAAGGATATGCATCACGGATGTTGTTTTTGTCTGGCTGCTGTGGTCATTTTCAGGCTCACCCAGTTGAGTGTTCATTGCATCTTCCGCCATTGCAATTCGTTGCCTGTAGAGCGATTGCAGCACTTTCATGATACGTTGAGACTCCGCCATCCTTCTGTAACACTCTTTTTGTCAAGGTGCGATCCTTCTTTTAGTCAGTAATGCTTTCTTGCACGGAAATGATTTTAATTTAACAACCAGTTTCTTTCTAATATAAGTTGGCAGACTCATTAACACATTAAGTCAAGTGAGTGATACCATCGCCTGGAAAAATATCTAGAACAAAGAGCTCAACCTGGCTATACTACTTGACGATGAGACCTGTTCAGACAACAAACAATTCACATTCGGGTGAAGGAACGCGACTTTCCAGGTGTGAAAACGCTTGCACGTCGCTATGGGTGTGACATAATTTTAGCAGGTACCCCAAATTGACAACTTTTGACGTAATTCGTTATTTTAAAAATGCTCACAGCCTACTTTTTGGCAAATCAGTACAACTAAGTCATGCATTTGAAACAACATGGAATCGATGTTTTGACAAACACGAATGCACACGGTGACTAAATGCTACAAACAGCATTTTCAGCAGTTTTGAACTGCACGTTTGCAAGTAAAAATAAACACAAACCCACCAGTTCTTTGCAGATTCTCGATGAAAACTACGTGAAAATTTGTCTTAAAACGCCCGTCATGAGAAACATGCGCTACAATACGAAAAAAAGTTGCAAAATTACTATGCTACCATGGCGGCGAATGTCCACTTGGGGGAGCCATTTGACGATTACGTCGAGGTACACGTCACATTTGAGGATGCTGGGACACGGAATATGACGACGAGGAGGAGGCAGGGAAAGATGACAGCAGCCGCAGAAGAGTGCCGACTCCCAAACAGCTGATAGCTAACTGCTACATGCACGCACACGCTCATTTGTACGTACTGATGGAACGTGGCTCAGATGTACAGTAGGTGACAAATCATATGCACAGCAGCTTTGTACGAATCGCTTCTGACCGCCTTGGCGGAAGGAAGCTAACACGCACGCACATATAAACAGGGTGCACTGTATGGGGAGTAATGACACGAGACAATGTTTGTGCACATGTGCAATTGAATGTAATGACATCTGTAGCATATTCATGGAATTACCATGGAAACAGTTGGATCAAATATTTTATTGTTACAGTATGATCGAGATGCAAGAATAGTTTTGAAAACATAAAAAGACAAAACAAAATGAAGTTATTGTAATGACAAGCACAAAACTACCTGCAGGAGGAGAATGAAAGTTGAGCCCGAGTCCATCTCAGAGCAGCTTCATGCAGATGATGTGATAAGCTTTATTTGTCTCACATTTGGTACATTTCTAATTCACAGCAGCCAAGTTATGCACCGGACAGTCGTCCTCTTGCTCAAGATCTTGAATCTTCCAGCATAATGTTGCGTGTTTCCAGGTACAAATGTAATATCTGACTGACAACGCGCAAGACTCCAGGAAGAGATGTCCAAACGAGTTCCAGGAGGGCGGGCCAAAGGTCATCCGGCAGAAGCCACTGCGCAAACCACGGATGATGAGCTGAGAGCCAAATTGCTCGGCATCCAGTTAGAACTGCAGCATGAGAAGAGCAAGGTGGAGTCCTCAACAAAGACGGCACATGTACATGTCGCGTCGTCCCGATTTCAAACGAGATGCGTCTGTGATGTCAGGTTAGCCGTCTGGAGAGAGAGAGGAGCCAGGAACTGCGGGAGGAGCACCACCGCGCCACCGTCGCCATGACGGAACTCAAAAGCAAACTCCATGAAGAGAAGCACAAAGAGTTAGCCATCACCAGGGAGTCGTTGCTACGCCAGCATGAGATGGAGCTGATGAGAGTGATCAAAATCAAAGACGGGGAAATCCAACGACTCAACGGTTTGGTCGTCACCCTGAGGGACAGTTCCATGGATAAGGTGATCCAGCTGATGCCCATCTGAAATTCTCCACCCTCACCGTAATCATCCGCAGTCTAATCCAGTGCGCCTTGTTGCCGTTCATCAGGTGAGGAGCGCTTTGCTGGCGGAGGTGGAGGAGACACGCAGGACTTGGGAGACGGAGCGATCTCGCCTCCAGCAAGAGCTTCAGGAGCAACGCGGCGCAAAGAGGAGCGCAGAAGAAGCTCTGGCAGTGGCCCACAAGGCCTGCCAGTCCAGAGTAGCCGAGCTCCGATCCGCTCATCACCAGCACCAGGAGGAACTGAGCAGAACAAAGCGAGAATGTGAAAGGGAAATCCGTCGACTGGTAGGCCCGATTTCCGCATCGAATGTGTCGTGTCCATCAGAGGGCTACGCCTGGCGGGGCTGCGTCTTGCTTTTAGGATATTCCGAATTCTGCCACAATGCTGGCATCGAAAATTGAGCGTGCCCAACGAAGCGCTACTTGTTTGTATGTCCAGATGGACGAGATCAAACTGAAGGACAGAGCGGTTAGTGTTTTGGATAAAGCACTGGGGCTGCAGGCTGGCCACGCACATCGCCTTCAGCTGCAGACTCAGGCTGCCGAACAGCAAATCGCAGCCCTGAGGGATGCCCAAAGAGTGGGGCTAAACTACCCTGGAAATGTTGGTAACACCACCACTAACAATCCTCTTCATTCAGAAAGCCCACCTTGGCTTGTGCCCACCAGATCACCATTTAGTCCCGCATCTTCAGCATGTGCATTTCGTCACGTTCCACCAATCAATCCTTGTCCCGCATTTCCGTGCTGTCATCATTGGGGAAAATTTTCGGCCTCCAAAATGTGAAGGGGAATTTGTCTGCATGTGTGCCTTAAGTCCCAGGAGGACCGAGACACGCGAAGGTTTCAACTGAAAATCGCCGAACTCAGCGCCGTCATCAGGAAGCTGGAGGATCGAAACGCCTTGCTGTCTGAAGAACGCAATGAACTGGTAATTTATTGGCGACATATATTCTGCAAAAAAAAAGAGCAATTCCATGCGGATGCCAGGAATGTTTCCCACTTAAAGAATAAAATTTCCTTCGTCCGTGGACATGGACCATAGCCTGATCTTCTCGTACGTAGTTCTGCATCTTTCACAAACTGTGCGTTGTGTTTCCCGTTCGGTGTGACTTGCAGCTGAAGCGTCTGAGAGAAACAGAAAGTCAGTTTCTTCCACTTCTGGACAAAAACAAACGTCTGAGTAGAAAGAACGAGGAGCTGTCACTCATGCTGTGTCGTCTTGAAAACAAACTCTGCTTCGTCACGCAGGAGAACATGGAGATGGCAACCATGGTAACTGAGCGTCCTGTAACGTAAAAAGCTTACATCTGATCACGGAAAGTTGTGTTTGTCGCTATCCACAGAGAAGGCCAAGTTCGCTCAATGACCTGGACCGCAGCAACCCTGGTGGTTACCATGGTTACAGCCAGGAGGATAGTGAAATGGAATTTCTGCGGCTTCAAGTTCTGGAGCAGCAGCACATCATAGATGACTTGTCCAAGGTCCTCCTACTCCTTGATATAGATCACCACAATTATTAACACATTGTTGATGTCCAGGAACGTTGATAGTAGTTTCAAATGTTTTTCAGGCTCTGGAAACGGGAGGTTACGTCAAAAACGTCATTGTGAGTTTCGTTTGCGTGTTGCGTCTCAACGATGCAGACTCTGAAACATGCAAAACAATCTGACTTGTGGTATTTCGATTGGATTAGCCTTTATTTTACATTTCACAGTAGCAAAGTGATGAAAGCAAAGTAAGAGGAAAGGAAAGAAAGAAGTAGAAAAACAAAATACAGGACCTGCAATACAGGCAGCCACTGCCGCGGTGCCATCTTGGAGTCAAAACAACATCAAAAAAACTCACTAACAAATAATGTGCCACAACACAAAAGACAGTCATTCAATCTTCAGCACTTTCTGCATCTTCTTTGTTGTATGAAGCAGTTGTAGATGAAAGAGGAGAGGATGAAAGCATCCTTTTCACCAGTGGATCAGGGTTCGTGAGAGCACTTTCTGACAGCTGCCAACTCGGGTGCCATCGAGGACTTCTATTTTGTTTTTTATTTGTGTCAACAGGAACGAGATTTATTATTCCGTTACAGACGCCAAGAATCACTCAGGAGGAAACGAACGATGAGGTCCTGCAGGGTAAGTCCATTTTCTGCTTGTTGGTTTGCAATTTCATTTTGTTATACACATATAAGATAGCATAAAGAGATTTTCGCCCATGCATGTCTGAAGGTCATAGAAACGTTTTATGGCTACGATGAAGATGTTTCCGTGGACTCTGATGGATCGTCCTTGTCTTTTCACACCGACAAAACTCCTGACACGGAACCAGAAGAGGTAACCGTTTGTATATTGCGGCCCCTTTTCCCCCCCGTTCACATGTTTTGACATCAGCAGATGTCCATCTTCAGCCACGTGTTGGTCTCCTGTTTCAGTCGATGTTTTGCGTTAGAAGTGGCTTATTCAGGATGGACTGATTCTGGCAGTCGTGTCGTAGGTGTGTGTTCGTGAGGAGGCGGAGCTTCGATATTGCCAGTTGACGCAGGAGTATCAAGCGTTGCAGCGAGCTTACGCTCTGCTAACAGAGACGAGCGGCGGCAACTACGACGCGGAGAAGGAGATCAAGGTGATGTCACCCTTTCTTGCTTACTTCTAGGTTCCATTTTCTTTTTCATAGAAGGGTCAATAGTGGTTCCTCCTCCTTTTCAGACCAGAGAACAACTAATGGCTGAACTCAGTCAATATCAAACCAGAGTTGCCGATCTGGAGTCGGCGTTGAAACAACAAGGACTGGTATGCTCGCGTGCTCAGTCCTGCTATGCGGGATCTTGCATTTTGCTTTGTCCCAGTAGGATTATTCACGATGACCATCATCTTCTAGGATGTGGCGTGGGTGGAGGAGAAGCAGTTGTTGTGTCAGAGGAACCAGCAGTTGGTAGAAAAGGTGATCTAGGGAAAAAAAAACTCACAAAATCCCTGCAAGCACCCGAAGATGATGTCCTCCATTTTTTTTCAGGTGAGGCAGATGGAAGCGGAAGAAATGCTTCTGAAAAACGACATCCAGGACATCAGGGACCAAAATGAGCTCCTTGAATTCCGGATTTTAGAGCTGGAGGTGATAAGTAAGCCCTGGAGTATAAGCTTGACACTCGACGACATGTGACAGATCCTCATTTGTGTTCAGGAGAGAGAGTGGCGCTCCCCGGTGATGAAATTTCAACAAGTCCATTTCCCAGACTGCCTCAGTCATTTGCAGATCTACTGCGAGGCGGAGGGAGTGACGGTACGTCAACGCATCCCAGTACACTTGCTTTTTCCACATGAGAGCTGCTCTCAGCTCGTCTGTTCCTCCAGGACATCATGATCAGTGATCTGATGAAGAAGTTAGACATCCTCGGCGATAACGGCGTAAGTGTATGTTGAAACTTATTTCGAATCCAACGAGCTGATTCCCTTCGCCACTCTGTGTGGATCCATTTTGCTCAACAAATCAGTTTGCTACGGGTTGTGGGTATAAACTGATGGAAGCTTCCGCATGCCTGCTCTCATGCAGAATCTCACCAATGAAGAGCAGGTGGTTGTGATTCATGCCAGGACCGTACTCACCCTGGCTGAGAAGGTAATGTGCACGCTCACACTTTCTGATCAGGTGATAGCGCCAGGCTAATGATTATTCCCTTTGTCAGTGGTTGGAATCCATTGAGGTGACCAAGTCAGCACTTCAGCAGAAGATGCTGGACATTGAAAGCGAGAAGGTAGACAGGAGACATCAGCCAAGAGGAAGCGAAGAGACTTTACATCAACCACGTCTGTTTGCTTCTGTGTGTAGGATTTGTTCTGCAAGCAAAAGGGCTACCTGGACGAAGAGCTGGACTTCAGGAAGCGTTCCATGGATCAGGCTCACAAGGTAAGCCACAGTCAATTCTCCCAGATGGATTGTTGACGGACAAGCATTGTCGCGCAGAGAATCCTGGAGTTGGAGGCAATGCTGTACGAGGCACTAACACAACAGGAAGAGTCCAGAATGGACGGAGAAAAGGTGAGCGGCGGTCATGTGAACGACGTGCTGACGGACGACCAGAGGGAGGAGCTGAGGAGCTCCATGGATCAATGGAAACGAGCCGTGATGTGTGAGTTGAGGGAGCGAGACGCTCAAATCCTTAAAGAGAGGATGGATCTGCTCCAAGTCATGCAGCAGGTAAGAAACGACAGGGTGCTCGGCAGATCCTTGCGATGCCGAGTCAACAACTTTCGATGTCTCCATGATAGCGGAACAAAGAGTTGGAGCAAATAATCGAAGCTCAAAAGCGACAAATAAAAGAATTGGAGGAGAAGTTTCTCTTTCTCTTCTTATTCTTCTCATTGGCCTTCATTCTGTGGTCCTAACCTCGTCCGGTGAGTTCAAATACCCAAGTTGACATTCGAATGGGGGACATTCGTTTCCGGTGCTTGCTCCATTTGATTTTTCTTGTTTGATTTGCGGTTTGTCTTCACAGCCGATGGCAACTTTGGTCCCCCGAGGGCTGAGATTCAGGGTGCCGTCATTTGGTGTCTTGCGCGAAGACACCGCAGCCGTTGGTCCGGGGAATGTTGGAGATGGGTGGTCCATTTCCACATCCTCCTTTGCTCGATCGGTCCACACCTGAGGAAGCTGACATATCTGTTTATGCCCAAACACTCCTCTGCCAGTCGACAACTCAAACCAAATGAAGGGGTGAAAACATTCAGCTGTAGGTCTGGCTTTTGCCTTTTAGTATCGGGCGTCCTGCAACTGAACACTCAGTCACCCCGAGACCAGTTGACCTCAATGTCCCACAACACCTGTGTGCTGATTTCTGCAGCAGGCGATGAAGGTTTCTACTGCCTTTTGTCTCAGATGTCAAAAGAACTATTTTATCCATTTGCAGAAATCTGTTGTGGACATTGTTTTAAAAGGTGCAAAATAAATCGTCTGAGAACAGCACACGTGAAATCCTTTTTTTCCTTCGAAATATCTAATATTTAATAATAAAAAACAGTATTGTTTCCCTCTAAAGTGTATTGTTAAAAAGCTGTCGTGAATAGTATGGACGGAGTGGATTTGACAGGAATAGAAATCCAGTTCAGAACGTCAGTATGGGCGCTGATGTGAGTGCAGTGGAGCCGCAAAGTCACATGACGTCACCTCTTTGTCTATAGACACTTTGGTTTTCTTCGTGAGGTCATGTGACATGCGTGCTGTCATCTACTGAAACGTGTGAGGTACAGTAAGTGTAGTGATTTCAGGTTCAGGAAATGTTTAATTATTAGATTTTTTGTACGTGTCTTACTGTGCTATTATTTGCGGGAATCGAATCAATAGAGATTCGGCACAATGGTGTCTCAATGGCGTATTTAGAGATGAACTCAGTTGAGTGAAATGGCCTCGATCAGTGGCTTTTTCCCCTTGACTGCTCTGCCTCCTCCCTTCGCGTTGGTTTTAGGTCAAATGTCCCCACCACTCACCTCATTTCTTGCCTTTCAGCAGTCGCCTCGTCGTCTCGCTTTTTCAGTCGCATCTCTTCTTAGTGGTGGTGAGATGTCAGAAAGAAGAATCTCCCAGGACGATGACTGCGCTTCACTGCTGTCCAAGCTGGGCTCAGACTCTCCTCGGCCTAGGATGAAATACGGCGGAATGTTTTGCAGCGTGGAAGGAGCTTTTGAAAACAAAACGCTAAACTTTGAGTCGTTCAGCCCGCAGACGCCGCGACGACGAATGTCTCGTGTCGCAGAAGACCCACCTAAGGGAGGTGGCCTGATTACAGCATTCTCCGCTGGACGTGTCCAAGTACGAGGAAAGGCTTCAAAAGAGTTGATAAAATTGTTCACAATGCAAGATAATATATCGGAATGAAAACAACTTCACTTTTCTGACAGTCATCGAAACAAGCGGACATGATTTGATGTCAACATCAGTGGAAATATTAAATGAAATCAAAATATGAATGACTTGAATTTGGAGGGTTGTGTGGGAGTGTTCCAGTTTACAGGAACATTTGAAGATGCGATTGAGTGTGTATTCCAATTTGTCGGCACATGTTTATTGTCTGTTTCCAGGACCATCGCCTGATCATAAAAGGAGGAAAGATCGTGAATGACGACCATTCGTTTCATGCAGATGTTTACATCGAGGATGGAACGATCAAGTATCTAACTTTTATTTCAACGATCAAAAAGTGATTTGTCCTTGTGTCGTGTCTTAAAACTAGCATGTTCTCATTTGAATTTGGTGTCGCTGAAATGAAAGAGTACCCAGTCACTAGTTCACGGTCGTCTTGATAGCTGCCGGTCAAGAATCGGGGCTATTACTGTATCGCGCTCCTCCAGCATGTCAACTGCAGGCACGACATGTCCAGGTGATGTGCGCTCATTTTCCCTGCACAGACAAATTGGGGAGAATTTGATGGTGCCTGCAGGTGTTAGGACAGTGGACGCCCGAGGTCACTTGGTCATCCCTGGAGGCATCGACGCCAACACCAACCTGCGTGCCTCCCAGAAAGGCCTGAACCCCTCCGACGATTTCTATCAGGGGACCCGAGCGGCTCTGGCCGGTGGAACCACCATGATCAGTCAGCAAAGGCCTACGTCATTCGCACGTTTCCCCAAATGTTGGCAGCACCTCCACTCGCGTTTCTCTTAACAGTTGATCACGTGCTGGCCGAGCCGGGGACGAGTTTGCTGTTGGCGTTTGAGGAATGGATGGATGTGGCCTGCCAAACAGCCTGCTGTGACTTTTCCTTCCACGTGGATGTCACACGCTGGCATGATGGAGTTGGCGAGGAGCTGGAGATTCTTGTCAAAGATAGAGGTTGTGCTGAGGGCGTGGCGAGATTGCTAAATGATCATTTCAGGTTGATGAGAATATTTGCCTTGCAGGTGTAAACTCATTCCTGTTTTTTATGACCTACAAAGACACATATCAGAGTACCGATTCACAGGTAGAACACCCCCCAACCCTTTTTTTATTAATTGTAACATGTGCCATTGTTATAAATACAATACTGATGTAACTCAGTGGTGCCCGTTGGACTAACGCTGCGTCCTTTTGGTTGTTTACTCACAGCTTTATGAGGCTTTTAGTGTCCTGAGGGATTTGGGAGCAGTCGCCTTGGTCCATGCTGAGAATGGTGATATCATCGCTCAGGTAAATTTCAATTAGCTTTCTGATATCTATTCCAGGGGGTATCGAAAAAGGGTTGTGTTATATTTCAGAGGCAAAAGACGGTGCTCAGTCTTGGTATCACCGGACCGGAAGGACATGTCTTTTCTCACCCAGAAGAGGTTCAGTTCATTCTTCGAGTCAAATAAAAGATCTCGAAAGAAAACTGAGGCGTCATCACATTCTGTTTACAGGCGCAGGCCGAGGCAGTCCATCGAGCCGTTACGATTGCAAAACGAGCAAACTGTCCACTTTATGTGACGAAGGTGATGAGCAAATCTGCTGCTGATGTGATCTCCAAGGCCAGGAAGAAAGGTTACCCATGTTTCCTCCTTCCAATTTTGCACTAACAAGATTTTACAGGATTCGTAAAAGCTGTTGTACAAAAACAAACAAAAAAAAGACACTAAGACTTGTATTTGACCAAAAGCAGGCTGTAAAACAAGGAGGGGAAATGTAGACAGACCTAAATTGAGAATAGAATATGAAGCCTTTTTGGACCACTTGTTTCTTCTGGTGAATTAATCCCGTGTATCTTTGGGCAGGGATCGTGGTCTACGGGGAGCCAATCACGGCCAGTTTAGCAGTGGACGGCTCCCAGTACTGGTCCAAAGACTGGGCTACAGCGGCGGCCCTTGTTATGAGTCCACCCCTCAATCCCGATCCTTCAACTCCACGCTATCTAAGCTCTCTCCTGGCGTGGTTAGTGTTGTTTGGATGACCACACACATATCTTGTCGTGATTAGTGAAATGTATGCTTTTTTGTAGCGGTGACCTACAGGTGACTTCAAGTGCTCAAGCTAGCTTCTGCACGGCACAGAAGGCCGTGGGTAAAGATGACTTTACTCTCATCCCAGAGGGAACCAATGGAATTGAGGAGAGGATGTCTGTGGTGTGGGACAGAATCGTGGTACGTGATACTTGGTCCAACTTGTTTTTTTTTCTTCTTTTGTCTGTTTGGAGCAAAAATGTTGTTAATAAAATTGTCAATACATTTGTTGTAGTGTCTGGGTATGATTGATGAAAATGAGTTTGTAGCCCTGACAAGTACAAATGCTGCAAAACTCTTCAACCTTTACCCTCGCAAAGGTAACGCCTCTGTCATCAAGTTTTACCTGTAAAAAACAAAACAAAAAGAAAAATCTGTTAATGTCTTGTTCTATATTTACAAACAGGACGAATCGCTGTTGGATCAGATGCTGACATTGTTGTTTGGAACCCAAAAGACACCAAAACTGTCTCTGCTAAAACACACAACTTGGTAACAAATTTCGTCTCATCAAAAGTCTCGTCTAGTTTCGTTCAGCCAAAAAGCCAACTACATTCTGCTTCCGGCAGACAATTGAACGAAACATCTTTGAGGGTTTGGAGTTTCGAGGCGTCCCCTCGGTGGTGATCGCAGGTGGTCGAGTTGTTCTGGAGGATGGAAAACTCACCGTAACGCAAGGTTCCACACGCTTCATTCCAAGGAAAACGTTCCCTGATCAAGCATACCGCAGGATCAGAGCTCGCAGCAAGGTAACCCGACTCTGGAAGTGAAGCAAGGTCACAAAACATCATTAGTTATTTTGTAATTTATTAAACAGGCAAACAAATATGTGACTTATCATTTTTTTCCTCAGGTAGCTGAGAATCAAAGTGTACCTCGTGGACTTTACGATGGACCAGTCCACAATGTCATGACAACGAACAAATTGATGACGAAGAAAGCAACTCCTCGTCTTCAAATCCAAACTGGCCCCCGAAACCTCCACCAATCAGGCTTCACTTTGGCGGGTAAAACTATGAAGCAGTTTTTTCTCTTCGAATTTGTGATTTGTGGAAATCATCAGATAGTGTTTTGTTACTCACAGGAACTCAGATTGATGACCACGTTCCTCGGCGGCCGGCTCAAAGGATTGTGGCACCACCTGGAGGACGATCAAACATTACTTCACTTTCATAAAAAATATTGTTTAATAAACAGCAAGTAATCTGGCTTCAAGTGGACAAGCATGCAGTCAGTCGACAAGTCCAAACAAATGACGTTTTAATTCGCCATGAGTTTACACTCCCTTCACGATCCCCTTTATCAACATTGGACGCCGTTGTTATACCTAGTTGCTCCTCAGTTCTTTCATACTAATGGGAAATAACTCAATTGTAGTAAACCAGTAGCAATAAAAATCCCAATAACACAAAAGTGATTTTCTCTTCTCCTTTTATGCTGTTAAATAAATTCCGTAATCCTTTTTTTCAGGTGGTTAGCGCGGTGGGAAAATGAGCCTCTTAGTCAGGTCAAGTGCTCGCGTGCTGTCATTGGAGCTGCGAAGCAATACAATAGGGAAGATAAACTTTGAAAATTGGCAAAAACGTTACATTGACATGGCACTTTTTGAATAGCAAGTTGACGGGACCTTCCTGGATTTGATTATTAAATGAGTGGACAGATAATTAAACAAATAAACATAAGTCATCCAACAGCTCGTGCTCTAAAAGGAAAGATAATTCGTTCCCACACCATAATGGTCTATGTTGCTCTCTAAAGTACCCCAAAATGAGGCGAAAAATGGAAAAGGGAGCCAACGTTAAAAAGCATTGAGAATGTAATAGCGGGGGCGTCTCCACCGGAAGGAGACAAATCCCCGTTGAAAGGAGGAAAGGTTTGTGTATTTAGATTTTGTCTGGAAATTTTAAACCAAAAATGTATTTAATCCATTATGGAATAATGTTGTAACATTGCAGAGTGTTGGGGAAAGAGTAAAGCTCTGTTAATACTTATTTTAAGGCCAGACTCGGGTTTCGTTGATATGACGGCTGACCTTTCACTTGGTGATGAAGAGGCCACAGGACGCAGCGCCGCTTCTTGTTGGATGTCCTGCGTTCTCCTCTTTTCTCCTGTCAATGTTGAACTCGGGGCTCATTGACCTTTGCAGGAGTGGATTCAGGTGACCCAGTGATTTAGCTTGAGGACCCGCTTGACTTTAAGGGTCTGTCTGGTTTCATAGAGGAGAATTTTGATAGACCTTAACTTGGACACTTCAATCGAGTCATCGTTGCACAGCAAGGCACACATTGAACATTAGAAAAATTGCAGCAAACAGCACCAAAGATTTTTCTATCCGTGTTAATCACACAGAGAGTTGCATAAGCTGTTTTTATGGTTACGGCAAAACTGCATTGAATACAAAAATATTTCTTTGGCACAATCAGCTGGCATGTTGCAACACTAAGAATTTATGACAAATTGTGTGGAGGACCTTCATTTATTTAGGCATAACTGACAAAAGTTTGACAGTAAATTTATAAATTCCATGTTAACACAAAATTGCACATGAAGTGTTTTAATTAGCACGTTTTTTCAATGTTTTTTTTTTCATTTTTTTTTGTGGGGGAGGTTTATTATTTATAGGTGGGCCACATTAAATTAATCACGATCTATTTGTCATTACTCTGAGATTAATACAGTGCTATTCAACACTTCCCACATTGAATAGACATTTTATTTGATTTCTTTTATTTTGTTTTATTCCAAGAAATGAGTGGACCATACAATATTTTCAGTGAACCTCTGCCACAATATTTATAAAACACAAAATAAGTATAAAATGCACACAAACTACTATCTTGTAGGCTTAATATCATTCCGATTAACAATTGAGAGCAAAATAAATGGACGGAATTTCTGTTCGTATTCTTTTAACCGGTCGTGTCCGACTTTTGCACCCTCCGTCATGAACAACGAGAGAACCCCCCCAGCACAAAACATAATACACCTGACGAAAATAGCAGAAAACAATGTCCTCTGGTCAATTTGAGGGATACGGCGTACCACTCCATAAATTATATGGCATATTAGTGTATTAAAATACTGAAATAAAAGTTTTTATCCAGTTCGAAAAGACGCTCACCTGGACATTAACGTCAAAAGAAAGATGACATCGTGAATGGCGGGGGGGAATTGTCAAAAGACAGGAAGTGCCGCATTAATTATTGAAGTAAGGGAACGCATAAAACAATTTTGTTCCATCTTTTGATAATGGCGGTTGTAGTAAAAGAACACGACCGGAGTTTATTATTCTACAGCTTTTGTGGAGCTATAAATCACCTCTTTTTTATTGGCATTGTTACATTCATATTATTAATTTGCATTTTGTGCGCATGTTAAATAAATATTGCTGAACGTCCTTGTGAATTTTTTTTTATGTTGTAGTAATACATGCCAACAAAAGTGAAGATACAATGTTTGTGTGTGTTTGAGTGCTTGTGAGATTGGCAAATTATGATTTGAATGACTGGGATTAAGTGTCTGTGGCCATTAAAGGGCTCTGGGGGCACTGCCCTTCCAGTCGCTGTATGGACGAGGGTCTTTTGGCTACTTGTACAGAAGGCGCCCTATCTGCAAACATTACGGGTCTGCCGTCAGGGCAGAGCAGCACGCTCGAGTCGGCTTCACACTTGGTGGTTCGGCTCGGCCACAAGGCCTCGGCGGTGCTGTGCCTGATGGCCAAGGCTCCCTGACTCAGAACTTGCGGGCTCACTACTGACGCTCTGTCTTTACTCAACTTGATCAGCATGTCCAATGACTGCTTATGAGTATCCAGCGAGCCCCTCATAGCTTTTCTTTCCTCTTCCTCCCTGTCCTCCTGCTCTTCTTCCTTCCCATCCGACACTGCGGTGTTGTCCTTCAGGCTGAGTTCCTTCGAGTCGGCGGGGACTCTCTTGAATGAAAGGTCCAAAGGACCGTCGCTTTGGCGAGCTGTTCTTTCCAGAGCTTGATGGATATGCGAGAGCTCATTTCGGATTTTGCTCAGGTGCTCCCAAAGGTGGTGCTGGACGGGGAGGTCCTCCTTCTCCAGGTGGGAGATGTTGCGCTCTGCTTCCTGATACTCCTGTAAGGCCTTTGAGAGGTCATTGAGGAGAGCAGCCACGGATTCCGAGGCACTGTCCCCGGTGAGGCGTGTGGTCATAAGGTCTTGGCTACTGTGTCCTCTGGTAGAAGCACGTAGAGATGATGCCTCAGGATTTGGACTCGTAAGATGATCAGTGTACAATTCCGATGACCTAGTTTTGGGGTGCAAATTCTGTGAACTGAAATGCAGAGAAATGTTCGCCTTACTAATCAAGCCAAGATCAAAAGAGTCATTTTTTAAATTTATCCGGTTTTCTTTGGGTATCATTTCAGTCATTTGACTTACCTTTGTTTGTCTGATGCCATATTGAGCGGAGAACTTGTCTGGATGTTCTTCAGAAACTCCAAAGCGAAGCCCGACGTCGGTTTCTTTTCCAGGGGAGCTTCGTGGTTCAGTAGGGCTCCACCCGGCCTCTTGAGGCCCCAATTAGTTTGACCTTCCTTGGGTGAAGCCTGGACTTTATCCCCCAGCCTGTCAGAGGAGCTCGCTTGAGGTGACGTCCGGCCGACAGGGGAAACCGTTGTGGCCCCAGGCCTCAAGGCAGGCACTTTCCACAGGTTAACTTTTGGCTGAAGACCAGATAAAGAAAACGTATCGGCAGTGTTTGCGGATGTTTTGTGTGCTTTATTTACGTTGCTCTGACTGGAGGCCAGTCCGAAGTTATGCTCACACAGGAACGGGTAGTAGAGCCGCGGGGGGATGAGAGTTCTGTCTGCATGACTGCCGGAGGCTGGATGAATCAACTGAGCGGCCGAAGCCAGGAACGGGAGCTGGGCGAGCTGTGCATGGCTTTGAGCGGCTGGCAGCGTCGAGTTCATGTAGGAGAAAAGACTCGGAACAATGGGGTAGCCCACCCCGAGAACCGAAAGATTGAGCCCGGCGGGGTCCTGGTAGTCCACCAGGTTTGGCGGGGGAGGATAACACGGGATGGAGTTGTTTATTCGGGCCTGACCGCCTTCGGATTTGGCCTTGCTGGCGGTAAGGAGGCGCCACTGGTCTGAGAGCAACCTGGGTGCTGTGATACAGTTTTTGGATAGGGTCTTGTTGTGTTTCAACTGGGCCTCCACTTCCACAGAGCGTGCTTGCAGGAGCTGGTCTTCCAGGGAGAGCATGTCGGCCATAAATAACTCGGAATCTGCTTTGCATTCTGAGGTGTCCTGTTTTTCAAACGGCTCTTTGACCAAAGTCTGCACTTCCTCTCCCTCTTCTCCCTGTCCCCGGTTTTCCCGATCTTCCGCTTCATCCTCCACACTTCTCTCCCGCACCTCCTCAGTTCGCGTTGCCCTCTGATCTTGGGCCTCTTTGCAGGCCCCACGCAGGCCCTGCTGGAACGGGTGCGGGACGTTGTTGCCCTTTTTGTAGGGCCAGTCGGACTCGATGAGCAGGGACAGGGAGTTCTTGCACAGGCTGTACTTCATGTGATTGTACAGGTGGGACTTCTCCATGCAGGTGAAGGGACACTGGAAGCATTTGTAGTTGTAGGGCTTTCCCCACGGACGAGGGATGTAGTGAGGCTTCTTGGGCTTGCGCTCTTTGTGTTTGCTGGCAGACGTCACTTTGCAAGTGTCGTCCTTGGACATGATTGGTCCTGATATTTCTGCCCGTTCCTGTTCAGGTTCGACTCATTTACCAGACCTGTTTGGTCGCTTAGAAGTTTTGGTGCTCATTTGGGTTATGTCCATCTGATTTCAGCGTGGTTGCAGACGTCCGGATGGAGCCTGTGAACAGATACAATATTTTTTTTAATGTGACATTTGACCTTTCATATCAACAAAGACACTGTCCAGGTACTCCGAGATGTGCTGTTTACCTTAGGTAAAGGTCAACTCACCACTAACCAAACTTGAGATTCTCACTGTACCTGCCATTCCTCATTTGTTCCACCAGAATACCAGGCTGGGGTGAGCGTAAGGGCTCGGGGGCAAATATGACATGACAGGGGGGAGGGGGTCTGTGCACCTGTGCAGGGTTAGGAATGGCCTCTAGTGTTTACGACCAGAAACCTTGAAGGCGAACTAGCAGGCAGAATGAGTCCAAGTTCGGGTTGCGGGTAGCGCTGGGCAAAAAAAAAAAAGAGAAGATGGTGGCACCGAAGGATGGAGGCTGGGTACTAATGAGGGCCTGGCGTCATTCCCGGGGGGCATAATTAGTGGTCGGACTGGGATCTGGGTCAAGACACGGTGCATAAGTTCAATAGATCTCCTGAACTAGGCCTCATTTTGTGAGTTGAGAATTTAAACATCAAATGTTATTTATATTTAATGGAAAGAAGGGGAAAAAATACCACGCAACTCTCATCATGAACAATAAAAGAAACTATTACCTTGTTCCACTTTAGGGAGGGCCCCGCGGTAAATGAGGATGCGAGGAGCCTCAGTTTAAAACACATTCAGCTGGAAGGGTTTTATTTCTTCAATATCCTCGGGTCATTCAAACATAAAAGAGTAAATTATTTAATTTTATTATTTTTGCTTTCAAATTGAGAGTCATTGAAACCAAATTGAAGGAACGTTTTGTGAGTGTCTGAGGATGGAATTTGGCCTTCCTGGAGTGGACAGATGCAACCATCTGGACTTTGTTATTTTTTTAAGAACTTATTTCAGTTGAATCAAAGCTTCCACTTTTAATGCAAGCATTATTTTTAATTATTATTATTGTAACTTATTTGACCATGCTTGTACTTTACTACACCATGTGAGTACTTTTGTCATCTCTGCCAGTAGATGCCATTGACTTTCGTTGCTCTGTCGGGGCCCGTTGACTAGTTCATCGACTGCCGTGTCTGCCTCGGGGGTCCCCTGCCACCCTCCTCCCGATTAAACTCATAATGGAGCCGAGCAGCTGCTGTTACCAAAAAAAAAAATCAATATATTTTTTTACAGTATAGTTTCCTCCTCTTCTGGCCAATATATGTGCATCACTCGTATTTGACTGTGCACTTTCAGGACCCCCTGCCGGCCCCCCTATCCCATATCCAAACCCTGCGGTCTTGTTTTGGGCTTTTAAAGCAGATGATCCAACAAGCTGAATCACTTGAACATCTATTGTTACAATTACGGACAGTGTAATCACACTAGAACCACTTTGGCATGCATCAGCGAACTCAAAAGTGACATCAAATGGGCCGGCATTGATGGGAGGTTGGGCGGGGGGGCGTCAATGTACATATTGATCCATGTGTTCATTGATTGAATTACCTTTTTTAAAATGATTTCGAGGACCGTGATTCGTCTTCCTCTAAGATCACACAAATCCTAGTGGAGAGAAGTAAAAATAATGATTAAGGATGAGTTTTGACAGTTGAAATTTCTCATTTTTATCCCCTCAAGTGCATGTCTAATTTTATAATTAGTAAAATAGGAACTATTATTAATATGACAAAAACATGTAAGTTAATTGTCAATAATTTAAAATACTATTTGGTTCCATTTTTTGAATCATACGTGTTAAAATAACATTTTAAATACATCTTCAATTATACTGTGTGTATTTCATCTATATAAATGAATACATATTTTTGTATATTTATCCCATCCACCCATCAATCCCAATTTACCAATTCATGATGCACACATTCATCACAGTTTAATTCAATTCATAAGATGAAACACATCATTGGCATCAAATAACACAAAAGTTCTCTACATAATTTGTTTCAGTACAAAAAGTGGAAAACAATAATAATCAATGAAATTATTATTTGATTATCATTTCTTGAAGTTTTCCTTTGAAAAGACGCAAACGGACACACACACACAAGTGCAAAGCGTTCCTCGTTCGCAACCACTTTTCTTCGTCCATGCAAGAATATTGAAAAAATAAATAAAATACAAAAAATAACATTATTAAATAAGCATACGGCCATAACTAATATATTGGAAATTGGTGATTCAGTTAAATTTGCAGAACAAAAGTTAATGACGCTTACCTTGATCCTTGCATGACCGCCTTTAAATAAAATAATATATGTATATCAACAATAAAACAAGTATATGGATCATACCTGCAATACAAGTGTGGGTCTTTAGGAGTCGAGGAACGCAGTTATTATCCCGGTGCTGTCTGTCTGCCTCTCGTCCGTCCCCGTACTCAAATGGGAGCACAGCAGGAGCGAGCGTGCACATTTATATTGACTAGGAGCGTCGCCCTCAGGCACTACAATAAAACAGCCACCCTACCCTACCCCACCCTGGCACCCACTTTTTTCCCTGCGACCACCTACACTTCCAAATGTGCTCTTTACCTTGCAGCCAAGTTGAACTAAAAGGTTACACCAGTGAGTGATGGCATCTTAATACCGGACGTCACTCTTAATTCAACCGCGATGAGGGGTGGCGGGTGTTTCTAATTGTTATTTTCCTCATCACGAATTCAATCATCGGTAGAGCATTTTAAACAAAATGGAGGGCCGAACGTTATTGTTGTTGTGTGAATGAAGCCTTGTATAACTAAGATTATGGCGCCCAAACTATTTCTTTAACTATATATCTGTTGTTCTGTCAATCTAGCAATAGTATCCATGGCTCGCTTACTCGCTAACGTTTATGCAAGCTCGCTAGCTAATTTCCTTCCAACCATCCATCCATCTAGCCAATCGATTCACCTGGCTACTATTCCCATCTAAGATGACCTTTGGCCTCCAATGTAAGAGAACCGGGTTTGAAAAATGGACTCCGATGCCTCCGTCACGAGAGATATCCTCTGGACTTCCTCTTCTTTTTCTCCCCTTGGTCCTCCATGTCATCGAGCTCTCCTGCCCTTCCTCCTGATTGAGCAGACATAGTCGCCCCCTCCCCACCCAACCACCCCCAGATCCCCACTGTCACATTTACTCCAGATGGTTAGCCTCCATGTAAGCGGCCTGTCAGCCTCCATTTGGCCGCATCGGCGCGACAGCCGGCCTGATGCCTCGTGAAGGGTCCCTGACTGGATGACTGAGTTCCACGGCGCAAGGAAACCTCATGTCGGACATTGTACTCTTGAGCAAGACTGCCATGGCAGGAGTTGTAAAGAAGAGTGGTCATTTTCTAGCATGTACTAGGACCATGATGCCATGACACAGGGGATTTTAACTCAAGAATAACATCCCAAGTGACAGTTCTAGTCACTTTTTTGAGTTCTTTAGCCTTGAGAGGGACAAGTTCAGACATCAGGTTCTTGTCCTGGTACAATGGTCAAATCCTAGATCAAGGTTTTGGTACTGATAAAAGACTTATCGGGTCACACGGTTCATTTTAAACTAAGGTACTGGTGTCCACGGTAGGGTTCAGTCTAAAACGTTCCTCCTGACGCAGAAGAAGAAACTTTCAGCGTGATTGAGGACAATGAGCTAAGGGTCCTTATGGAAAGGCATCTGCGGAGGCTGACAGCCGCACTTCATTACGGTTCTGGGAAAGGAACCGGAGGGCTCCGACAAGGCGCCCACCAGGCAGAGCCAGCTGTGCGCATGGCATCCAAACACACATTCACGCATCGTCTTATTGCCGGATGTCTTCTAAGATGGACTATTTGTTTAAAATAGAAAAGTCCTCCAACTCGGGATGAGTGTTCCTCCTTCCTCCTTCCACTTGGTGACTTCGAGGCCCGAGGTGGAACGGCTAACAGCTCCTTTCTGAGCGTACGCTGCTGGGCACATTAACTAAACTCATATCGCTCTCAGCCACTATCAATTATTCACCGCAGACCTCCCCTCCGCACCCCCGAGTCCCTTTCTCCAACCCCTTCCGTATCAAAGAAGAGTAACACCCTTGAGCTACTTCCTACTTTATGTTGCTGAGGATTTTCAGTCGTTTGCTTTATTGAAAAGTTGGATCAAAGCAAATGGACCAGTATGTGGTTCTTGAGGGTCTTTTACGAAGGTGAAAAATACTTCAAAGCGTCCTTTTCACCACGTCATGGTGAAACATGCACATCTGCTGCAAGCTAAATGCTGAAAGCAAACACAAAACTGTATAATCCATTGAGAAATTGTCTCGTCTCCTGTCCCACGTAAATCCGCTTCAAATCCAAGCCGCGACAGTTCCACATACGCATGGGTGCTTTAGTAACAAGATTGACAAGTGTCTGACCGAGAAGACCTGGCCTCACATGATGTCAGTCGACGCCGCCGGGAACAAACAATAAGACATTTCCACTTTCACACTTAAATGAACACGCAAAAGCAATTATACCGATGAGGGCTGGACGGTCGTTGGCCGCCGTCCAGCGTGTGGAAAGGCATCCCTTCAAAGTCAGCTGGCTTGATATGTGAAAAGGGCAGATATCAAGGTTCGGCCAAGACGGGACCTATGAGTCGTTGGGGGGGGTTTCCTCTGCAGACACTTGTGCCCTTCTATTTCATCTCACACACACATACACACACACAATTTACTTCCGCGTGACCTGCTACTATTTGGAATGTTAAATGCAGTGATTCCAAGCCACTGTGACTATTCATCCAATTTGACTGAATTGGTCTGAAAAGTATTATGATTATTATTTGCTCGTATTATTAAACATTTGGTATATTTGTTCATCTATCTATGCCAGCGATGTATAGTGAACATTAAAATCCACCTGTCGTCCGTCTTGACCACGACATTCATCTAGGAGGAGACTGCTGAGCGGTAGTGTCTTTTTGGCAGTATGAATATGCCAGCACCATTTTTGATTGTGAGGAATGTCAATGCCATTTTCCTCTTTCATCACTTTGCTGCTGTGAAATGTAAAAATGTCTCCACTGCGAGACTAATGAAGGCTAATCCATTCTACTTCGGAAGATGTAGAACTGTATTTAATAACATTGTTCGTCTTTGTAGCTTCTTTTCACTTGGACAATGGAAACGTGCAAACGTTAACGACTTTTATCGAAGAATGACTAGATAACCAGATGCTTCAGGACTTGACACCCACGTTTCTCGCTTTGGGTGAAGATCCGGGAAGCAGCTGTCTACCCTTACCACCCCAACCCTCCGGTGGTCACGCGATTTTCCTTCTTCGCTTAACCCGACTTCCTCTTCCTACCAGCTGACCCCTCGCAAAACCCCACCACACCCTCAGGAGGTGAGGTCTTTACTTATTTATTTATTTCTTGGGTGTCACCTGACGGGGAGAGGAATGAGGGGGTGGAATGAAGGGAAGCAGCTGATTGTGTCACAGCGCATTACTACTCCCGTCCATCACCGGCATTGACCTTCGGGGTGCGCGTACGCGGGTTTGTGTGTCTGTATCAACAATGTGTAAGTATGTGCAGATGAAGTCACTGACCCACAGGGAGCTCAAGTGTGCGTTCATCACTGTGGGGTGTGCGAGACAATGTGTGTACTGTACTGTGGAGTGTGCGGGTGTGCCTGGATGAGCTCGGCGTTGGGGAGGGAGTGTTGACGAGTGTGTCTCCGTATCAACGTAGCCATCGGTTGGTGTTCACCAGTTTGTAATCCTGACCCGCATGATACCGTGTCACATGACTCGGTTCAGCTCGACTTTAGCTCCCATCACTTTTCTGGAATCTAATATCATTGTCCCTTCCTGACTAATTCCCAAGCGCAGAGGATGCATTTCCCGACAAATGGCTCCCAAATCGGAACACGACGACGTGGTAAACGTCCATATGCGTCGGGAACCTAGTACCAGCCCAGCATCATGCCGGGACCAGGCTTGTATTCCCTCAGTTAAGGCTCACTGGGGAGCCTGGTGTCAAGTCACTTTCCCAGCTGCGACCAGGACGCAGGGACCCACCATCACTTTCCTTAGAGGGGGGTGAAGGGGGAGTGGGCAGAGAGCACTAACTCCTGGAGGACGCCCGTGCTATGATGGCTGCCCATGCGGCAGGAATCGAGGGAGACAGGGACCAAAGACCGTCAGCCTCATCCCTTAGGGTGCCTCGGCCTCCTAACTACAAGTTCACGTTTTAGCAAACCATATGTTCTCCCTCTGCCCCCCAGCGCAGCACAGACCCTCTCAGCCAGTTAGCAAATAAACAAGTCAGGAAGCCATAGCTTGGGGAGCGGCGGGGGAAGGGGGGGTTGTTTTCCTCTCAGATACTGTCAGCCTCGTGCCTTTTCAGTGCCGCTAAGCTGTTTGCATGATCAGGTGTTTGCTAACAATGCGAGTGGGGGGCTACAGGAATAAAAAACTAGCGCACAATTTCAGTTAGCATTTTTTCCATGCATAAAAACAATGACATTTGTTCTCCAGTTAACTCATTCACTGCCATCGATTAACCAAAATGTCTGCCTGTGTTTTCCAGAGTGGTGAATGATAGACAGAGTCAAACAGATGGACAGCGTGTGTGTGTGTATGTGTCTGTGTATACAAGGTCTATGGAGTCACTCGGTCAGTCAGTGGTCCCTTTGGGCAGAGAAACTGTCCACAAATGGACAGCTGCGCCTTGGGCAGGACATTCGGGAAGTGGACTAACGCACATCGCACACTTCTGGACCCCTCAGGGTGCAGCTACCCACTGACCTGACTGTCACATCAGTCCAAAATTTGTTCCAAGGTCACACTAAAGTAGTTTGTTTTTGGTTGTTTCATGCTTGGGTGCCGATAAAGTGCTGGAAAGACCTCTGGCAATTGTTTTCCCTTCCATAAGGGGGCAACATTTCCCTTTTTTCATGTTAGCACTTTTTTACAGCTTTAGCTGCGCTATATAAACCAATATGTATGTATTGAATTGTATTTTGGAAAGCCGCCCTCATTTCAGGCTCACATAACTCCAGACCCATATAATTTAGGAATTAACTCTTTTTTCTGATGAAAGAAGAGAGTCTCAGGTATTTTCACGCTGGATTGAATGTTTATGTAATACTAAAACTCAATTTCCTGTGAGTCCTGAAATTCGAGTGACAATGACAAAAACCCTGGCACTGGAGTGGACACATTTTTGCACATGTCTGGCAGTGAATGAGTTAACGTTTATTTTAATTTGTTCTACATAATTTTTTCTTCTTTTTTTAATTCCATTTCTTAGTTTTTATTAGTTTTAGTATTAGTTTTTATAGGTGAAGTATGTCAAGTAAAATACAAAGTGAATTCAACTACAAATGTTCAAACCGATCTCGATTCTTCTACCATTGCGAATGTTTTTATAATAATTATTATTATTTTTGCCCGTAATGTTAATTTTCATTTCTAAAATCATTTTCCTTAACTCTAATAACCTCGGTTTGCGCATACGCATTAAGTGACATGACAGCCGGCCTTCACTGACTGGTCCATTGAGTCATCAGTGACCTTCCGCGGGATTGGAGTTGCCACGCCAATTGACCAAATCACTGATCTTTAAAAGCAGGGGGCACAAGGCGGAGGGGATTGGGGTGTGTGTGTGTGTGTGGGGGGGGGGGGGGTAGTGACTACGCACCCCCCATGCTCTCATGAAGACACACACACATCCATATAAACACACGCATCCACCTCATTCTCTAATCAAGGAGCAGGCAGGCGTGGTGACACTAATGGGAGGCGACAGCTCAACAGCGCTCGCGGCAACGACCAGCTCGGCTGTCGAGACCGCCGAGTGAGTCCGCCAGGCACGCACTGAGGCAAAGGAAGGTTTGCTGTTTTGGGGAGGAGTAGAAGGAGGTGGGAGGTCGGAAGATAGGATGCACGAGGAGTTGGCTTAACTCATCTAGCCTCCGCTACGTTGTCTCCAAAAGCGCCGTTCCGCCATTGCTCTTCAGTATGACGTGTGAGAAATACAGCAGGGGGGAGGGACGTGGGGTAAATATGTAAAATGTCCGCCTTGATTTGCGAACACTGACATTCCAGGGAGAGGGACAACTGTGGGAATTGCCTCAATTCTCTTATAATTTCATATATTGTTTGCTTATATGGTATAACAACGCGCAAGGCGATGTAGGCTTCCCAAACCAAGCAGCCCTGGGGCCTACTTGCTGAATGGCGTACCCCCCGCTACCCCTGCGCAACCCCCCCCCCCCCCCTCCCATCTCCTCCGGAACACAGTTTAACTTCTGTCATCTAGATGAAGCAAGTGAGTCAGTCTAGCAGCGGCGAGAGGATGTGACAGGTCGCTAATGGACAGGACAAAGAGGGGATTTATGAAGTATTAGTAAACCTTAATAATTCACCACGCCAAAGATCCTGGGAGTCCCCCTGGCAGATCACCGAGTACCCTTTCCCTTGTCACGCTTAAATGCTGCGTCCTGGTAAATAAAGACGAGGAGGAAGATCAGAATCAGAATCATCTTTAGTGACCAAGTATGAAGAACAAACAAGGAATTTGTCTGCACTAGTATCATCATTAAAAAAAAACAAGACAAATAAGTATAGCGGACCCTACTACGCTGGCGCGTGTGCCTGCCGCTGCTCACCCGCAGAAAAAAATATGCTGTGACCGTACAGTGTCCTTGAGAGTTTTGAAAGGCGCTTATAGATGAAATGTATTATTGTTATTATAATAAAGGCTAATTTAATCTAATCTAATGAAATTCCTGAATGTAAGTGGTACCTCTCAGGAACAACTGTGAGACAATGTACAAAGTATCAAGCATAAAACAAAAATCACTTTAATTATTCTCAATTATCATTTTCTTCTTTATCCTGACCATAAAAATACAAAACTTTATCTCATTTACTCACATGACCACCTACACGGCACTTTTTGTTAGCTTTGTGGCACTTATTTATGGCGTTCCACAGAGTTCAACTTCGGGGCATCTGCAGTTTTAAATATACAATTTATAATTCTACTTGTGAAGTTCAGATACTCCTGTCTCACATCAGAAAATTAATGTACATGAACATATATGTTAATTTACATCTACTGGACACCAACAGTTGACTTATAAAGTCATAAAACAGAAGCCGTCAAAAGCCACCGGCGACCAATTATGGCTGATCACATCTTAGCAGGTCTGTCAGTCTTACACACAGGCAGTAAATAAACACACTGTAGAACATAACATGGACGTAATTCCCTCGCTATACGGAAACCGTGTTTTGGTCTGTGATTGGCAGTCGCAGTCATTAAATCCCCCCCGCCGCCCCCCACTGACTGTTCTTTTCACTAGGGGGTGGGTTGGCTTACAGTCTAGTGACGGGTGTCGGCACTGAGGCCGCGTCCAGCCTGCTGTGGCCCGGTGTGACAGCGATGCCGCCTGACCAGTCCGGCCCTGACCCCCCTACCGCATCTCGCTCCACACCGCATCGCCCGGAGAGACGTGGAGGGTGATGCGGACTGGCACCGGGGGGGCCTTGTCTTGCTGGTGCCTTTGCTGGTGGTCTCCGTGGCCTATTAGTGTCTCGCTATGTGCCTGTCACACTGACAAAACAGGGTCCTGTCAAATTAAGTCGAAGCCCAATAGCGGAGATGTGACTCAAACGCACCGATGGGAGACGTGGGGTGGTGGAGGGGTCGGACCAGGATGAGGGAAGTACCGGTCCTAATGTCGACGGTAAGTGAGAGTGACAGCTTGAGAGCTGATCGGAGAAAAAGAGTCAAGTCGCCGCTCGGTAACAGTAGCCGATAATGGCGGCGTTGGGATTGTCCCGAGGAGACTCGCTGAAGGCCAATCCAAACAGAGCGAGACGGACGAACACGTGGAAGACGCTTGGGGTTCCGACCCAAACAGCTTGGAGTGCAACTTAACGATATCTGACTGCGGTGCGCCGTGTGTTTTTTGTGTGTGTAGGTGTGCTTTGAGTTGGAACGGAGTATTTGCTCAAACGTTAAGACTTTTAAATGAAGACGTCTGCACCGCTGCAGGCAGTCTACCCAAACTTTTCATAACGCCTCCGAAAAAAACAACTTTCTCAGTGTTCACTGGTTTTTGTTTTGAGAAACGTACATTGCAGAGCAGTAGCGCGACATCAGGGTCTCTAAGACCTTCTCTGCTGGCCTAAAAATATCTGAATCAGAGCTTACTTTCATTGCTTTTCCCTTGTAGTGCCTCTTCCAGACGTGTGTTTTCATATTGAAGCATTTAGCCAATCACATTTCAGTCATCATTTGTTACCAGGGTTAGAAATCTACCTATACGCCTTCACGATCAGTTCTGCAGGCCCTGGAGCATTAAAGGAGGGGTCAATGACTCTGTTACTAATGTAATGGTTGCTTTAACCAATCACATTTCGAGTTGGTGGTCTGTTCTGGGTACATGATTGGCTAGTCACCAGACAATCATAGTATCACCAGCCGCTAGTGACAATAGCATACTGTATCTAGAGTCAACGGATAGTGAATACGTGGAATTGCAAACCATGCAAAACCATGGATGGGCTACATGTAGCCTCTAGGTGGCTAAGCAACGGATATCTGATCTATGTAGACAGATAATCCATCAATCCTCAGAGGCGTATATTCTTTATCTTCTCCATATTGAAACGACTGATTGAACCTACTTTGACCAACTAGGGTCACTTCAAGAGACGTTTGTACCGGCATAACGGGATGATACTGGCCTCCAGTGGCCAAGAAACACATACCAGAAGAAGCAATTACATAATTTATCAGGGTGCACAAAGTGTTCGATTCGCAACATTGAATTAACGTGTCCATATGACAAGTTTTCGCCTCTTGCGGGAGCGTTTGAAACATAAGCGGGCGCCAAACGGGGTTCGCCGTTACTCCGAGTGGGGCTGCTCTTGTGTGTTTGTGTGCTGCCACTTGGGCTCTCACGTCGCGGAGCATTGTGTAGCGCTGAGAGGCTGATGCACCGTGGCAGCCCCCCCCCCCCTACTCGCAGCCACGGGCCAGCCCAGAGCCACTGCAGATGATAGTTTTAATTGCGTTCAATCTTTCAGGCTAGTCTCTGCCCAGTGGCGCACACTGCTTGTGTGTGTACGTGCGTAAATGTGTGTGTGTGTTTGTATATTGTCTGAGGATGCTTCACAAACATGAGTGTGTGATGGATGTGTTTAGAGGGAAAAAAACGAGAAAATTAAGGCTTCGCATTGTTACAGGCGCCGTGCATCGTTGTAGAACGACGACATATGTTTAACAAATTGTGTGTGTGTGTGTTTGTGAATTTGTATGTCTATTTTTGTGAGGACATCACAAAAAATGTTCAAACAGGAATGTGTGTGTGCGTGTATTGTGTGTGTGTGTGTGTGTGTGTGTGTGTGTGTGTGTGTGTGTGTGTGTGTGTGTGTGTGTGTGTGTGTATGTTAAGTCCATTTTACAAATACTCAAATTCTCAAAATATTAAATTTTGCACCCACTAAAAAAACACATTTTTTTCTCTGCATTATATTTTTGTCATAAATTAAACCACTCCTAGGCCCATACATAAAATTGATTCTTTCTTTCTACATTGCATCACCCCCCCCCCCCCCCCCCCCCCCCATGATGAAAGGTACGTAAATCCCTTTTCCCTTCAAATGCGCATTTATAAATAATAAAGTTGAAACGTTTCATGCAAAGACCTCAAAACATGCACTGGCGTCCTTAAAAGCATTTTATAGGTGGTGAACTACAAAACCAAAAGCATGAATAATTCAGGGCCCAATGCTGAGCTGGCATAACATAACAGGAAAAACATGAACAAATTTGAATGGCAAGTGGGAATTGAACAATTTCCTCGCTTTGATTGACACGTTTTAGCATCGTTTCCCCCGCCCTCCCCTTAAAATGACATTACAATGTGATAGCAAACACAAGCACGTAAAGAAATATGAATCAAAGCCCCGCAATGGCTCCTTTTCAAAGCTAACATCTATTTACAATGAAACAGTATCCGTTTGAATGGGAAATATATCCAAAAATAGACATAAAGAACCCAAAATGAAAATTAGGTTGCAAACCACTACAAAAAAAAACCCTCCTTGCATTTGTTTTCCACATACATGAACAGAGTAGGCTTGTGGCTAAAGGGGAGTGGGGCGTGGGGGGTAAATTAGGCCTTTACATTCCCACAGAGGCTAATCCATCCATTTAGAGGGTTGTAATATTTAATTAGGAGGCCGCAAAAATGCCTGGCAGCAACGTACGCTGTGGCAAGGCTCATATGTTTGGAAGAGACTGAGGGCCAAAGTGAAAACACGCTAAAAACTACGCATGCATGCACACGTACGGCCAAAGAGTTCAGGTGAGGTTACATAAAAGAGCGTCAGCGCAGAACCGCCGTTTTGAAAAAGTCGCGGCTTGGAATTGAAGCGGATTTACGTAGTGGAGGAGATGTGAGACAATTTGTTTTTCTACTTCTTTCCTCTTGTCAGAGATGACGGAAGAAATCTGATTGGAGGAAGTTGACCACAAGCGCAACTGTAAGGTCAAACTGTGACATGGTTTTAAAGTCCACTAAGCGACTCGCTGGAGCGTCGGGTTCGTCCCGCCTGAAGGGATGGCGGCGGTGGAAGCCAAGCGCTCTCACCCTGGTCGTTCAAAAGGTCAGGCTTCGCACCGGCGGTGTGAAAGCCGCTCACCGAAAAGGCTATTGTCCATCTGTTTTTTTTTTTTTTAACCGTTCACGACTGACCCTGTTACCCCTCCCACTCTATTAACACACCGTTGACAAAAAAAACTTATTTCCTCTTGTAATAAATGGACGTGTTTGGCCTAAACAACTATTTTTTTTTATGTATGTTTTCATAAAGAGAACAATTTGCATTGGGAGGTGGTATAAAAGTGCGGCGTCGGCCCGACGCGATGCCTTGCTCTCTGATTCGGAATGACTCTAATGGGAGGGCCTGGTGAATTTTTCATACAGCCCAGAGGGGCGAGGGGGGGGCACACTGGCACATTACATCCTCTTGGCGAAAGAGCAAAAGAAGGGATGAACTATTATTGAGATCTTTTGGGAGTGGGGAGACTTGCCCAAGTTGTTCTTTAAAAAATTAAATATATATATACAGTAAAGTCTCGTTATATCGATATTCAAGGGAGTCCGAAAAATATCGATATAACCGGGACTATCGATATATCCGACCCTGTTTGCATGTAATTTTCTCCGTGCGTGCATAGAAATAGTATCGATATAACCGGGACTATCGATATATCCGATATCGATATAACGAGACTTTACTGTATATATATTTTTTTAAAGAACATTTTATTTTAAATTAGCATTTAATTATTATTATCCTCATCGATCTAGATGTAATTTCGTTATTTGTCCGCCAGACGGCGGAAATTCCCCATCGATCTAGATGTAATTTTGTTCTGTGTCCGCCAGACGGCGCTAATTCCCCATTAATCTACATGTAATTCTTTGTACTAAATTCATCCTGCCTACTTGATATCTATTTTCTTGATGTCTAATTTAAAGCAGATTCTTTACTTAGATTTACAGACTTAATACACTGTCTGTAAGTAAAGAATCTGCTTTAAATTACATGTAATTATGTTCTGTGTCCGCCAGACGGCGCTAATTGTTGGCTGTGATGAGAGGAGAGCAGAAATAGATCGCTTGAATGCCATAAATATGATAATAAATATGGCATGAATTTTATAAACAATTTAGAAATAGCCATGAATTCCCATGTGAGTATAGAAAGCAAGCATTTTCCAGATTGGCCGTCCTTTTGTTTCTTGCTTCCTTTAATTTGTGGGCTCATCTCCGCCTGAACTGGCCCATCTGTCCAAATCAAAGTCGGCCCTTGAGCTGAAAAGCCGCCCTCGCCTCGCCTCGCCTACCGGGAACCAAGTGTGATTAACGAGAGCAGCTTGATCCGCTCGCCTCTTTGTCACGTCCGTGAACAAACGCCGGCTGAATAATGCCCAACATCACAATTTAATAGGCTGAAATTTCTGCAAGAAAGCTCTAAAAACATTATCCATCTGTTCAGTGCGCACACGCTGGGATAGCTCGTAGCACTGTCTCGCCGTATGCAAATATGTTTTGCCTGGAAATTTCTTTGGAGTTGCTCGAAGGAATCCAGAACGGCCCGCCTTCTGTCTCGCCCCCTCGACTGGCTCGCTAGCTTCTCCCGTCTTTCTCCTCTCGCGTGGAAAATATTTCACCAGCTCCGCACGCACACGAATTAGCGCCATCTCCGAGCACCACGGGGCCGATATGCAGATCGGGAAGGGGGTGAAACTATTTGCTCACTTGGACAAAAACAGCCCACACAAGACGCAAAAGCGTTCACTCAGCCTTGAAATAACTAGAATAGAAAGAAAGCTAGCTAGCTAGCTTATAAGTAGCTATCGAGATAGCTAGCTAGGTATATACTGTAGTGTATATAATAGATCGCTAATAGATAGCTAACAGATAGCTATCGAGATTGCTAGCTAGCTAGCTGGATAGCTATATAGCTAACAGATAACTAGAAGATGCTAAATTGACGGGATGACTCTGGCGTCGCATCGGTGTGTCCTTTCCAAAGCGTATATTGAGTTTTAGGACTACGTAAAAATTCAATACAGCGTTAGAATTGTCCTTAGATTGTCTTCTTTCATCAGAAAAAAGAGTTAATTCCTAAATTATATGGGTCTGGAGTTATATGAGCTTGAAATTAGGGTGGATGTACAAAATACAATACGTATTTATGTATATAGCGCTTTAACAACAGCCCAAGCTGAAAAAAAAAACACTATGATGGAAAAAAGGGAAATACTGCCCCTTGTGGAAGAGAAAAACATTGCTAGAGGTCTGGCCAGTGCTTTATCAGCACCCAAGCAAGAAAAACCACAATTCGGGAATGGCGCTCGACGTCATATTTTCAATTCCTAAATAAATTCGGGAATAGCAGTGAATGAGTTAAAAGCCATGACAAAAACAATATTTTAGCGACAAACGCTGCATTGTAGACAACAAGATTTGCTCCATGTGAGGAATGCGCATCCCTTTCGGGGCGGAAATGCACCAAGGCGCGCACGTGTCACGCGTGCGTATGTGATGCTAAACCCGATCCACCAGATGGTCCACAAAGGTGTTCACACACACTGAGTGGGCACGGCGATTGATGCATTGCAACAACCAGGAAGGTGGAACATTTGGCTGCTGACCCGCAGTCACAACTCATCGGCCCTTCCTTCTCCTTATTTAACAGCAGCCACAGCGCTGACGGCGCACACACATGCACGCACACACGCTAAGAACACGGCACTTTTGCAGCCTCAAGGGTGCCTGGGACGCGTGCCAGAAAGTTCTTTGCGGTCTCTGCAAGGAGGTCACAAGGCCTTGAGAATGAGCGCATGAAGCCACGGACGTGAATGGGGAAGACGAGCTTCAATTTACACGCAGATGGAGAACATCTTTTGTGGGGTCGGGGGTCGCAAAAACACATGGTCGGACTATTATTTTATTATTCAAGTTACATATACAAATTCAGTTGATAGTTACAGTTTAGTCAATATTCTTCATCTTCTCAGCACCCCCCTCTGTCTTATCAAGTGGGTTATTATTATAACTCTACTTTGCGAATTTTTGTTTATCGCGGATGCTCCTGGTCCCCATTCACAGCGAAAAACAAGGGGTTACTGTAATCCTTAATTAAGAGATTTGGGATGTTGTCAATGGTTTGAATATCCGCAAGAAATATAGTGTACAGTGGGACCTACGCACCTATCACATGTGAAAGAGCAAAAGTATGATTGAATTTTTATTTTTTTGATGAAATATGGGCCAAATTTACCTGCGAAAATCGATTTATTTCGTCATTAAAGTGCTAGTGTATTATTATACTGCCGTCTGGCAGACAAACTTCTAATGACAACCAGGAGTTTAACTGTCAAACGAAACCACCATGAAAATAATTCCATACGATGTACATTTAAATATAAGACGTTTTAAAAATGAGTTATTTTATTTTTTGATTAACTACGGGCCTAATTTGCCTGCGAAAGTCGACTTGTTTAGTGATTAAAGCTACACGTTCTATATAGTGTATGGATTACACTGCCCTCTCGCGGACACATTTTTAATGACAAACGGGAGTTAAACTCAAACAAAACCAAAATGAAAATAATTCCACACGATGTCCTTACATTTAAATAAAAGATGTTGTAGAAACATCGCCAGAGCTAAACAATTATTTATTTAGTTTGAATAAGGTTTTTTTTTTAATTACATAGTATAGAATGTAAACAAAATGGCTGACATTTGAGTCCATTCAGACGTTTTATTGCTATTACTTTCTTATTACATTTTCTTCTTCTAGGCCAAATATAGTTGACCACTATTAGTCAGGAAGCTAATAGAAAATAAGAGAAAATATAAGTTAGGGGGGGTGGCAAATATGAGAGGTCAGAGGTCACACGCGACTTGACGGCAAGTCAGTCATCTTCCACCACAATGACGTTGCCGTTTAGCTGATAATCAACGGTGGCCCAATCAAAGACGTTGCCTTTGGGGACCTCGCGGCCGGAATCCCAGTCTTGGATCAAGCGGCGGGAGAGGACGAAGTCCCACATATTCACATCGCTCATCTCCCCCACAAAACTCTGGAGGGCCTCCAAACCCCCGAGATGTTTATCGGGATCCTGCCCGAGGAGGACGGTGCCATCGGGACGGATGCCGTGTCCGGGTTTGTATATTTGGTAAGCGCTGCGCTTCCCGTCCAGCCAAACGGCGGCGAGGCCGGCGACGGATTCCCAAGTTAGGCAAAGGCTAGTGCGGAAAGTACCCAAAGACGGGAGGGAAAAGAAAAGGCCGTCTCCGCTCATGTAAAACGAGACGCGTCCGTCTTTTTCGCGCCATACGTTGAGCTCGTCGTAGTCGGCGGTGCGGTAGGCGAAAAGGATGATTTGGCGGTCTTCGGGTAGCTCGGTGGCTACGCGCATGCATAGCGTGAAGGCCTTGAGCGCCATTTCCTTAAGCGGCATTAACGTCACGTAGCTGAAATCCGTCTCGTAAGGGAAGAGCAGGACTTTTCCGGAGAGACCCGCTGAAGACAAATGGGAACAGGTGGGATATTTTCACACCCAAAATTAAAAGCTAACCAATCGACCCGAATATGAGACTAATAATAATAATAATACATTTAATTTCTAAGCGGCTTTCAAAACTCTCAATGGCTGCCACTGCTCACACGCACACAAAAAATCCAGTGACTGTAAAGTGTCCTTGAGTTTTGAAAGGCGCTTAGAAATTAAATGTATTCTTCTTCTTATTATTATTATTATTATTATTAGCTAGCTAGCTCGCTATTCGCGCCAGCGTTCACTCAACCCGCAAGTAACTCAAATCGATAGAAAGCTAGCCAGCTAGGTAATAGATAGCCAGTAGATAACTATTAGATAACTAGCTAGATAGCTAATAGATAGCTAGTTGGCTAATAGATAGCTATTAGATAGCCATTAGATAGCAAGCCAAAGAGCTAGCTAGCTAGATAGCTAATAGACAGCTAGCGAGACAGATAAGACAGTTAAGTGATTTTTTCTCAATAAGTGGAGCGTCACAACGTCAACAGAAGGACATATTACCTTTCCTGGTTGAGGAGTGGCTCAAAGAAAACACAGCAAATAGAAGCACGGCTAAAACACGGATATTCTGCAAAGATACACGCTAGTGGTAAGTGCGGGTAAGCAGAGGAGATGAAAACGAGGCTTTTCAAACGCGCTTACCATCATCACGTCGTGCTGTGGAGTCGTCAAAAGTGATACCGCCGTCTGTCCTCTGCCCCGCCGGTACCAGTTGTGACGGCGGCACAGACAATGGGCTCACTCAGCGGATTGATACTCGCACACAAACATCACGGCGATGAGAAAAAAAGAGCGTCAGAGCAAAACGCCGATGTGGGTGGGTCGCGGCTAGGAATTGAAGCGGATTTACGTGGGACAATCTCTTCGTCAATGGATGCTACAGCTTCGTGTTTGCTTTCAACGTTTAGCTTGTAGCAGACAGATGTGCACATTTCACCGTGACATCCCTGATCCACTGGTGAAAAGAATGCTTTGATCCTGTCCTCTTTCATCTCGAACTGCTTCATACGACGAAGAGGGTGTCGAAAATGCTTAAGATTCAATGACTGCATGTCTTTGTGTTGTCATATTATTTGTTATTTATTTTTTGTTTGTTTTGACTTCAAGATGGCGCACGCGAGAGGGGCTGCCTTTACAGCAGCTCCTGTATTTTGTTTTTCTACATCCCCCCCCTGAAAAAAAAAATATGAAACAGGGTCTTCACATTGTCAACATATTGACATTTAATACACTTTCAAAATGAAAGACGGCCAGAAAAACAAAAAAAAGAGAACAAAGAAGCATATCTTGTGAAGAAATAAGACAAAGCTGATTATTATTGACACTTTTTTTCCCCTGCGCACGGCTAGTCAACCACTCGGCCCGAAGATTGTACAACTCAAAACGCGGGTGTGTATGATCGATGATGATCTTTCCAGCATTTTAAACTAAGTGGAAGGATGACACGGTAAAAATTGAGGTTGATAGATTATCCATTGGTGATTGTTTATACAGTTGGTATAACGATGCTATCACATTACCAGCATAGACGATGAGGGTAAAAAAAATAGAGCTAAAAAATACCCCCCACCCCGAAATGTTCACTTGCGGGGATCAAAAATTGTCATAGCACAAATCAGGGTGCAACAATGGCATTGAAAACACGTTTTGTCCGAATATCCAGCAAATGGGAAACGTGTTTTTTTGGCCTTCATACCCTCTCACGTTCCAAAAAATCCCCCCCAAAAAAACCCACACAAATTCATCACATGTCAATCATCCGAATTTGCGCGCTTTAACTAGTTGAGCACAGTTTTCAGTCTTAAGTCTTTCTACGGGGGTCAAAGGGCATATTGGTAAATGTCAATATTGTGGCGCCACATACAGGAGAGGCCGACAAGTGAACATCCAGAGAAACATCACCGTTTTTTGTTGTGTTTTTTTTTGGGAACCCCCCCTCTCAAAAGCCTTCACTGTCTTTTTGTAAACTTGCATATAAAGTGGTCACACAATGCAAATATATAGTGAACATTTCAAGTGCTAAGAACGGATAAATCTGATTTAATTTCTTTAGCAGTCGCCTACGTCGGAGATGGAATAAAAAAAAAAACAAGAACGACCCCCGTGTTGGGGTGGGTGAAAAAAAATTAAAGTGGCCAAAGATGCCAAAGGGAGTAGAGGGCCACAAATGCACAGCCTAGCAAGTTTCAAACGCATTCGTCTCCCCTCCGCAAGTCTAAAGTGAGACAGTTTGTTTCCAGGTAAGGAAGGCGCGACATCATCCTGACAGTCTCTTTTGGACTCTTGAAGTATTTAAAGGGAGATGTGAGGGGGTAAGCATGGGGCGGGGGGGGGGGGGGGGGTCTTATCTAGTAGTCCTCTACCCAACCGTTCTCCTGGATAAAGGCATCGATCACTTCCTTCATGGCCAAGTTGGGGATAAGCTGGTCTTGGGTCAGGGGGCTTCGAGTGACCGGGTCAAAATGTCCCACCCGCTGAAGGGTTAAAAAGGGATGAAGGTTGAAATTGCATTTTACGATAAAAACAGATACGGAGCGCTGGCTTTTATTCGATTTCATGCTCTATCAAATGGCATCGGCGGCGACATTGAAAGAAAAGCCATTTTGATCACGTGCACCGTGTTTTCATTGACGTTTGTTTGGCAAAGCGAATTGAATTTGGTACCTGGAGGTGCTCCTCGATGTCTTTGCGGTCGTAGGTGATCCCGCTCGGTGTGATGCACGGCTCCCTCATCAGCTCAAAACTGATCTTGCCGCACAGATAGTCCGGAATATCACGTTTCTGGGCATTGAGACGTACATATCAAAGAATGCTCTGGAACAAATATGTATGTAAGTCCATAAATAACTAAATAAATTGATACATAAATAAATGGTTTAATAATTGAATAGATAGCAAGCTATCTATTCGATTAGATAGCTAGCTAGATAGATAGCTAGCTATTCAATTATTAAACCATTTATTTATTATCTATTCAATTAGATATCTAGCTAGATAGCTGGCTATCCATTCAATTATTAAACTAGTTATTTAATATCTATTCAATTACATAGCTAGCGAGATAGCTAGCTATCTATTCAATTATTAAACCATTTATTTATTATCTATTCAATTAGATATCTAGCTACACAGCTGGCTATCGATTCATTTATTAAACCATTTATTATCTATTCAATTAGACAGATAGCTATATAGCTAGCTATCTATTCAATTATTAAACCATGTATTTATTTATAGATATACTTATTTACCGGATTATTAGCTAGCTAGATAGCTAGCTAACTTCTCCTGGATAAAGGCATCACTTTATAGCTAGCTAGATAACTCGATAAATAAATAAAGGGGGTTGGTGGGGAGGATACCGCCGATGTAAAACAAAAAATGCTCTTTGTGGTTGCACATGAGGAACTGGTCAAATTATTGATTAGCATCAACAGAGAATAAATGTAAGCTAATTCATCATTGCGTTGCGGATGCTACTCACTTTTCTTTTCTCGTCCACTTGAGAGAAGAGTTCATCCATGTCCATTAAGTACTTGTCCTGATCGGGTGACACAAGAAGGAAGTACGTGTTGTCAAAAGTGTGACACGAGACCAAACGCCGGCACCGATCGGTGTGAACGTACGTGTTTAGATGCAATCTTAGCCACGTCACCGCCAATGCGATCGTCATCCTGTTTTTCTTTGTAATCTTCAAGTTGTCTGCAGGGCAAGATGACAGTAGGTTAGTCATCTTTTTTTTTTATATGTTGAGCGAGAGAAAAACAAAACGAGACACTCACCGCTCCTTCTCTGCGAGGATGAGTTTGCTCAGGTAGGCGTGCAATTCGTTCTCCTGGTTGATGCGCTTCTCCTCAATGCTGTTCCAACGCTTCTTCTTGGCCATGCGCAAGGCGCCGGGGATGTCGTCGCCGAAATTCAAACGCTGTTCTTTCGCTAGGTTGTACGCTGCAGAAAAAAACTGGGAATGTGATGGGGCTTTGAGGGGAGGGGTCGTGACCTTTATGAGGGCGTTTGCTCTGACCTTTCTGCAGGTTCCCGATGGCTTCGTCGTAATTCTCCAATTCAAGATGACACTGGCCCAGAAAGAAGTGGGCCTTGACTGATTGGGTGTCCAGCTCCAACGCGTGCTTACAGTCAGCCAGAGCTTTGTCATGCTGCTGCAGCTTCACATGGCAGAGGGCCCGGTTGGTGTAGTACACCGCCACGGAGGGGTTACGGTTCTGGAAGGACGAGGGCATCACACCAGTGTTGCAAGTAGACATTGGGGGAAAAAGTCAAAGGCAGTATTTGCTGTGATTTTGGAGTGCATATAGCACTCAATATATATTGAATTAACATTTTCCTGACATTTTTGTGGTCACAGTTCGAAGCTGGACACAGTCCAACGATGTTCTACTCACAATGGCCTTGCTGTAGCAGGTCGCAGCTTCCTGATACTTGCGGCAAAGGAACAGGCGGTTCCCTTGCTCCTTCATCTCCTGCGCGGTGGAACTCTTCTCCGGGCTGCCGGCCATCTTCTCCACCGGCTCCACGGGGCCCGCCTCGCCCTGCTTCCCAATCCTGTTCCCCGTCTCTCCGGCTGGCTCAACCGACAGGCTCAAGAAAGCCCGGTCCCCGCCTGGATTTCCGACACTGTGCACCCAAAAGACGGCATGCGAGTTAGATCCTCATCAATGCAACTGCAATACAATTTTATCCATATTTCGTTGACTGGCAACTAGAAAAGAAAGAGATCGCTGAGTGTAACACTCCTTCAGATTGCAATCGAGTGAAAGAGAGAGAAAAGAGACCACAAAAGCGCCATCAGAACCCAAGTCCATTTAAACCACACGCACGATGCAATTGGAGACGTTGACACTTGCGTCCGTTTATCAAAGCGTTGACTTTACGCTGAGTAATTGACGCTTGCTAGTTAGCCACCTAGCACAACGATGTAAGCGATCGTGACAACTCACTAGGGGACGCGGAACCGATCAATTATTAAAATGTTAACACAGCGATCCGTATGCTGTTAACGATACCAAATTCTGATTAGGTTAAATGTATAAAATGTCAGCGGGCCGTTATAAAGCCTTTTAGCATTTGGCTAACAACAATGCAAAATTAGCTCGACCGCTACATGGTTTTTAAACGTCTTTTTTTGGCATGTCAACGGTCGTTGGTTTGCTCGTTTTAATTATCTTACTATACCCACCTGTCAAGTGATGCGTCACATTAAAAGATGTTTTATAAAAACGGTTTTATGATTCTGCTGGCTGGAATTTCTCCCATAAGCGATCAAGGCAGGTTGTTGTTGTTATGCTGACATCACGCATGGCGTTACATCAACGGAAGCCGCAAAGGGCATTTTCTTTTCATATTCATTGATTGAAAATAATTAGTCGGCTCCCGTCCGCATAATTCAAGTCAATCTTTGGTGAGTTCATGTTTAAATGAAGAAACGAATATTTAACATTTAACGCGAGACCCCCAGGCCCAGAACAATAACAAATACATAAAAACAGCACCATTCAAGAGCTGTAATGCATATAATCACCACAAGAGGGCAATCTAACCATACTAATTGAATTAAAGGAGTTTTGTTCCAGGATTGGAAGATGAATTTATCTTATGTGTGAGGTGCTTGATCATAAAAAAATCTTGACATATGTCGCTTTGTCTTTAGAGAAATAAAGAGAGCAACAGAAAGAGACATAATATGCATATTTGTTCCACTGAAGAACGTGTCTGAGGTGTACCTGTGAGGCAGATCTCAAACACAAGTCCATCCTAGTAGTTTCGTCCACGATTCCATTGATATGCACGACCTCTTCCTGTTAAGAAAAATCAGCTACGTCCCTGTAGAATCACAGAAAAGTAAAATCAAGCTTCATAAGATCCTCTATCACAATTTAAATATTATTCTTCAGGAGGATCCCGCCCACAGAGAAAATGCAGCTCACACAGAAAACTCCATCGATGACCCCTTGTGACCTCTTTAAGGCCTTTAGAATACAAAGAACATTCCGATATTACCTTGGGTGAATTAACCAGCTCGTGATGGTCACTTTCATCCCATGGTGTGAAGCCTGTGCAAAGGCTTGCATGAGGATTAGCGCACATCCCAAAAGCAAACACACAGATAAAAAAATGAGTGCAGGAAAGGGGGCATGGGGATGGGAGGGAGTCACCATGACTGTGTGTGACCCCCCCCCCCCTCAGCTGTGTTTACCCATTTACACCAGTTCGATCCCACAGAACTACCACCCACCCAAGGACTACTAGCACAGGGATGCTAAATCTTTGGCTACAAAGTAATCACAATACTCAGACTGCAGTATTGTGAAGGACTTTAAAAAATGTACATAATAATAATAATAACAACAACAACAAAACACGTTTGCGTGATAATTTGTGTGAAGTTACACACCTGCAGAGCAATCCTGCAGTGATAAATAAGAACGATCAGAGGGATGAGCATTTTCTTGGCACAGGATTAGGATTGATATAGAAACAAAGTCTCACACATGCGGTTTCAAGTGTTTACATTCAAAATGGCCGTCATTGTGTCTGGCATCCCAACCGTCGTCGCCTCCTCCCCACTCCATTGAAATGCGCTCTCTGCCCTCCGCACCAGCTGGCAGAGCTTCCCCCGTCACCTCGGCGACGAGATGAGGAAGTTGCCCGGCTCCTCTGGCACAGCTGAAAGACAAACACTTCCTGATTGATTTTCTCCTATCCGAGCCGTTAGTCCAAAGAGCGTCCGGCAAAGCCAAAATGGGTGAACACACTCTTCCTTAGCGTTATGGTTCAAATAGGCAAAACAAAAGCAGCATTCATTAATATGGCCCGGCCATTTGTTGAGTGAGTTTGCTCACTTTGACAGAAGAAAAAGTACATGGTGGTCTTACCTCATGACACGTGTCAAACTTTCTCATCTGTTCACCTGTGGAATAATTTTGATTGGATTAGCCTTTATTGCTCTTGCAGTGGTGAAATTTTACATTTCACAACCGTAAAGTGATAAAAATAAGAGGGAAGGAAAGGAAGAAGTCGAAAAAGAAAATACAGGAGATGCTGTAAAGGCAGAAAACACTCGCGGCGCCATCTTGAAGTCAAACAACTTCCATCTAACACATTCACTGCCAGACCATGTGCAAAAATGTGTCCACTACAGTGCCAGGGTTTTTGTCATTGTCACTCCACACCCACAGAATGTTGACTTTTAGGACGACATAAACATTCAATACAGCGTAAGAAATCTCTTCTTTCATCAGAAAAAAAGAGTTAAAATCTAAATTGTATGGGATTTATATGGAGTTATATGAGTTTGAAATGGGGGCAGCTGTCCAAAATACAATGCAAAACATACATATTGGTTTAGATAGCGCTTTAACAACAACTGAAGCTAGCACAAAGCGCTAACATAGGAAAAAGGGAAATGCTGCCCCCCGTGTAGAAGGGAAAACACATTGCCAGAGTTCTGACCAGCGCTTTATCAGCACTCAAGCATGAAAAAACAAAACCTGAACCAATTTAGGAATGGCACTGTATGTCTTATTTTCAATTCTTGAATAAATTTGTGAATGGCAGTTAAAAAGCAATGTTATTTTTGGGGCAAAAAAACACCTTTGTTTGGACAAAAATACCACTCCTCCATGCCCTTTGGGGGGGTCAACACACCCACACACACACGTAAATACCACCTTCCCAAAACATACCCCCACACAGTGTGGATTGATGTGTGACGGCTGGAGGGGGGGCAGGATGGCGGCTGCTGTTGTGGTTGGGTTGGCGGCGAGGATAGTGGAGACTGGGGGGTTGCGGGGTGGGGGGCTTTTGGAGCACTTTTGGAGGGAAATCAACCCTCCTGTGTCTGACTTCTACTGAGGAGACCACAGTTATCATTGGACCACCACACTGTGGCCTCTCCCCCTCCTCCCGTAATTCCCCTGGGGTCATGCTCTCTGGGTCAGCGACCCCCCCCCCACCCCTCCCCGCTAGCCTAAGACATACATAATGAGCTCAAGGCTGATTGTGTGTGTGATGTGAGCATGCCGAGACATGACATGTCGCCAACTTTGGAGATGTTTGGCGTAATTGTGTGGTATACTTTGGATCATGAAGACTTCCTTTGCACCGAAAACAAGATGGACGGATCCAAATGGGTGTCCGCAATGGTGTCCATCGGTAGTCAACTAAAACAATCGCTCTACTTGTTGTCGGCAGATTCCAAAATGGACGATAATTCGATCAACTTTGCATTTTCTCTCCAAATTCCAAGCTGCGTTATGTCATGTGTAAAGTATGTCCTCAGTGGGGACGTCCCGTCCCCCTCCATCTTTGATTTCCTACGCCTGCCGTCCAAATTTCCATCACAAACCTCTCACCCCGAGTGACCTTTTTCTTTTTTGTCGTTGAAGAGGCCCTGATTAGCAAAGATAGGATTTTTTAAAAAACCCTCCATCTTGAAATATGCCCCCCGTGTGGAAGGCAAATTTGGGACAATCCTCCAGGCTGGAATTATTCAGCTCTTTCTTGCATCCGCTTTACGGTCTTGGTTTCTCATCACAGTTGAGTGGTGAAAGAAAGAGAGAGCCTTCTTTCTTTTTTTTTTTTTGAGGAAGAGGCAAAACCAGACTGCGGCCATTAATTTGTTTCTTTCATGGAGGAAATACAGAAACGGTAACGTATGAGACCCATGCATTCACAACTTCTTAAAAAGTCAAAGTAATTTATTATAGTACCTATGCTTGTTTGTGACTGTAAAATGTCCTTGAGAGCTATTATTATTATTGTTAATATTATTGTCAAATATGCTAATATGCATGACATACAGTACAGATGAAATTACTGTCCTCTCGGACCCAGCGTGCAAGGCACTTATACCATGGCAAAAAAACACACACAAAAACACACCAAATAGTAAAGAGACCCCCCCCCCCTAACTGCCTATCTAGCACTATGTATCCACACCTGTTCAACGGACAGTTAGGATGGTGGAAAAATCAAATACTGCAAGAATCAAGACAGGGGTTAAAAAAAAATCATATTGGACCCTCCGCACCCTGCCCACCACCTTTTCCAGTTGTTTCTGAGATTACACTAAATAATGAGATTACTTGGGCAATAAAGATGATTCTGATGAATGTTTTCCAATCCACCTGCTTGCATGAGAATGTTGCCGCCAAATACACCCCCTCCCCCGCCCCCCTGGAGGGACAACTGAACTGATACCCTTGAAGTAAGAGGTGTGTGTGGCGGACAGGTGGGGGTAATGGTCGGGGCTTGGTTGCATGGGGGTTTCATCATAAATGGAGTCAGGGAGTCACCCGATTTTGGCGGCGCCTTCAAGCATTTCACCCCCCCCCCCCCCCCCTAGTTTCTCTTAACAAAGGGTTCTTGAATGGCAACACCAAAAAAAAAACAGGTTACAATGATGAGCCCGGGGGTGAGTTTTTTTGTTTTGAGGGATAGGTGCAGAGGGGTGGGCCATTTGGTCTCAGGATGTGGTTCACGTTGATAAAGTAGACTGAATAGCATTGAAAGATAGAAATGAGGTTTCACACATTTGCTTGGTGTGCAATTTTAATAATAATAATCATATATTTCAGTTATAAGCGCCTTTCAAAACTCTTAGTCACAGGATACATTTTCCTATGGGTGAGCAGCGGCAGCCAAACGCGCCAGCGTTCCCTCAACTTGGAAGTAACTCAAGTAGATAGAAAGCTAGCTAGCTAGTTAACAGATAGCTAAATAGCTAATGCAACAAAACAATACGTACTACTAATAAGTAAGACAAAAAAACAAACATGCACAAAAACGTACCTAAATTTAGGTATGTGCTAATTTTGCTCATAGTGTTCATTGAAATGTGGGAATCGTCATATGGAGGAATCATTACACTTTCACGAAAACAAAAACTACAAAAAAAGAAAAATCAGGATGAACTCATTCACAAATTTATTCGGGAATTGAAAATATGACGTAGAGCACCAAGCCTGAATTTGTTTGCTCGATAAAGCGCTGGTCCGACCTCTAGCAAGGTTTTCCTTTCCACACCGGGCAGCCTTTCTCTTTTCCCATCTTAGCGCTTTATGCTAGCTTCAGTAGTTGTTAAAGCGCTATATAAACCAATATGTATGTATTGCATTGTATTTTGGACAGCCGCCCCCATTTCAAGCTCATATAACTCAAGACCCATATCCTTTAGGAATTAACACTTTTTTTTTCCTGATGAAAGAAGACAATCGAAGATTTCTTATGCTGTATCGAATGTTTATGTAGTCCTAAAAGTCAATATTTTGTTGATCCTGGAATTCAGGTGACAATGACAAAAACCCTGGCACTGGAGTGGACACATTTTTTGCACATCTGGCAGTGAATGAGTTCAAGTTTGATCACGGTAAATGACCGTAAAAGCCCCTTTCTGAAAACTTTTTGCCCCAAGCTCAAAAGCCGGCGTTCCCATCTTGGGTTACAAAGTGTCGGAATCGTCTAATTTTATGACGTCTCGGAGATGACATTCAATCCGCTGAGACGGCGGCCGGCGTCACGCCGAGCGCCGTTCGGATTCGCCACGCAGAGGGTTAAAAGCGGAGATTGAACAGCTGTGGATCAATTTTTCCCGCGTGAAATGTGACCCGATGAGTTGTTATGTGCTATGAGAGGCAGTCTAGAGTTTGTAATGAGGGGCCGTCGGGGATATAATTTATCGGTATACACTTGTATAATATCATTGATTAATTTCTGTAGTGTGTGCGAGTGAGATGAAATTTTTCATAGTGCGCATGTACGAGATGCAATTTTCAATTGTGACTCCGTTGGCTTAGTTTAGGTCAAGGCATTGGCATGCGTCCATTGTCTGTGCAAGCCCCTTGTTGAAAGGTTGGAGGGGGAGTGGAAGAGTTGGGGTTGGGGGGCTTAAAGTTTAGTTCCAAGTCTGTTGATGCATGTGCGCTAGAAGGCTAATTACAATGTGCACGGCCCGGGATGACCTTCGCTGACCAAGCTCGATTGAGAGGAGGAGGAGGAGGAGGAGGATGAAGAATAGTCGCGCAACAAAAGGAGGGGAAAAAAACGGGAGCAGGCATTCTTTGGGTGGGTTTGTTGCACTTTACGAGAGTTGAGATGTGAGAGTGAAAAAAGCAATTATTTCTAGCGCTTACTCTGCCTGGGAATTAGTTTTGAAACTTTATTTTATATGTTATGAACTCATTCACTGCCATTCATGAATTTAATCAGGAAATATGACAGAGCGCCATTTCCGAATTTGTTTGGGTTTTGTTTTTTTTCATGCTTGGGTGTCGATAAAGCGCCGGTTAGACCTCTGGCAGCATTCCCCTTATTTTCCATGTTAGCGCTTAGCTGTTAAAGCGCTACATAATCCAATACGTATGCATTGCATCGTATTTTGTGCATCCACCCTCATTTCAAGCTCATATAACTCCAGACCCCTATAATTTCAGAATTAACTCTTTTTTTTCCAATGAAAGAAGAGAGTCTCAGGTTTCTTCCGCTGCATTGAATGTTAATGTAGTCCTAAAATTAAATATTCCGTGGGTCCTGGAATTCGAGTGGCAATGACAAAAACTGGCACTGTCGTGCACACATTTTTGCACAGTGAATGAGTTAATGGGCCAATTGGGGAAAATGACTAAATTGATCAAGAAATGATAACCTGATCACTTGAAATAATCCAGTGGCAAAGAAGCCGATCGGAGGAACCATTTTGCCCGCCATAACGATGCATTTGGCCCCCCCCCTCCCCGAAAAAAATAAAAATTCCAACCCTTTTGTGGTCTCGTCCATTGTGTTCCAACAAGGCCTATTGAAATGTGGACGTTGGTGGGCAACGCCAACATCTGTCTTCCTTGTGGACATATGCAAAAACGCCGAGACCAGCCATTGTCAATCCTTTTTTGGAGGGACCGCGAGCCGTCATTTCAGTTTCCCTCCAAATCGATCCGGCCAATAAGAAGCCGTGATGGCGATGGGAAGGCGAGGGGAGCTGAAGACAGCGCCAAACCTCTGTCTTGTTTGCATGTTTTCCTTTTTTTCTTCAGTTATTTTCAATCTGACTGTGAAAAAAAAAAGATTTTTGATTGTTCATGCTTGGGTGCTGATAAAGCGCTGGTCAGTCCTTTGGCAATGTTTTTTCTCTTCCACAAGAGGGGCAGCATTTCCCTTTTTTCCACGTGTGCGCTTTGTTAAATTTGTTAAAGCGCTATATAAACCAATATGTATGTATTGCATTGCATTTTGACAGATGCCCTCATTTCAAACTCATATAACTCCAGACCCCTATTATTTAGGAATTAACTTTTTTTCTGATGAAAGAAGAGAGTCTAAGGTTTCTAACGCTGTATTGAATGTTTATAAAAATCAATATTCTGTGGGTCCTGGAATTTGAGTGACAATGACAAAAACTGGCACTGGAGTGGACGCATTTTTGCTCATGTCTGGCAGTGAATGAGTTAAAAGACTGTTTACTTTGAGGGAAAACTTCTCCCGCATGTGCTTTGGATGCGGAGGAATGTCGGTATCAAAGGAAATAAAAGTTTGCGTCCCGTTATTTGTTTGTACAGTTATAAATAATCCAAACCCAGGATGAATTTTGACCTAATATGAATTTTATGTGGTCAATATTTGCTGGGAAGTGATTCGAAAAGACCCCCCAAAAAAACTCGGGTTGACTTTCAACCCCATTTTGGACACCTGCAGCCTGCCTCGTCCCATCATTCTGCAAATGGACTGTCCCGGGGGGCACGCAGCTGTGACCTCTGAACCCCAGACGCCATAATTAAGTTATATATAGAGCCGACGGATGCATAATAGCGGCAAAAAAAAAAGACCAAAAAGTGTCATGAGAGGTCACTCCAAGTGGAAAAAAAGTAGTTTTGAGCGATCTGAGTCAGAAAAAAACGAAAATAAGGAAAATTGATCTTAATAACGTTCGATTTTTTGCTGCATTGATATTTGTTTTGTTTTTCAAATCCACCATCCACATTATTTGAATAACTTATCGCAGGGGCGGCCAATGGCAAAAAAGCTAGAAATGCGCACGCGAGTATTGTGACATCGAAGCTAAGTGATCTATTACATGTTTGGAAAAGCGTTAGCGAGCGTTCTCATGGCGTCTCTGCGCGTTTCCAGCTGCGTTTGCCATCCAGCCTTTCTGTTTATCTGCTGTCTTGTATTCGCTTCCCTGCTGGGTTTACTTGATGCTAAAACACCCCCCCACCCATCGCCCCCGCAACACACACACGAATTGAGATGGGGGGGGGGGGCAGAAATTTACTGTCAAACAAACAAACGCGCATCAAGATCCTGAGAAAGCGCAATGAGAAAACAGGTGTCATTTTTCACATGTGAGTCTCACGGTGGGGGGGCCTTGGGAGGAGTAAATATCAGCAAAAATAGAAGTGGTAGTAAATCAGAAGTATTCATCTTCCACTTTCAAGCAAATTCCACGTTACTGGAGTAAAAAACATATTAAAAAACATGAACTGCCATTCACAAATTTATTCGGGAATAGCAAATCCGACACCGAGCGCCATTTCCCAATTTGTTCGGGTTTTGTTTTTTCATGCTTGGTTTCTAACGCTGAATTGTAGTCCTAAAAAACACTATTCCGTGTGTCCTGGAATTTGAGTGACAATGACAAAAACCCTGGCATTGGAGTGGACACATTTTTGCACACGTCTGGCGGCGAATGAGTTAAGCTGAACGCTAAAATATAATGTAAAGATGACAGGGAAAAAAAACGTAAGACGTATATTCTTTATCCTCTGCAATGTTCATTGGCTTTCCCATGACCAAAGCAAGCAGGCCAAACAAACAACCTCCACAGGCTCAAAGACACAAAACACGCCAGTCAAGGTTTGCCGCCAATGTGCAGGAATGCTGATTATCGGCGAGGCCGCGACAAGATCTCATTACCAGCAGATAGATAGATGACTCAGTAATGGAAAACAAACAGCAGCCATGGCAGATCAGATGGATTAGCGTTGAGGTGACATGGGAAGCTGGCTAACAGTCATGGGAAACTAGGGAGGCCGCGCTCGTGTTTGCATTGAACACCTTTAAAGCATGCAAACCGTGTGCGCTGAAATCTCGCACAAGAATCCACTTGAAATTGTATATGCAAAAACAATGCAGGTAACTTACGACCGAGTTCCGTTCCGACCAAACGGTCGTAAGTCAAAATGGTCGTAAGTCGTAAATCCATATTCAAAATGTAGAATAGAGATTCGGAGGCTGAATAACACGCAAAGGCCCGCCAGCAGGGACCCGTATATGTCCTGCGGGCCACCCTTTCCCCACCCACCCCCGGCTCAAAACTTCCCACAATGCTTCTTTGGGAATGTTTGAGCGAGAAGACGCGCTAAGGGAAAGTTAACACACACGTCGAGGTCCAGTAAACACAGTTGACACCACACTGTGACGACATCCTCCTCATGTTTGCGCTCACACACAGAACACTGCGCAAATACACAAACATCTCACACATGAACGCCAACTCTCGTATGCGTACAGCGACGCTGTTTGAAGACGTCGCCGTTGGCGCTCAGGTGAGATTTGAATGGGCCACACTGTCTCTACTGTCCAGACGTGGCGGTGCCGGACTCTGCTATGATTGATCCCTACTATCAGGTTGGGGGAGCAGAGGACTACTCCCTGCGGCTACACTGATTACTTCTATTGTCCTGCCTGAGTATACGGTCTAGGACTGGCCTGATTGCCCCATTTGATCTGGTATCACCTCATCAGCATAACTAAGCCTATGTAGCCGAAGAAGTCGGTTGTAGGAACGATCCAAATTGAACCTCACCCCACCGTGGCGATTTAGTGAAGGGTTTTGGTGTTTTATGAAAATAGCTTCGTTTACTCCCGTTTTCAAACCATCTATTTTCTTTTGCTAATGTTTTAACCTCATTGTCGTCAAATGAGTGGTTGCTAGCTTTTAGGTGCATGTGTACTGCAGATTAGTAGTGTAACGCTGATGATTAAAAGAAGTGCCAGCAGTTGCGTTAACTCAGAATGAAAAAATAAGACAAAAAAAGGTTAACATTTACATAGAATTGGAGGGGGGTGACTAGACAGAGCGCTCACATTATCTCACAGGGGTGTATAAGCACTGTGGGGGGCAAAACAATGGAGAATTGTAACATACTTGTGCACTGTCACTCTTTCCTCAGGTCAACCCCCTTCCTCCCTTAGTCCCGAGACTCAAATCCCACCACATCCAAACTCCCCCCACCCCTTCCTACTTGTGAGAGTGGTTTAAAGTTTCCTACCTCGGCTTCTGATTGGTGGCTCCAAGTTTCTTTAGGGGGCGAATAAACTTTGGAGCTTGACTCAGAGTGGAGCAGACAGACAGGCGGTCGGGGTCAGGAGACACATTCTCTGATCTGTGAGAGGATGCAACGCTATGGCTGCAAAGTTAGATAACATTAGATCGGTTTTATAAAGAAGCTCATATTTGGATTACATCATATTTTTTTTTTTAAGTTTGCATGACTTTGATAGAAAGATGCATTTTGGGGGGATTTACGCCGTTTGGATTTTATTCCATGCAGCCCTGTGCAACTATTCTGAGGATCAGTGCAGTTGGAGAGGCAGGCAAGTATTTTATTAAATACTTTACTATTGATTTGTATTTTTTGGTAAAAAAAAAATGTAAATCATGTATTGGCTCATGGGTCCGTTGTTGCAGGACGGCGCTTGTCGGACCACATGTTGAGACGTGTTGGCCATTGAATGTTTTCAAGTCCTCCGTGTTTTAAGGGGGTCACTATAGGGGGGATCGCAGTATTAATCATGAACGCCCACAACTAGGAATATATTGCAACTGTTTAAGGATGTTGAGAGCAAGGCTGAGCTTCACAAATTTGCCAACAGGCGGCGCTTTCCCTCAGATATTTTGTCTTCATTGAAGAATTGTTCGTAGGTGGAAATAGTAGTGTCATCAGCTACACTGGCGACCAATCTCAGGGGTATCTGGTCTCAAGGGGTTGGATTACATTCACTTTAGTCACTCTCGCAGTGCATCCATTTCACAAGTGGATCAGGGACATCATGGTGAAATGTGCATGTCTGCTTACAAGCTAAATGTTGCAAGCTATAGCATCCATTGACGAAAAGAGATTGTCTGTCTCACGTCTCCTGTCACTACTTAAATCCGCTTCAATTCCAAGCCGCGACCGTTCCACATATGCATTGGCACCATGCATCCACCAGCCACAGACTGTCCAACAGCAATATCAATCAAGTAATTCTCTTAATTCTTCATTGCAGTGGTTTGTCCCAGCAGCAAGGCAGCGTAGAGCAGATCTCCCTCCACTGCTCCGAGGGCACCCTGGACTGGTTGTACCCCAAAGGAGCCCTTCGTCTAACCCTATCGCCCCGCCTGCCCTCCATGGCCGTGGGCCCGGGGGCCGGGGGCGGCGGCTCGGGCCTCATCACGGCCTGCGTCAAGCCCTCGGAGCACTTCCACGGCGCCCAGCTCTACCTGGAGAGGGATGGCGTGCTGGAACTGCTTGTCGGGGACCGGCCCGAGTCATCCCCCCCGCCGAGGGTGCGATGCTTCAGCCGCCAGCCGGGGGAGAAGGTGGCGCTCTTCATGCAGGCCACACCTCACCAAGATATTAGCCGGCGCATTGCGACCTTTAGATATGAACTGAGGGGGGACTGGACCGCGCGTCTGTCACTTGAAACCAACCGGATCAGTACTGTTGGTGAGTTTCTCAAGTCACTCATTCCCAAAATTAACTCATTCACTGCCAGACGTGTGCAAAAATGTGTCCACTCCAGTGCCAGGGTTTTTGTCATTGTCACTTGAATTCCAGGACCCACAGAATATTGAGTTTTAGGACTACATCAACATTCGATATAGCATAAGAAATCTTCTTTCATCAGAAAAAAAAAGAGTTAATTCCTAAACGATATGGGTCTGGAGTTATATGACCTTGAAATGAGGGTGACTGTCCAAAGTAGAACGCAACACATACATATTGGTTCATATAGCGCTTTAACAACAGCGGCACCCAAGCATGAAAAAACAAAACCCGAAAAAATTAGGAATGGTGGCTCCACGTCATATTTTCAATTACCCGAATCAATTTGTGGATGGCAGTGAGTGAGTTAAACTGGAGAAAAAAAGGCAGAATATTTCGCTTCAATTTGTCTTATATAAGGCACCAATCTTTTTCTAAGAACGTTGTTATTCCTCAAATTGCAACAATTTTGAAACACATTAATGCTACGTCCATTCATTCCAATGGCAAAGGATGATTTGCAATACAACCAGCCTTGTTTTCAACTTCCTGCATTCTAGTTGGGAAATGCATGAGTACAATTCCACAGCGATGATAGAATACAACCCGAAATTCTCATATAGGGTCTGATAAAGGAAGCCTCAGTGGGATGATTGGATTTGCCGTGAGGAAGTGGGAAAACGTTCCCAAGAGTGGAGGCATGTTGCTTTGGAGTAGAAGCGGGGGGAGTATGGATTGAGGAGGAGATATAGGACGGAGAGTTGCAGTGGAGGTGGGATGGGGGGGTGGTGGTCTACAAAAGCTCACTATGTGGGTCTTTCTCCAGAGTCCACTGCTCTTTGAATGCGTGCCGCTGAAACATTCTGGGATTACTGCCGTCTCCTAGGCAACAGAGGCCTCTCCCCAGCTGAGATGCTCCATTCTTTTGTTGAGCTGCCTCGCTGTGGGTAGACTTGTCTGTAGCCAGAGACCGACAGCCACCCCCCTACATCACCCCCCTAACCCCCTCTAGTCGTTCACATTAAGTTTGCTTTAGGACTGGAGAGGAAGGAATCTCATTTATCAAGATGGGTTTTCAACTGTGGAGAATGCGCAGGGCGGGATAGGGGGCCTCCAGTCAACCGCTAGCGACTATTAAAAATGTCAACCCATTTCACAAACACTTAAATTCCCTGGAAATTTGATATTTTGAAGTGCTTACCTTTAAATCGTTTTGGTCTTGTAAATTCACTAATTCACTGCCATTTATTCAGGAATTGAAAATATGACATTGAGCACCATTCCAGAATTTGTTTGGGTTTTGTTTTTTGATGCTTGGGTGCCGAAAAAGCGCTGGTCAGACCCCTGGTAATGTTTTTTCTATTCCATAAGGGCGCGTGATTTGATTTCCCCATTTTCCATGTTAGCAGTTTCTTTCAGCTTCAGCTGTTATTAAATCACTATACAAACCAATATGGATGTATTGCATTGTATTTTGGAAAGCTGCCCTCATTTTAAGCTCATATAACTCGACCCATATCATTTAGGAATTAACTCTTTTTTTTCTGATGAAAGAAGAGAGTCTGAAGTTTCTAATAGACCGAAAAACATAAAAGGGATCAATTTAAAGGTCATTAAGATCTTTTTAATGGTCCTTTCAATTTACATGAATTAAAAATGGAGGTTTCCCCCCCCCCTATTTAAAGTCAGTCAGTTTATTTTCTTAAATGACCATCATTGAGGTACTCAAACATATCTTTGAAGTCTCGCTTCGCTCCCATTCTTATTATGTCCCCCTCGGAGGCTTTGTGGAGGTGTGACTGCAGACACCCAGGAAGGTTTTAGATGGGCAGGGGGGTGGTTTAGTCTGTAAATGGTGCGCAGCGCAAGAGAACCGTGCACCTTTAAAGTCTGTAAAACTGTAAAAGTAGCAGCTGTCTGTTGGTGGTTGGTCCTTCGGTCCTTTGTGGAGCACATTCCTGAGCATGTCATCTTTTCTTCTGGATTTCTTATTAGAAACCAACTCGGAAGATTTATGCAAGCTCTCTAACCGATTCTCCCTATGTTTCTTCTCATCAGAAGCCTGCAGACCCTGCAACGACACTGAGATCCTAATGGCCGTTTGTACCAGTGACTTTGGTAAGTGGGGAGAGTTTTGTCCCAGAACGTAAAAAGACCTAAGCAGTAGTAGTACAGTGAGTGACGGGCTATTCCACGATAAGGCGGAAGGTATAATTCACATTTACTCGGATGGAAGGAAGGAAACGAGTGAAGAAGAAAGAGGATAAAGTTACTAGACTAGTGATTCTTAATCTCGTTGGAGGCACTGAACCCCACCAGTTTCATATGCTCAGTCACCGAACTCTAACTCTAACTGCAGACTAGACTGACGGTTGGACCTCTGCGGCGGAGGAGCCACCGAACCCCTAGGGTTTGATCGAACCACTGTACTAGACAGAAAGAAACCAGAAGCAATGAAGGATGGGAGGCAGGTCAGAAAGACTGAAAGATGTGAGTAAACGTTGACTGTAGGAGCGACAAAAGGAAAGAACGGGTCTCACCACGACTTTTGAGGGTCTCCATGAACCGGAGTCCGCATCTGTAACAACCAAGAGGAGTCTAGATGTAAACTTTTGCATATCATCAGGACCTGGACGCCTCACCAGACCATAAAATGCAGCATAGGTGAACTTAGTGACAGGATGTGTAGAAATGTAAACTACAAACCTGGTTTAAGTTGATCTAATGGTGATAACTTTGGTCTGGCCTCCACAGTGGTGCGAGGTAACATCCGGTCGGTGGAGGAGGACGAGAACCTCCGCGCCGCAGTCATCAAGGTCAGCGCCACGCGGGTCTTCCGTCAAAAGTACGCCCTCTTCGTCAGCAACGGCCGCATGGCCGCTCGGGGGGACATCCGCACCCTTCTGCAATGCGGCGTCAAACCAGGGCCCGGAAGCTTCCTCTTCACCGGTCGGGTGCATTTCGGCGAGGCCTGGCTGGGTTGCGCCCCCCGTTATAAGGACTTCCTGCAGGCTTACACGGCGGCCAAAGCGGCGCAGCAGATCCCATGCGAACTTGCCGTGGACTGAGCGGGAACTTTTTATTGCTGCTTATCTACGGAACTGAGGCGGAGTGGAACGCCGGGTCGACTTACTTCGAGTCGTGGGGGGAAACAAGCTTTTCTCCAAACGCCTTTTCAGTGCAATAACGGCTTGCCGAGCTGTGACGGTGGCTTTTCGGCCGCCAGAATAGAAGCATTTAGATTGACATGGCAACACAAAAGCGTAAAATCTGATTGGACAAAAACAGTCGAAAATAAACGACATGAACTCATTCACTGCCATTCACGAAATTATTCCAAAATTGAAAATATGACGTCGAGCGCCACTCACGAATTTGTTCGGGTTTTGTTTTTTCATCCTAGGGTGCCGATAAAGCGCTGGCCATGGCCTCTGACACATTTTTGCAGTGAATGAGTTAATCAAACACCCGTAAGCAAAAAAAAGAAAAAAGAAAAACACAAAATGAAAAGCAGAGTTAATCAATAAATACAAAATAGGGAAAACATAGGCTTCCGGATGGGAGTCACAGAAACTCAGGGAATGTACAGAAATGTCCAACGAGTTTTAGTTGGTGACAATTATAAATCAGATGAAAATGCACTGAGTGAAAAAAAGAGAATAAATCGCAATGCTGCAAACACACACACACACACACACACACACACACACACACACACAAATTACCAAAAAAAAACAATAAAAAAGCAAAGTATATGTAGCACGGCGGTGCATTTCGTAATTTAATATATGCGCATACAGATATCGTGAGCATGTACAGTTATTCTGACCGTTGGTGTCAATCAAGTCTGCCGAATGCAACCCGGCGACATGTTTTCAAATCGAGAACGCGAGCAAGAATGGAGGAAAAAAAATACTAAATGTCATTTTCTTGCACTACATCGAAATCTTACCAAATGACTTTTGAGTGCCCAAGTCTTAAGAACTGCCATTTGCTGTGTATATGTGAATACGGGGGAAACAATGTAAATATGTACATAAGAAATTCTAAAGAAGGATGTCAATATTGTTATGTTTTTATTCATGTTTTGTGTCATTCAAATATACTGCAAAAAAAACACTTAAGAAATGTGTGCTTGTTTTATTCAAATTCTCGTTTGGTATGAGCTCCAGGCTAAACCTTTCTCACACATAAGTCACTCGCCCTCGCCATGACCGTAAAAAGCTCACAAATAAAAGGGCAACAAGATTTAGCGTGTGTGCGCAGAGGATGGAATTCCCTTGTCCTCACTCTGCCATTTTCAGGAGCCAGGAAGCAATAAATTGCTATCGAGCGAGCACGCGTCTGAATTGAGGTGCCACATAGTCGCTCTCTCCATCCTGACCGTATGTATGTGCGAGAGCAAATGTATGTGCGAGAGAAGGATTTGACTCGTGTTTCACTTGAGTATGTGACTGTAAAAAGGAAGAAGGGAAGAATGAAGAGGGGAGGAAACAAGGATGGGATATCAAACTCCTCGACTGTGTTTGACTCATTGGAACGATTTTACCATCACATCCTTCTCAAATGTTGGCTTCGGGTTTTTCCCATAACGCTCTTTGCAGCTGTGGGGGTGCGCCGGCTGGCGATTCGGAAAATGCGGTTGACGCATTAGCGCGGAGCAATCGCATTGGCAAAAATAAACATTTTGGGATTACAAATAAGGTTTCACCAGTGCCTGTTACACATGATAAAATGTTACAGAATCCATCAACTATTACAGTATTTTCCGGTGTATAAGGCGCAGGGTCATCTTTTGAAGAAACTCGAGCGTTTTGGGTGCGCCTAATACACCGGAAAATACGGTATGTGATCACTCATCTTCTCCCAAAACAGAAGGAAGGCATTTACTGGCTCGCGCCCCATTTCAGCATACGTTTGTTAAAAGTGACGAAGAAACAGCTGTATCCCTGGCAACCAAACAGGACAAGTCCAGCGTGTCCACCTCAGATCAGCAACCGCCAGCTGAGCGATGGCGTTTCCACAACCGCCCCGGAATCCCGAATTCCCCTCTTCGGACAGCTGGAATTGTGGTTTGGGATTTCGGTGGCGCAGTCACGCAATTATTTACATCCATGCACACTAAAAGAATCAAGACAAGGGCGCGGAAAATCCGACTGGACCCTCCGCATCCTGCTCACCTCCTTTTCCAGCGACTCCCCGGTCAGGCAGGCCTGACTTATTCCGTATTATGTAAAAATATGACGTTATGAAATCAATGAGGGGGAAAAAGGGGGGCAGAATAACAGACTGGTGAGTGGATTTAAGTAGCGACAATGCTACCATTCGTATGCGGGTGTACCGCTAATGACTTGCATAAAGCGAGGCACTTATGAAAAGTGCTCAAGTTGGATGTGGTCATCCGAGGAGGCAGTCGGGCGGGTTGAGAGGTGAGGCCAGAACGCAAAACAAGCGCTAGCATGTTTGCGTGTCCGTGTTATCCCTGTGAAGTAGCGAAGGGAGAAGAGCGAGGAGGCCCCTTTTGTTCCTCAAGAGCCTGCAGATGGCTGTAATCCTTTCCAAAATGCGCACCGAAAATCTATCAAGGCACGAAAGTGGACGTGGTGTGCAGGAACGTGGTCTTGGGTCACCTACCCAACCCCTTTTTATTATATTTTTGGACTAGAGAGGTTCAAACAAGCATCCTGGGGAATGTTCCCGCCAAAATAGTCGATGAAAGGAAAAAGGGAGTTGAATGATGAAGGGCTAAAATCCACACAGCTGCCACCTCCACTCGGGCTTGACGTTAGACCGCAGAGGGGGTGCGAGCACTATTAAATTTGGACGGTTTCAGTTTCCATAATAAATATAAAACAAAATATGAACCAAAAAAATAATGTAAAACAAAATATAATTAAATCATTCACTGCTAGACATGTAAAAAAACGGGTCCACTCCAGTGCCAGGGTGTTTGTCATTGTCACTCGAATTCCAGGACTCACAGAATATTGAGTTTTAGGACAATACAAACATTCATTACAGCGTTGGAAACCTTAGACTCTCTTCTTTCATCAGAAACAAGTAGTTAATTCCAAAATTATAGGAGTCTGGAGTTATATGAGCTTGAAATGAGGGCAGGTGTCCAAAATACAATGCAATACATACATATTGGTTTATATAGCGCTTTAACAAAAGCTGAAAAAAAGCGTTAATATGGAAAAAAAGGGAAATGCTGCCCCCTTGTGGAAAAAGAGGCAATGGCCAGCGCTTTATCGGCACCCAAGCATGAAAAAAAAACAACACCCGAACAAATTCGGATGGCAGTGAATGAGTAAATGTGTTTGTGCGTGTCCTCAAATGGTTCAACGTGTTCTCTTACGTCATCCGTCTTCAAGGATAATAATAATAATAATAATGGCCGCACAATGCACCTGTTTCCATTCACTGTTCCCTGACCAATGAACCGTAAGAGTTTGGCTTCAAATCGAAGACATTCCGAGACAATCGAGACTCAAGTTACCTCTTCAGGAACGTACCTATTGTTGCAGCGCTCGGTGAGTAAAGAGGTAGGGAGGAACGAAACTGTCACTCACGCTCGTTTTGTTATGTTACTAGTATCTCCTTGCACGACGTTCCCCCCCCCCCCCCCCCCTTCCACTCAAATAATTTGCAAGACATGTTGTACAAATAGCTTTCTTTTTATCCCTCACAAAACTATTGGTAAATTTTTTTGGCCTATCTGACCTTCAAAATTATATTCCCTCTCGTTCCTTCAGATCCTCTTCCTCCCTCTACCTCTGTGTGCCCCCTGCCATCTCAGCACAATGGGGGGGCAGAGCTTTCAGCTGCGCTGCCCCCAAACTCTGGAACTCACTTCTTCCCAACATTCGTAACATTGATTCTCTTCTATACACCTTCAAAACCCACCTATTTAAAATTGCAAATGTGTTAATTCCTAAATGATATGGGTCTGGAGTTATGTTAGATTGAAATGAGGGCGGCTGTCCAAAATACAATGTAATCCATTGCTTTGTATGGGGCTTTAACAACAACTGAAGCTGGAAAAATGCGCTAACATGGGGAAACATTTTAAATACTTCCCCTTGTGAAAGGGGGAAACATTGCCAGAGGTCTGGCCAGCGCTTTATCAGCCCCAAGCATGAAATAAAAACCCAAACAAATTCGGCAATGGCGCTCTACGTAATATTTTCAATTCCCATGTAAATTTGTGAATGGCAGTGAACGAGTTAATAATTGCACAGGTGATACAGTATATCCCAAACCATGCGACCAATCTTCTCGCCATTTCCTTCGTTCATCCGAGGCGAACATGTGCGCTGGAATTCTCCCCCAATTAAGACAGGGATTATCCAGGTTCAGTGTGGGAACAGGCGTGAGTGTGGGAAAGCAAAAGGGGTCTCTCTCCTCCTTCCTTCCCCTCAGCCTCATTCTCACTCGCTCCGGTCCATCCCTCCCATGTCGGTCTTTCTCACCCTTTACTGTACCTCAACTTTACTTTTCTCACCCTCAATTCTCCACCGCTCCCTTTTTTCTTGTTTTTTTTTTTTACCCCCAACAACTATTCACGTGAGTCAAGCATTCGTTTTTCCTTCCAAACCTCCCCTTTCATCCCTTCCTTTTTTTATTTTGTCATTATTTCTTTTTTTTTTCATTCTTTCTTCATGCAGCCACCCAGAATCTCTATAGCTTTCACTCCCAATTCTTCAAGGTTTGCTGAAGAGCATGCGACCTGCTTCAAACAGCCCTCTTACACCCCCCACCCTCCCTTTTAGTGCCTCTCTGGCCCGGGTGGTGAAAGCTTGTCTGGAGAGGAGCTCAGGACTTGGCCTGAATAGTCTGACGCCAAAGCGCGGTGGGGTTCGGGGGGCGGGGGGGCAACTTGTCCAAAAAGAAGAGACAGGTGTCGGATAAAATTGCAGTTGAGTTAGCAAGCTAACCATCTTGAGGATAACATACTGTAGCTATCCAAGCATCAAACATGAACTTATTCACTGCCATTCCTGAATTTATTATTAGGGAATTGAAAATATGACGTGTAGGGGTGCCGATAAAGTGCTGGCCAGACATCTGGCAATGTTTTTTCACTTCCACAAGATGGCGGAATTTCCCTTTTTTTCCATGTTACCGCTTTGTTCCAGCTTCAGCTGTTGTTAAAGCGCTAAATAAACCAATATAATAATAATAATAATAATACATTTCATTTATAAGCGCCTTTCAAAACTCTCAAGGTCACATTACAGTAACATGTTACGTTTTTCTGTGGGTGAGCAGTATTGTATTGTATTTTGGACAGTCACCCTCATTTCAAGCTCATATAACTCCAGACCCATATAATTTAGGAATTAACTCATTTTTTCTGATGAAAGAAGAGAGTCTAATGTAATACATTTAATTTCTAAGCGCCTTTCAAAACTCCCAAGGACACTTTACAGACACGGGACTCTACCAGGAAGTAACACAGCAGAAAAGTTATGAAAGGAAGAGGAAAGATGTTTATGTAGTCCTAAAAGTCAATATTCTGTGGGTCCTGGAATTTGAGTGACAATGACAAAAACCCTGGCACTGGAGTGGACACATTTTTTGCACATTGTCTGGCAATAAATGAGTTAATTCAGTCCACATTCTTTTTACACTGCTTGCTGTTCACTTTTCATTGTTGGTTCTCGTGATATTCCCAATCCCAACCTCCCCAAATTCCCACCATCTCTGTATTCTCTCTCGTTATTGTCACTTTTCCTCGCCCAATTTCCCCTACTCTTCCTTGTGTTTCAAAATCAATCTGTTCCCGGCGCACACAAGGCTTGTCCATTCCAATTACGGCCCCCCCGTCCCGCCCCCAGGGCTCACACGCCGTGGGCCCGCGAGCCCCGTTCTCATTAAGCCCGTATCAATTAGGCATTAACCTCGTGAAACAAAGGGGCTCTTGACGAACAGCTCATGTGAGGGACTTCCTCTGCATGGCTTGCCATCTTAGGGAGATGATAAGCTTTTTATTCCACCAACTGTGCTGGCCATAAAACAAATCTGTGTGTACAACAAGTGTCAACAACCAAACAGAACAGAGAGGAAGTTGAAAGTTAGCACGAGATGCTAAAAAAAAAAAACCGCATAACATTGATGAGGTTTGGCTTATGAAGTATTTAAATGGGCGGTATGGATTTATGTCCTGTGTCCATTAAAGTCTGGACGTGGGGGACATTTTGTGTTCAAGCAGTATCGATTTCTAAAATGGACACACGGGCCAGATTAACTCATTCACTGCTATTCACAAATGTATTCAGGAATTGAAAATATGACGTAGAGCGTCATTCCCGAATTTCTTCCAGTTTTGTTTTGTTTTTCTTCATGATTGGGTGCCGATAAAGCACTGGTCAGACCTCTGGCAACGTTTTTTCTTTCCCATTCCCCTTTTTTTCATGTTAGCGCTTTTTTTCCAGCTTCCGCTGTTTTCAAAGAGCTATATGAACCACTATTTCATACTATATATATATTATATATATATAATATATATATAATATAATATAATATTATATATATTTCATATATAATACTTTTCATATTTCATTGTGAAATATTTCATATTTCACAATCCATATCCATATCCATATATATCCATATTTATGTATTGCATTGTATTTTGGAAGGCTGCCCTCATTTCAAGCTCACATAACTCCAGACCCATATAAATATGGAATTAACTCTTTTTTTTCTAATGAAAGAAGATAGTCTAAGGTTTCTAACGCCAAAAAGAATGTTTATGTAGTCCTAAAACTCAATATTCGAGTGACAATGACAAAAAGCTTGACATTAGAGTGGACACATTTTTGCACGTCTGGCATTGAATGAGTTACATTGACATGGCAACACAGTTGCAGTTGCATGTATGCATTCGGTTTCTGTGAAAACACTTTGTAATCATGCATCTGACTATTCTTATGAAACAGTTTCCACATCTAGTGTCTTTTTAATGATATGTGTGGAAGTTTCATTCACATCGATTACAACTCCGTGTCCCTGTTGGCACACCAGTAAAGAAGCAACCTGCTTTTTTTTCTTTTTTGATTTTCCCACAAGCTCTTTGGCACTGTGACTATGTTGGCACAGACCCAAGCTGCACCCCCCCCACCCACACACACACTCTACTAGCCAAACACACACACACACCCTTTCCCAGGGTCCTGGGAGTGTAATACATTACCAACAAAATCCCACTTCCCATTCCTCTCAAACCTTTCACACCCCCTCCCCTGACGACGCAGCTATACCCCACCTCAAAAGAGGATTGGGGGTGATATGCATAACTCCCCGACAATGTTCCCATAATTCCACAGATTGGTTCAATTTAGTTGAAGATATTTATCTACATAACTGAAGCCACATTTTCTTTTATGATATGGCAGCTCGAAATGATGGCAATAAACTCAGAAATTAACGGTGTGAGTAACATGGGAAAGCCTACTAGAACACCTGGAGTTTATATTAAACTATACTACAATAATCCTATAGGTGAATAAATATATATGGGCATATACTAAAAATAATTAGAAGAGTGTTTTTGGGTGTACATAACTAATAATAATACGAAAGTTCAATTCAGGGGAAGGAAAAAAGAAAAATGTCTGCACTGGGATGAGAGCATAGAGGGGGAAAAGTGTTCACGGCCGGGCGTGTACCAATCTGGGTAACATGTAATGACATTATTCTCACCAGGGTGACCCCCTTCATTGTGACTGCGCTTTCTTCTCTGTCGCTCGTGAAATTGACATAAGCTTTACAAACATTCCAGGCATTTTTTTCTCAAGGCCAGATTTCTACTTGAATGCGAAGTGAGATGCCAGTTCTCATTGCGTTTGGAGAGTACGTTTTAAATGACGGGGAGTTGTATTTTTCACTTTTCAATCCTGGCACATGTTTGTCATTTTTTTTTCTTGAAAAAAAAGTCAAAAATTGTGACCTGTCAAGACAGGGGATGCGAGACAGTCTCTTTTCGTCAATGGATGGATGCTATAGCTTCGTATTTGCTTTCAACATTTAGCTTGTAGCAGACGTGCACATTTTACCATGACGTCCCTGATCCACTGGTAAAAAGGATGCTTTGATCCTCTCCTCTTTCATTTAGAACTGCTTCATGCAACGAAGAGGGTGCCAAAAGTGCTTAAAATCGACTTAGTGTCACATTGTTATTTTTTTGCGTTGTTTTGGATTCAAGAGCGGCTGCCTTTACAGCAGCTCCTGTCTTTTGTTTTTCTACTTCTTCCTTTGCTCTTCCGTTCATAACTTTGCTGCGAAATATACATTTCTCCACTGTGGGACTGATAAAGGCTCATCCAATCCAATCTATTTGCAAGTGAAAAAAAAAGGATCCGATAATCGATTGCGGAAGCCAAAGTGCTAAAATATTTGAGCATGGAGGATTGGTAGCGTGGCTAAAGTTTCAATGTACCAGTGCGGAGTTCGTTATCTCCTTCAGCTGTTTCCACGTTCACCCACTAGGATTCTTGAAATATCTGCTCCGGTTTTGCCATCCTGCAGAAAGTTCAATTTTTTTCATTCACAGTCGCTGACATTGGGCACATATCCAAATAGAGAAAAAGAATACTTACTTCTGATTGGTCAAACAGCTCGCTGTTTTGATGACCTGGAAGACAAACGTTCCAGAGTTTCAAAATAATATTTGGTTTGAAATACAAAAGGAAAGTGCGCCATGCAAACATCCCCCTCCTCCAGACAAAACAAGAGCAGTTCAAACAATTTACTCGACCTGGTGTCGGGTCACTTGTCATTGACCCCCCACACACACACTTTTGACTTATGCTGCTCAAGTTGCTGTTGACGTTTGCCGGATTCCTCTGTTGGCTCACTGGGTTCAAGGCTGAAATGATTTTCAGGGGGTCCAGGTTCCAGATCTTGATCTTGTTTGGCCAAAATCTGCTGCCTTTGATCCCTTCATGGTGGGTCGAGATTACATGTGAACTGATATTAGTAAAAGTAGCTACGTTTCATTACAATTACAAATTAATGTAACAAAACTCATAGCACCTATAAGCGGATATTAGGGCGTGATGGGTCTTGGTGGTCTTTTGCAGTCTTTTTTTGTACGCCTGAGTGGCAGTGGCGAGCTGCTCTTCGCGGGCCCTGTAGGAAGCCCGGACATCCCCCAGCATGTCATCCACAAAGCTGCTCCATTTGTTTCCATCGGATGCCATTTTGGTTCCCCCGACGCCATCGACGAAATCCTGAAGGGGGGCGATTAAAGCATCGGTGGGTGTGAGATATTTTGGACATCCTTTCTGTTGTGTTTGTGCAGCTACTCACAGTTATGTGCTTTAAATAGCGCAGTAGCCTCCCACGATAGAGCTGATGGAGCTGTTTGACTTGCAGCTGCAGCTTTGAAATCTCCTCTTGGGCTTCTTTTAGTTGACTGAGACAGCACACGCATGTCTTAAGATGAAACAAAACAACAGAAATAAGAAGTGGTCATCGGTTTTATTCAGTGACAGAATTGTTATTTTATCTTATGTGTTTTAACAGCCTCACTCCAAAATGAAACGACTGTATTTACTGCACTATAAGGCGCACGTAAAAGAACATTTTTTCAAATGCTGACCATGCACCTCATAATGCGGTGCCTTTGCATGGAAAACGTTTTAAAAAATGTCAGTCATTGAAGGTGCCCCTTATAATGCCTTATGTATGGAAAAAATGTTTTTAAATATGTAATTCGTTGAAGGTGCCCCTTATAATGCGGTGCGCCCTATGTATGGGAAAATGTTTTTAAATATATCATTCGTTGAAGCTGCACTTATATCTTATATTCCAGAAAATTAAATTTCTGCATCAAAATTTGGCGCATAATATCACATCATGATATGTAATTTATTTTTTGGTGTGTTTTGTCAAGTCTTCTTGACTACGATGGCACAAGCTTGGATATATCAAAGTGAAGCTCACTTTGAAAGGACTGCACTTTACTGTGGTTTTGACAGTTTTTGCTCACCGCAGTCTCCTCAGATGGTTTCCGTCGGCTGCTTTGGATTTGCTTCTCTTTTCCCATCGCCCCGCTGAAGGCCAAACATGGGTTCCAACCACAAGAGAGAAGACCACACAAACCACATCACAAGAGGAAGTCACGAGACCACAAAAAACATCAAATCAAAGAGCAGATGCGCATGTGGGGGGATGAACGTCTGCCATCCGTCTTCACAAGCTCGTTCCGGTTTTAGAAAGACAATCCAAAACATTCCTCACATCTCCTCCTCGAGTTTCCTCCACTGCTCGTCGTGGCTGAGCTTTAAGTTCCCCAGCATGTCTTTTATCTCCTTTTGGTTTCCGAGGAGCTGCGGAGGGAAAAATTACACTTGACTGTTGCTATTCTAAGCAAGTTTGATTATTACAACTCGGTTGAGGAATGTGAAAGAATCAGTTCTCGCAAAGAAGAATAACAGAGCCACGTACCGTTTTTTCCATGCTTTCCTGACCCTTGTTTAAAGCTTCAAGATCTTCCGGCTATTCAAAAGAAAAAAATGACCAAATCAGTCAATCCTTTTCTGGATTCATTGACAAGCTTAACGCCAACGCATCACCTTGACTCTGGTCTGCAACAGACGGCCAACGAGGGTCCTCACTCGGTCTAGTTTCTCGTGAAGGTCCAGCGAGATGTCCCGAGTGGTCTGGTGCTGTTGGGCCAGCTGCAAGGCAACCTGCGCCTGGGCCAAAGCCAGCAGCTCCGCACTTAGATCTTTGATATGGTCCTCTTCTTTCTGCTTGAGCGTGGTCAATTCTTGGTCGCTCTCATCTCCCAGTTTGAGGTTCGACTGGTGTTTGCGGAGTAAATTGTCTCGCTCAGAGTGTAGTTGTTTTATTTCATCTTTTTGGTTCAGTATCTAAAGATGGGGGAAGACGTAACGAAGATGAAGCAACTTTATTGTGCTCAAGGCACATACACTACGCCCAAACATCGCCGATATTTGATGAAGCTTGTAAATTGCCCGATTTTTTTTAACGTGGCGGACCGTCAAGGGCTGCAAAGCCTTCTCTGCTGGCCTAAAAATATCTGAATCAGACTGATGTTAATTATATTTTGTCAATGAATTCTTACTAAATAATTCCGAATTGTTTTTCAGCTTAGTTTCATTACTTTTCCCCTTTTGCACTGCTTCCAGATGTTTGTTTTCGCATTTAAGTATTTAACCAGTCACATTTCTTTCAGCCATCATTTGTAACCAGGGTCAGAAATCGACCTGCACGCCTTCACAATCAGTTCTGCAGGCACTGGAGCATCAAATGTGTCGATTAAATTGTTGTTTTAACCAATCAGATTTTGAGTTGCCAACTCTCTCACAGGATAAGAATTTCACTTAGCACTACTGAAGGCCTAGCGATGAAATCCACAGCCCGCCATCGGCTTTTCACCTTATTTTTCAGCTCAAACGTTTCCTCTTCAAATTGGGCTCTTATCTTGTTGACATGAAGCTTCTCCTCCACAAGCTCCTTTGATATCTGATTGTGAAAAAAAATATATATGTATATTTTCTAATAAAATTCACCCAAAGTAATAAATACTCCACCTTCAGCTTCTCCTCTTCGCTATTGACGAGTCTGCTGGATAAGTCTGTGTTGGAGGTGGATAGATGAGTCACTTTATTCTCCAAATAGTCCACTTTGATGGAAAGTTGCTCATTCGTGTCTTGAGGCTGCAAAGGAAGAAAAAAAAACAATGTCAGCGTTTGCTTTTTGACATTGCTCAGTGAACCGACTCAATTGAAAATTAAGCACAGTGAGAGAATCTAATTAGACCGATGCGATTGTATCAAGATGTAGAACCTTGTACTCACAGTTTTTTCTTGAATTTGGTCCTTAGTTTGATTTAAACATGACCGAGGATCCCGTGGTTCCATGTTTACAATTCCTTCAGTAAGTGCTGCAGAGTATTTGATACTCACTTTGCGTCCCTCGACGGAATGTTGCCATGGTTGAGTACAACACAACTTTTCACAACAAAACCAACCATTTTGTTGGTAGAAAAGATTCAAAACATTTATTTACATACATACAGCAAACAATAGACTTGATTGTATATTTTTTTCATGTAAAATGTGAATGTAAAATCATGTTTAGACAATTAGAATAAAAGTCCATATCTGCACACACACGATTATAGATGAGAAGCTGTATAAAAAATGAGTGGTATAGTATTTTTGCTATTATTAAATTGCACCGGTGAGGACGTCAACAAACTGACATGGATTCTATATGCAGACAACAGCGCCACCCAGTGACTACATGGAAAAAAAAAATAGTTCATTTGAAAACAAATCTGAGGTCATTCATGAGATTTTAGGGAACATTTAAGTCCTCCTCTACTTCATCTTCCTCTTTATCGTGATGTTTTTGGTCCCCGGAATGCATGGTAAGACCCATGTGTTGGTGAAGGGCGTCCAAGCTGGTCTGTTTGACATAATATCTGATATTTTGTGAAGGGACCACATTCTGGAGCTTCTCCAGCTTGCTGTAGGCCTGAGAGAAATATACAGGGGGCGGGGGGGGAGTTAGAACAATTAGGAATTTGTATTGAAGAGTACTAAAATAATAACGACAATAATAATTCGACTCACCGTTTTGAAGTTACCATGTTGACAGTGATGGTCAATGAGGAAACCGAAAACATCGCCGACCCTGACAGCGGCGTCCAATTCGGGTTCCTCTAATAAGGCTTCACAAATGTTCAGTGCCTCCTCACCATTTTCGGATTTCAACCTAGAAGATCAGAGCAGATTAAGAAAAAGAAAAAAAACAACATATACGCCACAGTTGAGAAGTTTGGAATCAAGTGTGTGGGTATGTCGTTTCTATCCTTACTTGCGGGCGTGGACGAATTTCTTAATGAGTGTGATTTTTCGGTGCAGCTCAGCTAGTTTAGCTTCCTGTTGCCCATCTGAGTTTTTTACTTTCGTGAGGCATTTAACCGCCTCACCGAAAGCATCCGCGGCCTTCTCGTAGCTTTGATAGTCGTCAATTTCCACCTTCAAAAATAAAAATAACAAATTCTGTGTAGTTGCACATTGTTAGATTTGGATTATAACAGAAAATGGAACGGTGTGCTACCTGTGCACGGGTTTCATAGAAGCCAGCGAGCAGGTGCGGCGCTCTCCCTTTTGTGTAAAAAGCAACGATGGTTTTTAAGATCTCTGGATTTTTCCAGTCGACAGACTGGAGGTAGTTGGCGGCCATGACGAAAAGCTCCTTCTGACGGCAAACGTTGGCGAAAAGGACAATCCTCTCCGTGTCGCCTGATTTCAACAGTGCCCTCATTGCCTGTTCAGAAAATAAAAAAGGCCTTGACTTAAGATGCTCACATATTTAACAGCTCCTAACTCAAAGTATTTGTCACCTTGTGCTTGTTTCCGGCCTGTGTAAATTTCTTGGAGGCCAGATGGTAGTTTCCTTGACGCACGCAGCACTCGGCTATCTTCTCCAGCAGCTCCTTGCGAGCCTCCTCAGACAATTCTTTAGAATCCGTCGCTGTCATTTTCTCGGCAAACTCCTCCGTGATGGTCAGGTTCTCATTGACACAAACCTCCAGAGCCTGAGGGTACTGAGAACAAGAACACCGTCAAATAAAAGTTGGCGTATGAAGATGGACGCGATGGAGGAGGGATGGAAACCTTCTTTGCTGCGATCAGTAGCTCCACAGCTCTTTTATACTGGGAATGTTGGATGAAGAACTCAGAACACCGAGCCAAGAGAGCCGGGTCCGAGTTTTCATTCAGGTCCTCGGCAACCATCTGAAGCGCTGCGAACTGCTCTGTCGCAAAGGCCACTTCCAGGGCTTTGGAGACGTAACCAGCCTACAGAGTGACCAACAACATGGGGAAAAATTAATAAGCAATTGAAATATGTACTTCCAAATGTTCCAATTCAAATCTAAACAAATGCCGTCCTCTTGTGGAGAAAAATGGAATATGCTAAGGAATGCAAACCAACAGTCGTCATACTTTATGGTAGAGCGAAACCGCTCGGTCCATGTGGACGCCTTTCTCCTCGTAGTAACAGGCGGCCTCCATCATGTCCTCCGGGTTGCTGAGCAGAGCCAGATTCATCAGCTGGTCATCCAGACCGTTCTCCTATTCAGCGTTAAGACCAAAAATCATTTATGGAGAAGACATTTTTCAAAAAGCATCACAAGGTGTATGAACAACCAGGAATGAACTCACTTTACAGAGTCGTATGGCGTTGTTGTAGGCCTGTGCTCGAGTGTAAAAATGGACAGCTTGTTTGATGTCCTCATGACCTTCGTAGTGCCTAGCAAGGTGGTAGGACGCTGCCCTGTCACCTGTATCAATGGCTATTTCACATGCCTGTCAAACACATACATTTTAACTCATTCGCTGAAAGACGATGTGCAAAAATGTGTCCACTTCAGTGCCAGGGTTTTTGTCATTGTCACTCAAAATTAACTTTGTGTTGAAACTCATGCTTTAGATCACCTTCTGAACGTTCCCCATGTAGCAATGAACTCGAACCAGGGAGAGGTAATCTTCAGCCAATTCATAAAAATCCAGAGCTGAATCCATTTCTGATTGGCTCTCCAAATACTGGGCCCACCACTTGTAGAGGTTCCTGTGATGGATTGATTCGTAGTCCATTTAAACAAAATGCTTCTGTATCAATTGTGTGTTTCTACAGAGTAGACATACTTGTCTTTCATCCTCTTTACGTAGATTTCTAAAGACAAAGGGTCATCCTGAAGCATTCTGGGAACGTCCACTCGGTGGGTGTCGGATTTTTCGTAACTGGAACGGTGATTGGAAAAATTACAAGGACAATCCAGAAATATGCTTTCTGTAGTGTATTTATATGAACCGATTGACGTTAACGGGGGTGGTATGTTAAATGAATGATGAATATGTGTGTGATGAAGTGATACAAAAAAAAGCATCATACTTAGCAAGGGCCAAGCTCTTGTCACCCATGGACTCCAAATAACGGGCATAATTATAGTAGGTGGTGCGTAGGTGGATGCGATCGTGATTCTCTGCGATTTCAAGCGCCTTCTCACACTGGCCAGCCGCCTGATAGAGATTGTTGAGAAGGTCGTAGCGTTGACAGCTACGATACAATTTGTCAGCATCTTCCTGTTCGAGGAGAGCAAAGGAAGGATGGCATTTCGATCGTACACGGGTATAAAAAAAAACAAAGACCAACATGACTTTGGGGTCCTACCAGCATGCCGAGCTGAATGGCCAACGCCGCAATGTGGGCCTCGGGTTCCGGCTCTGCCTCGGCCTCTTTCAGGGCTTTGGCTGCCCTGGCGTTTCCCATATTACCGAGGCAAACTCGGGCCACATCCAAGCGGCGTGTTTTCACGCACATGCGCGCCATGTTTTCCCAGACTGCTTTGCTGGTGAGAAGAAAAAAAAATCAAGAACAGGTTGAGTGTATTTGATGAGTCATGGGAAAATCAAGTTCAGGGTGTGCCATTCTTGAATGTATTCATGAATTGAAAAGCATGACGTGGAGCGCCATTCCCGAATGCGTTCGGGGATTGGTGCTGATAAAGTGTTGGTCAGACCTCTGGCAATGTTGTTTCCCTTCCACGAGGGGGCATTTGCCTTTGTGTCCATGTTAGCGCTTTGTTACACCTTTACCTGTTGTTAAAGTGCTATATAGTAAATCAATATGCATGTATTGTATTGTATTGTATTGTATTTTCAAGCTCAGATAACTCCAGACCCATATAACTCAGGAATGAACTTTTTTTTACTAACGAAAGAAGACAGTCTGATGTTTCTAACACTGCATTGCATGTTTATGTTGTCCTAAAACTCAATATTCTGTGGTTCCTGTAATTTGAGTGACAATGACAAAAACCCTGGCACTGGAGTAGACACATTTTTTTGCACATCATCTGGCAGTGAATGGGTTAAATAATATTGTTTTCCTCTGACTTTCCGTTTTTGCGATTACTTGTAGCTCATAGTCAAGATTCCGAAGCCATCTGGTACTTATTTAGCTCCCGCAAGTCCCTCCTCATCGCTTTAGCAGATACAGATGTGTGCTGTTTATTAAAGTTGGGCAACAGGAAATAGCCCAAATCTTTAGGGGCCCACCGTGTTACAAGGGGGAGGCAACAGCATACACGTCAAACTAGCAAAGCCAGATTAGTTTTATCCAGGACCTGTCAGAAATAGTCAGGCCTTGTGTTGCATGGCCGAAAACAATGAAAGAAGCACGCAGAGGAGCGGCAAGATCTAGAGAGTCAGAAAAGGAAAGACAAGAGGAGGAACAAGGTCCATATTTGCCCCCCCCCACCTCTATCCCAGCCTCTTTTCCTCTCAGGAAACACATCCTGTTGCTGGAGGACTGTGGTGGCCAACGTGTTTGTTGCACACAAGAGAGGACTTCAAGTGAACGCCCCCCCTCGCAACCCCCAACCCCCGCCCGGACTGCAGACAAAAGAATACACAACAGTGACGTCCAGGGGTGGTGGTTGTAGGGGGGCCTTTTTGGAGATTGCAGTCACACCAAACCCTTGGCGTGTGTGCACACTTAATGCAACCCTGAAGGAGGGAGCTGTCCGGTGATGACGTGCTGCTGACCATCTGCAAATAATCAACTTGAATATTATAGAATTCGCCGTGAGGGACACAGAAAGAGGGGAAACATTGGAAGGAAGAAGAGCGAGGTGGTTTTCGGGAAACTTTTTGTGGTTGGCGGTGGAGACACTTTTTTTGCACCAGTGACTCGATCTTCTTTGTGGATTTTCTACACTAAAAGTGTAGAATCAAAGTGGTCGGTGGGGGGCGAGTGAAGTGACACAGGAACCGACATCCGAAAGTCAAGCTGCAGCCATCCGGAGCCAGTGGAATGGACCTCGGCGCCCGTCGGATTGATGCGTGCGTACCTACGCCGCTGTCCGAAGAGGAAGGCTGAGGAGTTACCGAGGATGAACGGAGATGTTCTTTAGCTAAACGTCACGACAACCTCCCCCTCTTCGTTTGTGTAACTTGCAAGTGATCCGCTGGAAGGGGAGGCGGTGACAGCGGTGGAGGAGGCCGTTGACAGGAACCACGGGGCTCACGGAGCTTCTCCGGAGGACAGGCGAGATAGCGGGGAGGACCCGGGAGAAGAACAAGAGTCGGGGGGAGAGGGCGAGGGAGGAGGGGTGGCGGTGGCGGTCACCGGGTGTCACATGGCCGTGCAGAGGCTAGTGGCTGCGGCGGTGGCGGTGGCGCTGCTGTCCCTGGTCCTAAACAACGTGGCCGCCTTCACTCCCAGCTGGGTCCTGCAGGCCTTGGAAGATGGGCGCAAGAGGAGCGTGGGACTGTGGAAAATGTGCCCCAGCGGGGGGGAAAGGGCTCGGGATGAGCTCCAGGCGGGACGAAGGGCTCAGGTGGGGCAGAGGCAATGTGAAACCCTGGGATGGGGGTCCGAGTACGCCGGCTATCAAGAATCCCGCAGCACTGTCAAATGTAAGCATTCTATCATATTATTCCACCACTATGGTGTTGCATCTTGTTTACATTCATCTTGAGGTGACACATTGGTTAGCGGAGTTCACAGTTTCGCCTCTGCTTCTTGTGTTTCCGGTGATGCATCAAAAATGTTGGATTCAATGAAAAAAAACTGCCTTAGATTTCAGTCAGAATGGCCAATATGTGATTATCTGCAATCGGTACAGATTATACCTATACGTCACCTGGAATAGTCTCCATATCACAGACAAAAACTATTCCAAAAAGGGAATTGACACCGCATGAAATTCATTCACTCGATTTTGATCATTGGGTGTTTTCACACAGTGTGAGCCATTCATGTAATTCGCCTAATAAATAAAGCGCCATTGACAAAAAGGCCATTGAAGAATATGTTTGCGCAACCACCTGCGCCACTGCCAACTAAGCACAATGGGTAGTGGCCCAGGGTGATTGTTGCAACACAGAGAAAGTCACACGTGCAACATTCAAGCACGTCTTAAGTCAACTCATCATAATATCACAACCTTACTTGCACTATTTTCCTTCATATCCAAAGTCCAAATGAAAGCTTTCCATCACATCCAGTCACAAGTCATTGTTTGTATATATATATATATATATATATATATATACATCCATGGATGCTCGGTGGTATAACACAACTCTCCCCTTCTTGGTCCCTCAAGTGCAATTCGACATGATGCGGGCGTGTAACCTGATTGCGACCGTGGCCCTGACGGCCGGTCAACTGATCTTCCTTCTCGGCCTGATGGAGTTGCCATTCATCACGCCGGAATCTCAATGGTGGGAGGAAGCCATTGCTGCACTCTTTCAGCTAGCCAGTAAGTAGCAAGATTTCCGGAAAAAACAAAAAAATGCAAATAGAAGAAAAAAAAAAGCACAGTGATTGTGAAAATGGTCAACTGCGTCTCCAGCTGTCATCAAAATTTGAAGGTTAAAAATCAGAAAATGGATGCCGTTATAGGGACACTCCTCAAGTGTGCCATTATGGACCTTGAATCGTGTGTTGGGGTACAGAAACTCCCATTTTGCAAAGTTCCCACAAACTGGGAAGAGATTGTGGATGAACGTCCTCAACACTTGACTGATAGCTTGATATATTAACTCACTCCCTGCCAGACGATGTGAAAAAAGGTGTCCGCTCCAGTGCCAGGGTTTTTGTCATTGTCACTTGAATTACAGGACCCACAGACGATTGAGTTTTAGGACGACATGAACAGTAAATGCACCGTAGGAAACCTTAGATTTTCTTCTTTCATCAGAAAAAAAACGGTTAATTCCAAAGTTATGTGAGTCTGGAGTTATCTGGGCTTGAAATGGGTGTGGATGTACAAAATACAATACAATACATATTGATTTATAGAGCACTTTCACAACAGCAAAAGCTGAAATAAAGCGCCAACATGGACACGAAGGCAAATGCTGCCACCCCGTGGACGGGAAAAACATTTCCAGAGGTCTGACCAACACTTTATCACCACCAAAATCAAAACAAATTCTGGAAAGGCGCTCCACGTCATGCTTTTCAATTCCCAAATGGCATTGAATGAGTTAAGGGTCGCATCCCAAGACTTTTGCCCCTGAAGCGAGGGACACTCAGTCGCTTGGCTCTGTATCAGTCTGCGGTCTCCTCTGGGTCTAAATTTAGCCTTCGCCCAGAGCCCATGAGCCAGAGCTGAAGCGGGCCAGGGAGCGACTGGTGGGCGCCAGGATATCCCTGCTCAGGACGAGGAAATGTCTGTGACTACCTGTTATGCAAACCCCCGAGATGAAGAAGGAAAAAGCCGGGAGGGGGGTGGGGGAATGCACGGGAAAGACACTTTCAACGGGGATTGCGACCGTTTGTGTTGTTGAGTGCGCATAGATACTCTGTTGAAGACTATGTTTGTGCGTTCGGCCTAAACAGTGAATTTTACAGACAGGGATGATCAATGAACGTATGTTGACAACGCGGTAGAAAGAGTACACACCTATTTCCCAGCTAAAATTAGACAAGGCTTCCCGCAAGAGGGGGGGGGGTAGCATCTTCCAAGGTCAGACCATATATGGCTAGCAAAGTAGCTTAAGGATGAGATACGAAGCGAAAATGCTAGGCTCACAAGTTTGTGGGAACATTTTTGTGGAAGGGACTTTTGGGATGAACAAGAATGTAGATCGGACGCCAGACCCCCCCTCCCACCCCTGAACCCCTCATACTACATAAAGTTACGTCTGACCCTACTATGAAAGTGTGTAGAAAGCATTTCCAGAGGAATAAGCTAAGCTCTTCCGTTTTCACGTTTTTTTGTTATTACTATGGAGTGGATTTGACATAGGATAACTGGAAACGATGTGTGGGGGGGGGGGGAGGTTGCCACGTCAACGAATTAATCGATAATATTTCTTTGTCTAGTGAATGGAAATACTGTACTCCCATTTTAACTCATGAAAATACATGGTGACCAAAATAGATGCATACTCATGAAAATGTCAATTGTGGCTTTGATTAAAAAGTTATTTCTTTCAAATCACAACCACACATTATTCAGTTTATGGAAGACCATTCACCAGAGTTTCAGCTATTTCTTTCCATTTTTCGTCAATTTATGGCTTTCTCAAGATGTGTTCCAAATGTCCGCCATTTCGTTGCAAGCAAACCTGTACTCGTCGGACAAAGTTGTCAATCACTTTTACACACTCCTCTACAGGACTAAAAATGGACAGAAATAGCTGAAACACTGGTGAATGGTCTCCCATAAACGGAATAATGTGTGGTTGTAATTTGAAATAAAAAAGCTTTTTAATCAAAGCCACAATTAACATTTTCATGGCTACGCATCTTTTTGGGTCACCCTGTATGACGTGGAGCGCCATTCCCGAATTTGTTTTTCTTGCAGCGACTGCCTGCCAGTGAATGAGTTAACTCCTCCCAATTTCTTTAACACTCTGAGGTCTACTCAGTTTTGTTCCCGGTGGTTTAGATAGTCAAAACTGTCTTCCCTGTTTGTCTTATTCTCATTGTTGCCCCACCTTTCCTTTGTGTCAAAACTGTCCACCAATTGCACAAATTCCCCCTGCTCATATTCAAACAAAGAAATACAAACTTTCAAGGCAAACATTTCACCGGACTGTATATTATAATGGTTGTTTTACATGGCTACTCATTGATAGCTATTTTTACTGCTGCATTGTGTTTGATTCCTGAAATCCTCCACCCAGGCGCTTATGCATTCCCCATCGCGCTAATTTGTTTGTTGTTAGACTTGATGTCATCTTTTTATTTATAGTTACCTTCTGTATCTGTGCACCCCTGAGGTCCATACTGACAGCTGTATTTATTATTTTAAGATAAACCTACTCCTAAGCGACCAAAAAAATTAAATAAAATACAATGTAGTCTTAAAAAGACATCACAATTAGCCTATCTGGAATTAATTACATTTTTTGGAACCGTATTTGCGACACATTGCGACACATCCATAAAACCTAAATTGGTGTTTGTCAATCACTCAAATTGGAAACGTCGCATTGTTTGCTGTTTTAACCCGTCTGGCTCCTCATCCAAGAAAAATGAATAATCTCCTGTCTCGCTCGCGGCCAGGGTGGTCTGTGTGAACCTCTCATTTTTGGCACGCACTTATCTCGTCAGTTTCCTTCCCCTTCTTCCTCTTTCCATCCTTCCTTCCCAACACTCCACACCCTTGACTTCGAGGCTCATGCGTTTACTGGAAGTTTGATGTTATCGGTGGCGTAGAAAAAGCCGGAATTCATCTTGAAGGTTTTTAAAAATAACGTTTGCAGACGAGGGAACAAAAACGGCAAACAACTCATTTGTGACCAGCGGCCATGATGAAAAAAAGGATCCCATCTGTCAATGTCATCAAATCAACTCGTGACCTTTTATGACGCAACTAAACTTTAGATACAGGCCCGCACATTCCAGATTCCAGGGGTGAAATGGGCAACGGCGAAGCAAGAAAAAAAATCCCTGAATGGACGTGAATGTTGCAAGCTGACGGTCTGCGCGCACGTTTGGCACGTATCGAAATGAAAACAATCCAGTGCAAGAAGTGGACAAGGTTTAAAAATATCTCCATTTAAGTCATTCACATGTGCAAAAATGTGTCCACTCCAGTGCCAGGGTTTTTGTCATTGTCACTCAAATTCTAGGACCCATAGAATATTGACTTTTAGGACTACATAAAAATGTAATGCAGCGTAAGAAACCTTAGACTCTCTTCTTTCATCAGAAAAAAATAGTTAATTCCTAAATGATATGGCTCTGGAGTTATATGAGCTTGAAATGAGGGTGGGTGTTCAAAATACAATGCAGCTGAAACTGGATCAAAGCGCTAATATGGAAAAAAGGGAAATGCTACCCTTTTGTAGAAAGGAAAAATACATTGCGAGGGGCCATAGCCAGCGCTTTATCGGCACCCAAACATGAAAACAAACAAAAAACGAACACATTTGGGAGAAAGCCATTCCCGAAAACGTAATATTTTTAATTCCCGAATAAATTGGCTTCATGTCACAAAGAGGGTACAGCAAGTGATGAAGAATGAATGACTGTGTCATTGTGTTGTCATATTATTTGTTATTTAGTTTTTGTTTGTTGTTGTTTTTTTGTACTTCAAGATGGCGTCGCGAGAGTGGCTGCCTTTCCAACAGCTCATGTATTTTGTTCTTCTACTTCTTTCTTTCCTTTCCTCTTCCTTTTATAACTGCTGCTGTGAAATGTACATTTCTCCACTGCGAGACGAATAAAGGTACATCCAATCCAATCCGAATTGCTGCTGTGGACTGCAAATTTCCCCATTTTGGGACGATTAAAGGTTTTCTCATTCTGAAATTTGTGAATGGCAATGTACGCTGGCCAAATTGTCTCACTGAGTCATTGATCTTTTGTAGGTTTTGTGCTGGTGATCGGACTGGTGACGTTCTACAGGATCGGACCCTACACGCATCTATCCTATTCCTGTTACGTGAACATTGCGGCGTGCCTGCTGGCCACCACGGCGGCGGCCATGCTCATCTGGAACATTTTACACCGCCGTGACGATTGCTTGGCGCCACGGGTCATCATCATCAGTCGCTCGCTCGCGTCCCCTTTCCACCCACGTCTGAATAACGATTACGTGGATTCGCCGTGTTGAGTAGAAAATAAACTGTTTTTTCACGGCTCAACATACATCCGCCTGCATGTGTTAACTTTTATAACCCATCATTTGTGGACGTCACGTCAACTAGTAAATATTTCCTTTTGAGAAAGACAGAAAAAGAGAAAGAATCCGACTTTTATGGGCGGCTACACACGTAGCTAAATTTGGACCAGGACACTCCTGTGACGCTTAACATCCTGCCAAGCAGAAGATCAAGCTGGACCTTGATTGTTATATGTGCACTTACTCAAAAGTCCTCTTGCATGATGATGAATTGGAGTTGTGAAAAAATGGATATAAAGCATAATAACAGAATACCTCGGGTTTTTTTTACCCCTGCGTCTTCCTGTCAATTTTTCAGCATATCTAAATATTACGTTGATATATATTTAGTAGGTCAGGACAATTTAATCAGCCTAGCAAAGTTTATGATAGGTATAGGCAATATTTAATAGGATTTCAATGCAAAATGGGAAAATTACGTCAAGCATTATTTGCAATGATAAACATCTGTCAAGAATCCCTGTGAATCTTTCAAAGACGCCGAGTTAATGAATATAAATATTATTTAATAACGACAATACATTTTAGAGGTAAGCGTGGTGATTCTGTTGTTTTAAGATTCTACATCACGAATGTTTTTAGATCATTGTACCTTCTGTTGTGATGTTTTAGATTACACCGTATTCTAAATATAGATCTTGGACTATTCATATGACCCCCCTCTTCAGTCTAAATTGCAACATGAAGGCTATAAGACAGTTAAGTGGGTGATAACCCTGCAGGTCAAGGACGACATGAATGAGAGGAAATTGCAGAGTCTGGAAAACAGACATTCCAGTCTGTATCTGATATTGCTGCTTCATTTCCGAGGAATTCTATGAAGAATTTTTAACAATGACACTAAAGCCCGAGTGGACATGCATTTATGTTAATAAGACACATGTTTAAAAATGTAATGATATATTGAGACATTCATAGGGATGTTGGACTTTGGAGTATCTACCGCATTGTACGAGATGACCACCGAGCTGACCCACCTTGACTTCTTACCTCTTGATGAGTTTAATGGACTTGAACGCTTCGTCCATGTGGCCGACGGTGAGGTAGAAGCTGAAGTTGAGCATGGCGTCGCGTGTGGATTTGTCACAGTTTTCCAAGCCTTCAAAGTCCCTGAGCGCTCGCCTGGAGACCATTTGCGGGAAGAGGGCGACGGATCCTCGTGACGGCTGGCTCTGATTTGCTGGCGCTGATGTGGCGGAAACTTCCTTTAGAAACGCGGTGAATAAATAAGAGTGAATTGAAGATTATGTCACAACACAAGAAAATGCTAGGGAAGGGCTACTGGAATATTTTACATTTATTTGGGTTTAAATCAACACATGTATTTCAAAAATCCATTTGTTGTAGGACTACAACAAAATGATAAAAAACTAAAGTGCTTTGAATACTTCCTGGATGCGCTTTGTACATTGGAAGAGTGGATGGGGGTCAAGCAAACTACAGCGTTGGAATTAACAACAACGCTATATTCATCACAAGAGGGATATTTTAGTGCTGCCAGAAATAACAAAATGTTGAGTTTTCTGAAGGAAAGGCGCACACAGGCACTTACTTCTGATTGAAAGACACCACCCCTCCGAAATAATAGCTTGGGCATGTTAGACCAAACAAAAGTGGCGCATTAGTCGTTGTGGCGGGTGCAAAGGAAACTATATGCTTCACAACATGTTTCCATTCCACACAGAATCAGCAGCAAAGCAAATCATGAATTTGCCCAACCTCACCTTGCAGCTGAAATAATAATAAGGCACGTCGAGAGCAAGGAGGGCCTGCAGTCCTGCCGGTTTGGGGTAGCAGTCCTGCAAAAGGAGGCCATGTTCCTGAGTACAGAAAAGCGTGACCACCGACACATCCACCTGGAAAGCAAAGAAAGGACGTGCAAAGTCATGATTAAAATCATTACTGAAACAAAAGCGGAGAATTATTTCAACGTTATCTTTACCGTGTCCCAGTAACCAGATGAAGACGTTTCAGAGCTAACCGGCACGGTCTCACATACAAAGAGTCGAGCTTCGCTCTCGTCCCAAAAGTGCGACACGGGGCATCGGCCGCTAAGCTCGGTCTCCTGAAACTGCTGTCTAAAGCCCAAAACGCAAACGGATTTAAAAAATGTTACGTAATATGGTGTAAGTGCATCTTGCTTACCTTTCACTGTCTTCTGGTTGTGAGATACCACTGGATGGTCTGCCGGTGAAAAAGTCAAAGTGCGTCACTGTGTCCATTTCGATGTCATAGAAGTACACTTTTTGGTCAGGTCGACCGTTCACCTAAAGAGGAGTTGTCAATATTCAATAAACCATTTTTAAAAATGTACACTTTGTAAAATCGGAGACATAACTGGGGTACAAACACTGCCTATATTAATGAAAATGTTTCTTCAGCCGTCATCTGTACTTTGCTCCTCATCCAAAGAGCTTCGTCAGCGAACTAAAGTTGTGCTGGCAACTCTGGCCCTATGTATAACTCTAATGGACAGACCTCTGCTCTGATAGGTCCCTGCTCTAAAGTTGGGGAATTATTGAGTAGATTATTCCCTAAAACTAATCTGATTACTTTTTTTGTTCTGCCTGATTCCCTCTAATGTTCTACGCCTGGCTCTGATTGCTCGATTAAGCAATCAACACGACAACTAAATGGTCGTTATGCATTTACCTGCGTGATTAAGATGCTGACTTGGCTGCCGTTGGCGTTACACTTGACTGAACGCAAGGCTCCCAGATTGGGAATCTGGTCAGTTAGGTTCTTTGCGTTGCAGTGAGCTTTAGCATCTCTATAAAAAAAAACACATTGATAAACACATATATGGATTATGGATTTGATTGGTGAACAAACCTTCGGGTCAGATCAAAAACTCTGATATGTGACGTGTCTGTGCCGACCACCAGGTAAGACTGGCATACACTGAGGAGCACTGGGTTGCCTTCCGCTTTGGAAAAATTCAACAGCTGTTTCACTGTGCCCTAAAATAGGAGAAATGGGACAATTAGGAAATGATTTTACAGCTTCCTAAAGAGGCTCAACAAACCTGCGGTGTGCGAATCTGGACTCGGTTCGGTTCCACGGTGTAAAGGTTGTCACCATGTACAGCTACTACATGAGAGTCGCAAGGGAACGATCCTGCAGGTATCAGCAAAAAATACAGAATAAAAAAAAAAGATATTTATCTTCTTTTCATTGACAAAATTAGGCGGGTGAATGTGTCAAGACGCCATTTGTGTACTTTTGAGAGCATGTTAACTCATTCACTGCCAGAGAATGTGCAAAAATGTGTCCACTTCAGTGCCAGGGTTTTTGTCATTTTCACACAAATTGCAGGACCCACAGAATATTGAGTTTCAGGACTACATAAACATTCAATACAGCGTTAGAAACCTAAGACTTTCTTCTTTCATCAGTAAAAAAAGAGTTAATTCCTAAGTTATATTGGTCTGGAGTTATTTGCGCTTGAAAAGGGGGTCGACTGTACAAAATAAAATAAAATACATATTGATTTATATGGCGCTTTAACAACATCTGAAGATGTAACAAAGCGCTAACATGGGCAAAAGGCAAATGCTGCCAGAGGTCTGATCAGCGCTTTAACGGCAAGAAAAAACGAAACCTGGACAAATTCAGGAATGGCGCTCTACGTCATAGTTTCAATTCCAGAATAAATTCAGCATTGGCAGCGAATGAGTTAAGTTATAAGTGGAGCAAATGAGTGTACCTTTATTATGTAGGGCAGCGCCTGACATCTCAAAGACGGTGACCTGTTTGCCGCTCCAAACCGTCGCAGAATCCTGTCGGCAAAATTAGTCCTGATATGACATTTTTAATACATCTTGCATTTTGGTTTCATCTGTATTCACTGGCAATGGACAAGCCGCTTGATGTACAATTTGTCTGGATCAGATTCAGTTCCAACGTCAACCCCCTTCCGCTACTGACCTTGGTCACACAGACTCCCTTGATGTGCATTTCGGATTGCAAAGCCAAGTGCAGGCCCGTATGGAACTGGGTGATGCTTAGCTGGGTCGGCGTCAACTGCACGGCCGCCACCTGCTGGTTGCAGTGGGCTGACATGACGTGTTCGTGCAGGATGACCACCGTGGCGGAATTGTTGGCTGCCAGTAGATTCAGACTTGTACCCCACTGTAAAACGAGTCTGTTTCAAATATTTCTGTGCAAAAGAACAAGATTAAAAAAAAAACGTGTTATGTACCTGCAGTTGTGTGACGTTTCCTTCGATTTCCGTGGGAGTTTGAAGCTTCCATTGGGCTTTTGTGTCACTTCTGGTGCGGTCGAGATGCACCGCCATTTTCCACATCGCTATCCGTCCGTGACTGGTGCCAGCGGCAAGAATTTCTGGAAACAAGAAATGTGAGATGATGAATTGCATATGATAGTACTCTGTGTACTTTATTTATATAAAACGGATAGTGTATGTCACATAATAATTCAAATACTGTACAATATAGATTTTTTATTTGTTAAACATCAACCTTTCCCAGCACAGTAGGAAACACAGTTGATCATCTCGCCCCTCTCAAATCCAAGAGTCTCATCAAGAGACAACGCGTAGTTTTCGTTTCGCTCTAGATCCCACAACCTACAAAAGCAAAATCGGGATAGAACAACATATAAATGGTCAGTAAACGTGTGTCAAGTTTTGCTTTGTTTGTTGAGCGTACGGTATGCTAACCTGATGATTTGCTCTCCTGTGGCTGTGATAACGAGACCATTTTGTGCCCATACAATGTCGACGCTTTGGCCACTCTTACTGCTCAGTTTGACCTTGAAATGTGTTTTTTTTTTTTAAAGAGAACAATGTGTTTACAACAGGCATAAAGAAGGATGTTTTTTTTTTTTGTCTTTGAAGCACACCTTTTGAAATTCCTGGGCGGCACCCTCTGGTCCAAGAATATACTGTGACAGCATCATCGTGTCAGTGATGACTGTAAGCACCTCCCTGGTTTCCAGGTAGAACATTTTCTTGATGGCGCCGTCCATACTGAGGAGCATGCTTGTTTTGCCATTCTCGTCCACGCTGTGTACATTACCTGTAAAATATGTTTTCGATCAGCGAGGATTATTTCAAAAAGTACACATTTCATATAGGCGCACCCTCCGAAATGCATTTAGAAACACATTTTTTGTTCTTACCATCTGCGGTGCTGACATAGAAAGCAAGGCCCTCCTGCGGCCCCATTTTGAGAGGCGCCCCTTTCCAACTGAACATATCCAAAGCGTTCTCATCGCCACTCACTGATGCACGGGCCAGCATTTTCACATCACTGCAAAATAATCATTATTAGAATAAATATGTATAATTCAGAATAAATCAATAAAATAGCCACGTTTACTCACTCTCCGGGCAAACTTGGTTTGAATAAGCAGCAAGTTATGGAGGAGTTGTATGCATGCTTCACTTGATGATTCCCTTGGAGTCTCCCTCTGGCATCCACCTTCCAAACAGCTAAAGCTCCACTCTGATATTAGATAAACGCAAGAGATTTTTAAGTGGTGATTTTCAGGTCTTCGACTGCTGCCATCCTAGGATCTTCATTTCCATCTGTTGCCAAGTCACATGTACAACATATTGTACAAGTAAATGTACCAAAATTAACAGATGTCTACCTCTGTCTTACAGAAAATTAGTTTTTGATGTTCTTAAAAGACATTACCTGGTCCCCAGTTACTAAGCGAGTCCCCGAGCTACTCCACTCCAACAGTGTGATGCGTGTGGCGTGCGTGCTCGGAAGGACATTTTGATCCCCGGAAGGGTGTAACAGAAGCAGCACCTCGCCATTCTCCCAGCCCTGAGCCAACACTGGCTTTATGGGATGCCAGCAAAGCATTGTGGGTCGGTGAGGACGCTCAACATGACAGCTCTCCACATGCTCTCCCTGCATTTGGAGGATTTGTTACGATGCGTCGGCAGGCTGACATAAAAAAAAACATCGCTATTTGACAAACAAAACACATTGCAATTTACCTGCTGTAAGTAGATGTTGACATTTCCTCCAGTGTTGGAGTTTCGTGAAGCCACAGCCAGTAAGGACAGAGCAGAGTGCCACATCAACTGAGAGGGCTCCTCACAATTTTCAGGGGTCTCAACACGGTGGTCGAAATACACCGCCATGTCCACAGTGTTAGGGTAGGTTGGAAAGATGGGTGATAAATGACACACCTACTCCACACAGGAGGGCACCAACTGAGCTTGGACCCCTGAAAGTTTGAGGAAGAGACACAATTGGGCGCTGCACTGATGGGTCACTTGAGCATCCTTTTGCTACTGGCTTGTTACCCCATAATTGATTCGATAGCGTTATGCACGATGCAATGATGCAATGATGCATGAGACCGTTTTGATAACATTGAACGACACGACGAAACCATGGGTGTAGTGGGCTGTGCAGGGGCTGTGAAATCGATACGATTTCATGGGGTGAGTTGACAATTTAAAGTAGCAAAACAATCCCTTTACACAGTTGGTGAATAACGACAAGATTTTTCACGGAACTCTTTAACGTCTCCACGGGGGCTAATTTGTGCAAACGCTTCACGACTTACATTAATTCGTTCTCACTGTCTTGCACGTCAGATATTTTTAATGCAAAGGAAAAAACATACCCTCCAAGGCGGCTTTCCTTCCAAACGGTGTTACCGATGTGTTAGCTACATCTAGGTAGCGAGCTCAGCAAAATCACTACAGGCGGCATCCATTTTGGATTTCCCAACATCGGCTAGCTTGGATTCATATTTCAAATTTAGTTTAAGGCTTCATCGGCGCTCTTCGAAACAACAAGACGGGGCGAGGATTTATCTTTAAAGGCTTGCCTACACTACCCAATTTTCTCTTAATTTCCATCCATTCTTGGAAAAACGCTTTGCCCCGTGTGGCTGCAAGAGCGTCTCTGACAGTTGCCCCTAACAACATCCGAGGTTGCATTGGAGGAGGAGTTACGGAAATTAACGAACAGAGCCGAAATGTGACGAGTCATTTTCTACTATTAAAATAACACAAACGAATGATATGGATAATTATATTGTTCAAAATATAATTAAAAAAAACATACTTAAATATGTTTAGCACTGAAAAGCAACCGTGTCATTCTATCACTCTAATATGTTGGAACTTGTACAAAAGAGACCCAAAATACACAAAATTAATGTAAAATATTATTTGTTCATGCTTATGCATACAATTACATGCATTTCAGAATGTGATGCAATATAATACAATTGCAAATTGTGATTTATGTGCAGTTTCTCATCAGAGAAAGGCCTCAAAGACCTCATTCTCATGTGAAATTGTCCATTTCTGTCACAGGAGGAAGTGTCATTTATTTTTCCAGTCTGCGTACGACCAAGTTCTGCACGTAAATATTCGCAGGATGTCCTTTGTGAACAAACGACTCCAATAGCAAGATCTGCTTGTACAGGAAAGAGACAAAAAGGATCTACCTGTACTATATAAACTATATAAAGGATATCCTCCTCATCATATGTCTTCCTTTCAGCCACAATTGGTATCATTTGTCCATGGTTTGAAGTTTGAACAAAATAAAAAATAAAAGTACGTGTGTACTTTTAAATACAGAGTCAGGGGACAAAACCTGCTTTCTTTTGCTTGACCTTGTGTTCCAGGAAGTGTAAAAGGTCATCCCACCTTGAGGGACGTTGGTCAGTATTTGGTATAATCCGCTTCCTTGACTGTCATAATCGACATCTGCAGTTTTTATGAGGACAGAATGTTCACTTTGTTGCGGTTGCTCTCATGATTCAATGCTGACGGTTTGTGGACTGTGAAGCTGTTTCTTTAGGCTCTTATCCAGTAACACCAGACTCTGCATGGCTAAACTCCTGCAATCGGCATCCACGTCATCCTCAGATACATCTTTGGGGATAGCACAGGAAACAACAAATATAAAAAAAACATGAACATTGCTCTGTCAAAGAGGACCTCCAGTCAGAGGAAACCGCGATTCAGCCCCCTGGTTAACATGTTAAGGAACTACTTTTAGCAACAGGATGGATTAAAATAACTGCACATATTAATAAATAAATCAAACTCGTCGTGGACAATATGTGCATTACAGGACATCCTGAATCGTCATCCTCTTCCCAGAAATCATCACAGCTGTGTGTGCGTTTTGAAAATCGTCATTTACGTGCATGAGTTTTTGTTTTTTTTTTACCTGCCAACCAAGCTCTAGTATCAAAAATCTGATCCGCAAAGTCCACGAGGAGGATTTGAGTGGGCATACTCATAAACACGGAGCAGACGGCAAAAAGGACGCTTCGTCTTACCATCCTGAAAATAACAATGAAGATTCAAAATATGAAAAAATTCATGTGACAAGTGAAGACATTTTTTTTCAGGCGTGGTTACTTACTGGTCGGTATGGTAACGTAGCGCCCACACAAAATCAAGGAGGGCACGACCCATCTGCGCAGCGACCTGCAAGACAAAAAAAAAACATAATGTCACAAGTGGCTTTAGTTTTAGTTACATAACTTGGTCCTGATTTTGATTTGATTCAAATACCGGTGCGTTCACTGCCAAATGCATAAAAATGCCCAATGTGTGAATCAGCCTGCCCAACACCAGATGGTCACTTCCCAATAGGTCAAAGGTTACTTGAGGCCTAGTAGACATAAGGTGACGGCGTATTTGATAATTACGCGTTCATATGTTGATTAGTAGAAAAATGTCTTACTTACTTGTCATAATTTCTGAGTAAAGGAAAGAAGAAATATCCAGCAACTGGTGCGTAACGGTTGGCGGCGGCTTTTGGTGGTGGTTGGGAGGCTCCCTGTAATGTGAATTTCCAACGGTAAGTGAAGAAAATAGCTATTGATCTATTTTGAATATTTTGTGAGCTAAACGGCTAGTGTTTTCCTCACTCAAGATTGTATTTAAGTCCCATCTCAAAACTCAACTATTTAAAATTGCATTTTCTGTGTAGCTCTCTCACTCTTGTTTCTTTTATTATTTATTAGAGTACCTATGCTTGTCTGTGACTGTAAAGTGTCCTTGAGAGCTTTGAAAGGTGCTTCAAATGTAATGTATTATTATTATTATTATTATTATCATTATTATTATTATGAATGTGGCTCAAAATACCTGTCTGATGCGCTTGGTCTTTGCCTGAATGCGCTCGTCAACAACTTGCTTCCAAGGAGCAGCGTCGTTTGCAGAGTACGGCGTTAGCTCTGTGGTGACGCCCCGATTAGCGTAGCCCGGCTTTGGCTTCGACAGCTCTTGAGCTGCCAGAGCAAGAACCTGAATTAAAGAAAAGTGTTATATTGAGCATGAAAAGTAAGTATTATTTGATTCAAGTATTGTCTTTTGAACCTCTAAGATATCCAGGCGTTGACGAAGACTGTAGTTTAAGGAGTAGAACTCCGTGTTGAGAAACTCCGTCACCTTGAATCAATCATCACACAATAGTTAAGGATGTCAAAATGTATTATTTTTCATGTAAGAAGCAGCAAAAAGCATACCGGGATGGAATCGCTGACCACAAGTGCAACCATGGTGGCTTGCCTAAGAGCCAGGAAGCCATCGATGCTGTATTTATCCTCCATGTGGAGAAGAACTTTGCTTAGCTGCACACTGATCTGATGAAACACAACAGTGAATGTCGATTAAATGACCTCTTTTACTGTCATCCACAAATTTATTCGGGCATTGAAAATATGACAAAGAGCGCCATTCTCGAATTTGTTCGGGTTTTGTTTTTTCATGCTTGGATATCGATAAAGCACTGGCCATGGCCTCTGTAGCATTGCCCTTTTTTTCCATGTTAGCGCTTTGTTCCAGCTTCAGTTATAGATTAAGCGCTATGTAAACCAATATTGTACTGTATTTTGGACAACCACCCTCATTTCAAGCTCATATAACTCCAGACCCATATCATTTAGGAATTAACTCTTTTTTTTTTCGGATGAAAGAAGAATGTCTAAAGTTTCTTACACTGCATTGAATGTTTATGTAGTCCTAAAACTCAATATTCTGTGGGTCCTGGAATTCGAGTGACAATGACAAAAACCCTGGCACTGTTTGAGAATCAGCGTACCTCTTTAGTGGCAAAGATGTTCTTTCTCACCAGTCCTTCTGCAACCCTTAAACTAAGCTCCATGCGCTCCGGATCTTCTGATGAAATTAAATCTGGATGCAGAAGAGAGAGAGACAGAAATATATAAATCAGGCGGGATATGATAATATAATAACATGGCGTTAGGAGGAAAAGTATGACAAACAAGAACTACATACTTTCCAGACAATCTCGTAGGTAGCGCGGTGGTGACGTTTTATGAAGTTTCTCATCTCCAGACATGTCGTAAGGCGTGAACTCATCATCGCTGAAATCGGTAATGTTACGCACAATTAAAAACCCAGAAATGACATTTCGGAATGAAGCTAAAAATCAAGTAACATGCCAGACTGGGGATAAACCGTCCTTTCACCGAAAGTGCAATGGACACTTACCTATCGAGGTCCGAGCTTGGCTCCGTTTTTGACAAAGGCATTTGTCCTTCATTTGGTGTGGAATCGTTGCAAACTGGCGGATTTTCTCTGCTCTCTTCAGTCAAGCTGACCCTGCGCATGATACAATACAATACATATTGATTTATGATATGAAATAAAAGCAACGTAAGGTCCAACTTGGAATTAACTCAAATACATAGAAAGCTAGCTAGCGGATAGCTAATAATAATACATTGATAGCTAGTTGGAATATGCATTTTTTTTTTTTTTTTTGTCCGCCTTGAGGATAGATAATATGTCATATTTAGGTGTCTTATATCAAAAACGTGTAATCATTTAGATATATTCACCCGTCGTCACATTCAGGGTCCGATTCGGCCATATTGGAAGGAGTCAAAAGAGAAACCAGATCTCGCGTTTCCTCATCTTGTTCATACTGCAATGCAAAAACAGCAATAAGTGAGTCCAGGCAAACTTTTTGAACACATCTTAATTCAAATACTGACCTCAAATTTCAGCTTGGTTCCGTTAATATTCATACGGGAGCTCAGACATTCGCCCACAACCATACCCATATGCCTGATTCGTATTACGTTGCTATCCAGGTGGCTCTGCATTCCTCCTAGCATGCATTGCAGAAGCTCTAAAAAAAAAATACAATAACACCAACATATTACAAATGTTAGCCAAACAACGTAACGTGCAATTCTGTTGCCAAAGATGCCAAATGTTATTTGGAGATTGGTCGCAAAAAAAGCAGTAGGAGACAAAAAGTCATCCAATTCTCTAAAAGGAAAGAATATACAGTAGCACCTGAACGTAGCTCCTGCAACTCAGCATCCTCCAGCAGACCCACAGACAGCAAGAGTGCCTTGCTAACATACAGCTGTTGCTCCACGGGAGTGTGTTTCACTGCGCTCGGGTTGGCCCACGCTTGGCATAGGCAACGCAACACCTGTAAGAAGACACGCAAAAAATAATAATAATAATAATAAAGATGAGAGATTTTCAGGTGTGGCATCCGGAGTCATATAACGGAATAATAATACACGCGAGTAAGCGGTTTCATGGTATGGTGACGCTCTTTCCACTCACTTGGATAAGTAGCGGTCTTCTGTCCTTGTCTGCGGCGAGGTAATCCAGAATAACTCTCAACGTGCGGGTCTGGAGGGAATAATAAATACAATTAAAATCGTTTTTTTGTTTCATGATTCATGCTTAAAGTAATGAATGCCTTACTTCATATTTGTATTGCAGCAATAGCAGTTTATGTGTGACCACAAATTGGGCAGTCTTATTTTTTAACACAAGATTGCCTATGATTCTACCCAATGCTCCGGGCCTGAAAAATGAAATATTCAAAACATCAGTGAAATATAATAAGACATGACATAATAAACATTTGTTTTAACTCATTCACTGCTCGACATGTATAAAAATGTGTCCACTCCAGTGCCAGGGTTTTTGTCATTGTCACTCGAATTCCTGGACCCACAGAATATGGACTTTTTGGACGATATAAACATCCAATACAGCGTTAGAAGCCTTTCCTCGTTCATCAGAAAAAAAGAGTTAATTCTTAAGTTATATGGATCTGGAGTTATATAAGCCTGAAATGAGGGTGGCTGTCCAAAATACAATATACATATTGGTTTATATAGCGCTTTAACAACAGCTGAAGCTGGAACAAAGTGCTAACATGGAAAAAGGGGAAATGCTGTCCCCTTGTGGAAGAGAAAAACATTACCAGAGGCCATGGCCAGCTCTTTATCGGCACACATACAAGAAAAAAACAAAACCCGAACTAATTTGGGAATGGCACTCTACGTCATAGTTTCAAGTTATGTTTAAGTTTCGAGTTAATGAGGTGGGAATGTAGTAACGCCCTCACCCATGGACGGCCTGCACCAAACTGACGAGGACGCTTTCCATCCAGCGCTGGGGGACATTTTCCAGCAACTTCCAGCAAACCCTCTGCCACACCATGTCTGTACGCGTGCAACGGGATAATTTGGGAGTCATCGCGGCCAGCAACAAACCTGCAGGGAGGATTTAAAAATATAAAATGAGACAAATGAATGCTCATTTTTTTAATATATTACAATAGAAAACAAAACTGGGAGGAAAAACATAATTCAAGCGTCATAACGTATACTTTCAAAATACTCACCACCATGTCCTTGTGCACAAAGCTTTCCAAGTGTCTGTGCCATAAAAGTCAAAGAACAGCTAGTGCCATCTGCCAAATATAAGATTCAAAAATGCACATTTGTATTTCACCTTGAAAAATCTCTCAACCAGTAAATGGCGATGAATATTTTACCTTTGAGTGCCTTACAAGTGCGGTCCAAGGCACTGAGCATCTCATTAGCCAGCAGTGGATAATACTGCTGAGGTAGGAAGGCGGGCTTGTTGTTATGTTGCAGTTTATTGGCAGTGAGATCCGGTAGCGCCACGATACGTGCGAGAAGGGCCTCTCGTAGTTGGGGGGAGTCAACGGGACCCGTTTCCAGGCAGTAGAACCACAGCAGGTCGGCCAACCGACCGCTTTGGACAAACTTCTCGGTGATGCTGACTAAGTGGTCCAAATTTGAACCTGGTCTGGAAATTAAAGATTACAGATCATTCTAAGGATAATACGTCTGACAAATATAGAACTCCTGCAGAAAAAAATCTTTCAAGGTATCATTTACAGTCAATTTTGTACCTTAGCTCGCCAATTCCCTCCATCAGCACCAGCAGAGCCTGTTCAGGAGGCCCCCGTAAGAAGAGGCCATCCCATAATTCCGAGCGTTGCGCTGCAGTCAGGCTGTGAAACCAGTCGGCTTGAATGTTCTTTACTAGGAACTGAATAGTACGAGTGAAGTGAGACCTCCGGAACTCTGCTTTCTGGACAGAATCATTTGCATTCACTGGAGTTTCATCCAAGTATGAGCGGAGGACTTGAAGAGCACGGACAGCATCTTGTTTTGAGGATGACACGGTGAGGTTCCGGAAACATTGGGACACTTCGAGACGGACAGCAGGAGACTCCATCTTTGTAGAAGAACTCCAATTGGAAAAAAAACAGGAAAGGTTAAAAAAAATAACAATAATGATAATCACATCGTATATATTATGCCGTCCAATGCAATATTTTTTTATGTAAAAATAAGACAACGAATGCTTTTGAAATATACTTTTCTTTGCCACAACAAAGAGCTTTAAAGCACGTGGGAGAATTAAAACTTTTTCACAAACATTTTGTGCTCGATGCATATCGTTGTTTCGTTCATATTATGGGTAGGTTACGGGCGTTTTTATGTTAGATGTAATCTCAGCTATAACTATTACTATTATAAAAGAGTACAGATAGAGAGTAATTGGAGGAGTGCAGCTAAGTATGCTAAAGCATTTTGCATCTTCGTAACTACACCAACGTAACACTAGCACTGCTTATTCTTGAAAAAAATACAAAATATTGATTTAATAACCATGGCAACTGCAATGCCTTACTTGGTTGTATTTAGAGAAGTCTTCCATATAATTTGTTCGAGATTGACATTTCTCAAAGGGTGTGCTCTGTCAAAATAAGTTCGTGCTCCCACAGAGGTACCCGACAACACTAGTTCCGCCAATAATCTTCTTCTATTTCCTTTATTCAGGTTGGGACACAAAATTCCTGCACGTTGGCGCCGTCTGGCGAAATTTTGTGTTAACTACGCTTTTGTAGAATAGATAAACTGGAATGAAGGAAGCAGACACAGCAATTAATTTTATTCCTTTTATTTCCTACTCGTAATTCCACTGCTTACTTTATTTTTCTCTTTACAATGACTTAAAGTATATTGTTCAAAAAATAAAGTGAACACTTAAACAGCACAATATAATCAAGTGTTCCCTTTATTTTTTTTACAGTTTATATGTACCCCAAGTAATTTGACGTACAAGGGCCATCCAAACATAAAAATAAAACATTGTTTTATCCAACATTGTTATAATTTATACATTTATTTCCCAAAATAAGAATATGTTTTACACTTTCCTCTTTCTACAATGTTTCATCTTCCCATGTTCGACAATTCATGGCAAATCATGCACTACACATGTAGTGATTGATGGTGGCGCCTTCAATTTTCTTTGGACAGTGGAAGTGAGTGTGGGAAGTGAAATAATAAAAAATTCATATTTACAGCAAAGGTTTTACAAATAACATTCCCGTGGCGTGGTCAGTGCTTTTCCTATCTTGTTTGTTTGGAGGCAATCTTTGCAAAACGGGCACAGTGTTTTAGACTAGAAGAGTGAATTTTTTTGTTTAATTTTCGCTCTGAATTAGTTGAACCGGGGTTATATTTGCAGATGTATGGTTAAAAATATATTCTGGTTAAAGTGCAATTATCTCTGCAAAAAAGGAACTGTCTGACTTAATAGTACTCCAAATAGAATCACCTTGGTTGTCGCTGAGCCCCGTCGCCTGTTTCTAAATCTTAAATGATTTTGCGTCACTGCAAAGCCACAAATCTCTTTTTTTGACAACCACCGGGTCACGAAACAAATGAGGGAAAAGCTCAAATTGCGCTCAAAGTGAGAAAACGTGTACCGCCAGTAGCCTGAATAGTATACAATGAAAATCAGCATTTCCATGCAGTACCTGACTCCAAAACGGGAAGACGACGCTACAAGCTGTGTATTGATAAGAAAAGACCCTTGGGTGGTCACGACAATATATAGAATACCTCGACTAACGACCTCTTGCAGCAAATTACTACGCACTGAGATGATATGCACATTACTCGTCACGGTGTATTCAAAATCGCCTCAAAACAACAACAAAAAATTGCCTTTGTGTCGCATATTGAATAAATATCTATGTGATTCCAAATAAAGAGAAAAAAGTACTATACACGCTACATGCTCGAAGGGAATGGAGGCAGCCTCAGCATTTTTCTCACTCGACATGAGAAAATACATGATTTTTGTTGTTGTTGGTGTTTCCCTTGGACTAAAAAAATACCTACAATCCAGAATGAGCATTAAAAAAACTTTACAAGTCATTTACATCCAAGGCCATATTCCGAGAAGCGGCAGGTGAAGCGTTGCGAGTGACAATCTGAGTGTGCGGAAAGCAAAATCAGACATTTTTTTCTTAGCAAAATCTGAAATTTAGATCTTCATTTGTCCTCCAAAATCCACGACATATGGAGGATCCGTGTCGAATGTGGATTGAAGAAAAAAGTCTGCCAAGTCCATCCGATGATGTAAAACTTGCCGTGAGCTAAATGTTTTTTTTGGATTAAATGTGGCAGTTATGATTCCCTCGTAGGTTGGTCATTGCAAAAGCCCACACCTGAGCGTGCTTTCAATCCCCTCAAACATTTTATATTTTGATCCCTTCCATCGAAAAACAACAACATAATTTAGTGCAAAGTGCAACCATTAGACACAAACATAAAAAAAAACGTTGGAGCATTGAAATAACTGTCACATATTTCCGCTACTAGTGCGCAAATTAGACTTCACGAGTCAACTAGTGTACTTAAGATATGTCACACACTAGTAGCCTCCTCATCAAGGACATTGAATAAATGCCCCAACATGTAAGCAGTTCATCTTTTCAGTCTCAGTTTCATTGACAATAACACGTTCACCTGAATGCCAGGGTCTTGATTCATCGTCTATAATAAAAACAAAACAAAATGAAAGCCAAACAAAAACATAAAAAAAAAAAATCAAATTCATTACACAACAAGGTCCTTCATTCAAAAAATTAAAATCCCACTAACAAAATCAAAGAAAAACCCTCCGGGCATAGAAATGTCCTTCACTTGGGTTAACCCCCCCGCCCCAAAAAATCCACAACAAGCTGACTAGTGCTTCATCCCATGAGTCAGCAATATGGTTCAAGAACCTGTGGTCCTAATCGCGACACTTTTTAGCTGCAAGTGAGGTGAAGTTAGCAGTTTAAGGCCTTCAAGGTAAATCATAGCCTCGTCCTCCTCACCTCCTATTTTGAGGTTAAAACTGAAAAAGGTGATTACGATTCACGCCTTCTCGGGTTCCTCTGACCAAAAAAAAAAAGAAATGGAAGTCACCAGAACCTGAGGAGCACCTGATGCGCAGTCACACGCACAAATAGAATAATCTTCCGATTTTTTTTGGGGGATGTCGGATGACTTGTTATTTAGGTTACTACTTAACCTCTAGGATGGAAGGGTTCGACTCCATGATGGCCACGATTATTTTATCAATGTAGTCCTGGAGTCTGTAGTTGATCTCCTTCTGTTTGTGGGCGGCCTCCATCAACTGCAATACAGATAAGGATTTTTTTTTTTAAAAGGTGTGCGTTTGTGCTTGAAAATGTCTAATGAATCACCTCAGATCGGGATACGGAGTTGATCTCGGCTGCCAGCGAGTCAGAAAAGGAAGCAGACATTAGGCTCTTTGCTCCTTGGATGCTGAGGTTGATGATCTGCCCGTTCAGCTCATCGTTCTGCTCCTTTAAATTGCGATTGTCCTGCAGAGGAAGCCCAAATATGGACAATGAATCACGGCAATGGGACAGGAAAAATAAGTAAATAAAATGCTGGCGCATGTCCGAATGAATCTTCTACCTGTTTGAGTCGTTTAATCTCTTGCTCCAGTTCCGCTTCTCGGGTGCGTGTTTGATACTCTTGCAATCCGGCGCTGGGCGAGCGGCCTCGTTTTGCTTCCGCCTCCAATTTGTACAATTGCAAGTGCTCCAGCTGCTTACGCAAGTCTTCAATTACCTGCAGGAGATGGAAGAGGAGGGAAAGCAGTCACTCGTTGCTCTTTACGGAAGCCCAGAAAATATCAATGAAATATATGATGTCATCAAAATGGAATCCGCGGAGAAATCAGGGCCCACCTCCTGCGTGTTCTCCTTTTCTTTTTGGTTCTGATGCCGTTCGTGACTCAATTTGTTGGACATCTTCTGCCGGGTCTCCATCTCATCCTGCCACTTGACGTTCATGACGTCTACCTCGTCTTCCAGCTTCAGTTTCTCCTGAAAAAAAAAAGCGAACATTAACCGGGATTGTTTCGAGTGACGACGGTAGGGAAATTATAAAAGGGGGCCAGTTGGGCCCCTTGCGTTCTAAAATGGATGTAGCCCGATATAACTAGATTGCAGAAGTATACAAAACTGATTGAAAAATACAAAATACATTAATTGGAGCATCTTATTTCTAAATTACAAATGAAAAATCATTATTTGAGTCAAATCTACTTTTCTAATATATCAACAATTTTAATTCAAGTCAAATAATGTATTCATACAGAAAATAAACAAATATTTTCTTTAGTTACTACACAATCAATCCTATGCTATTTTGATATTTGACGGTATTAAAGACATGACAAAGAGAACCGACTATGCATAATATTTCTTACTAGTGTCTACTTAAACACATGTATTTACTTTGAATATTTCCAATGTCCTTCAACTGCTCTGACATCATTCCCATTAGCCACTAAAATTCAAATCATGAACAGCAGTGGCTGTCAAAATGCGTCAACGTCGCAAGCCAGATGCATCCCTCGGAATACGAAGGAGCCGTTACACTGACCTCCTCTAACCTCTCGATGTTTGCTCGTAGACAAGGAACACAGGACTTCAGCTCGCTATTCTCCTCGTCCAGCTGCTGCAATCTGAGGAGAAAACGCAAGATAGGATTGACTATGTTGATACGCTCATGTTGACAATGAAATTGGGTTACAGGTCACTCCCACAGGGTGACAGGATAGAGTTGCCAATTTCACTTCCCGGTTGTCACCTGGACTATAGAAGAAATATTTCATAGTTGCTAAATCAGCGTGTTTAAGAACCAGAATGCACCTGGCTTGTAAGTTTTCCATCTCCAGGCCTCTCTCCCTTTCCAGCTTTCCCAGAGCCTCCTTGTGGCGTCGGATCTCATGCTGCATGTTCTCATCGGCGAGAAGCTCCTGCTCTTTCAGCTGCTCCTCATAAGCGTTGGCGCGGTGCACCAGGTGAAGGTTCTCCTGCCGCAGGCGCGCGTGCTGCTCCCCCGAAGTTTCCGACTCCTTCTCCAGCTCTGCCACGCGACGTTCAAGTAGTAGCATCTGCCAAAAAGGTTCAACGGCAATGATCATTGGCGTGATTGCATTTTTTCATGTCGCACGAAGCTAATGCTTACCTTGTCTGTGATGTCATTGTCAGCCAATTCCAGGATGTCACGGGTGAGGTCGCTCACCGTGTCCAGCGTTATGGAGCTGTTCTGAAGAAGATGTCTAGATGTGAATGGAGCAAAACAGAGTTTAGCACCACGCCGATGCAGGCCTATTATGTCATGAATTGAGAAATTATATTATCTGGAGCTTTGGCGTACCTTGCCACCTTCTTGCTGGACAGTCTTTTGCCAGCACTGGATTGAAAGAAAGAACAACAGGAAAGCGGTCAGAAAAAAAAGACTGATAAAGGAAGGAGAACCATCTCCCCCACTGTGGAGCAAAGGGGGCTTGACGAATTCTAAAACTATTACAGATGCTCCCTTACTTATGAACATTCGAGTTAAGAACAACGGTACATATGAACATTTTTGTAGTAACATATGTAGTATTCTCTCCAGTTGTACATCTTTATAGAGCATATATTTCATTTTTTATTTATTTTTCAGTACAAACCAACACAGGTTACTTATACAAGCCTTAAACACACTTTTATCAATATTAAATATACTTATATAAGCCTTAAATATACATTCCATCCAAAATACAGCACTGGAGCAACTTACGAACCAATTCACTTTATGAACAACTTCACCTTATGAACAAATTCACCTTACGAACGACCATTCGGAATGTATCTTGTTCGTAAGTTGGGGAGCGTCTGTACTGTCGAAACGGTAGACACAAAAATCCAAACAACAAAACAAACAGTCCCCCATGGAAGCGAAAACGAATCTAAAATGTAACAACATGCACATACACATGTGACAACAACACGCGTCGTCCGTGTCAGCGAACACACCACGGCAACAGCGCACACGACGTGCGTTACCTAGTCATCTCTAGGAAATTGAGACGGGTGGAAAGGTCCTCCAGGCGACTTATTTGTTTGTGACATTGGCTACAGAAAAAATCCAGCGCCTCCTCCTTGAGGAAGCTTTGAAAACAGTCGGGGAGAGGAGCGGGTGCGCTGGAAGAAGGAGGGAAGGAAGAGGGCGACAATACAAGTGGGTGAGTGACAGACAAGCATCAAGGTGGAAAAAGACTTTTGGAGGGATGAGGCGTGGGGGGTCATCAAGAAGGACGAAGGCAAGGAGGAAAGAAACTCACAAAAGATTCCTGTCCACGTAAATAACACGCATTTTTGCGAGCTCAGGGCTATTTGGCGACACCATGATTAGTACCTGAATAGCGAGAGTACGAAAACCTCCCGGATTGAATACACAGTGTAGTAATTCACCGGGGAGGGCTATGCACACTCCTGACAGCCAACCATCTGGCACAGGTTGTTGTTTGCTGAAGCACAAAATGAACGCCAGTCAAGGTGTTCATTTCCCGGAGAATATTTTTATCTCACCAACACACTCACGCCGTTCGGCGAGTTCAATTTACAAGTTGTCAAACACGCTAAAAAACACGGCAAGGCAAATACGCGCGTGGTACGCCGCCAACTGCTGAGTATGACGCGTTCGCACCCAGTGGGTGAAATCTGTGGGATCACTTGTCCATTTGTTTGGAAACTGAGCAACATTTTCTGTCGGCGATGTAATCTGATTTATTAGTACTTCCTGGAATTTAGAAAAGCGTGTGATTTCTTCATGTGGGAGTGTACCTCGGGGAGAGCAGAACGGAGACATCGATCTGCTGCTGAGGGAAGTGTGTCAGAGGGCAGTCCACCGCGATATCAGCGCCCTCCTTGGCACTTTCCAGCAGCAGTTCTGACGTATTGCTCTCTCCGAAATCTTCAAAATGCTCCTCCTCGCCGCCGATGACCACCGCCGCCAGGGAGGGGTGATGCAGCTCCGAGTTGAGCGAGAACCTGTGGAGTCAGTGGAGATATAAAACAACACAGCTTCAGCTGTTGTTGAAGTGCTATATCAATCAATATGTATATATTGTATTGTATTTTGTACAGCTGTCTCAATTTCAAGTTCAGATAACTCCAGTCCCATATAATTTAGGAATTAACTCTTTTTTGCTGATGAAAGAAGAGAGTCTCGGGTTCCTTACGCTGCATTGGATGTTTATGTCATCCTAAAACTCAATATTTCGTGGGTCCTGGAATTTGAGTGACAATGAAAAAAACCTTGGCACTGGAGTGGACACATTTTTGCACATCATCTGGCAGTGAATGAGTTAATATGGCCACAAGAAGAGTGACAATTTGGACAAATTAAGCAATAGCTAATCTAATCATTAAGAGTAATTACAAAAGGTATCATTGCCTGAAACAAAAATGCAATGCGCCACAAAAACCAGGATGAAAAGTGTCTCGAAGGAAATTTTGAGGTGGGTCAAGAAACCCTGATGTGACTAAAAAGGTGGATGGACAAAACCCGTCAGAAAAAAATATTTAAAACCTTGGGAATTTTGAGCTACACACCATTCACAAAATAAACCCACTGATCTCATTTTTGCAAGCTGGAAAGATGACTTTTCCTGTTTTCCGACGGGATCCGCCGAGAGCCTCGTGCACTCAGGATGAGGATGTCCCAAATCAGCAGAAAAGCTTTTGCTCTCTCAGCACACCATTACAAGTGTTTTGCTATCTGAAACAACGTTCGTAGTGGGGGCAGGGCGGGGGTTTAAAACCCAAAAAAAAAAAGAATAACACACACTGCTCTCAATAAAGTTGAACTGGTTAAATTTTAACCACTTACCCTTTACCCAGGCTCTTTGTCCCCAAATTAAGATCCCTCACGCAGAGGGCCCGTGAGGAAAGAGAACGCATCGCTAAACGCCCGCCGATGCTCTGACGTGAAAGCCTCGGAGCAACTGGGGATAAAACCCCAGCTAACCAAAGTGGAATCCTGAAATCTTACCGTCCAACTTCAAACAAAACCAAGACCCCAAAGAGCCCCCCAAAAAAAGGTGCGATGTAGCGTCTCTGCTGACAAGCAGACTGTCTGTGAGTGGCTTAATCAGATTTGAGGCTAAGCAACAGCCCTCAGACAGTCCAGCTGACTGTCCGAGGGACAAATGTGTGTGATAGAAAGAGGGGGTGGCTAATCTTGTTAGAGTCTTAAATCCTTCACCCAGATCATAGTAGCATCCACTGCACTTGTTTTAAGTCCAAGGATTCATAGTAAGCTATGCTAACTTGGAATTTCGGGGGGGGGGGGACAACAAAAAATGCTGAGCTCAACACTTCCTGGAATTCAAGCTTGGAAGGGGGAAGGCCAAATGCGGTCATCATTAATCAAGGACACCGTTGAATCACAAAGTCAGCACTTGTCATTTGCCCTAAACATGATCAAAACTGGAAACAAGACATTTTGGGGTAACATATGCAGGGTTGCAAAAAAAAAATATGAATGATAATGCAACAATCATTCCAAATGTTCTGAGCCCAAGTGATCCCAAAGAAAATCCTTTCCGTCTTATTTCAGTCTTTTCCCAACCTCCCAAAAAAAGGAATGACAACATAGTGGATTTGTTTGAACAAAAGTAGAATAATCTTTGTTTCTCAAGGTCAAGTTATCTCTCCAAAGTTTCGGCTGTGCTAAAACATTAACAGTCAACATTCCAGCATTTTTTCCAGCTTTTAGGGAAAACACAGATGTTCCTAAATATGTGTTGGGAAATGCTGCTTTATCTGAACGTCTGTTGCAAAAATAACACATAAAAAAATAGAGAAAGAAAACCACGTGTGATGTTCCACCAACCTATTGATGACCTCTTCGGGGTCATGAAGCGCAGCCTCGATCCCGCTATCCGTATCCACATCCTCGTGCATTTCCGGAGGCACCAGCGCACCGGTGTCTTCGTCTGTGAAGGTCTCGCATTCGCTGTATGTACTCTCGGAACCCAGGTAGGCGCTGTCTGTCACCTCATTTTGCTGCGGTCACACAAAGGCGCGTTTTCAATAACGACGACAAACAAAAACTCACCGTTGTAGAATTGATGGCAAAAAAACAAACGGGATTCAAAGCGTCTTGTCATGCAAATTGCGTCCTACCCACCATGTTCGAAACCATTTACAGACAGGAAAACTGGCCTGCCGTGAGCGCATCCTAAAAAAAAAACCCGCTTCCTTTATCCTCCACTCTCACGCTGCAATAGAGCTCGTTTGAAAAATGGAAAAAGTCCTGGACACAAGTTGAGTTCCGCTGGATGGTTACAGGGGGGGTGGAGACCAAAGTCTAAAAGTTAGTCAGCTGTAAGTTTTACCCCACCGGCGGAGGCGTGATAAAACACTTACGGCGACGACGTAATCTTTCTCGGGCTTCAACAATAATTAAGGACGGGTTGATTCTGCAATATCTCAAAGTGCACGCCGTGAAAGCGTTGCATAACTGCACAACTGGTGGCTGTTCAGTAGCTGGAGTGATTTTTTTCACTTTTATTTATTGATTTTTTTAAGGTTAAAAATGTGTTTCATCAAAACTGAAGGCAACGTAAAGTGTGTGGAGAAGGCCTTGTGACGCTCAGCGTCACCTTGCTTGTTTTGAAAGCAAACGCTGGCGGAACAGTGCGCCCATTCAGGAGGCACCATTTTCTCAGTGTGGAAAAACAAGCCTGTTGGGGGGGAGGTAAGGAAGGAGGTTGGGGGGTTATTTCAAAAAGATGCTAACAAACATTGCTCACAGCCACCAGTCAAAATAAAATACGTAGTAACATTGCAATTTATTTGATGAGGATTTTAAAACTGTCAAAAATCTCTGGCAATAGAAAAAAATACACATATAAGGCGTATAGCCAGATTTAGAAGAAAATCAAAGCTTTTGGGTGCACCTTATACACCATAAAATACGGTAATTCTACTCCCCTGAATGATTTTAGCACCTATACTTGTGAAGCAGCCATGTTCTAAGAAACCAAGCAGGGCACTTGGGCCTCCGCGAGAAGGTTAAAGCAATGCATTGTTCATAAAAAAAATGCACACTGCGGTAGAAAAAAACATGGTTATGTCTTTGCAGATGCCAGAAACAATATAACGTTGAAATATACACATTTAGCGCGCTGCATAGGAATGTCAGACATGCAAACCACAAGTGCAAAAACAACTCATAGTCATGTAAGACTTTTTTTTTCCACCCAGTTCAATATTTGTCAAAGTATCCTGTTAAACTCAGCCTGCCAGATGCTACTCAGTCGGAATGAGAGTGCACCGAGAGTTCAATTCATCAACTTGTATCTAACGCGACTACGGGAAATAGCGACGAACCACCACTGTAGTGTGTAGCGTCCCACCTCGTCATATTCTTCCGGACACCCGACAGCTCCGTCGCCCGGACTGTAGTTTGCCCTGTACAGTTGCGGTTCGGGACCTGCAGACAGCCGAGGAAAGACGTATTTTGTGTGTGTAAACATGACATCACTGTGCAAAGGTAGCTCTGTAAACACAGGGAGAGGAGTAATGGGCGCGTACAAATAGGATTCATGAAGGACATGGAGGGTGAATAAGCACAATTACACTTTCTATTAAAAAAAGAATACAGTGAGTTTCACACCAGCAAAACAGATGCGAACTTGTATCTAAACACAACCGAAGACAAGGGTAACCCGAGATGGACATAATGGAGTCTTGTATGTGAGCCCAACAAAGCTTTTAATGCGGCCCCGGTGAAAAAAAAAAAAAAAAAAAAAACAGAAGCTGAGTAGACTCAGTGCTTCGACGGGATAACTTTCTTCCCGATTCTCACACACACAAACACACCGCAGGCCATAGCAGCTACAAGGGAGGAGACAGTTTCTATAACTTTCAGCTTGGAGCCTTTATCCTTTTTATTAAAAAGAAAATACCTGCTGCTTACTTAGAAAGTTTTATACACAGGATAGGATATTAAAAAGCAGATTTTGCCTAGCGGCCATGGAGGCTATGCCAAAAAGGCAGAGGTAAAATAACACACTTCCGATCAGTTCATGACCTATTTCGTTCCATCTTTTTTTTTTTCCTATACAGACAATGCAGGAAAAATGAGAGCTCCCGAACTATTAAGAAAAACAAATAAGACAATAAAGATAAAAAAGCAGAGGTCCCAAGAGACCGAGAGAGAAGGGGAGCGTTAAATTATTAAGCGCGAACAGGACTCTCTGAATCCTGGCCGACGTACGCACGCGTTGGTGCGGCTCAAGCTTTCAAAAGCATCTCTTATTTATGTGTCGGGGTAACCGGACCGATCAAAGCCAGAAAGCTTTTGGGGAGAAAAAAATAGGGTCTAATGGTATCAATATGAGTAAGCGGATGGAGGCAAGCCGTGCTTTTTTTTAATGCAGCACAGCAACAATCCGGTGCTGACATTTCTCTTTCATTTACTTCAGACGACCTTTTAACGAAACGGGATGAAATCGATCTCATTTTAAAATGCCACAAAAAATGTATTTCACTCACCTCCATAGCTGATAGAAGAAATTCCTCGGTGGAAGTCTTCAAAGCTGATGACTCCCAAGCCACTGGGATCCAAAAACTTTGTGAGATCTTTAACCTGCAAAGGGGGCAGGAACACAACAGAGAATTACAAAAGTGAAATCGATTTACGGTAATTGGATGGGAAAGATGCTGAGGTATAATTTTTCAAATCACATACCAAAAAAAAGTATGCTTAAAAGATGTTATGTAGGTTTATGAGCGGAATTAAAAAGTTACAAGGGTTTGCATACACTGAAGAAGGGGTGGGGGGTGCATGCTCATGATAAGAAGTTGATTGCGCACCGAAATATCCGCACCCCAGTGTTCAACGGGTTACGTAAGGGCACCTACATACTGTATATTCCATCAGTCGGTAACCTAGCAACAAGAACATGCTGTCGGCGATGCGGCGCCTTGGAGAATAAAAATAACATGAAATTGGAGCAGATTATTCTTGGGTTGAAAACATAAAATAAAAAATGTGCAGAAACTCCACAGTCCAACGCCAACTTTGTGCCTTGGAGAACATTTTTGTTGCGGGAACTGCAGTAAACAATCAAAAGCGACATACAAATAACAAGCTTTCATAGTCACACGGTGCAGAAGATGACACAAAAAAAGCCCAACCACAAGCTGATTCTGTGACTTTTGTCCCAAAAAAAGCAGAAACACCTCCACATGGAGGGGTTGCGAGAAAGCCGAGGCGTGACTGCAGCGTTGATTCTCGCTATTCTGAAGGCGGTAAAAAAAACCACAGGCGAGCAAGGGTAAAACGATCAAATGACTCGCGGTAGTGCGCCAAGGCTAAACAATACTGGATCTAATTTAAATAAGCACCAAATTGTTTCAAGTGGGTGGTCAAAAGTAGCAAATGAAACCCGCATCCCTTTTTTTTTCATTTCTATCTATCGCCACTTTATGGTGTATACCAAATTATTATTCTAGTGGGCAGAGCATGCAGGGTTTTTTTTCTTGTTCTTCTATTTGTGTCTAATCAGTGATGAGGTACGCCTGACCGTTTTTTGGGTGGTGGGGATGTCACAGTAGTTCCAATGTAAAGTGCTGTTATAAAGATTGGTAGGTTTGACAGACATGCTAAGAGATTGGTAGAAAAAAGAGGGTGGGTGTAGTAGCGTAGATAAAAGGGGACAATTCAGGCCAGTGAACATTCCATTGTGGATTAGAGGGGGCAGAGCATAAAAAAACTAGAGAGGAGGCACTCCGGCTAAAAGTGGGGTTGGGAGTGTCGACGGAACGCCACAAAACAGCTCGGCGTGGCTTTTGTGCACAATTGGGGTCAAAAGAGTCAGCGTGGCGGTTAGCGCCAAGTGGTCGTTTTGCTTGATAACGTCCCTGTGATTCTAAAGACTGCTATGTTTTGTTTTTTGTCTGTCACAGGGGGTTTAAATAAAACCGCATGCCAACTCTGGTTAATTTTATAATCTCTCTAATCAGAACTAATTAGGCATGGAGGTTATTCGAGTCTGCACCGCCATATGGTGTCAACATCAGACACGCAGATGAGGCTTCACCATTAGATCCCCCATTGAGGATTTGACTGCGGTTTAAAGCGCCTGTTGACGACAGACAAATGAAAATTTTTTAAAAAATACTCTTCTATCCTTCATTCTCTGCGGAGTGATCCTCAAATAGCAAAGACATGAACCGGGCCACATGTCCTCATTTATATAGTATTTATGTCATCATGCGGTAAACGGTTGAGGGTCACGCACAGTGCCCGTCGTCAAAAATTTCACAGGCGATAATCCCTAAACGCTAATACTATGCAAATTAGAAGACGAGCGTTTGTTATTTGACATATGGAGGAAATGCCAATATGCTCGCCGGATGTGTTTAGATGATTACCCAAATCCTCACGCCGGAACGGCTCGTGAATGGATGAAAAATTAATCCGGCGGCGGTTTTAGTCATGTGACGCTGAGCTATACTTTAGCGGAGGAAATGGGAAGAGCTTAGCAACAAATATACACAAGTGATACTTGATGAAAAACATCTTACCTGGTCTGCACCGTAGGCAGTCGCGAACTCCATGAACTCCTCAATCCGAACAAAGCCATCTCCATCCTGGTCTAAAGCATCAAATACAGTTTTTAGAGGGGAGGAATCTTCTTCTTTTACTTTCACGGCTGGAACCATTGGCAGTGAATCATCTCCCAACATCTTGGAGAGAGCAACCGTCTCCACACTTGACTCAATTGTCCATCCGGTCTTTTCTGTACACCTGCTCAACTCCAGAACATCAAAATCTTGCTGAATATTAACAGGAGGCTGCAGTCTTGCTTCCTTCTGTTGTGTTGTCGCATCAGTTTCATCATTTAGTCCTTCTTGTGGCGTTAAGTTCCACGGTTCTTCACTGCAAACTCCATCAGTAGTTGAACAAAAATCCAAAGCCATTTCATTGTCGTCTTGATGCTCAGCTGTGGGGCAGATTTTGCATTCCATCACATCTTTTGCCGTACCTTCCACACAGAAGCTCTCACAGCTGAGATCACCTCCGACGATGACATCCTCAACCGGAGAGTCTGTCAGGGACAAAATCGCAGGTGGCGAGTCACTCTTGGCCTGTAGATCTAAAGTCCTGCATATTTTTTGGCCGTCGTAATCCTGCGTTGCATCCAGATGTGCACTTGTTGAGATATCGGGATCAAAGGTCAGGCCGCCGTCAAGTTCTAGACCCTCTAAATCCAATAAAGATACTTGAGGACAAGTCAGCAGTGTGCTGCTGTGGTTGAGTGGTAAGCTGTTCTCAGGTAGCAGTTGTGGGGTCATACTACTGTTTACTGGCAAAGCTGTCATCTGATCTGGGAATAAACCTTTGTCTCCAATTTCACGTGACAAAGTTGGCCTGTACTGTCCCAAAGTCTCCTCTTGTGACAGGCCAAACGGTCCTTCATTGATATCGTCTGACACGCCAGAAGACTCAGACGTGACAAAAGTCTGCACATCCGAGAGGAAATCTGTGGGAATGAGTGAACCAGATGGATTTGATTCAGAATTATACTTACATTGGGATGACGGCACTGTCGTGCTATTGTTGGTTATTATGTCAGTCTGTCCATTGAGGGTATTGTTGCCTCCAAGAGAGGCCTCCTCAAATGTAAAGTTTTTCCCAACCATATCCGTGAGCTTGGGAGAAAACAGCCAGGAGAGCATAAAATCACTGGTTTCATCGGGTTCATTGTTCCTTTCCGAGTGAGACGATGTGTCAGAAGCAGTGGAGTGGCACTCTTCAAAAAACAAATCTCCGCAGGGATAATCGGAAATATACAAAAGTTTATCCAACTCCATCGGAGCATCCGGGTAGACTTTGTCCATTTTACTTTGCTGGGATGTTAAATCGGGGTCTCCAAAATGCAAACCTGTTTGACTGCTGTTCTTGTGACACAGGACACCTCCATTGTCTGAGTCCAGGCTGAGAAATCCAAGAGGAAAAGCTTGCTCGGACTCCCACTGCGCACGCCCCAAAGGGCTAGACATCACCGTCGGTTCCATCTACAGGCATGTCATCTCCAAAGCGTATTTGCATGTCATACATTATCTTGAGTTATTTTGGTTTCTGCAGGATAACTGCATATTAATGCATCACAATTACAGTGCTAGTAATTTTTATAGTGATGTCAATGAGTACATTTTTTGTTGACAATTCTGCAACCATATTCAACAAACGTAGTACCAAACACATTTTCCCAATTTTTACTTCCTTGCCATATTGAAAGTTTTAGAATATTTTGGCTCTTTTGACTCACTTGATGGCTTTCGGTTATGGCAGGTCCACGTATGTTTTCCTCAAATTACAGTCTCTGCCCAATCATCATCAAGCGTTTAAGTCAAGAATTGTGTGAAAATTACGACAATAACACTTCGGCAGTGAACCCGGAAATGAACCGCGGAGTACATCTCGAATCGAACCGTTATAACAAATATTTCGTCAACATTAGCTTAGCTGATTCGCTCATCGTACACCGTCGTGAGAAAAATCACGTCGCCCAAAAAAAAAGTTAACAGCGTGGTAGGGTATACCAAAAACAGTTCAAAGCATTAACAAAAGTCCACACTGGCGTTTAAATTCCATTGCTGCGCGATTCTCAAAGAGTTTGTCCTGAAAGGAATTTTGGGGAAAAATAACATTAGCTCCTCCTTTCTAGCATCCCACCGCTTCACTGCCATTGGCCCGGTGATGAGCTAGCCCAAATTAGCCTATTAGCGTGGTACCAGGCCAAACGTTCTATCGGCCGCCTTGTCCTTGGCGAGTGCATAAATACATTTCTCTGCAACAATTTAAGTATTACATATGTCGTCGTCTATCGTATACTGTATAAATATATACGTATATTTTTTTAGCTATCCTCCTGTGTCCAGAAAAAAATAAGGCCAGCCCAGACCGTGACAAATCTGCTCTTTCGTCGACCCAAAAATACTTCCGCATAAAAAGTCTTTGTGCTCCAATAAAATTAAAAACAGCGATTAAATGCCGTGAATAAGTTCCATCGTTTGCCCACCGATGTTGTCACGTACTAGCTCTCTCTCGCATCAGCATCCCAACCCTCCGCATCTTCTTCCTCCTCGTCATCACTCTCCTCCTTTACCTCCTCCTCCTCCTGTCACCGCAGACACGTGTTGGCGTTTCGCGCAAGCGTACAAAACTCCGCAGTCATTTGAATATTATTATTACAAACAGTTTCCGAATATTGAGTTTATAACCTTTTCAAATGTATAGTTCTGTTTTGCATTTATTTTGCTCGAATGTGCCAGCGGAATGTGACGGTATATTTAGCACGTTTACATTAGCAACAATAATAATGCATCAGAGTTACTGTATTGCTCGTTTTTATTTGTGTCTCTTTTCAGATGACCAATAACCTGAAAAAAAAATGAAAATAAATATATATTATTTTCTGTCTGACAGTGAGGCAATTTGTTGAAAAAAAAAAAAAACATGTGAGCACATTAGTCTCCCAGCAGTTATAATGCACCTAATACATCGGAAAAAAACGGTAATTGTTTTTCCATTCCATGACAAAGTATATATCACCTGGTACATGAGGAAAACAGGGGAACCCCTGCTCAGAGTTTAGCGGATTTAGAGGAGGCTATACCCATCAGCTTGGAAGCGTCGTTAGCTGAGGTCAGCCAAGATCCGCCGTCCGCCACCAGGATGGCGCCGGTCACGTAGGACGAGGCCCGGCTTGCTAAGAAAAGTGTGCAGTGGGCCATCTCGGTCTTGTTGCCTGATCGCTGCAAAGGAATGGACTGGAACAGACCACCGGCCTCCTCTCTCGGACCACCTTTGAGAAAAAAGAAAGTGTTTTCCACCTTTATTATTTTAACAAAGACACACTTTTATTGGATTATTTTTACCCAGTCTGCGGAATCCCTCTGTGCCAGAGATAGGTCCAGGGGCCACCGCATTCACTCTGACACCACTAGGTCCCCACTCGACAGCCAAATGCTTGGTCATGGCATCTAGGAATAGGAGTACAAAAAAACGGAAGATGATTCTGATTCTTCAAACTGTCAATTATAAAAAAAAAACAATCTTACCATTTGCAGCCTTGGCAGATCCAGCGTGCACCTGGAGAGCTTGTCCCTTGTATCCAAGTGTTGCAGAGATGTTGACTATGTTACCTCCGTGATCCTGAAAAATAAGAAAAAATAAATAAAAATACACAAAATTAGTGTGTCAAAAAATAATGCAATTTTAGTTGGATGCAATATAAATTGTAATTTAAATACTGAATAATAAATTGTTCAGCCCTTGTACTGACCGATAGGATTCTAAACATTTATTGCCCTCTTGTGGACAATTTCTGTACCTTGAACCACTTCTCATAGACAACTTTGCTGGTGTTGAACGTTCCCATTGTGTCTATCTCCATAACGGTCTTAAAGGCGTTGAAAGAAAGTGCGGCAGCAGGACACAAGAAGTTGCCAGCAGCATCTGTCAGGAGACACCGAATCTTATTTTGTGTTGAATTAAGGAAGCGCTGATGACCGTTCATCGAGAATGTGACACAATCTTGTGCGATGGACTCAAGGGCCCTTGGCATGAAAAGATAAAACAAAAGTTGATGATTAAGCCTAAAATATGTCACACTTGATCTTTGTTTCCTGGCCTGCAAATTTTTATTTTTCACATTATTTCCATGGATGGTATTGAATAATTGATCAAGACTGACTTTTGTTGTTTTTTTTTTCGTTGCCTTACTATTAACAAGGATGTCGATGCGTCCCATTTCTTTGAGGGTCTCATCCACAGCCGCTGAAATGCTCTCAGGCTGCCTCACATCCAAGCATAACGGGAGGCAGCGTCGTCCCGAAACGGCAGATAGCTTCTTCGCCGCCTGGAGGAGACACCAAATAAATGCTCATTGTCCAAGCCTTACAACGTGGCAAAGATAATCACAAGAAAACGAATACCTCAGTCAGCTTGTCTTTGTTCCTGCTGGCAATCACTGTGTCACAGCCATGCCTGAAAGAAGAGACAAATAAATACACAGTGGGTAGTATAACACCACTGTATTGTTACTTATGTTTCTTTATTCAAATTGCAATGAGAATATTCCATATTAGTCCGCTTATTTTGGCATTTCAAAATAAAATATTAACGTCATATGATTATATAGATTCTACAGAAGATGCCTATGACTTCCCTCACCTCATGAAGATTTCTGCTATCCGTAGTCCAATTCCTGATCCACCACCAGTTATAAATGCAACCTGATCCCTAAAAATATATAAACGTCCTAATTACCATGTCAAACTTTTAGTATTTAGAAAAGTGGTCACTGCAGTGCCTTACTTGAGTAAATCTGGACAGTAGATGTGAGTGTATGAAGTCAGGCAGTCATCTGAAGCAATGTCTTCAGGTAGCAGATCACAAACTCGCTGTGGCTCTGCCATCCTAGTCATGAAATACGAAAAAAAAACATAGCACAGATGCATTTTTGTACATACGTAAATGATAATGTGCTGCAAAATCGCATTTGATGCTGTGCATTTGCAATGAAAGTCATGTAGCTAACTTTAGCCTGCGTTTTCGTTACCTTTAGAACAAATGGCCCAGGGCGATAAATAAAGAACTTGGAAAGCACAAATTTCCCGAAAAAAATAATCGATTTTACTCTGCTAAAGCGGCTTTTGTACGCGTCGTTCACGGGCGAAGTTAGATGACTTGTTTGGTACATTGGACTCAGACGGCTGTCTGCGGTGCATGCTGGGAAATGATGTTTTTTTTTCAGAGCTGTTTCAAATGTTCGTGGCAATTCAAATGTATTCGTTAGCATTTTTTTCTATGATTGAGTCATTTTCTAAGTAACGAGGTTAATATATTTGACGTGAACATTTTATTAACCACTTGGCTCAAAAAATATCCGGTGTTTACATAAAAATGACCGCCAGGCGGCGATGTTGCTTGACGCAACGGAATCGGGAGCATCACAATAATAATAATAATAATTGTAATTTATAAGCGCCTTTCAAAATTCTCAAGGTATGAACGAGGGGGTAGTCACGGGGCGTTTTTACCCCCCCCAATTAAATCTTGCTTCCACGAGCATCTCAATACTACTGTATGGCATATTAATTTATAAAATTGACATTTTCATGAGGAAAAAAAAGAATACTCGTACCATAAATTGCAATGCGAAGAAAATAAAGTTTCATATTCCCCAAAAAACTGCCCCGGAATATCACTAAACATTAAACAATAACGTTAATATCTCTTGTGAAGACTTTGGAGACAAACACATTGCCAAAGCTGCGGATTTGCAAGCACCACTGATAATTTAATTCCAACACTGTCGGCATTTTGTACATGACTCACTAGTTTGTTTGATTTAATTTATAAGAGAAATTTGCTCAAAGGAATCATAGGAGCATAAAGGCATGCAGCCAAAATATATTTACTTAAATCCGTTTCCACTGAACCCTGTCCCTCGACGCTGCCAGGCCGAGGCAGCCGAACAGACGTGCTACGACCTCACAGCTCCAAGAACTGGTCCTGGGTTTTGTCCATGTGTCTGTTGACTTAGAGCGGGCAGGTTTGCTTGACAGGAATTTCTGGACTGTCTTTGGTCCTCCTTCAGACCTACCAGCTTGCTGCTAATCTCCCACAGCCTGCCAGCAGCCTCTTCATCCATAGCCTGGGGAGCTGGCTCCTTTTCTGTCAACACATCATAGTAGCGCCCCGTTACCCCCTCCATTTCTTCGGCCACGGCCAGGTAGATGCTGGGTTGAGCTCCCAGGTCGGGGTTTTTCACCAGCAGGGAGAAAAGGGGACCTGTCGAGAGAGCGTAATGGCGTTCTATGTCATATTTTTCATTCCCAAATACATTCGTGAATTGCTGTGAATGAGTTAAATGTGAGCTATATTGGGGTTAATCTTAATATCTTTTTTTACTAACAATATCTTGATGGATTAAGGATTCATGTGAAATGTAACATGCTTTCTCATTTTACAGGAATAATTCCACTGTACTCACTGAGCACGGTGGTGGAGAATTGGGACTGGTGCAAACTAGTGTGCCTGCCAAGCTCTGTGGAAACAACGCCGGGGTGAACAGCATTTACTGTCACGCCTGTGCCTGTCATACACAACAAAAAACGCTGTTAAAATTACATGGTGGAACAAAAACTTCCTTGAGAGAAGTGCATTCTGATTTTTGGCTCGCTCTGTAGGTATCTAAATAAAAAAATATATAACATCTGTACACTCAACTTGCCTTGTAAACGTTTGGCTAGCTCTCTGGTGAAGAGAACGTTGGCCAGCTTGCTCTGACAGTACGCTTGCTTTGTATCAAACTTTTTGCTCTCCCAATTCAGGTCCTCAAAGTCCATTTTGCCAACAATGTGGGCGAGAGAGGTCAAGTTGATCACCCTGCTGGGGGCGGATTCTTTTAACCGATCCAGCAGGAGATTGGTCAATAAGAAGTGACCTAGGAGACAGAAGAAAACCTTTGTCATTTTTTTTTCCTTTCAACTGAATGTAAAGAAAGATCAGGCCGCCTTGAGGCATATTTACAACAATCACACACGCTTATACCAAGGTGGTTCACTCCAAACTGCATGTCAAAGCCATCCTCTGTTTTCCACGCAGGACATCTCATGACCCCCGCATTGTTTATGAGCACATCCACCCGATGTTCCTCTGCAAGGAAATATCCTTTTCAGCAATTAATTACCTTCTCATACAACACAGAGCTGTAACATGTTTTTCTTCACAAACTTACTTTCTTTGATCCTCTGGGCAAACTCCCGTATGGATTTCATGGAGGCTAAGTCAAGGTGGCAGGCATAAACATGAGGATTTAAGGTGTTACCTCGGATTTCTTTGGCAGCTGCCTCGCACTTTTCCATGTCTCGACATCCCATAATGATCCGACCACCTAATCACGAAGAAAAGTAAGGGAAAGCAGTCAAATATTCTGTAAACGCTCATTTTTTTAGTGGAGGATTGCATTATTGAGTTATATATCATCATATATACATACCTCTCTGGGCCAGTCCCCGTGCCGCCTCTTTCCCGATCCCTGTGTTGGCCCCTGTTATCACAACTGTCTTCCCATTGAGTTTGGCTCTGCTAGGACACCGACCCCCAGTAACGTGGTTCCTGTGAAAGTGAATCAAATCAATATTTCAGGTAGACTGAGGAAACACACACACGTACAATTATCCCACAACACCCAGGGAAACTATACTGATGTTGCATTTGGGAATGAAATGCCTCAGAAATAGATAGACAACATGACCTGAGATATGACACATTGACCTACATGCTAACATGTAGCATAACTTCAATTGAGCTTGTCTTGTCTTCAGTAAACATGGGACGATATAATGTATAGTAGCTTATTAAAAAGTGCTGATTCAAAAGCTACTCACTTCACTAAGACAGCACACCCAATAACGGTTCCAAAGACAGAGACAGGCAAGACATACTTGCTCATTGTTTATAAACCTATGCTAAATAAAACGTTTCGTGGGGGTAAGCTAAGACGAACAGAATGAGGTATGGGTCGCTTACTAAGGACGTCACAGAGCTCATTGCATTCTGGGAAAGGTAGTATGGTTCCCGGATGATAATAATAATAATAATAATAATAATAATAATAATAATAATAATAATAATAATTCACTACTACATCTGCTTCTACTGTCTACGACGACTACTATTACTAATAATACTAATGGTAATACCAATACTACTACTACTACTACTACTACTACGACTACTACTACGACTACTACTACTACTACTACTACTAATAATAATAATAATAATAATAATAATAATAATAATAATAATAATAATAATAATAATAATAATAATTAATAAAGAAAAGCGTTATGCTTTTAATGAAACAAATATAAACAAATGCACTGAATGACTATGGTTCCTGTGCATAAATTGAACAGCTTTTCCTCCTGAAAATTATTGACTTAACATTCACACAAGTATTTCCCAACTTTTCTTTCTCTAAACACTGCCTGTACATTACAGTATTTAAGTTTATTTTCTTGCGTTTGATTTGGTTATAAGTATTTGAAGGATACCCGTGCTTAAAATTAGAATGCTTTCTGTCACTACCCTGAGTAGATTTCATTGTGCTATTATTTTTCAGTTTGAAATATGGCACATAGTATACGTCACTTTCTAAGACAACCTAGCAACCTCAAATTGTTAAACTAGAAACTTTTTTTGTAATGAAGCCATTTGAACATGAGCTTTTGTCACTCCACTGACATTTATAGGGCAGCAAGGACACAGGAAGCAATTTCAGGGAAAAAAAGATTTGGGAACAAAAAAGAAACCAGGCCAGGTGGAAATTTGAGGCGACACACACACACACACACACACACACACACAAATGGAAATCTAGGCCGTGAGTCTGGAGATGAAAGACAGAGTGGCCGAAGCAGAGCAGATGGTTACATCTGTTAATAATTTGAAGGTGTCTTATCCCCCTTTGCCGTGCTTCTTGCTGTCAGAATGAATACATGACCTTCACTATGATTAATAGCAGCGTTTTTTCTGTGCTAGCCTAGTTACAATTAAAAGAAAAAAAACATCTCAACCAGCCACTGTGCAGCCACCCACCTACTTAGGATAGCTAATGGCTTTTCTAGGTCATTCTTATCATGTCCAAGCCGTCTCATCTTAACAAACAAGTGCTGGCAGGAGTGTTATTGTTCATCGTGTACAGTTAAGGGGAATGTGCCAGTGCTGTGAATTAATTGCCTAATAAGGACAGTTGGCAAAGACATGGCGTGAAGTGCTCAAGCTGTTGAATTATGCAAGAAGGGAGCAGCATGTTCCTTTTGAGTGCTCAAATCACTCAAACGACAATAGCAGGAGTGAGAGTTTTGAAAGGCGCTTAAGATGAAATGTGTTATTATGATTATTATCATGATTACACTGATTCTATACTCATGGATTGCGCTGAAAAAAATTGTCACCACAACTCCATTCAGTGGTTATTGGGTATTACAGCGCTCAATAATATTGTACTTTGAAAAGATCTACATGATTGACATTGATTGACAATGCGCTCCGCCTTCTGATGTTCCTGCGTTGGCCATCTCTGGTGGATATCAGACCGACAGACTGTTCCACCCTTCATTGAGACGTCTCAACTTCTTTGTCAGCTCATCAGTGCAGCACTAATATTATCCATTCGATACAGAGGATAAAGAATTGGACTGTGTGGACTATGATCGTCGTGAATTTATATTAATTCATTGCACAACGGAGGAAGATGTCACACTCCTAGACCAAGCCTTATGAGAGCCCCCTCATTTAAAAAAAACGCTGCACCGATGAGAACCTGTGTTGTCCTGGTGTAATATGAGAAAGAGGCACTAGGACCCTGGGCATGTGAACAGCGCAGATGGCAGACAATGAAGAGAGCAGTGTAGTGGGAACCAGCACTGGAGCAACATCTGAGCCACAAAAACCATCCCTAGTCCCTGCACAAGCGCCTCTTTTTCTCACCTGCGGGACACAAGACCTGGAAGTGGAACGTAATCATCTGCTCTGAATGCACAGGCTTGTTCTGGGTTCTCTGTTTGTGAATGACTGGGACTGAAGTGGGTCATGCGGTACTACTGGAGGAGCGAAAGATAAACAACCCCCACCTAGGACAACCCTTGAGGCTTCCGCTAAAGGAGAGATGATCCCAGCTCGCACACCGCAGATCCAAGCGTGATACCATCACCGCATCCCCCTCCAGATGAGTTGTCTCGAACCTTTCAAGGAACAGCGTGAGAGTCAATTGAAGGGAGCACATCGGCACTTTTTATCAAGTCATCTGCCATCCAAAGCTTCCATTTTTTATTGAGCGACCTGCACTGGATTTTCTTTTGTTTATTTATAGTTTTTAATTTACCACTTCCAGTCTCCAGAGGTTCCGTGCCGTGCAGAAAATGCAAGACCATGGAGGAGAGAGACAAGTCCCAAGCAGGTGAAGGCATTGTTTATAACATTCATTGTTCTAAAATCGCGTATGCTAATGATAAGAGGCAAAAACAATTATAGTTATGCATTTCATTACTAACATTTGTTCGCCATTTTATTTCAGAGGTTCCAATAGTTATTTTATCTATAATTGGAGATCCGTGTATCTTATGGAATAGATGGCAAGGATGAAAGAAGTGTGACGAAAACAAAATTATAGTGAAATATAGAGAAACAGAAATCAGTTAGAAATTAATACATTTTGTCACTCCAACTGCATCATTTTACCAACGCCGTCCCACTTCATCAACTCCCAATATTGGCTCTTTGGAGGGAATCCCATGAAAAGTGTACCGTTTCCTCCCAAGTCTGAAAAAACATCTTGTGTCCATAGAAGAAACACCTTTTTTTGTCATCCAACCTGCTGCCACTTCCATCTGGGAGGAAACAGCTGTCTAGTATAATGACATTACGAGCCTTGTCACTCAATACATCACTCAAGCTTTCGGTCTACTTGTATGAGCGGTTTTTCTTAAGCGCCATTTATTCAGCTCCATTCTCCTCACGTTGTTTTTTTTTTCTGACTTTTTTTTGTTGTTTCCAGGCAGCCGGATGCTTTTTTGTGTCTGCTCGCTGTTGTATACACATGCTCGTACATCACGCAATTTAGTCAAATGCCTGGTAATGAGACAGTCAAAGTGGATGAGGGATGCACTATTATTCTCGTCAATCCCATTACAGACGGGACTCTTAGTTTGCCTCGATGTGGATGCTGAAACTGCTTCTTCATTAGTCAACCAGCTCCCCTCTACATCCCCATAGCCCCCCCTCCCTTCCCAAGACCCAATTTCTGCAGCTCTCTTTTGAACCCCCTAGCCCCCGTCACCACCCCCTCCGCCATGTAGTCAACATCAAAGCATGTAGCACAAAGGGGGGGATGCTCATCTCTCTCATCGGAATCCCCCAATTAAACACATGCAAAATGCAATTACTCACATCAAAATTCCCTTGTGGAAGAGACTGGATTCGGATGGTGGGGTACAAGGGGGGCTTATAGAAATCGAAAACCCATTTTTCATCAATTTTGAGAAGGCGATGAATATAAGTCCAGAAGAAAAAGGTTTCTTCAGCCATCATCTGTACTTCATTGAAGGTGTTGGACATTCTATTTATCATCCGAAGAGCTTCGTCAGCGAACTAAAATTGTGCTGGTATACCCTGGCCGTATATCCCTAATGGACAAAGGTCGCGGCCCCAAACCTCTGCTCTGATAGGTCCTTGTGTCCATCCCCTGCTTTGATAGGACCGAGAAATGCGGAAAAAAAGATTTTTGAATTAAACTTTCACCACTTAACTAATTTTGCATGGGATACGCAGTAATTGTCACGATGAGTTGGATTGATGTTGATAGTCAGGCATGTCGTGGTCTAATTGCAGTGGTTAATGATTCTGGATTGGTTCTGTCGTCTGTGTTTGGTTGTAATTACGCCCCTCCATTTTGGGTCACCATCATTGTCAGTTTGTGACAGATGGATAAATTGCACAGTCACGCTTTTGGAGGCGGTAATTTCTACAGTGATTCGAGTCAACTTTGTGTTTTCCTAATCGTTAAATGGAACTCGTTCAAATGGGGAACAGGAGATGAGAAAATAATACGGGAGCTCGGTTATCCCCGGTGATGACTCATCGCACCCAAAACAAGTTTTCCATTAGTGTGAAGAGGGAGACGGAGGTGAAATCTATTTACCACCCCTCCCCTACCCTGAGTCTCTTGTTTATTTCCAGGAACAGACAAGAGGGACAAGGACTGCGCTATAAAAGCGATAAACAGTACAAAGCTGCTGACTCTGATTCCCCTGACCCACCTTCGAGACAACTTGCTGAATAATAAACTACATTTGTTGCAAATGAAAGGCGGGGCGGGGGCGCATCACCGTCAATGTTGCATCTTCGGCATTTGAAATGGATGCTTTACTTTTTGTGTTGGAAAAAAGCGTATTAAAAAATTATTCCCAATTTGTAAATTTGTTCGGGTATTTGTTTTTCTTGCTAGGTGTGCCGATAAAGTGCTGGCCAGATCTCTGGCAGTTTTTTCCTTTGCGCGAGCGGGCAACATTTCCTTTTTTGCCATGTTAGCGCTTTATTCCAGCTTCAGCTGTTGTTAAAGCGCTATATAAACCAATATTGTATTGTATTTTGGACAGCCGCCCTCATTTCAAGCTCATATAACTCCAGACTCATATATTTAGGAATTAACTATTTTTTTCTGATGGGTCCTCGAATTTGAGTGTAAATGACAAAAACCCTGACAGTGGAATGCACACATTTTTACATATTTCTGACAGTGAATGAGATAAAATGATTTCTCCAAACTCGTAGTCCGTTGTGGGAAACGCGGTAAAGCCAGTTTCACATTCTTAGCTGGATGTAAACGAGAGGATTAATCTGCGTAATTCTAACTCCGCCATCGTTGTGGGGAAGACGAGTCACTCCATTAAAACCACTGCAACAAAACCCAAGCAACAAGTGACGATATTTTGTTTTCCCCGGAAGGCACATGGCCTATTTTACGGGAATATACCTCCAAACTGTCCGCCATTTGTCTTTGTTTATTGGCCCTTCTACCTGCCCCTTATTGATTTTCCCACCGCCGCATGCCAGTAAGTGCTGCGAGGTCAGTCATTCTCGCTGGCCGCATCGGAAAGCTCCACAAAGTGATGTGTGATGTGTGTACTAACACACACACCCCCACCCCTTTTTGACCATACACCGAAATTGATTTCAAGCTAACGAGAGTCTGCTAAAACGTCAATGATTGAGTCCTCCCTTTGGGATATGGAATGGACAACATGCAGAGCGATGGTAGCAAATAAATGTGTGGGTTTATTGAAATGATTGAAAAACAGGACCGGAGTTTCTGATGCCTAGATAAGACAAAAAGACAAAAAAAATGACATGCTAACTCAAAGTAGCATTTTCCTTTCCATCAGCCTGCCGTCCGGCGTCAAGGCCAACCTGCCTCTTTCCCCAACCGGAAAGGGACGGGCGGCGAGCGGCGGGAGCTCCCCGACATCCAAAATGGCCGCCGGTGGAGTCCCTGTGGAGGACATGCAAGCGTTAGCCATCACCACGCTTTCTGCCGCAGACGTCAGTAAACAATTTGAGCAGATTCGCGAACTCGGCAAGGGCACGTACGGCAAAGTGGACTTGGTGGCCCGCAGGAGTCAAGGTGAGGTCATTTGCCATTGCGTTTGTCCCTGCATGTAACACACTTTCCATCTGATCTTTTCAGGCACTAAAATGGCGCTGAAATTCGTGACCAAAAACAAGACCAAGCTGAAGAGTTTCCTACGCGAGTACAGTCTAACAGGCTCGCTGAGCTCAAGCCCGTTCATCATCAAAGTCTTGGACGTGATCTTCGAGACGGAGGACAGCTACGTATTTGGACAAGAATACGCTCCCGCCGGGGACCTCTTTGACATCATTCCCCCGCAGGTAGCGCCATCGTGCGCGTCTCCGCCGATCATCGTCTTCACTCTGACAGAGCTGCTCCAATTGTGTTCAGTCGCAGCACTTTTAACAAGCTCTCCAGGGGAACGAGCCATTTTTTCGGGTGTGAGAGTAGCTCCGATTTGACTTCCCAACCTTTTCCGCTTGATTTTCTTATTAAAAAATGCAATTGTGACGCAAAACAAGACGAGAGACGTTAGCTTCACCTGGCCTGTGGTACATTGATTATATGCTCGCTCTTGTGTTCGTGCTATCTTGCATTTCTGTACGCTCGAGGAAAAGGTTTCTTCAGGCGTCATCTGTACTTCTTTGAAGGTGTCGGACATAGACCGTGCTTACAACAGACTTCTTAGATCGTTACCACATGGGCTTAGTCATGCTAATGAGGTGATTGAGAGCCTATCCAGACGTATTTCTGTACGCTTGCGTTGTGTTTTTTTCTCACTATTTCTTCCCGTTTTTGTCTTTCTCTCAGGTTGGCCTGCCAGAAGAAATGGTCAAACGCTGCATGCAGCAACTAGGCCTGGCCCTCGATTTCATGCATAGTAAAAGCTTGGTGCACAGGGATGTCAAGCCAGAAAATGTGCTACTGTTCGATCGGGAGTGTCGGCGCATCAAGCTAGCCGACTTCGGCATGACCCGCCGGGTGGGCTGCCGCGTAAAAAGGGTGAGCGGCACCATTCCCTACACGGCTCCGGAGGTGTGCCGGGCTAGCCGTACCGAAGGCTTTCTGGTCACCACTAGCCTGGACGTGTGGGCTTTCGGAGTTCTGGTCTTCTGCATGCTCACGGGTAACTTCCCGTGGGAGGCGGCGTTGCTCACCGACGCCTTCTACGAGGAGTTTCGGCGCTGGCAGAAAGCTGGATGCCCCGCGGGAACATATCCGTCCCAGTGGCGCCGATTCAGCGACGACGCCCTGCGGATGTTCCAGAGGCTGCTCGCCGCCGAGCCGGAAAAACGTTGCGGGGTCAAGGACATCTTCTGCTTCGTCAAATACGACCTCATAAGCGAGCTCAGGCGTAGAGCGTCATATCGCGCCAAGCGAGGCGAACGCTCCAACTCTGGAGTCTGCACCGGTAACTGCGCTTCATCTTCCTCCACTCCTTCCTCCTCTTCTTCATCACGTACCCCCCACAGACAACCGGAGCCTTCCACGCCTCCCGGAACTTCCTGCCTTCGTCCGGCTCCCCTCAAACGAAGCGTTCTGTCCGACCATCGAGAAGAAGCCGGACAGCAGCAGCCTCCGGGACGCGACAAGAACAAAAGCCAAATGGTGATGGCCACCGCCATTGAAATCTGCGTGTAGCCACGCGGTCGTCGCAAAGTTCTTTCGAGATGTAACGTCCACCAGAAAAGGCGGTTGAAGGGAAACCCTTAGATCACACTGGGAAGATTCCTCTTTTAGGTTTTTAGAACGACTAAGAGATCTTCCGCAGACTTTGCTCCTTGGCATGACATGCCAAGCTAACGATTGCGTAGCAAGAAACACTACATGGTAATGACTTCCCCATCACTTGCCACTTTACAGCACAGCTTCTGAGACGCCAGTTTACTCTTCCCGTATCACTCCAGACGCTCAAGATCACTCTGGCAAACTCCATTACCCCCCGCTCAGGATCATCTAACGGTCACTCCATGTAGCAGTGCGTACAGGGCCCAGTGTCTCGCTAATGTGCAATCAAGACACTAGAGCGGATGGATACCTTGCCATTTAATGACTCATCCAGTCCAGTAAATCCGTTGAAGCTGTCGGACTGCTAAGCTCCATTTACTGGAACACTTAATGAGCACGGATATGCTAGCTATAAGAATATCAGAATCAGAATCATCTTTAATGGCCAAATATGTAGAATATGTCTCTTGTAGAACACGCTGCACTAGTATCATCCTAAAAAAGACATGACAAAATAAGTATGGAGGACACTAAGAAAGGTTAATCTAATGGAATTCCTGAATGAAAGTGGTAGCTCTCAGGAACTATGAGACAATGTGTGCAAAGTATCGAGCAGACAGTGGTTCAAGTACAGACTACAGAGCTGGAACTACAATGATTCTCACAGGATGCTGTTGCGATGAGTTGGTTGGCAGGGTTTTTACTGTTTCGAGAGTTAATGGTGCATGGATCGGAGTCGCTGGAAAAGGTGGTGGGCAGGGTGCGGAGGGTCCAGTGGGATTTTCCACATTCTTGACTTGATTCTCGCAGTGTGTAAATCCTCAAGGGTGGGTAGAGCGGTGCTGTTTTAATATGTTTTTTTTTATCCCTGTGTGTGTGTGTGGTTGGATTTGTCCAATACTAAAGCACAAAATGTTTTTTTTTTATGAAGGACTCCATGTTGTAGACGTATTTGGTGTTTAAAAACAACATCATATCAGGTCGTTCATCAATGTAGCTGTACTCATTTTCTAAAATCAGGGGATTTGGTCAGGTTAACGCATCGTATGTAGCAACTTAACGGAAGATGCTCCTTGAGAGAACCTGGAAATGGAATCGCTGAAAATTGTGCGACACAGTAGCTGTCAATGATGAGTGTTTTTTTTACTTTGTACACTGGATCCAGAAACTAATCACGGTGCTTCACTTGAAAAAAAATATCTGAAAAGGACTGATTGGATTATTCGCTTGAGGCTCTAAACAGTCACGGCTAATTGCGGGAAAAAGCAGCGCGTGAATACTTCACCATGCACTCATGACCACGTTCGTTCTTCTTCTTCTTCTTCTTCTCCGCTCATGTTTTTTGCCCGTGTTGTTTTCATCATCCTCCCTCAACCACTCCTAAGTGTTGGCGCTGACAGCCCATCAGCTCTGTTGCTATAGCGACAGATCCACACCGCCGCCGTTGTCGTCGTCGGGCTTCTGTCCTCCTCGAGTCTAATTGGGCCCAAATTAAACGACTTTGCTGGCGCGCAGACGTTTCGGAAAAAGCGCTTGGTTTATTTTCAGTTGTCCTTAAAGTCTCATTTGAATGTAAACATTTTTATTTTTAATCACAATTTTTTTTTATTGTCCTTCACGGTACAAACTGCACTCACGTCGGGCCAATTGCAATATTCTAAGAATGTTCCCAAACTATTAAAGTTACTTCAAAAGGTGTCCTCCAGCCCAATATTAACAACAACAACAAATAACTAGCATCCGCCATTTTATAGACATATGGCGTCAACCTCCGCTAATTGCGACGGGTTTCCAAGGCTGTCGAAAAGACAAATCGATAGGAGCTCACCTTGACCTTCCAAATCCCGATATCGGACGAGCGAGACGCTTGCTATTAGCCTGGGCGTCCATGTTGTCCACTGTGAGTTTATCTGCATCGGTGTAAAAGGTCAGTTTTACACCTGATATGATTTTAATAACAGGCATAGATGAAGGTGCACAAATAATCAATCATTTTCAGAGCAATTCAGCATAATTTGATCATTTTCTGGGACACATTTAATGGTGCGTACTGGTTGGGTATTATTGCAATAAGCAAAACCGATTTTTTTTTTTGGGGGGGGGTGGTTGCAGAGATAGTTGTTGTATAAACTTGTATATACTCTGTGTCTTTAATAAAAATGAGAAAGATGGTAATATATGGTGAAATAAAATACAGTCGTGCGCCACTTCTTTTGACTCCCTTTTTGTCGTATTTGCGCATCTCATTACGACGCTTCTTAGATAATAAAGTATTCTTTCATCACGTCCATGTGGTAATATTATAATGTATTTATGCTGTCTACCGTAAACCTAATTGCCTAAATGCATTTTTTAGGAATCATTGATCTCATTCAATAATAATCATCATCATAATAATAATAATAATCATACATGCATACAAACAGCTTCATGTTTTCTTTCAACATTTGTCTTGTAGCAGACGTGCACATTTCAACATGACGTCCCTGATCCACTGGTGAAAAGGATTCTCTCCTCTTTCATCTAGAACTACTTTATACGACAAAAAAAGGTGCAGAAAGTGCTCAAGATTGAATGACTCTGTGTATTTTGTGTTGTCATATTCTTTTACGTATTTTGTTTTTTTTGTTGGTGTTTTGACTTCAAGATGGCGCCGCAACAGTTGCTCCCTTTACAGCAGCTCCTGTATTTTGTTTTTCTACTTCTTCCTTTCCTTTCCTGCAGTGAAATGTAAATTGCTCCACTGTGAGACTAATAAAGACTAATCCAATCGCAATCCAAATAAACGCCACTGCCTTTTTCGCATATAGTGGAATATTTTGATTTGTAATTTGAACGCTAATCATTCTTGTCGTGACATGCAGCAGAGACCTTGGTTGGAGTTGTTTACGAGTTTGAACACAGATTCCCAACTGTGGGAAACGTCTGATCAAAGCGAATGGGTTCAGACAGTGGGAGAAAAGAAAGGTCACCCGCGATGAGCAAGCTTATGAGACGAGCAAGCGCGCCTTCTGTGCTCTTGAAATTTTTCATTAGATGGATATCCTACCAAGGTCCTCTGTGACCGAGGAGGATACGCTGTCCTTGTTTTGACTTTGCTGAAGGATTTGACATCATCAAAGGCTAAAGACGGGATGGAGAAAGAATCATCCTTCTTGAGTCTGATCGTCGAGCTTTTAAACTAGCAAGGCCGCGGTCATCGCATTTGGGACATTTCAGAACCCGTGGAACTTTTTGATGCTAATGCACATTTTGCTATAAACTGGCTAACGAAACTAGCATCAATTTTAGTGCCCTTAAAACGACAAATCTGTGAAAACAAGCATGAACACTCTCAACACACAACACACATGGGCATATATTCTTTATCCTCTGCTCAACTAAAAATGATAATAATATAGCATCTTATCGGACTTTGCTGTATGAATGGAAAATGCAGCAGAAATCCCGAGAGCTACCTCGGTGTCGAGGGACGTTTTCTTCCCTCCTTGTCGGATCCGAATCGGAAGAATATGGCGCTTTAACAACAGCTGAAGCTGGAACAAAGAGCTAACATGGGAAAAAAGAGAAATGAAAAAACATTGCCAGAGGCCTTGGCCAGCGCTTTGTCGGCACCCAACTATGAAAAAACAAAACCGGAACAAATTCGGAAATGGCGCTCTACGTCATACACTATTTTCAATTCCCGAATAAATTCGTGAATGGCAATGAATGAGTTAAGTGGCAGAATTATGCTCATATTTTCCGATCTGCGGCGCAACTTCTGGTTGCCAATGCCATATTAAAAAACTCTCAGACGGTGTCCGGGGCTGGGACTGCGTTGGCATAGCAACACAAAGAAGTAGAGGACACCGACCCCGTTTTAGGGAACCGACGTGGTATTGTCTGAATTTTTATTTTAATCGGATTTTATATCCTTCCGAGCATTGTGGATCATAACCCCAAATTATTTTCTCTACTCATCCGTGCAGGGAACAATTTAACCCGTGGTCAACAATAGCTTCGTCTGTTTGTCATTACCGGGCTTGTAAATCGAAAAGAAACCCAGAGAACGCTACTCATGCGAGTCTCACCATCGGTCATTTTCAATGCTGCGCTAATGATTGCGCTAATGAGTCGGGGCGAGGTGAAGCCGTGTCGCTGCGACCGTTGCATACAAGACAAATAATTCATGGGCATCGATTGCAGCGTGTTAAATGTGTCGGCGTGATCACAAACGCCAACATTTCCTGCTTTTTTTCTTTTTTTTTGGGGGGGGGGGGGGGGGGGCAATACAAGCGTCAATCAATCATTCACTGTAGTGACCACTCCCACAACGGCGCAGCCATTTCTTTAAACCACCATCATAAACAATGTTAAATTATACTTTAATAGTCCCACAATGGGGAAAGTTGCAATATGAACTCAATACAAAACAAAAAAAAGTAGCATTGTGCTCGGAATAAAACACTATCCGACAAATAAATAGTTCCTATGCTGAAGGTCAACACCTGAGTGAGTCATAGCTGCAGTGAAAGTAATGAGGTGAAGCCCGTGTCTGGCTTCATGCTAGATTGCTCCTTCTTGTGGGCTTTGCGTGTTTGAGACATGATTAGCGTGTGCGTGCGTTGAACAACACACACTCTGCGGGATTTCATTGAATGATTAATTAAAACATACGCCATTCAGTTCAGAGTGGTTATTTGGCGTCAGGCGTAAACAGTCTCGCCGTGTTGCTGTCGTCGATTCAATACAATTTCTCAACGCGTGCGGAAACAAGATGCGGCTTTTTAATGAAGCAAATGGGAATCCTACCGTGTCAGAGAAAGAAATCCAGCAATCGAGCAATGGAAAAGATAGCACACCGGAGTAGGTATTAGATGCCACCCCATTCGATTCATCTGGTTGATTATTTTTGTCTATCTATCTATCTATCTATCTATCTATCTATTTATAGATGCTGGGCTCATTGAACCTGAATTTGGTGTATGTGTTTATTAGCTATCTACTAGCTGGCTAGCTAGTTTTCTGTCTGTATTTAATAGTGACATTCAGTGTATAACTAACTAACTATCTAGCAAGCTAGCTATAATTTTATTTTATTTATTGTATTCTATTTATAATTGTATTTTATTTATTATTGTATTGATGCTTGTCAGTGACTGTAAAGTGTCCTTGAGTGCATAGAAAGGTGCTTGAAATAAAATGTATTATTATTATTATTATTATTATTATTATTATCCATTATATCATATTATTATTTCTCCATTGCGAGACTAATAAAGGCAAATCCAATCAGAATCAGAATCAGAATACCTTTATTCGTCCCGCAATGGGGAAATTTGCAGTCCACAGCAGCAATTGAAGAGGGATGGGGTTGGGGTGGGAGTGAAAGGATAGAAAACAAGATATTCTAAGCATAACAAAATAAAAATGTCAACTGTATACTGTGCAAATGTAGATGTGCAAAAACCGTTCTATAAACAAGACTGTACATAGTGCAGAATCAAGAGATGCATTTAGATATATTGCAACAACCCATATTTACAAGTGTCCAGTTTTTTTGTTTTTGTTTTTTTTTTTCACATGTGATCATTGGGAATTGTGAAGCCTGACAGCAGTCGGTAGGAACGAGCGGCGGTACCTCTCCTTCTTGCAGCGCGGGTGTAATAGTCTCTGGCTAAAGGAGCTACCCAGAGCTGTCAGGATGGGCAGGAGGGGGTGGGAGGGGCTGTCCGTCATAGCTTTTAGTTTAGCTAGCGTCCGTCTGTTGCCCACCTCCTCAAGAGAGTCCAGCGAGCAGCCCACGACAGAACTGGCCCGCTTGACAAAGCGCTCCAGTCTTTTTCTGTCCCGGGTGGTGATGCTGCCTGACCAGCAGACAATGCCATAGTGGATGGCTGATGCCACCACAGAGTCATAGAATCCAGAATCCAGAATCCAATCCAATCCAATCCAATCATTATTATTATTATTATTATTATTATTATTATTATCTACTAGTTGGATAGCTAGCTTTCTATCTGTATTTAATAGTGAAATTCAGTGTATTAGCTGACTATCTAGCTATCTAGCTATTAGCTATAGAGCTATCTCACTGGCTAGCTATCTAGCTAGCTATCTGTTGGCTATCTATTAGCTACCTAAACCCACATAAAACTGATCCTGTGACTGTGAAGTGACCTTGAGAGTTTTGAAAGGCCCTTAGAAATACTAAAATGTATTATTATTAGTATTATTTTTCCATTTTTTTTCATCCTAACATCACCCAATAAAACACATTTTGAACCCTCCAGACTATCCCAACATAAATCCACTAATTTCATGACGACATGAAAGGACATGTCAATGTTATGTCATATACGCTTCAATCCGTCCAGACGCGCACTTCTGTCATATTTCCATCACATATGTCGCGACGATATTTATAGTAGCTTCTCCCAGAATCTGCGCCAAAGCTTCGGATTGGCGCCAAGGACAGATGGCACTTCCTCTACAAGTCGTTGTTTTTTTTTTTTTTTTTTTTTTTAGGAAGGAATATGGCATGAAATCTAAACATGAAATGAGTGAGACGGATAAAAATAATGATGCATGAAATGAGGAAAATTCATTTATGGGTGGCAAGTCAAGTGTTCTCCTGCTACGTTGCGTGATGTGTTAATTGCTTTTGCACTGTATATGGGCGAGTTCAAACCAAGAACGACCTTGAGAGTTTTGAATGCCGCTTAGAAATGAAATGTATTACTAGTATTTAAAAAAAGATGAATCAATGCAAATTATTATTGTGCAGTTTTCTTAATTGCCAGTGATGACGTAATGATATAAAAGTGTATTTTGAAGCCATTCTCTTTATCCAAACCCCCACTTGCCTCAATTTCTTTCCCACATACTTCACATTCGTATCCCCCCCCCCAATTCCTTCCTCCCCAGGATGCTTATTAAGTGCTTCTGACGTGTTTCCACGGCAAGAATGACGCAGATGTGTTCTTCGGGCTGGATGGGATATCGTTCTCGGTGTGGTGGGGTTAGCGGTGAAGGGAAGCGAGAAATGAAAGGAGACAAAATGGGAAATGTGTGCATGTGTGTGGCGGGGAGGTGACGGAGTGAGACAGATGAAGAGGGGGAGTGAGTGAGTTCGGGGACAGATTGATGAATGAATGTTTGTCCGAAGGCAAATGGCAATTTACTACATCAAGTGAGTGTGAGTAAAATGAAGCGATGCAGACAAAGAGTGAAAAAGAGTTCTCCGGAATCGCAATGGAATGATAGAATCAGAAGTCATAAACAGTCCAATATGTTTGTAAGACATCATACATATAAATAACCTATTATTATTATTATGTTATTTTTTTTGGCGGTGCTCTTCCTGCTTTACTCTCCATGGCCACCGGGGGCAGTATCACACAGATATTGAGACGCATGCACGAAGAAGAATTTCACTGACTCCATAAATTGCATTGACAATAAGTTGGTAGTCGCACTATTGACGGAAATATCACTTTTATTTTGAAAGGCCATATCATCCGATAAGGCATATTTTGATTGGCTGTTGTTGTGACCCGTTTTTTCCCATTTTGTTTATTCCAAAACTTTCCCAATAACCAACTCACTTGCAAGTGTTGAAAGCAGAGCGTGCAGTTTTGATTCGAGACAACTTCCTCAAGGCTAACCCAGTTTATGCCGACAACCCAGGGCACTTAAGAAACAATTAAAAATTTAAACTACCTTCCCCCCCCCACCAACCACCCCTGCATTTTAATTTAATGGTGTAAGCAACTTACATAACGTGACAAAATGTAATCAAGCTCTGAGTGTGTTGCGTAACAAGTGCGAGTACCTGGGAACATTTTGTTTTTGTTGTTGTTTTTTTTTAATTAGCCTCTCTTCGTCTCGTGGTGGATAAATTTACATTTCACAGCAGCAAAATGCTGAAGGGAAGAAGAAAGGTAAGTAGTAAAAAACAAAATACAGGAGCTGCTGTAAAGGCAGCCTATCTCGCGACGCCATCTTGAAGTCAAAACAACAAGAACAGAAAAACGATGTAACAAATAATGTGACACAACACAAAAGACACAGACAGTCATTCAATCTTAAGCACTTTCTGCATTCACCCCAGTGGAGTGTCCACTTGACTTAAGTGGACCGTGCAGATGGCAAATCAATCGCTGATTAACGCCAGAATGACTTTTCCATTGTCGATGACACACGTCAACAAAATGAACCGCCGTCTCCTCTCATTTGTTCTTCGTCCACGGACACACGAGTCATCCGCCATCATCTCACTGACATTCCCTTATAGCCGTCGCCCGAAGAGATGCTAACAGATGGTTAGCGTGTGTACATCCGGCCAATATGTAGGTCAGGTGCTGCACTGGGGAGCTAGTCGCCATAGCAACTGAGAATCAAACAAGATCGCAATCTTCGTTACTCCCGGAGGGACGGACTCGTGGACACTTCTTAGTGATCCCTCGCTGTTTCACCCGATTTTGGAGATTATTTCCCCAGATTATGTCAAATGCATCACATTAGCGAGGTGGAAATAAATGCATTTCGACCAGTGAGGAGACGATCAATAATCCAGCACACATCTGGTGTGTCGGAAATGATTTAACAGTCAAGCCTTTGCAATTAAAGCTATTAATCCTTCGTCGTCCACCACTTCCTGAGACATTCGGATTATTTTTTTATATAAAAACATTTTTTTCCTTTCAAAATAAAGCATCTTTTAAATAGCAGAATAGGAGTTTATTGTCAAAAATTTTGATTACCGTATTTTCTGGAATATAAAGTGCACCTTCAACGAATGACATTTAAAAACCTTTTCCATACATAAGGTGCACCGCATTATAAGGGGAGCATTCAATGAATGACATATTTATTTAAACAATCCATATATAAGGCGCACCGCATTATCAGGGGCACATTCAATGAATGACATATTTTAAAGCCTTTTCCATACATAACGTGCACCGCATTATAAGGGGCACATTCAATGAATGACATATTTGAAAACGTTTTCCATACATCAGGCGCACCGTATGATGAGACCCATAGTCAGCTTTTGAAAAAAATATGTTCTTTGCCTTATACTGCAGAAAATACAGTATTTTTCCTTATGTAAAATAAGACAAATTAAACCTAAAAACCTATAACACATTGATGTTTGTTTCTCAGTGTGCACCAGGTTTTTATTGATATGCATGACCTTGATGGTGGATGGGGGAGGGGTCGGGGGGGTGTAGCATAATACAAAGGGGGCTCTCCTCGCTTGTCATCTCGTACACCACTATGGTGAGCGCACGTGAGCGGACGCGGCGAGCCAATGGTGCATGCAGAATGCAGATGAGGGGGGTTGTTGGTAGGGGGTGAGAAAGGAGGATAAAAAGACTTGCTGCAAGGCAGGTTTGTACGGAAGATGTAAAAGAGGGTAAATCTCATCTTTTACGCTTGCATCTGCCGACTTCATTTCAAGCTCATATATCTCCAGCCCCATATAATTTAGGAATTAACTGTTTTTTTCTGATGAAAGAAAGCTTTCTAACGCTGTATTTAATGTTTATATAGTCCTAAAACTCTAAAAATATTCAATGATAAAAACCCTGGTACTGAAAGTGACACATTTTTGCACATTTTATATAAAAAAAAGAACACTGATAATTATTTTGGAGTATGTAAAATGTGCGTGTTGGCTCAACCAATGTAAGTATTCTCTCTTTCGAGTCAACAAAAGCGATGGCATGACTCACAGAACTGTACTGTCTAATCTCCAACAAAGTGACATGACGGCACATTTAAGGGTGACGTATTTTGCTGAGCTCGGACTTTTTACTGCACTGCTATGCAGATTGTATGATTTTTTTTTCTCCTCCTCAGGAAAAATACATTCATAGATTTGGCCAGGTCGTCCCTATTGCGATGAAATCATATTTTCGGCATTATTAAGAGCCCATGAAACATGACAAATTGCAGTTGATATGATGAATGGCAACGCCGTCATCCAGTTTTGTGCCTGTTGTGATGAATTGGCTGTCAGGTACGGTTCAGCGCAGTCAAGATTCTTCTCCTCCGATTATGAAAGCGATTCCCAACGTACTGAAGGGTTGCTGCGGGTAGAGTAACTGATATTAAATCATCTTATTAATTAAATTGCCTTATGCTATGCTCTCCTCCGCATGCAGAGGAGGCCATTTTACACGACTCAGCACTGGACTAGCTCACACTCACATTCAAACTAATGCATAATTAAGTCTTCAAACACGAAGGTCAGAACTAGGATTCAAACCCAGAAACCATGAACTGGAAAGCACACATGCAAATCACAATCGCATTGTTATGCTTGAAAGTTACTTAATTAACTAGCAATAGATTAAATTGGATAGAAGAAAGATTTGGTTCAAAAATAACAATAAATAAACACAAAACTGCTGTCTTGTTAATTCACGAGCAGGTTTGATCGGGCCTTTAGCGCCCACCTGTGGTCATTGATGGTAATAACACGAGCAAAAAAATGCATCCATACTTCGAGCAAATGAGTGATTTCCTTCTACAGTACTTTCCATTCGAGCAACCGTCACTTTCACGATAACAACTAACACAACAATTCAACCCAAAGGTTTTTTTTTTTCTTGTCAATTTGAAATTATTGCTGTGATGCAATAATCATCCAGCGAGCTTGCAAATTGTTTTGCTTTGCAAAGGAAGGAAAGTGGAATATTTTCATCTAAACTCACTTAAAAAATACAATATGGTGCAATGCATCTTGGTTTATATATATAATTGCTGTTAAACAAAATTGTCATTGAATTCTGTCTGAGTTGACATTTAACGTGGGTTTAAAATAAACACAAAACAAACAAATAAGTACTTTTTTAACCTGTTCCAGTAGCTGGAGGAAGAAAAGTCTCGTCAAAGCTGAGTGGGGCGGAACTTCCAGTCACGAGCCAATATTTTGACGAAAATTCCGGTCAAAGCCCCCCCCCCCTTCAGTCTATTTTCAGGAGGATCTGTCTCCGTCCAGCGGACATCTAGCATATTTTTAAAATAATGATTATTTTATTAAACATTTAACTAGTTATTTTGAACAAACCGAATTGTACATTTATTTATAAAACGAATAACAGTGAACAATGATTTTTTTTTAGTTTAATCTTTTTTTGAATCATAGATAGGTATTCCCTCTATTTTATTTGTTTTCGCAACATTTTTATATAATGGCTATAAGAAAATGTGTCGTAAATGATGGCTTTTTAAAGCAAACAAAAGATTTTAAAGCGCACAAAAAATTGCCTTTCTTTATCGGGATGTTTGAAACACATGAGGGGGAGTTGGGAAGGGGGCGTGAGGAGGTATGGGGGGGAGCATAATCATCATCCTCCCTCCTCTCTGACTGCCCGCCTACTTTGGGGTTGGGGGGGAGAAAGTGCTGCTTTGTGAATGAAGGGATCGGCGGAAGGAGCAGAAAGAAAACTTTTCCAAAAGAAGAAAACACGCCGTTGTTTCCTCTCCACGTTTCGGCGTGAAGGAGCTTCAGAGCGTCACGGGAACACATGCGAGGTAAGTCACTCGTTTTTGTTTTTAGTAGTGCGTGCGTGTACGTGTGTGCAAATGTGTGTGAGTGCGTGTGATTTAGGATGCAAAGATGCATGCAAGGCAGCCGAACCGTGACCGGAATAAGTGTCTTGTAATGATCGGTCATTCCCATGCACGATTCGCTTCCCGTCAACCCCCCCCCCCCTGCAATCCACTGGGTGAAACGATTTCACTCGAGATAATCTTCACGCGTGCAAACTTTCCATTTTGCAACATGACATGAGTCACGCAAAAGACGTGCAAAGAGCTGGTGTCACCATTCCACGCACACACACACACACACACACACACTCTCTCTCTCACGCACACACATTGACACACATAGACACACAGAGGACTCATTCATGCTGTTATGATGAGTGTCTCTCGTGGATATTTGACGTCCGCGCTTCTTGCTTTCATAATGTCGTTTTTTGATTGATCCAAAATGACCTACCGTTTGCATCCCACTGTACCATCTGTACAACACATGTCACGTTCATCCATTTTTTAAAGCGCATGTGTCGTATACTATCATATGCTCAACATTTTCATCCTCGTTAATGTCCAAGGTCTTGCAATACGACTGATCAAGTTTGAAGTCGAAGAGATTAACTATTTTGCACAAAACTGGCCCAAATTGGACATTGTAATACTAATACAGTAATCCCTCGTTTTTCACTGTTAATGGGGACCAGGACCACCTACGATAGACAAAAATCCGCAAAGTAGAGTTATGTAATAATAACAACACAGCGGGATGGGCTGAGAAGATGCACAGCCAATCCACATTGCTGTAAATTAGGGGATACCGTGTTGTCATTGGGTGACGTCAGCGTTGGGAACCAATCAAGCCTCCGCGATGTACAAAACATTTTTTTTTTTACCCAAATGATTTTTTTTTTTGGCCTGATTAAAAAATCTGTGATGCTCTGAAACCGTAATAAGTGAACCGTGAAGTAGCGGGGGATCACTGTAATCAAATTAGTTTCTCCCATGGACCTCACTTTGCTCTCCAATTTGCTCTTTTTGCTTTTCCAGAAGCTTCTCGTCCATGATGGCGCTCACTTTTCTGTGTCTCTTCCTGGCGACGTTAGCCCAAAGCGAGCCCTGCCTGATCATCAGCGAGATCAACGCCGACAACCCCAGACTGGACATGAGCGAATTTGTGGAATTGTACCACACCAGCGGCCAACGCTCCTCGCTGGACGGATACACTTTGGTGTTTTATAACGGCAACGGAAACGTGGCTTATAAAGTTTTAGACTTAAAGGGCCACAGCACTGACGACAGGGGCTTCTTCCTGGTGGGCTCGCTGGACATGTTGCCCAAACCCGCCATCCCGCTATCTCCCAACACCGTCCAAAACGGTCCGGATGACGCCGTGGTGCTCTACCACACGTCGGCGGCTCGTTACGTGGAGAAGATGAACGTCACCGCCGCGGGTTTGGTGGACGCCGTTGTTTATACTACGCGTAAGACGGGCGGCGCCGAAGTTCTGGCTGAGATCCTTACGCCGGGGGAGCTGGCTTTTGTCGAGGATGAAAGCGCCCTCGAGGGGGACGAATCCATCGAGAGGTACCCGAATTGATCCGTTTTGGATATTTTTAATGCAGTGGGACTTTGACGATCAAGTTTAACTCATTCACTGCCAGACAATGTGCAAAAACATTCAGTGTAAGTGACCTGAGTATCTTAAATATATAATTCAATATGTCATTCTTATGTGTAAAGATAAAAAGGTACACACATCGTGACATTATTGAAGATGCACATCATGACATTGTTCAAGACGCAAATCATGACATTATTGTCATGACATATCATTGAGAAAAGCAAAATACCATGGCAGAGGCTTAACTAAACAAGTTCTTCTTCTTCTTCTTGTTATTATTATTAAATTATTATTATAGTAGCATATTTGACAATAAAGCTGACTTTGACTTTTTTGACTTTGATCATTTGAAATAATCCTTCATTAGCTAACCAGCTATCTAGCTAACTATCCATTAGCTATATAGCTATCTAGGTGGCTAGCTGTCTAGCTAGCTAGCTGTTGGCTATCTATTAGCTATGTACTAGCTGGTTAGCTAGCTTTGTATTTACTTCCGGGTTGAGTGAATGCTGGCATGTGTGGCTGCCGCTGCTCACCCACAGAAAAACTTTATCCTGTGACTGTAAAGTGACCTTGAGAGTTTTGAAAGGCGCTTATAAATGAAAAGTATTATAATAATAATAATAATAATTATTATTATTATTATTATTATTATTATTATACAAATGTGTCCACTCCAGTGCCAGGGTTTTTGTCATTGTCACTCGAATTCCAGGACCCACAGAATATTGCGTTTTAGGACTACATAAACATTCAATCCAGCATAAGAAACCTTAGACTCTCTTTTTTCATCATGAAAAAAAAAGTTAATTCCTAAATTATATGGGTCTGGAGTTATCTGAGCTTAAAATGGGGGCAGATGTTTTCTTTTTTTCTTGACTAAGTTTAAAACACGATTGAACACCTGTCATTCTCTCTCTTTCTCTCTTCTAGGTGTCTGTTGTCTGAAGATCGCTGGGGCTTCCGGGTATCCGCCCCCTCCCCAGGCCAGAGGAACAACTGCACGCCGGTCGCCGCCCCGTCAACGCTTCCCATCATTACCGAATTGAAGTTGGGCGGAGGTCAGGTGGACGGCTTTGTGGAGCTAACGTCCGCTACCGACGGGGGTCCTCTCGTGTTGGTGGTACTCAACGGGAAAACAGACAAAGTCAGCTTCAGTTTGAACGCCCTCTCCGACGCCACCATGAACGGACTCGTTTCTGTGAGGGTAGATAAGAGTTATATGAAAGGTAAGCGTTTCACAATTTTTTACTGAGCCAAGTACGGGTTTTACAGACTATTAAATAGCTTCGGTGTAGCACGCCAATGCCGCCAGTCGTCCACCGCCGAGAATGACGCCCTGGTTACCGACAAGAAAGCCAACTCCAAGTGTTTCAAATTTGAGGAGCCCTTCACTGTTCTGCAAGACGTCCCTAGGGAATTCATCTACTAAAAAAATGCCACCCAGGAAGGGAAATCAAAAACCATCATTATACAAATCTAGCTGGCTAGCTAGCTAGCTATTTGCTGTATATTAGCTATTTAACTAACAGCTGGCGCGTGTGGCTGCCGCTGCTCACCCACAGAAAAAATATTATCCTCTGACTGTAAAGTGACCTTGAGAGTTTTGAAAGGCCCTAATACATGAAATGTATGATTATGATGATGATATGATATAATGCGAGAATAATTCTTTTATTTATTGACGCTCCCTTATTCCAGGAGACGAATCCGGGGCGGTCGCCATATACCGCGGGACCACTTTGGAGTTTCCTATAGGCAGCCCGCTAAGTCAGATCGAACCTCTGGATTCGTTTGTGTTCGCCGGACCCGGAGACAGACCCAGTGCCAACCTCACGGAGACCCTCATCCCCGGCAGGCAACCCTATCAGCTCAGTAACAGGCAAGGGAAATAAATGATGACAAGCTAGGAACATAAACGTCGCTCATTTCGAGGTTGTGCTAACGGGAGAAGAGCCCAAATAAATTAAGCCCATTGAGAACCATGACTGTGATTCTCGTGACAATTATCAGGAATTCATTAATATTTATATTATATTATTATGAGTTAATTAATTACAACGTAATCAGAATTTTAAATGCCGAATTTACTCATTTATGAAATAGCCGTTAATTGATAAGTGATTCGTTATGACTTCAAGATGGGGCCGCGAGAGTGGCTGCCTTTACAGCAACTCCTGTATTTTGTTTGTCAAATGTCAATTTCTCCCCAGTGAGACAAATAAAGGCTCATCTAATCTAATCTCATCTATTATTATATTATATTATATTATATTATATTATATTATATTATATTATATTATATTATATTATTTAGTTCATTAATAATTGCATCAAATATCATTGTTTAAAGTATTTGTCATAATTAATGCCTGTTTTTTTTGGTGCAACCCACCCCCACTTTAAAAGGGCAATAAGTTCGTCAGTGTGGAAAATAAATGAAACAAAAAATCTGTAAATTTTCACTCTTACGACACAATCTTTGCATCGATAGCAGCATTTGATGGTCATCTTGTGACCGCTGTTCCTCTTTTTAGAAGTTTGCCTTCCTGTGCTTTCATTGAAAATACGCACTAGTCATGCATGCTGACTATAGCCCACTCCTTAACACCTTCTCCTTTTAACCTCACAACATGTCTAGGATCTTAGCCTTTGATATTTGAAAAGGGGTGTGTAGACGTTTTATAACCATATAACGTCCACTATGTGCCATCATTTTGTCATTTTCCTTCAGTTTAAAAGAGGGTGGCTTCGATCTGAGTCGTTGTGGTGTGGCCACGTGGACCAGAGACCCCGGCGTCTTCTGGGAGGCTCCGCAAACCCCGGGGCAACCCAACCAGTGCCCCTGGCCAAAAATCTGCCCTCACACTATGGGTGGGTGTTGTCGTCAAATGACTGTTTGTGCATATGTCAATAATTTATGATCTGCATCGAGAGCATTGGCACAAATGACTGATTATGAGTGTGAAGTTTGCAAGATTCAGTAGTTATTATGTATGGTCAATATAATACTGCCCTAGTGGCTCAAAATCCAAAGTAGCACGATAATGCCAAAAGTTAACTCATTCACTGCCAGACGATGTACAAAAATGTATCCACTCCGACGCCAGGGTTTTTGTCATTTTCACTCAAATTCCAGGACTCATAGAATATTGAGTTTTAGGATGACATAAACATCCAATAGAGCGTTAGAAACCTTAGGCTTTCTTCTTTCATCAGGAAAAAAAAGAGTTCATTCCTAAATGATATGGGTCTGGAGTTATCTGAGCATGAAATAGGGGTGGCTGTACAAAACTGTATGCTCCTTCTTGTTGAAGTAGTTCCTGGAGGAGGTGCAGATGGCTCCCCACATTTGCCGCCTTGGGGGAATGGTGACTTCTTGATCAACGAGCTGAACACAGACACCCCCGGCGTGGCGGAAGATGGCGAATACCTGGAGCTGTGGCACCCATCCGGACGCCGCGTGTCCCTGCAGGGCATCTGGATTCTTTTTTTCAGCGCCCACAACAACAAACCCTATAGAGAAATCAGCCTCAGCGGACACTTCACCACCGCCAAAGGGTACTTCCTGTTAGGGAGCGACAGGCTGGTCCCTGCACCTTCTGTCCGCTTGCCTCCCAACACCATCCAGAACGGACCGGACGCCGTGGCGCTGTACCGCAACCCGTTTGGAGCTCCGTCTTCGCAGCAAAGGGGGATTCCTACCAAAGGGCTTTTGGATGCGGTGGTCTACCGCAAGATGGGATCGGATAAGGAGGCGCAGGAACTGAGCAAGGCACTCACGCCTGGACAGCTCGCCTTACTGGAGGATCCTGAAGTTCTTCCCGGTGATGAGTCGCTCAGTCGCTGCAGAGGCCTTTACCCCTATGACCTCTCTTCATTTTCCGTAAGTCCGCCCCCAAAAAATTGCTGCTCTCCTAAAACAATGTAAAAATGTCTATTTTCGATCCTTCCGCAGGTAGCTCCGCCCACTCCGCTGAAGGAGAACAGCTGCCCCCGCCCACCTCCGGCGCCGGACGGCGTCGTTCTTAACGAAGTGGCGAGTGGCCGTTGGACCAATCATAGTCAGCAACGGTCCTTCGTGGAGTTGAGCGGCCCCCCGATGACCGACCTACGTGGTCTGGTGTTGGTCGTGTTTGACCAGGAACACAACGGCAGGATCCTTGCGCTTCCTCTGACTGGAATTATCGACGATGGCGGGTATTACACGGTCGGGAATGTCACTGAAGCGGGTGAGTAAAGAGAGCTAGGATGGAAAATGAGTTATTGCGTAGAGGACACGTTTTAAATAGTATGCTCATTTGCATAAAATTCTAATTTGTGGCACACTTCTCTGCTTAGATCAGACTTTCCCAGAAGGTGAAGATGTGCCGGCGCGAGGCGCGGTCCTCCTGTGCTACGACCTGTTCAGCGTTTGCAGAGCCGCCACCGCTCTGACCAACTCCAGTCGACGGGACGAGCTCATATTCGGCGACGTCCAGCTGCAACTTCCCTCTGTGTCCGCTAGAGGGAACCAAATCATTCCAGTTCTCAGGTGAGCCATCTTTCGTGATTTTGTTATTGTTTTTAATCGTGTTTGATAGTATTTAACGTCAAATTAATTCACTGGTTAATACATAAGAACGCTCATGAGGTTGTTGACTTCATGAAATATGATTATTTTCAGCTTTCGGATGCCGTTGATTGGTCGGTGTATAAAAATAGTTCACCAGTTTAATCGGACGAGGTGGCCGAGAGGTTAAGGCGATGGACTGCTAATCCATTGTGCTCTGCACGCGTGGGTTCGAATCCCATCCTCGTCGTGGGACTATTCCCTCTTTAGTTTGCTTTTCCCAAACAATTTTATTTTTTAACTACAAAGAAGAGGGTCAAAGCTGCATTGAATGTTTATGTAGTCCTAAAACTCAATATTCTGTGGTTCTAGGAATTCAAGTGACAATGACAAAAACCCTGGCACTGGAGTGGAAACATTTTTTGCACATCATCTGGCAGTGAATGAGTTAAAAATAAATATTATTGTCTAATGGCATTGTCACAAATACAAAAAAAGTGGTTGATTGATGACAGTCATGCACAACTGTCATATACAATTTATGTTTGAATTTTTTTGTCTGTGAACATTCAGGTCAGTCCGAAACGGCGCGGTATCCCTTAGCCGCTGTGCATGTTGCGATGCAAGAAGCCCTTCTTCCTGGACGACGTCTTCGCCGACGCCTCAGACCGTCAACGTCTGCCCCAGCGTTGCCTTTTTAACTCACATCGACGTTTGCATCGGACCGCCGTCCAGTGGCTGGACGCATAAATCAGGAGGTGAATGAAATTAGGATATGATGGACAGTCCTCATGTACCACGTGGGGTTTTTATCAGGCAAACTGGGGGCAGAAGCTGTAGCGAGCTAGCATGGTGGCTAGGATGAATACATGATTGTACATAATAATAATAATAGAGAATGTGATTTGTGTCTGGTGTTTGTAGACTGTGGTGATCTCAATCTGGGAAGGACGATGGTACGAGCGGCCCATTATCTGGAGCAAAAGTGTCTCTGTGGAATATCCGCTTTATCGCTCCAAGGTAAAAAAAGATTTTGATTCACATGGAACGTTTTTGGGGCTCGTTTTTAGCTTTACATGATGCTTGTCACACATCTTTTTCCCCCCCACTGCACTGTGACATTGACACGTTTTGCTTTGTTCCTGTTCAAGGAGCCAATTTCTCATGCGTGTCTGGATGGTTGCGAGTGCGGGGAAATATCCGGGCTTTTTCGGATCACCAGAGATCCCTCATCAACCAGATGTCCCCCGAGAACCTCCCGCATGGCGATGGTTGCTCTGCCCCCACTACTGACCGCCACACCAGTGCAGGTCAGTCAATTTTTAGGGACGCTTCATTCGTTGCACCTGCTTCAGTTTACATATTTACTCTACAAACTTCGCATGTAGTCTGAATGGTGTCATTTTGGCGATGTCCAAGGGTCCAGCTTGGGTTTACAAGTGGGTCTGGTCGTCGGCGCGCTCGTACTCCTCGCGCTTGGAGCAGCTCTCGTCACGTATTTCTACAAAAGGAGGTATTTATTTTTATTTTCTTTCGAATTTCAAAGGAAATTAAGCTTGAGTGTTTTTTTTTTTTGGTCTGTTTCTGTTTTCAGGCGTCCTTTGGACTACGCTACCATGGAGCTGAGCGAGCACGCAGAGGGTCTCTCCGATCTATAGTCATCCGAGGCTCGTTGAAGTTGTTTGCATGTGACTCTGTGTGTTTAAAAAGTTGCCAATCAGCTGTTTTGGAACGTATTTTTTTATAAAGGTCATTGTTTGGGGAACAGTACTGGTTACTACTATGAAAGGGAAAGAGGTACCAATGGATGACTGAATAGTAATACTTGAGAGAAATATTCATTGTTTTGCAAAGGGCGGGGGCTTTAAAATGATATAAGTGAAGCGGGATGTTCTCGGCATTAAGTAGGCTTTCCTTTTTTTTTAAATTCTTACCTAGCGTAAGTAAAGTGAACCAAGGCCTACCACAAAAACATACAGCTCCACGAAAATGTTTATATTTGCTTATATGGCGAGTATATAACCCAAAGGTGTCAAAACTCGTGTTTGTTGCAAGCCTCGTGATAGTTCTGGACATTTTATGACTGTGAAAACGATGTAAATGTATCGACGTGTATGCGGTTGCCCCTGTTTTTCATTGCTATCACGTACATTTTGAAAAACAAGGTAAATTTGACATTTCAAGTCATGGAAAATAATTAACATTGCCTTTTTTAGCTATTTTAGCTACCAGTGCTATCTTTCAACGGTCACTCGGGAAATTAGCTGACAGCATTACCTCTAATTTTAGAGGTAACAAAGACAATTATTAGTTTCTGAAGCTAGTATCAACATCAGCATTACAACATTGGTTTAACCCTGTTAGCTTTTTGCTATCAGGGTTGCTGTTTCGGAAGTAAGTAGCAGGGCCTTTGGGCAACAATCTAAGGGCATTATAAAAAGAGCACAAAAATAATTAATTGTTTGTTGTTTTTCTTGTAATTAAGTGAATTGGATGAAAGTTCTCCGTCCTTGTATTGCATCAAATATTATCCATTCCGATAGCTTTGCTATGTTTTTTTTTATAGTTCTTACATACATGTGATTTGTTTTCAAAATGTGAATATGCGCCAATTACCACTTTCTATGCTCACTTAAAGTGACGTTTACATTTTCTTGTCTTATTAAAAAAAGGCACGCAAGCATTGGGGTGGATGGATTTCATTATTCTTGTAAGATTAAAGTGTTTTTTTTTCGGATAGCTGTTTTCTTATGAGTATTTTGGGGACTCTTGCTCCACAGAAGTATTGCCCTCATCTGATCACAACTTGAGGCTGGTAAAATTAAAATTCTTGTAACATTTCTCAATTTATTCCAGTGATATTTTGACTGTATTTTTGTAAAATTACGATTTTCTGGTCATAGTAGCATTTTATTCTCATGACCCAAATTAACAGATTGTCTGTAAACTTTTGTACTTTGTGTGAAAAGATCACCTATTGTATTTGTTAAGGTTTCAAATAAAAAAAACACCCCTGTTATAATTGCAGTCATTTTTTAATGTTTTTTTTTCTCCACATATATTTTAATTCTCATATATATACAGCATATATTATACTTAGCGAAGCTTACTAGCTATGTGCAGTATATATGACCAGCAGGTGTCAGTCCGTGTAAAGATCCACCTTGGAGGATCATGACAAGTGGATGGACTGACAGGTGTCTTTTTACAGTCTCCATGGTGACGTAGGCAATGTGACGAAACTTCATCCAGTTTTAGAATGTGCAGACAGACAAACGCAGAACTGGTCGCTGGGAATTCCCAGTCATCCCCTCCCTCAACCCCCAGTCAGTCATGTTTGGTATGTACAGTACAACAATTGCCAATGTTTGAGCATTTTGGTGACTCCACTAGTACAGATATTGTGTCTTGAAAGTTAATTTTGATTAATCAAGATATCTAAATTGACTGGAGTACAAGAAGGTTCTGTTGGGGTCCGTGATCGTTCAATTCGTAATGCGCTAATTGTCACTCTTCTTCTAGTGGTTCTGCTCAGACACATTCTGCTCCCCAAACAGGTCTGGGTTCTCAGCTAGCGTGGCTCGGACCTTCTTCTTCTCCTTAAAGCGTCCGGAGTGGGACACCTTGACCTGGCGCCCTTTCGTGGACGACTTGTCCACAATCTTTTCCAACCTGGCGCTGAACTCGGATGCTTCAGGAGTGGGCCCGCCGCCTCCGGGGGAGTCTTTGGTGTTGCTGCCATACTCTGCCGGGATCTCGTACAGGACCTTCGATTCAGTCTTCTTCTTGCGAGAGAAGGTAAGCTTCCACCAGCTGGGGTCTGACATGATGGCGGCGGGGTGGATACCAGACCTTGCGGGAACACAGTATGCGAGGTTGTCATTATTTGTGAGTGTCTGTTGTAAGGCCACCTGACACTTGGTTTACATCTTTTCAATGAATCAATAATTCAATGAATGAGTATCTGGTGTTCATGTAATCTGATGTTATGTCACACAACAGCTAGCTAACTTTTCCATTCTACTTTAATCAGATGGCTTTTCTCCTTGGGTTTACCGTCATCTGCATCCCTTTGAACTAGACTGTGCAAGACAATAGTAGACAATAAAACCAGTGGCGGACCGCCAAGGCCTGGAAAGCCTACTCTGCTGGACTAGACTAGACTAGCCTAGTGGGTTGTTACACTGCATTACACCCCTCTACGCCCAAGCGTTCCACACATTACTGTACTCCACTCTGTTCCTTCCTCTTCTTATCTCTTCTAGATGGATTAGGAAGTTGTTATCGTATGATTGTGTCGTGCCGTATGTATTCAATGTCTGCAAATGTACTCGGTTACATACGAGCAGCTATGCAAATAGCGCACATGTGCGGCGGTCTTATCAGCGGCGTGCACACCTGTCGGCACAAAGGTCCCGCGTTGTGTTTGATCTGCTCTATTGACTCCTGAAGTCGTAAATGTTTTATTTCTTTTATGTACTGCTAAGAGGGTTCCATACCAGGTTCAAAAAGTTGGGTGTTTCACCGCTCAATGGCGTAGGTCAATTGAATACTGAACATAAACAATCACCAAAATCTGTATAGAACCGAGCAACATAACAATAGTTTTTCATGGACTGTTTTTGCAACTGAATGTGAATTTATGCACCTTAAATGTTAAATACAAATGACCAGTACATAGGGAGTGATTCCAAGGGACAATAATCATAATTATTGACGGAAATGGCTTGGAGCCATTGTTAGGCCTTCTGGAGAATAACGTTTACAATGCGCATATTTCCTCCAGGTGTGTCGGACCTTTGACTGTTGACTCACGGAAGGCCCAGCCGTGGTTGACTTTTAATAAGTTACCGTGTGTGTTCTGTCATGCCTCAACACATCACAGGAGCCAGTCATAACGACCCCCCCCCCCCCCCCTCAAAAAAATGGTACACCACACACCTCTTACTTAGTCTTACCCTTCTTTCTGGGGGGCAAATCACTAACCAACTGACGGTGACATAAGTCGGTTTCCAACACTGTCTTGTCCATTGTGATTCCGACTTTCAGTTCATATAATGCTTAGTTGAATCGGTTACCATGGTTACAATAACAACCACACAGTGAATACAGAGATACGATAGACAGATCAATAGTTGGCTAGCATGATCTACTTATCGAGAGACAATTGGATATTGGATATGCCTTTATTAGTCTCGCAGTGGAGAAATTTACAATTTCACAATTGACCCAATCGACCGGTTGTTGTGCTGATAAAGTTATGATTTCAGACTGTCCCTGAACGCAACCCCTGTTTAATGAATGAGATAAATGGATGCATAGATCAATAATGTCCTACCTTACTTTATGAAGAAGGCCAAGAGAGCCAAGCTGGTCAAAAACGAATTAGTGCTGCCATACTTAAATTGTCTTTCCCCCTTTTTTTCACCGTCTTCCTGTCAGGTGAGCAGCATCTCTGTTGTCCACCTGTCCTCTCACCATGCAGCTACACACACACACACACACACACACACACACACACACACACACCTTGGTCCCTCCCAGCCAATGTGCAGAGGTGTGTGACAGTGGTGACTCAGTGGGACCTTCCTTTGGTCCACGACGTAGAGATACCTGTGAGACAAGCAGCTTTCCAAAACTGCATTTACATTTCTCGTTATCCGCCTCATATGCCACTCTGGCACTAATGTGGAATTTGGACTCAGAATAAAGTCACCTTTTTGTTTAACTTGTACTGCTACTGTTTCACAACTCGGATTGCGTGCACAAATACACACGCAAACACACTGCATATAAATCCGGCGTCAGTTAGCCATGTTTTGCATGAAGTGTGTGTGGGTTTTGCACACTTTGCAATTCAGCCAGAGATTCAAATGCCTGAATGCAATGTATAATTTGAGCCATTGATAAGTAGAGTTGGCTAACTGCATTATTGTCATCTCATCCCAGTTCACATCATTTCATTCAGGCAACCTTGATCCTCACAACATACCTTCTAGGCCTTTTATATGCACGAAATAAAGTGTAATGTTTATTTTTTATTTAAAATATATATTTTGAATAAACAAATACACTTTATCCACTGTTGACAAATGAGAAAGTATTCGTGATTCTTAATATAATTACAATACAATGATAATTTGAGATGTCTAGTAATAAAAGTATTTTAGAAGCATAAAAAATAAGTCGTATGAAATGTCGAGAATTGAAAAATATAGAGATAATTCGCTGTCAATACAATTATTGTCAATAAAGAGACAAACAAAGTATTGGTGATCTGTCGCCCTCTGTTGGTTGATTTGATCTTTACACGAAAATAAATCACCAATAGATGGAAGGGTTCAAGAAACTCAGCTCTGATTGGCTATTATGTTTGGTAACAAAACATTACCTTTCCCTATTGGACGATACTCTCCTAACGTGTCACAACTGGGAAGAGTAGCTCTCTCGAGAAACCCTTCATATAAACATGAAATAAAGCCTTAAACGAGATTTAACAGAAGTACAACTCATCATGGAGGTAAGAGAAATAAAATAGCGAACTCAATAAGAGTGAGATAACGGATTTAAAGATCAATATAAGGAGCAATTGTGCAGCTGTAGCTTTGCTTTGCCACTGTATAACGTTGTCAATTACTTCTGTCTAAAATATTTTCTCACTTCTGCAGAACATACAGAACATCCCAATCGACATTCAGACCAGCAAACTTTTAGGTAAGGCTGAAATAATATTTTGTTACTGTCAATCCTCATACTATATGTTTACTTTTACTCAAACGCGATGCTTTCAATGACTTTCAGGAAAGTAGTCAATGGTGCGTTTAAAGTCTTCACGTAGAAGAGTTTCGCCAAACTGCATGGATACAGTGTAAATGATGACGGATATAGTGTTTAATTGTATATTCTACCATCTATTAGAATAGTGTTTAATTGTTTTCCCCACTCACCATACATAATTAATTGATAGGCGAACAGAAGACATTTTTATTTGTTGCCTGTATGCAGACTGGCTCATAGATCGGCGTCACTGCGATCTAAAGTGGCAGAATTCCATCAAAGAGATCAGAGAGAAGATCAACGCTGCCGTACAGGACATGCCAGAGAATGAGGAAATCAAGGAGCTCCTCTCGAGTTCCCGTAGGTGTCTATCATCATTGGGTCGTGATATGTGTTGACTCTGACTGACGTTGTTTTACATAGACATTCACTACTTCCACTGCTTAAAAATTGTGGAGATCCTAAAGGGGACGGAACAGTCATCCAAAAACATCTTTGGCAAATATTCCTCACAGAGGATGAAGGTGAGAAGATGCAAAAAACAAAAGCAACCGCGGTCATCTTCATTGTTGGTCAAGTGCTTCATTGTTTTTGAATGGTCTGATTGTGTACTTGCAGGACTGGCAAGAGATTGTGCACCTGTATCAGGCTGATAACATCTATTTAGGTAATCAGATCATGAGAACATCAGAAAATAGAAATTGTGGCCAGTGGTTTTGTTGCTTATTTTGTTTTTTGTTTTTTTATGTGCAGCTGAGATGGCCAGCCTGCTAAGTCGCAACGTAAGCTATGAGGGTCCAGCTTTGAGAAAGCAGGTGGCCAAAGCTAAGCAGCTGCAGCAGGACATGAGCAGACGGGAGGTGGAGTACCAGAGCTCGGCCGCTGACATGCGGGAGCACTACTACGCCGCCTGCAAGCAGTACGGCATCAAGGCGAGTTCACATTGATGCAAGTTGAGTGAATCAAAATGCTATACAATCATAAAACTTCTGTGATTGCATTGCGGTCATAGGGTGACAACGTTCCTCGTGAGCTACAGGCTCTGCTCAAGGATCTCCCGGAGGTTCTTAACAAAGTGGGGACAGACGCCGCCAGGCTTGAAGAGAAAATCCAACTTTACGCCGCTTTCACCAGCTTTGTATGTGATTGGTGAGTGAGTCTAAAAAAATCACACACGCTCCTTTTCCCGTTGCTGAGCTAAGGAGTACCTGTCGGCAGGTCCGAGCCGGTTCTTCCTATTTTGACGTTTGCGCAGAAGAGAGGCAATGCTACTTTCTACGAGTGGAGAACTGGAAAGGTTCCCACAGTGGTGGAGAAGCCGCATGTGGAGGAGACGCCTGTTGATGCGCCGGCTGAGGACACGGTAAAAAAAACTGTCGATAAGCTTACTTATAAAAGAGTCAATTCGTAAATGTAGTAGGTCACTAAATGATTTTTTTATCTCTTAAGATCGATTGGGGAGATTTCAGCACTCAGGAACCGAGCTCGGAAATCACAGTAGACGACGGGATCGATTGGGGGATCACTGTGGAACACTCTGAGGTCCGAGCCACTCAAAGAGAACGCTGTTACATCAACAAATGTGAAGAAAAGTGAACATCTGTGTGATACGTTGTCTGCTAACAGGCTGGCGGCGATACCATCGACTGGGGGGACTCCGACGTCGCTCCCGTGCAGATTGAAGTTGCACAAGCAGGCACACATTGTGAGGGATTGTCCAGTTCCTCACAATTAGCTAGCTAGAAGGATGGTTATATAGCTAATGGTTAGCTGGCTATCTAGATAGCTAGCTAGATAGCTGGCTGTCTCGGTAGCTATTTATTAGCTATCTATTGGCTAGCTAGCTGGCTTTCTATCTATTTGAGTTACTTGCGGGTTGAGTGAACGCTGGTGCGTGTGGCTGCCGCTGCTCACCCGCAGAAAAACTTTCTCTGTGACTGTAAAGTGACCTTGAGAGTTTTGAAAGGCGCCGATACATGAAATGTATTATTATAATTATTATTATTAGACTTGCTTGAATATTTTCATATGCTTGTTCAAGGCTCTGTATATCGTTGCAGGTCCAGAGGGGGTGGCGAAGGGCAACGATGCCTTGAGCTTGCTGGAGAACGCTCAGTCCCGCGGACAGTTCATTGATGAACTCATGGAGGTAACATAAAAATTCACTTGTACCTTGACTTCTGAACGACATAACTTCCAAATTTTGAAAGTAGCCATTTTTGTCATTTTTTTAGGTTTTTATGTTGTGGCACAAAATGACATTAGCTATTCATAAATAGTTCTCTGACACATTCAAATCACACAAAAACACAGCAAAAAGCGCCTTAAATCTGCACCCTATCCCCCCGTCCCCGCGCAGTTGGAAACGTTCCTCAGCCAGCGCCTCAACGAGATGGATCAAGAAAGCGACATAGTGGCCATAAGTCAGTTCCAGTCTGCGCCGCGGGTCATCCAGATACAGAGCAGCAAGCACATCAGCGCCATGCTGTCAGAGGTTAAGGACCTGCTAGGCCGCCTCACGTCGCTCCGAATGCAGCACCTCTTCATGATTCTGGCCTCGCCACGGTACGTCGCTACTGCGCTATAAAAACTGGACAAAGAAACAAAAACTAAACAATCGACTCTCATGTGAAGCTATGTGGAGCGCTTAACAGAGGTGCTCAGCCAGAAAATGAAGCAGGCCGACGTTCTGGAGCTGAAGGCCATCAGCATGGTGGAGAAGAGACGGGAAGCGCTGCAGGAGCAGTCCAGGCTGGAACCTCAAATCGACCTTTTGGGAGAACGCACAAAGGAGCTTAAAAAAATGGTAATCACTTTATTCCATGAATGCCGAATTTGATGTTTTTTCACGAACTGTCGGCCCAATCCCATGTTGTATGTCACTGTGTTTTATTCAGCAATTTAACGTGCTGAAAATAGCAACTCTGCAGAAATTATATCCCTTTTGCTATTATTACTCCCTATGTACATCATCTAAATAGCATTGATGTCATATTTTACATGCCCAGATGTTTATAATAAGTGCTGTTCACTGTATTTGACTTTTTAAATCTATTTCTCACAGATTGAAAATGACATATCCAAGCGCTACAACAACCGGCCAGTCAACCTGATGGGTGTCACCATATAGTAAGGTGAAGCAGGACATAATAAAAGTTTTATTTGATTTAAAATGTCTTTCTGGGGCCATTCTATCAAGCCTAAAACTCTTGTGTTTAAATATCCATCCATGTTCTTACGTTTACACTGCCTTTCACTCACATAAACATTGCATTTAAAATGAAAACAGACTCCATTTGCAGTAGCACATTGCACATCACAGAGTGAAACAATAACAAAAACATTGCAACATGAAATATGACTGATGAAAGTGACTATCAGCTGTTTTTTTCTTAAAAGGAAAGAGTTCCACCGCGTGACGCGTATGGTCTGATGATATTTATAAATCCGTGGAGGGGAATTTTAGTAGGATGATGAAAGCGGCTACTAGAATGTTCTACGCATGCGCAGTGCGAAAGCGTGTTTTGGTGTCAAACGCCGCGGATAGGCTAACGTTAGCCGGAGCAGCTAGCAATTCTGCAAGTCATGCCTCGGCCAGCCAACGAGGGAAGGCTGAGTGGGCTGAGCTAAATGGGACGACGACAACACAGAACTTTTGTCCGGGCAGTATTGTAATTCGTGGACTTTGTGACATGGAGACGTAACAATTCAAAGCTTCTTGACGTGAGTATTAACTAAATGTTTTTCAATGAATAAGCCGGTACATCACAGCGAACGTCGCCATGACGTTGTTAAACACTTATACGAAGAAGTACGTTTTGTAAGTGGGTAACATTTATGTGTTTCATCAATTAAATAAGTTATCCAGTCACGTAGTTTGGGAGTATTTAGTATTTTAACAGCAAGTAGCCCGACAAGGCTAACCGTAGCTGACAGCCACGAGTTCCAATAGAAGGTGAGCCTTTATCTCGTCCCGCCCACGTTTCGAATCTGATTGGCTTTAGACAACTGTACTGGGATGTTGCTTCCGCATTTGGGCTCCAGCGATTGGCTGTTCTCTCACGTCCATCACCACTTGTTGCTAGGGAGATTGTTTGATGCTAAAACGTCGAATCCGGTAACGACGCCTCTCACCTTCATTTAAAGGCCAGACAATTTAAATGAACTTAACACGAACACGGCTAAATTTCTTTCTTATTAATTAGATATTATTATTAATACATGTGACACCGTGTTATACGTTAGGCGAGTTGAAAAAATACAAGGCGGCTAAGTGCTAGCCACCAGGAAGAAGAGGAGACATGAGGAGGGTGGGACCTCGTCTGCTGCTCGGCCAGCGTTCACCTTCATCTGCACCATAAGAAGTTGATGTCCCGTCAAGGGTGGGGTGGAGGATGCTCACGCCGCTCCTCGGTTCATTTCAATCGGAAAAAATGACAGCGACACTGTTGGGAGTTGTCTGCGACGAGGGCAGCTACTAATTCCTGCCCTCAAATGTGCAAATGCAATCGAGCTTTGAGATGTCTGAATTGTCTGCTGCTTCCTCAGACATCTATGGAGGATTCATGGTTGTTTCTCTCGCCAGGAAGATGACAGACATATGAAGAAGTAAAGCGGAGCCTCTCACAAGTGGAAACGTTTGTCCCCCAGGAGATGAAAACGTTTCCCTCTGGACTCTTCTCTGGCCTAGCTAATTTTTAAGCTTTATTAGTCCTCTGGTACTTGTCACTTCAAGACCGCGTTTTTATTTTTATTTTTTACTTTCACCTTTTTGTTCCTTTTGCAAAGAAATGCTTGACCTGAAAAAGTACTTCACAGAGGGCCTGATTCAGTTCACCATCCTTCTGAGTCTGATCGGGTTACGGGTGGACGTGGACACCTACCTGACCGGCCAGCTGCCACCTCTGAGGGAGATCATCCTCGGCCCCAGTTCAGCTTACACACCCGCTCAGTTCCACAACCTGCGCAACACGCTGGACGGCTATGGCATTCACCCCAAGAGCGTGGACCTGGACCATTTTTTCGCTACCCGCCGCCTGCTGAATCGGGTGCGTCAACTGGATCGCTTCTCCGTGCCCACCCCCGAGCTCGACACCTGGCTTGTGCACCGCGACATCGAGAGTGGTCAGGCGGGCGGGGCCAGCATCACCCTGGACAATGGGGGCGGCCTCGAGGACGTAAACGACCTCGACGCTGCCCCGGCCATGAGGGGTACCGGGGGAGGCGAAGGGGGGCTGCCGGAGACCACTTATAACCTTAACGTAGCCGACGGCACCCTTGGGGCCGTCGCGTCCGACGGTGACCAGCGGCAGGACGACAACAATGATGACCTCAGCAAAGAGGTAATTGGGAAATATTCTATTTATTGGCACATTTACACAGATGGACAGTTTAAAAGGCCACGAAAGCATGGTGAGAACAGGGTTCCTACAAAATGCTCACACCCAAAATCTAAGAATCATGAGGCCATGAAAGGCGAATTATCTTAATAGCATTTTTTTCCCTCTTATAATGCTGATATTGTTGCAGCACACAAAGTTTCTGTGGGGCCGTAATGAAGCAAAACGCCACTTTGGTCACATCATACTCACATGGTCACGTTACTGACTGAAGTTTCTCAAATTTGAAAAGATCACCATGACTTTGCAATGTTACATGTGTACTAATTCTCCTACTGCAGGACATCGACCTGATTGACATCCTGTGGCGACAGGACATCGACCTGGGCGCCGGTAGAGAGGTTTTTAACTACAGCAGCCGGCAGAAGGACAACGAAGAGGACAAACCTCGCGCGGCCCAGGAGAGCAAGGAAAACAACGAGGAGCAGCGGCGAGAAAGCTGGAGGAACGATGTGAACCTTCAGACCCTTCGCTCGGTGGACATCGAGACGGGAGAGAGCATCCCGCAGCAGGTTCAATAGCTTCCTTGAAGATTAAGCCACTGCTCATAAGTTTGAACATTAAAACTGAATTAATATAGAAAAATAAACTACTTACATCGTGACTCAATTAACTCATTCCCTGCCAGACATGTGCAAAAAGTTTTTGTCATTGTCAATTGAATTCCAGGACCCGACAAATTCAGGAATGGCGCTCTACTTCCTGTTTTCAATTCTCGAATACATTTTTGAATGGCAGTGAATGAGATAAAAGGCATTCCGCCTAGATTTTTTTGCTTTTTCACTGATTTCCTCACTTTGTGGATGTTGTGCAGCTGCCTGACGTGGGCTCACAGACCTCCCTGTCTCTGCAGGAGTGCCTGAGGTTACTGGAGTCCACGTTCCCCTTTGGAGAAGACTCTGAGGTAAAAGGCGGCCATCTCAAGCCCAGATGCAGGGAAAAAAATATAGCATCAACACAACTGTAATTTTTATTATGAAGACAAAGAAAAATTACTTTTTAACCTCAACCATATATTTTTTTCCCGTTAGTTTCCCACGCCAGCCGCGCCACCCGAAGCAACGGCCCCCAGCGCGGATGCTCCGTCCACGTCGTCGCAGGGCCTGGCACCTCAGTTGGACCTGGAGCAGCAGTGGCAGGACATCATGGCCGTCATGGAGCTCCAAGTAGGCAAAACTCCACGATTCTCACACGCTAACTATAAATGGACGACTCAAAACTGAAACAGGCGCCCTAAATTTCGCACTTTTGGAATAATTGAGTGTTGACACATTTCAGCAAAGTCCACAGAAAAATTATGAATATTTAAAATTAGGAGTGGAAAAAAATCTGACATGCATTTTAGTTGTCCTCTGCAGCGATTGGCACTTTTCTGCAGCCATTTTGATCATTTTGACAAATCATCTTTATCATTACATACATAAGATCTTTGTTTACAATATTTTGTCACTGTTTAATGAAATGTTACATATCAAAAGTATGAGTATTTGATTGGGTATCAGTAAATACTCTTTGGTATCCCTCTTCAAAAAATGAGATTGATCATTCCACAGAAAATGATCTAAACGTATGGCGTTATATGTCCAAGGCCATGGACGTGGACAACAACGACGCAGGCTGCGCCATCGACATAAGCAGGACATTGGCGTCTGATTTTGGATTGGTCCCGCCCGCGGCGCCCATTCACCAGAATGTGAGTCTGCACCAGGCCTCGCTGGCCGGCTGCAGCCAGGAGTTCCCTCCGGTTTTCCCACCTCACCTGGACTCGACCGGTGGGGTTCTGGATTCCTCCAGCAACTCCAGCCACGTTAACGCCACCTTTGGGTCCACCAACCTCACCGGACTTTTCCTGCCACCTCTTCTAAATGCCACCGGGGCCAATATTAGCGCCACACCCATCCCGGCGGACCCGTTCGGCGGCCTTCTGGAGGAATCCATGTTGGATGAGATCAGCCTCCTGGACTTGGCCATGGAGGAGGGCTTCAGTCACGCTCAGGCCTCGCAACTGCGCGACGAGCTGGACTCGGACTCGGGCCTGTCGCTGGACTCAAGCCGCAGTCCGGTGTCCCCCAGCAGCTCGGAGACGTCGTCGTCCTCTTCTTCCTCCACCTCCGCCACTTTCTCGGAGGAAGGCGCCGTGGGCTACAGTACGGCTGCGTCCGACTCGGAGGAAGGAGCCGTGGGAGGATACCAGCCAGAATACAGCAAGCTGTGCCGCATGAGTTTCCAGGTTGCCTTTTGATTTCAAATCATCTCCCCCATCCATCCAACATTTCGAACGTGCTTCTCCTCATTCGGGCTCGGAGGTTAACTGGAGCCAATCCCCGGTGACTTTTGACGAGATGTGAGCTCGTCTCCACGGTTGTAGCACTCCTTATTCCTGCCAGACATGTACAAAAACATGTCCACTCCAGTGCCAGGGTTTTTGTCATTGTCACTTGAATTCCAGGACCCACAAAATATTGACTTTTAGGACTACATAAAGATTCCATACAGCATTAGAAACCTTACACTCTCTTCTTTCATTAGAAAGAAGAGTTAATTCCTAAATTATATGGTTCTGGAGTTATATGAGCTTGAAATCAGGGCGGCTGTCCAAAAGACAATGCAATACATCCATATTGGTTTATATAGCGCTTTAACAAGAGATGAGGCTGGAACAAAGCGCTAACCTGGAAAAAGGGAAATGCTGCCCACTTGTGGAAAAGAAAAACATTGCCAGAAGCCATGGCCAATGCTTTATCGGCATTAAAAATCAAAACCCGAACAAATTCAGGTCATATTTTCAATTCCTGAATACATTTGTGAATGGCAGTGAATGAGTTAAGGTACCAATAGGCAAACGATGAACTGTTTTCCAGTTCAGGGTGTACTCTACCTCTCAGCCTGTCAACTGGGATAGCACCCACCTGAGCCAAATGAGGAAAAGCCCTAAAAAAATATGGATGGACGCACATGCCCACGTGAATGACTAACATGCGTCAATCTCCTGTCTTGCCATCTATCTGTCTCTGATCCCTATCCATCCAGGACAATTTCCACGGTCTCCCCCAGTTGGGTGGAATCAACCACAACCACACTTACAACCTCCCGCTCGGCACCCCTTTCAACGAGCACACCGAACTCCCCAAGAAGCAGAACCCCAAGAACTCCAAACTTCCTCCGCCATCATCTGAGCTACTGGACAAGCACTCTAGCCGGGACGAACGGCGAGCCCGCGCCATGAAGATCCCTTTTTCCAACGATAAGATTGTCAACCTCCCCGTGGAGGAGTTCAACGAGCTCCTGGCTAAGCACCAACTGAGCGAAGCGCAGTTGGCTCTTGTCCGAGACATCCGCCGGCGCGGCAAAAACAAAATGGCGGCGCAGAACTGTCGCAAACGCAAGCTGGACACCATCATCAGCCTGGAGGAAGGCGTGCACCAGCTAAGGCGCGACAAAGCGCGACTACTCAAGGAAAAGATGGAGTTCCTGCGCTGCATCCGGCAAATGAAGCAGAAAATGCAAAGTCTCTGCCAGGAGGTTTTTGCCCACGTGCGAGACGAGCAAGGGCGGCCCTACCCGCCCAGTAGGTACTCACTCCAGTACGCCGCAGACGGGAGCGTTTTGGTGGTACCGCGCAGCGAGCAGAACCGACCCAGGGCGGACAAGAAGACTAAGGACAAAAAGAAGTGAGGCCTGCCAATCTTGTAAGGGGGACTTTATGCACACGGGACAAAAGCAAGGCCCATATTCCTTTGGCCCCTTTTGTTTCATTCTGCTCCCCGTTAAATTCCCTCGCTTCTCATATTTCCAGATTTTTGAGGTCAGAACGGGGAATTTTCTTGAAGATATTGCTTTGTGGAGACCGGGCAAAGGACAAATCGGAGTCACCCAGGGATGTGCTTTGAAGGTCTGGAATCGACTTTCATCGAGTACTTCAAGCTCCCCATAAACTTCTTCCGCCTCTTAGGGAAAGCGAAACTGAGCCAAGCCATGAAGACTTATTATGACTAGATCATCATGAAGGAGTTCATCAAGCTTCTGGCCAAGAACTCGACGGGTTCTTATGCTTCATGACTCATCCTTCCGGACTTTCAAGGCGGTAAAAAGGGAACGCTTAAATGGAGGCTGGTTGCAGGATAAATTATAGTCCGTCAGTAATTGCCGCGAACCCATTTCACCAAGAATCAGCCACACTCAACCACCTAAAAACAAATGACGCTTCCGCATTGCTTCTTGATCCTCCCCATGAAGGCGTTCCAACAAACTGTCCAGGGAGTTGAAATTTGCACTCCTCATTTCGCTCTGCGATGGAAATTTGGTTCCAACGTGAGGAACCACGACGAGTGTTTGAGGGAGGTATCGCTGCCTTGCAACATGTATCCACGTGTTCTTCTGCTAGATTTCCATCCATGCGTCTCCGAAATGTTCAGCTTGATGCTCTTTGCTGACCTCAATTGTCTGTCTGTCTGAGGGTTCTCAAGCTTTTTGGGTTCAGGGAGAATTATTTTGCAAGACCCCGAATACTTCTATCAGCAAATCAAACATACAGTAACTCAAAATAAGCTCGATATTTAAGGCTGTTAATAATAGAGTGAAACTCAAGGCACTGAGCCACAATATTTTTTGTGGCCCATGACATCAAGTATCATGTTTACTTCTAATTTCTTGCTAAATTGATTTATTTTGGCAGAAAATCTGTACAGAAATTACACTTTTTTTTTTGCTTGGTTTTACAAGCAACAAATTCTTTCAAGACCTTGCAAAGCAAATTCAGAGCTAGTTTAGAAAAGCATGTTGCCACTTGCGGTTATGCCCAATCATATCACCATCATAAGGAGGAAAAAAAACAGTTTATGCTCTCGAGCTCGCCATATGTGGGTATTATCCACGTACATAACTGTAAAGGACGCAGACAATTTATTGCTAATTCATTTGCCAACCCCCAAGTTACGTCTTGCCGTGGGTGGGCCTGCACTTTTTTCACCCAAGTTTAAATGTAATCATCAGAAGTTTTTTTTGCATCGCTCAAATCAAAGTAATTAATGTGTGTGTGTGTCAGAGGTGATGATGGTAAAACTACTGTAGTCTGGAATGTCGTGCGGTGATGGGGGAGAAGCGCGCTTGTTATGCTCGTTCGTATCAGGGGCGGGACTGTAAAAATGTTGTTTTTGTGTCCTGAAAAGAATCTGAAGCAAGTGGGTAATGAGTATGGAGCCCCAGACCTGATAATGTTTTGAAAGAGTTGGGATGAAATATGATTTAGGGATATAAATTAAAAATTCTGGCCGTGGAATGCTATTAGGGTTTTTTTTTAATCCACAACTGATGTCACGGAAAGCAAATGGAGCGCACCTTCACAGGAAACCACTTGGTCTTCTGCCTTTGTTTCTCAGAAAGGTGCGCTTCATTTGATCATCAATATGTCCAAGGATGGTCATTATAGCTATTCTGTGGTCTTTTTTTTTTGTGAATGTCATCAGGTGGCCACAATGCAATGCTTAATTTCAAAATTTATTTATCTAACTTGTGACCACAAATCCGTATTTTGTGTGCATGTTTTAATTGATTGTATGGCCATAATTATATTTTGTTGTCATTTTTGGGGCTCCAGATGGGTGTGAAAGCATTTCCCCATATTCTCGCAAAACTTTTGCATCCTGCTAAAACTTAAGCACTTTTTTTTGTCTGTCTTGTAAATATTTGTGTGTGTGTGTGTGTCCCCCACCCCCCTTGTAGTTCCACGTTTGCTGGCAATCAACATTTGTTTTTATGGATTAATAAAGTTTTTATTTCCAGCCGATATATATTTTCAGCGCTTCGATGATATCGAACTAAGCCAGATGTGACATTTGTAGTAAATCTGCATTATTTGATATGAGTTGACCTCAATCAGGCGTACGAAATCCGTCCATCACGATCAACCGGTAAGTTTCGGTCTGCGATTGCAGCTAGCGATCAGAGCTCTTGCTATATACTGTATATGTTTTGGTGATTATTCTCAGTTTGTTTCATGTACAAGTCACCGGTGACTAACTGGAAGCTGGAGAGTCGAGAGAACCAGTTTAAAAACAGTACACGTGAGCTACGATCGTCCGCGTCTGGTCTCAAGGTAGGCAGTGATTTCTTATTGACAAACTTTTGTTTAAATTCTGCACAACCAATCTCCACGCCGACACAAAAATATAACAAAAAGTGAATTTATTTTCCAAAAATGACAACGAGACATGGAAAAAAAACAATAACCATCACCAAGCACGTAGTCATCACGGTAAATGAATTCTCATCGGAACACGACTGCTAAGATGGGAAGGAAGGAGGGGGAAAAAATATACATATATATAAAATGGCACATGAGAAAAACAGTAAAAGGTGTGAAATGACAAAAGTTTTAAAACGATATGGACACGGTGTCATGCAGGATGATGTTCTACATACATGAAATCACAACCAACGTCGGACTAACTGAATGGTTCAACCCCACTCGCTTCCCATCCACCCCCGTCAACCTCCTTTGGAACCCAAAGTAAGTTCATAGCTACACTTTTTTTTTTAATTTTTATCATCCTTTTTCTCATCTTCGCTGGGATATGAATGCCAGGTGAGCCGTTCCTCATAGAAAGAAATGACCACCTGCGGGCATTTGACGTTAGCCTCCTTTGCTGGAACCAGGTCTGCTTCGTCGGAATTTTTCCTTAAAAAATGTTTTTAAAAGTTGAGAAAGTTGGCCCTGGAAATAAAGCTTTTTAACTCATTCACTGCCAGACATGCAAAAATGCGTCCACTCCAGTGCTAGGGTTTTTTTGTCATTGTCACTGGAATTCCAGGACCCACAGAATATTAAGTTTTAGGACTACATTAACTTTCAATGCTGCTTTAGAAACCTTAGACTCTCTTCTTTCAGCAGAAAAAAAAGTTAATTCCTAAATTATACGGGCCTGGAGTTATATGAGCTTGAAATGAGGGTGGCTGTCCAAAATACAATGCAATACATACATAGTGATTTATATAGCGCTGTAACGAAGCGCTAATATGGACAAAAGGCAAATGCTGCCCCCTCGTGGAAGGGAAAAACATTGCCAGAGGCCTGACCAGCGCTTTATTGTCACCCAAACAAATGCCGCTCTGTCATATTTTCAATTTCCGAATACATTTGTGAATGGCAGCGAATGAGTAAAATTTCATGCGGTGGGTACGAACCACTTCATGAGGAACATGAGCTCTCCTGTCGAATCGGTGGCTCCGATGATTCTCTCCGGGTCCAAACCTCTGGCAAAGCCCCTCAGTTTCTCTGTCTGACAAAAAAAAGACAAATGTCCACCTCCATTTATCACTGCGAATCCAAAGTTCAATTGTCTGTGAATTTTTCCACTCACGTCATCTTTCTTCCTCTTGGATTTACTTTCTTCTCCGTCTCCGTCAGTGGATGCCTTTCGTTTGCCCTCTTGCGCCGACTTCTGAGACTGGAGGAACTCTGCGATGAGGTCAGGACAGTCTAGGTTGTCCTCAGGCTCCCATGTGTTGTCTTCCCTGGGCGCACATACAAAAAAAAAAGGTGTGTCACAACACAAACACGACGCATGTTAACAACACGTGCACAAAACATTTTTTAATTTAGCAGCGCTCAGAAAAACAGCCCTCACTCCGAGAATCCTTTCCACTTGAGGAGGTACTCCACCCTCCCTTTGACCACCCGCCGATTCAGGACCTTCTCCACCACATATTCTTCCTCCTCCTCTTCCTCAGCTACGTCATCCACTTTCTTTTCCTTCTCGGGCGAAGGCTGCTTGGTCTCTGGCAGACGACAGTGAACGGTTAGGCCTCTAAATTGTTTTTTTTTTTTTGTAAATAAATGAATTGAAAATAGTACTTCTAGCCACTAACATAATGCCATTTCAATATTACAACTGGACTCAGATTTTTTTAAAGTACTTTATATTTAATATAATAGACCAAAAATTGTTGAAAAACAAACTAAAAGAAATTGCATTTCAACTTAAAAAAAGCCGCATTTTTGTACAGCATTGAAAACAAATACTGTTTAAGATACAAAAAAATAACACCACTTAATCCTCACATAAAAATATAAATACAATTTTACAAAAGCCATATTTTGACGATTTTGTATGACATTTTGCTGAAAGAATGCTCAAACCTTCTGTAACGCTGGGGCCATCGTTGGGGGTTTCGGTGGTTAGGCTCATACTCTTCAAGGAGACCTGGAGACCAGCAGGGTCCTGCTCAAATTGGTAAGAAAGAAGAAAAGCAAAATGGGCGCATGACAACAAATCCGCTAATTCATTTGTTTTAATTGACAACGTCAATCTGTTGACAAACAGGATACATGATATGAAAAATAAAACATGTTTTATTTATTCAGTACCAAGACGATGACTCAATTCACAATCAAATGTATATTTTATTATATTGAAATTATTGATAGTCTCAAATATATGCTGCCATATTCCGGAAACACTTACTTCACAACAAGAAGTTTGCAGAGCGCGATCAGTTCTTCAGAAAGGACGCCTTAAGCGCTTTGAACTGTCAAAAATAATATTTACATGAACCAATTACATACATGAACCAATATTCTGGATACGAATTACAGCCATTTTCATTCATTCCAATGGGTGAAGATGTTTTGACATGTTTGCAGGGCTTTTGCAGGGCTTTCTTGTAATTTTTTTTGCACTATTAAAATGAAAATTAGAAATGACCTTAGGTAAAAAGACTTAGATGGTAAAAATGTACATATAAAAAGCTGCTAGCAACCACCCCATCTATTCAAACATGGTTGTATGAGAATAACGGATGCAACAGCATCTAGATGAGAGGGTTTAAAAATAGAAAAATACAACTGGAAACAAAGACTGTTGGTGGGGGGGGGGGGGGGGGGGGCGTTTTCCAGTGCTGTAGCCGCCAAGTAACGTGGGGGAATCATAACGCAGCACGACAAAGCCTTGCTTGCTGGAGACTGCTAGCATAGAGAGTGCATTTCGCCCTCCATGTTGTGTTCTGCAGCTTTCACCTCCAGTCCAATGCATCGAGTAGTCTGGTCTCATTTAGATTTATACGAAGTGTTCTTTTTTCACGATGAACACGGGCTCCATTTTGTGCAACATTGTGAAGGTGAATGAAAATGTATGAATTCAAGTGGCTGATGGCTAGCCATGTTTGCACTCTGCCTCTCGATCTCTCTCACACACGGATGCACGCTCGCTCTTACACACTCACGCTCTCACACATTGTCTTAAAGCGCTCGCTTTTGGAGGGAAAAAAATAACTCACCTCTGACTCGCAGTTCGATTTTTTTAGGGAGACCCCCAACCGAAAAGGAGCACGGTGCAACGCTAGTTTTTTTATTGCAGCCCAATAGCTTAGGCGGTTCTGTGTTTAGATTTTCCCTACCTGGTAGGTTACACCGCGATGCTAGCTTTTTGGCGAGCTCGAAGCTAAATGTAGCCGAAGTGCCCCGCCCCTTTTCGTCTGAGACGAGAGGCGAAGTGACGAAAGGTTACGCCATACGCATGCGCAGTTTCCTTTCACCGGGACATGGCGCATTTTTATGTTTTTTTGTTATGTTTAGCTCATTCTAAATGACTCAAGTTCGTTATTTATTTGGCCAACTATTATGTCGAAGATACAACAAATGTTTTTTTGATAATGCACACATTTTAAAATCTACGAGGTTGTAAAATGTACTAAATGGAACAACAGACTATTTCGCCCGCACGATTCCTCGTTGTCTACCAATCATCATTCACGCCAATCTTACGTAAAATCTCTGTGGAATTGAATGAAAACATGCGTGGCGTATTTTTGTGATTATTTTTGTTTCTTGTTGGTGTCATTGACAGCGTTTCTCATACTGACCACAAGAGGGCGTCCTAGCGCTTGAGGACAATGTGTTGTGTAATAATACATACATAGGATGTTTTTTGCGGCTCAAAATTGAAAATAATTTCCACAGTAGACCAAAACAGTAATCAAACAGAATTCGAATGTTTTTTTGCCTCATTTCTACATTTCTACGTTTTATTTTACATTTTCTGGGTAACACTGCAATTAACCAATGCGCATGCGTCAAAACGGGCTGTGCTTCCCTTCCACTCGATGACGTCACGATTCAAAGGCGTGAGGCTATCTTGGCTAGCATATAGCTCTTGTGTGACTTGTGAAATGGAGATTGAAGCTTGTCGGACGATCAAACCGCCAGACTGAAACACGGGAAGCTTTCGGCTCTTGTTTGAGAGTCACCCACCCAACGGCTCACTTTAAACCCAATACGATCGTTTGCAAATTTACAAAGACCCGGTGCAAAGTAAGTCAACCAGAATTAGCTTTTAGCTCCTGTTTGTTTTTGCGCACCAAGAAACACTGACAGCCTTTTTCAAAACACCAATCTTTTCAAATATTCATGTGACTGTTTTAAAAACGTGTATGATTAAATGTCACCGTTGTAGTCGTTCAGTCAAATACTTGTGAACAACTGTACAGAGTGACGTCATACATTACGTGTCATTTCTTTTCCGAATTGTCAACAATGCAGGTTGACATTCTTAAAACGAACGAGACAGGTGAGACAATCAAAACACGGTGTAGATTACGATTAGATTAGATTGGATAAACCTTTATTACAAATTTCCTTTTGATTTAAAAGAAATCTGTTGAGTAAATAGTTTTCAGTGACCAATGTGGTCATAAAACAAAACTATTTCCAAAGTCAAAGCGCCGCTGTCGGTCAATGCCGCCCCAGCATTCACACCAGTCGTCATTTCGTGTGTGACTAACTCGTAAAAGTGCAACGAGAGTGACTTGAACTTCTCTTCTTGCTTCACAGGTCACACTGCAGCATGTGAATTGAAAATGCCTCTGGCTTCTCATCTCCGTCAGCACGTCAGCATCTTTGCGCCAGTGACCATGAACCACGAAGATGTAAGTCACTTTGTCTATTTTTCTCCAATTGGAAATAATACTGCAGCTGTCAAGACAATGCTATCAGTAATGTCTTCTTCCTGACTCTTAGTCTATATTCCATTTGTAGCACCTCATTGACGCCAGCGTTTTGGATGACAAAAGTACAGACTGTTGAAATTTTGAAAGAATGCATCTTTTTTTTACCTCCACCCCCCTGGCTTATGTAGGAGTTTGTTGCTGTGCGAGTTCAAGATCCCCGCGTGCAGAACGAAAGCTTGTGGAATTCCTACGTGGATTACAAGATCTTCCTCCACGTAAGTGACTGCGATTGCTACGCTTTGACGAGTGAACCAAACTTGGACTCTTTGAATACGCTATAAGCAAGATCAACATCAAAATATTGAAAACATCCATTGAAATATTTTTTCGAGAATGTCACTTGCTTTAATTCAGTATTAGTTAAACCGTGACGAAATCGCAGACAGATGATGTCAGCAGATCACTTCCTGGTATTGTTATGGCAACTGTCTGTTAGCACCGCAGCAATGGCAACCCTCGCCGCCCCCCTCGTGATCTTCCGTCACTGTCATCCACTTGACTGCTGACTGTGCACAAATGTGTGCGATTGCAGACAAACAGTAAGGCGTTCACCGCCAAAACGTCATGCGTGCGACGGCGCTACAGCGAGTTTGCATGGCTGAAGAAGAAGCTGCAGAAGAACGCCGGCTTAGTGTGAGTCCGACATGTTTTACTCTTTAAGCAATATGGAGCCAGATAAATGTTTTTTTTGAAGCAAATTGAGGACAAGAGAAATGTGCCCTGTGTTGAGTTTAACAGATGTTTGTGGTGCTCTAGGCCCGTTCCAGACCTACCTGGAAAGTCATTCTTCTCCTTCAGCAATGAGGATTTCTTGGAGCGTAGGCGTCACGGACTTCAAGTATTCCTGGACAAGTAAGTCCTATCTTCGCAAGCCGACATTAACTCATGATTATTCATAGATGGTTTGAAAAGGGGAGTAAAAGAAGCTATTTTCATAAAACAGTAAAACCCTTCACTCAATCGCCATGGTGTGGTGAGGTTTAATTTGGATCGTGCTTACAACACATTTCTGGGAATGTTGCCACATTGGTTTAGTCATGCTGATGATGTGATACCGGAGCGAATGGGGCAATCAGTCCAGACATTTGGCGACAGGTTAAAATCTGAGCTAAAGGTGTTTTTTTTTTTTTTTTTTTTGCCGAGTTTGTTTTTGCGTGGTGTGTAAAAAAATACTGTCTATTTTTTTGGTGTCCAGGGTGGTGAACATGACCGTTTGTCTGTCGGACAGCCAGCTTCACTTATTCCTGCAGACGCAGCTCCCCGTGGGACACATTTTGGACTGCGTTCAGGGCCACACCCCTTACACGGTGACGGACGCCATCTTAACCTACGCTTCTTCTAATCGAGGATGGGTTCAGGCTCAGGAGGAGGACGCCGTCACCTCAGAACCAAGTTTCAGCGTATCGTACGAGTCCGTGGAGAGGTGAGGGCGTCACCGTAGCAACGGTTCACTGTCAACTCCAATCGGAAGTTTGCTATTTGGGCTGATCTCATCGAAAAACACGAATGTGATTAGAACAGTGTTGTTCTTTATGTCACCGTTTGAACTTGAAATCCTCTCCCCAGCCCGGCTCCTCATCACCCTCACAATAAAGACTGTGTGCTTTCCTCGTGCGCCGACGGCGACATAAACAAACCATGTGAGTCCACCGCCAAAGCCGCACCGGCTATTTTCTACCTGGGACACTGCCAGGACCAGCGGACCCTGTCCGAAGACACCGCAACCGGGAGCAGTCTCGTGGAGACACCAGTGGAGGTCCACTCTTGTAACATTGAGGAGACAACGCAGGCACCGGTTCTCGTTAGCAGTTCTGAGGTGGAGAAGGAACCGGTGGTTGACCTCAGCCAAGGAGCCATAAGGGACAAGGACGCCGCGTCACTCTCATCATCCAACGAGAGCATCGTGCAAGTCAGCGATGACGAGGATGCGGTCAACCCAAATAGTTTTGCAGCAAACTGTTTTGCCAAGATGTCTCCTGAGGATGATAGCCGCTGGCCGCATGTGTCCGGCAGAACCTCGAGCACCGACCTCCAAATGAACGGTAGCCCTGACCGTGAGCTGAGTAACTCTTTGGACATCACTTTTGCAGACAATGACCTCATCGTGTTGGAGAGCAGCTCCGCTCCCGAGTTAGCTAGCGGAAAACACTCACCGTTGTCAGACTGAATTCAATGCTTAGTTTATAATTAATAAATATATATATTTTACCAAAACGTTTGTCCTTCTCATTAAAATAACTCCACTGGTGACGATTTTTCTAAGACCATTTTGCCTTCCCGTGTGGGTCTTATGTGTATGTTCTCAATGTGTCATAGCTGGGGATGTTAATTAATTAAGCTAATTTTGTGTTTTTGCATACTTAGCCAAAAGTGCAAATGTGATTTTTTTTTCTTATTGTTTGGAAAAACAAAAGGCGTAACATGTCGTGGGCAAACGGACATGGCTTCATCCACCAGAGGGGACCCTTCCTGCTTCCAAACGAATTTCCCATGCCATTTTAATACGTAATAATAATAATACATTAGCTCTCAATGTCAGTTTAAAAACAACGCATGTTCATATTTAAATGGTTTTGTTCTGTTGATGCTGTCAATATATGCAGTTTTTATTTGTACCTTATCTTGTGCTGACCCAGCATCCCTCTTAAATTTGAAAAATCAATGCCTCTCCGCCGCCCAAAAATGCCCACGCCTGATGTAAAGTGCCCCCCCCCCAAAAAAAAAAAACTAAAAATGTATCGTAAGGCGTCTTTTTATGTCGAATATTGGTCAAATATTGTTACTTCACCGTGTCGGCTCCAGCGGAACACTGAAAATTCCATCGGGCTTTGTGGGTGCCTGGCCAGTAGAGAGCGATATGCGCGGTATGATCCAATACAATCACAAGACGAAGAAGAAGCACCGTCAGAACGGAAGGTACCACATCCGCTTCTAAGAGCAACTACTTCCGCTAGCAACAAACGAAGTAATCGGTGAGTCATTTTAACTTTTTAAACTCACTATTTGTCATTTATCCGTGAGCGTGTTTATGTGGGGAATTTAGGAGTACGATTACGATACGTTGCGATAGTTATTTGGCTCGTCCATAACTGTCAATAATTCAGCGTTTCACTTGAATGTTGTTTTGGATGTTTTCCACAACAAAGATACGATCCACGTGGGGGCAGATTAGACTCTCAACTATTCACAGAAATGCATCCGTGACTTTTTTCAAAAAATGTGAAAATACTTCACTGCACAGGTCATGTGAAAGCCACCAGAACAGTGTAACCACTGCCTGGAGTGACAAAAGTGCACCTCTAACATTGAATCTTAGGTGGGACTTAGAAAATGTTTGAAAAATGCTGCATGTTGAACCCATGGCAACAGTGATATGACTGTTAAGAGTGACTAAAGTGCACCTCTAACCTTGAATCTTAGGTGGGAAATTTTTGAAGAAACAGTGGGACTTAGAAAAAATTGGAAAAATGCTGCAAAGTCCGCCCCAAACTCCGCCCAAGCCCCGCCCTTGACTTGTGTCACATCGTTGTCTTCAAGTTTGAAGTTAGCTATTTTTGTGCATTGAGACTGCTACGTTGGACGTGATAAGATGCTTGCATGTTTGTATTTCAGCTGAATTCGTCATGAGCCTCCCGTAAAAGGAACCGACATTTGACGGCTTGAAAGATCTGCTGAAAATGGAGCCGAATTCAACGTAAGTTTGTCTCAACAAATTTGTCCCATCATATGACAAATGATGATTGTGACGTTGGTGTTGTTTTGGCAGGACTCTCTCGTCTCAAGTTGCTCGGGCATGAGCTGGTGTGAGAGAAGACGATGCACAAAACCGGGTTCGATCGAGGACACAAAAGAAGAAGAACCAAGCCAAGTCGTCCACAATGAAGGTAGTCATCTTTTTGGAGTGAAAACGTCATCTTTTATTGCAAACGATTTTTTTATGACAAAAGTCATAATATATTATGAAACTCTGATCTGTTGTTCAACTGATTTATTTAAATTTCTTTCAATTAAACAGGCCTGGATGAAACTGATGGGACCACCAGAGGAGGGACACCCACCCGGCAGAGGAAGAAAGTTGGCACGAGGTCACTCATCAAAGTTCGCTCCGGAGTTGTAAGTTTTTTTTATCCCCACAAAGACCATGTGTAGTCAGGCGTTTTTTGCTGAAAAAAAGTGTTTTTAGACGACCATGTGTAGTGAGGTGTTTTGATTTGCCTTTCTCACAATGTGCAGTTTGTACCAGTTGCACCTGCCTGGTCTTGAACCCTGCACTGCTGCACTGCCAGTCTCCGCCCTAGCCACTGGACCAAGGGGGTGTGGCCAATTCCGCTCAAAATTCATGTATTCATCATGCGCTTCCGCGAAGACACGCTGCCCCCTTGTGGGAGGTCTCACCAGCGCTTTATCGGCAACAAAAAACCAAAACCCGAACAAATTCCGGAATGGCGCTCCACGTCATGCTTTTCAATTCCTGAATAAATTTGTGAATGGCAGCGAATGAGTGTAACTGCAATTAGCCCAGGCTCAACCATGGCAATATACAGGTAACATCCGACTTACGACTGAGTTCCGTTCCGACCAAACGGTCGTAAGTCAAAATGGTCGTAAGTCGAAATACATTCAAAATGTTGAATAGAGACTCGGAGGCTAAATGACTTGCAAACTCCCTCCCATCGCGCGGTCGATTGCTGTGCGAGAGTGACATGCTGGCTGGCTGACCAAAATGGTGGTTGTAAGTCAGATGTTAGCTGTATTTCAAAAAGTATACATTTGGATGATTATTATTTTCATGTAACGTCATGGTGCGATTCTGAGTTAGGCGGTCAGGTGGGTTAAGCAAAATGTCCCGTCCAGGTGGCCCGTCTGTGGGGTATGCAGAAGAACCGTCCCGCCATGAACGACGACAAGCTGAGCCGCTCTCTGCGCTACTACTACGAGAAAGGAATCACGCAAACGGTAACCCCTCCCACTTCACCCGCGACATTTCAACCGGCCCCGCCCCCGCCCCCAAATTGTTGCCACTAAACGTCGGTCGGGTCTAGCGCTTGCTTAGGTGGCGGGGGAGCGCTACGTGTACAAGTTTGCGTGCGAGCCCGAGGCGCTCATCTCGCTGGCGTTCCCCGACAACCGAAGGCCGAGTTGGAGCGCTACGTCGACGAGGAGGACACGGTGCCTCTGTCCCACCCGGACGAGGGGGGGTCGCCTCCGAACAGCCCCCCCATGCCGCCCAGCCTTATTCCAAAGCCTACATGTATTTAAAAAAAAAACAACAACGCAACCCTCCGCTCCCTTGCTGTATCTCTGGAAAACGTATTTTGCGGAATTGCACCTAATTGACGTTAAAATGTCAAACGAACAATCCGTCACTTTTTTCTCTGCTCAGAATTGGTTGGCATCACTTTAAAGCATTTCCATGTTAAACACCCCCCCCCCTCCCAACTTGTATATATGGCGATGGTGGTTTTGTGCTAACTTAATCTCATGAGGGACATTTAAGAGATGGCTTCATAAATACTTAGTATATATAAGTATATATGGATGTATTTCAGAACCTGTTGTTCTTTTTGTGTTTTTTTAGTATAACCTTAAATGGATTTAATTATTTTGAAAGAATGGAAACGTACAGATTTTAGTTCTATATTATGCATTTAATAATACAGTTCATTTATAAACACCTTTCAAAACTCGTCTTTTTCGGTGTAAAATGCCTTAATATACCTGGGACAGATCTGCACCTACATCGATGGGGAATTTGCGCCGTCTGGCGGACATATACAGAAATTACATTTAGAAATGGGGAATTTTCGCCGTCTGGCGGACACATACAGAAATTACATTTAGAAATGGGGAATTTTCGCCGTCTGGCAGACACATGAAGAAATTACATCTGGAAAGGCGTTTTTAGCCCGAAAGGCGTTTTTAGCCCGAAAAAAACGACCGTGTATAGTAAGGCGTTTTTAGGTAAAAAAAAAACTCGCCCATGTAGAGGAAGGCGTTTTTATCCCGAAAAAAACCCCACCATGTATGGTAAGGTGTTTTAAGGTGAATAAAACGACCATGTATACGATGGCGTTTTTAGCCCCAAAAAACGACTATGTATACTAATGCATTTTTGGCCGAAAAAAACGACCATGCATCATCAGGTTGTTTGACAAATATGTTTTTGTTCTGACTGCAATGTTTTACTTTCCGATTACGTGTTTCCGCCCAAGCCGGCCGGAAGCGGATGTTCTCCCAATGCTGAGATGTGCCAGCATGGATTGTTAGCTTCTCTTCCGACCTACCGAGGCAACAAAACGAGCAAGGATGGCAGATGTTGACGGGTTCACCCAGCTCGAATTTATACCTTTAGTGTCCAGAGTGTGCGCGGAGACAACCATCTTGGAACCAGCGACAAAGATTGAGGTTTGACCACCACGCCGAGTAATCGAGCTATCTCGCTAAAGCTAACGTCGCTCCGAGCTAGCGCGCTTAAGCTAACGTCACACCTGCTAATGTTAACTTGTGTCATATCGTTGTTTTGCATCTTCAAGTTCGAAGTTAGCTGTGAAGGAAATAAATACATTTAGTTCGCCATTTTAAACATTGTAGGATGAACATTAAAATAGTGAGTTAAAAAGATTAAATGTAACTGGTAATGCTAATATTAGCTTGTAATATTTTAACCTAAAAGCTGTTTTTGTGCTTTGGGACTCTGCTACGTTGGACGTGATAAGATGCTTGCATGTTTGTATTTCAGCTGAATTCATCATTAGCCTCCCGTAAAAGGAACCGACATTTGACGGCTTGAAAGATCTGCTGAAAATGGAGCCGAATTCAACGTAAGTTTGTCTCGACAAATTTGTCCCATCATATGACAAATGATGATTGTGACGTTGGTGTTGTTTTGGCAGGACTCTCTCATCTCAAGTTGCGCGGGCATGAGCTGGTGTGAGAGAAGAGGATGCACAAAACCGGGATCGATCGAGGACACAAAAGAAGAAGACCCAAGCCAAGTCGCCCACAATGAAGGTAGTCGTCTCTTTGTAGTGAAAACGTCATCTTTTATTGCAAACGATTTTTTTATGACAAAAAGAAATCATCATATATTAATGACACTGAGGTTTCTTTTGATGTGTTCTTCAACTGATTTATTGAATTTTCTTTCAATTAAACAGGCCTGGATGAAACTGATGGGACCACCAGAGGAGGGACACCCACCCGGCAGAGGAAGAAAGTTGGCACCAGGTCACTCATCAAAGTTCGCTCCGGAGTTCTGGTAAGTTTTTTTTATCCCCACAAAGACCATGTGTAGTCAGGTGTTTTTTGCTGAAAAAAAAAAGTGTTTTTAGACCAAAAATAAAGCGACCATGTGTAGTGAGGTGTTTTGATTGCCCTTTCTCACAATGCCATTATTCAGGTTGTACCAGTTGCACGTGCCTGGTCTTGAACCCTGCACTTCTGCGCCGCAAGTATCTGCCCTGCCCACTGGACCATGGGGGCGTGGCTGTTTTTGCAAAAAATTCATGTATTTATCATGCGATACCGCGTTGACACTTAGTAAAATTCTTTGCAGGTTCTCGGCGCTTCGCGCCTCGAACCTGCCTAGCGAGCTCGCTTCGCTCGCTCGCATTGAGACACTTGGCTCGCTCGCTTCGCTCGCTCGCAGGTTCACACTTGTGCTTGTCGGGCCCTGGGAGGCTGTCCACTTGTGGACCCGTGAACTCGCTCCAGCGACCTCGCTTCGCTCGGTCGCTTTCGCTTCGACTTGGTTTCGAGCCTGTGCCGCGCAGTCGACACCCTTGTACCTTTCGCTGTGACTTGGTTTCGAACCCGTGCCGCGCAGTCGACACCCTTGTACTTTTCTCAGCGGCCCACGGGGCCCCAATGGAAACTCGGGTTTGTTCGCTTATATCCTATTCTGAAGCTCATTGTTGGAATAAAAGCACAAGTTAGACATGTTGCCCAGAGCTGGGATCGAACCCAGGACCTTCACAGCGAGAGGCCATTGCCTTAACCAGTCAGCCACAGGGACCACAAGTATGACTCGGTTGTGGCCTATTATAGACTTTTTTCTCAAGTACAAAAAGACTTAGACTAAAAAACTTGTCTTTTCAGACCCTCAATTGAAATTGTTTTTGCTTCTATGTTATTCTCAAGGTCATTGATTGAAGAAAAGAACAACTTACACAAGTCGCCCAGAGCTGGGATCGAACCAGCAACCCTCACATGCGCAATCCATTGCCTTAACCAGTCAGCCATTGGGAGCACAAGTAGGTTCCAGTCAGTTTCTAGGATATTGGTACACGTAGTACAAAAATACAAACTATAAAACTTGTCTTTTCACTTTCCACAGAACCATCAAGCGAGGTTGAAAAGGGAGGCCATGAGTGGGTTTCGACCTCAGGTTGCCCATGCACAAGACGGGCGTTCAGACCACTAGACCGCGTGTAGCAGCAGGTGCTCAGGACGTGCTGTCGGTGGTCAGCACGGAGGGGAAAGAGAACAAATATTGAAGTTGTTGACAAACGTTTGCTCTAATGACATATGACAATAAAAGTTAGTGAAATATGAGCAACCTTGGTTGGATTCAAACATGGTCCCAACAGACTGCAATACAGGGCGTTAATCAACAGGCTAACTGGTTACAGCTCACGCATTTGAAAGCTATATCCCACACAGTGTCGCGTTTTTCGACCATGTATAGTAAAGCGTTTTTAGCTTAAAAAAAACACCATGTATAGTAAGGCGTTTTTAGCTTAAAAAAACACCATGTATAGTAAGGCGTTTTTAGCTTAAAAAAAACACCATGTATAGTAAGGCATTTTCAGCTTAAAAAAACACCATGTATAGTAAGGCGTTTTTAGCTTAAAAAAACACCATGTATAGTAAGGCGTTTTTAGCTTAAAAAAAACACCATGTATAGTAAGGCGTTTTTAGCTTAAAAAAAACACCATGTATAGTAAGGCGTTTTTAGCTTAAAAAAAAAAAAACACCATGTATAGTAAGGCGTTTTTAGCTTAAAAAAACACCATGTATAGTAAGGCATTTTTAGCTTAAAAAAACACCATGTATAGTAAGGCGTTTTTAGCTTAAAAAAAGGACCATGTATAGTAAAGCGTTTTTACCCCGAAAAAAACCTATAAGGTCCAATTCAGCTTCTAGAAATCGTGATCCCAACGCGAATGGTCGTGCGTGATCGCTTCCTCGCTATCCAAAGGAAAAGGGTCAAAATTGCTGGTGTCAGTTGGAGACGAGACCTGAACGCAAACAAATCCAGGAAATAACCACACCGCAATCATCTCAAGGAACAACACAGCTGTGCTCCCAACGTTCAAAGTCATCTGATTGCCCCTCACCTCTGGTATGATGGGCGGGGTCAGCGTTCCTTTCCCCAGACCTTCCCAATCGAAGCTCTCAAACCACCTGCGCTCAGGACAGGCGTTGCGAATGAGTGCGGGCGTGCTTGAGAAGACCAACAACAATACGTTGAAGTTGTCCTCACTGATGTTTTTGAATGTCCTCGCCGTTTTTCAGTGCCCCCAGTCTCTCCGTCGGCTCGTCCCTGTGGGAGGAGTCTATTGTTTTGGGTTGTGGGGGCGGGGGGTGTGATGAGACGTGAAGGTGATGCGGGCCTTCACCCACCAACCTGCATAACTTCCTGATGAGATCACCGGCGGTCAGGCTCACTTTCCCGGGGAACTCCAGCGTGTCCATCCCCTGGAGAACGGCGGCGTACGTCTCCGCCGCATCCGCTCCGCTGAATGGAGGACTGGATTCCCAGAGGACAAAAAGGCAGTGGGCGGGGTTTGAAAGCCAAGACTCAGTTCTTACCTGCCGGTCAGAAGTTCAAACGTGAAGATGCCAAGTGCCCAAAGGTCAGCAGAGGCGCAGTGACCTTTGTTGAGGATGACCTCGGGGGCCATATACTCGGGGGTGCCGCAGAAGGTCCACGTCTTGTCCACCTTTGTCTTCTTCCTCTTTCCGACATCGAGCTTCTTGGCGAAACCAAAGTCCACCTGCGTGCAACATTTCTTTGTGATGGTCCTCACGAAAATAGCCATACAAACACACGCACAGATTCCTGTTTAAAAGGTTTTTGTGAGGTCCAGATAACTCCAGATAAGGAGTGAGGACCAGCATTGCTGATAAGTTTAGAGAAGAACTAGTGTTACATTTGAACACGAAATGTCACCCCATAACCCACTTCAACTTGTTTAAAAACAAAGCAATAAAAAGTGGACTTGAAACTGAAATAACAACAGGGGTGAGGACTTGGAATGTACCCATTCAAAGTCCTCATTCCTGCTCACAAGACTAGTCATACAAACACACACCAGCTTGGCGTAACCGTGAGCGTCCAAGAGGACGTTTTCGGGCTTGACGTCCCTGTAGATGACCCCTCGAGCGTGAAGGTAGGACAAGGCCTGTAGCACGCACGCGGCGTAGAAGCGACTAGTGGCGTCCTCGAAACAACCCCTGACGCAGCAATAACAACAACAACAACATTCCAATGGAGGAAGACATAATAGACAAATAAGGTGGCTGGCGGCGTTCCTCACCTGTTCCGGAGGAGCGTCCACAGCTCGCCGCCAAGACACGCCTCCATTAGCATGTACACGTAGTTGCTGTCCTTAAAGGTCCGGTACAACCTATACGCACAGGTAAGACTTGCTTCGAATTGACAAAGAGGCCTCCTTTTCCAGAAACGACCCTTCGCACCCTGCCCACCACCTTTTCCAGCATGGCCATGAACTCCCTAAACTATAACCCATATATAACTGTAGAGTGCCTCTTTGAAATTTTGCACAACCCTGTGGAATAGCATCCCGTTATAATCATTGTAGATTAGATTAGCATTTATTAGCATTTGTATGCTTTTTAATGATAATAATACATTTCAATTATAAGCGCCTTTCAAAACTCTCAAGGACACACGCACCAGTGTTCACTCAACCCAGAAGTAACTCATATAGATAGAAAGCTAGCTAGGTAGCTAGCTTTCTAATCTATTTCTAATAAATTAAAAACTAGCTAGCATAACATAAAAAAAAAACAAAACTGGCTGGTTGACTATCTGGCTAGATATCTATTAGTTATCTGGCTGGCTAGCTAGCTAGCTATCGACTAGCTATTTAGCTATATAGATAGCTATCTATTAGCAATCTAGCTGGCTGACTAGCTATCTATCTACGAGCTATCTATTAGCTATCTAGCTAGCTTTCTGTCTATTGGATTGGATGTACCTTTATTCGTCTCGCAGTGGAGAAATTTACATTTCACATCAGCAAAGTTATGAAATGAAGAGGAAAGGAAAGAAAGAAGTAGAAAAACAAAATACAGGAGCTGCTGGAAAAGGCAGCCACTCTCGCGGCGCCATCTTGAAGTACTAGTGCAGTGTTTTCTACCGGAGACAAATTTCTTGTGTGTTCTACATACTTAGGCAATAAAAGATCATTCTGATTCTTTTATTTTGTAGGAGCTCCCGCCGCCCGCATCCTACCTGACCACAAAGCGGCAGCGCGTCTGGCTCATGATGACCTTCTCAGAGCGCGCCTTGTGCCTCGCCAAAGTCAAATGACGTTTCTTGAGGACTTTCATGGCGAAGGTTTTGGTGCGCTCGTTCTTCAGCTGCACCTGGAACGCTCGCACCCACAACCAAACAACCGTAAACGGACGCGAAAACCACCATCGTACGTACGATTGGTCGTACCAGTTGAACCCGTCCAAATCCTCCCACTCCGAGTGTCTGGAGGACATCAAAGTCGCTGAGCTGCAAGTGGGTCGAGGACACACTTTGGTCGTCCTCGGATCTGACAAAAGAAAAAGACAATAAGAGCGGTTGTCGCGGTGACGGCATTCCCGTCCGCGCTACCTGTAGCATTTAACAACATGGACGAACGGGAAGGTCCTGGAAGTCCTCACAGAGAAGGAGACGGCGGCGGGAGATGTCCACAACTCCCGCAACTCAGATAAATCCCGCATCATTTCATTCCGGTCTAACTTCCTGTTAAATGACTCTAACTTCCTGTTTCAGGCTGTGAATCGCTCAATTTCCTTTTGCTCGGTCCGCTTTAGCGCACTAGCCGTCCCAAAGACACAGGCGATGTCTCGTGGCGATGTCCCTTAGCCGCGGTGTTACCCTGCATGACCGACTCTGTATAAATTTAGCTCACAAACATTCCCGAGAGGTTCCCGAGCTAAAATAAGAACACACGGGGGCGGGCACATAAATCGGGCTGCGGCCATTTTGAAGTCAAAACAACAACAACAACAAAACTAAAATAATGTAACATAACACAAAAGACACAGCGATTCAATCTTCTAATAATAATAATAATAATACATTTCATTTCTAAGCGCCTTTCAAAACTCTCAAGGTCACTTTACAGTCACAGGATCAGTTTTTCTGCGGGTGAGCAGCGGCAGACACATGCGCCAGCGTTCACTCAACCCGGGAGTAACAGAAAGTTTAAAAAAATGGCTGGTTGGCTATCTGGCTATACATCTATTAGCTATTTAGCTATGTAGCTAGCTATCTATTAGCTATCTAGCTGGCTGACTAGGGTATCTATAAGCTATCTATTAGCTATCTAGCTAGCTTTCTTTCTATTGAATTGGATGTACCTTTATTCGTCTCGAATAGATAGGAAGTTAGCTAGCGAGCTAATAGATAACTAATAGCTAGCTAGCCAGCTAGCTAGAAGGACTTTCCGCACCGTCTTTGTTGCATGAAGCAGTTCTAGATGAAAGAGGAAAGGATAAAATCATCCTTTTCACCAGTGGATCGGGGACATCAGTGAAATGTGCACGTCTGCTGGGAGCTAAATGTTAAAAGCAAACAGGAAGCTGTAGCATCCATTGTTTGTCTCACATCTCTTGTTCCACGTAAATCCGCATCAATTCCAAGCCGCGACCGTTCTACAAACGCATTGGCGCTATGCGCTAACGCTCCTTTTTTCTCATCGCAGGCTACTCAAGCCATGTATCCATCCAGCCAGCCATTTTGGATTTAAGTGTGAACACAATATTAGCTACATTAGCTTGGTGGAATTACCACAATAGTTGACAGTATTGATATTTTGGTATCGATCCAGCCGTCGTCATCACAAAGCGGATTTCAGCCTCTCGGAAAGTTCATGTGTGTGTGTGTGTGTGTGTGTGAGCACACAGATAGCAGCAAGTTAAACATTAACGAACCCTTGTAAAGCTAACACCAAGAAAGTGAACCTTTGGAGTTTGATATGATGCGATCACACACACAGACACACATACAGAATGACACGCTCTCACACATACACTAACACACACACACACAGTGGTCAGAATGACACAGGTCTGATCGGAGGGAGGTGATCTCTGAAATTGCTCCGGTGAGTTTTTTTAATTTTTTTTTGTCACCCCCCTGACCCGCAAATTGAAAATAAGCGATTGATGAAAAACATCCCCAAAAAATGGACATTTGTTTACAACGGAACAGATTGAAACGCATCATTTAGTCGGGTGAAGGCAAACAGAGGCGATGGAACAAGTGTGTGTGCAGCGGCTAAGTGCTAACATGCTACGTCTGTTTTTGTTCAAACGTCATCTGGACTCTGATCGTGATCACAATGATTATAAAATATAATAATAAAGTAGCTTTACTTCCATTTTTTTACAGAACAGCAAATCCACATCTTCAACCTCCGGTCCCTTGAAACACAAAATCTAAATTAGCATTCTGATTATGATTATGATTAACATAAGTGATTAGAAATAATCAAAAGTTAGCGATAATAGCTTACTTACAAACAAACTCCAAAACAAGTGACGTGACGCCTCAGCAACAAATGCGACTGATTGGTCATCACAAGGTGACGTGACCTATTCCCTCGGATGACCTTTGACACAACACACATCACGTGTGGATACACATACACAAAAAGCACGGCCATTTGTCCTGCAGCAAGCTAACCCCTTACTCCTCGTTTTTATCTTACAGTGAGCTTTGCTAATTTCCTTGATTTGTCAAGCTGTCAATCAAACCCAATGGAAACCAATCAGAAGGCCGGAGAGGAAGCACTAGTGGGTGCACAGAAGGAGGCGGGACTAAGGGCGCTGGTGCAGAGGACGGGGTACCGGCTCCAGCAGGTAAAGTGGACAGGTCAATGGCCAGTTAGCCCACCAACATGCTAACGCGCTCCAACGTGTGGCAGGAAAACGGCCAGCGGCGATACGGCGGCCCCCCGCCGGGCTGGGATGGGCCCCCGCCGGAAAGGGGAAGCGAAATCTTTGTGGGGAAACTCCCACGAGATCTTTTTGAGGATGAGCTGGTGCCACTCTGCGAGAAGGTGACAATGGCGCCATCTTACGTGGGGCAAAGCGCAAACTGTCCGGTTAACGATAGTTTTGGTATTTTTCACGGCAGTTCGGTCGGATCTTCGAAGTGAGGATGATGATGGACTTCAATGGCAACAACCGCGGCTACGCTTTCGTCACCTTCGCCAACAAACAGGAAGCCAAAGCGGCCACCAAGCATCTAAACAACTACGAGATCAGGTAAGCCGACGCCATTTTTTTGTTTCCTAACTGACATCAGAAAAACGTTTTGGAGCATCTAAAATAACCAGGCTGATATTTTTGGTTAAATGCAAAACACCAATCAAAATGACTGAAAGTGTCCCATAACTGCCACAAAATGAGCTAGAAACTGGCGAGATTCAGAAAGTCCCGCCCCCTTGTTCGTGACGCCACATCAGGATACTCCTTCACAAACTGCCTTGCTCCAGAATCAAAACAATGCCTTCAGAGAGTTTGGATTCAGAGAAGATGCTTTCTTGTTCCTCATCCAGTTAGGAATATGATTTGAATAGTTCTGAAGAGGAAAGCATAAATGTTTACCATCGATTAAAGAAGTCCTTCCGTATCAATTTGAGCTGTCTGGACTCCAATGTAGCGCCCAGAAAATGCACAAGATGGCGCACAAGCTTCGTTTCGTCCAGTATATAAAGATCAGAGCCATAAAGCTGCCTGTGATTGGTTAAAATCTGTGGTAGAAGACAGAGGGGTGGGTTTTAGACCAGAGAGAAAGCTCCGACAGCGCTCCAGAGTAAAAAATGACACGATGGAAAGTGGATGTTTGTCCAATCTTCCGCTACGTCGCTTCCGGCATCGTCATCAACTGGAAAACAAGACTTCCTGAATATTCAGCGCTAGTCTTAAAACGTAAAATATAGCTATATGCCGTGCAATCTTTGTAAAAGGCCGTTCGTCCCAGGAGTGGTCGCCTGCTGGGCGTGTGCCCCAGTGTGGACAACTGCCGACTGTTCGTGGGCGGCATCCCCAAGAGCAAAATGCGGGAGGAGATCCTAGCCGAGATGCGCAAGGTGACCGATGGAGCGGTGGACGTCATCGTCTATCCCAGCGCGGCGGACAAAAACAAAAACCGGGGTTTCGCCTTCGTGGAGTACGACAGCCACCGTGCGGCCGCCATGGCGCGACGCAAGCTGTTGCCAGGTAACGCGATGCCGCCTGGTTCTCGGCTCCGCCGGCGTCACCGCCCCCCGTCCACGTCAGGCCGCATCCAGCTATGGGGTCACGCCATCGCGGTGGACTGGGCGGAGCCTGAGGTGGAAGTGGACGAGGACACCATGGCCTCCGTCAAAATTCTCTACGTCAGGAATCTCATGCTGCACACCAGCGAGGAGAACATTCTCAAGGAATTCAACTCCATCAAAGCAGGTGAGACCCCCATCTCGACCTCCGACCCTCGACCCCTCACCAGGCAGGCACTTTTGCTCCAGGTGCGGTGGAGCGAGTGAAGAAGATCCGAGACTACGCTTTCGTCCACTTCACGCACCGCGACGACGCCGTCAACGCCATGAAGGCCCTCAACGGGAAGGTCACATGACCTCGCAGATAACAAATACAGTGATGCCTCGGTTTACAAACCCCTTGGCTTACGAACTTTTCGGTTTACGAACGTTAAATTTCTGAAAATTTTACCTTGGCATACAAACTATTTTTTGGGATACACACGGAGCGCCACAATGTGTGATGTGTCGTTCGCAAACAAGCCCGTTCCAAAAAGAAAATGGCAGCTGACTTGTTTTTATCCTCTATTCCTCGCCCCCAGTCTTCAGTCAAAGCCACGTGATTGGTCAAGAACGCAGCAGTGAGGGGAGGCGGTTTAATCACTAAAGAGACAGGCAGACGACAGGGAGAGAGTGAGAAAATGGATAGGAAAAAGAAAAATAAGGACTTGTTTCAACTTTGATAGTTCAAAGGCAGAGTGTAGACTGCAAGGTTAAAATATCCCATCAATCCGGCTCCACAAATAACCCATACAAGTCATTTGTACACTTGATGCAAAAAGCTATCAACCCAGCTAAACAGAACACAATTGATGAGGAACAAGGTAAAATTATCGTAGAGAAAGCACCTACAGGGGATCATTCCTCAAGATGGTGACAGAAGAAGGCTACGTTCCTCATCAAGCGTTTAATGCTGATGAAACCGGCCACTCCATTCCATCAAGCCATCAATGACCATCACAGAGGTAAATAAAACGACTTTATTATAAAGTACAGTTGATTTCTTTAATTATAATACCATAGCACAATTATTATACATACAATAAGGTATATTTAGTGTAGGTTTAAGGCTTAGAAAATTAGAAAATCATGTTTTATGGTGACCTGGGAACGGATTATTCTCATTTTAATGGTTTCCTATGGGAAATTAATTTTTGGGATACTCACCTTTCGCCTTACACACTCTGTCTGGGAACCAATTAAGTTCGTAAGCCAAGGTATCACATTATAGCGCCCTTGCACACATACTCAAGGCATCCATGTGCGCAGGTGTTGGAGGGCTCGGCGATGGAGGTAACCCTGGCCAAGCCGGTAGACAAGGACAGCTACGTGCGCTACACGCGAGGGACGGGGGGACGAGGGGGTCGAGGAAGCCGAGGAAGCTCATTGCTGCAGGACGACTACGCTGGCCTCACCCTCGGACAGGTAACAATTTCGAATGGGGGACATTTGAGGGGGGACGGACACCATTGTCATTGTCCACTGCGTTAAGTTCAAAGGTTAATCCCCTCCTCTCCCAACCTCAGATGTATGACCCCACAGTGGCATATCTTGGTGCGCCGGTGTTTTACGCACCGCACGCCTACGCTGCCGCCGCTGCTCCAGCCCATTTCCGTTTCCCGCCCGCCAAAGGTCACATCGCAGGTCGCGGTGTGATCAGGACGCCGTCCGTTAGAGGTCAGAGGTCATCTTGACGCTTTTACATTGTCAATCAAAGAACAACTACTGGACGTGGGACACGAGCTCGTTGCTACGTGAGGCGACTCGACGCTAGCTACCTAGCTAGCTATTAGCAATATAGCTAACTATTTGAGTCAGGTAACATATTAGCTATCTATGTAGCATTCTGTTAGCTAGCTAGGTTGCTTTCTATCTAGTTGAGTTACTTCTGGGTTGAGTGCTCTCCCACAGAAAAACTGATCCTGTGACTGTAAAGTGACCTTGAGTTTTGAAAGGGGCTTAGAAATGAAAATGATGATTATTATTATTATTATTATTATTATTATTATTATTATTATTATAAAGTGCTGGTCAGACCTCTGGCAGTGTTGTTCCCTCCCATTAGGGGGCAGCATTCGTCTTTTGTATATGTTAGCGCTTTGTTCTAGCTTCAGCTGTTGTTAAAGCGCTATTTACTGTAAATCAATATGTATGTCTTATTTTAGACAGTTGCCCCCATTTCAAGGTCACATAACTCCAGACTTATATAATTTAGGAATTAACTTTTTTTTCCTGATGAAAGAAGAGAGGCTAAGGTTTCTTACGCTACATTGAATGTTTATGTCGTCCTAAAACTCAATATTCTATGGATCCTGGAATTCGAGTGACAATGACAAAAACCCTGGCAATGGAGTGGACACATTTTTGCACATCGTATGGCAGTGAATGAGTTAAAGGTCATGTCAATTTTAGGATTGGCTTTTATTCGCAAGGGCTGGTGTTGCGACGTCCAGTAGAAGTTTTCAATCAACGGGAATGATGGGAAGGCTGTGTGTCCGTCAGTCCGTCTGTCCATGCGTGTGCATGTGTGTGTGCGTTTGTGTGTGTGTGTGTGTGTGTGTGTGTGTGTGATTACGTCTGATTGGAACTGATGCGATTGGTCTCTCCTGTAGAAGTTTACATGAGTCTGCCTGTAGGGGCTGCGGGGGTGCGCGGGCTGGGCGGGCGGGGTTACCTTACGTACGCGGCGGGGGGCGTCGGCATTGGCGCGTGCCGTCCAGGCGGCGTCCCCAAGAGGTCCGACGACAAGCTGTACGACCTCCTGCCCGGCATGGAGTTGACGCCTATGACGCCGGCCGCCGTCAGCCTCAAGGCCGCCGCGCTCAAGCCGGCGCCGCAGGTAAGACACACGTTAGCGTTGGGTTAGTTTCTGTGGGTCACACGCACACCCGCATATCGTCGCACACTCACCCGAATAATGCGTTTGTGTTCAGGTGCTGGAGGAGTTGTGCGAGAAGAACAGCTGGGGGGCGCCGGTGTACCAACTGCACTCGGCCATCGGACCCGATCAGCGCCAGCTCTTCCTGTACAAAGTCACCATCCCCGCTCTGGCCACGCAGAACCCTAACGTGTAAGCACCGTTTTTGGCGAAATATATTTATCGGAATAATTTGATGATCATATTCCAATCAAATTTTCGTGACAATTTACATTTTAGCATGTAAATATAAGTTCCACTTTTGCATTTCAGATTTAAATGAAGATCCGAATTTATTCGGGAATTGAAAATTTGATAGAGCGCCATTTGCTAATTTGTTCAAGTTTTGTTCTTTTTTCATGCTAGGGTGCCGATAAAGCGCTGGCCATGACCTCTGGCTATGTTTTTCTTTTCCACAAGTGGACAGCACTTCCCTATTTTCCATGTTAGCGCTTTGTTCAAGCTTCAGCTATTGTTAAAGCGCTATATAAACCAATACTGTACAGGTCACATCCAACTTACGACCAGCTGTACCTGTATTGTATTTTGGACAGCCACCCCCATTTCAAGCTCATATAACTCCAAACCCATATGACTTAGGAATTAACTCATTTTGTCCGCCTGCAGGCTCCCGTTCACCCCGAGCAAACTAAGCGCCGTGGTGGACGAAGCCAAGGTGCACGCCGCCGAGCATACGTTGCACACCCTGGGGGTACCCACGGAGGGGGCTAGCCCCGCCCCAGATGCCACCCTTGCCGCAGTGGCCTTCCCAGGTATGTGAAGGTCCGTAGCCGGCGCCATGCGCACCCGTCGGGCGAGCCCGTGACGAAAAACCGAAGGTGCGCCTCGTATCTTCCAGGTTACGCTTTGGCTGCGCCGGCAGGGGTGGTGTCCCCACTTAAGCAGGACGGGGTGGCCACGTACACCGCCTACGAGGCCTACCCCACTTTCACCATGGCCACGCGACATGGCGACGCGTACGGCATTTTCTAACCAGCTGCTTTGATTGTGAAGGATCGGAATTGTTTTGGTTTCTTTCTACTGCTAAACTTTTATTTTGGAAGACATTTTCCCACGTCTCCTTTCTGTCGATTATCCACATTCCCGGGACGTTTACGACATTTTTCTTTTGTGAAGAAGCTGATTGGTTCGTGGCTCCTCTTCACTCTAACAGTATTAAAGCTTTATTTTGATAGGACAGCACACAAGCGGCGTCATGTCTTCTTCTCCTGATACACATCTTGACCGCTAGTCGCTAACTAGCGACGGGCAGGTGATCCTAACAATTGATAAGCAATTATTGTGGCGGGCGGGTGACTGGCGGCTAGTTAGTGTCACGTGACGGGTGTCAAGATGGCTGACAGGTTAGGGACGGGCCTTAAAATCGAGACTGGGGCGACCTTGAGGAGGTTAGACGTTCCCATTTGTTGTTCTTCATGGCAAAGATGGATGAGAGCCATCAGGCGGCTCAGGGCCCGTTTCAAAATGGCCGACGTCAGCCATTTTGATTATGCTTCGGCAAGTCCCAGCCGCTCTTCCATCTCCTGCCGCAATTTGTGCTTCTGGACCTGAAACAGGAAGCAGGAGTCCTTGCGTTCTTCTTTCCTTTTCTAGCGCCCTTTCCTCACACGGGTTTACTCGCTTCCTTCCCAAGATTGGTCGCGGTGTCAATGAGGCGTCGGTCTTACCTTTCCGGTGACGGTGAGTGGAAATCTGCTGACAAACACCACGTAGCGGGGAATCTTGAAATGAGAAATCTGGACACAGAAAAACGACAACAACTGGACGCTAGCAACCTAACGCGCTCTGCGCTATGCTAACGGACGCTAAACAGTAGCACCTGCAGATACTAGTTTTTGTTCGGCCATTTTTGTTTGTTTGTTTACACTCAAGCCCTATTATCTTTCTTTTGAAGCACGTGGGCGTGAAATATTATTGGATGGTATTCAAATGATGGAGCGTCAATTAATTTAATTCATAACGTGTGACAGAAGTGGTTGTGAAGCTAACCTTCCCTCTGCAAAAAGTCTTGACGTCGTCCTCGGTTAGCTCCTCCTCGTCCTTCACGGTAACACACGCGCAAATCTCCTCGCCCATGCGGGCGTCCGTCACGCCCACCACCTACAGCAAAGCAGGGTCATTTCAAGGTCGGGTGTGTTTGTGTGCGAAGATTTCAAGAGGGAGTGCGAAAGGGTGGATGGTTGCCGTGGCGACGGTTGCGTGACCTGACCTGTACTTCTTTGATTTTGGGGTGGGTGTGAAGGAACTGTTCGATCTCGGCAGGGTAAATGTTTTCGCCTCCTCGGATGATCAAGTCCTTGATGCGACCTTCGATGCGACAGTAGGCAAATTCGTCCATGCTGCCGATGTCTCTGAGCGCACAAACGCACACAATGAGCGCACCGTGCTAGCACTTGCCATGCTAACACCCGTTATGCTAACACACCGGCACGAGATGCCGTCGTAACTTTCGCACGGTACTAAATCGTTCTCACACATACAACTGAACTTTTCAAGCCTTTCACTGTTTTGGGAGAGTGCGGATGCCCAGTGGTCTCACAGTAACACTTGACAGAGCCACAAACGCTCTCACACATATCCTGCGAAAAAAAAAACCCAATTCCAAACTCTTGAACCTTCCCGTTTGGCGTCAGGGTGAACTCAACGCCAGGCCGACTCACCCGGTCTTGTACCAGCCGTCAACCCCGATGCACTCGCGGGTTTTTTCCGGGTCGTTCCAGTAGCCCAACATGACGCAGTAGCCTCGGATCAGGATCTCGCCGGAAGAACCCAACGGAACCATCTGCCCGCTTGACGGGTGCACGATTTTGGCCTGTGGACACCACCTGATTGACAGCGACCGGCGTGACGTGACGGGTGGGTGGGTGGGGGGCGTACCTCGGTGTGGTCCATGATGTATCCGACCGTCTGCGACTTCCTCTCCATGTTGTCCAATGGCGAGCCACAAAAGGTGACGGGGCTGTTTTCCGTGGTGCCGTATCCGATCTGTCAATCACAGGGTAGCGCTTGACGAATTAGCCGTGAGGTAACATCGCAGAGGGTGGCGGCGTTCCCGACGTGGTGGGAAAAGTGTTGAGTGAGCGTCACATTCCTTAAGCAAGCGTCCTGTTTTTCCCGAAGGAATGTTGGGAACACGCGGCGGCCAGGAAAGCTCAAAAAGCTTAGCCGCTAACACACAAACTTCCCCCTCATTGGGATGGATTTTTTTCCGCTGGCGGCAGCCCCTGAATGGGGGCGAGTGTTCTGCCGGCTGGGTCGTCCCCACCGGGGGACGCCGCCCACTCGGGTTTTGACGGTCGCCCCAGCGTCAAGCCGCTCAGTGGACGACATGCGGCGCGCGAGCTGCCTGCTGCTGCTGCTGGCTAGCATACTGACGGCTACGGGGGCGCCCAACCAATGCCCGACCCTCTGCCATTGCCACGGCGACCTGCAGCACGTCATCTGCGACGCGGTGGGCCTCAAGAAGATCCCGCAGGTGTCGGCGTCCACGCGGCTGCTCAACCTGCAGAGGAACCCGCTGGGCGGCGTTCCGGCCGCCGCCTTCGCCGACAGTGGCGGTTTGGTGTCGCTGCACATGCAGCACTGCCAGTTGCGCCATATCGCCGCCAAGGCCTTCAAGGGCCTGAGTCAGCTGGTGTACTTGTACCTGTCGCACAACCAGATCACCAGCATCCAACCCGACGCCTTCCGAGACCTGAGCCGGCTCACGTACCTCCACCTGGACCACAACCGAATCAGCGAGCTGACCAAAGGCATCTTCTCACCTCTGGTCAACCTCTTCGTGCTACGTCTGGATGACAACAAGCTACGCCAGCTCCGTCCTGGCACCTTCGCGGGCGCCAAGGACCTGCGCTGGTTGCACTTGAGCGGAAATCAACTGAGTACGCTCCACGCCGCATCCCTGGAGGACGTGGAGAACCTGGCCGTCCTCCACCTGGACCGTAACAAAATGGCAGTCTACCCCGCCGCCGCCATGAGCAAGCTGCGCGTGGTGGAGGAGCTAGCGCTGGGTGACAACCCCATGAAGAGCATCCCTGAACGGGCTTTCGGCAGTTTTGGACGCTACATGGAGAAGCTCCGGCTGGAGCACATGGGCCTGGAGAAGGTCAGTGGTGGGGGGCTTGTACCCCATATTTGACAGTCCAGCCTTGACGTGAAGCTTTTAAATTTGTTACGGGGGGTGAACAGATAAATGCATCAATTTTCATCAATTTTAGGTAACATCTGACTTACGACCGAGTTCCGTTCCGACCAAACGGTCGTAAGTCAAAATGGTCGTAAGTCGAAATCCATTCAAAATGTTGAATAGAGATTCGGAGGCTAAATGACTAGCAAACCCCCCCTCTTAAAATGTTAAAAATAGGGTCTGGAGATCATGTACGGGTGGTCACAAGTCGAGCAGGTCGTAAGTCGGATGTTACCTGTATATAAACCAAAATAAAATCTCCACGGTCCCTTGCGAATATATCAACCAAAATAAAATCTCCACGGTCCCTAACCAACATCGTAAACATCATGTGAGCCAAACCAGCAAAACAGCTTATCCGACTGCACCTAATTACCTTAAATGGCCTCGGATGACGCAACAATCGGAACACCGTTTTACCTAACGCAAGTTCAAAATGTGAATGAGGACAAGTCAAGCCCAAACGATCAAGAAAAATATTCCCCGCGGGAAGCCACAAAAATGGAAATGGGACGCCGTCCAACATTCCACACGCGTGTGATTAGGGTTTGTTTTCGCCCGCAGTCTACTTGTATTGTTGACAATCATTTGCTACAATACAGTCCATGAAGCAAAAAATATACAGATGTTATTGAAATGTGATTTTAACTCATTCACTGCCAGATACATGTACAAAAATGTGTTCACTCCAGTGCCAGGGTTTTTGTCATTGTTACCTGAATTCCATGACCAACAGAATATTGAGTTTTAGGACTATATAAACATTCAATAGAGTGTTAGAAACCTTAGACTCTCTTCTTTCATCAGAAAAAAGAGTTAATTCCTAAGTTGTATGGTTCTGGAGTTATATGAGCGTGAAATGAGGGCGGCTGTACAAAATACAATGCAATACATTGTACATACATACATAGGTTTATATAGCGCTTTCACAACAAAGCGCTAATATGAATAAAAGGGAAATGTTTTTGTGGAAAAGAAAAAAAACATGGCTATCTATTAGCTATCTAGCTGGCTGGCTAGCTAGCTACTGCATCTAGCTGGCTGGCTAGCTAGCTATCTATTAGCTATCAATATTTCATATGTTCTGTATGTCATACATATTAGCATATTTGACAATAAAGCTGACTGACTTTATCAAGCTGCCTAGCTAGCTATCTATCAGCTATCTAGCTAGTTATCTTTTAGCTATTAGCTACAAAACTGAAATAAATTCGGGAACGGCGCTCTACGTCATATTTTCAATTCCCGAATTCGTAAATGGCAGTGAATGAGTTAAAATAAATTTGTATATTTACCAAAAATAATAATACTGATCAATTTTAGACACACAAACACATCACAGGAGAGCGAGTAACAGGAACAGTTACATAACGATTGTTAGTTTGGCTAGTCGGGGGAAACAGAGTGTGTTTGTGTGTGTGTAGCCTGTGCACAAACGCCTCTTTGCGTGTTTCCCAAATGGATCGGGAGTGGGGGGGTTTGTTGTCCCCCTTAGTGGAAATTTCCGACGAGTAGCCGTCGCACCTGCGCGAACCTTTTAGCGTCCATACATCCGTGCGCGCGAATGTTGACACAAGATGAGAGGGGCCTTTCAGACAGTCGGCGGGCTTCCCACGCCCGACAAGACCTGCGACGCCCTCCTGAGCGCTTTTGCTAAAGCCTTTTTCAAGCATTAGCGCTTTAGCGGCAGCTCTGTGTACTCATACGCTTCTTAGTACGCTAGCTTCACGCCATTAAAAATCATTTTATGGTGTGGCATGCCATTTTGCACTAACTAGAACCAAGAAATGCTCAGAAAAGGACATTTAGCTAATGCTAACAGGTTGCCTTTGTGACATTTTTGTCCTTTCAGATGTCAGAGGAGGCGTTCGCGGGCGTGAAGGCCCTGACCTGGCTGGACGTTAGCAACAACAAACTGCGCTGGCTTCCCAAGAGTCTGGATTTATCTCGAGTGTCCAACCTGACCGTGAGCAACAATCCTTGGAGCTGCACATGCCAGCTAGCGTCGCTGCGCAGGTAAAAGCGCTAATCTTTGTAGCATTTTATCAAATAACTCATTTCACTGCCATTCACAAATTGATTCTGGAATTGAAAATATGACGTAGAGCACCATTCCCGTATTGGTTCAGGTTTTGTTTTGGTTTTTTTCATGCTCGGTGCTGATAAAGCGCTGGCCATGGCCTCTGGCAATGTTTTCCCTTCCACAAGAGGGCAGCATTTCCCTTTTTCCCTTGGCAGCGCTTTGCTACAGCTTCAGCTGTTGTTAAAGCGCTACATAAACCAATATGTATTGTATTTTGTACAGCCGCACCCATTTCAAGCTCATATAACTCGAGACCTATATAATTTAGGAATTAACTCTATTTTGACAAAAATCCTGGCACTGGAGCGGACACATTTAATGCACATTTTTGTCTAGCAATGAATGAGTTAAACACGACGCCTCCCAAATGCTCTGATGTGGGGTTGGCGGGGCAGGTGGATGGACGGCAACAGCCGCAAGCGAACGGACGCCACGTGCGCATCGCCGCCGGCGCAGAGAGGCAAGCAGGTCCGAGACAGCGCCGCCTTCGCCGCCTGCCGGCTTAAGCCCAAAAGAAGCAAGATGGCCGCACGCCACTGAAGGGGCGAGCGGCGGAAAAGGGGAAAATGAGGGATTGTTGATGGGAGAGGGCCAGTTGCATGACATGACACCAATTTCCCCGGCCGCAAAAACCCGCCGACATCTGCTTTTCCTTTGCGAAACAATCATCAAAATGTATTTTCTTATATTTGAGCCTTTGATACGCCATCGCTAGCCTCAACGCTGAATTCTGATTCATGTTGTGTTCGTGTTTGAAAAAAAAAAAATGTTTTTTTGGACTTCCCCTTGCAAATCGTGGTTGGTTGCAGGCAGCCCTCGACAAGACAAGAAAGTCATTGAGAGCCTTTGGGCGCCATTTTGATGGGAATGTTTTTATGAGTCAGCATAAATTAAAAACGGAACAAGTGGGGGAGGGCGTTTGCACTCGATTCCCCTAGTGTGATATTCGCTACGCTACACATTTGAAGATCTTCCGCGAAACGCATGTGATTTCCCTCCCACCACTTCCGTAAACTTGCTGGGAGTCGGATTTGTCACCCCCCACACCACACTCACCACCACCGTGTTTTTTCACCAGCTGAACATTTCCATATGGGGCCCAGTCGACAAAAAAAAAAAAAAAAAAAAATCCAGGCAACTCCCCCATCGCTCGCCACCAGCTTGTTTGCTCACGCTAACTCCTTAGCGATCGTTCCGCCTGAGCTTCACGTTTGAGCTCGATGCCTCAATAAAAGGAAATATTTCACCAATTTTGCCTATTTTGTTCATTACGGCTGCTGGACCACATAACCCCCCCCCCCCCTTCCTCCCCTACTCCACAAAAATCCGATTTGACTGTAAAGTGTCCTTGAGAGCTATGAAAGGCGCTTGAATATAAAATGTATTATTATTATTGGGTATTATTAAGGCTTATTTTGTACAAAATTATGTTTTATGGGGACCTGGGAACGAATTATTCTCATTTTAATGGTTTCTTATGGGAAATAAATGTTCGGAAGACGAACTTTTCGCCTAACACACACTTTCTGGGAACCAATTATGCTCGAGGTCTCAGGCAATAGAAGAGGCTTAATAGCAAGCTAGCTGTTAGCTATCCATTAGCTAGCTAGCTCACTTTTTATTGATTTGAGTTACTTCCATGTTGAGTGAACGCTGGCGCATATGGCTGCCGCTGCTCACCCACTGAAAAACCTACAATTGAAGAAAAATAACGTATCCTGTGACTGTAAAGTGACCTTGAGTTTTGGAAGGCGCTTATAAATCGAATGTATTATTATTATTGGATTGGATTTGCCTTATTATTATTATTATTATTATTATTATTATTATTATTAGTCACACAAGGAGTTACTTCCCGGTTGAGTGATTATTAGCTAACTCTTAGCTATCTAGCTAGCTTTCTATTTATTTCAGTTACTTCCGGTTTGAGTGATTATTATCTAATTCTTAGCTAGCTAGCTAGGTTTTTATTTATTTGAGTTACTTCCGGGTTGCGTGAACGCTCTCGCGCGTGGCTGCCACTGCTCACCCAAAGAAAAACGTATCCTGTGACTGTAAAGTGACCTTGAGAGTTTTGAAAGGTAATTATAAATGAAATGTATTATTATTACTATTGTTATTAATTGGAAATTGCTGTACTTTGGATCCCTCTTGTGGACACAAAGCAAACTGCATGTAGTAGCCTTATTTTTTTTATATTTGTCTTTTTTTAACTTAATGAGAATGTTCAATCAATTATTTGACATTTAATCCTGACAATCAACATTTTTATTATTACATCTATCCATATATTAATGTAATTATTGAATACAAATGTCATTGAATATCATAAACAAGTGATGCCATGCACTCAACTCACCATGACTTCCTTGATGCCCAAAACGGAGATGATGCTTTTGACCAGCTCAGGAGGACACGGCGATCCCGCAATGATGCCTGCGCACACGTAACGCACTCATTATTATTATTATATTTTATTTTTTTGGGCGTGGCGAAATGGATGTTACCTGCGACCACAGACGATAGGTCGTACTTGTGCACGTCGGGTTGACTGGTCATGTCTACATACATGGTGGGCGTCCCGTACACAAATGTACACCTGAAAGACACAAAACAAGAGTACTTGGAGACAAACTGGAGACTGGTGACAAGTTTATTCTGTGACTGGAAAGTGTCCTTGAGAGTTTTGAAATGTGCTGATATATATAATGTAAATACAACAAAATATACAGTCCAAGATGGCAGCCGTCACAAGTGCTCTCACAAGCTTGGCCATTTTTATTTGTTGATATTATGCTGTTTTTTTGTGTATTTTCTGTCACTTCTGCTAAGCAGTTGCGCCATTTTGGCAGCCTATGCCAGCACTGTTTTTGATTTGGGAGTAATGTCGGTGCCATTTGAGTGTCATCGCTGGACAGCTCTGGGGGGATTGTGCTTTTTTTGCGCCCGTAATGAGCATTATTTTCTCAGCGCAGAGTGTTCATGCGTATGTGGAATTGTTACAGCTTGGAATTGAAGTGGATTTACGTGGGATAGATGTGTTTTTTTTAGACAATGGAGGATACAGCTTTGTGTTTGCTTTTTAGCTTGTAGCGGATGTGTAGATTACACCATGATGTCCCTGATCCACTGGTGAAAAGGACGCCTTGATTCTCTTCCTCTTTCATCTAGAACTGCTTCATGCAACAAAGAGTGTGCAGAAAGTTCTTCAAATTGAAGTACTGTGTGTCTTTTGTGTCACAATATTTGTTATTTAGTTTTTTGTTGTTGCTTTGACTTCAAGATGGCATCGCAAGAATGGCTGCCCCTGTATTTTGTTTTTCTACTTCTTCCTTTCCTTTCCTCTTATTTTCATCACTTTGCTACTGTGATATGTCAATTTCTCCACTGCGAGACTAATAAAAGCTAATCCAATCTAATCCATATAGACATTGATGGGTCGCCCGCGGTTGAGACCAATCAGCAAGAAAGGTGTAGTTTGTCTTACTTCTCGTTCTGCATGGCGTCCAGGTTGTCCTTGCCGCTGTACCAGGGTGAAGGAAAAACCAAGGAGATGCCGTGGACGGCCATGCAGAGGCTGCCCCCCACCGAGCCGAAGCAGTGGTAGAGCGGGACGGGGAGGCAGATCCGCGTTTCGGGCTGCGTCCGATAAAGAGCGGCGTGGTCAGCCGAGGGGGGCGGCGGACGGGGGGCGGGTGTGACGGCGGGCGACGTCTCACCCGCCAATAGAAGCCGACACGTTTGCCCACGAAAAAAGCGTTGTTGACCACGTTGCGATGCGTCAGCGTGGCGCCTTTGGGACGTCCCGTCGTTCCCTGTCAACAACAACGGCTCACTGTATAGGATGCGGTTGTCATAACGCCAAAATAAAAGTTTCTAATCATTTTTGACGACAAAATAAAAAGCAACGGCCGTTACCGAGGTGAACAGGATGTTGATGGGGTCATCGCAGGACAATTTATTCTGGATCTCGTTCAGCTGGCGTTGGTAGCGACTGTCGCCGGCCTGCATCACCTCATCTATGTGGAAAGTTCCGGCGTGGCGGCCGTCCAGGACGATTACGCAACGTAACTCGGGAAGTCTGCCAAGAAGACGTTTGCAAGGTTCGAGTGGGGGGGCGCAAGTGGGGGGACCCAATCACTTTTACCGAGTACTCCGGATGTCTCCAGGGGTGGACGTCGCCATTTCCGGGCAGATAATCCGCAGCATGTCGCAGTACTTTTGCGTTTTGAAGGCCTCGGGACACACCACCGCTTTGCAGCCCACCTGCCGGCGCCCGCGAATAACATCAGACGGCGTGCAAACAAATCGCGCCATCGACTCACCTTGCGAAGCGCAAACTCGGCCTCCTCCGGTTGATAGGCCGGGTTGAGGGACACCTGTGTGACAGAAAGGCAACGTCAAGCTAAGCTAGCTCAACGTAGCGAGGTGGCGAGGAGGCGGCGGCGAGCATGCGGCGACCCCCACCAAGATGATTCCCGCCTTGGCCGTGGCGAACTGCATCAGGATCCACTCGTACATGTTGGGCCCCCACATGCCCAAACGCTCGCCAGGACGAAGGCCCACAGCCAGCAACCCGGCGGCGGCGCGCTCCACCTACACGCAAAAAAAAAGCAGGAGACCCAGAACAGAACCCTGCGGAACTTTCGGCACCGCCGCCTATTTACTAGCGCGCCGCAACACACTCACGTCATGGTGGAAGTCGGCGAAGGTTTTCCGCACGCCGTCCCGCACGAAAATGGCCGCCTCGCGATCGGGCCAGGTGTCGGCCGCCCGTGCCAGCGTGTCGCCCACGGTGGCGTTGATCAACGAGAAGGACGAGGTTCCGTGGGCGTAGCTGGTGGTCAGCGCCGGTATGATTGGCGGCGACTCCACGTGCACGCCGCTGCAAGCGCAACAAACTGTGTCAGTCATTCAGGCTCGGCGACTTTGCGTGTTTGCGTTCGAGCCCCAAGAGTCAGACCCCAAAACCGCAAAAAAACTCACCTACCCCAAGCCTATTCAATACAGGTAAGATCCGACTTGCGACCAACTCAACTTACGACCACCCATACTTACGACCACGACCTCCAGACCCTATTTAAAAAAAAAAGTAATTCTACGCCTAGCATCGCAACGCGCTAGCAGGCCGCCAACGCGTACAACAATTTTGCCGCCGAGTCTTTATTCAACATTTTGAATGGATTTCGACTCACGACCATTTCGACTTACAACCGTTTGGTCGGAACGGAACTCGGTCGTAAGTCGGATGGTACCTGTATATGGTTTCTAAAAACGACCTCCCTCTCCAGTCCACCTCACGGGGAAAAACATGAGGTTAAAAAAAAAGTGTGTGAAAATACCTGCAGCTGGACCGCGACAGAGTTCTATTGACACCGGTGCTGACATTTCAGGCTTTGCCGCATTTTTTGGTTTTTGTTTCTTTGTACCGTAACTGAACCGGAGCGAGTCGGATTACATCCTGGCTTGCCTGTCACCAGTCCAACGAGATGCGGCATCAAGACAAGCAAACAATGGACTGGTCTCATGACAATGGACCGGTCGACCCTATGTTTCAGGGTATGTAAAACTGGATTTAGAAAAACGATTGGTTGCCCACAGGGAGCTTTTAGAATGCGGGCGCAGAGCTAAACAGGAAACAGAGAATCTGCGCATGTGACCACCACTCGCTTCTAACCCAAGATCAGATATTAAGTCCAAAGTGTGTTGAGGACACAAGGGAAGTGAGGGAGGGGGGGGGGGGGGGGGTAATGTTCTGCAAGACATTCTTTGTTTTTGTTTTTTCACCTGCATTCCATTTGAGTGGTGGGGGGGGGGGGGACACTTGTCTAGTGAATGGTCACCCGCACGAGTGTCCAAAGCGTCGAAATGTCTACTTAGGATCAACTACGCCCCTCTCCTCCCCCCCCCATGGAAAAACAAAAGTTTAAAGTTCAGAAATAGAACTCACCGAACGGTGGCGGCAAGCCACCACGCGCGTGCATGTGAAGTTTTGCCAGCGCGCCAGGTGGTGGAATTGCAGAGGAGAAAAAGACGAGACGCCAAGTGACGGATCATGTTGGACTGCCTGCACACACAAAATAACAGAAACGGAGAGTGGGTGAGAGAGGGAGGGGGAGGGAGGGGGAGAGAGAGAGAGAGAGAGAGAGAGAGAGAGAGAGAGAGAGAGAGAGAGAGAGAGAGGGAAAAACAGAGAGGAGAGGGAGGGAAGAAAGGAAAGAGGAAGGGAGGAAAAGAGAGAGAGCTAGAACAACAAAGATAGAAAGAGAAAAAGAAAGAGAGAGAGAGAGAGATCCGGTGTAACACACGTGCGGGCCTGCAGATGATGCAACGGGGACGATTTTTGCCTGGGATCTTATCACGTGCAGGTTTCTCCTTTCCTACTACGCTCAAAACTATGCGACGATGTATTCTTTTCACCAATGTAAAGAAAAAAAATAATCTGTTTCAAAACAGGATTAGATGTAAACTAAGGTGCCATTTGTCGGATAAATGTCGATCCTTGACACACAGGTTCTTTTATTGCTCTAAAAAGTAGAATCAAGACACATTTTGGAGTATCACACTCGATAGTGAATACTTCCGAGGCCATTTTGTTTTTTCGAGATAGAGGCCATTTTGTTTTTTTGAGATAGAGGCCATTTTGGGTTTTTTTTTAGAATAAAACCAACTTCAGTGCAATCCATAAAAGTTAAGTGAAGAACCAGACAACCAATCCCTCAAGTCCTTCATCCAATCGGATCGGTCCAGTTGCCGGTATCGCGATGCTGGTCCGAGAGCTCTTGCGCGAGCCCCTGGTAGCGCTCGCTTTTGGCTAGCATCTGCGCGTGCGTCCCTTCTTCCATCACGACGCCATTTTCCAGGAAGATAACCCGGTCGGCTCGTTCCACGCTGCGCAGATGGTGCGCCACCATCAGGACGGTGCACCCGCAGCGCACCACCTCCTCCAAGACCTGTCGCGTACACGAGCCGGGAACACGTACACGCTATTTATTCGCCATTGCCGAATTTAGAATAATAATAATAATAATCCATTTCATTTCTAAGCGCTTTTCAAAACTCTCAAGGTCACTTTACAGTCACAGGATAAGTTTTTCCTGTGAGTGAGCAGCGGCAGCCACACGCGCCAGCGTTCACTCAACCCCGAAGTAACTCAAATAAATAGCAAGCTAGCTAATAGCCAACGAATAGCTATAAGCTAGTGAATAGATAATAATAATAATAAGAAGAATATATTACATTTTAAGCGCCTTTCAAAGCTCTCAAGCACACTTTACATTCACAGACAAGCAAAGGTACTATAATAAAGCTATTGGCGAGCGAATAAGTAGCTAATAGCTAGTGAATAGATAGCCATTAGCCAGCGAATAGATCGCCATTAGCCAGTGAATGGATCGCCATTAGCCAGCGAACAGATAGCTATTAGCTATTTATTCGAGTTTTGGTTTTTCATGCTTGGGTGCCGATCAAGCGCTGCTCAGACCTCTGGCAATGTTTTCCCTTCCACGAGGGGGGCAGCATTTCCTCTTTTTATCCATGTTAGCGCTTTGCTACAGCTTCAGCTCCTGTTGAAGCGCTATATAAATCAATATGTATGTATTGCATTTTTGTACATCCGCCCCCATTTCAAGCTCAGATAACTCCAGATCCATATAACTTAGGAATTAACTATTTTTTTCTGATGAAAGACGAGAGTCTAAAGTTCCTTACGCTGTATTGAATGTTTATGTAGTCCTAAAACTCAATATTCTGTGGGTCCTGCAATTTGAGTGACAATGACAAAAATGAGTTAAGTGTATCTACGCGTATCCTAGCTTAGGTAACCTTGTTGTAACGTGCGTATTTCGCTAGTCGCGCGTATGCTAGCTCTTAAGTGTTGTCGTTAGAAATGAAATGTATTATTATTATTATTACTGACTGCGTGTTGCGTATGGGCGTCCATCTGGCTAGTCGCCTCATCCAGGATGAGGACCCGAGGTTGGCGCACTAGCGCCCGCAGCAGCGCCAGGCTCTGCTTGTCGCCCTCCGACAGATGCGCGCCGCCCTCGCCCACGTCTGAACAGGAAGAGAGCGGGCGTTTTCAGTTGAGAAGGTTTGTAAAGGAGGGTTGGGGGCGGGGGGGTCATACCTGCATCGTAGTCAGCCTCCATCTTGGCCAGGAGGCGGTCTGCTTTGATCTTAGCGGCCACTTCACGTACCCGCTCGAAGTCGCAATCCTTTAAGCCGTACTCCACGTTGTAGCGCAGTGAACCGCGCATCAGAACCGGATTCTGGGGAACTGAAACCACCTGCGGAAAAGGTTACATACGTGACACCAGCGCTCCTAATCCAGGATCCGTTTGTTGTCCGTCCTCAACTGAGCCGCACTTTTTGATGCAGATAGTCGTTGCGATAGGTGTGCAGCGGCTGTCCGTCCAGCAGGATATTCCCGCTCTGAGGATCGTACAATCGCTTGAGGAGTCCCACGCAGGAAGTCTTCCCGCTACCGGACGGCCCCACCAGGGCGGTCACCTTCCCCGCCTCCAGCACAATGGACACGTCCTGGGCATAAACGTCCGTGAGCGAGCGAGCTAAAACGCTAACACTCGTCAAGCCGCGGGTTTACCTTCAGCGCCGGTTCGGCTGCGGACGGGTAACCAAAGGTGACATTTTGGAACGCAATCTGGCCCCGTAGCGCCTCAGGCGCTAGCTGCCCGTCGGCTAGGCGTTTAGGTGAGCGGTCCAGGTAGCTGAAGACTTTGGAGATGATGCCTAGCGTGGCTAAAGTGTCGCCGTAGCACACGAAGATCTCCTGATAATAATAATAAATTTCATTGATAAGCGCCTTTCAAAACTCTCAAGGTCACTTTACAGTCACAAGATAAAATTTTCTGTGGGTGAGCAGCGGCAGCCACATGCGCCAGAGTTCACTCAACCCGGAAGTAAATAGATAGAAAGCTAGCTAGCTAATAGATAGCCAATAGATACCCAGCTAGACAACTAGCTATATAACTAATAGATAGCCAGCCAGATAGATAGCTAGCCAACCAGTTCACAGCATAAGTTAGATAGGTAGATAGCGAGCTAGCTAGATAGCTAGCTATATAGCTAATAGATGATGGAGCAAGTCAACAACGGACTCCTTTCCGGAAAACCGACTCTGTGGAATGACAAGCCAGTAGCGTCGTCACCCACCTTGAGGTTGTGGGACATGGGTTTCCGGTATAAGAGGAACGTCAGGAGGATCCCGACGCTTAGCTGCCCGTTCGATACCAGCGAACGAGCCGCGAGAAGCAACACGATCTTGGTCACCAAACTGCTCAACTGACGGATAAAAGGAATGCAACGACGTTAGAGGCGGGAGGTGGACCCGGCGTGAAAACGCGGGCGGGAAGGCCTCACCCTGCGCACGAGCGTGAAGAAGGCTTGCTGTTGACCGGCTCGTATTGTGTTCGCTCGAAGGCGTTGGAGTTCTCCATGGAATCTTCGGATTTCATCCGATTGGCCGTTGAAGCTTCGGACTGTGCGGATTCTGCCTAGCGACTGATGACTTAGCTCTTTGAGGCGAGCCAAGATATCCTGCTTACGCTCCTTCACTTCCTGTCAGAGGTTTGCCCTCGTCAATCGTTTTCCAATCCTACTTCTTCAGCACGCTATCGTCATCCCCGGCTGACCTTGTGGTAACGGACTTGTTGTTTCTGCAGGGCGGCCAAGAAGGGGATCTCGACGCACGCCAGCGCCGTCAGCGGACGGGACTGGTACAACATGGCCGCCAGTATCAGGACGGTTTTGATGGAGCTGCGCAACACCGCATTGAAGTTCAGCGACACCATCAGGCCCAGCTGGTGCACGTCCGACTGCAGGCGGGAACAAAGACTTCCTGTCACGAAAAAATTAAAAAAAACAAAGATTACATTTTTTAATAATGAATAAATGCATGAATTAAGAAATAAATACAAATGAATAAACAAATAAATAAATACATACATAAATAAATGAGTAAACAAATAAATACGTTAATAAATGCATGAATGAATACATAAATAAATACAAATAAATGGTTAAATAGGTAAACGCATACATAAATAAATCAAATAAATAAACCAACAAATAAATAAACTAATAAATAAATGGATAAATACGTACATAAATAAATACAAAAATAAGTAAACACATAAACACATAAATAAAATAAATAAACCTACAAATAAACTAATACATAAATGCATTGATAAATGAATACATACATACATAGAAAAATAAGTAAACACATAAATAAAATAAATAAACCAACAAATAAACTAATAAATAATTAAATAAATTGATATATAAATACATCCATATATAAATACATAGAAAAATAGGTAAAAACAAATACATAAATAAAACAAAGAAAGAAACCGACAATAAACTAATAAACTCGTAAATCAATAAATACATCTAAACAAATAAAAAGGCAGGTAAATACATACATAAATAAATAGATAACTAAGTAAACACATAAATACATAAATGACTAAATAAGTAAAAACACGTAAATACAGAAATGACTAAATAAGTAAAAACAAATACATAAATAGATAGGTAAATAAGTAAACAAATAAAAAAATCATAAATACATAATAGAGGGCGCCGGGTGAAAAACGAGACAGACGCATGTGGTAGCGGCGACCGGAGCCGTGCTCACCTGGTTGGTTCTCCTGGAAGAAAAGCACTTCCTGAGACAGTAACGTGCGGAACACCGCTATCCTCAAACGCTTATTGAGTCGAGCGTGCGTGAGCATGAAGGCTCCTGACCTCAATCCAGAGAAAACGCAACTGCGGAAAATCGGGACGCTCCGTTCGGTTAGCGTGTTGATGATGCTTGTTACTTTGTTGCCAAGCGGAGGAAGCTACCTGCCCACAAAGAAGCACGCCAGGATTCGCAACGTCGTGTAGAAGCCGGAGTCCAGCGTTCCGCCTCGCAGGGCGTCCATTACCGTGCCTTGGAACAGCGGGACCAATGTGTCACCTGTCCACAAACAACAACAGGGAAATAATTTTAAAAGGGCAAGTGACGAAATAAGAAAATGTCCGCTTGCCATATGTATGCGAAAGTGCAATAAAATGACAAACTTACAAGCTACGGCGAGGATGATACAACCACAACCCACACTCAGTAACAGAAAGTCAGGTTTGAAGTGTTGAAGCAGCCTGGCGAGCAGGCGGCGAGTGTCCGGTGACGCCTTGCCATCTTGCGATAACCCGTCACCACCGCTGAAGGCCATTTCCCAAAAGAGGCAACTCAGCGTCGAGCCCAGCGACACCTGCAGCTGACCGGTCAACCCTGGAGGCGCGACAGGGTCCCCACCCTGCTCGCTCCAGGTTCCGAGTACGCAGGGCAAGACAACCAGCAGAGCGCAGAGCCTGCGTAGTACCACCTGATGCTTCTCAGGGGCCGCTAATCGCATTGTGACGTCAAGGAGCACCCACTTGAGCGCCGAGGCAGCCCACTGTTCGACCCCACTGGCCCCGCGACCTCGCACTTGCAGCAGGCCGTTCCATATTGTCCATGTGAGAGACGCGTCCACAAACAGCAGCAGGAAAGCGGATAGAATGACTGACAACATCGTGCAGCCTGACAGAAGCAATGCAAACATTCGCTTAATAATGCATCAATGTTACTTTTTTTTTGATGGCGGGGAATTGATGAATGTCAGCAATTATGCTAATGAGGAGTGTTTTATAGGATGTCAAATGTTGATCATTTAAAATGTTATTTTGTGTCGTATTTATGTTTAAAATGACTAAGTGGGGGTTAATGCTACTTCAATCGGGAAGAAATACACGCTACTCACCCACAGAAAAAAATTATATGGCTGTAAAGTGACCTTGAGAGTTTTGAAAGGCGCTTATAAATGAAATGTATTATTATTAGTATTATTGTTATTATTATTATAGAGGGGGAAATGTTACATAAATCTCCAAAAGAAAACAAGAAACAAAAGATATTTTGAATAGTTCGTTTTTTTCTGCAATCGAAAAACGAAAATCTGAAATTCCATTTCTGCAGTAAAAAAAACCCAGAGAATTACAAACTCGAAAAAAAACTTATCAATGACAGTTATGCGATTAAACAAATGTGATTTCTTTCCATAAATGCCCAAAAAACAAGTTTAAAACTCACCTTTCCAAAAAATATCCACAAACTTCTCGCACCTGCGTTCAATCGACTTTCACCCGTTCACTTTCGACACGAAAGACCTTTACTCGACCTTTTTTTCTTTCTCGTCACTAGCTAATACATGCAACACAACACTCGAACACGCAGCCAGTTTGTTTAGATGATTGATCTTCGTATTTCAGTGATAGATCATAATTTTAACAAATCAAACAAATCGAACGAAATAAGTGAAAGCGAAATTACATGTCGGAAGTTACCAAGAAGTTACCGGAAGTGGTTGCTAGAGGTTAAGTAGGCGTTTACCGCCTCGAATTTAAAACAAGAGTTAATTATTTCACTAATAATAATAATCGTCATTTGAAGTTCATTTCACTCAAAAAATGTTAGAAAGCAATAATAAAATCAAACATTCGGAACAAGTGTAGCAGCATCGCTGATGTACGAATGGGTGATGACGTCATAAAAAATGGACTTCCTAACTTTTAAAACGATGAAAAAACAAACTGTAAACAAAACATAATAATAATAATAATAATAATAATAATAATAATAATAATAATGTATCAAAATGAAGAGATTTATAAGATTTTACTGTAATGACAACTTTAATATAAAAAACAAGATGTATATGTAATAAATAATGGTAATCTCAGTTGCAAACAAACAAAAGACCAGCCTTGCATTATTTTTGTTTGTTTTCCAAGGAAATAATGGCTTGCCTGTCAATGCCTATTGTAATGTTTTTTGATACAGCATCACAAGCAAAACTCGGCGTGTTTGGTTGTTGCCAAAGCCCCACTTGGCGGCGTGGAGACGTCAAGCGAGTCAACAACGAGTTCATTGCAGCTTTCTTCTTGTCTCGGTCTTTGGCTGCCTCGTTGGTCACGCTCGTCGGCATCCATCCACCAAAAGGCGCAAACCAGGAAGATGGCGGCTGAGGCCACGATGGCACTGCAGGCCAAGAAGACGTAGAAATACTGCCCCGTCGAGTCCACCAGGATTCCTGCGGGTAAACGACGTTTCCTTGGTCGCGCTGCGTGAATTGTAACGCGCATCATTGGAGTCACGCTTACCGGCCAGCGGAGGTCCGACCAGCAACGTGACGCTCTCCATGACGGCAAGGAGGCCGAGCGCCGAGGCGAAGCGACTCATGTCCACCACGTCCATCAGAACCGTGAACATAAGCGAGCCCACCACGCTCATGGAGAGCCCGTAGAGCAACACGTAGCTCAGCAGCACCGGGAAGGTGGGCCCCAGGCAGCACACGGCGTTGCTCAGCCCGTTGACCAGCAGCGCACCGGAGAACACGTACACGTGGCGGCCGCGGAACCACGGCAGGTTGAAGACGATGCCAACGGGCGGTCGCACGGCCACGTTGACCAGTCCCAGGACGGAGAGGAGGGAGGCCGCCCGCCCCGCCTCCATGTGGTTGTCGGTGGCGTAAGGCACCAGGTAGATGAGCGGCACCACGAAGCCCAGCATGGTCCACGTGATGGCCACGGCATAAACGCGGTAGCGCCGGTTGTGCAGAAGCTGGTCCAGGGCCATGTGTTTGCTCACGCAAGCTTGAATCCTGCTGCGTGCCAAGGGAGCGGCAAAGGCATGAAAATCAGCTTGCAGATTGGGCAAGTCACAAGGGAGGACTTTTTCTATTTATTTATTTATTTATGTCTTTATTTATTTATTTATTTGTTTATGTATTTGTTTGTTTATGTATGTCTTTATGTATATATTTATTTATTTGTTTATGTATGTCTTTATTTATCTATTTATTTATTTATTTATGTACGTCTTTATGTATCTATTTATTTATTCATTTTTGTATTAAATAATGTATGGGTTTATTTATTTGTTCATGTGCTTATTTATTTATTTGTTGGTTCATGTATGTATGTCTTTGTTTATTCATTCACTTATTTATGTATGTATGTATGTATGTATGTATGTATGTATGTATGTATGTATGTATGTATGTATGTATTTATTTATTCATTTGGTTATTTATTTGGTTATTTGTTTGCTTATGTACGTATGTCTTTATGTATCTATTTGAAAGGCGCTTAGAAATTAAATGCATTATTATTATTTCTTTATTGATTTATTAATGTATTAAATAATTAATGTATTTGTTCATGTGTTTATTTATGTATTTATTTATTTGTTTGTTTGTTTATTTGTTTGTTTGTGTATGTAAGTCTTTCTATCTATTTGTTTATTCATTCGCTTAGTTAGTTAGTTAGTTGGTGTATTTGCTTGCTTGACAGTGCACACAATGGCTCATGATTGTGTCCGGCTGTTTACTGAATAACAGTTGTTCGTTCAGTTTGGATGCAAAAGGACTATTGATCTTTAATAAAGCACGTAAGCGGAATCCCTCACCTGGACATCCCGACGCAACCCGACTCGGGCGACGGCTCGCAATCTGCCGCCGACGTCTCCTTCGACGGCAGAGGACGCATGACGGCGCCGCAGACGCAGCAGTTGAGCAGTACTCCTCCCAAAACCAGAAAGCTTCCCCTCCATCCCAGCTCGTATAGCAGGAAGTTGGCCAGCACCGGAAGCGTACACAATCCCAGCGCCGTACCCGTCGACGAGACGGCATTGGCGAAGGTACGGCGCCGCACAAAATACTCACCCAGGATGGACACGGACGGCTGGTAGCTCAAACAGAAACCCAAACCTGGAAGTGGAGCCAAAAAGTATTTCAAAATAAAACGAGCAACATCAGCCTGTGCTCATTTGTGACTTTTGTGCTCACCGGTAACGACGCCGGCCGTGAAGTAGAGTTGGCTAATGGAGTGCGTGAAGGAGCTGGCGGCCATTCCCAGGCCGCTCAGGACTCCGCCCAACATGACGGTCACTCGGCATCCCAGTCGCTCCAACAACACGCTGCACAGGGGGCCTGAAATTATTGTCAGATTATTATTAAAATGTGACATTTTATATTTGGTAGCACCTCATCTGTATGATTCCAACTATTCTACCCCGCCATTTGATGCTATGATGACTTTGTGCTACAATAATAATAAAAACAATCATAATCATCATCATCATCATAAGAATCATAAGAATAATCATACAATGATGATGATGTGTTTGTTTGAAACATTTAGCTTGTATCAGACATGCATCTTTCCTTACATTACATGACAAAAGGTTGAGTGAAGGCCTAGCTAGCTATTTGTTATCTATCTATTAGCTAGCTAGCGTTCTATCCGAGTTACTTAGCTATCTATCAGCTGTCTATTAGCAAGCTAGCTTTCTATCAGAGTTACTTCCGGGTTGAGTGAAGGCCTAGCTAGCTATCTGTTAGCTATTTATTAGCTAGCTAGCTTTCTAGCCGAGTTACTTCCGGGTTGAGTGAACTCTGGCGCGTGTGGCTGCCGCTGCTCACCCACAGAAATACTTATCCTGTGACTGTAAAGTGACCTTGAGAGTTTTGAAAGGCGGTTATAAATTAAATGTATTATTATTATTATTATTATTATTATTATTATTATTATTATTATTATTATGGCAATAATAATAATGACATTATTATGACAATAATATATAATAATATTATGATGATGATGATAATGATGATGACAATAATAATAATGATAATACATTCAATTTATAAGCACTTTTCAAAACTCTCAATGACACTTTACAGTTACAAGATAAGAACAGCTACCACCGATATTACTACTTTCCTATCTATGTGTGCGAATTGTGTGAACTGGGTACTTGGTAGTAGTTTTAGCAACCTCCCGCATGTAGCACAGCCGTCATGATGGAAGGCACCCAGGAAGTTTGGCTGTTGGAGGCATGAAAATCCCTCTGCAGGTCATTGTAGAAGATGCCCACGCAGGACGGGAAGGCCAGCGTCAGCGCCAGAACCAGCATGGTGGCCACCAGAACAACCCAACCCCAGCCACCGTCCGGTGCTTGGGTTGCTCTTTCGTCTTCCGGCCCTTCTGAGGCCATCTCGTTGATTTGAGCGCTGTCGGCGTGTCCATTTGCACCGCTGCTCATTGTCCGCTAGACGGCGACATTTCTCATTGTCCGCTGCCGGCCATGGCGCGCTCCCTCTAGCGGTAGCAAAACGTCAATACAAGTCACAAGAAAAAGACACCCCCACAAAAAAAAAAGCAGCGGCACTGTGAGAGGGGTTGAGGCAAAGAGGAAAACGCTTGATTCGACTTGTTTTCATGTTTTTTTCGGGGGGGGGGGGGGTGTCGTGACGACAGCCGTTGACGTCTTGTTTGGACGAACGAGAGGACTGCAGGGGGGGGGGGGAATGTTACAAGCCGGAAGTAGAAGAAAGCAAGAACAGAAGCTTCTTCACTCACTCACTCACTCACTCGGTCGGTCGGAACTGTTCGCTCACCCGGTTCGCCTTCGTTCGGTTCTGTGCAGCCCCCCCTAAAAACAGCCGTCGAAAGTGAAAGGGGGTGGCCGAAGACCAGTGATGGGAGATATGACGTGCTGGCAGCCCTCCGCGATGGTGGAGGAGGAGTGGGGGGGCACCAGGGTGGGGCACCCCAAGACCACCAACTGCCTCGCTTCCTTTTTTCAACGAACACAAGTCGATAACATGCAGTGTCATTTAAACAGATCCGGTTCGGTTCTCAGACGCTATTTTGAGATCCGTTCAGTAATATGAGATCTCTGAGGGCGGGGCTTAAAACACCAGACCCCGCCCCCCCCCACCGCCTCTTTTTGTGTTTGTGTACATTGTGTATAATGCACACAGTATTGACTTTGTCATTTAAATACTAGATAAATAAAACCCCCTTGCCTTTAAGATCTTATTTACTTGGCTTTCTGCTTCAGAAAAAAAAAGATATATAACAATTTATAACGGCATATGATAGATAGATAGATAGATAGATAGATAGATAGATAGATAGATAGATAGATAGATAGATAGATAGATAGATAGATAGATAGATAGATAGATAGATAGATAGATAGATAGATAGATAGATAGATAAATCGCGTTATACACAAAGTCATATCGAGCCACAATAGGTGTCGCAATTACTCCATTTCACCTTGTAGAATTAGTGCACGGGATATATAAAACGTAACAGGTGTGTTTGGATTGTTCAATCACGATACAATAAAAGCAGCCATTGATTATCATGGGAAATGCTTCGGTTTTCGACCAAATCGGTTTTCTGGAACGGATTATGGTCAAAAAACGAGGTTTGACTAGACATTGACAAAATTAAACGACATTAAAGTACAAGTAAAGTTACACTGGAACTATTTGTATGCATTCTTAAAATAAACTAATACATGTCTTGAGGCCCGGGTGTGCCAATGTATAAACACATACCTGTTTAGTCACGTGTCGGTACACATTGTCACCTTGACTGGAGAAGAAACTGAAGCATCAGGTTTGAAAAGACAACGTTTATGGTGAGAAAATTGAAGTGAAAAGGGTTGCTCGGCAACAAAACACCTGTAGACAAAAGGTGCAAGAAGTAAAAGACACAAAACGAGCGTGCATGCACATTGGATGGCGTCCTCGGGAGCTTCCCGGTCCACAATAAACGTCCCCGTCATGCACAACGAACGACACATTGTACCAACACAGACTGCTTGACACCGCAACCCAATTTCTTACATCCTGGTACAAAATAAAAACAATACATTGATTTTTTTTTTTAACGCGTGGACAATTCCAAATCAACTTCAATCCATACAGTATACAAGACTTCCCATGGATATACGACGAGTGTATACGTTTATGGGTCAAATGCATCTCATTTGATCAATAATGGTAAAGATGGAGCCTAAATGAACAAACATGAGTTTCTGAATTGGTCGTTAGCATTTAAAAAAAGATAGCATGATTTTTTTTTCTTGCTAAATTAGAAACATTTGTATTGTCACCATTATTAATTCATTCACTGCCATTCACGAACTAATTCGATAATTAATAATAATAATAATACATTTCATTTATAAGTGCCTTGCAAAACTCTCAAGGTCACTTTACAGCTAGCTAGCTAGATATAGCCATATAGCTGATAGATCGCAAGCTAGATAGCTAACCAGCCAGCCAGATAGCTAGCCAGCTAGATAGCTAGCCAGCTAGCCAACCAAAAAGCTAGATAGCCAATGAGCTAAATAGCTTAGTTTAGTTGTAATTTTTTTTCTTGACTTAGAACGCCATTCCCTAATTAGTTCGGGGTTTTGTTTTTTTCATGCCTGGGTGCCGATAAAGCGCAAACCATGGCCTCAGACAATGTTTTTTTCTTATCCACAAGGGGGCAGCACTTCCCCTTTTTCCATGTTAGCGCTTTGTTCCAGCTTGAGCTGTTGTTAAAGCGCTATATAAACCAATATTGCATTGTATTTTGGATATCCGCCCTCATTTCAAGCTCCTATAACTCCAGTTTCATATCATTTAGGAATTAACTCTTTTTTTCTGTTGAAAGAAGACAATATAAGATTTTTAACGCTATATTGAATGTTTATGTAGTTCTAAAACTCAATATTCTGTGGGTCCTGGAATTTGAGTGACAATGACAAAAACCCTGGCACTAGAGTGGACAGACACATTTTTGCCCATTTGGCAGTGAATGAGTTAACTACATGATGTGAAAAAGACCCACAAATATGTGATATGTATGTACATTATATACTGTATGTAATATCATGAATATTTTTTATTTCCCCCGCTATCAATCCGTGGCCGGTAGATGCGAATGGGTGGGACACGTGCTAACATGCTTAGCGTCATGTTCCCGTTAGCATGGTAAACCGTGACTGACAAATGCCTCACATGCAAAGTTTTGTCCCGTAAAAGTGACCTTGGGTGCGACTCACTTCATCAAACGTCATTCGTGGCCTCATTTTAACAAACGTAGACCAACATCGCATCAAGGCGGTGCGCCCGATGGAGAAAAGTTGATGTCCGTCGTTTTCATCACGTGCAGCATGTGAAGTTAGATCAAGTCGAAAGAAAATGATGGGAAAAGACTTGATGGTCTCACCCGCATAATGGCGAAAGGTGATGGGTGAAGATATGCCTCAAAAAAAGGTCAAAGTGCACATGTGACAAGGAAATGAAAAGGCGGACCCAAAAAGTGTCACTTCCTGTGGAGACGTGAAGAAAAGAACTCACGTCTCCATTTGTCACGGTGGAAACGTCTAACGATGAAGTTCTCACATGCGGGAGCCTCGTTCCTGCAGGATCTGGACAGGGGAGATTGACAGCTGAGTGACCGCCGCCCACAAAAGCCCCCCCTGAACACTAGCTAGCTATGTAGCTATCTATCTAGCGCTTTGTTCCAGCTTTAGCTGTTTTTAAAGCGCTATACAAATCAATATGGATTGAATTTTGTACAGCTGCCCCCATTTCAAGCTCAGATAACTCCAGACCCATATAACTTAGGAATTAACTCTTTTTTTCTGATGAAAGAAGAGAGTCCGCCCTGTAAGCCACCATCGCCATTCCAAGCACCCACCTTGGCTTTCTGGCTGGGTTCCATGACGACGCCATTGGCCGCGTTGTTGAGCTCGCGTGATACCACGCACAGGAACTCGGCTTGGTCCTCGTTGCCGTAATTGTAGGACGAGCCGATGCTGATCAGCTGACGGACACAAACAGGAAAGCTTTATTTACAATGGTCTTCACACGCACCCCCTTTGACTTAATATTTTGGACCAATAAAAATCCAGTTTACTTGTTTTGCAAGGCTCACCTGTTCAAACTTCCACCCGTCCGACATGGTGGAGACCATCTGAGTAAGCTCTTCCTCTTGGCATTGCAGGACGCGGTAGACGTGTTTCACTGGGCCCTGCGGGTGGTCATTGAAAAATGAACACCTTCACAAATTTATTCGGGAATTGAAAATATGACGTCGGGCGCCATTTTAATGCATCATAATAAATCACATATTATGTACAGAATGACACACAATTCCACTCCATCGCCAAAGTTTGAGGTTCGTTACCAATTATGTTGTATTAGCTATTCATTAGCACGCTAGCTAGCTGTTAGCTCTATGGCTGTTAGCTATCTGGCTATCTGTTAGCTATTTATGAGTTATCCATTACACATACAAATAAATCTAGCTAGCAATCTAGCTGGCTACCTAGCTAGCTATTTGCTATCTATTAGCCAGCTCGCTGGCAACCTAGCTAGCTATTTGCTATCTATTAGCCAGCTCGCTGGCTATCTAGCTAGCTATATATTTGCTATCTATAAACTACCTATGAGCTATCTATAAGCTAGCTATCTTGCTATTGGTTATCAATTAGCTTGCTAGTTAGCTTTCTATCTATTTGAGTTATTTCGGGGTGAGTGAACGCTGGCGCACGTGGCTGCCGCTGCTCACCCACAGAAAAATTTTATCCTGTGACTGTGAAGTGACCTTGAGAGTTTTGAAAGGCGCTTAGAAATGAAATGTATTATTATTATTATTCCTGAATTTGTTCAGATTTTCTTTTTCATGCTTAAGTGCCGATAAAGCCCTGGCCATGGCATCTGGCAATGTTTTCCCCTTTTTTCCATGTTAGCGCTTTGTTCAGACGTTGTTAAAGCGCTATATAAACCAATATGTATGTATTGCATTGTATTTTGTACATCTGCCCCCATTTCAAGATCAAATAACTCCAGACCCATTTTTCTGATGAAAGAAGAGAGTCCAAGATTTCTAACACTGTATTGAATGTTGATGTGGTGCTAAAACTTAATATTCTTTGGGGCCTGGAATTCAAGTGACAATGACAAAAACCCTGGCACTGGAGTGGACACATTTTAGTGAATGAGTCAACATCTATCATATTCCATAATACCCGGGAATAGGGGAAAGTGACCGCTGTAGCTACCTGTGACGTTCGGTTCTCGTTGTCCCGTATGCGCTCCTTCACCAGACGCACCAGGGAGGCGATGTTGTAGAATTCTGCCTCTTCGAGGACACCTTGAACGCCAACACACAAAAAGTGGGGCTATGCACACGCTCAGGTGGACGTTTGATGGTGTTCTCCTACCTTCCTCGGCGAGGTTCTTGTCCATGATGAGTTTTCCATGACGGAGATAGTTCAGAACAGGCCCGAAATAGGTGGGGTCCCTGTCAATCAAATAGGCTCCCGTGCTGTCCTGCACACATCACAAATATTGTTTTAATTCTTATATAGTGCACTGGTAAACATCTCGTGATTCGGGGGTGTGACCGTGACAGGGAGCAGGCTCACTTTGTCAGAGTCCAGATCCGGATGGTCCTGGCAAAGTCGGAACAGGAACGACTTGGGCTCCCTGCACAGAGTCTGCTTGGTGGTGACGAAGTAGGTCCCGCCCACGTTGAGGCGCACCCAGCGAGGGCCCGGCTCGGAAGTCGAACCGCCTTTGGGCTGCGAACGGGTTGCGGCGATCGGTCCCAGTGGAGGTGGCGCCAGGCGAACTGAGCAGCGGACGACGTCGCGCGGCTGCTGATGTTGATGTTGATTATGGTGATGGTGGTCCGTCTGCTCGGCCCCATCGAGCACCTGCAGCTCAGCCATGACGTCGCGTTCGCTCACGACGCGACGGAAAAGGCGCAGCCACAACGTACCGCGGCTGCTTCCCGTCCGCCGTCCAAGTGCCACACGTCGCCGTTGTCGTTTGTGATGCCGACCGTAGCGTGCGTGGAGAGCCCGGTGACGTCAGCGACGTGTTTTGGCTCGCGACATTTGACGTCGCTCGTGCAAACAAGACGCTTCCGTGTTGGAACGATGACGTAACGTGGAGCAGCGCGGGAGGTGTAGTTTTATTTCTTTCACTGGCGGACCTCGACATTATTTACCCATCACTGCTACCATTTCAGCATTTGAAGCGATTCGCAATTAAATATTTTATTTTATGTTATATGATATGCAAGGCTTTGTTTTATTCGACTCTATCTATCGCGTTCTTGCGATTTGTTGTATGAACGTTAGAGGGCAGTGTCGTTCACGTTTGTCATGAATAAGCGAAGAAGAAGAAAAGCCCAATGGCGCCACTAAAGCAAAAACAATTTCCAAAATTCCCTAAAATATGTCAATAAATCTCCCGAATGTTTCTTCCATTTGGGTCCAGATGTGACAGATTTTTCCTACGCAGCTTCTCCACACACCAGTTTTTATTTTTGTGAGGAGTCGCGACGACGTTCGCCTTGCAACGCGGTACGTTTGCAACGGCCGGAAAGACTCATGGAGTTGGATGGAGCCTTCTTGGGTGTTAAAAAAATAGTATATATATATATATATATATATATATATCATTGCAACAATCATTGCTAAGCTAATATAAATCTTATGCATACGGTATTACATAATTATTCTCAATACTGTACTGTGACTGGGTGATAAAAGGCAGCTAATATTGATGGAGTGACACCACTCTCAATGTGTGTTTCTCAACTATAATTAGGTTACATAGTGTTGATTGATGAAGAGATTGTATGGGAGGGGTTCAGTAACCATTAAGAGGGTCCTGTGATCAACTGGGGGATTAAAGCTAAATTGTTCTCTCCATTCGTGCATTTTCGATCCCCATCTCCTCGCAGCACCATGAGTGAATTCCGGATTCACCATCATGTCAACGAGCTGCTGAGCGTTTTGGATGTGCGAGGAGGTGACGGAGCGGAAGGTTACATCGACCTTCTGCAGAAGCACCGGACACCCTATGTCACCACTACGGTTTCAGCCCACAGCGCCAAGGTACTACTAGCCTGTGCTCCATAAAAAAAAAAAAAAAAACAGGCATGGATATACATTGTTCTTTGACATCTTAAAAGGTGAAGCTGGCAGAGTTCTCCAAGACCCCTGAGGACTTCTTAAGGAAGTACGAGGAACTAAAATCGAAAAATGTCCGACACCTGGACCCGCTGGTCTACCTGCTATCCCGCCTGTGCGAGGACTCACAAGTAAGTCTTTGCCGAAAGATGGCGAGCTAGAAGTTAACATCACCACTCTCCACTGGAGTCAAGATTTGACCACTCACCCTTTGTGTAGACGCTGCAGCGTCTTCATCAGAACGCCAAAGATCGTTCGGAAGCTTGTGCGACGACGGCGACGCTTGCTCCTGCGCAGAACGTCCTCAACGCGGCGACAAGCGTCTCCAAGATGTCCATGCAGGAGTTGGACGAGCTCCGGAAGAAGCTCGGGAACGCCACGGCGGCGTCCAACGCTCCCCTGGTGCTCGACAGCCGCTCACAACGTCCGTCGCATCCGTTCCGCTCATCTGATTGGTGGATTTTGATCCGCAGTCGGCTGAGGTGACGCGGAAGATGCTACGGGACAAACACAACAAAAAGAATCCGGCGCAGCTCAACCCGGTTTTTCCCGGCTGGGTGTACGAGCGACCCACCCTCCTCGGGGACTTCATCGTCGGACCCGCCCCGCCCGCCGACCCGGCAGTGGGTGAGTGCGTCCGGCCTATTGTAGCAAAATGTTATTTAATTCCTCAAACTTCCACGTGGGGTCGGTTGCAGGCACGCTAGCGTTGGCGGCACAGGAGCAGATGCTTCTGGAGGATCTGCTCTTCGTTCTGGTGGGCGTGGACGGGCGCAGCGTGGCGGCTCAGCCGGTCCTGGGCCGCCAGAACCGGTCCTTCATCGTGGACGCCACACTTGACGCCTCCGTCAAGGAGCTGGTCCATCGGATCCTTCCTGTGGCGTCCTACTACTCCACTGTCACACGGTCAGCAATTTAACTCTGCCAGATGATGTGCAAAAAAATGTTCACTTCAGTGCCAGGGTTTTTGGCATTTTCACTCAAATTGCAGGACTCACAGAATATTGAGTTTTAGGACTACATAAACATTCAATTCAGCGTGAAAAATCTTTGACTCTCTTCTTCCACCAGGAAAAAAAGAGTTAATTCCTTAATTATATGGGTTTGCAGTTATCTGAGCTTGAAATGGGGGCAGCTGTACAAAATACAATACATATACAATACATAGCTAGATAAGGAGCTAGCTAGACAGCTAATAGATAGCTAAGTAGGTAGATAGCTAGCAAGAGAGATAGCTAATAGATAGCAAATACATAACTATATAGCTAGCTAATAGGTAGCAAATAGTTAGCTAGCTAGATAGCTAGATAAATAGCTAGCTATTAGTTATCTATTAGCCAGATAGCTTAGTATCTTTTTGAGTTATTCCTGGTTGAGTGAATGCTGGCGCATGTGGCTGCCGCTGCTCACCCACAGAAAAACTTATCCTGTGACTGGAAAGTGACCATGAGGTTTTTTTTGGGGTGGGGGGTCCCTCAGATTCGTGGAGGAGAAGTCGTCGTTCGAGTACGGGCAGGTGAACCACGCCTTGACGGCGGCCATGCGAACGCTAGTCAAAGAGTACCTGATCCTGGTGACTCAGCTGGAACACGTACACGGGCGGGGCCTGCTGTCGCTGCAGAAGCTGTGGTTCTACCTGCAGCCCACCATGAGGACCATGGACATCTTAGCCTCCATCGGTAGAGCCAGCATCTTTGCTCTTAGTGTCCAGTTTGCTCCCGACTCACTTGCGTCCACTTTGTCAGCCTCATCGGTGGACAAAGGCGAGTGTATGGGCGGAGCTACGCTCAGTCTCCTTCACGACCGCACCTTCAACTTCACCGGCGACGCCCAAGCGCAGGAAGTGTGCCTGTACCTCACCACAGCTGCCAGCGTGCCCTATTTTGAAATCCTGGAGAAATGGATCTTCCGGGGCATCATCCGCGATCCCTACAGGTGGGTTGCTAGAACCCAGACCTCAACCCTGACATCAAGTGTACACATTTTGGCCTACCTTATTCCCGTTTTGGAATGTTTCCGGAAAACGAGAACAGCGAGTTCATGGTGGAGGAACACGAACTGCAGAAGGAGAAGATCCAAGAGGACTACAATGACAAATACTGGGACCAGAGGTACACCGTTGTCCAGCACCGCATTCCGTCCTTCCTGCAGAAGATGGCCGACAAGATCCTCAGTACAGGTGACCCTCGCCCTCACTCGTCTCCCGGTTTTACGGACGCTAAATACTGCGCGTGTGACAGGAAAGTACCTGAACGTGGTGCGCGAGTGTGGCCGCGACGTCACTTGCCCCGATGCCAAGGAAGTGGTTTACACGCTGAAGGAGCGAGCCTACGTGGAACAGATCGAGAAAGCTTTCAACTACGCCAGCAAGGTTCTCCTGCACTTCCTGTTGGAGGAGAAAGAACTGGTGGCCCGTCTCAGGTGAAAATGGCAGCCGACTTGTTTTTATTCTCTATTCCACGCCCCCAGTCTTCGGTTAAAGCACGCGATTGGTCAAGAACAGGCAGACGCCAGAAAAAGAGTGAGAAAATGGATAGAAAACAGTGAAATTTGGACTCGTTTCAACTTTGATAAAGCAGAGTGTAGACTGAAAGGTTAAAATATCCCATCAATCAGGCTCCACAAATAACCCGCACAAGCCATCTGTACACTTGATGCAAAAAGCTATCAACCCAGCTAAACAGAACACAATTGATGAGGAACAAGGTAAAATGATCGCACAGGTTACGTTCCTAATCAAGTGTTTAATTCTGATGAAACCGGCCACTCCAGTCCATCAAGCCATCAATGACCATCACAAAGGCAAATAAAACTACGTTATTATACTGTACAGTTTATTTCTTTAATTATAATACCATAGAACATTTATTATACATAAAAAAGGTAGAGTTTGTGTAGTTTTAAGGCTTAGAAAATTCGAAAGTAGAAAATAATGTTTTATGGGGACATGGGAATGGATTATTCTCATTTTAATGGTTTCCTATGGGAAATTAATTTTTGGGATACACACTTTTCACCTTACACAATGTGTGGGAACCCATTAAGTTAACTGTATTTTGAAAAGTGAGCACGCCTACCTTCACGTCTTGTTTAGGTCCATCAAACATTATTTCCTGATGGACAAAGGCGACTTCTTCGTGCACTTCATGGACCTGACGGAGGAGGAGCTGCGTAAGCCGGTGGACGACATCGCGGCCCCGCGTCTGGAGGCGCTCCTGGAACTGGCGCTGCGCATGAGCACGGCCAACACCGACCCCTTCAAGGATGACCTCAAGGTGGGCGGGGCATAACCTGCCGTCACGTCAAGCGAGAATCCCGTTCGGCTTTGACGCCCCGGTTCTTCTCCTCAGATCGACTTGATGCCGCATGACGTGATCACGCAGCTGCTGCGGGTGCTGGCCATCGAAACCAAGCAGGAGAAGAGCGTCGCTAACGCCGAGCAGGCCGATGCAGCCCTTAGCGGACTGGAGGCCTTCTCCTTCGACTACGTGGTCAAGTGGCCGCTCTCGCTTATCATCAACAGGTCTGCGTCTTCGCCTTCTTTCGGATTGGATTAGCCTTTGCTAAAATTGACATTCCACAGCAGCAAAGTGATTAAAGTAAGAGTCCTTTTCACCACTGGAGAAGGGATGTCATGGTGGAATGTGCACGTCTGCTACAAACTACATGTTGAAAAGAGAACATGAAGCTATAGCATCCATTGACAAAAAAAAAAGACTGTAAATCTGCTTCAATTCCAAGCCGCGACCAAAAAAAAGCAAGGCTCGGCAGAGCACTCGCCGACTGCTACCTACCCGGGCGCCATTTTGGCCTCCTTTTCACCGACTCGTGTCCTCCGCAGGAAGGCCTTGACCAGGTACCAGATGTTGTTCCGTCACATGTTCTACTGCAAGCATGTGGAGCGCCTGCTGTGTAACGTGTGGATCACCAACAAACACGCCAAACATCACTGGTCGCACTCGGCCAAATGGTGAGCGGCGCCCCACGCTGTCTTTCGGCGACCGCTCCTTTCTTTCCCGTCGTTTCACCAGACCGCGTCGTATCGCCGCAGGTTCGCGGCGGCGTTTGCGCTGCGTCAGCGCATGTTGAACTTTGTGCAGAACATTCAGTACTACATGATGTTTGAGGTGATAGAGCCCACATGGCACTTGATGGAGAACAACCTGAAAACGGTGAGCGCCGCACGTCGGGAGGGAGTCGCCGACCGCGATGGCGTTTTCACCGCCATCTTCCTTTTTAGGCGTCTAATATCGACGACGTGTTGTGGCACCACACCAGCTTCCTGGACAACTGCATGAAGGACTGCATGCTGACCAATCCCGAGCTGCTGCGTATCTTCTCCAAGCTCATGTCCGTCTGCGTCATGTTCGCCGGACGCATGCAGGTAAACGCCCGCGACTCGCCGTCCTTTTGCCGCCGCGTCTTGATCCCGCCTTGTTTGTCGCGCATTGCAGCGTTTCACGCAGACCCTCCGGCTGGAGCGCCTCCCCTCGGACTCCCACGATCGGAAAAGGAGCCAGGCTGCAAAGGTCGGACTGGAAATGCCACGGACGAGTTAGCCGTGTGCGCGCGTCCTAGCTTGTTTGTGTTTGGATGCAGTCGGAGGAGACTGAGGCGGCATCGGGGGCGGGATTTGAGGCGTCCATCGGCAACTTTGACAACAGTTTCAGCGTTCTGCTACTGGACCTTTTGGATAAACTCAGCATCTTCAGTTCCAACAACTGCGAGCATAGCATGATTAACATCATATACAGGTCGCACCCGCATAACGTTACAACCCAATTATTCAAACCATAACGCTGTCGACAATCCATTTTTTCTGTTTTTCACAGGCTCGACTTCAACGGCTTCTACACGGAGCGTCTGGAGAAGATGGCGGTGGAACGGAGTCACAAAGAAGCGGCGGCGTAGCTCCAAAAAAAGATGGCGCCAACTCATCTTTATTCAACCTCCCCGATTAAAATCTATGTGTTATGAGCATCTTATTTGCATTTCTTACATGCTCTGCGTTTCGCCCCAGAGCCAAAATCGGTTTGGTCCCGCCACAAAGTCATCAGTTAGTCAGTGGAAGTATGGATCAGCTGATCAACTTCATTAACCCATGCTACAAAGTGCACTTTTTTTCTCCACTTCCTGTTTCCTATTTACCAACCAATGAGCTGCCTGCAAATCCTCAACGCCATCCCTCCCACACTTCCCCAAAAACACAGCAGAAAGAAAAACAGCAGCATGACATCATGAGGGGGGGGGGGAAAAAAAAATCAACGGCACCTCCTGGGGTCAAAGTTCATCATGGCCGTTAGTGTTTCATGGTGAAAGCATCTCACGCATTTCTTTTCTTGAATTTGCTGCTTAACGTTTCGTATTTGGTCCAACTCCAGTCTTGATCCTTGAGCAACAAAAAATCGATTTCAACAACAACAAAAGAAAATAAGGGGATGGGTGGATTGACATGGCGCTCAAAGGTGAGACTTACCACCATGCTTTTAGCTTGTTCGTCCACCGCTTCCTGCATGAGGCTGGTCAGCTGACTAAGGTACTTCTGGGTCTCCTGCAGCAGGCGGGGGGCCGCGTCACTGTGGAGAGAGAACAAATATTGACTTTTAGGGCTATATAAACATTCAATTCAGCATTAGAAACTTAATTCATCAGAAAAAAAAGTTAATTCCGAAGTTATATGGGTCTGGAGTTATATGAGCTTGAAATGAGGGTGGCTGTCCAAAATACAATTCAATATATACATATTGGTTTATGTCGCGCTTAGAACAACAGCTGAAACTGGAACAATGCTACCCCCTTTTGGAAAAGAAAAAACACATTGCCAGAGGCCATGGCCAGCACTCCAACGGCACCCAAGCATGAAAAACCTACCTGTCATTGGGCCCGGGCAGTGAAGTGAGTGGATGAGGAGTACTGGCGGGCGGCGCTGTCTGGGCCCACTGGGACACCTGAGGGAGGTTGGTGGACTCGGGTCCGGTCGCCAGCGAGTTGCGTGTCGAGTTCTGGGCCTGCGAGGGGAAGTCGTGGAATGGGTTGGGGTGCGGCGGTGCCCCCCCCCCCCTTTGGCGTTGGCTGGCTTACGCATGCGATCTTGAGGAGGTGCCAGAACTCGCGCTGGCGCTTGACCTGCATCTGCATGACCGTGTTGTCTGCTTCCTTGATGCTCTCCAACGTCTTCTCGATCCGCGGGAACAGTTCGATGATTTTCTGTTTGCTGCTCAGTATCTTACTGGGGGGTAAAGAAGAAGACGGGAGGGTGTAAAATTGTGGACAAGTCTTGCCGGTTAAGTCAGCGTTGGTCAACCTGAGGTGCGTGTAGAGATCCTTGAGCACTTTGTCCTGGTTCTGCACCGTCTGGATGATGGCCTTCACCATCTCCGAACTGTCGATGCTCAGGTCCGCCTCTGGAACTGTCAAAAAAAATCAGCGTCACCATCGTCGCCGTCATTGTCGCCGATGGCCATCAGAACATATCTGACCTTTACATTTCATCTTCAGCTGTTTGTAGAGCTCCATGGCTCGTTCCTCTCTGAAAAACCACTGATTATGTTAACGTTCAAATGGCAGCCCGACGGGGAAGTGTATGTGGGAGGGGAAGAAAGGGCGATGGGCACAAATGTTTGAGTGAGGCAACACACTCACAGCTGCTCCATCTTGTCTCCTTGACGCCGGGCGTACGGACTCCTCTGCAGCTCCACGATTTCCGAGTGAAGGGCCATGATCTCGTCGTCCAAGTGGCTCACTTCCGCTACCTGCGGGACGACACGGAAAATGCGTTTCAGCACCGCAACGTCGCCACAAAAGAGCCCAAAAACGATCATTTGCGACCTGTGTAAAGGCAGCCGCTCTCTCCTCATTCTCCTGCCAGGCCTTCAGCATCTTCTCCGAAGCTATGTCAGAGAGGAAAGCACATGAGAGGCCGGCAGAGTTTTACGAGAAGAATCGCGCGGACCCCCGGCGCGGCACTCACAGATGCCGTAGTGCATCTGGTCGCTGTATTTTTCCAAATCGTACTGGATGCTGCTGCGGAAGAAATCCAGCTTGGCTTTCAGCTGCTGCGAGAATCCAAACATGCTGTTTTTACAGCGCGTTAGGTTGGTGTTGTAGCGGAGGAGGCTGAGCCTGGGGAGACACGGACGTAGCGTGAGGACGCCGGGGCGGACGGGGGTGAAGCGCTAGCGCTAGCGACTCACATGGCGGCGCGTTGGCCCTGGAAGAGGCGGCTGTAGTCGTCCTTCAGGCCGCAGATGTAGCTCAGCGCCTCCGCCCAAACCTTCTTGAGAACGCTCGGGGGCAGCGGCGTCCGGGCTTCTTGGACTGAAAATGTTTTTTTGGGGTAAAAAATGGGCGTGGCCGTCTCAAGTAGATGACTACTCTACTCACCGATGGTGTTGACTTTATCCGGCAGCTGCCTGGCGCTAAACGGGCCCGAGTACTCTGTGGCGCTCTTGTCAAACAAGTAAACGATGTAAGCGTCCCAGCCTCGCTGTGGCACAAACGAGAGATGTCGAGACGGCGGCGTGGCGGTGCCGGAAACCGACGTAGCGACAACAGGCGGGAACGTACCACGCCGTCCAGGACGCACTGCGCCGCCGGCTTGCGGGGGTCCAGGGACACTCCGGTTTCCTGCAGCAGCTCCTGGTGGACTACGGAGATGCCGCTCTCCGCCTCCACTCGCTTCTGCAGGGCATGCAGCGACTCGTCGGGCGCCAGCTGGAAGGAGTGCACCTGGGCCGTGGTCATGTTGAGAATGTGCACCACCTGAGCGAGAGGCGACGGTCAGCGGCGTTTTTTCAAAAAGACCCCTTTTCGCGTGATGGATGGTGGACCTTCATGCTCAGGATCTGATCGAGGAGATCGAAGCAGAGCGGCTTCCTGCTGTCGGGATGGACGCCGCCTCCTCTGTGGACGGGGTCCCACTTTAGCATGAGCTGCAGTAGCGCCTCCATGGGCTCCAATAGCGTCCTGCGAGGAGACGCGTCCTCGGTTACATCATCTCCACCAAAAAAATGGTCCACGAAAAGAAGACGTTTGCAAACCCAAACGACGGGTTGACACCTCGCACCTGCTCAGGTTGTTGGGGTACGGAAGATGCGAAGAAAATCGAACTTCTCCGTTGGCCTCCTCCACCGCCATAATATCCTTTGGACCTTTGTTACGTACCTTGCTGGCCCTGCCGCCGCAACACAACAACACCGGTTTGGCCCGCGCGTGTTGTCAACCAGCGTGATCGGTTTCCGATAATCGCGGACGTACCATTGAACGGGCTGCAGGTTGTGCAAGAATGGTCGGAATCCGCAACTGCATTCGAAGATCATGGTCCCGAAGCTCCAGTAGTCCACGCTCACCGTGTATGCTTTGTTTTCAAACAATTCGGGAGCCTGCGCAGACGCAAGTTGACGACAAGCAGCCTGACAAGCTAGCTGAAGATGGAGTCAGAAGGGTTTCTCACCAGGTACTGAAGGGTGCCCACGAAGGACGTACACAGACTGCCCTGGTCCAAGTCTTTAGCGTAGCCCAGGTCAATGATCTTGTGCACCAACTAAAACAGGATGGAAAATAGTTATTTAATTGGCAAGATGGCGGCACGCGGAACGGATACGGATTGTTTTTTAGCATTTTTGTCCATGACATTCATCAGGGAGGAGACTATGCAGAGCAGTAGCGCCTTTTCGGCAGCACCGTTTTTGATTGGGAGGAAAGTCGGTGCCATTTGACTGTCATCGCTGGACCGCTCTAGGGCGATTGTGCTTTTTCTGTGCTAGTAATGGGCAGCGTTTTCACAGCGCAGAGCGCTGATGCGTGTGTGGAACTGTCGTGGCTTGGAATTGAAGCGGATTTACATGGGATAGGAGATGTGAGGCAATCTCTTGTGAAAGATAGAAGAAGCCCGATGACTAAAGGTGAAAGTGGAGCGTGTCACCTTTCCGTTGACTTCTTGCAGCACGATGTTCTCTGGCTTCAGGTCCCTGTGGATGATCTTGTTCTCGTGAAGGTATTGGATACCGCAACCTGGGGCAAGGTCACGCCGGTTACTCACAAGGCATTTTGCGCTCACACGGGTCAACGCACGAAAAATGCCACGTACCCACATCGTTGAGCAAGGACAGAACGTCACTTTCCTTCAGGCCGCAGCAGTTCTCCGGTCTGCTCAGAACCTGAAGAAAGACGCCATTAGAGTGAGGGAAGGTGGTCGGTCGGTGGGAGATGCAACATGTGGCCCACAGTACCTTCCTCAGGTCGCCATGCGAGCAGAACTCCATGGCGAGCAAAGGCAAGTCATTCAATGCGATCAAGTTGATTTCTTCAGGGACGTCCCGCGCCGTTACCACGTTGATGTGGTTCAACCTGAGTGGGAACAAATACGAAAATGCACTTTGAACACTTTTAAAAAAAAAACAAATATTCATTCATTTTCAGGAAGGAGAAAAAAAGTGAGTTAGGAATCAAGTTCCTGTTTGCTTTCAACATTAAAAATGTATTATTATTATTGTTATTTAGCTCATAGCGCACGTGCACATTCCACCATGACGTCTCTGATCCAATGGTGAAAAGGACGCTTTAATCCTCTCCCCTTTCATCTAGAACTGTTTCATACAACCAAGAGGGTGCCGAAAGTGCTTAAAGATCAAATGACTGTCTATGTATTTTGCGATGGGTCATGTTATGTTTTTCAGTTGTTTTTTTTGTTTTACTTCGAGTGGCTCCCTTTACAGCAGCTCCTGTATTATGTTTTTCTACTTCTTCCTTTCCTTTTCTCTTCCTTTCATAACTCCAACTGCGAGACTAATAAAGGCTAATCCAATCATCCATTCAAGTTTGTGCAAGAAATACCAACTTCTTCATGATCTGAATTTCTCGGCTCCAGCGGTCCTTGTTCCTGGGCGTCAGCTCCAGTCGGCACATCTTCACCGCTAGCTTCTCACTGCTCACCTGCATTGACAAGACATGTCAACAGAGGCTTTTAGGGTGGAGGGGGATACTCGTGTAGTATATGAACGTGACGCGTAACGGGGGAACTCACATGATGCTGGTAGAGGTAGACATGGGCAAAGCCCCCCATGCCCAGTCGTTCCTTCAGCTCCCAGTCGCCGCACTTGTGGTTGTTGTGTCGGAAGGGAGGCTTCTCCATCGTGCTAGCGCCGGCCTCAACCTGAACCAGAAAGTAAACGGTGACGACGAACACGCTTATTCACATCCGTTACCTTGCGATATCGTGACTATGTTTCTGTCGTTCCCTCCGCACCCATATTGAAATATTTATCCACAAGAATCGGTCGACAAAACGTCTCATAGCTGAGCGTAACACTCGGAGTAAGCTAGCATAAATTCATGTTGTTTGCTAGCTTGTGGCTAATACTAATGTCAACATCGACCGCTACGCTCGGCAGACGAACGACAAGCGTGTGTTTCCAGGTGAAAATGTCGACGAAAAACTCACGTCGCAAGTCGTCCTACATGAGCCGCACGATTTGGTGTACTATTTTTGCTATTTCTTTCTGTTGTGCTCACGTCAAACTCCGCCAACGACACAACACGGTACTTTCTGCATGACGTCATCAACCTGCGTGCTATTGGAAGGGCGGGGGTGAGGAGCGTTCGTTGTGTTCTTTTCCGGATGCAACAACGTGAAACATTTTCGTTCCCAGTTTTTATAAATCACATTTTTGTGACATCTGTCAATTTTGGATGCGAATTTTACAGCGACAATTACTTTTTCGGTAAGAAAAAAATATTAAGTAGTCAATATTTTATCAGAAACATACGATGTCGTTTCCCCCCCCCAAAAAATGAAATAAAAACATCTAAATATAAGTATGATTTTCCCCACAAGTGAATGCAACACACTTCTCATTCCAATGAAGAACAAAGAAACGTTTTTATTCAACTAGATGAAAATGTACACAAAAGAGAAGAAAGAGAAGACGGACAGTGACCTGAATTAATCCGAAAGCCCAAATCAAGAAGAATAAACATGCTTTATTATTTACAATCATTCTATTATCGATGGAAAGAAGGGGGTGGGGAATGCTGTCAGGGCGACCACCACTATGCGCCAAGCGCAAGCCTGTGTCCATCACTCGATGGACGTGGGCACTTTGGTTACCATGGTAACTAGCCTCTGCCTCCACCTCAAGTCAGTCGCTAACTTGGGGGTGGGGCTTAACTGTCCCTTGAGCTCAATATTGAATGATAAATTCCCAATAAACACAGCATGTCTATTTGTGCGCACGCACACACATCTCCAATGAACACATGACACAGACAGACACACACCGGAAAGGCCAAAATGCACACAAACACACACACTAAAATAAATGCAATTGATTGAAGGTGAAGAAGAGTCAAAATGTCCCCCATGTGTTAAACTGTATATGAAGGGGGGTGGGCTGAATGAGCCAACCAATAAACAGCTAGTGTGGGAGATGAGTGAGACCTTTGAAATGCTGCTCCGACCTCCGTTCAACGTTCAAGGGTGGCCTCGGCCTTTGACGACACGCGTCGTGTAGTCAAATGTGGCGCGTGGGAGAAGCTGAAAGAACATTCCAGATCCGTCTGGTGAGTGAAAGCAAAGCTCCTTGAGTGCCACCGGTGGGCACAAAGGACAACAGATGGACAAGACGGGGAAGAGAAGAAGGCAAGATGAAGAAAGGAGTGAAAAGAAAAGGTGAAGAGAAAAGTAGAAGGTGCGTATGCAAAGCGAGCAGGGCACTTTCCTATTCTGACTGAGCGCCATTTTGCATGGAGTTTCGGGCGCCATTGTCCCCGTCCATCCGCAGCGGCTAGCCTGAGGAATCATGGCGTCGCGGGCGAGAATCTACCGCACGCCCGAAAGCAAAGAAAAAGCCCAGCGGCGGGCTTCGACACGTTCCTCACTTCTTCACGGCTTGCTTGTAGCTGTGCCGCTGGACTTCCTGCCGAGCTTTGCCGCCCGTTCGGGTTCCGCTAGCCTGGCTTCCGTCGTGCAAAGCGGGGCTTGACTCCGCCCTCTCCAGAGCGCTCTCATCCTCCTCCAGTTCGGCCTCGCTGCTGGGGCCGCCGCCGCTGCCACCTCCATCCATCTTGGCCCGTAACTGGGCCACGTACGTTTCATAGCGTGTTTTCTACGTAAATCAGAAAAATAAATAACCATCATTTATGGCTCATGTTTCAAATATTATGGAGATGTTTACGGACCTCGAAATGCAGATACTGGTCCCTCTGTTGGTACTGGTCTAGCTGTCTGCCTTTGAGTTTGTTTTGAGGCGGGCAAGAAAGCAGCTCGGCCAGCTCTGAAGATACGGCCCGCAAACGGGCCTCATGGGAACGCATCTGCTCCTCCTGTAAATGAACACCGACCAAACGGTCGTAAGTCAAAATGGTCGTAAGTCGAAATCCATTCAAAATGTTGAAAAGAGACTCGGAGGCTAAATGACTTCAAACTGGTGCCATCACGCGGTCGATTGCTGTGCGAGAGTGAGATGCTGGCTGGCTGGCTGGCCAAAATTGTCGTACACGTTGCCGACCTGCTAGCGTGTTGCGGTGCCAGGCGTAGAATTAAAATGTTAAATATCGGGTCTGGAGGTCGCGGTCTTAAGTACGGGTGGTCGTAAGTCGAGCTGGTCGTTAGTCGGATGTTACCTGTATATACTTGTCACTCATATCATAACAACAACAACAAAATGGCTGTCACCTGACATCATGGATTTTTTTTCGGTTGAACACAAACACAACGTTAGTCACAACTATGAATGCTGTGTGTGACGGGCCCACCTCGGATAGTTTGGACATGTTGCCCGGCAACAGCGGCCTGCTGAATTTCTTCTGGGAGCTGATGGCGGCCGGCGGGAAGGGCGGAGACGAGAACGTGGCCGCCACTGTGTTGATGCTGGTGATCCACGACTGCATCTGCTCGGCGTTTCTGTCGCGTTTGACGAGGAAACGTCAATGTCGGAGGTTGAGATGGGAAAGGTCCACGTGAACCATTTCAACCGGCAAATGGGCCACTTACTATAAACATTGAGCGCTCATCAGGAAGAAGAAAAAAAACACAATGTGCAATGGTCGCTATGGATGCAGGAAGTCTTACACAAGCAGCCAATCAACAAACTCCCTCAAGACCGAGGCAGGCCTCGGGAGGCGGGGCTTAACTATCTGGGCCAAACTCAACATGTACTTGCGGATGTGTGTGAAAGTGCGATTCACACACTTACGGCGCCTGGAAGAGGAAGAGCCTCCAGTCTGCAGTTCGAAGGTAGAAGACGTTGGGGCGTTTGCTGTAATCAGCCGCTTTGATGGCGAGCGAGTGATGGATGGAGACGGCGTTCTTCAGGTCGTCGTCCGTCAGCGGTTTGTCGGCGCGGTACTCGCCCTGGGCGTCGGGACGTTAGCATGATCGTTGGTACGCCGTACGACACGAAAGGAGGCGCGACTCACTTTCTGCAGGTAGAGGATGAGCCCCTTCAAGATGGCGTAGAAGGTCTTCCAGCCTCGTTTGCCTCTCGGTGCTTCCGCAAAATAATTGCGAGTGAGCGTGTGTTTTTGTTTATGCGCGTCCCCGTTGTTACTCAAAAACTTGACGTACTTCTCTTCCCATCCGAGTCGGCGTGCACTTTGCGCACCAGGAAGCCGTTTTTGTACAGCGGCGTCCTACAGGGCACCGTCTCGTCCGTCGATAACGTTCCGTCCTCGCTGCCACCGCCGCCGCCACTCCCCTTGGCCGATCTCGATGAATCGCATAGGCTGTCCCCGAGTTCAGAGAAAGACTTCCTCAGTTCCTCCTCATCGCTATGGCGACAGTAAAAAAAGACATGAATACATTTGGACTAAGTCACAAGTACAAATGAAATGAAAATGCTTGAGTGCGTGTGTGTATGGCTATTTCTGTGAGGACCATCACAAAATCATTCAAATAGGAATGTGTGTATTTTTGTACGGCTACTTTTGTGAGGACCATCACAAAAACATTCACACTGGAACGTATGTGTTTTGGTATGCCTATATCTGTGAGGACCATCACGAAAACCTTCAAACAGGAATGTGTGTATCACGAAGAAGGCGTGGCTGACGTTGTTTGACGTCACACGAGCAACACTTGTTAGCTCAGCAGGTGGCGCCCCGCGTTCCCAAATAGAAGACAGACAAGAGCGCCACATAAGCGCTTAGCCAGGCCAATCAGCAGTGCAGCCTGTTGCCTAGCAACTGCAGCACGGCCCGAGCGGCTTCTTCCACCCCTACTTAGGCAGGGTGGGGGGGGATGTGTTTCCACGGTTACACCTCGCTAAATGACACACATCTACATACACAAAATACACACAACCCCGACACGCCCCATCAGGTGGCCGTGCGACGTCATCAAACAGCGTCGTCATGGAGATGAAGTATTTTGCTCCCGCGGCTATTCCGGGACAGGAAGTGGGAGGATGCAGGTGATGCGAGAGAGAGAGAGAGAGAGAGAGAGCGCAAAGTGAGCGAGAGAGGAAAGAGAGAGAGAGGTCGTCATGGTGCCGTCACCTTGGCAACAAAGCCTAGCCAGCCGCTGAACTAATTGCCATCTCCGAGCATCTGTAGAGCTACCCGGCGTTGTCAACGTTTACAATTTTCTACGCTCTAATCACGAGATCGAAGCAGTTTTTGGATACTGGACTGGACCTTGATAGTTCTTCAAAAGTCTTGTGAATATCCCTCGTCGGGATTATGGGGTGTTGGTAGGGATCAGGTGAATAATTATAATAGTCCCCAGTGACTAGCGTGTAGTGTGTGTATGTGTGTGTCTTACAGGGTCCACTGCAGCTTCTGTGTTTTGATGGAGTTATAAAGCGCCTGCAGAAAACACAAACAAACAAACAATACTTAGATTGGTAGTGCGAGAAATTAGCTAGCGGCTAGTGTTTGACCAATCACCAACTAGCGTGCGATGATGTCATCAGAACAGGAAATTGATCGCATGAATTAGCCAGGCGTGGAAGTAGGTCAATTGCGCCGATCATCACAGCAGATACACTCAACTACAGTAATCCCTCGTTTTTCATAGTTAATGGGGACCAGGGTTAACGGGGACAGTGTATATGTAGGAATACGGTGATCCCTTTGACTGATTTTTTTTTTAGGGTTTGTTCATGACAGTAATCCCTTGTTTTTTATGGCTAGTGGGACCAGGACCACCCGCGATAGATGAAAATCCGCAAAGTCGAGTTATGTAATACAGTGATCCCTCACTACTTCGCGGTTCACTTATTGCAATTTCAGTACATTGCAGATTTTTTTTTTCAGGAAAAAAAACGTTAAAAATTCGTTAAGAAGGCTTTGTACATGGCTGTAGATTGACGTCACCCAAAAAGTGAACCGCGAAGTAGTGAGGGCTAACCGTATTCCTACATATGCATGGTTGTTTGAAGCGGTTACTTCAAAAAACTACTTTTACATTACGCGCAGTTCAAATATCACAAAGTGTTTCAGTTAGCAACCCGTTAGCGACCAGCTAGGGCCACACTGGTGAGGACGTGGTGAAACAGGCGGTCAACCGGTCAGCCCAGAGTGAACTTCGCAGAGGAAACTGGGAGTAGGGAGGGGGGATGATGCTGTGTCGGTCGCCATAGCGACACGCTTCGGCGTACCTTCCTCCTCTTGCGGGCCTGCGGGTGGTTCTGGCCGTCCTGAGCTTTTCCCAGCAGGTCGGGAAAGACGAGCGGTTTGAGGGATCGCGAACGAGGCGTCCTGGGGTAGCGAAAGGGGTCCATCATGCGGAAATCGCGGCCGTAGCGCACCGTGCAGAGCGAGCGCGAGCGCAGGCGTCCCGCCGAGTGCAGGCTGTTCACGCCGATCATGGTCTGGCTAAAGAAGTCGCTGCAAAACGGCGAGCAGAGGGCCGAAAAGGGAAGGAGGAGTCGCCGGAGATGACGAGGGTGGCTGGAAATCACTGGCCCGGCGCGCTCGCACCTGACGCATCCACGTCCATGGCCGCCGCACAACTTCTTCCAAGGGGTGTGTGCGAACGGGGGTGGTGGAAACGGGGGGGCGGGTGCTATGGGGCGTCGACGCTCAGACGCGGGATTCCGAAGAGCGTCACTTTCCTCGCGAGCCGACGGGGAGGAGACCAAAAAGAAAAAGAAGCTTCCTGTTGCTCTCGGGGTGGTCGTTTCTCAGTTTTTTTTCCCCAGCAGGCATTTCTCTCGCCATCCCCGTCCCCTACATCGCCCCCTCTTTCTTTCCTCTTGTGTTGCCACGGCGACCAGAAGGCGAGAAGCCGTCGAATGTCACCGGCAGAATGTCTTCCTCGCTCTCTCGTTCGTTCTCTCTCACTTCATCGCTCATACCGCCCCCGTTCTACCCCCCCCCCCCTGAATCCTCCCTCCCTCCCTCCCTCAAGCCCCACCCCCTCCCTCCCGTTCTGTTTGGTCTTCGCACATCCAGGCAATGATGAGCAGCTCATGTGGGCGAAAAGGTGCAAATGTTCGCCGTCAACTTTCCATCCACTTCCTGTTGGACTCTCACTGCTTGTGTGTGTTTGTATCACTAGACTTGTGAGGACCACTAACATTTTATACCATACATAGTGAGGACATTTTTGACAAGTGAGACCTTTTGGCAAGTTCTTCATTCTAAAGGCTTACAGAGGGTCTATATATGCACATGTTAAAGTTTCAGAGAGGTCCTCACAAATTCACTCAAAATGATTTTTTAGTGTATATTTTCATTTCACTTGGATACACACAGTGTGTGTTGGTGTGTGTGTGTGTGTGTGTGTGAGTGTGAAAGAGAGAGTGTGCGTCAGCGAGTGCGTGTAAGAGAAAGTGTGTGAGAAAGAGAGTCAGCGTCTGTGCACGTGTGTGAGAGCGAAAAGAGACTAAGTGTCAGAAAGAGACATGTGTCATGATGGCCACTAGGGGGCAACGCCTGCATGAAGACTAGGTTTGCAAATCAGTTTTTTTTCTACTTCCTGTTTGTGAACACTCATCAAGCAGACGCTTGTCGCTGTATCCAAATCAGTAGGCTGCGTTCTTAGCAGAACGTTGTTCGTAAGGTTCTTCCATCATGTACCAGTCGCAGAAACGGCGGCCATTTTGGAAAAGCCCAGCGTAGAAGAAGAGCGCAGCAATGTAAGCGACCGAGAGCAGCCTTGGATGACGTACGTTTCCATGGAAACAAAGGCCGCAACTATGGTCACGTGGTTTATGTATGGACGACTCGTGTTAAGGAGATGCTAATAGTTAGCAGACGCTAGCTCATCATTAACAGGGAACGATAAACAAACCGCATCTAATGAGCTCGTTAAAAACAGGAACCCGGATACATCAGCCGCCCACCGCCTCGTTTCCATGGCGATCGAGTTGAAAGGACCGTAAAAGGGAGGGGGGGTCTCGCTAGCATCCACACAGTACTGTGGCAACCACAGGGGGGGGATGAGATTAACAACGCTTGGGGACTGTACACAGGAAGGAAGCCGCGGTAACAGTTGGGATGTTTACACTCATGGACACAATGAAAATAAAGCTAATGAGGACAGCTAGCGGTAAAAAGAAAAATGAATTATGCTAATGGGGAATAGGAAATGAAGACTTACTTTGAGCAGGTGTTTGGGGAAGGCTCGTCCGTCGTTGAGTCCGTCCAAGTTGTGGACAAATTGTACGCAAGACATCTTGGCGCCAACATTCTGACAAAATGACATCCAGATTTCAGAGTCCACAGCAATTGTGATTGAGGGTTGTAAAACTCACCGGGCCGTGCAGGTCCGTGCTAAGGGCCATTAGCGCTCGTGTTAGCGTGTGGACGGCATCTGAAAAGAAATGTAACATTTTATTGCCGACGTGTTATTTTTCACAGTTCATATTTTGACTTTTTATCCACGTGGACGCCATCGCGTGTTCTCACCCGCCGAGGTAAAACCGGTCGGGTTGCACAGCCAATAGCGGCGGGAGAAATGCCACAGCAGCCTCTCTCGCTCTTGACTCTGACCCGACATCACCACCTGCATCAGGAACACCCTGTACGGGTACACATACATTTACACGTTTTTATCATTTACGGTGACCAAAAAAATAATCATGGAAGCACACAGTGGCTTTGTCAGCTTATACACACTTTTAAATATCAGACTTTATGAAGTCGCGTTTTGACCGATTTTACATTCATAATGGGGACTAAATTCCAATATATTTAAATGTATTTCAATAATTCACACACGTTCCTTACCAGGTACACCTGAACAATGGGGACCTCACACAAACTGTATTATGAATCAAAAAAGGCGATCTTAACCATCAAATGAAAGTCAATTATGTGAATAATCATAAAAAGAACTATTTACATTTTTGGGTTTGTTAAGCATTGTGTGACTTGAATATAGAAACACACACTGTTGTGTTCGCATAACGAGTTCTATTTCAGAACATTATGTTTGTTGAAAAAGTCAATTCAACCTTTTTTCTACAGTTTCACTGAAACATAAACATATAAGAGTGAAAAGTGTGTGTGTATCCAAGTGAAATGAAAATACACACAAAAAAATTATCTTTCATGCAGTTGTGAGGACCTCTCTGAAAATAAGAATAATAAAACATTTAATTTATAAGCAGCTTGCAAAACTCTTAAGGATATTTTACAGTCACAGGATCAGTTTTTCTGCGGGTGAGCAGCTTTGAGAGATGCATATATAGACCCTATAGAAGCCTTTAGAATGAAAAACTTGTCAAAAATGTCCTCACTACGTATGGTATAAAAGCATAGTGGACCTCACAAATATAGCCATACAACGCTCTCATACACACACACACACACACACAAACACACACGAGTATTGTCAAAGTTGAGCACCAAAATTCCACACAAACCTGAGCGCTTGATCCAAGGGTAGATGCGAGAAGTCAAAGACTCGGAGGGACTCGTCGGCTAGCAGGCGGCTGAAGTCATCGTTTGGCCACGCAAAAACAAGACAAGAAGATGAAGAAGAAGAAGATGACGCTTCAGGATGCAGCGGCGGCGCAAGGACTCACTTCCTGCTTAGTCGTTGCGCCGCGTACGCCTGGCGGGAGCCGTCCGGGTGTCGCGCCGTCCTGTTGTCGCAACACCTGCTGACGACACCCAAATATTCCTTTGATTGATTCCTTGATTTTTTTTTAATAATAGAGTACACAAAAGCTTATCCGTTGACCTTGATCCAAATGACGGTGTGTCCGCCGAGGCGCCGCTTAGCCTCTCGCTGGATGGCGCCCGGGTGGCGTCCGAATCAGGCGCGGGGTCTCGGGCGTCCAGGCTGTGATAGGATGTCCCTTTTGCTCTCGCCGACTCCAAGATGCTTTCAAAGTGGCAGCTGAAGGCGTCCTCGGTGGCCCGGGGTGGATGCTGAAGTCGGACGGGCGACTTGAGAGCCGACCGATGGGCGTCCAGGAAACACTCCGACGCCCTGCACACAAAATGGCAGGTGGCATTATTCCTCAAATCCGACAATATTCTTAATTTTGTTCACATCGGATGAATGTAATCATCAGCTGCACTAGCCTTTCTTACTCTCGCAGTGGAGAGATGTATATTTCACAGCAGAAAAGTGATGGAAGTAGAAAAACAAAATACAGTAACTGCTGTAAAGGCAGTCACATTCTATTCCTTATTAATCGGGTCTCAAAAAGTTGCAATCCGTATTCATTTGAAAAGACTGTCAATGTAAATAATGCAAATGAAAAATGGACCTCTTCATGCACGGGAAGCCTTGTTCCAGTTCCCGCGCCGCTTCTTGTTGTTTCCTGTCATCCCCTTGCATCCTCACACTTGCCCAGCTCACCACTTCTTCCTCTTCCTCCACCTGCTCTCTTTGTCGACCCCCCTCTTCATAAGACCCTACAGCCAAATCGGTAGGACTTAGACCTGACCCCTGAGGACCCTCCCCGTGGACACTTTTACTACTCCCAAACGCAGAGTCTTTGTCCACCTTTCCACCCATCAGCACCTCATCCATGTCCGTCTCTCGGTAGCAGCGCAGTGGGACAGCGTCCAGGTCGGTTTCGGAGTACTTGAGGGTACGGCGGATGACGCCCGTTTCGGGGGACCACCCGACATGGGCGGCGGCGGGGGGCGGGGTCACTAATTCCACTTCCACGTGTCGAACATGTTGATTGGCGGCAACCAGCGGAAGGGAGGAGGGAGGAGTCGGGGTGGGAGATTCGCTGGAGTGTCCACTAGGGGGTGCTGTGGAAGCTTCAAGAAAGTCTACATGGAAAAGAAGAAAGAGATTAATTTAAGGATATCACATTGTAGTCACTCAGCTAACCAACTAGTTAACTTTTTTTGCTAGTTAGCCACCACAAATTTTCATATTCACCTTTGTGGGTGTCACCTTTTCTGCCGGCGCCCTCTCCAGGTCCAAAGAGAAACTCCCACTTGGCCCGAGCAATCTTCTGACAATGTAGCGAGAAGAAAGGAGCTGCACTGTCCGTCTGCAAAAGTCCAAATGACAACGAAAAAACATCTCAGATGATCTAAACTTGGCGAAAGATGGTCCAAGGCCCACCTGTATTCCAGAGGTCGAGGATCCGGTCTCGTTTCCCTGGTGGCCGGACTGAAGGGACTCAGGAGACAAGCAATCTTGCTCCCCTAAACTGCCCGTAACTCCGCTGGAGCCCGGTGAGGATCCTCCCATGGCCTCCAAAGGGAAGTCACAGTCTGTGTCTGGGGAGTCTAGGATCACAGGGCCCAGAAGGAGGCGCTCTCTCCTTTTTCGCTCAGCCCGCTTCTGTTGCGTTGTTGGGCTGAGAGATCCATGCTTTCCAGACCCATCGCAAGCCTGGTCGCTGTCCGGGAGTAGGTAGGGACTGCTACTCTGCCCTTTATCCGGTGCCTCTTGAATCATCTGACTGACTAAGGGTTTGGAGGTCAACCATGAGTGATCTCCTCTCTCTCTGCATCCCGAGCCCCTCCGGTTGGCGCCGATGTACTGGGGTGTCTGACATCGATGGAGGGTGAGACTATCAGGTGGTCGGTGGCTACCCAGAGACACTCCAGGGTCCCTGATGGGGGAGCCAAGCTCGGTAGGAGGGTGAGAGGGGCGGTGGACCCGTGGAGGAGGGGAAGATGAGTCAGGAGTCCAGCTCAGAAGCTGGTTGGATTGGTGGTGAGGTCGCCCACCCTGGTTTTCAGCTGCCATGTGGACGGGAATGTTCATCTTGTGAGTTGGATGTGGAGACGAGGGTCTGGATTCTTTAGGATCAATCCACGGGGCGGATGAACGTTTAGAAATTTCACTCAGCTGGTTTAAGACTCCCCTGAGGTCTTCTCCCATTTCCGCAGGCCTTTGAGAGTGAAAAAGGGGACTTTGGGACTGCGAGGACTGCTGGTTTGACACCGAAGGCCACCCACATGACCCACGATTTTTGTTGTGGTGCAGGACAGGAGAACCGGACCAGGACTGACAACGGGTTGGGTGATGGGTCCGATGCTCCGGTCTATGTGCCACTTTGAGACTTAATAACGGGGATGCAAAGTGCTCCCAAGCCTTTCGACTTGCAGCCCTGTCAACGGGGTCCAAAGCGGGTCGGGACCCTGAAGGTTGAAATCTCAGTTTAGGGCTGCATGAAGACTCATACCAAAAAGGGTCACAAAGTCTTTTGTGAACCGGGGTGTATCTTTCTTGACTGTTCCCTGAACTGCTTAAAGTCTTCACATTGGACTTCTGGACATAACTGAAGGAGACCACAGACCGCTTGGCATCAATCCCGTCTTTGTTGTTCAAACTGGCCTTGCTGGAGGTCTTCATGTCACATGGTAGGCTCCAGCGTTTGAAAACCCTAGGAGAAACTGGAGATTGGCGGAGATTTTTTAGGACTAGGGGCTGGTTGGCGAGCTGGGATAGAAGGTCCCGAGGATAACTATGTTTGTGTTCTCCAAATGTCTTCCCCCCTACATTAGGATCGGAAGCAGATCGGACTTCCACATACAGATGGACGACCTTCCCGGATTGGGACATTGCCTCCCTCCGCTTGTGCACCCTTAGGCAGCACCTAGAAAAGAGGGAGGAATTTGTTAATGATTAAATAAACAAACAAACGCAGGACTTGTGCACATAAACAACAATGTTTGTGTATAGGAGTCAAGAAATGTGAGGGGACGGGGGCTGCAGTGCGTAAATGAATGTGTGCATGAGCATGTAGAGGTCATGCAAATAGTTGAAGATGAGACCAAGTGCAAACATGAAGGTGACAATACGAAAACTTTCGTCAAGCAGGCACCCAAAAAGTTGTGTGATTGGCACACAGAAAGCTGCTGCGTCAATGTTGGGGGGGCAAGTGGGGACGAACGAGGGGTTCTGAAGGAGAAACGCAGTGCATGACGGACGGACGGAAGGAAGAAGACGAGGAAGAGTTACTCACAGGACGGAATCTCGCATTCATGTTGACAACCATCGCAACGGTGACAGACTGCATCTCGTGGTACCCTCGACGGCGACAGGACAAGACGTCGCTGGTTCGTCCTCCTGGCGGATTGAGCTCGTGCCCGTGCACTTGACGTCAGGTGGGAGAAAGAGACGCAAAACGCCCGCAGCCCCGCCCCTGCCTGTGCCGGCCGGGCCACCCCTGGCACCACTGAACATGCGCAATGCTTACCCCGCACCGACACCTGCGTCTGCGTGCGCGTACTCTGACAGGAGGATTTGACGAGCACGCCGATCGTGCGGGCTGAGCATCACGTGACGGGCTGCTGCAGTGCACGTGACGCCCGGTTGGTGAAACGTGGGGCAGGTTCATATTTATCCACCACGTGGTGGCATTCATAGATTTTTTTTTTGTGATTGGCAACGTTTAAAACTGAGTACATTAAAATACTTTCACTTCATGTATTCAAACAAAGGTGAAAACGTCGGTTAGCTGAATGCCAACACATAATTCCAAACACGATTGGCGTGGTAACAGATAGCATTGCTCGTCACAGTGATAGACAGCAAGTGAAAATATATTATTTTCGCTCTCAAAATATATTATTTTTTCTTGCAGTGGGAGTAGAAGAAGTACGACTGCGAAAATATAAAATTTTATCTGTAAAAATACATTATTTTAGCTTTCGGTGGGAGTAGAAGAAGTAGTAGAACTAGGCTCCGTGTGACTGTGTTACACTACTGCCTCAATGTGGCCAAGACGGGCACACCAGACGGATTGATACAAATACAATTTCAACGATACAATAACCAAGTTTAAAGAAGTCTAACAATATTAAAAGCTTTTGTTTTCCTTAAAAATTAAAACGAAAGACAAATATGATGAAACAGACAAAGGAGAAGAAGAAAATAAGGAATTAAAAGCAGCACCGTGAATGTTGCTCTTCACCAATGTTGTCTTTGTCGCCGTCTTGTGGCCATTTTGTTGACTGCGTTTGAGGGCGGCAATAGAGCAACATAGGCTTCTGTGGGCGGGGGGTACGTTCGTTTATTTATGCTGAAATGTAAAAAAAAATCAAATGAAGGCACGTGTGGAGCTAAATGTTACATTGAATTATTAAATACATTTAAATGGGGAAAAACAAATATTAGTTTCAACCCAGGCGCGCGCCCCCCATCGGCGTGAGCGTTCAAAGCGAGGAGGAGGGAGCCGTGCTTGCGTGCGCGCCGTCCACCCGAGAGAAGAACGAATCGTCTGCAAGTGCACGCAGGTAAGAATCAATGCCGCCGTGACCCCCTATTTCCACACCCCAAATCCAGCCGGAACGCATTTAGCATCACGCGCAAGGCGATACGGGTCGCGCGCGTGCGTTTTCGTTTGAGGTCATGCACGTACGAATCCACAATATGCGTGTTGATTTGCTAAACGCGTGCGCGCGCGCCATAGTGCGCGTGTATGTGTTTTTTTCCTCGCGCGCGGGACGGCGGGCGTCGTTCGCGCGTGCACGCGAAATCCTTCGAGCAGGTTCTCGCGACGAGCGTCTTTGTGTCGCGCGTGTCCGCTGCGAGAGCGCGCATTGTTTTATTCTAGAACGTGGTAGCAACGATGGCTGACACCATCTCCCCCCACATATCCCCCCCCCTCAGAACGTTCTAGCAGTCTGCCTAAAAAAAGATAACGATGACGTTTCCCTTGTGTGGCCTTCCATCAGATCAGCATAAGGTGCATGCATTAGTCAGTCCTTTGGAAAGGCTAGTTCAGGCTAGCCACATTTTTTTCTTCAGACATGGAAGAACATTTTCGCCTTTGCTTCCCCTTACAAGAAAACAAAATGGAGATACACTGGTGCCAATATCTCAACTCAACTTAGTTGACAATACGAACCGGTTTGGAAACTCGTGAAGGACCCTCCCGAAAATAGCCTTCCCGCTGTTAATTGCCACTCCCTGGTTAAGTTTACTCTGAACATAAACACAAAACAAATAAAATGACATAACGATACCCTCCGCACCCTGCCCACCACCTTTTCCAGCGACAATCCATGCCCACCAAATCCAGCAGACATTTAAACAGCTTCTTCCCCCGTCGCCATTAGCTCTCTAAACAGTAACTCATATAGATAGAAAGCTAGTTAGCTAGCTAATAGATAACTATAACAACAACAATAATAATAATAATACATTTAATTTCTAAGCACCTTTCAAAACTGTCAAGGTCACTTTACATTCACAGGATAACTTTTTCTGTGGGTGAGCAGTGTGTTCGACATACTTGGCCAATAAAGATGATTCTGAAGCAAACAAGAACAACTTCAAAATCTCAAGGCGAACAAACAATGAAAACACTATAAATAGGCAAGTAGTAGTATAGTATAGTATTGTATAGGGAATCTATTTGAACACAAACGATGGTGCAACACATGCAGACAGATAATTACAATACTCACCGAAGTATCTTCTTTACCCTCTATGAAAAATGACTCAAGGAAACCCATGGTTAGCGCTGTTAGCTTAGTATAGATTAGCATAAAGCATTCAGGTGTGAAACTAGCTCTAGTGTTAGCATGTCAGTAGACGCCAGGGTAGGGCAAACTGTGCGCATGTGCATGCATGTGGATTACATTGGTGTTTATAATATGTTTGTTTATGACCGTGCACGTGTGTATGCGCAAGATCATTTTGCCGGAAGCTTCCGGCGGCGAGCCTGAAGCGGCTAAGTGGGTCAGGACCAATCAAGCACTAAATAGAGCAGGGAGGAGTGGACGCTACCTGGAGTGGCGTCCAATCCTAAACTAGCAGACAAGATCCATCAATAGGCTTGTATAGCTAAACGTCGGACGACATGCAACGGGGAAGAATGCTAACATGCTAGCGGCATCCAACGTCGGCTGCATGTGAAGGGGGTCGGGTGGGGGGGGGGGGGTGGAGGTTTGGTGAAGACCGCCCCTCCCTCACCCGTCCTCTTTGTCTTGTTCCGGCTGCTCGTTCATGCAAACGCCTCAATGGCGGTTTTGTCCGCGAGCGCTGAGGGGTGCGCGGCTAAATAGGACACGCACACTGCGCGGGGCTTGACAAGGGTCCCCATTACTGTGAAAAGTGACATCATGATTTGCTGTTGTTTGTTTGAGCAAGTCGGGACCACTGGGAAGCCATTTTGTGCCGGTGGCGGCAAGTGGAAGGTGGGCGAAAGAAACCTCGGCGCCTGGCGGTGGCGGTGGATTGGAGTAGCCTTTATTAGTCTTGCAGTGGAGAAATTGACATTTCACAGGAAGAGTAAAGGAAAGGAAGAAGTAGAAAAACAAAATACAGGAGATGCTGTCAAGGCAGCCACTCTCGCGGCGCCATTTTGAAGTCAAAACAACAACAAAAAATTAAATCACAAATAATGTGACAACACAAAAAACATGGACAGTGATTCAATCCTAAGCACTTTCTGCACTTTGTTGTATGAAGCAGTTGTAGATGAAAGAGCAGACGATCAACGCGTCCTTTACTCCAGTGGATCAGGGACGTCATGGTGGAATGTGCATGTCGACTTTAAGCTAAATGTTGAACACAAACAAAGCTGTAGCATCCATTGACGAAAAGAGACTGTCCCACGTAAATCCGCTTCAATTCCAAGCCGCGACAAAAAAAGCTAGCTCATGTGAGAACTTGCTGTCGGCTGCCTGCTCGGGCGCCATCTTGGACTTCATCCATGCTTCTAAATGACGTTTTACATCTTGTATCTCCTTCTTCCGCAGCTCTGCCGTCGCCAGCATGGACCATACCGCTGCCAATAACAGCTACATGGCTGCCGCGGAAGCCAACATGGCCGCTTTGAGCCTTAACGAGCACCGTCACGAGAACGGCGGCGTCCTGAGGGGACAGGCGAAAGACAAGATGGACAATGGAGCCATGGAGAAGGTAGGTTCAACACACGCGGCAGTCCTCCAATCATGGAGGATCTTCACTGGTCTGCTTTTTCTGGATTGCAGAAGTCTCAAACTACTGCTAGCAAAATGTCCGCCAAAGCTCAGCCAGGTACGTCCACGGCAGCGCCACCACTCAACCAATAGAAACCTGCCGACCCCCCCAACCGCCGTCATCGGACTGCGTTTCAGATGCTACGAGCGGCCAGAGCAGTCCTGGGACGCCCAAGTCTCCGCCCGGAGGCAAGTCGGCAAGCGACACCCACAAGGTGAGGAAGGTGGCGGTGGTGCGGAGTTCTCCAAAGTCACCCGGTTCCCTGAAGACCGCCGTCCCTTTGAGCTCGGCACCGCCCATGCCTGACCTCAAGACCGTCAAGTCCAAGATCGGATCCACTGGAAACCTCAAGCACCAGCCGGGCGGTGGCAAGGTAGGGATGTTGAGGGTCTCTGGGACCTAGCTAGGCCTAGGACGATGGTGTTTTTGAGGTCACCTGGTGGTCCTCCTTCCTACTCAGGTGCAGATCCTGGACCAGAAAGTGGACTACAGCAACGTCCAGTCCAAGTGCGGTTCCAAAGCCAACATCAAACACGTCCCTGGTGGCGGCAACGTGAGTCGAGGCGCGCTTGACGCGTATTGGCTGAGCCACTTCAAAACCATCTCCTTGTTCAGGTTCAAATCCTGGACAAGAAAATGGACCTGTCGGCCGTCCAATCCCGTTGCGGCTCTAAAGATAACCTCAAGCACACGCCAGGCGGTGGCAAGGTGAGGGTGTTAAGTGGCGTATCGGTGAAGGCCATGTATGTATGAACGCTAACGTCTGTAGCGACCGCTAGGGTGCGGTGGACTTGGGACTGGGTGCTCTTTGTCCAGGCACGTAGGCCATTTTGTGCATGGTAACCAGCATCTCTGACTTCCAGGTTGAGATTGTGGACAAGAAGTTGGACTTGAGCAACGTGCGTTCCCGCTGCGGTTCCAAAGATAATATTAAACATGTCCCCGGTGGAGGCAATGTGAGTAGCTCACTGCTGATTGGCTGTTGGGCAGTCCAAGACCCTCCCCCTTTTTCCTTGTCAAGGATCAAACCCCGCAACCAATCCGTACTACCCACACCCCACCTGACCGCTACCAGCTGCACTTTTATAATAATAATAATAATAATAATAATAATACGTGTCATTTGTAAGTGCCAATAGATAGCCAGCCAGCTACCAGATACCTTTTGACACAAGTCGGCGTGTCCATTTTGTGTCTATCACCTGGCGTTTCCGCGGCGATGCCAAATCCATCATTTGCTGTGACGGATGTCCGTCAAAAACGGTTCTGAAGAGATGGGCGGGGCCTGGGCAGTTTTCATGGGGGTGTTTGGTGTTTTGCACCCCAAGGACTTGAAGGTCGTCTTCTGTTCTCCCGCCAGGTGCAAATTGTCCACAAAAAAGTGGACCTGACCAGCGTGTCGTCCAAGTGCGGCTCCAAAGATAACATCCGCCACAAACCGGGTGAGTTCACGTGCGTGGGCGAGGTCACGGTATCAAGGGAAGTCCTCCCGCAATTATCTGATCCGTTGTTTCTTCTTCCAGGTGGCGGCAACGTGGAGATCAAAAACGAGAAGCTGGAGTTCAGAGTTCAGTCCAAGGTGGGCTCACTTGGCAACATCAATCACGTGCCGGGAGGCGGCCAGAAAAAGGTAAAACGCCCACAAACTAAATTCTCGGCCTGCTGCAGATCTCGTTGGCTTTTTTTGGGCTCCTTTGGCTTGAGGGAAGAACATAAAATAAGATTGTACAGTCAAACCTTGGTTTTCAAACATCTCAGTTCTCACCCAATTCGGTTGACAAACAAACATTTTGGGTTTGACCTGCTCTATTATTACATATGTATACAGTTTATGCTTTAAAATTGTTTAAAAAGTGCTGTTTTCTAGATATGGAACGGATAAAAAAAAAAGACATTGAATATAATGAAAAGTGATGTTTTGGTTTTCAAACAAATTGCTTTTCGACCAGGTTTCGGGAAGGGATTATGGTTGAAAACCAAGGTACGATTGTTTTAGGGTGATAAAAATGACCAGCAGCTGTCCGTCGCTTCCTTTCCCATCATGCACTGCTCATTATTATTGACAATTTTTATTTTCAGTTTGCGCTTTGATTTGATTTGTGTTGACGCCATCACGTTTGCTTTTGTTGCATGCGTCACCCCCCCCCCCCGCCCATAACACTTCCCCTTACACCCGGCGTAGCGAGCCATGGAAAAGAAAGGCGGTGCAAGCCCCTCGGATGGCCCCTCCCCTGCCGCCACGCCCCCTCACGCTGTCTCACCCGCCAAGATGGAGGACGCCAGTAAGTACTAATACGCCATCTTCATCATCCTCATCATCATCATCTCCCTTCGTGTAGACGCTAGGTCAGCGTGTTTTTTTTTTTTTTTTGAATCGAGGGGTACCGTCACTAACAAAAGTGGCCGTTTGTCCGTTTGGTCGCAGATCGAGAGCCACAAGCTGAACTTCCGTGAAGGCGCCAGGGCGCGTACGGACCACGGCGCCGAGATCATCTCCCTGGAGGACTCGCCCACCCAAGAGCTCAGCACCGTGTCGTCGTCCGGTAGCCTCAACATGGCCGACCCGCCCCAACTGTCCACGCTGGCCGATCGGGTCAGCGCCTCGCTGGCCCGGCAGGGACTGTGAGCTGTTGCCATGACACCCACCCACCCCCCCCTCCAACTCATCCCGCTACTACTCCCTACACGTCATTTTCCTCAGTGGACTTTTTATAACCATCGTCATGAGAGCAGGGGTATCAAACTTGGTATGTTTGTGCCTTCCAGTCATTAACTCATTCACTGCCATTCACCAATTTATTCGGGAATTGAAAATATGACGTAGAGCGCCATTTTATTTTTTTCTCGTTTGGGTGCCGATAAAGCGCTGGCCATGGCCTCTGGGCATGTTTTTTTCCTTTCCACAATGGGGTAGCATTTCCGTTTTTTCTATGTTAGCACTTTGTTCCAGCTTCAGCTGTTGTCAATAATAATACATTTCATTTATAAGCACCTTTCAAAACTCTCAAGGACACTTTACAGTGATATTTTTTTCTGCGGGTGAGCAGCGGCGGCCACACGTGCGAGCGTTCACATCAACCCGGAAGTAACATAAAGTAAAAAAACAACAACAACAAAAATACTAACAAATAATATGACAACACAAAGACACAGAGTCAATCATTCTTTCTGTACCCTCTTTGTGACATGAAGCAGTTCTAGATGAAAGAGGAGAGGAGCTAGCTTTCTATCTGACTTATTTCCGGGTTGAGTGAAGGCCTAGCTAGCTATCTCTTAGCTATCTATTAGCTGGCTAGCTTTCTATCCGAGTTACTTAGTTATTGAATTACCTGTTTATTAGCGAGCTAGCTTTCTATCAGAGTGACTTCCGGGTTGAGTGAAGGCCCAGCTAGCTATCTGTCATTCTTATTATTATTATTATTGTACATCCTGGCAGTGAATGAGTTAAAGTGGTCATTAATGCGCCCTCTAGCGGACAAAATTAGAAACAGTCACATGTTTTTTTTTAAATGGCAGTGTCAAAGTATTCTTCCACATAGCCCAATCGGATCTCTGTTGACCCCCCCCCCCCTTGTGCATTGGAGTCTTTCCTATTTGGGTGTTTTTCATTGGGATGTTGCACATTCCATTGAGGGTGCTACGGAGTTGCCATGGTTACCAACCCTGCATTCAAGTCGGTTTAGATACTCTCTTTGTGGCCATTTTGGCTATTTTGATGGCGGCTTTTTTTTCTCCCCTTCATCCCTCCGTTGACCCTCGTTTGACACAAAAAAAGTTGCTGGGGCGCCGCGTCGCTAGTTTTGTGCGCGGGCGACAGGGATGCTTTTGAAATGTCAGTTGCCAAATGATGGGATGGCGAGGGTAGGATGAGCCAATCTTTCAAAGCGGTATCAATGTCAATGTCTGCATATTTTTTAGCATTATGATCGGGCGGTTTTGTGTGTTGTATGTACTGTATGTATAGATTAGTTGATTGACAGGTATGGAGCTTTCTAAAATTTAGAGCCAATTCCAAAAAATAGTTTTAAAAAATTCCTGTTAAGACATCCCATCATGCATGAAGCACCAAATGGAAGCAAAGCAGTTTGGATGGCTTTTTTTTATTGTCCAACCTACACAAAGCTGTTGTATTTCATATGCAGGGTAATGCCAAACCCCGCCCCCCCACCCTCCAAGTCATGTTTTCATACCAGAACCGTGGTGCATGCTAACTTTGTCAAAAGACAAAGATCTCTATGAGCCAGTTTCCATAGTAACCAACTCACGCCGTACAGTGCTGCAAATGTGATCGTTGTTGTGCATTTTAATGTATGTTTGTGTTTGACAATAAACGCTGATCAGTCACTTAAAAGTCTGAATGTTGTCAAAACGTTCAATTTGTCGAGGGGAAATCTGACAACGTGAAGCCGCTTTTTAGCAGTTGTGGAACTGTCGCAGCTTGGAATTGAAGCGGTTTACGTGCGACAGGAGATGTGAGACAATATCTTTACGCCAATAGATGCTATAGCTTTGTTTGTTTTCAACATTTAGCTTGTAGCAGACGTGCATCTTTCCCTACATTACATCACTAAAGGTTGAGTGAAGGCCTAGCTAGCTAGCTGTTAGCTAGCTAGCTTTCTATCCTAGTTACTTAGCTATCTATTAGCTAGCTAGCTATCTAGACTGCCGCGTGTGGCTGCCGCTGCTCACCCACAGAAAAACTTATCCTGTGACTTTAAAGTGACCTTGAGTTTTGAAAGGCGCTTATATATGAAATGTATTAATAATAATAATAATTATTATATGGTGGGGCATAGTAGCAGCAATACACTTACTGATAAAAATACACAATACACTTACAGTATTTTGTCTAGTTTTAAGGCTTATTTAGTCGAAAATTATGTTTTATGGCGACCTGGGAACGGATTATTCTCATGTTAATGGTTTTCTATGGGAAATTAATGTTTGGAAAACACACTTTTCACTATAAACACACTTTCTGGGAACCAATTAAGTTCATAAGTCATGGTATCACTGTAATGATAAAATTAACTTGATTTCACTCACCCACTGGACCAAAAAGTTGCCAGGAATCTGTCCATCCTTTGACTGGAGGGCGGTTAAAGGGGAAGCAGGAAAGCGTAGCTGCGCGCAGCTCCAGTTAAGCACCTTAAAATAACTGAAAAAAAAAGTTTATCCAAAGCAGACATTAAGGAAAATTGTGTAGAATTAAGACATTTACGGGAACCGCCCAGTTTGCGGTCTATTAGCACTCTCTGCTGGTATAAAGTTGACAATGCATAGAATGAAAAATTCTGGCATCTAAATAATACTCATAATAATACACTTCATTTTTAAGCGTCTTTCAAAACTCTCAAGGTCACTTTCGTTTTCTTTCTTCGGGTGAGCAGTGACAGCCACACGCGCCAGCGTTCACTCAACCCGGAATACAGTGGGACCATGGCTTACGCACACAATTGGTTCCGAAAAGGGCCAAGTGTGTATCCCAAAAATTAATTTCCCATAGGAAACCATTAAAATGAGAATAATCCGTTCCCAGGTCTCCATAAAATATCATTTTCAACTAAATAAGCCTTAAAACTACACACAATATTCTGTAGATATAAATCTAACTATTTAGCTAATACATAGCTAGCCAGACAGCTAATGGATAGCTAGCAAGATAGCCAGCTAATACATAGCTAATAGATAGCTAGCTAGATAGCCAGAGAGCATCATATTCAGTTTTTTTCAAGATGGCTGACTGCTTTTTACTTTTAACTTAAAATTTATTTTTGAGATTTTGGCGGCTCGCTTGTTTTCCTCACAGAGAAGCGGACAGTCGGCACGCTACACCAGATTCCGCCTAGTTGCCATGGTAACAAAAACAATTCAAATGTTACTACCCTCTCAGCTTTTTGGCATCCATCTTGTCAAGTTTATTTAATTAAAAACAGATATTGTCCACCCCCCAAAAAAAAAAGCTTAGCGGGCGCTTCATGGGAAAAAAAGGCGTCCCAAGTTAAACATAAATGTTTTAATGGAACTATTTACAAAAAAAAGCAAACAATAGTGATAACTGCTGCGACAATCAAACAGGTACATCAACATGTGACGTCACTACTGAAGAGAGAAGAACAGTGATTGGCTGAGGCAAAAAAAAAAAGCAAACTAAGATTTTTTTTTTTGACTTTTCGTTTTGCATAGTCAAGAGTTTGACGGACGGGAGGAACTAACGTGAGATGGAAACGGCGAGAGCCTGAATAAATCCGAGCTCAATACCACATAAGTGTTAGTAGCGCCTCCAAGGACAAGTGCGGGCCCCGCCATGGATGGGGAGTGGGGGGTTTTGTTTGTTTGTTTTTTGGGAGGGGGGGGGGGGGGTCACAGTAGGAATGGTTCACAAGTCAAAGACAACGTTACGCTGGACATACGAACATGTCGGGAATGGAAAAAAACCAAAGCAACCAAAGTCAACAAGTGCTCTGAGGGCGGAGGGGGAGGAGGGCTGCATCCTAAATGTACCTGTTTATTTGGATTTTCTTGTGAGTCACTCCACTACAATGTACAATGGGGGGGGATTACAAACAAACTAAAGGATAGAAAAACACCCTTTGGCCATAAGTGGAGGAGTCGCTACATCGTGCGCTACGAGTGTACACGTCCACGTATCAAAAACAACACCCCCCCCCCAAATCCATGTAGATGTTTCGCCTACGACACAAATATGACGGGTAGCGTCTATCTGCGTGGGATTCACTAAAAACTGTGAAAGGATTAGACTGATGTTTGAATATCAAACAACAGGAAGCGCACAAGTCCGCTCACAGTCGGCCGGGGCCGCCGCCGCCGCCTCCGGGTGCGTTGTCGTCGTCCTCGTAGTCATCGTCGTGGTGGCAACAAGACGGCTCGCCGTCATCAGAGTCGGGTCGGCCTAAGGCGCGGCACCCCGACAGGCTTCGCATTCTGGGCGTGGCGTGCTCGCCGTCCGCCTCGGGTTCCGGCGCCGGGTCTTCGGCCATTGGGAAATTGCGCCGTTCCCACGGCGCCACGGTCTGGGGGAAAGAGTGATGAGTTAAAGGACAAGCGACACCTCCGGATAAGTTGCGTTCATAATTTGTAAAATGACTTCAAATGACTTGTACTGAGCGCATTTTACAAAGAAGTCTTGTTTTCGAGTTGATGACGATGCCCTGAGTGACATCGCGAAGGGCATCATTTTCTGGGCGCTACATCGAGTCCAGATGGCTCGAATTGATACGGAATGACTTCTTTAATTAAATGCAAACATTTATACTTTCCTCTTCAGAACTATTTGAATCATATTCATAACTGGGTGAGTAACAAGAAAGTGTCTTTCTCCGAATCTGAACTCACTGAAGCTATTGTTTTGATTTGATTTGTTTCGAGCTCAATTTGCGGCAGTTTTGGGACACTAAGTCATTTTTAATTGGTGTTTTGCATTTGACTAAAATATCAGCCCGTGTGTTTTAGATGCTCTGATGTCAGTTAGGAAACAAAAAAAAATGGCGTCAGTTGTCCTTTAGACGCAGGACGTGAGATGGCGGCGGTGCAAGTTGGTCGTACCCTCTCCTCAAAAGCAAAGTCGGGCGTGGAACATCGCGTATCCTCGCTGGATACGAGGCGGTGCGAGTCACGCGAGCAGGGCGTGTCGGGGCTCGGCGGGCTGACGGGCGAGGGCATGTAGCCGTAGTCGTGTAGCGCCGGGTAGTGGCTGGGCTCCGGGGACGCCGGCTGAGGGGTGGGGGGGTTGGTGCCACCCAATAGCGGCGTGGTGCGCCCGTCCAACGACTTGTACGACCTGACACGGGGGAAGAAAAGTGGCGTTGCGGGCGTTACTCGAGTGAGCGTGGTCGCCCCCACCTAGCTAACATGTTGCCGGCCGGCATCACCTGCTACCCCTCCGCTTGGCGGGCGCCAACGCCATCCAGGTCCAGCGAGAACGCTCCTGGTCCTCGTACGGCTGGTGCAGCTGAACAAAGGCCGCGTCTGACAAGTCTTCCACCTATGAAACAAAATGGCCGCATGTCCAAAAGCCATTTTGCGAGGAGGGGGAGGGGTAAAAAAAAAAAACAACACACACTCACCTCGCGCTCATTCTCCTCCGGCGGCGTCGCCTGCGACAGGATGTCCACGGCCCGCCAGCTGGACGCAGACGTCAGGCTTGTGAGTGGGTGCAGAGGTTGGGGGAGAGGGTGGTGGGGGGGGGGGGGAAACGGGCGTGTACCTGGGCGTGAGGATTTCCTTATACTGCAGCTTCTCCACCCGCGTGGTGGCGGCCACCGACATGGGAATCACAATGTTGTTGATGTCGAAGGAGCTTTCGCCACGTCTCCTCTTGATGGGTTGCAACTGGAGCGCACACGTTCATGTCATAAATAGCTACAGCGCTAACAGAGTTCCCCCGCTAGCCCACCCTCCCCGCCTTATATTTGATGTTCTTACAGGTGTGCCGGCGGCGCCAAACGGCGAGGCGTTGTCCGAGCACGTGGAGAGCTGTCGGGCGACGGGGCTGTGGACGCCGGGCAGCGCCTGGTAAGGGGCGGCGCCGCCGCCGCCTGACTCCAGGAAGAATTTCGGAGACGCTGCGGGAACATCAGACACGTTGAAGGACACATTCCAGCGTGGACGACAAGGAGACAAGATGAAGACATTTCTGCTAAGGGCAAAATATTCCAAGCGGGCAAATTTCTGGAACTTGAGGGAAGTTTGAACGAAAAGTACAGTGATAACTCGGTTTTTGACCTTAATCTGGTCCAGAAACCAGTTTGAAAACAGATTTGTTTGAAAACCGAATCAGCGCTTCCCATTATAATAAATGAAAAAAAAATTAATTAATCCCAAGTCTGTAAAGCAACTTTTTAAATGCACATTTTAACTATTTGAATAATAATAATAACAATCATAATAATACATTTCATTTATAAGCGCCTTTCAAAACTCTCAAGGTCACTTTAGTCACAGGATCACTTTTGCTGTGGGTAAGCAGCGGCAGCCACATTAACTCAAATATGTAGATAGAAAGATAGCTAGCTACCTAATAGATAACTAATAGATAGCTAGCTAGTTAGATAGCTAATATTATTTTTGGGGAAGTGCATCAGCTCTTCTGCAGTTCCCCCTAAGCTGCGCTAAGATACGCGGCGGTCAGGACCCTCAACAAGGTAAACTGCATGCAGATGCCCTCAGTTTGGCTGAAAACTGAATTTCGGTCGTATACTGGGGCTTAAAAACCCAGAAATCTTTGGTTGAAAACCAAATTGGACGAGAACCGAGACGTTGGAAAACTGAGGTTTAACTGTTTCGCGCTCATAAATGTTTTTTTTCAGAGCCTCTTTTCTACTTTTTCCATCCTCCCCGCAAATAATCCTCGCGCTCTTTGTTAACTCACAGTCGCTCCTGTCCAACGAGGGCTCTCGTAATCTCTTGCGGCTGTAGTTTTTGTCGTAGGCGCCGGGAGGCGCAGACGCGACGTGAAGACGCTCCGTCTTGCAGGCGGCCTCCGACGTCCTCGACTTGTCGGCTCGACTCTTGTAATGGCTCAGCCCTGGAAAAGACGAAATTGTGGAAACGGGGTGGTCAGATTTCAAACGGAAATAGTGATACCTCGATTTACGAACCCCTTGGCTTAAGACATTAAACATTAAAGAGACTGGCAGACGACAGAGAGAAAGTGGATAGAAAACAGTGACATTTGGACTAATTTCAACTTTGATAGTTCAAAGGCAGAGTGTAGACTGCAAGGTTAAAATTCCCATCAATCAGGCTCACCAAATAACCCGCACAAGCCATCACAAAGGTAAATAAAACGACTTTATTATACAGTACAGTTGATTTCTTTAATTATAATACAATAGCACATTGATTATACATAAAATAAGGTATATTTTGTAGAGTTTTAAGGCTTAGAAAATTATAAAGTAGGACATTATGTTTTATGGAGACCTGGGAATGGATCATTCTCATTATAATGGTTTCCTATGGGAAATTAATTTTTGGGATACACAATTTTCACCTTACACACTCTGTCTGGGAACCAATTAAGTTCGTAAGCCAAGGTATCACTGTATTTCATTTTAGGACCGAGTACAATTATGTGAGGTCACTCACGGACTGCCATGAGCGAGCTGGCGAACTTGTGCTTCTCTTTGGATGACGACAGTTTGTGTTTGAGCGAGAACTTCTTGACGGGTTTGCTTCTCTCCAACAAGCGGCCGCTCCAGCAGCTCTTCATGGCCTGCTGCACTCGAAGCCCCACCCCAACATCTGTACACGCAAGAAGGATTTAAAAAAAAAAAAATCAACACAACAACAAAAACCTGCCAAAACAGTAAAGACCCACCATCTTGGAAGGACAAGATGGGATGAACACCGAGATCCAGTCTGGACAGACGCTCCAGGACAGGCAGGTGGAATTGGGGGTCTTCTCGCGGGACGGGCCGGCCGCCGCACATCACGCAGCTGGGGTTGACTCGGCAGGCGCAGCCGCTTCGAGACGCCTGCTCGGATGACATCGACGAGAAGGAAAATATTAGCATGCTAACGTCGCTAAGCTTCAACGGAGACGCCAAGTTACCTTTCCCGTCAGGTTAGCCACCGCGTTGGGCTGGATGAGCCTCCGCCGCCGCCAGCCAATCAGAGGTCGCGTACGCGCCGCCACGCACGTGCCGTCCGCCGTCTGCTGGAGTTTGCCGTCAACGCTCTCGCCCACCCTGCCACATTTCCTGCTACGGTTATGATCACCCTAGCCGCCATTTTGACCTTCGTCATCGCCACTAACCTGCTGAGGACGCCGTTGACCGGCTGGCCGTTTTGGGCGTTCCAGGGTTCTGCGGTGACGATGTGGTCCGCGCACTCTGAAGACGATTCCTGCAGCATTAACAAATTCACACAATGACACACACACATACTTGCTTCCATGATAATAGTTGGAGTGTGTTTCAGAATTTCAAGCTGGATCTTGGCAGTCAAAAGTTGCTTGTAGCTATCCTACAAGCTTTCTATTTACTTCAGGGTTGATTGAACGCTGGCGCGTGTCACTTTACAGTCACAGGATCCGTTTTTCTGTGGGTGAGCAGCGGCAGCAAAACGCAGCAGCGTTCACTCAACCCGGAATAACTCAAATAGATTGAAATGTAGCTGGCTAGCTGATCGATAACTAATAGCAAGCGAGCTTATAGATAGCAAATTGCATATATTATGTTGCAAATATTTAGCTAGCTTGGTAGCCAGCTAGCTAGCTAATAGATAACAAATAGAATGACGAGGAGAAAGAAATGAGTTTCTCAAAGTGAGAGTTTTCAGTCGAGGAAGGTTTGATGCATCGCATCCAATTTTTGGAACTCGTGAGCGTTTTACCCTCAAATGTATACGATTCATAACAAATTAACAAAAATGGTCACCAAAATTGTAATCGCAGTGAATGAGTTAAAAGGTGAACGGAAATATTACCTGAGAGTTAGCAGGCTCCGCTTTGACTTCTTGAGGCCCGGCGCCCCCCAGTTCCACAGAACCCTGCGGGGGAGACGGCAAGAAAAAGAAATGCTCAAAACACACCAACTAACCCGGTAGGTTTTGGGTTACAAATTGAGGATGGGCGCTAATATTTTCGAGCTCCATTTCCCACGGATTGGACGCGGCGACCGACCTTGGTGGCGCGGATCTGCCTGAAGATGTCCGTCTGCTGTCGGATGCGATACTCCAAATCGGAGATGTGAGCCTGCAGCCAGTTCCAGTGACTGATGATGGCCGCCCTCTCCAGAGTGTAGCGACTCTCCGCACGCTTCCATCTGCCACGCAAAACAAAACACGGTTGGCGTGGAAAGTTTCCAGCTTTGAAAATACCTCACAAACATTAACGATGCTAACTGTGTGAAACGTCAACGGCGTCATGTTGGTATGCGGACGGAATTGCGCAGGCCCGACGGTGGCGGGCGGGCAGTACGACAAGGGCGTGGGGAAGGAAAGAATTGCAGCAGTCATGGCGCGGGGTGGAGTTACATAACAAGAGCGGCCTCGCTCCGTGTTGACAAACTGACAAATCAGCCAAATGCATCCAGATGTTTCCGACAAGCTGCGGCTAACTACTAAATAAACGTCACGTGCCCCTAGCTTTTTTTATTTTATTTTGAAATTTCCCATGTTTACTGACAATGACTCGTTCCCAACAAGCTACTTGTCGTCAATGGGAAAACGGCTAACAGAGCGACGTAGTCTTTCAATACGTGAGAAAGGAGACAGGAAAGGCAAGCGGGGTGACACACCGTTGCCAGTCTGCGCGTCATGCGCTGCAGCTGCTTGAGGTCAGGGGTCAAAAAGGTTCATTAACAACACACTTCTGTAGTTCCTGCCGCGGAAATTATTTTCTTTTTAAACAAGAAAATAAGTAACCGCCAGACATATAAAAGATTGCAATAAATTATATGTGTCTGGAGATTATTATTATATATTTGCTATGCTTATTTATTTACTATCTATTAGCTATCTAGCTAGCTATTTTCTATATGGCTATCTAGCCTAGCTTTCTATCTATTTGAGTTACTTCCAGGTTGAGTGAACGCTGGCGCGTGTGGCTGCCGCTGCTCACCCACTGCAAAACTTATCCTGTGACTGTAAAGTGACCTTGAGTTTTGAAAGGTGCTTAGAAATTAAATGGATTATTATTATTAATAATAACAATGGACTCCCACAGCGGGGCTGAGTGGCCTTGCCGCAGTCATAAGCGAGGGGAACTTCCTGCCAAATAGTGCTCCCGTCGCACTGGCCGACGACACGGCGTTTCTTCCTGGACATGTTTGCGCCCCCTGATAAACAACTTTGCCGCGTTTCCGTTACGCTCCCACCCAACTGCAATTGCCCCCCCTCCTAACCGCCTCAGTAGGCGGTCCAATAACTTTTCGCACCCTCTGTGGTTGCAGTCTTGTGATGTTGCGGCTCTTGGAGGAATCCTTTTTGGGGAGGTTTGCTTGTTTTGAACAAGGGTTACAAGTGTGCATCTTTTTTGACGCCTCTACAGGAAGACAAAGAATCAAAGGTGCTCTCTGTGTGTGTTTGTGTTGCTAACTCGCCATGTTTAAAGGACACCTCCGTTGCGTCACATGTTGCGTCCATTATTTGTAAAATCACTTCAAATGACTTCTACTGAGCACATTTGACAAAGATTCAAGCGCATACGAGCTATATTTTATGTTTTAAGACTCGCGCTGAATATTCAGGCAGTCTGGAAGGTGTAACTTTACATAAATTCCCAGCGGACAAATCAGGCCATTTCCAATGGAGCTTGTGCGCCATATTGTGCATTTTCTGGGCGCTACATTGGAGTCCAGACAGCACGAATTGATACAGAAGGACTTCTTTAATCGATTGCAAACATTTATGCTTTCCTCTTCAGAATCATATTCATAAAGCATCTTCTCTGAATCTGAACTCTCTGAAGCCATTGTTTTGATTCTGGAGCACGGCAGTTTGTGAAGGAGTATCCTGGCGTGACATCACGAACAAGGGGGCGGGACTTTCTGAATCTCGCCAGTTTCAAGCTCATTTTGTGGCAGTTTAGGGACATTTTACGTCTTTTTTTATTGGTGTTTTGCATTTGACTAAAAACATCAGCCTGCGTGTTTTGGGTATTTTAGATGCTATAAAACGTTATTCTGATGTCAGTTAGGAAACAAAAAAAATGGCGTCGGTTGTCCTTTAATTTTGATTTTTGGCGCATTGCTGATGACGTCACGTACTCACATTTTAACATGTCGCTGCTCCACGTCCACCCTGGTGAGCTCCTCCTCCTCCAAGTCCGAGTCGCCGCCGGAACTGCTCTCCGTCACGTCCGAGTCGAAGGCTTTCTCCACCGAGCGCAGGTTAGCCGAACCGCTCAGGTACAAACGTTCCAGTTCCAGCGGCACCGAGCCGCTTTTCAGGAAGCGGGCCAGGCTGTTGTTGGCAGCCGAGTGGCGCCCGGTCCTCCACGCCGCCGATCCCGAGGCGGCGTGGTGGTGGTGGTCCTTGCGGCCGCCAGCCATCAGGCGGCTAACGGCCGAGTCCAAGAAGCTGCCCAGCTGCTGCTGAACGTGGCGCTCCACCTGCTTGGCCTGGACCACCTGCAGGCGCTTGCGCAGCCGTCGCAGGCGGCCTTCGATTTCCACCTGTCGGCTGCCGTTGAGCCGCGCCCGCTCCCCCACTTGAAGGTCCGGCGTGTCAGACGGGGAGGCGCCGGACGGGGAGGCGCCGCCGGACGGGGAGCCGCGCCGGCTGCATCCCGGCCTGTCAAGGTCCGACGGCTCAGGACTCGGGCCGCCGCGCTCCGAATCCACTTCTTGGTTGTCACGGGCGAAGGGCGACGGCGCCGAGTTTTGACACCCCCCCGCAGAACGCTTGCGGTTAATGGTTCCTTTAACGGCCAGGTGGGCCGGATAGCCGTCGGCGTCCGACGGCGCGGCGACCGGAGCCTTGTCCCCGTTGACGGCCGCCATGACGCAGCCGGAACCGGACACGGCGGCTAATTTCTTAGCCAGGCCGTTGACGGGCTGCCCCCCGCCGTTGGCGTTGCCGCTCATCAGGCTTTTGAGCCGCCCCCCGGAAAGTTCGATGGTGTGCCGCTTCCTCAACAGGAAGTCCCCGCCGTTGAGGAGGGAGCCGGGTAAGATTCTGTGACTTTTCAAGACCGACTGTTTGATGAGGACCCCTTGCAGCGTGATGGACTCTTTGGTTGAGGGCACGGGGGTCACATCAGAGCAAAGGTAGGAAGCCACCAGGGGCTGAAGTTTGCTTAGCGAGTCCCCTTGGGGCGGGGTCTTTTGCTGCTGATCGTCGAGGGGACGGGCGTCTTCGGGGGCCACCTTACACTTGGGGGGTCCGCCGGCGTGGATGAGGATGTTGCTGGCGTTGGCGTGGTTGTCGGCGCTGGCCGGTGACAAACTCGACGACGGCGCGGCCAGTTTGAAGCGGATGTGGTGAGCTTCGGCTGGGGCGTCGGTGAGAGCGGGCGCCATCGCAGCCATGCAATGCAGAGGGACGGGCACGGCGGCCTGCTCCACACCCCCCGCTTACTGCCCCCCCGGAGGACAGCCTGGGCAGGAGAGAAATAGGGAGTCACTTTGATCATTTCTCACAAATCTGTATTAACCACCAGTCCTCATAAGGCCGACGCTATTGCATTCATTTCATTTATTTTGAAGGAATTACGCGGATCTTCCTTTTTAATTTGCTGTTTATTTACATGATGACTCAACACAACGTGTTGAAAAAGGTTTTCATGACGCAACGCTCGTGGCTCAACAAACATGTCGTTTTTCTGGTTCGCGGAAAAGTGAAACTTTTGGAGATGTGAGGATTTCGCCCCGGACGCCAACCACATGGACCCAAAAGGTTGTTTTGGTGCTAAACGGAGAGATGACATTGAGTGAAATGCGATCAACCCAAAAGTTTAAAGTCTTAAACCCTTTGCGTTAAAGACCAAAGCTGTGAAGTACCTTGTTTTGAAATATAATCCATACAATATATATATATATATTAGGTGGATCAAAAGAGTTGCACTGACAGGATGGGGAACATAGTAGCCATTTCCCAGGACTATTTCCTCATTAGCATCCAAATCAGTTCTTCCATCAATATCAATGGCATCGTACTAGCAAAAATTGTACTTTTAAGTATTTCATCAGAAATGTACATTGAAATAAATGCAAAACTAATGAATACAAGGTGGCCGTCTGATTTTTTTTTCCTCCACCATGACTATGTATTATAATGCGGTCGGAAACGGGAGTGCAAAGAGATTCCAGCAAGTCAGCTGTTCACTACAATAACAGGTTCGGTACCGTTGACTCAAGTAGCACCATGTGCCCCCCTTAAATTGCTCAAAAAGGCACCAGGAATAAATAAACAGAAGCTAAAAGAGCAAGCGAGCCTCCCGCGCCCTGCTAAATCGGGTGGATTTAGACCCGTGACGTCACAGCGTCTGCTGCACATTGTGTCAAAGGAGTTGTTGCGTGCACATGAAGGTGCCGCGACCAAAACGGCTTGACGGCGTCGCCATCCATCACACGATCGCCCCCCCCCTCATATTTGGTTCACTGCGGTTATTGCAAGGCTACGCCATGTTGGGACTTCCCAAGCATATTATGTAATCCGCCTTTTTAGCACACAAACACCGACACCGAATCGAGGGTCGCGTTCCATTCGTGGCCCACAAGCATCCAAATGTCTTGGTGGTGTTGACGCAACGGGCGCAGCGGGCACGTTGGCGCCAGTCGCCAACAACAAAAAAAAAGAACTGTCACCATGGCTGATCACGTTAACTCCGTCGCCGCCGCTGCAAATAACGCGAACGGGGCCCTCGTAAGCGATCGCAAGGCCACCGTGAACGTCTAAACGACTCGATCGCGCATACGTTAAATTACCCGCTCGCCAGCGGTGCCGGGGCAAGCGGGCAGACAGGCACCCACGCACGCCTCATTACGCAAGGCGAGATTTGGCCAACTGGTCCCAAGAACGACGCTGAACGCGCGGCCCGCACGGCGAGGCGCTTGCTTGCTCGTTTGCCCGCCTAGTTTGCTCGCGGTCGCCCGCGCGGGAGCAACGTAGGCGCGGACAAGTTGAGAGCAGGAAGACGACGCTAGCTGCGGCTAACAAAGGAAAAGGAGGAACCTACCACGTGACGAGCTCGCACTATCCGAGGGAATTCGCCCAACAATTGCCTGCACTCCGCTCGGAGGGTGGGTGGGGAAGGGAAGAAGGGGGGAACAAGGGCAAGGGGGAAAAAGGCTGCTGGAATCGACCTCTAGGCCATCAATTTGGCCCCAAAACGGAACCGGGGGCCCGCCAGACGGGGGCCACTCGGCTTCGTTCCGGACCGAGGCAATGGACGAATCAACGATCTCCACCTTGCTCGCTCGCAGACTCGCAACCTCGCTCGCCTTCCTTTACCGATTTCAGCACAAGGCCGTCGAACGAGTCCTCCCGGGCCGCGAGGCGGACAAGTGGAGAGTCTCTCCGGCCGAACCTGGGCCAGATTCTCGCTTTGCGACGGGCCAGAAGCGCTCCGGGCGGCCGCTGAAAGCTCGTTTTTTTTCTCGGCTTTTGGGGAGAGACGCTGATAAAATGGCGGCTAGCTGCTCGCTCGGCTTTGAGCTGACAAACACACGAGCGCCGTACTGCGCGTGCGCACAAGAAACGCTGCCAGGAGGCGGCAAGGCAAGGCGGCCCCCCGGCAGTACTGCCGTTGTCCGCCAGACGGCGACCGCATCAAACAAACAACAACAACAACCAACGACATAAAAGGCTTGAAACGTCATATTTGTGCCAATTGCACCACAAATACGCAAGTAATCTGCGTTACTTTGTTACTGTAATTGAGGGTGGAGCTTTTGGCTTCACATTCCTTTGAACAAAAATGCGTATTTTTATTTTGGTGGTACCTACACTGTCATTTTTGGGGGAAATAGTTTGAGTTTTACTCCATTTTCTTTCTTACTGTTTCAGAGTAACTTGCAATGACCAACATTTATGTACTTTCTATTCCTAGATTGTTTTTTGCTTGATTGACATCTGTGCGACTGCAAAACAAAACAAAAAATGGGAAAGGGGACGCTCATGACCCATGCTCCCCAAAACACAGAACATGAAGAAAATGGTATACTGTACCTTCAAATCCATGCTTGTGGTCTGGATGTCGTCCGTGAAGTATTCCCAAGCTTGGTCAACAAGCATATCCAGAGCACCTGAAGTGATAAAAATGTAAATTAAATCATTTGCAATCACTAAGTGGCCAACTGTCATAACATACTGTCCATCTTGTCACTTTGCTTCCTGCGAATTGGTTTCCTAGCGAAAATCAGGGTGCATAAAGAACAAATGTTTGTTCACCAATTATTCATAGCCCACCTGAAAACTGCACCTCTGGTTAATCACCGGACTGGTTTTCCAGTTTGCAATATGACAAATAAGGGATTGGTCGCCTGTTAATCGCAGGTTGCAGTTCTAGTACAACTTTATCGAACTGATCCCCATCAATGTCACGGCACGCCATGACTGCCTGTTGGGGAGACTCGAACTCAGATCCTACCATCTGCAAGTCAGCCGACGCTCACGCAGCAAAAAAAAAGTTGTTGCGCGCCCCTGCATGCCAATGTTGAGTTGGGACAAGTTGGCATGCATGACTTTTCATTCTGATTTTGTTTGTATGGATATGAGCATGGCTGCCGGGCATGACTGGTCACCCCCAGCTGTTTTGGGGGTCAAGTTTGAATTCTGTTAGAGAGTTTAGCAGTGAAGCTAATGGTAACCAAGTAGCCTGAGCGACATCAGGCTAAGCTAAGCTAAACGAACCTAAGCCTCCGTTACTTGTGCCGCATGACTTCTGACTGAAAAGTGAGCTAAAAAGGTCAGCCTGGTTCCAAGGGGACGTTTAAAATTGTGGGAAATTCCTCTTGTGGCGGTGACAAGTGTGGCGTTTTTTGATTTACAGCAAATAATAAGTCATAAGTGTTACTTACCTGCTTGCCCGTGCTGTTACTAAGCGTTTAGAAGCGCCTAACAAGCCTCCAATTTCCCATTGGTCAGTGGCAATATTTCAAAGATTCCTATTGGCTCACGTGGGTGCCAATCTGTTCAAATGTCCCATACAGCGGAAATACGGACCAAAGTTGATAGCATGTAAACAACCAGAAAACCAAAACAAAACAATTGCACGCAAGTTAAATGTGTTCTGGAAATATATGTGACGGATCCAAATATGACTGAAAGGAGAATTATGAATGTGCTCCAGCTAAACGAGCCAGCTGCTCCGCTGTCACCAAGCACGTTTTATCTTAAATTACTCGACACTTGATTGAAAACAACATCAACAATGGCTTCACATTCGGTTTGGGAGTGTATTGTCCTTGTTAAGTGTGAGAAGACCACACAGTAGCACACCTAGATGCCTTTACAAGAGTGCATGACCAGGGAGCAAATGAACGCAACTCGACCGAGCAGAAGCTGCAGACTTACACTATGTCACATTTGTTTTTCTGCACACTTGCATGATGTCACATTTGCTCACAAATTGCTGACTCCCGTAGGGTGCAATTGTTATTCCAACCAGGAATGCACCACCCAGCAATTCCTCGTCATCCAAAACGCAATCTCCAAATCACCCATCATACATTTGTTGTGTTCTCTGGTTAATATGAATGTGCAATAGTTCTATTCCAGCAAATATAGAACACAATAAAATAATTAACTGTAATAAACAACATTGATGACAACTCACCTGATATTACGAGCAGTTCTTCATGCAAACCGAGTCATCAAGGAGTACGATAAAGTACCACGAGATGGGGTTAGTGTACAACAAACGACCAGCGCTGTCACGGGCACTTGCATGTACTGTACTGTATTATGTTACTTCCAGAAATAAAACACAGGCCCATTTTTTAGAGTCAATACGACACAACACATGTATTTGTCAGTAGGAAAATACGCAAGCCGGAGGACGACTATTGATTTTTTTTGTCATTACATGCACAAAACATGTAATTCACACGTGCAGCGCCACAAATGTCGGGATCATGTGAATTCAGTCGGAATGGTTCAGAGCAATCAGGGAGTTGCACCCGCATCCAGTCAGTATTGTACAGATCAATAATCATATTTATCTGTCCCATGCAATAAAAAAAGTTAAACTTTTGGGCTTGTGAGGGCGAATTACAAGTTTAGAGTGCGTGGGAAAAAAATAAACTGTCAAAATAAATTACAATAAATACAACAGTAGCTAATACACAAGACGCCCTTGTTTACATCGTGTGGCTGACGCATGTTGATGACATCACAAATAGGGAAAAAAACAGGAAGTCACCAACGTACGGAAAGCCGTCAGCGATTTTATTCCACTTCTTCTTATTAATAAAATAATAATAATAATAATAATAATAATAATAATAATAATAATAATAATAATAATAATAATAAATTTAATTTCTAAGCGCCTTTCAAAACTCTCAAGGTGCAACCATCAATTGATTAATCCACACCTATTTTGATAATTCTTCAGAGACCTTATGGAACGCGAAAACAATTGAAATGTTATATAATAATAATACATTTCATTTATAAGCGCATTTCAAAATAAAATGATAGCTTCTAAACAATTCTCAATTCTTTACCAATCAAATTTTTGAATCAAGAGAGGGAAATGTGTACAATAATTTTGAATGAAATCAATCTAAATCAAAAAACTATATACTGTATATATATATATATATATATATATATATATATATATATATATATATATATATATATATATATATATATATATATATATATCAATCAATCTCCATTATTTGCGTTGAGACATCTGCACATCTTTGAAACGGTGTACCTGCAGTAGTGCGGAATGTGTCATAAGTTTGTGGAAAGACGATGAAGGTGAAGTGTAACGTTGAGCGTGGGGCGGCCATCATCACCAGTCACGGAGGCAAGATAGTAGCTGAGAAAGATGCGGTACATAGACGCTCACGTTCCAATGCCGCCATTTTGTGCCCCCAATAATGCTCGGGTTGATTGAGTTCAACTTTTCAAAGTGACGTGGACTGCTTGATGCTGTGGAAGCTAACCCGCGATGGCGAAGTGGGGATGGACACGGCCTGCGTCATCCTCGCCCGGATGGAGTGTTGCTCCTGCCAGCGATGGAAACGCTTCCTGGCAGCCGAACGCACCTAAAGGACAGAAACACGCAAAAATGTGCCAGGGTTTTTGTAATTTTCACTCAAATTGCACGACCCACAGAATATTGAGTTTTAGGCCTATATAAAGTTAACATTCAATTCAGCGTAGTAGTGGATGTCCACATTCCACCATGACGTCCCTGATCCACTGTTGAAAAGGATGCTTTGATCCTCTCCTCTTTCATCTAGAACTGCTTCATGTCACAAAGAGGGTACAGCAAGTGCTGGAGAATGAATGACTCTATGTCTTTGTGTTGTCATGTTGTTATTTAGTTAAAATAATAATAATAATACATTTAATTTATAAGCACCTTTCAAAACTCTCAAGGTCACTTTTTTACTTCAAGATGGCGCCGCGAGATTGGCTGCCTTTCCAGCAGCTTCTGTATTTTGTTTTTCTACTTCTTTCTTTCCTTTCCTCTTCCTTTCATAACTTTGCTGCTGAGTTACTTCCGGGTAGAGTGAACACTGGCGCGAATGGCTGCTGCTGCTCATCCACACACACACACACACACAAATAATAATAATAATATTATCCCGTGACTGTAAAGTGTCCTTGAAAGTTTTGAAAGGTGCTTAGAAATTAAATACATTATTATTATTATTATTATTATTATTATTATTATTATTATTATTATTATTATTATTATTATTATTATATTATTATTATTATTATTATTATTATTATTATTATTATTATTTATTATTATTATTTGTAGTAGTAGTAGTAGTAGTAGTAGTAGTAGTAGTAGTAGTTGTTGTATTATTAGTATTATTATAAGAAACCTGAGACTCTCTTCTTTCATCAGAAAAAAGTTAATTCCTAAATTATACAGGTCTGGAGTTATATGAGCTTGAAATGAGGGCGGCTGTCCAAAATACAATAGAGTGCAATACAAATCCTTCCTCCCAGTGCATGTCCTTAAATTACATCCCTATCCCTGCTCCTGGTGACATTTTGAAGCGCACGTCGGCCTCCGACCCGACCACGGCGATGACCCAAGACGACCGTGCGCTCTTCGTCATTTCCTACGAGTACACGGATGACAGATGAGGCCAAGGACCAGACATTGGAAGTGTGTACGCCTCGTTGATTGCGCAAACACGCACGCAATCGATATCCAGCGGGCGCAAGCAATCAAGCGCCTTCCTGCCGGCAGATGTCCGTTGATGCTTTTCATCTATCGTCATGGAGACCGCAGCCTGGCACCGGCATTGTCAAAACGCCGCTTTGTTTGCGTGTGTGGTTATGTTGCGTGTGTGTGTGTTTATGGATATACACATGAATGATGCGTGTAGGTATGTACAGTGTGCATATGGGTATTTTGACACCGCAAAGCCCTGTCGCCACGGTAACGTGCCCGACAAGTTGGCGTAGTAGAAAGTAGAAATGAATTATTATTATTATTTAGTGTATTTTTATCATTATTATTTAGTGTATTATTATTATTATTATTATCATTAGCTATCACTTAGCTAGCTAGCTTTCTATCTATTTGAGTTATTTCCGGGTTGAGTGAACGTTAGCGCGTGTGGCTGCCGCTGCTCACCCACAGAAAAACTTATCCTGTGACTGTAAAGTGACCTTGAGAGTTTTAAAAGGTAATTATAAATTAAATGTATTATTATTATTATTATTATTATTATTATTATTATTATAAACAAGGCGGGGCCGGACTCACCTCACTGTTCAGGAAGCAGTAAAAGACAGACACGAAGAAGCCCTGAGGGACGGATGCAGAAGGTCAAAGGTCAGAGGTCAGAGGGCCGGACAGGTCGCGGGAAGGCAAGCGTGCCGTTTGCGTACCTGGAAGGATTCCAGAAAGGAGTTGAAGTAAATGAAGACCACCTGCGAGATCTCGTCCTCGCCGGGATTGACGAAGAAGAGCATGTAGGTGATGCCCAGAAGGGGAAGCAGCACCAGGGTTGCCTTCACTGCTTTCCTGCCGGGACAAACACCGTGTACACCGTGAGCGGTCGCCTGTCCACCTCAATGACCTTTGAGCGGTCTACCTGTACTGAATGGTCTCCGAGGTGGTGGACGCCCGCAATTTGGTCATCAGTATCCTGACAATGTTGAACAAGAAGATGAAGTTGATCTGAAAGGCATTAGTAAACACATGCTGATTGATTGATGGTTGATTGATTGACCCCCTCATAGCATGATTGACAGTCCGCAAAATTGTGACATCATCATTGAGAATCACATGCATGTCTTGTCCATTTGAATAATAACAATAATAATAATAATAATACATTTTATTTATAAGCGCCTTTCAAAACTCTCAAGGTCACTTTACAGTCACAGGATCAGTTTTTCTGTGGGTGAGCAGCGGCAGCCACATGTGCCAGTGTTCACTCAACTTGGAATAACTCAGATAGAAAGTTAGCTGGCTGGCCAGTTAGATAGCTAATAGATAGGCAGCTAGTTAGCTAATAGTTGGCATATAGATAGCAAATAGCTAGCTAGATAGCTATTTAGCAAATAGATATCAAATAGATATGTAGCGAGATAGCCAGCAAGAGGACATGCCCGTTGCTATGGCGGCGTGTCTTTTGGGCTTTACTCGCTCGCCGCCACGGGCTCCTGGCGGGCGTTTCTTCCCCTTCAAACAGTCTGGTGGCAGATGGACACGCTGCAGGAGACACGTCCAGAGTCCGTCCGGACTCCGATTGCACTGAGCTGATAAGGTTTCGGGGGGCAGGCAGATGCGCCCAGCAGGACACATGCGTGCACATCCCAAATTGCGCTAGCTAGCGGTCATCGCCACCAAGGTGCACGGTCACAGAAAGAATTCAAAAAAAGCAACTCACCACCAGAACCAGAATCATGGGACCCTGGTAGATGTAATCAGTGTAGACACCTGCCCGTTTCCCAAACCAGCACCTGTTGACGCCACCATAGACATGCGTCACCGCGGTAACCAACTACACCATCAAATAATAATAATACATTTCATTTCAACCCGGAATAACTCAAATAGATAAAAAGCTAGCTAGCTAGCTATTAGATAGCCAACACATAGCCAGCTAACCAGCCAGCTAGCTAATACATAGCTAGCTAGCCGGATAGATAGACAACAGATTCCAAAAAGGGCAGGCGGCTTTGATTTGCAACTTTATTGATAGCTGGCTACATTCGCAAACAGGCCAAGGTGTCGCATCGAATGGTGTTCAAGGTACAAAATAATCAAAATGAGTGCCCAGGATGGCAAAACTAACTTCTCGTTATCGTAGTAAAGTTTCCCGATGGCCCAGGCCACGATGATGGGGAACGGGAGACCTGCACAAACGCAAAACACAAAACGCTCTGTTGTCATTTGGTGTTTTTTTTTCTGGCAGACACAGCAAGCGCGGGTGTGTCGACGTACACCAGCCGATGAAGATGAACATCCACTTGCGCAACTTGTCGGTGGAATACGTGAGCACGATGGCTGTGTGAAGGTAGCATCCTTCGCCAAACATCCAGAAGAAATTGGTGGAGTGGAAATAGTTAAAAGAAGCTGTCACCAGCCGGCACCAAACCTTAAAAAAAAAAAAAAAACACATGTTCTCGTTGCCAGACGAATAAAGTTGGACAATATGCGACTTGAGGAGCCGGCGATGAGAAGAAATGAGCATCAGCACAGAGCGCCGATGCGTATGTCACTGCTTGGAATTGAAGCGGATCTACGTGGGACAGGGTGAAGGGTGCTACATCTTCATGTTGGTTTCAAAACACATTTAGCTTGTAGTAGATGTGCACATTCCACAATGATGTCTGATCCAATGGTGAAAGGGACGCTTTGATCATCTTTCCTCTTCCATCTAGAACTGCTTAATAATAATAATAATAATAATAATAATAATAAATAATAATAATAATAATAATAATAATAATAATCTGTGGGTGAGAAGCGGCAGCCACATGCGCCAGCGTTCACTCAACCCGGAAGTAACTCAAATAGATAGAAAGCTAGCCAGCTAGACAGTTAGCTAACTAGCTAGATAGCCATATAGCTAATAAATAGCCAGTTACATAGCTACATGTGCCTATAGATAGCAAATGGATAGCCAGCTAGGTAGCTAGCTAATAGATAGCAAATAGATAGCCAGCTAGGTAGCGAGTTGATAGATAGCAAAGAAATAAAACAAAGAGGGTGCAGAAAGTGCTGAAGATTGTCTTTTGCGTTCTGTCACATTATTTGTTATTTTGTTATTGTTTTGACTTCAAGATGGCGCCGCGAGAGTGGCTGCCTTTACGGCAGCTCCTGTATTTTGTTTATCTACTTCTTTCTTTCCTTTTCTCTTCATTTCATCACTTTGCGCGGCGACGTTGCACTCACCACATTGCTATCGTGCACCTTTGAGCTCATAGTAAGCTGCACCACGAACCAGGCGGCGTTCCTCAGGATGAAGGCGGTGATCAGGTTCCAGTGGATGATGTTCCTCAGGCAGCGGATGCTCCTATCCAGATCGCCGGCAGAGAAAAAAAAAATCAGGAGACATAAGACTATCTTCTCTTCTCCAGAAAATGATTTATCAAGTATTAACTCATTCACTGCCATTCACGAATTGATTCGGGAATTAAAAATATGACGTAGATCGCCATTCCCCGAATTAGTTCGGATTTTATTCTTTGTCGCTTGGGTACTCTGTGAGTATTCAAGAGTGAATACTCATAATGGTAGCAATATGACAAAAGTGGTTGTAAACATCCCTATTTTTAAAAAAAAAAGCAATTAGACAATCGTTTCGTTTCTGATCCACTGCTGAAAAGGACGCTTTGATCCTCTCCTCTTTCATCGTGAACTGCTTCATGTCACAAAGAGGGTACAGAAAGTGCCGAGCAATGAATAACTCTCTGTGTCTTTGTGTTGTCATATTATTTGTTAATTAGTTTTTTTGTTTACTTTATGTTACTTCCGGGATGAGTGAATGCTGGCGCGTGTGGCTGCCGCTGCTCACCCGCAGAAAAAGATATCCTGTGACTATAAAGTGTCCTTGAGAGTTTGAAAGGCGCTTATAAATGAAATGGATTATTATTATTATTGTTATTAAAGCACTATATCAACCAATATGCATGTATTGCAATGTATTTTGGACAGCCACCCTCATTTCAAGCTCATATAACTCCAGACCCATTTCATTTACGAATTAACTAATTTTTTTGTCAAGTGAACCTAAGAGAGTCTAAGGTTTCTAACAATGTATTGATAGTTTATGTAGTCCTAAAAGTCAATATTATGTGGGTCCTGGAATTTAAGTGACAATGATAATAATAATAACCCTGGCACGGGAGTGGACACATTTTTTGCACATGTCTGGCAGTAAATGAGTTAAATAAAACCATAGAAGCTTAACCGGGGCTACACAGGTTTATGACAGTGAATGCCTCATCTGACGTTTCTCATTTGTGTTCTGGAAAGTGCACGACATCGAGTAGGAAGCGGCACGGGTAAAAAGGAACATTTTGCGCTCGTGACGCCACCCAGCCAAAGGCGCTTTGAGCCACGACGGATGACCTTTCATGCTTGTTTGAAGGACAGGTGCTTGATCGCCAGGGTGGAAACAGCTTGTTAGATATCAAGTGAAGCTAACAAGCTAATGCACCTCGTTAGCATGTTTTGAGGAAGATAAAAAAACTGAGAGTCAAACCCAGAACCTTTAAATGCCAAGCCGAAGTGTTGACCGATTGCACAACGCACTGGGGGGGGCATCTTTGTGATCTTTTTGGAGCTCTTTTGCTCTATTTTGTTGAGTGCATCTCCCCCCCAGGGGGGTGACAGGCTGGCCCAACATGATTTGTGCATAAACGCTGTGGTCTTCGGCTTTTTGCTTTTTCTCTTTCGCGCTTTTCACACTCTTCAAAGGCTGCGAGTCGGCCCCAGATCGACCCCCCCCCCATCTTCACACACCCCACACCCTAGCCTAGCGGGCTATCTGGCTGTCTATCTATTAGCTATCTAGCTGTTAGCTTTTCTAGCTGGGTATCTGGCAGGCTATCTAGCTGCCTATCTAGCGGGCTATCTGACTCGCTATCTAGCTATCTATCTAGCTGGCTATCTATTAGCTATCTATCTACCTAGCTAGTTAGCTTTTAGCATTTCTAGCTGGCTATCTAGCGAGCTATCTGGCTCGCTGTCTAGCTAGCTATCTAGCTGGCTATCTATTAGCTATCTAGCTATCTAGTTCAATTGCTTCATTGGCTTTTCTGGCTGGCTATCTATAAGCTAGATAGCTAGCTTTCTATCTATTAGAGTTATTCTGGGTTGAGTGAATGCTGGCGCGTGAGGCTGCCGCTGCTCACCCACAGAAAAAAGTTATCCTGTGACTGTAAAGTGACCTTGAGAGTTTTGAAAGGCGCTAAGAAATGAAATGTATTATTAATATTTTTACACCTTACGACTCCAATAGATATTTGAATTGCTTTCTTCCACACATGTGGAGACGTGTCCTACTTGGCGGTGTATTGTCAATCCGTGACCAAATGGGGCTTTGTAATATGTGGCGGGGGAGAAAGCGAGAAAAAAAAGGGGGGGGGGTTGTGCTCACGCCAACTTACCTTAAACATAAGAAGAAGAAAAAGGCCACCAGAAGCGCTACCATGGAGATGACATGACCCAGGAAATTGATGACCATCGCCATCTGGTAGTGCATTTTGCCCTTTTTCTGGGAAGGCCATAAAACACCTTCATCATCATCAATAACATAATCATTGTTTTTTATTGTTAAAATTTCTTTTTCTGGGACAATCGTAGACGTTGGCGATTTTGAGGGATCGAGGCGGGGGACGTTCGGCCTGCATTTACGTAAGCAGTCGGGTGTCTGCGTCGGGATTAAGATCTTTAATCCGCACATCAGCTCTCCCAATTCGACATACACACCTGACAACATGCTACAGCGCTAACACATTTTCATTTTTGGATTCAATATTTGTCATCCATAACTATTAGAACCTTAATCCTGAGTCCCCCGGGTTTTTTAAGATGTAACTAAATCATTGGAGAACATCCCTGATGGCCATGCCTGGCGACTACGCGTGATGGCGCCGCATCAGAAGCAAAATGTGGGGCGTAATGGCATGGGGAGGGGGGGGTCGTCATTGGCAAACAATAAAACGTCATTCAAGATGGTGACCCAGAAAAAAAATTGTTGCAAGATGATTTAAAAGTGGCTCACCTCCTGTTTCAGGATGGCCTTGCACATGGAATAGTTCCCCTTAGCGGCCCACGTCCCATTGGACAGGCACTGCCTGTACACTCTGTCTAAACACACACACACAATAAACATTAGCTACATGGCTAGCTATCTCGCTAGCTCGCTATTTGCTTTCTAATTGCTATCTAGCTCCCTGGCCGGCTATCTAGATAGCTATCTATTAGCTATATAGCTATCTAGCTGGCTGGCTAGCTATATAGCTGGATAGCTATTAGCTATCTATTGGCTGGCTAGCTAGCTTTCTATCTATAAACCAATGTTTGTATTGCATTGTATTTTGTACAGCCACCCCCATTTCAAGCTCACATAATTCCAGACCCATATCATTTATGTTTTATATATTTCTATATTATATTTGGAAAACCTTTTTCATTGATTGAAGGTGCACCTCAAAGTCCGGTGTGCCTTAAAATTATTAGCTATCAAGCTAGCTGTAGTTATTATTACTGTATCTATTAGCTAGCTAACAACCTAACTTTTTCTTTTCTATCTGTTAGCTATCTATTAGCTGTGTATCTAGCTATCGTTTAGCTATCTAGCTATCTATCATTTAGCTATCTAGCTAGCTATCGTTTAGCTATCTCGCTATCGATTACCGACTGTATCCTGTGATTGTAAAGTGACCTTGAGAGTTTTGAAAGGCGCTTATAAATGAAATGTATTATTCTTATTATTAGGACACAAACACCTCCAAAATAAAAGAAAAAGAAAAAACAAAAATGCCACAAAACTGTTCCTTGAATATTTATGAGCAAACGGCCACCATAAAATATAAATACACCCAAACAGACATATGTTGCACTCTTTGAAGAAGACTAAATCCACTTGCGATAATTGAATGCGAGCGCCGGCTGGGCCCGTGGCCAAAAAGCGCTACGCTATTAGCTACCGCGTGCATTGGATCTCCAGGGTATGCGGAAAACTGCTGAAATTGATTTCCATAAGCTAACAGATGATGGACAGGTAAGCAAAGTCTCATGTCGTGTGACCTGGTGGGGACAACAGGCGCGTCCAGAGACTTAAAAGCTTGCAGGAAAAAGAAATATTTGCGCGCATGTGAGTAGACAGTGTAGCCCTAGGGCGCCAAGGCGCTAATGTGCTCGCGGTGTGCTAAAAATAGTGACACGGCGCCGAATGGGGGGAAAATGTCATCTGGCATCAAGATTAGCCGCATCACGCCGGAGCCCCCATAGCCCCAAACCGGTATGGGAACGCCACGCCCCTCCTGGAGACTCCTTTGCAGTGATTTGACGCCGTCTCAGTGATTTTATGCGACGTCTCCGTAATGGACCTCCATGTTTTGACTGGACGAATCGACTTGAGACGACGCACAAAGTCTACAACGCTACGCAACCACCTCCAGCGTTGGCCGCGACGCCTTGACCTTCCTGACCGGGAACCTCGTTTAAAATTCCACGGCGGCTATCGGCCGTCGGCGGCTGCCAAGCGAGCGCTCTTGTTAAGCGAGCGTTCTGCCAGGAGTTCTATTAGCGTCATATTTCATCGCCCAACATTGTCGGCGGCGAGCAGGTGCCAAATCCCAATACGGGATGCGGAACATCCGACACGCTCGGCCGCTGCCCGCCCCTGTCCTTCCTGTCCGCTAATTAAGGTTGCGGGAAGGTGGGAGGGAATGATTTTGAACGCTTCGGTGGGATTGAGGTGTTTGGTAACCGTGGCGACCCTGGTGCTAAATATGATTGACTGCACGGTGCAGTTTCAGCAAGCAGACAATTACGAACTTAATTGGTTCCTAGACAGAACGTGGAAGGCGAAGAGTGTGTATCTCAAAAAATAATTTCCCATAGGAAACCATTAAAACGGGAATAATCTGTTCCCAGGTCCCCATAAAACATAAGTTTCTACATTTCTAAGCCTTAAAACTACACAAAATATACCTTATTTTATGTATAATAAATGTGCCATGGTATTATAATTAAAGAAATAAACTGTACTGTATAATTTTACCTTGTTCCCACTCTGCTTTTGATCCCCCCCTCACTGCTGCGTTCTTGACCAATCACCTGGCTTTAACCGAAGACCGGGGACGGGGACGCGGACAGAGGACAAAAACAGTCGGCTGCCATTTTGCTGTTAGGGGTACGGGCTCGTTCGCGAACGACACATCACTCATTGTGGCGCTCCGTGTGTATCCCGAAAAATAGTTCGTATGCCAAGGTTGAATTTTCATAAATTTAACGTTCGTAAACCGAAAAGTTCGCAAGCCAAGGGGTTCGTAAACCGAGGTATCACTGCACAGTGTTTTGATGCTGTGACATCACTCAATCACTCCACCGACAAGTGACTTGATACCGTGACTCATCTTGACAATTCTCACTGGCTGGTCTTGGATCCAATGAGTCACTTGGAGTCAGTGAGTCGATGCAGCGCTTTACCGCATCCGCGATTTTTTTACTTTGACTGGAGATGCAGCGAACGATGCAGAAAATGGAGGACTTTGATTGGATGCCATCACTTTCTGGAGCAAGTCGATTTTTTCAGTGCATGAAGACAACACCAAAGCCAAAGACTAAGAATTTCCACACAGCCACGTAAAACAAAACCAATAAACAGTTTTACTGCTACCTTGGACGAGGCCCTCAGAGACGTTCCGCAACGTAAACACGCAAAACTTATGTTTGCCTTTGGGACATAACACAGAAAAGTAGAACATATTTTCAGTGTACTGAAGGGAACTGTGTGTGTGTGTGTGTGTGTGTGTGTGTGTGTGTGTGTGTGTGTGTGTGTGTGTGTGTGTGTGTGTGTGTGTGTGTGTGTGTGTGTGTGTGTGTGTGTGTGTGTTCGTTGGCTAACAATCCCACTGCACAGAAGCAAAACATGTACTGCGTCCTGGTGTGTGGAAGGCTTGTTAGTTGGTGTACGATTCCACCCCACTCCGCACACACCTCCAGTTTGACGTCCACAAATCAACAGAGTGAGTCAGTGCGGGATGTGTAGAGGGTGGGGGGCACAATGGGGGGCTGTTGGTTGCTGAGGAAAAAAGGGGGAATGGGGCGGGTTTGGTCGACGCATCCGGTAAACGTCGCCTCTTGAGGCCATTAAGTGATAGCGGTTGGAGACGGGGGGCTTAGTTGCAACCCAGAAGGATAGTTTCCGCCACTAGGCAGTCCTGCCTCCCCTGCCCCTACCCACTGCCACGCTCACCGAACTCGGAGTACACGCTACACGCTACACGCTGTACTATCATCCCGAACTCTACGCACTTTTTTTGCTTTTGCATTACTACACTACGTCACTTTACATACGACACTACCTCACTTTACATACGACACTACTTCACTTTACATTCACAAATTACATGTATTGTCTATTGTCAATTGTCTGTCTTTTGTCCAGCTGGCTAACTAGCTATCTATTAGCTGTCTATTACCTATCTAGCTGGCTCGATAGTTGTCTATTAGCTATCTATTGGCTATCTAGCAACTATCTTTTAGCTATCTAGCTATCTAGCTGGCTAGTTAGCCATCTATTAGCTATATATTAGCTAAATAGCTAGCTTTCTGTCTATTTGAGTTACTCCCGGGTTGAGTGAACACTGGACCACCCTGACAAGCTTCAGAATCATCTTTTCTTTGCAGATTCTCAATCACGAGCTTTCCAAACAAAGAATGTGAACCGCAACATTCCAACAAGAAACAACCTCAACTTTTACAACCATATTAAACGTGTGTGCACGTGCGCGTGCATGTGACGAGAGGATAGTTTTGCAAGGTCACAAAAGTGATCAACATTGACAGTGGCGCACTATAAAAAGATGGCAAAGGAGTCATGTGACCTGGCCGCTGAGCTCATTAAATATTCAAGAGGGGGGGATGAATAATGAATTGGCAGTTGAAAATAGAGCGCTAAAGTATACTTTACAATCAATAACCTCCACAGGGTGACTATGAATATTCCCCCCCCATCCCCTAGTGTGACATTGTTGTCAATGTTTGGATGACCTTGATGCCAAATACGCCATCACATAATATTAGCCACACTTTTTAATTCATTCACTGCCATTCACGAATGTATTTGTGAATTGAAAATATGATGTAGAGTGCCATTCCGGAATTTGTTGGGGTGTTGTTTTTTCTTGCTTGGGTGCCGATAAAGCGCTGGTCATGGCCTCTGGCAATGTTTTTTTTCTTCCCTTCCACAAGGGGGCAGCATTTCCCTTTTTTCCCCATGTTAGCGCTTTGTTCTATCTTCAATTGTTGTTAAAGCGCGGCCATTTTGAATGGATTTCGACTTACGACCGTTTGACTTGCGACCGTTTTGTTGGAACGCAACCCGTAGTAGTCCTGAAACTCAATATTCTGTGGGTCGTGGAATTCAAGTGAAAATGACAAAAACCCTGGCACTGGACTGGACACATTTTTTGTACACGTTTGGCAATTAATATGCAAACAGAAAGATTAGCCATGCTGGTGAATGCTTCCAACATCCATACTGACAAACAATATTAGCAACGCTGGTCAAAATGGCAACCGACTTGTGATAATGGCAAATTCATTACATTAGCCACGCTCGCTAACACACTAACAAACAAAATTAGCTACACATGAACATGCTATTCTTAATCTTGGAAAAAATCAAATAAAGTTAGCCGTTTGCCCCCCTCCTGATCCCACTTTGATGAGATTCACATTGATGTTGTTGTTTTTTTCTTTTTTTTAAATGTCAGCACGAGGCGAAAAAAATAGCGACACTTTGGCTAATTAGCGGTCTTGTTTGTGTACTCGGCTGCCAACATTAGTGAGGATGATGCCTTCAGGAGAATAAAAACAACAAGAATAATGACAAAAAACATAAGGGGGGCGACTGTGACATCATCGCAAAATGATGACATACTGATGACATCATCACGTGTCCAAGCACGTGTTCGCCACCTCCTCCGCTACTTTTAAGATGTCCTTTTTCTACTTTCCACGTCTGACTAATTTGAATGCTCATGCTAATTTTTGTAAACAATGGTCCGAGCCCGCGGGAGCCTCGGCATTCCATTTTATGTTGTTTTTCCACATTTTTCTCCGCCGCCACTGGCAAGATGGCACATTCAGAACATGTAAATGGCGTGTGGATGTTGATTTTTGTGAAGGTACCGTGTAGATTGGAGATTGTAGCGTGTTGATGGCGGAGAGCCGAGATCAACACGCTAGCATGATTCTGACTTGATCTCGGCTTTCCTCCCTGGTGCTTTCTACTATCTTGGCTATCTAGCTGGCTGGCTGGGTATCTATTAGCTATCTAGCCGGCTAGCTAAGTATCTATTAGCTAGCTGGCTGGTTAGCTGGCTATCTATTAGCTATCTATTAGCTGGCTAGCTATCTATTAGCTTGCTGTCGCATGTGGCTGCTGCTGCTCACCCACAGAAAAACTGATCCTACATGCGCCAGCGATCACTCAACCCGGAATTAACTCAAATAGAAAGATAGAAAACTAGCTAGCTAGCTAATAGACTGCTAATGGATAACGAGCTAGATAGCTGATAGCCAGCCACCCAGCTAGATAGTGAATAGACAGCAAATAGCTAGCCAGCTGGGTAGCAAGCCAGATAGCTAATATATAGCAAATAGCTAGCTAGCTAGCTAATAGACGGCTAGTGGATAGCGAGCTAGATAGTTCATAGATAGCCAGCCAGCTAGATAGCTAATAGATAGCAAATAGTAAAGTGACCTTGAGAGTTTTGAAAGGCGCTTACAAATGAAATGTATTATTATTATCTTTGTGACTGCTTTATTTCCTATATACAATAGGTGTCCATGTTAAGCGCTTTGTTACAGCTGTTGTTAAAGCGCTATAAAGTCAATATTTATTTTATAGCTAGCATGATGCTATCGCGTTGGTGCATAGTTGCAGCGGTCTTACTCGTGGTGTTGTATCGGACGCCGTATAACATCTTGGGACACGGTCTGGACACCATATGAGCGGCGGGACTGCGGGGCCAGCAGGTGCCGAGGGCGTCCAGCGATGCTTCGCAATATGCGTCCAGCGCATCTGCAACACCAACGTAAATTAGAAGAGTGGCATTGGCGTGCATCCTGGGATGTCGTCGTCGTCATCTCACCGCTTGGCTGGATGCTAACGTTGCTCAGCGTCTGCGTCTCGTCCCAGGAGGACGCCAGCGATGGGACTGAGAAGACAAGCAAGACGGCGCATCACATCAGGGTGTGTACATATCAGGTCCTTGACCTACAGCTCTGGGTACTACCCGTGTACTAGTTCACTCGCTATCCTCACTGAGAGAACATTTTATAATAATAATAATAATAATAATAATAATAATAATAATAATAATAATAATAATAATAATAATAATAATACAGTTCATTTATAAACGCCTTTCAAAAATCTCAAGGTCACTTTACAGTCACAGGATCGTTTTTTCTGCGGGTGAGCAGCGGTAGCCACATGCGCCAGCGTTCACTCAACCTGGAAGTAACTCAAATAGATAGAAAGCTAGATAGCTAGTTAACAGATAGATAGCAAATGGATAGTCAGCCAAGTAGCCAGCTAGATACCTAATAGACAGATAGACAGCTAGTTAAGTAGCAAGATAGCCATATAGCTAATAAATACCCAGCTACATAACTAGCTAGCTAGCCAGATAGCTAATAGATAGCAAATAGATAGCTAATGGATACCAAATAGATAGCCAGCTAGGTAACTAGCTAATAGATAGCTAATTGATAGCAAATAGATAGCAAATGGAGTGCAAATAGATAGCCAGCTAGGTAGCTAGCTAGATAGCAAATAAATAGCAAATGAATAGCAAATAAACTGCAATAAATACAATTTAAAAAAATAAAGAAAAAAATAATAATAGAGTGCTCAAAGTCAGATAGCCACTAGTTGGACAATTGTGTGTGTGTGTGTGTGTGTGTGTGTGTGTGTGTGTGTGTGTGTGTGTGTGTGTGTGTGTGTGTGTGTGTGTGTGTGTGTGTGTTTAAGAGCAACAGTAAGCGGTGGTGACAGGGGTCCCGGCGGCCACCCACAGCAAGGAAGAAAGCAGCCGTGTCCTCGGGCCTCGAAGGGGCGGGGTACGGAGCCCGGGGGGAACGCCGCCTGGCTCCACCACTTAAACACTCTTTGAAACGTCAAAGCAATTCAACTCACATTTTCATGATGACTCGATATTTTTAACGACGCGTCAGCTCGGCTGCTCATTAGACGCACGTCGACATCATTTATGAATGATGGTTGGATTATAATAATAATAATACATTTCATTTATAAGCGCCTTTAAAAAACATTACATTAAATAAATCTCAATCTCAATAAATCTCTATCTATCTATCTAGCTAGCTATCTATTAGCTAGCTAGCTATTTAGCTATCTCGGTATCTAACTCGCTATCTCTTAGCTAGATAGCTAGCTTTCTATCTATCTCACTTACTTCTGAGTTTAGTGAACACTGGCGCATGTGGCTGCCACTACTCACCCACAGAAAAACTTATCCTGTGACTGTAAAATGACCTTGAAAATTTTGAAGGCGCTTATAAATGAAATGTATTATTGTTATTATTATTATTACTCTAAAGGTGACTTTACAGTCACAGGATATGTTTTACTGAGGGTGAGCAGCGGCAGCCACATGCGCCAGCGTTCACTCAATCCGGAAGTAACTCAAATAGATAGAAATCTAGCAAGCTAGCCAATAGATACCCAACAGCTAGCAAGCTAGCCAGCTAATAGATAGCAAATCGTTTTTTGTTAGTCTGGCAAGTGGAGAAATTGACAATTTTGCAGCAGTAAATTAATGAAAGTAAGAGGAAAGGAAAGGAAGAAGTCAAAGCATCATCTTGAAGTCAAATCGACACACACAAAAAAACAAATAAAAAATAATGTGACAAAAGAAATCCGCTTCAATTCCAAGCCGCGACAGTTCCGCATATGCATTGGCGCTCTGGTTTCACTAATGATGTTGATTGACTCATTCACAAATTTATTGTTGATAAGGAGCCATTAAGGGATGAGCACAATCAACACGGTGCCTCATTTACTGACGTTCGACATGCAAATAACAAATTACAAGATTAGGCAACGCTAATTAGCAACACACTAATGACTTCTAAGCACACTCTAGTGTGTGAGTGTGTGTGTGTGGGTGTGTGTGAGCATCCTACCCTCCCTTGGCAGGAAATAGATTTGACTTGTCTTACCGGAGGAGGCATTGGCGATGGCGTCGCACGTCACATCGGCCCGGGAGGTCGTCGGCAGGAAGGCGCAGAGGGCGGCGCACATCTGCGGAAACACACGCAAATGTTAACTCATTCACTGCCATTCGGGTGTTGAAAAGCGTGACGTGGAGCGCCATTCCCGAAGGTATTTATTTTTCTGCGGGGGAGGTGTTGACAAAGCGCTGGTCAGACCTCTGTCTACGTTTTTACGTACCACAAGGGGGCAGCATTTACCATTTTTCCATGTTAGCGCTTTGTTCCACCTTCAGATGTTATATCGCTATATAAATCTATATGTTTTCTATTGTATTTCATACAGCCACCTCCATTTCACGCTCAGATAACCCCAGACCCATATAACTTAGGAATTAACTCTTTTTTTCTCATGAAAGAGTCTTAAGGTTTCTAACACTGTATTTAATGTCCAAGTGGTCCTAAAAGTCAATCTTCTGTGGGTCCTGTAATTTGAGGGAAAATGACAAAAACCCTGGCACTGGAGTGGACACATTTTTGCACATATTGTGGCAGTGAATTAGTTAATTATTATGATTATTATTACTTCAAGATGGCGCCGCGAGAGTGGCTGCCTTTCCAGGAGCTCCTGTATTTTGTTTTTTTTCCTACTTCTTTCTTTCCTTTCCTCTTCCTTACATAACTTTTCTGCTGTGTTACTTCCGGGTAGAGTGAACGTTGGCACGAATGGCTGCCGCTACTCACCCGTAGAAAAAACGATCCTCTGACTGTAAAGTGTCCTTGAGAGTTTTGAAAGGCGCTTAGAAATTAAATGTATTTTTATTATGATTATGATTATTAGAAACTTAGTATGATTATGATTATTATGATTATGATGATTATTATGATTATTGATTCAAGTCAACGTGTCGTGCACACTCGGTCGTACACCGTGCTGCCCCACCTCTGCCGCACGCCACGTTCGCGTCGCAGGTTGACGACATCATCAAAACGCGAATTCATGTAACTATCATGTGAATTATTGACTTCACGTGTAGCGTAACAGCTCACGTGTGCCTCGTTGTGACACAAACACACACGCACACACGCACAGAAGGAGATCGCAGCTGCGACCTTACTTTCATCTCCAATCGCTTTGGTGAAGCCTGCATGAACGCTATAGAAACATTTGATGGGAAAAATCCCAAGTGGAACCACACACCTAGAACATCCCGACTGGAACATTCCGACTCAGAACGGATCAACCGCAACTAGAATAATCCCGACCGGATCCAAAAAACCATTCCGAGAAGTTCCCGACTGTGCAATTTAACGACAATTGCAAAGTTCTCACCAGGACTTTTCAAGCTTATTCGTTATCCATGACTTCCTCTGCAGCTATTTTTGCAATGGTGGGCTATTTCATTGACACATTTTATCCAACCCATAGGTTATTTTGTCATTATGGGATACATAGGAACCGATGACTAACAACGTTGCAGACCACTTTTTCTTTCAGATCGATATTAGCATTGGTACTGATACTGAAAACTGATACCGCTGTTACATCTGAAACAAAAAAAACATGGCTGACAAGGTCGCTCGAAAAACGTATAGCTAGCTGGCGTGAAGGTTGTTTTGTTTGAACACAAACCCTGAGTACAACATTGATCTAGCAAAGCCAGCAAACGCCGTTCCAATTAGCAGCAATGGTGTCAAAACCAAGGCCCGCGGGCCAAATCTGGCCCACGACATCATTTTATTGGGCCCGCGAAGGGAAGTCGTGTGAGTAAATATCATGTAACACTTCTGACTGCCTACAAGGATATGAATGTGGCCAGTAAAATTAGATATTTAGAATCGAACGTGCATTTGGATTGGATAGGATTAGCCTTATTAGTCTCGCAGTGGAGCAATTCATATTTCAGAGCAGCAAAGTGATGAAAGGAGTTATTTATTTATTTATTTATTTTTTACTTTATGTTACTTCCAGGTTGAGTGAACGCTAGCGCGTGTGGCTGCCGCTGCTCACCCGCAGATAAAAAAATATAATGTGACTGTAAACTGTCCTTGAGAGTTTTGAAAGGCACTTATAAATGAAATGTATTATTATTATTATTATTATTATTATTATTATTATTATTATTAATTCATTCCAATGATTGGATTAATTAGAAAGACATTTAATGTCATTCTACGACGACCTTTCACATTGTAAAAACGCACACAAGGCTGTGTCAACTCATGCTGAACAGAACCAAAACTGCTGTGACATGGCGTCAAGTGTCACATGATGATGTTAAACTTGTGATGATATACAAATAAAGTTGTTCTGTCAAGACAAAAAAAAACAGGATAAAGACTTCTAACCACCCGGACAATGTGTGTATCTTCAATCATGCAAACGCCCTTGACTATGTTTTTGGGTTTTTGGAAATGTGATCAGAAATCAGAAGATGAGAGCTCACCTGGAGGACAAACATGTTGTCCTTACATCCTTCTCAGAAGAAGAGGAGATGAGGAAGAAATGATGGAATGTTCTTGCGCTCATTGAGTAGGAGCGACTGTTTTGTCCACGAGGGGTGTAGCGGGTGTAGGTGGAGTGTTGTTGTCTACGGGACGGTTGGCGATCAATCCGTGTCCGTCCTCAAGCGAACCTCCTCGTCCCCGGTTCTTCTTCTTCCACCATCTCCTTCCTTCTTGTCCTTCAGCCGGCGGGACTAAGAGTCCGCGGCGCTTCGGTTCATTCAGCTAGCGGTAACGCTGCGCGTACACGCGCGTCAACACAGCGCCCACACGAGGCGTGACGTCCTCGCGCGAAAAGGTGAGAACTGAGAACCCTGTGCTCCACGCCAAAGTTGTGCAGAGCTTCAACTGGACCCCGGTGGGTAACGAGAGACAGACCCGCACCACGCCACGGTCACGTGACGTGTTTCCATTCGGCCCTGTGCCAAAGTGGGAGGAGCGAAAGGGTGGTACCCGTACGCGTGCGTGCACCCGAACGCAATGATCCACGACAAAAAAAACAGGAGTAATGACGTTAACAGTTCTCTGTAATCTCGAACAAAAATCTGGTTTTATTATTATTCTGATGTATAAACTCTTCATCTATGGGTTTATCTACAAAACTAAAACTAAAAGAAATGCGGGATGAGAATTCATTGACGATCAATATCATAAATATTGTAAAAAATATATATTTGTGCATTTCTCGATTGATATGCCTTCTTTAGGAGCCAATGAAACAATAAAAAAAAATCACATTTCAGATTATGGTATCGAAAGGGTTAAATGCAGTATCAACGATTGTTGCTTTAACCAATCAGATTTCGAGTTGGTGACATGAAGATTGGCCAATTATGATTGATTCTTAAACTAATTCTCAGTTGCAGGTAGCATCTGATGATCCGCAGAGATCGCCCCCTACAGGTTGGATGTCAGCATTGCGTCTGGGAAAAAAAACACTAAGTCAATTTAAAAATACAGTAAAGTCTCGTTATATCGATATTCAAGGGAGTCCGAAAAAATATCGATATAACCGGGACTATCGATATATCCGACCCTGTTTGCATGTAATTTTCTCTGTGCGTGCATAGAAAGAGTATCGATATATCCGATATCGATATAACAAGACTTTACTGTAAATTGAGTGAAAAACAAGCAAATATGAATCTGTCATGCGCCTCCGACCCAGAAGAGCAAACAGGAAGTTCAATTGCGGTCAAGTTTCAACTTTTCGCTCCTGGCAAACGGCGCGACGTTCTGGTCCTGGCGGACATTTTAGTCAACTCGGGCAATCTTTGATTGTTTGAAATATGACCAAAAAATGGTTGACATAACCCTGAAAGGAGTCCACGTGTTGAGGCGCTCCTGATTGGCGGCGGGTGTCAAAAGTAGACCACAACGGCGCTTTCTCATTGGCTGCCGGTGTCGGACTGGACAAACCAGCTGTGTTTTCCTTGGTTGCATAACACGGATATTTTAATCAAGCTCCCTGCAGCTGGAAAGGGGACAATGCTGAAATCTCCCCCTCCGCCCCCCCATCGCCACCCACGCTTGCCTCCTCTCTCTTATCCCCCTCCCCGCATACCCCCACTTCTAATCGCAAAGACAATTTGTCATCAATCAGACAAGATCGTCCATACACACTCACCGAGGCCTTAAATCCTCCCCTTGTACGTATGTGCGCGTTTATCCTCAATTTACCCAAACTATATATAACCCTGAAGTCGACCATGTCGCGACCAATCATGAAAAAAAAAACAAATAGTTCAATTTGAAGCAGTGTTTTGGAAGCTAACGTGGAAGCTAACATGTTTTCCCTGTGAGGAAAAAAAACCACGGCAACGTGCGCCCGATGCAAACTTCGGCAAAGAGCCAGTGAAGACGCTTTGATGTTTACGACTTTGTACAAAGTAATTGTAGAAAGTACTTTTGTGATTGAGTACTTTTTGAAAAGTAGTTTGGAGGCTTAGCCAAAAAAAAAACTTCAAAGACTTGGTGAGCTCGTCAAGTTTTGACCCAGAAAACGAAGACAGTCACTTAGTCTAATGCTTTGTGTGTGTTGCGGGTGTGTTGTGTGTGTGTGTGTGTGTGTGTGTGTGTGTGTGTGTGTGTGTGTGTGTGTGTGTGTGTGTGTGTGTGTGTGTGTGTGTGTGAGTGCGTGTGCATGTCTGTGTGTTATGAATGTGCATTTGGTTGTGTGCATGCACGTTGGTCCAGGTTTTGCTAGCTCTAGCTTTAGGTGAGAATGTGTGTGTGTGTGTGTGTGTGTGTGTGTGTGTGTCTGTATAGCTAGCTATTTGAGTCAGGAAACATATTAGCTATCTATTGGCTATCTGGCTATCTATTCGCTAGCTAGCTAGCTCTCTATCTTTTTGAGTTATTCTGGGTTGAATGAACGCTGGCGCGTGTGGCTGCCACTGCTCATCCACAGAAAAACGTATCATGTGATTGTACAGTAACCTTGAGAGTTTTGAAAGGTGCTTATAAATGAAATATATTATCATTATTATTATTCTTTTATACCATTCGCAGTGAGGACATTTTTGACAAGTGAGGACATTTTGGTCAGTCCTCACAAGTTTTTTTCATTCTAAAGGCTTCTATAGGGTCTATATAGGCATCTCTCAAAGTTGTTCACCCGCAGAAAAACATACCATGTGACTGTAAAGTGTCCTTGAGAGTTTTGAAAGGCGCTTATAAAAATTGAGGACAAACACCCATGAAGCCCCCCCCCCCCATCTTCATTTTATATTGTTGTTGTTTGTGTGTGTTTGTGTGTTGGATGACGTCCCGCGAACCGTGTTCGCTGCGTTTGGCTAACGACGTCAAAACAACTTGGCGCTACTTGCAGTTGCCATTCTTTTCCAAGACGTAAACAAAGGCTACATTGGGGACTCGTTCACTCATTCCAAAATTGCGAAACACTATTTTTGTTCGTTGACACTTGAGATGAAAATATTAATCAAAGACCCCCTCCAACCACAACACCCCCCCCCCCCCCCCCCGACACCCTTCACAACTATATTTAGATTGTTATATAGTGCCATCATGTGAGGATGAGAAGTTCAGATAATTAATGACGTTTAGCCTCGGGCTGAAACGAAGCAAATAAGCTCGATTTATTTTTGAGTAATTCGCTACGAAAAAGGCTAATTCCTTACAGAGTACACAAACCAAGCATGTTTTGAAGACAGCTAATACCCAGTGGAATGGGTATGGGGGGGGGGGGGGTAAGGGGGGGTTGGCAGTGGATAAATCGATGTCCGGAGATGAGCGCTTAGAAGATGAACTATTGATTTTGCGCCGCAGAGGCGTGAGGAAAACTTGTTAGCGCTCGTACGATTATTTGGAGATTACATTTGTCACAGGCAGATGATAGCCCATCTACCCCCCCCCCCCCACCCCCTCGCGATAAGATCTATCATCGTTTACACACTGTCGGGGGGGGGGGGGGGGGGGGCGTATGAGAAATGAGCAAGTGGTTCCGAAGACAAACACAGGCAACATCCGACTTACGACCGAGTTCCGTTCCGGCCAACCGGTTGTAAGTCAAGATGGTCGTAAGTCAAAATCCATTCAAAATTTTGAATAGAGACTCGGAGGCTAAATGACTCACAACTCCCCCTCTTCGTCGTAAGTATGGGTGGTCGTAAGTCGAGCAGGTCGTAAGTCGGATGTTACCTGTACTTGCAACGGACCATTGATGAGATAAACACTTTCTTCTCATTGATCGCTCATCAATGGCTGCTCATGACATAGACCATATGCCTATTGATCACGTATTGATGCCAATATGACGTCAATATTTTTATGCTCATGTGTGTGTCATATGGTCTGCGTGCAGACAGTGGCGTGCGCCAAGGTTACAATCACAAGTGACGGTCAAACAGCCTTTTAATGACTACTAAAAATAAAAAAAGTAGCCAGCAGGCGCACACACAGACCGACACGAAGCCATCAACGCAGCAACAAACGGAGCATGTTCTTCGCAGGCATGCGTGGCTTTTCTCCGGGTACTCTGGTTTACCCTCATATTCCCAAAGACATGCATGGCAGGTTCATTGTGTGGGTGTGAGCACTACTGTGCTTGCTATGAGATTGGCAGGCAACCGGTTCAGGGTGTCCTTCGTCTATTGCAGCCTCCCTCCCAATTCATTGTGATGGATTGGATAGCTGGAGTTTGTTGAGTGTGACGTCACAACGGGAATTTTCTGTATGTCTCTTCTGCCCTCTGGCGGTAACTCGGTGTCATTACATTAAAATGTCCAATATTTTTATTTATTTGTAATATGTTTATGAAAAGTGTGAGCGCGTGCGTGCGCGTGTTCGTGCGATGACGTGTTTTGTGCGTGTATTTTGTCAACGTGTATTTGTTTTTGTCGTGTTTATGTTTGTTTCGTGGATGTGCGCGTCCACTAACCGGAATTCCAGTGGCGACCAGAAGAGGGCGCCATGTTGTCGACCCTACCCTCACGCTGCCATCCACAAACAAGAGGCGCGTGAGTGCGTGTGTACGTGCGCGCGCACTGCAGCATCACAGCGCGGCCCAGACGAGTAGTCACAGGCTCCAGAACCGAGACCAGGATCCGTATTCGTATCCGGGTGGGACCGAAACGGCAACCACTGAGCTCGTCCGTCATGACATGTAGCTGCGGCGATGGCGGCCGTGCGCGTGTTTCGTGTGCTCTTCTTGGCGTGCGTGTGCGCGCTGCTGGAGGCCAAGTCTGTGCACGAGCATTTTGGTAAGATCTCGCCTCGGGCGCTTCAAGCCATGGGAGTGGTCGCAGGCAACGCGAGGCTTGGGCTTCTCTTTTGTTTATCACTTTCATTTTCAGCTTCAATGACGTCATGCGAGAGAGCTTCGCGTGCACGCGCAGGGACCGTCATGTCTTTGTTTGCTTTTGTGCAAATGTAATCATCTTCATCGTCGTCATTTTTTGTGTGTGGCCATGACGTCACGATGTCGCCCTGCTTGGGTTGTGACGTGCACGGGCATAGATGCACAAAGACCAAAATAGTAAAGAGGCGAAAATGGCGGTGCATGTGTTTCGTGACATCATAACGAGAATACAGTAGTATAACACACACATATCACAAACACACAGTGCATCACACAAATAATACACGCAAAACTTTATTACCAAAATAACCTATGCACTTGCGATACACACAAATACAAATACACACACCCTCAATGAGCTACTAGAATGCTAGCTATGGCAAGCTAACATAATAATAATAATACATTAATTTCTAAGCGCCTTTCAAAACTCTCAAGGTCACTTTATAGTCACAGGATAAGTTTTGCTGTGGGTGAGCAGCGTCAGCCACGCACCAGCGTTCACTCAACCCCAAAGTCACTCAAATAGATAGACAGCTAGCTAGCTAATAGATACAGTAGCTACCTCGACAACTAGATAGCTAATTGATGGCTAGCTAGATAGCTAGACAGCTAATAGATAGCAACTAATAAGGACAATATTACATCTTAAACCTCACATGAAGCTAACAAGCTAATGGGAAAGTATTGAATTTGTTTCCATGCTAACATGATGTCATTTTTCACTATCGTTGCACCATAGAGGTCCAAATCAAAGTCCAGGTTTTCGACAACGGCGACCTGTCCACACTCGCCGACGCCCTGGTGGAGGTCCACGGCAACCAGAGCGTATTGGCAACGTCTCGTGCCGGCGCAGATGGCACGGTGACGGTGGACTTTGGCTACCGTGCCGCTAGCCGGGTGATCATCAGTGCTTCCAAAGCAAACTACGTCACCAACTCGGTGCCGTGGTTCTCGGGCCGTCCGCCCCGTAAGACCGGCTCGATTTTTCACGTTTTGGTAATGCCAGCCCGGCACATGTTTATGCTTTTTTTTTAATTCTTCTCCTCCTTCCTCTTCTTCTATTTTCCTTCTTGTACTCCTTTGTCAGTGTACGCCTCAGTCAGTTTGTACCTTCTGGTTCATCGTCCTGGTACGCTGATTCTGTACGATGACGTCCTCGTCGTTCTGTCCGGCTCACCAGGTAAGAAAAAAAAAAGAAGAAATTAGCATGAATTTTCTTCATCTTTTGAAAATGTAATGAAAAAAAACGTTTCTCGCAATAGAGAAATTCACATTTATTTATTAGCTATCCATTAGCTAGCTGGCTAGCTTTTAGCTGTCTAGCTTACTGGATGTTCACTGGCTCGCTGTTGGCTATCTGGCTATCTATTCGCTATTTATTTGCGATCCATCAGCTAGCTAGCTCGCTTTCTATCTATTTGAGTTACTTCAGGGTTGAGGGACCGCTGGCGCATGTGGCTGCCGCTGCTCACCCATGAGAGTCTTGAAAGGCGCTTAGAAATGAAATGTTTTATTATTATTAATATTGTTATTATTTCACAGCAGCAAAGTGATGAAAGGAAGAGGAAAGGAAGAAGTAGAAAAACAAAATACAGGAGCTGCTGTAAAGGCAGCAACTCCCGCAGCCATCTTGAAGTCAAAACAACAACAAAACTAAATAACAAATAATATGACACAACACATAAGACACAGCCATTCAATCTTAAGAACTTTCAGTACCCTCTTTGTTGTATGAAGCAGTTCTAGATGAAAGAGTAGAGGATCAAAGCCTCCTTTTCACCAGTGGATCAAGGACGTCATGCTGGCATGTGCACCTCTACTACTAGCTAAATGTTGAAAAGCAAACACGAAGCTGTAGCATCCAATGACGAAAAAAGATTGTCTCCTATCTCCTGTCCCACGTAAATCTGCTTCAATTCCAAGCCGCAACATACCACATACTGCCCATTACAGGCGCAAAAAACTCCCCAAAGCTGTCCAACGATGACAATCAAATGGCACCAACATTCCTCCGAATCAAAAACAGTGCTGGCATTGTTATATGGCAGGTGGCGGCGAGTATCCCATGGTGCAATTTCCCCGGAAATCGTTGCAACTGCTGCCCGACTCCAACGGGACGGCCCTGTCGGCCTCGCTGACCGCCGCCAGGACTCAGGACGAGATGGGGGGCTTCCCTTTCTTGCTGGGCCGCGAGACCAACGGCTCAGGTCCGAGAAAGAATCTATTCAAAAGTCCCCTAATCTTTGTCTTCTATTCAAAAACTGTGCTGATCTCAAATGTTAGTCATGTCAATCAACACTGTAAGCTGGTCTTTTAGATGCGGGTTGGACTGACTTGACGCCGCTAGCACTCGTCGCCGTGGAGCTCTTGGACAAAGATGGCGGCCCGGTCCCCGTTTCCGACTCCATCCGCATTTCCGTACCGCTTCCGTCCGACACGCGCAACAGGATGGCTACTAGCGTGCCCACTTGGATGTATCAGCAGCAAACGGGTGAGCGACAAACACAAATTTAGCGCTTTGGGTAAATTCTTTCTGTAAATTGCAAATGTGTTGATGGTGTGCAGGGTTATGGGTGCGCAACGGCACTGGATACATCCAGAAAGAAGGCTCTCACTTTGTGTGGAAGGCCGTCGTCTCTCAAACGGGCTACTGGGTGGCCGCTTTCCCCGCTTCTTCAGGTTAGAAAGACTTTTTGGTGTAGCCAGATCTTCCTTTTCACCAACTAATTGGCGTTTTACTGTTCCTTGTAGGACTGGGGCCGAGCCACCCGGGTCTGAGGGACATCACCACCTACCACACCCTGTTCCTGCTGGTCATTTTGGGCTCTTTGGCTCTACTGGTTCTCATCCTGCTCTGCGTTCTGCTCTACTACTGCAGGTGCGACCCAAAACGTCTGTTTAATTAAAGGACAACCGACACCTCCGGACAAGTTGCGTCCATAATTTCACAATAAAATCACTTCAAATGACTTCTACTGACCGCATTTGACAAAGATTCCACCGCATAAAAGCTACATTTTACGTTTTAAGACACGTGCTTAATATTCAGGAAGTCTTGTTTTCGAGTTGATGACGATGCCTGACGTGACGTCACGTCTGGAACGCCCCTGACCGAGAAAGCGACACACAATGCATTTTGGGTACTTTTTTTCGTCTGAAAACACCGTGTTTATCGCGAATTTAGAAGCAAAACTACATAAATAACGGGATGGTGAATCATTGTGTGTGTCGCAGCCAATTGCGGTAACACAAATAGAGAAGGTGTAAGTTTACACAAATTCCCAGCGGACAAATCAGCCCATTTCCAACGGAGCTTGTGCGCCATCTTGTGCATTTTCTGGGCGCTACATCGGGGTCCATATGCCTCGAATTGATACGGAAGGACTTCTTGAATCGATTGCAAACATTTATGCTTTCCTCTTCAGAACTAGTTGAATCCTATTCATAACTGGATGAGTAACAAGAAATGATCTTGTTCCGAACCTGAACTTTATGAAGGCATTGTTTTGATTCTGGAGCAAGGCAGTTTGTGAAGGAGTATCCTGGTGTGATGTCACGAACAAGGGGACGGGCCTTTTTGAATCTCCCCAGTTTCGTGCTCATTTTGTGGCAGTTTTGGGACACTTGAAGGCATTTTTATTGGTATTTTGCATTTGACTAAAAATATCATCCTGCGTGTTTTGGGTATTTTAGATGCTATAAAATGTTTTTCTGATGTCAGTGAGGAAACAAAAAAATGGCGTCGGTGTTCCTTTAAGCCACCTGAAATCAAAAATGTGTTGCGTTCGCTTGCAGGCGGAAGTGTTTGAAACCTCGCCGGCAGCTCGGGAAGCCTCTCAACTCCAACGGCAACGGCGCCAAACGGGACCAAGGCACGTCCACGTCACGCCTCAACCTAATATGCGGCGGTCATGCCGAGTCGGGTCCGCCCGACGATAAGTCGGATCCGTCGCCTTCCCGCGAGGACCTCCCCAAGCACGTGGCCGCTCACAAGCTGCAACATTCGGCGGGAAAAAGCACTTTGGCTTCTCAGCGCGGCGAATGTTTCGCCATGAAGGCAACCCGAGCCAGCGACGCTAACAACCTGGACGAAGACTACGGTCCAACAGAAGGCGGCAAGTCCGACTATCACCGGCACCGTAGCGCTAACGACAATCGCGGCTACTCGTCCGACCCGCCGTCGCCGCCTCGGTTCCAAGGCTACGTGCCGAACCAGCCCGACAAACCTCCGGAATATTCGGCGACGGCGGCCGACAGCCTGGCCCGCCCCACCTCGCTCAACACCCAACCGGGCCAGATCATCTTCTGCAGCTCCATCGATCAGATGAAGGAGAACATGTACCGTAGCATGGTGCCCACCCTGGTCATCCCGGCCCACTACATGCGCCTGCCCTCGGAGTTCGCCGCCAAGGATGGAAAAGAAGCTAAGGAAGGCAACAAAGATGGCGTCCAGATGGGAGGAACTCAGCAGCGGCAGCAGTGCGGCCCCGCCGGGGAGGAACCAGAGGAACCCGGCTGGACGCCCGACTCATCCGGAGGGGCCGTCACCATCCCGGTGCTCTTCAACGACTCCACCATGGCCCAGATGAACGGAGAACTGCAAGCGCTAACGGAAAAGAAGCTTTCGGAGTTGGGCGTCAAGCAGCACCCGCGGGCCTGGTTCATCTCCTTGGACGGTCGCGCCAACGCCCACGTGCGCCACTCCTACATCGACGCCGGTAACGACTTGAGCGGCGGCGGATTCGGCGGCGTGGCGGGAAGTTCTGCGAGAGATTCCAACCTTGTTCCGCCAATGGAGGTTCACGAGCACAAAAACGGCAGTGGACGCAAGGCGAAAGACGGACGCTGGGAAACGGCACGCAACGGTAAAAGCTACTCCAAACTAGCCTACCCTGACCACGGCGATGGCGGCGGCGAGCTCCGCCCCGTCTCCCCCGAAGAGAATTCCCTGACGCCGCTTCTGGACCAGGGGCCATCAACTCACGCGTCCGCCATTCCCCGCAAAGTTCGCGAGAACCGCCACGACGCCGTGACCAGTCCGGATGACGACACTGAGGACAAAGAGGAAAACCGGAAGAGTCCCTGGCAGAAGATCGAGGACAGACCCCTCATGGTCTTCCATCCCAGGAAGTGAAAGCCCTGAAGATAGCGTTCATGCTAACACAAAAGCCCCTTTTTCGCCGTTTCCTCCTTTCATTCTTCTTCTCCAGCACTCGTCCAACCGTTTTGTCTTACCGGTAATCCTTTTCCATGACTCTTTGGCACAACAAGTACTCGTAGAACGACGAGGACTTTCTTTATCTTTTCACATTTTCGACAGTGGAAAAAAACTTTCCAAAATGGCCGTCACAACAAGCACAAGAATTCAGGTTCCTGATTGGTTGTCCGGTTTTTGCCATTGTGGCAACCAGATCACCCTCCTCCCCCCCGTCACGCTAACCACCCACAGAGGATGAATCAGCCATTTTCCAAGCACTTGTGACTTTTGTGTGGTGAAGAGTGCCTCGTCGTGCCATCTCTTTCCTTGCTAGGCGCCAGCGAGTCAGTCGAGTGTGTTTGATTTGGCAATTTTAATCATTTAACTCATTCACTGCCATTCACCCACAGAAAAACTGATCCTGCGACTGTAAAGTGACCTTGAGAGTTTTGAAAGGCGCTTATAAATCAAATGTATTATTATTCACCAATCTGTTAGCTATATACTAGCTGGCTGGCTAGCTTTCTCTCTACTTAGCTTTCTATTAGTTATAATTATAATAACCTTTCAAAACTCTCACGGTCACTTGCAGTCAGAGGATCAGTTTTTCTGCGGGTGAGCAGCGGCAGCCACACACGCCAGCGTTCAATCAACCCCAAAGTAACTCAAATAGATAGAAAGCTAGCTCGTTTGCTAATAGATACAGTCGCTAATAGATAGCTACCTAGCCAGCTGGACAGCTAATAGATAGCTAGGTAGCTAGCTAGCTTTGGTCCAGCTTCAGCTGTTATTAAAGCGCTATGTATGTATTATATTTGGAATGCCTGCCCTCATTTCAAGCTCATATAACTCCGGGCTCATATAATTTAGGAATTAACTCTTTTTCTGATGAAAGAAGAGAGTCTAAGGTTTCTAACGCTGTGTGGAATGTTTATGTAGTCCTAAAACTCAATTTTCTGATTCTCCTAGAATTTCGGTGACAATGACAAAAACCCTGGCACTGAGGTGGACACATTTTTGCACACGTCTGGCATTGAATGAGTTAATCGGTCACTACAGCCGTTTCCTCCTCCAAGTGCCTTGTTCTCTGGCGTGGAGGTTTCGACTCTCACGGCTCGGACAGTCAAACCTCGGTTTTCGACCATAATCCGTTCAGGTGCGCTCAGTTTGGTCGAACAGCGATTATCAGTTCTAAAAAAAAAAAAAACGAAATGTTTGGTAAAACCGAATTTCTCGAGAACCGAGATTTGACTGTATTTGACTTTCACACGCATGTTTCCATTGCAAAGGTCACAATGTGGACTTCCGGTCGTCAAAGTTTACACAAACGGCTTTTTCTTCTTTAAAATTCAACAACAACATTTTGCTCGTATCCTATTGCTGACATTCAAGTGCTGTTTTGTGTTTGTGTTGATACTTTTGACCAGTCACAATGACCTCTGCACTTGTTTACTTTTACTTGTTGTGGTTGTGAAGATGAAGAGTCTTGCCGGGGGCCTCCATCACGTGACAAGTGTAACCCTTTTGTGTACGAAATAGAAATAAATGTGTTCCCAAACTCACTTGCCAAGTGGACACTTTATTGTCAAAGCACAAAGAGGAATGACAAATAAAGCATGTGCATGATCTATGCACTTTTGATGTCTACATCAGAGAAACACTGCATTTATTTAGAAATATGATCAATCATATGCTCCAAAAAGTAAAGGTATCAATGTATTAAATATGTTAAAGTGGTTGTTTTTTTGCATAATAACGGAAAATAAGTGAAGTTATTCTTTGTCGTGTCTCTTTAAGAAACGAAGAAGACGGGTCACGTGACCCAGAGTGAGTCACGTGACCCTGAGTGTCAGAATAAATATCGAAGAAGCAATTCAAACACAGTCATTCGCCTTCCATTTTTGCCCCTTTCCGCGTCCTGTTGACCTGCTTCGACTCCAATGTGAGCAACGAGCCGATTATTAAGTAATCAATTCATTCAAACGTTCTGTTTGGCTGCTAGCTCTCCCGTTAGCTAGCTAGCTAACTGTTGTTTAACTTGTGCTATTAGCTTCAGCTTGTTCAATGGACGGCGAGTATCGACGTGCACATTGCTCAATATAACAGCATATTTTTGCATTTGTTTGTTTTCTCTTGGGGCTAGTCGACAAGCACACATGAGCGTGAGTGACTGGTCGGATTACTGACGTCATCAGCAACCGCCTTCTGTCACATGATGGTGAGTCGACGGCATATGGCGTCATCAACATACAACGTCACGAGTGGGGGGGGGGGTGAATAAGGTATTCCAGCATGTGAGCACATTTTAATATTCAAGAAATCAATAACATTAACTCGTGCTGATATTGGGAAAAATGTGTATTAGAGCCTGGATTGGCCACTGTGCACACGTATGTAAACATTAGACTATCCACCATTTGCATTTAAGCTATGTGGAGTTGATGTGATTTCTTTGGTTCAGGAGCTGTTGTGGTGGTCCCTCTTGGCGTCCAGTCTGCTCGGGACCGGTCTCTCGCTGGTGTGTCCCGATGGTGGTACCTGTCGGGAGAGAAGCACGTGCTGTAAAGATGTGGCGGGACGCTACGAATGCTGCCAGTTTCCTAGCGTAAGTCCTAACATGCCTCCATTTAACCTGCAGGACACCGCGTAGAGACTCTGTCTCTTTCTGAGAGGAGGTCACTTCCTCCTGATCAGGTGTGGGTGAAAGTGGTGAGAAATGACTGTGACGTCTAGCTGAATGCTAACATATAGAAGGGGAATGCCATGGACAAGCTAGGGAAAGTAGCATAGATGTGAGACTTGAAATAAGCGCTACATTAGCAGCAAAATTTCCAAACTGGGTTGTTGTTCATGATTCCCCAGCAAATTGTGGTACGACATGGAAGGCGTACATAGCTCTGAACTTTGGACTTGCTAGTCCACTGGTAAATAAATAGCCAAAATAGGAATTTGCGCGTGCGTGTGTATGTTTTGAGCAGAGTGTGCGAGCGTTGGCAGTGTTGTGCCCGGACCAGCACTCGGAGTGTCCGGGCGCCACCACGTGCTGCCAACTTCCTGACGGCTCGTGGGGGTGCTGCCCGTTGGCGAAGGTGACGCACCAGCAGTAGCAGCCGCTAGTGCGGTTAGCTGAGCTTGCGGCTAACCTTTGGACACCTTCCGCAGGCGGTGTGCTGCGAAGATAAACGTCACTGTTGTCCAGAGGGAAACACCTGCGATCTCGTCCATTCCAGATGTGTTTCGCCCGGCAGAGACTGGCGAGGTTGGCAGCCTTTGATGAGCAAACTTCCCGCGAGGCCTCGTGAAGCTGCTCCAGGTAGGGCGTGCGGTCTATAAATGCGACTTTTTGGAGGCTGAAAGCGACTGCTCCTGCTAACACTAACCACTCCCATTTGTCCCCTTGCAGCTGTTAGGTTAACATATTACAAGCTAATATTAGCGTTAACAGTTGTCTTTAATCTTTTTAACAATTTTGAACAGAATTAAATATATACCTTATTGTGTTTTAATCTCACAATTGTGGTGTTCGTTGTGAGAGGGATGACCAAAAAGCCAGCAAGTTACTCACAGATAATTAATTTGTTCTAATACAGAATTCTGGGTCTCAGTTCCCTGACACAGAAAATGCCGAGTCAGTGTTTGGTCACTTCCTTTCATCTGCGTTGTCCAGCGTTTGGCCATGTTGTCGTTTCACACTTTCGGTCTGCCAGCCGGCTCCCCTTTAATCTCCTGGCACCTGAAACATATGCCTCCAAGCAAAGCAATATTTATACTGATTAAACGTACTATTTTAATGTTTGTCTTGAGCAATGTTTAATATGGCTAAATAAATGTACTTATTTCCTTCACAGCCTCAACCAAACTAGCCAATGTGTCATCCGTGTCATGTCCCGGCGGGGCGAGCAGCTGCCCCGACACCTCCACCTGCTGCCTTCAGGCTGGCGGAGATTATGGCTGTTGCCCCTACCAAGATGTCCGTGCTTTGGCGTTTGTGAAAGGCAGCCAATGAAAATGACAGTTTTTGTTCTGGCAGGCCGTGTGCTGCGACGACGGCGCCCACTGTTGCCCCAGTAACACCGTCTGCGACCTGCAGCGAGGCATTTGCAGGCCGGCGCACGGGCACGCGTTGCCCGCAGATGGTAAATTCATGATGATGACAATTTAAAAATGGTGATGAAATTGTCAATAATTAACTCATTCACTGCCATTCCCAAATATATTTGGGAATTCAAAAGCATGACGTGGAGCGCCATTCCCAAATTTGTTCGGGTTTTAAGTTTGTTTTTTAGCAAGGGTGTCGATAAAGCACTGGTCAGAAGTTTTTCTGTAGGTGAGCAGTAACTCAAATAGATAGAAAGCTAGTTAGCTGTTAGCGCTTTGTTCCAGCTTCAGCTGTTGTGCTATTTAAATCAATTTGTGTTGTATTGTTTTTTTTTTTTGTACAGCCGCCCCCATTTTAAGCGCAGATAACTCCAGACCCATTTAACTTAGGAATTAACTGTTTCTTTTCCTGATGAAAGAAGAGATTTCTTACGCTGCATTGAATGTTTATGTAGTCCTAAAAGTCAATATTGTGTGGGTCCTGGAATTCGAGTGACAATGACAAAAACCCTGGCACTGGAACGGACACATTTTTGCACATTATCTGGCAGTGAATGAGTTACGATTTATTTTATATCATCATCTCAAAAGCTGTGCTGTTCTCAAATCTTAAGTGATGATTTACTGTGTATGTGTGCTAGTGGATTGCCCCAACAAAAAATGGAGGTGCCCGGACGAGACCACATGTTGCCAAATAAGCTCGCGCGAATATGGCTGCTGCCCAATGCCCAATGTAAGACCTTTTGTGTCAACATTTAATATGTATTTTTTAATACAAAAAATACAGCGGAATTTTCTATGTGTGCTTCTGCAGGCTACCTGCTGCTCGGATAGACTTCACTGTTGTCCTCACGGCACCATCTGCAATTTAGCCGCTTCCACGTGTGACAAACCCGCCCATGACGCCGCCCCCCTTCGCGCCATCTCGCCTCCGAACACAAAATGCGACGAATCAATGGCATGTCCCGGAACGTCCACATGCTGCCGGGATACGGGCGGGGAATGGGCCTGCTGCCCCCTCGAGCAGGTGAAGCCGCCACCAGCTGACCCGCTTTTGTCTCATTGGTTGTAAATATTCTGGACCCGCCCCTCCAGGCCGTATGCTGCGACGACGGCCTCCACTGCTGCCCTCATGGTCAACGCTGCAACCTGGAGGCAAGGACCTGCGACGACGTCTCTAACGTGGCCCCGCCCCTCCCTTGGCTGACCAAGATGGCCGCCATGGCGACGGACGTCAACATGTGCGACGAACACACCAGCTGCCCCAAAGGCGCCAGCTGCTGCTTCATGAAGAGCGCCGGCAAGTGGGGCTGCTGCCCGCTGCCAAAGGTGACCAACATGCCACCAAATGCTAAACGCTAAACATGCTACCAAAATGGAGAAGCTGTGCTCAACACACATGACACCCAATACATGTTACTCATCTAGCTAGCTAGCTATTAGCTATAGAGATATCTAGCTGGCTATCTATTAGCTATATATTGGCTGGCTAGCTAGCTTTCTATCTATTTGAGTTACTTCCGGGTTGAGTGAACGCTGGCGCGTGTGGCTGCTGCTCACCCACAGAAAAACTGATCCTGTGACTGTAAAGTGACCTTGAGAGTTTTGAAAGGCGCTAAGAAATGAAATAATAATAATAATAATAATAATAATACATTTAATTTCTAAGAGCCTTTCAAATCTCTCAAGGTCACTTTCCAGTCACAAGACGAATCAAATAGATAGAAAGCTAGCTAGCGAATAGATAGCTAGTAGCTAGCGAATAGATAGCTAGTAGCTAGCTCATACCTAGAGAACAGATAACTAATAGATAGCTAATAACCAATGAATAGATATGTATTATTATTAATATTATAATACACAGAAACAACACAACGTGTTTTTCAGGCTGTGTGCTGCCAGGACGGGTCCCACTGCTGCCCCGCCGGGCACACCTGCGACGCGCACCGCTCGTCCTGTTCGCGAGGACGCCACGTTGTCCCATGGCTGACCAAAATGCCGGCCATCACGCAGTTTGTCGCCGACGTCAAATGCGACAACAAGAGCAGCTGCGCGGCCGGCACCACATGCTGCAAGTTGCCCACCGGCGAGTGGGGCTGCTGCCCGCTCGTCAAGGTAGCTTTTCTTGTGAAATTCCAAAGACGGAAGACCGCCCATGTGACATGCGACGGGGTTTTGCGCCCGTAGGCCGTGTGCTGCCCGGATCGCGAGCACTGCTGCCCGCAAGGCTACTCGTGCAACATGCAAACGGGAACGTGCGAGAAGCCGTCGGCGGCGCCGGATTCCCCCGCCGTCCCGGTGGAGACGATGGTTCCTTGCGACGTGGCGGCGGGCTTCGCTTGCTCCGAGCGAGAGACATGCTGTCGGAGCTCCGCCTCCCAGTGGGCCTGCTGTCCTTCACCCCAGGTAAGTCATAACTGATAATCCACTGCGGTTGCGTCACAACATACATGGCGCCATTCCGAGCGTGTCATAATAATACTACATTTCATTTATAAGTGCCTTTCAAAACTCTTAAGGTCACTTTACAGTCACAGGATACAGTCGCTAATAGATAGCTAGTTAGCTGAACGATAGCTAGTTCGATAGCTAGCTAGACAGCTAATAGATAGCAAATACAACGTTATGTTGCTAGCTAGCTAATAGATACAGTAATAATATAATACATTTCCTTTATAAGCACCTTTCAAAACTCTCAAGGTCACTTTACAGTCACAGGATACAGTCGCTAATAGATAGCGACCTAGCCTAACAGCATATTTCCCTCCGCAGGCGGTTTGCTGTGCAGACATGAAGCACTGTTGCCCCACCCACTACTCGTGCCACCCGAGCGGCGGCTGCGTCCGGACGTCCCCAACGTGGGCCGCCTCGTCGCGCGACCCGGACATCTGATGCGTACAGTGCACGCGCAAGCCCACCTACTCAATGAGAAGTCTGCTTGATTTGATCACATGGTCACTGCTGGCCAATCAGCCACTGCTCGCCACCTAAGCACATAAACGGAAGTTTTTTGAATGAACTACATAATCAATAAAATAAAACTTGTCAAGGAAGGTAAGCCTCAACATATTATGCACCCCCCCTACAATTTCAGAGAGTTTTATGGTGTTTATTTTTTTATGCTGTTGATTTTATCTTAACTCATTCACTGCCAGATGTGCAAAAATATGTCTACTTCAATGCCAGGGTTATTGTCATTGTCACTTCAATTCCCGAATCAATTTGTGAATGGCAGTGAGTTTCTATCTATTTAGCTATCTATTAGCTATATAGATATCTGGGTGGCTGGCTATCTAGCTAGCTATCTGTTGGCTATTTACTGGCTAGCTTACTATATATTTACTTTCCGGGTTGAGAACGCTGGCGCATGTGGCTGCCGCTCACCCACAGAAAAACTTATCCTGTGACTGTAAAGTGACCTTGAAAGTTTTGAAAGGCGTTTACAAATGAATATATTATTATTATTAATGTAAATTAGCTTGAACAAAGTCCCAAGAAGTGGAGGGACTGTGAACAGCTGAGTCGAGCGACAAATTTCTGACGTTTGAGATCTTCATTGGTCCCTTCCTACCCCCCCCCCCCCCATCAAAACCCACCCGTGCCCTTTACATGTTGCCAGGGAGAAAATAAACACCAACACACACACACACACACATTTCTATCAGTGTCACTGGGGGCAACCGGAATGTTATCCCGGGGTTAGCTTGTTGAACATGTCAAAAGTTGTTTGGGCCAATGAAGTGTTTGGGGGGCGTGGAGGTGTTGGTGTGCAGGAAGCTACGAGATGACACTCGACCCACAAAGAATAATCCGGACGCTCGGGAAGGGCCAGCACCCCAAAACATATCCGCCAGACCAACCAGGGGAATACACAACAACCCCACTGGCAGGATCGACGCGGGTAAGTAGCGAAAACAGTAAATGAGCTAGCAAAGCTAATGTTGTCATCACGCTTGTTATTGTTGTGGTGACATAAACGCGGTATTGTTTGTTATATTTCCAATATACTTCCTTATCATAATCCTTTGGTCTTGCATGTCCCCGACTTGAACTTGCACTGGTCGCTCATAACTTTTCACACCAAATCATCTTTTTCCATTGAAATGAATGAAAACGCCATCGATGTGTTCCGCGCTCCCTCCAAGGACACACCAAAATGGTTTAAAATGTAGAAAATAGCCTTCTATTCCCCTTTTATAAAAGACTTTAACAGCATTTATACCTCAAAACACTCAAATGATTTTTCCTTTCAATCTGAGGACATGTAATAACAAAATTTGTGTTACATAGCGGCAAAACAAAACATGACTGTGCTGAATGTATCGTCCTTCCTTGTTGCTGATAAACGCTGGCTAATTTGCTGTCAGTGTCAACACGTCGACTGGACGAAGACAAAACCAGACAGCTGCACCCTGGCGCAGTGGCGCCAAAACCTTTGACGCTATTTTTAGCCAATGTTGTTCCGGATTTTGATGTCACTCTGATAGAGAGTGACATAGAGAAGTTATCATATTTAAAAGTTTTATGCTGTTATATGCTTAGTCAACATGTGTGACTCGAATACACAATTGTAGCACAGACAACTTGGGGTCAATCTGAGGTCAACAGACACAGCAATTTAAACTATCATCTTCATCTCGGAGATCTGGCCTTGGACAGAATTTAGGACTTGGGAAACTCTTTATCACCGAAGCAATTTACGACTTGAAACTCCTTCACGGGAAGAGCTCATTAGCCAGGTTACAAATTTATCAGTTCATGGAAGAGACAATGTTTTAATGTTTACAGCTGTTTGCACTTAGAACGCGTGGTATTCTGATCAAGAAAACTATGTTTTACTAATGTATCGCTTAAATTTCCATTTACTCTCAATAAATAGCTTGGCAGAGGGCTGCAGAATTCAGCCGTCTGTCATGAAAGACTACTTCCCCTCCCGGCAGTAAAGACAAATCTTTCTGGGTTCCAGTCTTTGTCCACGGTGTCCGATCGAACATCTCTGACACTCTCCTCTTTGACAAGAAGTCAAGGTTGGGTCGGATGCTGGACCCCAGCCGAGGGTCCGACCACGTGGGGCAGCGGTGGGTCGGCGCCCGCCCCCTCGGCCGGCGGGCCATGCTGCTGGGAACCGCCGAGCTTCTGGACGACACCGGACAACCGCCGGTACCTTCCGGGGAACCTTTCCGTCTGTCCGTGGTGGCGCAGGCTGAGAGTGAGACAACCGTACGCACACAATGGCGACCCATCGTGTCCCTTTGTCCGTCCAACACCCTGCACGTGTCATCCGTTCTGCTCCCCATCGCTCCATCCAGTCTGCCCAGTGCCGGTCGCTTTCCGAAAACCGTGTTGACTCCTGCGTTGACAGGTGAAGACTTGCAGGAGTTCAGCCCTACGCACGTCCAGCGTTGCGATTCACGCCTTGGCCTTGTCCACGAAGGAGCCGACGTTACAAGTTTCCCAGCTCAAGACGCCTACTGCTCCCGTTCGCCAGATGAAGTGATGATGTCACCCTGTGATGTCATCACTCCACCTCTTCAGTTTAAGGACTGGAATCACGATGGAGACGGCGGCACACCGCAAAGCACACATCAACTGACCGACAACTGCCAGTCTCACAGACGTAGGAATGAAAGCGATTGGTCGCCCCAGCGAGCGTCTACTGCTTTTAGCTCCTTGCTAGCTCAGAAAAAGTGCGGCACCGCTACTATGCCACCAGCTGAAGTCGTGTCACTTTGCCCTTCTTTCCCATACGACGGTACGCACCACCTCCTGGACTGGAATACGAGAGCCCACGGCAATGGCGGCTTCCTGTTGCATCGGGTCAGGACAAACACACACAAATGTTACACACAAACACAAGAGCGTTGAGCACTTGTTTTGCATTTGCGCTGTGTAGAAGCTGCGACCAATCGCGGGTCGTTACCGAGAGGGCCACGAGTACGACGTCTTGCGTCACATCCACAGCGGCGCATTCGGAGACGTTGTGTGTGTCCGCGACTCCGCAACGCGCTTCACGTGCGCCGCGAAGAAGGTCAGCTGTTTGTGTGTGTATATGTGTGTGTGTACAAGTAATGTGTGTGCCCGTCATTCAGGTTCCTGTGAGTCACTTCCGCGAAGAGGAAGTGAGGTCATGGAGCCTGGCGACCTCCTCGCGGGTGGTGCGCCTCTTTGGTGCAGTGAGGGAGGGTCCCAACATGATACTTTTCATGGACTTGAAGCCAGGTAACCTTTAACCCCCGTCCTCCTTCGCCGCCGCCGCCTCAAACTAATGTGTAACTTTCACTGCACAGCCGGCCTGGCTCAGCTGGTGGGGGCGAACAGTGGCGGCGAGGGCCTGCCCCGAGACCTCTCCCTGCACTACCTGCATCAAACTCTGGGGGCACTGCAGCACCTCCACAGCAGGAACGTGCTGCATCTGGATGTCAAAGGTCGCAAGGCTCCCTCAACATCGTCAGCTCATCACAACATCTTAACCTCTGTTTGTGTGTGTGTGTGTGTGTAAATCCCTCGCACACCTCGTCACCACTATGTAGCAAAAACGGGTATTAGTGTGTGTGTGTGTGTGTGTATGTGTGTGTAGATCCTTCACCCACCTTTTCCCCACCATGTAGCAAAAACATGTATTTGTCTATGTGTGTAAACCCTTCTCACACATTGTCCCCACCATGTAGCAAAAACGTGTGTGTGTGTGTGTGTGTGTGTGTGTGTGTGTGTGTGTGTGTGTGTGTGTGTGTGTGTGTGTGTGTGTGTGTGTGTGTGTGTGTGTGTGTGTGTGTGTGTGTGTGTGTGTGTGTGTGTGTGTGTGTGTGTGTGTGTGTGTGTGTGTTGATGCAGTGGACAATGTGCTGCTGTCAGCTGACCTCACCAAATGCTTCCTGTGTGATTTCGGACTTTCTCGTGTGCTGGATGAGAGCGGGTGGAGGACCATAGACATAGGTAAAAACACCCACATGCACAAAAAAAATCATACAAATTATGGATTACATGACTGGGTCGACCCTGGATTGGTCGCCAACCAATTGCACTGTACAAATAAGCAACCTTTCCCTCTCTCCGTTCATATATTTACAAAATGTCATCTCCAAATTCAGCTAGAATTTCAATTTTGGTTGTGTAGGAGCATCTTTCCCAGGCACGGAAAGCCACATGTCCCCCGAGGTGGCCCGTGGGGACCGTCCGAGTAGCAAGGCGGACGTTTGGAGTAGCTGCTGCATGTTGCTGCACATGCTCAACGGGCGACACCCGTGGATACGACGTTATGCGCAACCGCTCTGTCTGCACGTACGACGTCGACCTTGACGCACAAATTCGCACTGAAAACAAGCAGCGTTATATTAGCGATAGGAAAAAAACTAGCTCAAGTTGGTACTATCTTTCGTTTATCAGATCGTCACGCAGCCGGCGCCACTGTGGGAGGTACCGTCCGGCTGCGACCCCTCCATTCTCAAAATCTTCCGTTCTGGACTACGCAAGGATCCCAAAAAACGAGCCACAGCGACGCAACTTCGGGGGAATACCGCAGTCGCCCTCACAGCCGGTACGTTGCCCCCTGTTTATAAACGTTCCCAAGTTAGCGCTCAAGCTAACCCTTGACCACATGACTACATGTTTCCTGTGTGACCACTTGTTGGCTGCGCAGTGGGCGGAGTCAGCGCCGCTTCGCTAGAAATGGCTCGTAACAAGCTGAAGACATCCCAAACCGCATCCGGCGACTTTTACCCCGCCATGCGCTGGGTGAGCCCCTGGCGGACGGCGGCGGCCCACGAGGACAATTCAGAGGACGACGATTCGCTGGCTCTGGAGCTGGATGACCATCCCGCGTCTCTGCGGGATGAGACCACCTGGGACTCGAACTCGGAATCAAACTCGGATTCCGATTCGGACATTTACGTGGGGGAAGAGGACGGCGACTACGAGGGCGACTGTGAGGATGGAGACGATGAGGAAGAGGACGATGAGGAGGAGGCGTCCACACGATACCTCCGAGCTCTGTTGGATGTTTTCCCGGTTTTGCGGAGGGGTCGGTTTGCAGGGGAAGGGGACTCGGACGCCAAGGTGCAACATCTCCCAGGTGTTCAATCGGTTCAAAACACACACACGTGACTCATTGTATGCTCACTAGTGATGGGAATTCCGGCTCTTTTCAGAGAGCCGGTTCTTTTGGCTCAGCTCACTTCACCTCAGAGATCCGGCTCTAAGAACCGGCTCGTTCGCGAATGACACATCATCACTAGTGCTCACACACGACTGAAAAGGTTCCTTATTTGCTGGCTAGGTGCGACCCTCAGCCGTGTTGGCATGCTGACCCCATCCCCTGAGCCTCGAGATGACCCCCCTTCTTGCTTCAGCAGCTCATCACAAGTCTCTCCAAAGGTAGCTGGAAAAGGTGGTGGGCAGGGTGCGGAGGGTATCCATTTGATTGTGGATAATTCACACAAACACACACCCCTCCCTGCCCCATTTATCAAGAACTCTGAGTGCTCATCGGACGACCTGAGCTCCGGGATCTTCTCCTCCAGTGGGGGTCACGCGGAGAGTTCAGCCTGGGCACGGGGGCTTCCCACCCGCCACTTTGAAGGTAATGCCGCGAGAACGGTACCCGGCAATCACAGCGGATAGCGGCTAGTGTGTCACGTTTTGTCATCAGGCGTGGACATTTGGATTGAAGATGCCCGGGGTCGGCGCGTCAGAATTCGGGAAGGGCGGCGGGTCCGAGTGGGACATGTGGCCATCGGAATCAGCGAGCAGGTGATGGCCACATTCACTTCCTGATGATGTTTTCATCCCCTTGCACGGGTGTTCAGTGTACTGACAACGCGATGTGGAAGGTGGCATCACTTCCTGTTGTGCAACCAGTTGTCAACAAGTGCCTTTACCTTGGAGACGCTGGACGGGAATTCGATCTGCTTCAGGCAGGAGATCCAGGAGTCTTGTCTGTGGCTACGCTGCGTGGACGCGCCCGATTTATGCCCACGATGGACGTGGCGAGTTCGAGATGGCAAAATGGAAGTCCGCCAATGACCCAGGCTTGTCGGAAGAACCCTGATGTTCCACTCCGAAGCGGCTTCAGAGCAGCTACACCAATTCAATATGCAAATGTCATACAGGGTATTAGTAAAGGCACATCACATATTAAAATACTGTTTAACCATTATAAATTAAATGTGTCAAAACAATTCAAGTGTTTTACATTGCAAATTATTTTTGTGTGTCCGTCAGAGTGACTCAAGTATGTTTGGACTTTAGGGATCAAATTAAAACAAGGGAATGTTAGTGAACGAAGATGATGATAATGGCTGGTTAAACAGCAATTTTTAAAAAATAATTGCAATAATAATTAGGGGATGACACCCCCAAAATATGCCTTTTTATTTGTTAAAAGAATGGTTCAAGTCAGTCAACGGAACCGGAAATACGTGTCGTCCATTTTGCCCAATTGCGGAAGTTGCTTGGGTATCACCCCTCTTCATAGTAAACAATTATTTGACTTTTGGACCCTGTACATTTGAGAGTTCATAATTTTCACTTCTCTTGAAGTACAAGAAATTGAAAGACTTTCAGTGGTCAAATTAATGAGTGTGGGTTGTTTTTTTTCTGCTGCCACGCCAAACGAAAGTGTGAAGAATGGTATTTTTTTGTGGGGTGTATACTTCCGCGACATTTTGTGCTAAGTCTTTACGTTGATCGTGCGAACAGGCCGCAATTGGTCAACAGCGTGGAGAAGGCGGGACAACCATCAGGCCAGCGCATTGCTATTGGTTGCCATCTGATAGTAGGACGTGCCGAAGCACCGGCGTCTCGTCGCTTGCGCAGGACGCCATTTTGGACTAACGGCCATATAACGGGAGAGAACCAAAAGCTCGTCAAAAAGGTAAACTCGCACCCGAAGCCGACGACGGCTTCCCGACACTAATCCGCTACGGGACGACGGGTCGAAGCGTCTGAACGCAGCGTTTTAACCGTCGAGGCATGAGCGCGAGCTGACGTTCGTCTCCCCTGTACTGTGACGCGGCATTTAGCGGCTAAGCTAGGCCAGACATTCGCCTAACGGACCGATTGGGAAAGGCTCCCCTCTGAAGTTGGACCCCCTCCAATAATTTATCTTAATCTTATGTGAAATATTACAGCGGACGCATCAATCGCCATTAAATAGAGTAGCTCTGTTTCGAGGTGATTTTCTATCTGTGTTTATACATATGTGTGTGAGAGATGACGCCCGGACAGCTAATGCTAACAAGCTAACGTATCCGCCCAAAGCGAAGATAACTGTATCGGCACTAGCTCCCCAACAACTACTTCTTTTCAAAATCCGACCCAAAAACACGCATCACCCGCAGTGGTGTCAGAAATCCTTTAATATTCCCACAGTGGGAAAAATTGCAATATCGACATCCGTGTCAATCGAGGACTTGGACGAGTCGACAGCATCATGGATGTGTTGTACAGTGTGACGTGCAGAACCAAGCAATCGCCCCCCCCAAATGAATGAAGATTGTAACATGCCATAGATCAATGTACTGATCTGATTATTTTCCTCCTGGCAGTGTCGTCACGATGGGGAACATCTTTGCTAGCCTCTTTAAGGGCCTCTTTGGCAAGAAGGAAATGAGGATCCTAATGGTAGGCCTGGATGCTGCGGGGAAGACTACCATCCTTTACAAGCTCAAACTCGGAGAAATTGTCACCACCATTCCCACCATCGGTACGTATCCCTGTCGAGAAAGTTGCGCTTCTGTTTTGTTCTGAGAAAATGGATTACTGAAAAACTCTTGAACTCTAAACAGGGATTGTTGAACTTTGTGTGAGTCTGTAGCGTACCACCGTACAGCTTAGCTTGCACATTGTGACTGCAAATGTTTTCAACAGATTCCATTTGCGAAGTCGCCATGCTGGAAAATGGTCGTCCTGTCAACCTTGCTAGCGCGTGTGCATGAATTGTCACATGATCGGCATCCAAATGTCGTTCTCTTGCCTTCAGGTTTCAACGTGGAGACAGTCGAATACAAGAACATCAGTTTCACCGTGTGGGATGTGGGCGGCCAGGACAAAATCCGCCCGCTGTGGCGCCACTACTTCCAAAATACCCAAGGTCAGCTAGCTAGCCGCCGGTGTTCCCGCTTCAACGCATGTTGACGTACGTGTTTGTGTCCGTGTGCGCAGGGCTGATTTTCGTGGTCGACAGCAACGACCGAGAGCGCGTCAACGAAGCACGCGAGGAGCTAGCAAGAATGCTGTCCGAGGACGAGCTCCGAGAAGCCGTTCTGCTGGTTTTTGCTAACAAACAGGTCTGTGCGCCGTTTTCTGACCTCATTCGGCTGACTGACTAACATTCACACTCCGCCCCCGCAGGACCTGCCCAACGCTATGAACGCCGCCGAGATCACAGACAAGCTGGGCCTGCACTCGCTGCGCCAGCGCAACTGGTACATCCAGGCCACGTGCGCCACCAGCGGCGACGGCCTCTACGAAGGCCTCGACTGGCTTTCCAACCAGCTCAAGAACCAGAAATGAGCGCTCCTTTTCTTGTTTCTTTGTTCTCTTTCCGCACACCGCGCCCCCCCAACCCCTCGTTCCATCTGACCCCCGCCCCCACCTGCAAAACCCACTTGTTACGGGGTCCGCTGCGGGCTGGGATGGGAGTTACAATGGCGTCCTTTCACGCCACGATCTCCCTCTCAATCTGCACCCCCCCAGAGGAAGCATGGTTTTCTACCCCCCCTCCCCTCTACCCCTTCACTTTATTAAACGCCTGATTGCTAGATGTCATTTCATTCCTGTAAGAAGCATTTAACCTGTATCAGGTCAGAGTTCACAAGCCCCCCCCCCCTCCTCTGTACTGTCTGTCACTCATGAAAATCATGCTGTCTCTGGAATTCGGACCCTTGGCCCCGCCCACCCCAGCACAAGGCGCGTTTGTGGGATGAGTCCACAAGACTGTGTGACGAGCAACATTTCAAACCAACTTTTTTTTTTCTTTTTCTTCTTGTCGTTCTTCTCGTTCTTCCTGTCACGCGAATTCTACTTGTACTTTTGACTGCGCAACCAACCAAAAGCATCCATTTTGACTCCCAACAAACACAAAAAGGAAAGGAAAAAATAAATGTCCATCAGTCGCCGTTTGGTGCGGATGAAGGATTTTGCCAGCCAACGTGACGGCTGCTCCGGACGGGTGCGGAGTCGGCGGGTGCGCTCACGCTGTCCCTCCAAACCGCTCCGACGATTGTAAATGTTGAAACTGTTTTGTGTGGGCCTTTCTCAACACAGGAAATGAAAATGAAAAACCTGATTTGATCCAAGGAAAAAGAAAAAGAAACGCGCCTTGACGTCGTCAATGCACCGCTAATTCAATTCGAACGGTTTGTGTACCCAACTGGGCCGCCAGGCGGCGCCAAAGAAACGTCGACAAGATTGGAAACGTTTATTTTGGGCCACATTTCCGCGTTTTACATTTTTCTTTTGGATCAGTTTTCATCAGAATAAATGTTTATTTGTACAACACTCAGCTTTGTTATTCCCCTTAAGTTGAAAACTTTATTTGTGTCTTTTTAATGACGTTATTGAATGAATATTTTCACTTTTCATTTAAATGCTCACAAGTGAGTTTTGTTTGATTCTAACAATTTAATTAAAGTTCATTATAATAAAAAAATATTTGCAACAAAGTCATTAGTTGACCGAAATTACTTTTCCTTGTAAATAGGCACCATTTTCTTTTAACTCATTCACAGCCATTCCCGAGTTTATTCGGGAATTGAAGATATGATGCAGAGTGCTATTCGCGAATTTATTCGGGTTTTGTTTTTTCTTGCTGGGGTGCCGATAAAACGCTGGCATGACCTTCTGCAATGTTTTTTCCCTCCCACAATGAGGCAGCATTTCCTTTTTTCCATCTTAGTGCTTTGTTCCAGCTTCAGCTGTTGTTGAACTGTTATATAAACCAAAATGGTTTTATTGGTTTGTATTTTGGATAGCCACCCTCATTTCAAGCTCATATAACTCCAGACCCGTATCATTTAGCAATTAAGAGTAATTAAGAGTAAAGTTTCTTACGCTGCATTGAATAATAATAATAATGATATATTCAATTTCCAAGCGCTTTTCAGAACATCCAAAGACACTTTACAATTAAAAGAACAATACACAAAACAATAAAAGCATAAATAAATGATAAATAATACAATAGCTGATTTAAACTAAACCGTGAATGCAATTTTAAACAGATGGATTTTGTGGTCGTCAATATTACGGATGATGGGTGGAAGTTCTCTGAATGTTTATGTAGTCCTAAAATTCGATATTCTGTGGGTCCCGGAGTTTGAGTGACAATGACAAAAACCCTGGCACTGCAGTGGACACATTTTAGCATACATTGCAGTTAATGAGTTAATGCATTAAAACGAAAATTTCATGTTCCCTTCAGTGCATTCAACAGTCGCCATTTTAATTTTTATGACGTGCATTTGCATGACAGTCACCATTTAGTTTTTTTGAAAGGTGCTTATAAATGAAATGTGTTATTATTATTATTCTAACAAATTTCCATCTCTCAGTTTGTACTGCAAGATATTTTTACGAAAAATTGTTCAGTGCTGCAAAGTTTGACGTCAATGATTTTAAATGTTCATTCATACATCGTTTTAGAATTTTTATTTTGCAGATGCGCGTCTCCACACAAATCATTTTTATATCATTCAATTGTAATTAAAAAGTCCTATAACACCTGCTTAATTTCGTTTTAGTGTCCTTATTCATTTCTTTTGGGTGGCGGGCCATCGGCTGACCCACGGGTGCGCCATTAACCTGCACGTCAGGTGCGTGTGGCTCCTCCCCCTTCTGCAGGTGACCCGTGTCTACGACATCGCCGTGATGACTGACAGCTGAGCGGGGGCTCAGGTGCGCGACACACCTGTGACAAAACGCCGTCAAGCCTGTTGATTGTCTTCCTTACTCACAGGTCACGTGACGTCAGTGAAAAATATCGGCGCAAAAAAAATCGACCGGCCGCTTTCCGTGGAAAAAAAGGGGGAGAAAAATAAAAAGGAGAAACGCTTGTGGCATTTTGACGATGTCACGAAAGGAAAGTTTGGAGGACGACGTCACCCGGCCAGGAACGCATCGCTCGCAGCCAATCAACATCACCGGCGGGGCGTTCGTAACCAGCAGGTGCGTCATTACGCACAACGCGCATTTAAACGCGGCCCATGTCCACTCCATTTTGTTTTCCAAAGCAACACCTTCGTGGTATAGAAAATAGTGTGGTGATTTTGAGGGTGTTTTCACAGGTTGATGATAACTGGAGCTGTGCACATGGATTTTGGTGGTGTTTGTTTGGTTACGCATACAAACCACGGTGAACTCGTATGGGGCGATACAAAAGTTGAATGCGCATGAAATTGCTTTGCAGATGTGATGCGGCCATCTTGGTTTTTTTTTTTTTTTTTTTTTTTTTTTTTTTTTTTTTTTAATGCATTCGTCGTCCCCAAGGAGTTAGTTAGCCGAACTTTTCTGTCATGAATGTTTGCATTTGTCTTCCAGGGGCAACTGCAGAGCGCGTTTGTCTTCGTCGGCTCCACCCGTACCGAATCCGTTCCCAGAGTTGTGCAGCCTCTCCAGATCTCCAGTCCAAGCAGCAATGGCCTCACCACCAACCGGTGACAAACGAGTGAGTCGCTCCCTCAGCGACGGCGTCTATTTTGTTTGTTTGTCATTCACGAGGAGGTGACGTAAGACCAGTTTGTGAGTCATGATTGAACGTCAGACAGGTTGTGGCGGTTGGTTTTGTATTTACCAACATTCACATACACGGCGTCCGCCCCCCACACCCTCTTGCAAATGGAACTTTGCCGTCCGGCTGGTTTGGGGAGAGATTCTGGCGCCAAATCATCCACCCAAACGCTGTGGATTTCATCGCTAGGCCTTCAGTAATGCTTGTCTGACGCAATCCAGATTGAAAAAAAAAAGTGGTGTAATTTACTACAAGTCCACTAGAGGGTACTATTAGCCAACCTTTCTTAATGGCGGCCATTTTGTATGTATTGAAAATGGCTTTAACAGTATATCAGCAAACAAATCCATTTCTTCTCCTTCAGCCATTATGGGTTGACAAAACAGCTCTTAAATCAACATACAGTACGCTAGCTCTGGCTGGTGTGCGTTTATCACTAGCGGCTAGCGATACTATTCTTGGATAGTGACTAGCCAATCACTGACGTTGCCTTCCAAGCAGGTCTGCAGTAGCCAACTGGAACTGATTGGTTAAAGCAACAGTTTCATCGACGCTTATTTTATGCTCCAGGGCCTGCAAAATTGATTGTGAAGGCGTCCAGGTAGATTTCCGACACCTGGTAACAAATCACAAATTTATTTGGGAATTGAAAATATGACGTAGAGCACCATTACCAAATTATTTCCGGTTTGGGTGCCTAGCTTGCTACCGAGCTGGTTATCTATTTGCTGTCTGTTACCTACCTATCTAGCTGGCTAGTTGGCTATCTATATAGCTAGCTATTAAGTACCTCGCTAGCTATTAAGTACCTCGCTATCTATTAGCTATATAGCTAGCTTTTGATCTATTTATTCCGGGTTGAGTGAAGGACTAGCTAGCTATCTATTAGCTAGCGAGCTTTCTATCTGAGTTGCTTAGCTATCGAAATAGCTGTCTATTAGCTAGCTAGCTTTCTATCTGAGTTGCTTCCAGGTCGAGTGAAGGCCTATCTATTAGCTAGTTAGCTTTCTAGCAGAGTTACTTCAGAGTTGAGTGAACGCTGGCGTGTGTGGCTGCCGCTGCTCATCCACAGGAAACCGTATCCTGTGACTAAAGTGACCTTGCGATTTTTGAAAGGCGCTTTGAAATGAAATGTAGTATTATTATTCTGTGAGTCCTGGAATTTGAGTGACAATGACAAAAACCCTGCCACTGGAGTGGATGTATTTTTATACATGTCTGGCAGTGAATGAGTTAATAAAAATTCACGGACAAAATATAATTAACAGTCCGTGATTGAGCTATTTTTTGGCGCGTTTGCAGCAGGAACAGAAGCCGACTTCGGAAGCTAGCAAATGGAGCCCTCAAAGTCCAGACGAAGGCAAAGTAAGCGCAAACGTGGCAGCAAGCGACCAGTCGCAACCGCGTGACTTGATTTGCGCCTTTGTGGCATCCGTCAGGTGCTGAAGGTTTTTGCCGAGGACGAGCAAGTCCGTACGCTTCGGGTGAACGACGGCGCCACTGCGATGGACGTTTGCAGCATGCTAGCGACCCCGGCGGCTTGCAGCGATCGGGAGCAGTGGGCCCTCATGGAGATCCACCCCGGGCTCGGCCTGGGTAGCGCGAACACCCGCACACCCGCGTACGCGCTGCGACCGAGCGCGTGAATGATCCATAAATGTGTTCCCAGAGAGGTGCCTGGAGGACCACGAGGCCGTGCTGGAGGTTCAGGCCAGCTGGGCCGTCAAGGGTGACACACGCCTCGTTTTCCGCAAGAATTACGCCAAGTATGAGTTCTTCCGAAAGCCTGCGGTACGAAAGCCCTCCTCGCCGTAACACGTTATCGCAACGCACCAGTGACATCATCGTTGAGACATCATCATGATAACGACCGCCATGTTTGTTGTCCTTTTCTTCAGCTCTTCTTCCCGCAGGCCATGATCTCCGACAGTGCGGACAGTACCAAAACGATAACGTCGCAACAGCTCATACAGGTCATAAGAAGCACACGCGTGACCAACGCAACATGCATGGAGAAATGTCATCTCATTCACCAATGGATTCGAGAATTGAAAATAGGACTTAGAACGCCATTCACAAATTATATAATAATACATTTGATTGCTAAGCGCCTTTCAAAACTCTCAAGGTCACTAGCTATCTGCTATTTATTTGCTATCCATTAGCTAGCTAGCTATTAGCTGTCTAGCTGACTGGATGTAAACTGTCTAGCTGGCAAGCTGTTGGCTATCTGGCTATCTATTAGCTAGCGAGCTATTAGCTGTCTGTGGGTCTTGGAATTTGAGTGACAATGACATTTTTGCACATAGTCTGGCAGTGAACGAGTTCTTGACCATTTCTAATTGGGCCATCAGGATCTGGTCCCTTCAGACTCGTGTCCCGAGATCCGAGGCTTCCTCCACATGAAGGACAGCGTGCGCAAATCTTGGAAGCGCACCCACTTTTTCCTCCGCCGTTCGGGTGTTTACTCCTCGTCCAAGGGCGCCTCCAAAGAACCGAGACATCTGCAGTACGTGGCTGACCTTTGCGACCTTCAGGTCTACAACGTGGTCAACGCGCGCAAGCTTTACTCTGCGCCTCAAAATTTCTGCTTCGCCATCACGGTGGGTCACCTGGACTTGGTCATGTGATCATCATCATCATGATATAATTTCATTTCTATGCAAATTTTGGTCGTGCGCAGTCCACAGCGAGTCCGGTTCGCCTTCACCATCTCAAGCTGTTGTGCGCCGATAGCGAACAAACCCGAACCTGCTGGACTTCGGCCTTCCGATTGTTTAAGGTTGGCCTTGATAGCTTTTGACCAATCGGCTTTCGGCGTGAATGCCCTCTGACCTATTTGTGTGTGTGTGTTAGTATGGGAAGCAGCTGCAGACTAACTTCCAACAGTCCAGTAAGACCCCAAGCGGTCTGGAAGGAGCCAGCTTGAAGGACCAAACCAAAGTGAGCACAAAGACACATAATGAAGGCACCATTTTTTTTCTTTGTCTTTGTGTGACTTTGTGTCTTTGTGTGCGTGCAGGCCAAGTCGGAGGCCAGCCTGGTGGCCATGGACTTTTCCGGAAACTCCGGCGGTCGACTCATTGAGAGCTTGAGCGGGGCAGAGAGCACCAGCTGGCAGGAGGGACGAGTGCGGCGGGTGAGGATGGCGGCGTGGAGCGACTCCATTGCCTCCCCATCATGTGTGGTGGGGGGGGGGGGGCGTGGTCAGGAATGATGTCATCACTGCACTCTTATAAGAATAATAATAATGATAATGAATTTCATTTAAGCGCCTTTCAAAACTTTCTAGGTCACTTTACAGTCACAAGATAAGTTTTTCTATGGGTGAGCAGCAGTAGCCATACGCGCCAACGTTCACTCAACCCGGAATAACTAAATAGAAAGCTCGCTAGCTCATTGACCGCTAGCCACAAAGCTTGCGAGCTAATTGATAGCTCGCGAGTGACTCTTGACTTGTTTTGTGTGTGTGTGTGTGTGTGTGTGTGTGTGTGTGTGTGTGTGTGTGTGTGTGTGTGTGTGTGTGTGTGTGTGTGTGTGTGTGTGTGTGTGTGTGTGTGTGTGTGTGTGTGTGTGTGTGTGTGTGTGTGTGTGTGTGTGTGTGTGTGTGTGTGTGTGTGTGTGTGTGTGTGTGTGTGTGTGTGTGTGTGTGTGTGTGTGTGTGTGTGTGTGTGTGTGTGTGTGTGTGTGTGTGTGTGTGTGTGTGTGTGTGTGTGTGTGTGTGTGTGTGTGTGTGTGTGTGTGTGTGTGTGTGTGTGTGTGTGTGTGTGTGTGTGTGTGTGTGTGTGTGTGTGTGTGTGTGTGTGTATATTTTTCCATTAGCGCCGTGAAACTCTGCGCTACAGCCTCCCCAACTTAAGCTCCGCTTCAGGACCCATCTGTAAGTTGCCCCCCCCCCCCCCAAAATGGCGTCTCGTCATCGTTGTTGACCTTTTCACACCCCGTTGACCTTTCAGCGACGCTCCACATCGGCCAGCCGTGGTTCCACGCTAACGTGTCCCGTAAGCAAGCGGAGACACTGATCGAGAAACAGGGCCTGCTGGATGGGTGAGTTGGTCGGTCTCCACGGCAACCGCTTCCCCCGACGGCCTACTTTGCGAGCGCTAACGGGCTAACGTGCGCGCAGGATGTACCTGATCCGAACGAGCCAACGGCACGCTCACTGCTTCGTGTTGTCGCTGTGCTTCGAGCAGAAGATTAAACACTTCCTGGTCATCCCCGTGAGTGCTTGCCAGTTGCGTTACATGCGTGTGCGTGAACATACGTGTGCTTGACACTTTGCGTGTTTCCAGTGCGAGGACGGCGGGCGGCAGCACCTGACCATGGACGACGGGGTGACGCTGTTCTCCGACCTCCTGCAGATAGTGGACTTCCACGAGATCAACAAGGGCATCCTGCCCGTCTGCCTTAAGCGCCCGTGTGTGGTCGCGGCCCCTTGACCTGTGAAATTTTAGGCCACGCCTCTTTTTAGAATACCCCGCCCCCTTTTTTTAGAATCCGACGGCCGCCATCAGCGGATGGTCATGTGACGAACGCAAATTGTCCTTCGCCTTCACATCTTAGACATTTTAGTAACTTTTTGAACGAGTCTTTTTTTTTTTTTTTACACATTTAAAACGACTTTTGTATGTTTTTCTTCTTTTATGTGTAAAATAAAACGTTTCTTATGAAAGTTGAATGTCACGACTCATCAGTTTAAAAAGGGGCAGACGATGACGCTCTCTCTGCACGTTCTTTTCTCAAATTCATGATTCATTTATCTGCTTGCAGCGAGCACTTCAAACGCTGAAAGCCCCCCCCCCCCCCAAAAAAATGTGGCCCTCACTATTTCCCTTAATACACAAACACACACGTGCATGCACAAACATCTACAGCCATAGACATAAACACGTATGCGCGCACACGCAGAGATGTGCACATTCAAATACACACACTTGCATAGACAGACACACACATACATATGCACATTTACACACTCACGCAAACAAATGTATACACAAACATGCACCACACACAGACACACCCTTACAAACACATGGATTTACACACAAACACACTATTACACTCACACACACATCTATGTATATGTCTATATGTGTATATACACACATTTACACAAATGCGCACATACGCTCACACAAATTTAAACAAAAATATGCATAAACACACCTTTACAATCACGCGCGCGCACACACACACACACACACACACACACACACACACACACACACACACACACACACACACACACACACACACACACACACACACACGTGGATTTACACACAAACACACTAATGCACCCACTCACATACATATATATATATACATATATATATATAAACACGTGCGTAAGCACACATACACACATTTACACAAACATACACATACACTCACACAAATTTAAACAAAAATATGCATAAACGCACACAGACACACCCTTACAAACACACTCACATACAGACTTACACATTCAAACAAATATACACAAACATACACAAATCACCTGCACAAACACACGCAGACAGACACACACATACAAACACATATATACACACATATTTACACACAGAGACACATATTTACACGCGGACACAAACACACATTTACACATTTATACCCAAACACATGCACACACACACACTTGTGTATTGTGGACGAGGCTGATGCTGAGATGAAAGTTGTTGCAGATGTGGCGTTGCCCCTTTAAGAGGCTGTGGGAATGGAAGGGGGGGGGGGTGGCATCCATAAAATAAGACTTTATCCAACGTCCTCGATCTTCCCAGACGCGCTGGCTCACACGAGCGGAGCCACCGGGATGGCGAGATGATGAGGAGCGCGGCGGCGGCGTGAACAGGAGGAGGTGGAGGAGAAGGAGAAGGCGCCCCCGCACTCGGAATGGGCAACTCGTCCTTCCCAGGCATGTAGCCGCCGCAGGTATTCTTCACTTTGCCGCCGCTTTGGACTTTCCCCGGTTCTGTTCTGGTTCTGTCCCGGTTCTCTCTCGCCGCCGTCTGTCGCGGCCTTTGCGACACAGAAGCAAAGCCAACCTTTGCTGCATCCTCCTTAGGCAGAAATCTGTACTATTTGGACTACTAGTGGAGTACTTTTTGGTACATTGGGACCAGCGGTGGATCTTTGGGGGGTAAGAAGGTTCTAGAATCTAGATCATCTCTGCAAACCCGCAATAGACAAACACCCGACTTCTTACAGCGCCGCTTCTGTTTTTAACTCATTCACTGCCATTCACGAATTGATTCGGGAATTGAAAATAGGACGTAGGGCGCCATTACCCAAATTTGTTCATTTTTTTTCATGCTTGAGTGCTGATGCAGCGTTGGTCAGACCTCTAGAAATTCTTCTTTTCCACCAGGGGGCATTATTTCCCTTTTTTTCCATGTTAACGCTTTTTTTTGCAGCTGTTGTTAAAGCGCTACATAAATCGATATGCATTTATTGTATTTTGTACAGCTGCAAATTGTTTTTTTTCATGCTTGGGTGCTGATAAAGCACTAGCCATGGCCTCTGCCAGCATTTCCATTTTTTTCCATGTTAGCGCTTTGTTCCAGCTTCAGCGCTAAATCATGTATGTATTGCAGTGTAATTTGGACAGCTGCCCCCATTTCAATCACATATAACTCCAGACCCATATGATTTAGGAATTAACTATGTTTTTTAGATGAAAGAATAGAGTCTAAGGTTACTTACGATGCCTTTGAATGTCGACGTCAGCCTAAAACTCCATATTCTGTGGGTCCTGGAATTCGAGTGACAATAACCCTGGCACTGGAGTGGACACATTTTTGCACATCATCTGGCAGTGAATGAGTTAAGGTCACCTCAATAGAAGACATTGAAATCAAGCAAGAGCAATGGATGAGACAAACAATTTCGACAAACGATTTTTACACTCTGCTCAGTGACCAATCCGAAACGCCGAAAAGATGCTCCCAAAAAAGTTGCGAAAGCATCACACCAACAACACCCGTGAGCAGACCATGCAGAGTGAGTCACAGTCACAGGATCAGCTTTTCTGCAAGTGAGTAGCGACGGCCACCCGCCGCCAGCGTTCACTCAACCCGGAAGTAACTCAAATAGATAGAAAGCTAGCTAATAGTCATAATAATAATAATAATAATAATACATTTCATTTATAAGCAACTTTCAAAACTCTCAAGGTCACTTTACAGTCACAGTCGCTAATAGATAGCTACCTAGCTAGCTAGATAGATAGCCAGCTCAACGATAGCTAGCTAGATAGCTAGCGAACCAGCTAATAGATAGCTAATAGATATATAATAATAATAATACTAATAATAATAACAATAAGGTTAGGGTTTCATTTCATTACAATACATGTCATTTATAGGTGCCTATCAATTAAAAAATTAATAATAATCGCTTTGGTACGCCCCTAAAACGACACGTCGAAGTCCCTGCTTCCGACTCGCGTGACCTCTGACGACCCCTCCCTACCTCACACGCAGGTCAAGAAAAGAGAAGGAATCACATGATTTCCGCCAGTGATGCCGAATTCCCGCGGGAATCCCACTCACCGGCCCGATGGAGGTCGGCGTCTTCATCGCCGGATCGGCGCCGCGACGTACCGGCGGAGGCCGTGAACGCCGTCCGCCAGGTCAACGGCGAGCGGCGGAGCGACGGCGACAACGAGATGTCGCTAGGGGGACGGCAGGTAAGCCTGTTGTGTTTTGTCATGCTAGTTACTAAGTATGCTACGTGACGCTACGACGTCGCCGTGATTGACGTTATCTTCTTGTTGTTACATGTTTGGCGTTACATGTCGGTGTGATTGGCGTAACGCGATCGTCGTTACCCGTTTGGCATGACGTGTAGGCGTGTTGGCGTGAGGTGATTGGCGGTAAGCTGAGATGCAATAGGAAGGGGAGGGCATGGAGAAGGGGTGAGGAGTGTGTCTGTAGGGGGGGTAGGGGGGGGGGGGTGAGCAGGATGCAGAACGCCGCCGCCGCCGTAGCGACAAGGAGGGACTCCGGCGTGGGAAACCCACAGCGGGCATCTCGGGGAAAATGGTGGAGAGAGAGGGAGGTACACTGAGTATCCACGGTAACCGTCTCCGCTCATCTTTCGTCCTCTTAGGGAGAAAGGATGCTTCTCTGCGGCGCCGCCGCCATCCCGTTGATGATGTATTTGTGTGTGTGGGTGTGTGTGGACACGCCGCAAATGTGCAGCTCGGTATGGTGCGCATGTTGGCGCCGGGAGAACCCGTGCATGTGCGGGTGCACGTGGGTTTGGCCGCAGAAGAAGAGGGGAAGGGTGTGTACAAAGATGGCTGCTTGTGTCGTATGTGTGTGTGTGTGTGTTTTCTTGGTTTTTCTACACGGTGGGAACATAAACCTGATTGGGTTCCCACAGGGCAAATCCTTCACACATACCTTGTCCCCACCATGTAGCAAAAACGTGTATCTGTGTGTTCTCCTTTTTTGCGACATTGTGGGGACTTAAACCTGATTGGGTTCCCACGGGGCAAATCCTTCACACACCTCATCCCCACCGTGTAGCAAAAACGTGTGTTTGTGTGTGAAAGTAAATGATGTCACTTCCTGGTGTCTACGCCAAAACGATCAGATTTAAGCGGTGAATATGTTCGATACAATTTCTTTGCACACTGATACTAAGTACTGAAAACACGAGTGCATCCTTTGTTGGAGCTGTTCGATTGTTGTAGACTTGAGTTAAGCGAAGAGCTAAGTGTTGACATTGTGTTCTTTTGTCGTTCTTATTTCTTAGCAACAAGCTAACTACTGGAGCTTCAAGGTCAGCAGCGTTTTGTCACTCTCTCCATTGTACCTCGTCTTCATCATCATAATCATCATCATCCTCATGCCATTTGTCGCCCGCCGTGCCAACCCCCAAAGACCCACCGGCAGAGGCCTCTGTTGCCACGGTGACCCCGCATCACACGCTCACATGCTTTTTGACCACGGTATGATGGAAGGGAATTGGTGGCATGAAAGATGAAGTGCGTCATAGCGTGGGAACACCAAATTGATAACTCGACACGAAGTGAGTTACGCTAATCCTTCACTCCGCTTGACAATGTGGCACTATGACTGCTGTTGTCATGGTAACGGGTGTGCAGGCGAGATGGAAGAATATCAGCCAGGGTGACCATGAAATGAGCAAAGGATTTCCTTCCATTTTGACTCCATTTTGTTGCCTGGTGGACGTTCCCGTTCAAATGCAGCAACAACGATGATCGCTTCCAGAAACGAGTCACGTTCGGGAGTCAGGATGAACTTTTTAATCAGCCAACGACTCGACATCTCGGTCCCACTGAGCCGGCTCGAGGACTAAAGGATTTGGACGCGTCCTGCTGCACTCCGACTGATAGTGCGCCGGCTCATAAATCGCTATTCCCCAGTCGGGGGCTCACGAGTGTGAGGCAGACTGTATTGAAGCTGCATCATCCATTGACGCAAGAGATTGTCCCACATAAATCCGCTTCAATTCCAAGCCGCGACAGTTCCATATACTGTATGCATCGGCATTGACTCCATTGGCGAGTAACCCTAAAATGCTTGTGGTCGTGGGATCCGTCAGAGTCGGACACCTCGTCCCAGCGGCTTGAGCCCGACGCGAGGCGGCGGACATTCCCCGTCGTCGGCCGAGCATCTGGACGTGATGTCGGATCGCGACCTACCCGTGGCCTTCAGCCGCATGAACCGACTGCGCCAGAGTCTCCCGCTGGCTCGATCCTCTGGCGGCGGTCAGGCCAAGCTGCATGCGCCAGGTCGGATGTCACCGCCCTGCTTCCTTTGCACACTTTTCGTCCACGTTCCTCCGTACTAACCCTTTTTGCGTCCCGCTATCTTCTCCTCTCCACCGCCTTCTGCAGGGATGCTGTTCCTCCAGCTGGGCGAGGAGACTCGCCGCGTACACCTGACGCACGAACTGAGCAGCCTGGATACCCTGAGAGCGCTCATTGTGCACATGTTCCCTCAGAGACTCAGCATGGCCACGCTCAGGTACACTCCGAAATCCCGTCGGGGTGATCAGTCCCACCCATCGATGTCCGTGTCGTTAAAATAGGTCGATCAAGGAATGTTTATCACGACGGGCCTTTGGTTTGACCTGTTTTTAGGTCTCCCAGCACGGCTCTGCTGATCAAGGACGAGAGCCGGAATGTCTTCTATGAGCTGGAGGACCCGCGGGACGTTCGGGACCGCTGTGTGATCAAAATCTACTGCAAGGAGCCAGTGTACGGGACGTACCCGGGACAGCGCCAGAACTCGCACCTGTTCGCCAATGGAGAACTCAGGGTGGGTATCCCGCACAGCGCTTCCCGAGGACCACCCGTCAACGATTGCCTTTTTCCATCTCGCCATCCGATTGTCGGATTCGGTCTAAGAGGCTATTTTGCGGGTCCTTCTAGCGCGAGATGGCGTACACCCCCCAGGATTCGCCCCCCAGCCGGCGTTTGGTGGCGTCATCCGTGTCCTCCCAGCATCGCTCCGCCTCGTCCTCCCCACCTCAGGGTTCGCCGTCGCGGGCCCGGCTCCTCTATAGCGGTGGCGGCCGTCCGTCCTCGTACGCCGGGCCGGCGCTGCCCCACAACCACGTTGCGTCGCTGCCACACCACTCGCCGCCCCAGCCGGCTTTCGGCGCCTCCTCCAGCGCCATCCTGGAACGACGCGACGTGAGGCCGGATGACGACGGGGCCCGCGGCGTGGTGCTTTTGCGGGCGGACGAACGCGGCGGGGGCGGCGGCATCTACGCCGACCCCTACTCCCTGGGCGTGGATGCCCGTTATGGCCTTGGAGGGGCGTCACACTCGCCGCTCACCGGCCGTAGTGACCCGTATGGGTCCTTATACCGGCGAGGAGCTGGTGGGGCGGTGTGTTCCCTGATGGAGGGTGGCGGCCTCTACAGAGGGGGCGGCGCCCTTTACAACGACACCTACGCGGCATCCATGTTGGCAGTGGGCCTACGCGGGCCGTCGCTCTCCTCGCCGCAGAAGATTCCCGAGCCGCGAGACGTCTACGCCAGCACGTTGCCTTCCCGGGGTTCTCCTTCTCGGGGTGAGCGGCGGCGAGACTCTCTGATGTCATCCGTGGGCGGCGACAGTCCGAGGGGTCGGGGGTTGACCTCGGAACAGCTGTGCCTGTTGACGGCGGCGGGGGGAGGAGACAGAGCAGATGAGACAGAAACCAGGTGAGATATTTGAAGAGGGTGAAGGAGGCGACGAGCTTATTGATGATTGTGCACCGGGTGTGAAGGGAGCGCATGGAGGTAATGGAGAAGCAGATCGCCAGCCTGACAGGTCTTCTGCAGCGAGTCCTCAGCAGAGCACCCGAAGACCACAGCCCGTAAGACCTCCTTTCTTCCTTGTTGTGTATATCTTTTTGCGTATTTACTACTCATTTCATAGCAGCTGACATTCCTCCCGAATAAAAAACAGTGCTGGCATATTCGTCCTGCCGAAAAGGCGCCACTGCTCACCAGAGTCTCCTCTTTGATGAATGCCGATTAATACTGCAAAACAATCCGTATCCGTTCCTATCTTGGACTTTTCTTCTCTCTGGTCCTTCCATAATGACATCCTTATCTCCTTTCCATTTTTGCTTTCTCAAAGGGACCAAATGGAGTCCGCCAGTGACGGCTCAGGAACAGATCGTAAGTAACCCGATCGAAACTTCTCGCATGCGGCTGTCGAGCTTCCACGTGCCAGCTTGTTAGCGCTAATTTCTCATTGCCAGCTTGCAAAAGCTAACATGTCTCACACCCTACCCACACACACCCACACCATCTCCGCTAACCTCTGCTAGCATGTAACCGCTGCTCATGCTTCTTGTTCTAGCTGGACCTGCAAAAGTCAAGAAAGGTACATGTCAACTCTCATTTGGCGAGCTTGTGATGGTGCGCATGTGCATACAAAGTCGAGTCTGCGTACACGCGAATGATGCGATCATGCAAAAGTCTGCACACCCGTGTTGTTTTTCTCAAACTACGCTGATTTTTCCTAGCCGTTACGCCGTCCGGCCCTCTGGCGCTGATGGCACCACCCGTGGTCGTTGACGCCAACCAGGCGCTGACCGTGTCCCGCGTCCAGATGCAGCGCCACCTGCTGGGTCTACAGCACAGCACCAATGCGCTGCGTACGCAACTCTCACAGCTGCGCGACACGCAGGTGCATGCGCACGATTGTGTGTGAAAGTGTGTTTGCGTATGTGTGTTTGCGTATGTGTGTTTGTGTGTGTGTGCGCTCGTTTTCCACCTAAAATGGACCGCCTGCGTGAATGTGTTCAGCTAGAGAATCAGGATTGCATGGTGGCGCTACTGAGACAAACGGAGGCGGAGCTTCGGGTCCTGATGCAGGATGCGGCGCGCACCCAAGAGGATCCCCTCCAGCGCCAGCGCCTCCTGGTGGAGGAGGAACGCCTCAAGTACCTCAACCAGGAGGAGATGCTCGTGCACCAGCTGCAGTCAGTGCACCTCCTCCCTGCTTTACCCCGCTTGCACTTTGTGATGTTGACCTTTTGGCCCCGCTGCACGCCAGCGACTTGGAGCGGTGGGTGGAGGACCTTGAGAAGAAGTCGCACGGCGTGAGCCAACAGGACCTGCGGCAGAAGACGCAAGAACTTCAAAACTTGGCTGACACGCTCGGCAGCCTCAAGAGTGAGTACTCGAGTACAAGGGGGATTTCTTCAGTACTCGCTATTAACTAGAGAACTGGCTCCTCCCCATTTTTTACTGCCTCTTTCAAATGCTCTTGTTTATGCCCTAATTTTTGTTCTCCTTGCCCTCTTCCTCTTCATCCTACTTCCTCTTCCTCCTTCTTCTCTCCTACTTCTTCCTCCTTCGCCTCCTCCTCCTCTTTCTACTCATCTTCCTTCTCCTCTTCCGCTTTTTCATCCACACCAGGCCAGTTCCCAGGCCTCCAGAGCAAGATGCGTGTGGTGCTGCGCGTGGAAGTGGAGGCGGTGAAGTTCCTCAAGGAAGAACCTCATCGTCTGGAGGCCCTGCTCCAGCGCTGCAACAACATCCGCGACACACTCAGCACACTTCGAAGGTAAGCGCGACTGCACGCTGACCCCCCTGCCCCCCCCCCCCCGGACCACCACTTGACATGCTCTCTCCTCCACCTGTCAGGAAGACCAGCGAGAAGGAGCAGGAGGAGGTGGTTGAGCGATCGCAGACGAATGCACCCGACGGCAAGATGGCGGACAAGACGCCTCCGCCGAGCTCCCAAAGTCGTGTTACGACCGAGAAGACCCTCAACGTGCACGTGTCCGCTGATGTCACTCTGGTGAGTCGGCGCAGGAAACCGGGGGTCTGTCAGCAGCAGGGTCATGACGAAGACCCGAATGCGTGTCAGGCGGCGGAGCGCGACTGGGCGGAGAAGCGAGCCAGCCTGACGCAATTTAGCGCTCAGGACATCAACCGACTCCTGGAGGAGACGCAGGCCGAGCTGCTGAAGGCCATCCCGGACCTGGACTTGGCCGCCAAGACCGTCACCAAACCCGCCGTGCCCCCCAAACCGCTGATGGCCGCCCCCGCGCCTGGCGAGTCGCCGCCACTGCCGGGCAAAGTCCAGCTGGCGGCGCAGAAGCTCAACAGCATGGAAGGCTCCGCCTCCCAACGAGTATCAGGTGAGCAAAAAAAAATGCAAATGGCCGCCAAATCAGGACATACGGATGCACGTTAATAATAATAATGCATTTCAATTATAAGCGCCTTTCAAAACTCTCAAGGTCACTTCACAGTCACAGGATACGTTTTTCTGCAGGTGAAAGCGGCAGCCACATGCGCCAGCGTTCACTCAACCTGGAATAACTCAAATAGATCGAAAGTTAGCTAGCTGGCTAATAGATAACTAATAGATAGCTATCTAGCTAGATGGCTAATAGATAGTATATAAATAGCAAATAGATAGCTAGTTAGGTAGCTAGCTAGATAGCTAGCAGCTAGAAAGCAAGATTAGTTAGCTAATAGATAACTAATAGATAGCTACCTCGAGAAGTAGCTAGCTATCTGGATAGCTAATAGATAGCTAGCGAGGTAACCAGCTAGATATCTAGCTAGATAGCTAGATAGCTCAAGTATACAACGTAAAATAGCCCACCACAGGCTAGTATCAAGCCAAAGAGGACACAAAAAAAAACGTGTGTTGATTTGGATGAATGAAAAGCAGCTAGCAGGGGACAGTGTGAGCGAAGGTATTATCATGGATGCACGTTGACCGTGTATCCACCCGTTTGTCCCCAGCGGACGCAGGTGTGTCCCGATGCCGCGCCGACAAGCCGTCCAAGTCTCCGCCCCCGCCGCCTCCCCCTCGCCGAAGCTTCCCGTCGGCGCTAGTCGCCAACCTCATCGCCGACGGCAACAACAAGACGGACGACGGCGAGCTGCCCGTGACGCTGGTCAAGCTGAGGCGCACCCCTCACCCGGACGCACCCCGTCCCGCCTCCACGCCGCCGGGCCTTCGTGACGATGGCGACGGTGTCGAGAAGAAGGAGGTAGCGTTCGGCCGCCGTCGTTTGTTCTTGATGCGTCCGGTTCAGTCAGCCCCTCCCCGCACTACCGCTCTCCTCCAGATGCTGAGCGGTTTACCGGCGTCCGTCAAAGGTCCAACGGTGGCGGCCCGTCTCAAACATCTGGAACAAGGCGGGCGCAAGTCCAAAGAGGAAGTGCAAGCGCTGACAGGAGGCCAGCAGCAAGTATTCCACTTCTAGAAGGCCGACGGGGGGCCTTCGCTGATTTTCATCTTGGCCTTCTGCAAGCAAAATGGCTCCTTTTCCGTCCGCGAATTAGCTTCATGGGTAACGTGCAATAATTTTCTTCTTAACTCATTCACTGCCATCCCTGAATTTATTCGGGAATTGAAAATATAATGTAGAATTTGTTTTTTTTTTTGTTTTGTTTTTTCTTTGCTAGGGTGCTGATAAAGCGCTGGTCAGGCCTCCCACATTGTTTTTTTCCCTTCCACAAGCTTTTTGTCCATGTTAGCGCTTTTTTGTAGCTTCCGCTGTTGTTAAAGCGCTATATAAGCCAATATGTATGTATTGCATTTTGTGCATCTGCCCCCAGTTCAAGCTCAGATAACTCCAGACCCATTAGCAATTAACTCCAACCAGTTTTGTTTATGGCACATTTCAATTCTACATCATTATCTCGAAGTCATTCACTGCCATTCAAGAATTGATTCGGGAATTGAAAATGTGACATTGAGTGCCATTCCTGAATTTGTTCCGGTTATGGTCTTTCATGCTTGGATGCTGATAAAGCACTGGCCAGACCTCTGGCAATGTTTTTTCCCTTCCACAAGGGGGCAGATTTTCCCTATTTAACATGTTAGCACTTTGTTCCAGCGGATGCTATTCTTAAAGCGCCATATAAAATATGCATTGTATTTTTTAACATCCGCCCCCATTTGAAGCTCAGATAACTCCAGACCCATATAACTTAGGAATTAACATTTTTTCTGATGAAATAAGAAAATCTGAAGTTTCTAACGCTGTACTGAATGTTTATGTTGTATTATAAGTCAATATTCTGTGGGTTCTGGAATTCAAGTGACAATGACAATAACCCTGGAAGTGAATGGGTTAATATTCTGTCATATTCTTCCAATGTAAAGAAAATGCATACCTAGCATCCCGCTAAGCACAAATGGATCATTTTGGGCCGTATTTTCCACGGGGATCAGCTCGGACAACAAAAATCATTTGCATGACGTTCATCTGTAGTCACATGATCAGCCCAAGTGTTGGCCGATGATGACCCGGCGACCTTTAACCTCAACCCCTCGTGTCCGTCCCGCCTGATGAGATCACAGGCGATGGTGACGGTGTTGATTTAGACTTTAGAACGTGTCGATGTTGTCGTCCTCTGAAGATGTACAAAAAAAAAAAGACAAATGCCATCTATGTTTTCTACTTGTTTTCTATTTTTATACGTACGTAACACATCGACGGTGCAAATTATTATTTTTTATGATTTAGAGATGTTTTATTTTTTCGAACCACCATTGAGCTCTTTCGGCCATTTTCAGATAATAGTCCCATTGACCATCTTGTAGCTTCCATGGACTTGATGTTATCCATCATCCCAAATTAGAAGGGAAAAATAATAATAATACAGGTAACATCCGACTTACGACCAGCTCGACTTACGACCATGACCTCTGGATCCTACTTATTAACATTTTAATTCTACGCCTGGCACCGCAACGCTTTAGCAGGCCGGCAACAATGGATTTCGACTTACGACCATTTGGACTTACGACCGTTTGGTCGAAACGGAACTTGGTCGTAAATTGGATGTTACCTGTAATACAAATAAAAATAACACCCATGTGGCATGCGAATTCTAGACGTGCACGCTGATGACTTGTAATAATAATATACACAATAACGAATAATGTCAACGCGCTGTGGTCAAGACATGAGTGTGTCATCCGGAGTTTTTATAAATTGTCGTGAAAGTGGCAATAAAAGCAAAACAAAAATAACAATGTTGCCGTGATATTTGGAAACTACAAGTCCAAGATGGCGCCCGAGTAGGCAGCCATCAGCAAGAGAAACCCTGTGATGAGAAGAAAGCAGCGTCTGCGTATGTGGAACTGCTGCATCTTGGAATTGAAGCGGATTTACGTGGAGATGTGAGATAATTCATGGACTCAGATTGTTATCGGTGGAATTGGGTAAACTCAAACCGACCAAGTCGTCTTTCAGCATGAGGCCAACGTGACGCTTCCTTCTTCCATTAGCCTCGAGCTAGCATCCTGCACTCAGTCAATGTGTGTCTTCCTGTTTTCCTTGGTCTCTTAACTAGGGAGGAAATCCCTCAAGTGGCTCTCGGGGGTCCCTGAGTGCCAACAGGAATTGAGGTGCCGCCCTTCACCCAAATCGACGCCACTTTGTCCGTCACACACACACTTTAGTTGTTTTCATTAGCGTTGAGAGGGCAGGGCTTGTGGCGTTCCCCCCCGGATGCATTCACAGTCCCTTGGCGATCTTCCCGAATAGGACAAACCGATTTCTCCGCTGCCCGCTTTACGTTTTTTCTCATTTGCCGTTTCGATGGCCCGGTTGCTGCTTGGAGTGGTTATCGTCGCGGGTAAGTGCGGCCGGGCGCCATTTTTAGCCATTTTGGTGATGTTTTCATCGTTTTGACTTGTTGTTTTCGCAGGTCTGCTGTCCGTGCGCACGTTGCAGCAGACTAACAAAAGTGTCCTGGAGCAAAGTAAAAAACTTGCGCTTCTGCTTTTTGATTGCTTGATGATGTCATCAGGTGACAATGTCTCCTTCCAGGCACCGTCCAAAACTTTATGGAACCGTTCGGCGACTGGCACCGCGCAAGTACGAGTGAGTCGTTCATTATAAATATGAAGTCGTCACAGTTTGGGTTCTCTATGGTTTTTGTTTTTGGTTTTAGACTGAATTGTGATTTTTGAGTAGTGATTTGAGAAGTGAAGTTATATTTTGTTGGACTTGTGTGTTTGGGGGTCTGCAGATTCGCCACTGGTGGGAAAGGCAAACGGGAACCTATCAGAGGACGGGATGATTCGAGTCCTGGATGAACTTGAGCAGGAAAACGTTATCACTGAAGATGACGGTCAGTCATTTTATCACCCCCAAAAAAAGTGCTTATCTGTATATGTTTTCGTGTGCATGTGTGTATTTGTTTGTTTGTATCAATGTGCACATAGAGAGATTTCAGGAAGTTGAGGAATTGGACCCACTTGCCGACGGTTGCCGCGACGACGCCCTAGCCGAGTTAAGCGTGACCTTTTGCGCTTCGCCGTTCGAGCAGCAGATGACGACATTGGAGGCGGATGCGCGTTGCGTGCTCGACAACGTCATCAGGTAAGAAGAGGCACCCCCCTAAAACCCCAAAATGGAGTCCTTCCCGACTCCGGGGTCATGGAGCGTGACCGTATGACATGGAGGTTGTCTCCCGCAGTGCCTACAACCAGCTGACTCTCTGCCTGGAGAGGTTGTCCCACTTTTGTGGTTGCTACTACCCCAACGTCGTCACACACTCGGCCTTCCTGCGCCTCCACTCGGTCTATTTCGCCCCCTGCGCTCCGCAGGCGCAAGAGGGCTACATGGAGGACGCCCCCCATCAACTGGTCTTGGGCCTCACGCTGGCGCCCGTTGCCCTCGTCCCGTTGCTGGTGTACGTCGTCGCCCGGTGGAGCGGCCGCATTGAACCAAATGCAGAACGATTAGCAAAATGACGTCACGGGCTATGAAAAAAATAATGTGTTTTATTTTTCAGGAATCAATTTTTGTTCTGCCCCTTAACTGATTAAGGTCAATTGTACAGTATTGCATGTTAGATTGGGAACTCTTATTTTGAAGGCCACTTTAGACAGGATGTTTCGACAGGAAGTTAACATATCGCCATTTTGTTCGGTTCTTTGTTAGTAAATATGTCACAATTTTCATCTATCGGCACTTTTTTGTCACGCCTTCGATATCACCGTCCGTAAGTTTATGTATAGATATTAAGAGAAGACTCAGATTTGTTATGTATTTTGTGAAAATGATTCTGTTCTTAGAGTAATTTGATGATGCTATCGACTCGTTGAGTTGCCATGTTTTTCAATGCTGTCAAGCTAATGTTAACCTCGGTTAACATTAGCAAATGGAAATTTGCTGAATAAATAGGAGCTTTGTCAGCTACATTCTGACTCAGTTTATTTTTCAAGAGGAGTTAGGCTTCCTGCTAAATTGAAATTGGGGGCACTCAAGGAGAGCAATACACTTTTTATTTGTTTATTTTGGGGTGTCACCATTTTGGGGGGTATTCAAGATTTTTCAATGTTGTTTTTGGGTATTGTGAGCTTTTTATTTTTGGACTGATGTACTCCGATCGATTTCCGATTTGGGATCGAGTGAATGATTTTCAAGATGTCTTTTTCCCAATTTTTATTCCATTGATCATTTCATTCGTTTACCCGACATGAGCCGACAAAAAGGCCCGGATGGTCATCAGCATGCGGGGGAGTCTTTCACGAAACGGCGCCTTGCCCATCGGACGTCTGCGATGTGGACCTGCTGAACTTTGACCCCGTCGTGCGCTCCTGTCGGGCTTTCCTGCAAAGAAGCGCTTTGGCATTTCGACGGAACTTCTCCCCCACGAAGGCGTAGAGCAGCGGGTTGATCCCGCTGTGCAGCAGCGCCACGCCGTTACTCAGAACCAGCGCCGCGCTGACCGAACGCCGCGCTGCGCAATCGAAGACGACCAGGTCGGCCCTCATGAGCGTGTCGGCCATCATGGCCAGGTGGTACGGCATCCAGCACAGCAGGAAGGCCACAACGACCGCCGTGATGACCCGCATGGCGCGGTGCTTGTGGAAACCGCGAGTACGCAGTAGCCGGGCCACCGTCACCCCGTAGCACGCCAGCATCACCCCCAGCGGGAGCAGGAAGCCCAAAATGTGACGCAGGGCCCGCGTGGCCACCCGCCACACGGGGGCGCTGCCCACATCGAAGCTTTCCGTGCACGTCTTCCTGTCCGAGTCCGGGTCCGGCCGCACCGCCTCGTTGAAGAGCGCCGGCAGCGCCAGGGCGGTCCCCAAGGCCCACACGCCGCCGCACACCAGCCGGCTGCACCGCCTCTGCGGCCGCCCCGGCCCGCGGTCGGCGTGCACGATGACCATGTAGCGGTCGACGCTAATGCACGCCAGGAACAGAACGCTAGTGTAGAAGTTAGCCTCGAAGATCAGGCTGAGTGTTTTGCACATGCCGTCGCCGAAGATCCATCCGCGGGTCAGCGCCGCTGCCCAAAAGGGGACGGTCAGCGCCATGAGGCCATCCGCAACTGTCAGGTGCAACAGGTACACGTCGGACGGCGTCAATGACCGCCGACCCCGCGCGATCACCAGCCCCACCAGGAGGTTCCCGGGGACGGCCAGCAGGAAGATGACGGCCAGGAGCGCGCTGAGTGCCGCCGCTAACGCCCAATCCGGCGGTCGCACTTCGCACGAAAGCGTGTCCGGGTCCACCACGAACACCGAAACGTTGGGCCGGGGGCCATGCGTGTCGTTCAGTATGTCTGAATAATCGCCGTAATCGAAGGGGATGATGATGGACATGGCTGCGAAAAGATGGCGTTGAGTTCAAGACCATATTTCACACATTAAAAAAAAGTCCGATAGAAAAACTCACCTGATGATGGGTCCCCTCCAGAAAAAGACAAAAGGAGAGCATAACAGTTAGATACCCGAAAAGTGGTACCCTGCCATTGGCAATTTCCTATTGCGACTGAGCTTGGCGCTTCCTCTTTGATGACACGCCCACTTCCTTCATGTGACCATCGTGGCCACCTGAGTACAGTATGTTTCCACGCTGATCGCTGCAGCACATTCGCTCGCTTTACAATTCCCAAAATGAAGTACTGTACATCAAGTTTTGTCTCATTTCCGAGGTGTTCCTGAAGGCATCAGTCAGTCGGAGTGATGTGTCGTTCGTGAGCGGGCCGGCTCTTAGAGCCGTCTCTTTGAAATGAACGACTGGAGCAGGCTCTTAATAGGAAATCGCTATTAGGAGCCGATTCCGCAACCCCTTCCGTTAAAGTCGCACGTGATTGGTCAAAATCCGTGGTAGAAGACAGACACACATACACAGGAATATAAAAAAGTCAAATACATTAAAAAATTATATACTGTATTGTAATTTTTTTGTAGTGAATTAATTTAAACAACAACAAAAATAGAGAAACTCTGGAGCGATTTTGGAGCCAAAAGAAGCAGTTATTTTAAGTGAGACGAGCCAAAAGAACCGGCTCTCTAAAAAGAGCCGAAATTCCCATCACTAGTCAGTTGGCGTTTTGGCGTTTCTTGATGACGCAAGGCCGAGCGAAACTTCAACAAATACGTCATGTAAGTCGAGTCAAACTCTTCTAAACGTGGAGACAATTTGTGCAAATGAATCACGAACGCGCTTCTTTACTGTTTTCTGAGTTAGTGTTTGGCGTCTTGCACACGCGACAGGGGGTTTTATTTTATTTTTTTATCCACTATTCATCAATACCTCGCAAATTCAACACTTTTACGTCCAGTGTAAGCCGTACAGTGTTTAATTTGAAAATGCATGTATGTATCCGTATTTTATGATTATATCTGCAATGCATGAACGAGCGTCGTTATGTCGAAAACACAGTCCAAACACAGTCTTTGCTATTTTTACATTTATTGAATGTTCCCTTTTGACAGCAAAGCTGAAATGGAGACTTTGGGAATTAAAAGTATCAAGAATCCGATAATTTTGTCCTTATTTTATTAGCGAAAGTACTTCTGTGTGTCACAGTATCAATCGACGTTTTATGACTAGGATAAAAAGACTGTGATGGGGCATCTTCTTACATCCGGATTGTTTGTCGTGTGTATTTGAAAACAAAATACGAAAATTTTAATAAAAAGCCCCATGAATGACATGTTATTTGTTTGTTTGTTTGTTTGTTTGTTTAAATTTTCGATAGATCGAGACAAAATGGTATTGCTGCAGTTCCGCAAATGTCCACAAGACGGCAACAAAGACCAACTGGACGCATGTTAATATAATATAATATAATATAATATAATATAATATAATATAATATAATATAATATAATATCAGTAACAGTAACAGTAAAAGTAATATATACTATATATATAATGATAGTAATAAGGATAGTAATAATAATAATAATAATAATAATAATAATAATAATAATAATAATAATAATACGTAATAATAATAATAATAATACATTTCATTTCTAAGCGCCTTTCAAAACTCTCAAGGTCACTTTATAGTCACAGGATGATTTTTTTTTCTGTGGGTGAGCAGTGGCAGCCACACGCGCCAGCATTAGCTCGAAATAGATAGAAAGCTAGCTAGCTAGCTAAAAGTTAGCCAGCCAGAAAAGCCAATAGCTAGATAACTAATAGATAGCTAGCTAGATAGCAAGCCAGATAGCTCGCTAGATAGCCAGCTAGATAGCCCGCAAGAAGTAGATAGCCATGTTATGTTGTTTGTTTGTGTCTAGGCCAAAGTTAATTTCCCGAAAAAAGGTCAGTTTAGCTAGCACATACTCCATTTTGTGTGTACATTTGTATGTGTGTGTTTAACGTTTTGAACTATAGAAAAAAAAAACAAGACAAAACAACAGTTTTTTTTTTGTTTTAATTGACCTTTTGACAATGCTGCCCACGTGCGTTTGCGGCGTCGGCCTTCATTTGCTGAACTGCTTCCCCCAGAGCTCAACCTTCATAATGGCTTTGCCCAATGGCGACATGGAGGCCTTGACGTCCATATGAGTGGTCGCGCAGGTCAAGATATTGCCGTTGGCCTGCTGGCGCACGAAGCCCTCTGGGTCCTTCTTCTCATACATCTCCTTGTAGAGATCTTTGTTGGTTTCGCGGTTCATGGGGAATACGCCCACAGCCATCCAGTTCTTGTATATGGTGTAGGTGTGAGGCACGGAGAACATGATGGCCAGTTTGGCGGAGGGGTTATTGCGACTGTGCAATTCATAGGTCAGCACGCCAACCGCGCCGCCGGCGGAGGCGTCCGTCTTGTTGAAGTTGCACACTTCGGTGCGCATGGGCCGCACGGTGGGCTGCGGGGGGCTGTGGCAGTCGCCTTTGTCAATGTACACCCTGGGAAGACGTAAGAACGTTAATAATAATCATAATAATAATAATAATACATGTCATTTATAAGCGGCTTTCAAAAATTTACAGTCACAGGATAAGTTTTTCTGTGGGTGAGCAGCGGCAGCCACACGCTCCGGTGTTCACTCAACTCAAATAGATCGAAAGCTAGCTAGATGGCTAATAGCTAGCTAGAGACATATTTAATAGATAGATAGCTAGCGAGATAGCCAGCGAGCCAGATATATAGCTCATAGACAGCAAATAGATAGCCAGCTAGGTAGCAAGCTAGGCACCCAAACAAGAAAAACAAATAATAATAATAATAATATAAATAATAATAATACCAATAATAATAATTATTATTATTATTGTAATAATAATAATGCATTTCATTTATAATTCCTGTGGGTGAGCAGCGGCGGCCACACGCGCCAGCGTTCACTCAACCCGAAAGTAGTTCAAAAAGATAGAAAGCTAACTAGCTAAAATATAGCCAGCTAGCTAATATGTTTCTTGATTCAAATAGCTAGCTAGCCAACTAACTAACCGGCTAATAGATAGCAAGCTAGTGAGTAGGCCCGATTTCACTCACCCTAATTCGATTTTTGGGCGTCGATGTTTCTAGCTAGCTTTCTATCTATTTTAGTTACTTCCAGGTTGAGTGAACGCTGGCGCGTGTGGCTGCTGCTCACTCATAGAAAAAACTTATACTGGTGACTGTTATTATTATTATTATTATTATTATTATTATTATTATTATTATAAAGCGCTATCTATGGGCTATGGCAATGTTGTTTCTTTTCCACAAGGGGGCAGCATTTCCCCTATTTTCCCTATTAGCTGTTGTTAAAGTGCTATATAAACCAATATGTATGTATTGCATTGTATTTGGTACATCCGCCCCCATTTCAAGCTCAGATAACTCCAGACTCTTATAACTCAGGAATGAACTCTTTTTTTTTCAATGAGTTAAAAGTCCCGATGTCTCTTGACATGCGTGAAAAGGTCTACACGAGTCTTACCTGGGCTTGGTGAGGATGCAGTCCTGGGTCAGATTGCTTATCTCGATGGTGACGTTTCTGCGGCTCTCCTGGTTGGCCGACAATGCCTCGGCTGATTCCATGGATGGATGCTAATGGAGACTTCTGGACAAAAATGGCGGCGAACCAAGCGCAATTATTAAATCACGTCCACTCAGGTGAATTTTTATGTCTTTATTTTTGTCCTTCTCACGGAACAAGGAAGCAACGGAAAAACAAAGTGCCTGCGGACCCTGATTGACGTCCCAAATCAAGACCATCCAGAACATTTTTTGACAAAACCACTTACCTGAAGAAGACGGCGCGGGTGCTAGCTGGCTCAGGAACTGCCAAGCAGACGCTCGCCGCCTCCGCTACCTTCTCCGTCGCCGCCGGCGGGGCCGTTTTGACTCCGCCCATCGGTAGGGCGCGGTCAGGCCAAATGTCGTAGCGCTACCAAGACACAAACAAGCTTTTGTTTATGGCGGTTTTGCCGGTTGGGTTAGCATTCCCTGTTAGCGCCGCACCTTGGGAACATATCGGCGAGGTCGAGTCCGATGCAACCGGATGGGGGACATTTTTGACCCGACTCGCCCGGTTTGTCCCACCCGAGGGGTGCGTCCGTCCCGCTCGGATGACATTCTGCCATGATGACTGCCTGTCAAGCGCGTCCACTCCTCGCATCATGTCGTTTGTTTTTATTGCTTTGTTTTGAGTGACAAGGAAGTTATGGCGGGTGACTGATGCGCTAACGTGTGCCTCTTTCGTGTTAATAATAATAATAATAATAATAATAATAATAATACATTTCATTTATAAGCGCCTTTAAAAAACTCTCAAGGTCACTTTACAGTCACACAAGTTTTTCCTCGGGTGAGCAGCGGCAGCCACAAGCGCCGGCGTTCACTCAACCCAGAAGTGATTCAAATAGATCGAAAGCTAGCTAGCAAGCTAACAGATAGCTAATAGATAACCAGCTAGACAGTTAGCTAACTAGCTAGATAAACATATAATAATAATCATCATAATCTATTTCATTTATAAGCGCCTTTCAAAACTCTCAAGGTCACTTTACAGTGTGCCACATGCGCCAGCGTTCACTCAACCTGGAATAACTCAAATAGATAGTAATTTAAGCTAGCTAGCTAATAGATAACTAATAGATAGATCGTTAGATAGCTAATAGCTAGCTAGATAGCTAGTAATATAGATCGCAAATATATAGCTCATAAATATCCAGCTACATAGCTATCTAGCTAGCCAGATAACTAATAGATAGCAACTAGATAACAAATGGATAGCAAATAGATAGCATAGCATGTTGGTTGCGTCTTTGATGCTATTGCGTGTGTTTGTTGCGCATGTGTATGCATGTGTGTGTGTGTTTAGGAGTTGCGTCATGACGTGTTTATTGATCCGTGTTAGCTTGTGTTTTGTGTGTCAATTGCCTCTTTGAGACGTTTTCAGCATTGTTTCTGTGTTGTGTATTTGCGAAAGCACGTTCACGTTTTTTTTTTTTTTTTTTTTTGGGTGCGTGACAAATAGAAAACGTCCAACGTAGGTTGAGGCGCGAGGCGCAGCTTTTATTGATGGCATTACGGTAAATTGTCCTTGTCGTGGATCTCCAACTTGATGATGGCGTGACCTTCGTCGGACATGGTGGCGGCCAGTTCCACGTGGCGGCCTTCGTACTCGACGCCGCCGCCGTCGGCCTTGTAGCGCGCGAAGCTTCCCTTGTCGTTGTACATGCTCTTGTAGAGCTTCTCGTCGGTGGGCGTGTCCTTGGGGAAGACGCCGATGGCGATCCAGTTCTTGTAGAAGTTGTAATCGAAAGGCACGGAGAACATCACGGCCACGATCTCGTCGCAGCGACTATTGCCCATGTGGAAGATCTCGTAGGTGAGCACGCCCACGGCGCCCGAGGCCGTGTTGTCGTCTTTTGTGAAGGAGCACACCTCGCCGCGACCCACGCGCACGGTGGGCTGCGGCGGGCTGTAAGGGAAGCCGCTGTCCAAGTACACCCTGCGCGATAGCGCGCCAGAAATGTCAATTTAACGCTAACACCCGCGTGAGAATCTGTCGCCAAAAGATTTGATCACAGGGTGCGCCGCATCGTACTTACTTGGGGTTAGCGAGGCAGATCCCTGAGGTGAGGTTCAGCACCTCGATGGTGCAGTTGCGGTTGGTGGGAATGTGGAAGGCGTGCGACTCGGCCGTCTCGGGCATGGTGACCTAAAGTCGTCATCGTTAGCATCGTTAGCATCAAAAATGTGACATTTTACTCACTTTGATCAGCGGCTGGAAAAGGCGACGTGAGTTCCACCCAACGCGTACGACAATCTGTCGAAGCTGTCTGCCGTTCTTTGAGGTGACTATCCAGACACGCCTCGGCCAACCGGAAAAAAGGTGACAAACATCGTACGTGTGCATGCAGGTCCGACCAGTTTTCTTCATGGTGCATTTCAAGTCGACGTCATTTTCTCTAACTCATTCACTGCCCTTCACGAATTGATTCGGGGAATTGAAAATGTGATGTAGAGCGCAATTCCTGAATTTGTTCGGGTTTTTTTGGGGTTTTTTTTTCATGCCTGGGTGCCGATAGAGCACTGGCCAGACCTCTGGCAATGTTTTTTCCCTTCCACAAAGGAGGCAGAATTTCCCTATTTTCCATGTTAGCGCTTTGTTCCAGCTTCATCTATTCTTAAAGCACTATGTAAAGTATTGGCTGTCTGGCTAGCTAGCTCGCTAGCTATGTAGCTGGCTATTTATTAGCCATCTATTGGCTATCTGGTTAGCTAGCTATGTAGCTGGCTATTTATTAGCTATATGGCTATCTAGCTTGTTAGCTAATTGCCTAGCTGACTATATATTAGCTTCTGTTTATCTAGCTAGCTAGTTACTTCCGGGTTGAGTAAATGCTGGCGCATGTGGCTGCCGCTGCTTACCCGCAGAAAAACCGATCCTGTGACTGTAAAGTGACCTTGAGAGTTTTGAAAGGCACTTAGAAATGAAATTTTTTTCTTCTTCTTCTTCTTCTTCTTCTTCTTCTTCTTCTTCTTCTTCTTCTTCTTATTATTATTATTATTATTATTATTATTCATTTTCCCCATTGATTGAAAAGCTTTCACATTCAATTTGGCGCAAAACTCTGCCCTCCTGTGGACAACTTTAGTAACTGCACTTGAATATGGTGGTCCTTTTTTTTCTTCCACTTCAGCTAGTGAGTGACAAAAAACGATCAGCATTGTTGAATCTTACAAATTGATGCTTTTTATTTTTAATTTGAGCATTGTAAAAAAAACATTTTATTGGAAAATGTGCTATACATTCAAAAACGCAAATGGAATTCTTAGGAAAACACATTTTACTTTGTCACAGATCTGTTTTTTTTTTCTCTTCCGCCATTGACAGAAAAACAAAATGGACGCGCAGGTCCCTCTTCCAGCTGGTCAAATGCCAGTATGCTGTCGGATCCATTGTCTGTAGTTGTAGACTTTGGTGTAGACTCCAGGCCGCCGCTCACGGGCGCAACCTTCGCCCCAGCTGACCACGCCCACTGCCACGAAACGCCCATCCACTTGGCACACCAAAGGACCTCCCGAGTCGCCCTGAACGATTCGTTTTTCAATATATCTCATAGCAGAGAGTGAGGCGACCAATCACGGGAGTTACCTCGCAGGCGTCCTGCGTCCAGTCATCGCGACCCGCGCAGAGCATGTTGCTGGTGATCTTGTCGCCGTAATAATCGGCGCCGCCGCACACGTCGGCGGCTAGCAGGTTGACCTGCGCCTGCCGCAGGAACTGCGATTGGTACCACAAGCCGTGCTTCTCTTTGCCGTAGCCCGCAATCTCGCACGGGAAACCTGCGGGGAGATTGTGGGCCTCCCCGGGTAGGCACACCCGCCGCACGCCCGCACTGTCCCGGGCGCAGCGGCCGTCCTTTTTGGACTTGAGCTTCAGAAGCGCTGCACAGTATATATATATATATATTAGAGCGATAGTTATAGTGTGTATATATATACACGTATATATTATCTAGCTATCCAGCTGGCTAATTATTAGCTGTCTATTAGCTATCTAGCTGGCTATCAATTAGCTATCTGGCTAGCTATCTAGCTAGCTATCTTTTAGCTATTAGCTATATAATGTTAAGCAGATTCCTTACTTACAGACAGTGTCTGTAAGTAAGGAATCTGCTTAACATTAGTTATCAAGTAGACAGGATGAATTTAGTACAAAGTATTAGCTATATAGTTGGCTGGTGGGCTATCTATTAGCTAAATAGCTAGCTTTCTGTCTATTTGAGTTACTTCCGGGTTGAGTAAACGCTGGCGCATGTGGCTGCCGCTGCTCACCCACAAAAAAACTATCCTATAACTCTATAACTCTAAAGTGACCTTGAGAGTTTTGAAAGGTGCTTATGAATCAAATGTATTATTATTATTATTAATAATAATTACCGTCGGTAATGCAAGAGGCTTACCGATGTCGTTGTCATAGTTTCCGAGTTCGTTGTTAAAGTCCGGGTGCAGGATAATTTTGTCCACGCGGAACTTCTGCTCTAGGGCGTCGCTCTGGTTGAGGGCGCTCTTCCCCAGCGACACCAGGAAGCGCCGTTCGTTGACACGGGATCTACCAAAGGAAGTCAACTAGAAAGTTTATTTTCTTTGATTTTCCAAACAGGAAGCAACGTCGCCTACCCGTCAGGGAAGCAGTGAGCTGCCGTCATGACCCAGCAGCTGGAGATCAAACTCCCCCCGCAGCGGAAGGCTACGTCTTTTGACTTGCTGCGCCACAAGATGGCCGCCACCCACGGGTGAGACTCCACCGGGGCCACCGAACCGCCCACGATCCGCATCTGCTTCCGACGCGAGCGACGCCCGCACGTGTTCGCTGCGACTAGACATGTGCATGCATCGCACATAAAACAACGACATTAAATTAAATTAACCCATTCGCTGCCACAAACTGTCCAAAAATGTGTCCACTCTCCAGTGCCAGGGTTGTTGTCATTTGCTATCTATTAGCTAGCTACCTAGCTGGCTATCTATTTGCTTGAAAATAAATAAATAAATAAATAAATAACTCGCACATTCATTGATGTACACATACATGCACAAATAAAGGGGCGGAGCTTACCCAATGGGGTGGTCCGTGGGGGGTGAGTGGTTGGTGGCACTACGACAATGCAAACAGGATCAGGGATATTCCGCAATGTTGCAGCGATACAAACGTTAAAACACACACACACACACATATGCACGCACACACACACACTTAGATGAGGGGGCGTGGCTTACACGTGGTTGTGGTCAGTGGGGCTTTGGTGGTCGTCAACACGAACGGTTGGACTATGAGAGCACAAACAAGTTTTCATTCGTGAAGAATATTCCGGAATATTTGTATGAAACAACAACTGTATGCCAACAGGTTGCGCTGCGGCCAGTTCCTTGCTGAAAATCTGCAAAAATAATGAGTAAAAAAAGAAGGCGGGATTTACCCAAACCGCATTGAGGGATGTCGCAATATTCCCAATCCAGGTGCTGCTCTATCCACACGTGGCACCATGGCCGGCGCTTGAAGCGTACATTCCTGATGGAGGCGCCACACGCGGGTTAGTCCGCAACATTTCTCATAGTTCCCACTATTGCTATTAGCTATTGAGCTAGATAGCTAGCTCTCTATTTGCTATCCAGCGAGCTAGCTTGCAAGCTCTCTATTTGCTATCTAGTTGGCTAGCTATCTATCTGTAAAGTGTCCTTGAGAGTTTTGAAAGGCGCTTATAAATGAAATGTATTATTATTACTGTATCTATTAGCTAGCTAGCTAGCTTTCTATCTATTTGAGTTACTTCCGGGTTGAGTGAATGCTGGCGCATATGGCTGCCGCTGCTCACCCGCAGAGAAAATATCCTGTGACTGTAAAGTGTCCTTGAGAGTTTTGAAAGGTGCTTGGAAATTGAATGTATTATTATTATTATTATTATTATTATTATTATTATTATTATTATTATTAGCTAGCCCGCTAGCTCTCTATTTGCTATCTAGCGGACTATCTATCTATCTAGCTATTAGCTATCTATTAGCTTATGAGATAGCTTTCTATCTGTTTGAGTTACTTGTTGAGTTCGGGTTGAGTGAACGCTGGCGCTTAGAAATGAACTAGATTATTATTATTATTATTATTATTATTATTATTATTATTATTATTATCTATTGCACAATATTCGTCTTTGCTGGATAATAGTTTTTTTAACGCCCTTCTGCCGCCATCTTTCCTTTACACCCCACCCGACAGTGTCGAATGTGGAACTATGCCGTTGCCATGGAAACAGAGGAAGCTCTACCTGCAGTAGTTGTGTCTGCCACCATCCACGTCCAAAGTCAAGTAGCGATCCCTGGTGTCGGCGTCCCATTGCTCGCACTGGCGACCGCTTTCCGAGTGGGAGCGAAACCCTCGGTAGTAAATCCCGACGCCTTCGTAGCAGTCGGCGGCGCTTCCTGCGAGAAGAAACGTGGATACGGAGCGCCGTTATCGTCCACCGCTTGTTGCCTCATTGGTGAAATAGAGGCTGCGTCACATCTGGGGCACTCAAAAGCCGATGTTTGACCCAGCCCAGTTGTCCTGATGCTCCTAGCGGACCTTGGTGGACATATGGAGGTCTTTCAGGAGGACTTGTGGCTTTTTCACGACTTTGGCAGAAGGTTCCCTCAAAACCGTCGGGACACAAGCAGAACATGTGTCGGCCCGTCGTCAAGCTCGGGACGGAAGTTCCTCCGTTCCGACAGATTCCTGTCAACGGATGGCAGCACGCCACAAAGCCTATCGGGTTCATTCCTCCTGTGCTCCAACGTGTCGCGACTTGACGCCGGGCTCACCTGAGCTCCACGCCGAAGACAAAGCCGTCTGCCGCCGCGGCCGTTTCCTCGCTTGCTTGCCCTAAAAGATGAAGAAAATACAATTTTTTTCCCCAATGGAGCCAGGTGATAAATAAGCGCAAAGAGGTGAGACGCACCTGACCGCTAAAGGTGGCGCTACCTGCTGATGAGGAGCTAAACGTTAGCATCAGGAGGTACAACGCCACGGCGCACCGCATTGTGTCCTGGAGATCCACCGAGGGTGTGGGAGGAGAAACGAGAGAAGCCTCCCAGGCAGTTCTAATGTGCAGAGACACATGCGCATATTTTTGTAATCGCACAAAAGCACACGTTTCGAAAGAGGGGCAGTCTTAAACGCTTAATGTGTAAAAAAAAAAGCTCAAAAAAAAAAGCTCTCAGAAGACGGCGACCAATCATCTCCACTTAGGCCCACTCCAATGTTGAAACATTCCCCAAACTATTTTGGGGTTGACTAAACAGGGCGTTTTTTATCCCCCATTGACATACAATTCACGAAACATCTTAAAATATCGCATAATGCTAAAAAAAAATAGCTACAAAAACCTCACAAAATAAATGTAAACATTTGCCCTTATGTTTTGGACTTTAGAAGCGCCACACAATGATACTAGACGAAATTTAGTCACTCTTATCCGTCGTTTTTTCCAGATTTAAAGAATAACCATCAAAACGGTCATATTTTGATCACGTGACTGTCGGACATTGTTCTCATTGGAGGAGGAGAGTTGCAACGTCATCGAAGAGCGGAAGAAACTCAAATAGAAAAACTTTTCAATCCCGGAAGTGAGTTCCTGGTTGGGTATGGTGACGCCTTTCAGGACAGTGGGAATTGACCCCTTTCATCTTGATAATTATTTTCCTGAAGTGAAATATTTTAAATGTTTCAATATTTAAATTCATGTGTTGTTTTACTTTCATCCCAAGTGTGAAAGTGATATGTAATAAATTTGAGTTGATTAAGACACGAAACTATCGATCGAGCGTCACCAAATGTCCGAGCAAGCCACGAACGCCTCATCATCATCATCATCAGCAGCAGACCTGTTGCCACTTGCTGCCGCCGAACCGACACCGACGATACGAACCGGAAGATGGGCAACGGTGACAGCAAACTTCACTTCAGAAAGGCAGTAATCCAGCTCACCAGCTCCACTCAGGTCAGAGAACCGGACCGGACCAGGAGGCCGTCGGGGAGCCACACGACGCCAACAGATGGCACAACTACGATAACATCTCCACTCAAAACAACACATTTTAAAACCTTTCGCGATTAAAAAAATAGTCACGTGATGTACGACACGTGACTAACTGACAACTATCATTCAAACAACAAATTTGACAAATAAATAATGTTGATGACAGCCGCGAATCAGTCAACTATATTTGTTTACAGTTGTGTTTGACCACGAAACAGGGGTGTATGTCACGTGACTAAATGTGTTGATTGACGTATTCTGTTTAGGCCGTGGAAGCAACGGATGATGTCTTCTGGGACCAGTTCTGGGCCCAGCCGTCCATGTCAGTCCAGGACATCTTCGCCTTGGTTCCCCCGGCTGAGATCCGAGCGCTGAGGGAGGAATCGCCATCCAACCTGGCCACCTTGTGCTACAAAGTACGTGATGTTAGAGCCTCAGCCTTAGATCTATTTGATATTGATTGATGACAACATCTTGCTCCCGTGATGTCACTTCCTGTGGCGGTCAGGCGGTGGAGAAGTTGGGCCGGGCGGCGCAGCGAGGCTGCCCGTCGGAGCGAGAGCGCGTCTCCGTCCTGAACTGCGCCCGTTTGTTGACCCGCGTGCTGCCCTTCGTCTTTGAGGATGCCGACTGGCGAGGCTTCATGTGGGCCGGCCTGCCCACCGCCCGTAAGCAAGTAGGGCGGCCATTCACATTCCTTAACTCATTCACTGCCATTCACAAATTTATGCGGGAATTAAAAATAGGACGTAGTTCGGGTTATATTTTTTCATACTTGGGTGCCGATAAAGCACTGGTCATAGCCTCTGGCGGGATTTCCCTTTTTTCCATGTTAGCGCTTAGTTCCATGTTAAATAAAGCGCTATATAAATCAATATGTATGTATTTTGGACAGACACCCTCATTTCAAGCTCATATAACTCCAGATGCATATAATTTATAAGAAGTACTACTAATAATAATAATAATAATAATACATTTCATTCATAAGCGCCTTTCAAAACTCTCAAGGTCACTTTACAGTCACAGGATAAGTTTTTCAGTAGGTGAGCAGCGGCAGCCACACGCGCCAGCGTTCACTCAACCCGGAAGTAACTCAGATTGAAAGCTAGTAGATAGCTCATAGGATTTTTTTTCTGATGAAAGAAGAGCATCTAAGGTTCTACATAAAATTAATTTAATGTTTATGTAGCCCTAAAACTCAATATTCAGTGGGTCATGGAATTCAAGTGAGAATGACAATAACCCTGGCACTGGATTGGACACATTTTTGCACATCGTCTGGCAGTGAATGAGTTAAGTTCCCATTTCACTCCTCCTTTTACTGCCCCCGCCCCCCATCACTTTTCTCTAGTTACCTGCTCATTGCAGTCCGAACACAGGTCGCATTCACTTCCATGTTTCAGTGTTGCCATGACGACAACGACGACGAACCCGATGGCGCTCGCCCCTTGGCCGAGTCGCTCCTCCTGGCCGTCGCCGACCTTCTCTTCTGTCCCGACTTCACCGTCCAGGGCCGTAAACGCGGCGGGCAGGCGAGTCATCCGCCCGGTACCCACAATGCATTGCGCTCAAGAAGCTAAGCTAACCATAGCCTTCAAGTAAAAACATTCATGCTACCGGTTGTTGATTTTATATTCACCCTGCAGCTAAAGCCAACAAGGCATGTTGTTTGCTCACACCGCTAAAAGACTTGTTAGCTTACACGTTATCTCATTAGCATGTTTCGTTGTCAGTTTGAGGCGGCCATGTTTGACTTCGGGGTTAACTGGACAGCTTGAGTAAACACGCGGAGGGGGTGTGCAGGATTTTGAAAGTTTTCAGAAGAAATAGGTGGCGAGCTGATAACGGGCGTGCTGTGTGGGCCACAGGAAGTGGTCGCAGAGGCGGATGGCGGCGTGGACAGCTGCGAGTTGATCTGGGAGGCGGGCGTGGGCTTCTCCCAATCGCCGCCGCTCAACTCCAGCCATGACAGAAACAGGTGAGAAAGCCCCTCAAGCGTCCATGCTTTTAATCATAATAATAATAATAATAATAATAATAATAATAATACATTTCATTCATAAGCGCCTTTCAAAACTCTCAAGGTCACTTTACAGTCACAGGATCAGTTTTTCTGTGGGTGAGCAGTGGCAGCCACACACGCCAGCGTTCATTCAACCCGCAAGTAACTCAAATAGATAGAAAGTGAGCTAGCTAGCTCGATACAGTAATAATATTCATATATTTAATAGATAGCCAACAGATAGCTATCGAGATAGCTATTATTATTATTATTAGCCAGATAGCCATATAGCTAATAGGCTGGATATAATAGATAGCAAATAGATAGCTAGATGATTTCCGTCATGGTTCTCGTTCTACTTTTCAGGGCAGAGCTTCTCAAGCTGCTGCTGACGTGCTTCTCCGAGGTTCTTTACCTGGCTCCCGCCCAACATGGCGTCAACCCTTGGGTGCTCTTCTTCTGCTCCGCCGCGAACAGGTGAGTTTTTTCATCATGGAGGAGAGCATTTCGGACATCTTTTGTGTGTACGTGTAGACACGCGTTGCCGCTCTTCACATCGCTGCTGAACGTGGTCTGCGCCTACGAGCCTTCAGGATGGGGTTTCCCCTACGACCACCTGCTCATGTCGGACCAGCGTCAGCTTCTGGTGGAACAAGCGCTTCAGGTTCTCATGGTGGCGCTGGAGCAGCGCCCACCGCCCGCCCAGGAGGAGACCGATGTGAGGATGACACGAGCGAGATAGATAGATCGCAAATAAAGAGCTAGCTAGCTAGATAGCTGTGACTGACAGGCATAAAATAGTGCTTATAGCTAGCTATATATCTAGCTGGCTACCTAGCTGGCTATCTAGCTGGCTACCTAGCTAGCTAACGATTGGCTGTCTATTAGATATCTGGCTAGCTATCTATCTAGCTATCTATTTGCTATTATTAGCTATGTCTCTAGCTAGCTATCTATCAATCCAATCCTCTCGAAATCCTGCAGCTGGGCGATCCTGAGAACCAGTTTGTCAACTTCTTGTCCAGGATCCACCGAGAAGAGGTGAGGAACCGAGATTCAGTTCCACTGCTGCCCGTAATATTGTTATAGATGTATTTTTGTATTATTATCATGATTTATTTTTTTTTTCTTCAGGACTTGAGCTTCATCCTGAAAGGTGTCAGCCGACTCCTCAACAACCCTTTGGTGCAGACCTACCTGCCCAACTCCACCAAGAAGATCACTTTCCACCAGGAACTCCTGGTGCTGTTTTGGAAACTGTGCAACTTCAACAAGGTCCGCAGGGGGAACTTGAACTGTCATGGTCATGCACACACCACCACTCATGCTAACATTAAGGAAAAAAATGCTGATGCTAACCTCAAAGCGGTAATAATGCTAACGCTTAACGTGCTTGCACAGAAGTTCCTGTTCTTCGTGCTAAAGAGCAGTGACGTTCTGGATGTGCTGGTCCCTATTCTGTTCTTCCTCAACGAAGCCCGCACCGATCCCTGTGAGTGACTCGTCACACCCCCACATCCCCCAAGTCCCATTGAGACCCCGTTTAGACCCCGTTCAGACCCAGAATGTGTTTGGCAGCCGGTGCAGGCCTGGTCCACATAGGCGTCTTCATCTTGCTGCTATTGAGCGGGGAGAGGAACTTTGGCGTCCGCCTCAACAAACCCTTCACGCTGCGCATCCCCATGGACATCCCGGTTTTCAGCGGGACGCACGCCGACCTGCTGCTCGTGGTAACGCCGCCGCCCGACTCGCGGCAAAGAAAGCCGAAGATGCTTAGACTGCTTGCGACGTCCTCCGCAGATCTTCCACAGGATGATGACGTGCGGACATCAACGTCTGCAGCCACTCTTTGACTGCCTGCTCACCATCATCGTCAACGGTGAGGTCCGTACTACGTGGATCCATCATCTCCTAGCCATCCTTGGTCTCTGTTTTAGTTTCCCCATACCTGAAGAGTTTGTCTATGGTGTCCGCCAACAAACTTCTACACCTCCTGGAGGTTTTCTCCGGGCCGTGGTTCCTGTTCTCAGCACCGCACAACCACCAGCTGGTATTCTTTCTCCTGGAGGTTTTCAACAACATCATCCAGTACCAGTTTGACGGTCAGTAATCTTGACATTAGTCGCACCCCAACCACCTGTACCCCAATAGTAGACTCTTCCAGACCCCAAACACCTGTGCCCTGACCCCCCTCGCAGGTAACAGTAACCTGGTGTACTCCATGATCCGGGGAAGGAGTCTTTTCCATCGTCTGGACAACCTCCAGACCGACGCGACCTTCATCAACAAGGCGCTTCTCCACAAAAAGAAGAAGAAGAAAAAGAGCGACGACTCTTCCCACGACGACTCTGCCGGCTCGGAATCCAGCCCGAAAGACCAACGGGATGAGTTGGACCAGGCCGGTAGCCTACAAGCCGGGCCAGGTCCACATCGCACCTGTAAGGGAAACACTTTCAGTATTGATGCAATTTCAGACGCTTGTCCTATAATTGTGCCTCAGGGGTTACAATGAATCTAAACATGCTAATAGACGTTGTTCTTTGCAGAGGAGAAAGAAAACATGTCTTACTCTTAGATCTACTTCTGGCATCTCCTCCATCAGGGATCCAGAACATCACCGAGAAGTCTCAAGTTGGCGACGACGGCGCCGGCATTTCATATGGCGCCAAGTGCGGCGTCGTGGGCGGGGCCAGCGACCCCAAGTCCAACTCGGCTTGGAGCCCCACGCCCGACTGGGTCAGTCTCTGTTCTTATATCGACAATCAATGTCCCTCAAGGAGAATATTTGAGGCGACTGGTTTGCGATTTTAGGCACTATCGTGGAAATCCAAACTTCCCCTGCAGACCATCATGCGACTTCTGCAGGTTCTGGTGCCACAGGTGGAGAAGATCTGCATCGACAAGTAAGGCAAAAGTCAACGGAACATAGCCGGTCCACAGCCGCTGGCCTCGGAATCAGTACCAACATTTGTTACTGGCCCCCCACAGAGCATAGAAATGTATTTATTTATTTGTTTATTCATTTAATTGTTTTTACTTAATTATTTTATTTAGTAGTTCTTATTTATTTATTGTTTTTACTAATTTGTTGTATTTTATTGAGGATTTATTCTTTTATTTTATTGGGCCAATATGAAATATCGCCACTTACGGCAATATGCCACAGGAGGGCGACAAACACTCGCCGCAAAAGGGGTCAGAAAATGTTCTTTACACCACCTTGCCAAACGATGGCGTCAAAGTACCATCTTTAATAAGTCCCAGAGAATAATTATAAAAAAAAAATGGAAAACAAATAAATTGATGAACGTTTATAGATTTAATTAAGAATTATTTGCAACACAATCTTGCAATCTTCCCTTTGGGACATTTTCTTTTTTTTTTCTCTGTGGTCAGGGGTCTGACGGATGAGTCTGAAATCCTCAAGTTCCTCCAGCACGGGACCCTCGTGGGCCTGCTGCCCGTGCCGCACCCCATCCTGATTCGAAAGTATCAAGTGAACGCCGTCACGTCGTCGTGGTTCCACACGTACACGTGGAGCGTAGTTTACTTGCGGTGAGTCCAACAAATGTCACCCTCGTGTGTGTGCGCATGCGCGCGTCTCACCTGATTGTTTTGGTCGCCCTTAGCAACCTGGACCCTCCCATCTGGTACGACACCGACATCCGACTCTTTGAGATCCAGAAGCTTTAAGACCACGACGTTTTCTTCATTATCACCTTCACGAGGAAGATGTCCAAAAAACAAAACAAAAACTGAGCAGTCTTGAAATAAAAATGACACGAAAACAAGCCAAATTCGTTCGATTTATGTTGTTTTTGTGAACACACAAGCAGAAGTAACAGCCGGGTCGAGATTTCCTCTCAAATTTCCTCTCGTCTTCCTTTGTCGCATTTCCAGCCACACGTGACAGCGAGCATGCCAAAGTCACGTGACCCCACTTTTCACCCAACAACTTGATACAAGTATGTAAACTATAGTCACTGCAACATATTTTTAACATATTAGGGACTTGTGGGTTATTTCTATACAAGGATAAAATAGTTTTTTTAATGGTATGAAAATAAAAACTTTTTTTCAAAGGGGGATGCAAAAGACGATTTAGTGGGCGTGGCTTCTGTGACGACTCGGTGTCCATGTGCATTGTGTTTACGTGGACGACAGATGAAAAACGCTCGTGACAGAAAGTAAAATGGTCTCCCGTGACACCTGTAGGAGCGATTGGGCGGGTGGGGCACTTTATTTGTGCTGATTGGTTGCGCGCGCGTTACGATCGAGTGCAGGAATGCGAGCGGAATCTTGTCAGCCAGGTGGGGAGGCAGCCAATTTTCAGCTCCGCCCGCGTGAGACTCAAAAAAAGGGCTGGTCTTAACCCCCTTTTTTTTGTCAGTGACGCGTCGAGGCGTGGCTCGTCCGCTCTCGTCGTCGCTCTCAAGTCAAGAAGTGAGACGACCCCAGCTGCACAAACGTCCGCATGGAGACCCCGCAAGATCAGCCCCAGCGGCAAGACGCCTCCCCTCAGCGAGGTGCCGGAGTTGACACCCAAGGAGCGCCCAAGGGAGAGACGCAAAGTGGCTCAGAGGGGATCCCAGAGGGACGCCCAGAAGCGGAAGAAGCTTCTGACAAGGACTTGGGTGAGGAGCAAGATAGCACTCGTGCAGGCTGATGCGGTTCTTCCACATCTTTCATGCCCATTTGCAGCTTCTCCTGTTTCAATGAGTCATGTTGAATATTTTCCCAGTATTGTCAAGTTTTGCCTTCCTGGTATTCGTTGCACGAGTAACATGACTAATGGCTGCGAGACCTGCTAAAGTCATCACCTGGACCCGAGCTTTCTATCTGTTTGAGTTACTTCCGGGTTGAGTGAACACTGGTGCTTATAAATCAAATGTATTATTATTATCATTATTATTATTACTATTACTCGAATTCTAGGACCCATAGAAGATTTGAGTTTTAGGACTACATAAACATTCAGATCAGCGTTAGAAACGTTAGACTCTCTTCTTTCATCAGAAAAAAAGAGTTAATTCCTAAATTATATGGGTCTGGAGTTATATGAGCTTGAATTGAGGGCGGCTGTCCAAAATACAATGCAATACATACATACTGTATTGGTTTATATAGCGCTGAAGCTGGAACAAAGCGCTAACATGGAGAAAAGGGAAATGCTGGCAGAGGCCATGGCTATTGGTTTATCAGCACCCAAGCATGAAAAAACAAAACCCAAACAAATTCGGGAATGGCACCCTACGTCTTATTTTCCATTCCCGAAAAAAATCGTGAATGGCAGTGAATGAGTTAATGATGTTGTGGTTGGATGCAGGCGCAGAACAGGAACAGCGGCAGGAGGAGGTAACAGAGGAGGACGAAGAGGACATCTTGGACGAGGACACGGTGGTGTGCGACTCATGCATGGAGCGTCCACGACGGGCCCTCAAATCGTGCCTGACGTGTTTGGTGTCGTACTGCGAGGCGCACCTGCGCCCTCACCTGGAGAACGCCAAGTTCCACAACCACCGGCTAGTTGCGCCGCTGCGCGATATCGAAAGACGTACCTGCGAGATCCATAAGTGGCCCCTGGAACTCTATTGCCGCGCAGACGCTTGCTGCTTGTGCCGCGATTGCTTGGATGATGACCACCGCGGCCATGACACTGTCCCCGTCGCTCAGGCGCGACGCCAGCTTGAGGTACGTCGCTCCAAAGAGTCAATGAAAAGTCAACGAAAAGTCAATGAAGTCACATTAGGTGCTAGCATCGCTTTGGCTAACGTAACACTGCACCACATGAGATCAAGGTTCAGCTATTTGTGTCTCTTCGGACAGTCGTTGACCTTCATTCTCGACACACACACGCACACGCACAAGCTAGCATTGACAAAGACTGTGGCGCTGCTACCCGGCATGCTAAAATGAAGTCCGACAAAGCACCGACATTCACCCAGCAACTTTCTTCATACCAACGAGGCCAACCGAGCTTGTAACAAGCCTGATGCTAACAATGCTAGCTAACTTGATCTATTTGAGTTATTCCCGGTTGAACGGGGTCATTGTTGCTGGCTACCTAGCTAGCTATCTTTTTGCTATCTATTAGCTGTCTAACTAGCTAGCTAGATAGCTATCTATTAGTCATCTATTAGCTATCCTCAGCTTGTTTAAAGATGCCCGTCTACTCCTCAGAGGGAGCTGAAAGACAAACATAGCGAGATGACCAAGACGCTGACGGCGGCGGAGAACGCGATGGATAAGCTGCAGCTCAACACCGTGTCCATCCAGAACTCGGTGACGCAGGTGCGGGCGGTGGTCCAGGCCGAGTTCGAGCGGCTAAGAGCAGCCGCGGAGAAGGCTGAGAAGGAAGTGAGCGAGATCCTGGAGGTTGAGGAGAAGCAGGCGCTCGGGCAAGCCGAAGGCATCCGGGCCCACTTGGAGCAAAGGTGCGGAGAACTGAACAAGACCCGGGCTCAGGTGGACAAGCTCTCCCGGAACAAGAACGACGTCGATTTCCTGCAGGTGACGTGCAGACTAAAAATACATAAAAATACATAAATACATAAATGAATACATAAATAAATAATAATAATGGTGATGATAATAATAATGATAATAATAATAATAGTAATAATAATAATATTTAATAATAAATATACTAATAAATAAATACATGCATAAAAAATAAATAAACAAATTAAAAATAAATAGATAAATACATATACAAATAAATAAATACAAATAATAAATACATATACAAATAAATACGTAAAAATAATAAATACATACATAAATAAATACATACATAAATAAATACATATAATAAATATATAAATTAAAATAATACATAGACAAATAAATAAATACATAAATAAATACCTACATAAATAAATACATGAATAAATGCATAAATAAACACATAAGAAATATATAAATTAAAATAACAAATAGACAAATAAATAAACAAATACATAATTAAATACATTACAATTAAATTAAATTAAATTAAATTAAATTAAATTAAATTAAATTAAATTAAATTAAATATGACCCTGTTGACAAGAAAAAAGAGAAATGAGGACCTCATGTCCTTGCAGGAGTATTGCGAGTGGAAGAAAGAAGCGTCTGACATCTCGCTGCCCGGCGTCTACATCGGGCTGATGGACGGCCTCAAGTCCATCAGCCGCGTGATCTCTGAGGCCACGCAAGAACTGTGCGACACCTTGGCCACGTCGTACATGGACAAAGTCAGGGAGACGTGTAACACCGGTGAGTGGTTGGTGATACCCGCCATTTGACAAAATCTAAACAAAACAAAAATGGTGGATTTGGAAGTACGGAATGAGTGAATAATTTCAAATGCAATCTTGGTCCTCTGAATGCAAACGTTCTATGATTCCCAACACCGCTTGAGCGTCTGCTGGCGTGTTCTTACTCGTGTGGAATGTTCCGCCTGCGTGTTAGGGGTGAAGCCCAGGTGTGGAGCGTCGCCCCCCATTTCCAAAAATGTCTCGTCACTCTGTTGAAAAATCAGGCGACCTTTGACCTCTGGAGTATTTTTCCCCCTATTTGGACAAAACAACAGTTGGCGCCGTTCAACTTGTGTTTACTTTCTGAGAAGTGTTGCACAGTCGCATGTCTGACACACAGTTAACAGATCAATTTTTTTTTTTGGGGGGGTGAAGTATAATAATAATAATAATAATAATAATAATAATAATAATAATAATAATAATACATTTCATTTTTAAGCGCCTTTCAAAACTCTCAAGGTCACTTTACAGTCACAGGATCAGTTTTTTTGTGGGTGAGCAGCGACGGCCACACGCGCCAGCGTTCTCTCAACCCAAAAGTAACTCAAACAGATAGAAAGCTAGCTAGACGGCTAATAGTTAGCCAACAAATAGATAGCTAGATGGCTAGCCACTTAGATAGATATATAGCTAAGAGAGAGAAAGATAGAGATAGAGATAGCAAATAGAGAGCTAGCTAGCTTGAAAGCTAATAGCTAGATAGATAGCTAGCCGGACAGATTGCAAATAGAGAACTAGCTAGCTAGACAGCTACGCAGCCAGCTAGATAGCAAATAGAGAGCTAGATAGCTAGCTCGATACCTGTGACAAACAGGCATGAAAAATGTGCTTCTTTTTCAGACAATGTTGGAATAAAGACGACGGTGCAGACCATCGTTGCAGCCAAACAAAGCATGACCCTTCCCGAACCAGTCACCAGGGCCGATTTCCTAAAGTGTAAGTTTGCCAAAAGTAATAAACTAGACACAACTCCCCAAATGAGATCAAAAAAATAACAAAACTCTTCCTCCAAACACTCTTATCTTATTTGATGTCCCGCAGATGGCGCCCAGGTCAACTTTGACGCCGACACGGCTCACGTCTTCCTACGTTTGACCGAAGACAACCGCAAGGTGACCAACACCACGCCCTGGCAACATCCCTACCCCGACATCCCCGAGCGCTTCCAGGACTGGCGTCAGGTCTTGGCGGTTGAGAGTTTCTACCTGGGGCGCCATTACTTTGAGGCGGATATCGGCGGCGAGGGTACGCACGTGGGCCTCACCTACAAGAGCATCCAGCGTAAAGGTATTATTTTTTTGTTTTTACTTTACGTTTCTTCCGGGTTGAGTGAACGCTGCCGTGTGTGGCTGCCGCTGCTCACCCGCAGAAAAAAATATCCCGTGACTGTAAATTGCCCTTGAGAGTTGTGCTTATAAATGAAATGTATTATTATTATTATTATATATCTGGCTGGCTACCTATCTAGCTAGCTACATAATGAAATGTATTGTTATTATTATTAGCTAACTATTAACTAGAATTCTATCTATTTGATTTACTTCCGGGTTGAGTAAACCCTGGCGCGTGTGGCTGCCACTGCTCACCCGCAGAAAAAAATATCCTGTGACTGTAAAGTGTCCTTGAGAGTTTTGAAAGGCGCTTATAAATCAAATGTATTATTATTATTATTATTATTATTATTATTATTATTATTATTATTATTATTATTATTATTATTACAAAGGTGACGACAGCAGCGGCTGCATCACCGCTAACAACTTCTCCTGGTGCCTCCACTGGAACGGCCGCGCCTTTTCGGCCTGGCACAGCGGTGTGGAAACGCCTCTCAGCGTGGGGAAGTTTACGCGAGTCGGTCTGTAACGAGTTTTTCACATTTAGCTCCCTGAATTTGCATTGGAAATGTATCTAATTCTAAAGTATTCATCGTGTTCCCTGCAGGCGTGTACGTAGACTCCGCCGGAGGCCTCCTGGCCTTCTACGGCGTAGACGAAACCATGACGCTCATCCACCGCTACGAAGCAGAGTTCCTGGAGCCGCTCTATCCCGCATTCTGGTTGCCCAAGAAGGAAAATGTGGTGGTTTTGGTGTCACCTGGCGAGGCCTTGCCCATCAAGAGCCCCTCTCCGCCCACGTCCCCCCAAAATGGCATCCCTCATCCGTAAAGGACATCAAGCACCGTCCATCTTCCGGGATGCTTATGGCTGTGTGTGTGTTACTTGCGACAAGGAAGTGTCAGTCTATTTATATCCTGTCAACATGCACACAATTCCTGCATGTCTGCATGAAATTGCCAAGAATGAAATTCTGCATCCACACATGAACTCACAGATACTTCAACAACAAATAAACTCACAAAATAAATTATACCTATGTTAATATTAGTGTTGACATGACAGTTACACAGTGTAAGTACGTGTTTGCTATAAACTTGAATTCCCCTAGAATAAACTCATTGAAAAGTTTACACCCCCAAATGGATCCTATTTATTTTTAGTAAAACAGGTCAAGACGATACATTATGACTGAAGAAGATGCAATTAAAAATGAAACAGAATTGGCGTTCTGTCATGTAACCGATCAAGTTAATCATGGTATAAAACATATGTGACAAAAGACAAAGAATTCAATCACTAATGCATTTAAACAATGTACAAATACTTTTTAGTTGTATTTATTTGTTATAATTTTTTTAAATAACGTATTTATAAATCTTTCTAATTTATTTTTACGTTTAATTTGTTTCTTCCGCCAATGACGTGCGCACTTAGGTCACATGATACGCTGGCGTCCAATGACGTGGCAGTACCCGGAAGTATTTCCTCGACACCCGACATCCCATTAGACGTTTGTGACAAAGTAGACTTTTCGTGTATTTTAATGAAAACTGTTGTTGGTAACTACTATTTCTACATGTTCTTTGAATTTTCAATTACACTGTCACTTCAATGTATGTTTTATGCTCGTACGAGACGTGTGACGTAATACGCAAAGGTCACGTGAACATGTCGACCAGTGACGTGTCCTTCCGCTCTCATGTAAGCAGGAAGTGTTTGCTCCAGCGTCACCATGCTAACTGGCGTAAGTGAATCTTTTAATGTTTACCAAATGATTTTTTTTTCGCATGTTTTGAAAATCGATGTTTAGAACATTTTGAATACTTATTTCCAGTCCAAGTGTGACTTTGCATCTGAAAATCTCCTCAATTCTTGTTAAAAGTCCCTACAAACGCTTTTCAGAAAATATGTTTTCAATGTCGTTCTTCGTGCATTTTATCGGTCTACAGTCAATGAAAATGACAATCGTTTGGCTTTAGAGTTTTGCAAGTTTGACAAAAAAAGGTTTGGGAAATCCTTGGGAATGTTGTGAAATTGTCGTGCAACCGTGCTGATGTGTGTTTTTCGTCCTTCAGGAAAACGAGGAAGATGTTGCTCTGTTTGACGCTGAGGAGGACGCCGGACAAAGACTGTCCAAGAAGACAAACATCAAGTCAGTCTGCTCTCTCCAAAAGATAGAGCAGTATTTCGCACATTTAATGCCATTGCGATCCTGATCTTGATGTTGATCTTTGCAGGCATCCTGTGACATGCTTCTTCCACCTGTTCTTCAGGATTTGCGCCATTTTAGTGTACTTGCTATGTGAGAGGATAAGTAACGGCTCTATCGGAGGGATGGTGGCCATCATCCTTCTGCTTTCCTGTGACTTTTGGACCGTCAAGGTAGCTATGCGCTTGACTGAAAATCTCAATTAGCATCATAATTTACGCCGTTGTCATCATACAGAATATCAGCGGACGTCTGATGGTGGCGCTGAGGTGGTGGAACCAAGTGGACGAGGATGGCCAAAGCCAATGGGTGTTTGAGTCGCACAAGGTGATGCGACATGACGCCACACAATCACGCTGCTACGCTTCTCACAAATTGTTTTGGATTTTGTTCAGGGGTCAAGAAAAAAGTCAAGTTCTGACTCGGAGGCTCGCATCTTCTGGCTGGGCCTGATCGTGTGCCCGCTCGTGTGGGTGGTCTTCGCCTTCAGCACCCTCTTTCAGTTCAACATTAAGTGGCTGGTAAGGCTGCCACAGCCCGGGCCTTTATTATTAGAATTGTGATTCTTCTTATTATTATTATTATTATTTTGGACATGCATTCAAAGTAGCCACTGGATTTTTTGGGGTTAGGGCTCAATTATTATTGTCATGGTGGTGTTTTTGTCTCCTGTGCAGCCAGTGGTGCTGATGGGTCTGGTGCTGCAAGGAGCCAACCTTTATGGATACGTCAGGTGTAAAGTCGGAGGAAAGACAAACTTCAAAAATATGGCCACCAACTACTTTGGAAGACAATTTCTCAAACAGGTAATTTTATTGATTTTATTTTTTAGAGCTGCTTTTTTCCCCATGACACTAATTTTTTTGTTTTCCACTACAGACTCTATCCAAAGCGGAGGAATCTTAAAAACAGCAGTGACTCTGCAGCTTCTAAGTTCCCTGTCGTAACAGACATTTTCATTTTATTTTCTTTATTCTTTCTTTTCCAGTTATTGCTTGTATTCTCCAGTGTCCAAGGGTGATGAAGACTGTTGTTTATTTTCTCCTTCTACTGATGCTTGACTCTGTAGTATGACATTGGCATGTATTTCGGGACATTATTTATGTAAATAAAATAAAACTCTGAAAACCATACACTAGCGACGTCTTGTGGAGAACTCTGTTACTGCACACATGACATATATACAGTACAAACGGATGCATATAAATGAGCCGATTGTATTTCAGTTTAAAAATGTAACATCGTATTTGATTCGTTTTTTAAAAATATTTTCTAATAATTAACGCCATTTTAAAAGACTAGGAACGCAAAACGCTTCGTATCGGAACAAAAACAACATCGGGCTTTCTAAATAATTTTAACTCAGAAACACTACAAAACGTGTAATGAAAAATTTCACAGCACTGAAAATAAATTAGATCACTCATATTTTCTGCATTTTGTTGAAATTCACCGATTGTTTAACAAACACGGTAAAATGGCCTCTTTGACCTCAAATCGAAAACCTTATTTTACTTTGAAGCAAACCACGGAAGTGGCTGACGTTACAGGAAGCTGACCTTCCTGTACTGTTGCATTCGCGATCTTCGTACCAAATCATGACCGTTTTAATCATCTACTTGGACTAGTTTTTTGCTTTTCGCATCGGTGGTCGATTTTTATTGCCACCATGATCCCCAGCGAGGATGCGTCGGCCAGGAAGAGAGAAATCGAGGAGAAACTCAAGCAGGTTACAACACTCTGTGTAGCATACAGTGATGAATGCTACACGCCCGTGGATGCGTTTGTGTGCTTTTCTTAGCTTTCATTTCAGCAGCACAACCTCTTGTGTATTGTTATACAGGAACAAGAGACCCTGTCATTCATTCGCGAGAACCTTGAGAAGAGTGATCAGCTGACCAATGGAATGGTCAGACACGCACAAACACACGCACACAGAGTCAGAAGGATGCATCTTTCCCAAACAGCAATTGAAAAATCTTCGTTTTCCATTAGATGTTGTAACTTTATTCGTTTAGCTATAATCACCTTGCATTTGTGTCGTTGCGTTCCAAAATCGTGGTAGAGGATATCTCAGGCTTTTCCTGAATGCCACCGGAAACTGCCGAATACTCATTTACCCATGGTGCATTGCATTATTTACATCGAACATGACGGATGTTTACAATATGGAGCGTTATTATTATTTTATGTATGAATACATTCTTTGACTTGAATTAAAATGTTTTTTTATATATTAGAAAAGTAGATTTTACTGAAATAATGTTTTTTTTTTAATTTGCAATTTAGAAATATCATGCTCCTATGAATGTATTTTGGTTTATTTCAATCAGTTTAGTATTATTTGGCATTGGCAATCTAGTTAAATCGTGCCCCATCCATTTTCGAATTTGGCCACCTATTCTGACACAATGTATTTTTTTTTATTTCACTGATGCATCACTGCAGTTAATGGATGGTTTGCAGAATATGACCTTAAGAGTTTGGAAAAGCGCTTATAAATGAAATGTATTATTATTATTATTAATATGTGCTTTTGGCAGGTGTCCATTCTGTCGTCATTTGAGAGCCGCCTGATGCAACTGGAAAACTCCATCATTCCCGTCCACAAGCAGACTGAGAACCTGCAGCGCCTGCAGGACAACGTGGACAAGACACTGTCCTGCATGGATCACGTCATCAGCTACTACCACGTGGCTAAGGATACGGACCGCATCATAAGGGAGGGGTAAGCTGGAGGATGAGATGTTGAGATGTTTGGAGAGTTTGAAGGTTGACCTGATGCTGCGCCGTTTGTGTTCCAGACCGACGGGGCGCCTCGACGAGTACCTGGCATGCATCGCCAAGATCCAGAAAGCTGTGGAGTACTTCCAGGATAATAATCCTGACAGCCCCGAACTCAACACTGTGGTACGAGCTAGGAGATGCTCTTTGAAGGCCATATTGACGCTTCAGGACTATCGCTTAACGATTCAAAGTGGAATGTGCTTCAGAAAGGGCTCTTTGAGAAGGGCAAGGAGCTCCTGGAGGCAGAATTCCGCAGCCTGCTGACCCGCTACAGCAAGCCGGTGCCGCCCGTGCTCATCCTGGACGCCATCGGCGTGGCCGACGACGAGCTGGATGTCCAGGAGGACGTGATGCTTGAGCACCTGCCTCAAGCCGTCCTCCACGACATCATTTGCATCGGCGGTTGGCTGGTGGAATACGGACGGAATCAAGGTGAGACGCGCTCAAAACAGCGATCAATGTATGAGCCAATTTTCTGACAAATGTCTCTGTTTTTTTTGGCAGACTTCATGACGGTCTACTTCCAGATCCGTTCCAGCCAGCTGGACCGTTCCATCAAAGGTCTGAAGGAGCACCTGCGGAAGAACAGCGCATCTTCGGCTGTCCTCTACTCGCCCGCCATTCAGGCTAAGCGTAAAGACACGCCCACCAAGAAAGTTCCCAAGAGGCCCGGTAAGATGCCGTCTCCTCCCGCCTGATTGCTAGGATATGTCGGCCATGTTGGATGTGGCAGTGGGGCAAGCTGTGCATGTATAGAATTGGATTTGATTAGGCTTTATTAGCCATGCAATGGAGAAATTTACATTTCACAGCAGCAAAGTGATGAAAGTATACTCCGCCGTTGATCGACAGTTCAAATCAACAAAAGGCGATCATCTTGCGAAGGAGTCAATCACTCTATATTAACATGTCACTCCATAATTGTATTTCTCAATGCACATGAAAGCATACACAGCAACAATGCATCGTGTTGCCCCATCCAACATGGCGGCGAGGCAGCTAGAAGTTAATAGCTTGCATTCTACTTGTCTATTTCATTTTCTGGCTACATGATGTGACAGGTTGTGTTTAACCGTTGTTGCTTTGCTCTCTCTGATGCTTGAGTAGCTATCTTGACACTTGTCTGTTGCTAGGAGACCACCTGAGTCATGTCGCTTGACGACGCTCGTCCGTGTGTTCGGCATGCGATCTTTTTTTTTTGTGCTCTTTGTTGATCTCTCACGATGCGGCTTTGCTACTTGTTCTTCTTCCCTTTTGGCTGTCGGGACCCTCCTGACCTGCCTCCTCCTCCTCCTCTAATTCCGCCTCCTCCTCCTGCTCCTCTTGGGGCTCCAGGGACCATTCGCAAGGCTCAGAACCTTCTGAAACAGTACTCACAGCATGGGCTGGATGGCAAAAAGGGGGGGTCCAACCTGGCACCTCTGGAAGGTAATCTGTGCATCTTCGTCTATTTTCTCGGGCTTTTTTTTTCTATTTCTTGTGGTGTAGCAGCGTCGAGCGATGCCTCACGACAGTGCAGACGTAGACTCGGGACTTGAGACAAACTTTAGCCCCTCTCCCCTTTCTTCCAGTGTCTTTTGACATGACGCCCCCCACTTCTTCATTTTGTCACTCCACCCCCATCATCATACTCCTCCTCCATCTTCTTCCTCTTTTTCTCGCTCTTATGTAATCCCTCCCGTTCTTTTACTTGGAACGCTCCCTTTTACGGTAAGTAGAGGTGAAAGGGGCTTTACTTGCTGTTGTGACGCTCATCCCCCCCCCCGGGTGCTCGGTGGCGGGCTGGTGTTGAGTTTAGCTTTGCCCCGCCCACCCGCAGGACCTCGTCACGACGGCGTGGTCTGACGAGGTCCGTCTCAGCAGGTTCTGATCACGACACGCGGGCCAGACTCATCACTGAGGCATTGGGTGACAAGCACAGCGGCCCTGCAGGTGAGTGGCAGCCCAGCACCCCGCCCACTGCCCCGCCTACTGCCCCGCCTCCATCAAACTGACTTTGGCAGCAGACTTTCAGGCCCCGGGGACAATTTTTAAGTCGTTCAAATTCAGGAAAAAGTCATATAACCCGTTTTCGATTCATTGCGAAAAAAAAAAGTCACTATAAATTTAACTTATTCACTGCCAGACGTGATAAAATCCACTCCAGTGCCAGGGTTTTTGTCATTGTCACTCAAATTCCAGGACAGAATATTTAGTTAAACATGAAATATGGATATTTCCATCATATTCAATTGACTACAGATTGAACCTCGTAAATCGTCCTATTGTGTTTTTATACGTATACGATACGTATTGTGCAAATTCATCAGAATTGGGTTTGTATATTGTACTCAATTGGCGACCGCTCAACTTTTCCCGTGTGCTCGCCAGGCAAAGATGACGGGCTGGACGCGGAGATGGACGTCTACGTCCACTGCATCAGCGCTTTCGTCAAGCTGGCGCAGAGCGAGTACGCCCTCCTCAGCGAAGTCATCCCCGAGCACCACCAGAAAAAGACCTTCGACTCTCTCATTCAGGTCCTGGCGCTTTGATTTCTTCCGACGCGTGCTCTTACTGTCAAATCTCGGTTTTCGAACGTCTCGGTTCTCGTCCAATTCGATTTTCAAACAAATATTTCGGGGTTTTTTATTCCCCATTATCCAGTTTATCAGAATCATCAGTATCAGAATCATCTTTATTGCCAATTATGTAGAACACACAAGGAATTTGTCTCCGGTAGAACATGCTGCACTAGTATCATCGTCAAAAAAGAGTTAATGGCTTACGGGAAGAAGCTGTTTAAATGTCTGCTTGATTTGGTGCTGTAAAATAGTTAAAAAGGTGCTTTAAAAAAGTTGTTTTCTAGACTTGGAACGGATTAACATTTTTGACATTGATTATAATGGAAAGTGTTGTTTCGGTTTTGGAACAAATCTGTTTTCGAACAGGATTCTGGCACGGATTATGGTCGAAAACTGAGACATCACTGTATTTTGACCTTGAGAGTTTTGAAAGGCGCTTATAGATGAAATGTATTATTATTATTATTATTATTATTATTATTATTATTATTATTATTATTATTATTGTTATTATTATTATTTTGGAGGCCAAACTTTGAACAGGATGTTTAGCAGATAGGACAAGATTGTTGCATGCGGAGAATTTACATGGATGCTAAACTGGACTGTGGCGACCTTCGAACAGGAAGCGCTGGACAACGTGATGCTGGAGGGCGACAACATCGTGGGCGCCGCCCGCCGCGCCATCCTGCGCCACGACTACTCGGCCGTGCTCGCCATCTTCCCCGTTCTCAGGCATCTCAAGATCAACAAGGCCGAGTTTGACGCCACGCTGCAGGTAGGCGGCGCGGCTATGACGGGGGAAACACACGGCGGTCGGGTTGACTCCTGTTTTCCTCGTTGAGGGTACGGCGGCGAGCACCAAGAACAAACTGCCGGCGCTCATCACGTCCATGGAGAGCATCGGCGCCAAAGCGCTGGAGGAGTTTGCCGATAGCATCAAGGCATGAAAGCGTTTTTTCCGATTTTTCCTCCCCGGCCGCCATTTCATGATCTCGTCTCAACGTATGTTCAGAACGATCCCGACAAGGAGTACAACATGCCCAAGGACGGCACGGTGCACGAGCTAACAAGCAACGTAAGCTAAAGCGAACGTCCTGCGGGCGGTCGCCGTGGGCTTTCCTATCTGATTCCCCCCCCCTCACACTTCCCCAAGGCCATCTTGTTCCTGCAGCAGCTGGTGGACTTCCACGAGACGGCCGAAGCGATGCTAGCCTCACAAGGTACGCTGCATTTTTTGCAACTTAGCCTCTTAGATCTGGCGCCCCCATGTGGATGAAGGTGTGTGGTGCTGCGGTGAAAGTCATACAATATAATAAGTTCGGAAGTAACTCGGATAGAAAGCTAGCTAGCGAATAGATAGCTAACAGATAGCTAGGTAGACCTTCACTCAACCTGGAAGTAACTGAAATAGAAAGCTAGCTAGTGAATAGACAGCTAATAGATAGCTAAGTAACTAGGATAGAAAAATAGCTAGCTAATAATAATAATAATAATAATAATAATAATAATACATTTCATTTCTAAGCGCCTTTCAAAACTCTCAAGGTCACTTTACAGTCACAGTTTCTGCGGGTGACAGCGGCAGCCACATGCGCCAGCGTTCACTCAACCCGGAAGTAACTGAAATAAATAGGAAGCTAGCTAGCTAGCTAACAGATAGTTTATGGATAGCCAGCCAGGTAGCCAACTACATAGCAAATAGATAGCCACATAGACAGTTGCAAGTTGTAGCAAGATAGCCATATAGCTAATAAATACTCAGCTACATAACCAGCTAGCTAGCCAGATATCTAATAGATAGCAAATAGATAGCCAGCTAGGTAGCTAGCTAATGTGTAGCAAATAGCTAGGTGGCTAGCTAGATAGCAAATAGATAGCTAATAGCTAGTGAACAGATAGCTAATAGATAGCTAATACAATAGAATACAATACATATTGATTGAGATAGTCATGCTTCAACCTCCTCAAAAACTCGTCTCTTTCCACTTCCTGCTTATCGCCTGCAGCTTCCTGTCCTGTCCGAGGGGCAATCATGTTACTACCCCCCCCCCCATCCCCTGCTAAATTTTCCACTTCCTGTTCACTAACCTCTTCTTCTTCTTCTTGTCTGTCGGGTTGGGTGCTTCCCTTTTAGTGCTAGGGGACACTTACAATATCCCCTTAGACCCCCGAGGTAAGCACACCCTCCAGAGGCCATTTGTGGTTATGCAGCAACATGGATCATAGCGAAATCTGAGGATGCGGCGTTACCATGGCAATGATAACGCTCGCTCGTGCTGTTTATACATGTTTTTTCCAGAGTCAACGTCTTCATCCAGCAGCTACACGTCGGAATTCAACAAGCGACTCCTCAGCACGTACATCTGTATGTATCTTACGCGCGTGCGCTAGCACGCTCGCAGCCCGACGACCGAGTCTGTGTGTTTAGGTAAAGTCTTGGGGAACCTTCAGCTAAACCTACTCAGCAAGTCCAAAGTGTACGAGGATTCGGCTCTGAGCGCCATCTTCCTTCATAACAACTACAACTACATCCTCAAGTCTCTGGAGAAGTCAGAGAAGCGCCCGCACGCCATGTGCTTAGCTTGTACGGGTAGCGCACTTATGCTAATGTGCGCGCATATGTTCCCGTGTTCAGGTCGGAACTGATCCAGTTGGTGACGGTGACTCAGAAGCGAGCTGAGAGTTCATACCGAGAGCTCATTGAACAACAAATCCACGTTTACCAACGCAGGTCGTCCTCATCCTCCTATTTTTTTAAACCATTTCTTCCTCGTGATGTCATCACTCCAAGCCAACATGGTGTCCTCTTTTCTTCTCAGTTGGCTGAAAGTGACGGAGCATCTAACCGAGCGAAACCTTCCCGCCTTCCAACCCGGCGTCAAAGTCAGTACGGGATCCCGGTGTTGCACATTGACTTTTTGAATGGCAATGCAGCATCGCCACGGTAACCCCAGTTGTCGTTCTTTCAGCTCAAGGATAAAGAACGGCAGGTCATCAAGGACAAATTCAAGGTTAGTATAGTGAATGGATTTGAATGCGCGCATGTGTGTGACTGTGGTGAATGTGTGTGTTAGGGTTTTAACGAAGGCCTGGAGGAGATTTGCAAGATCCAGAAGGGTTGGGCTGTTCCGAACAAGGAGCAGCGAGACTTCATCAGACTAGCTCAGAAGAGAGCCGTCACACATGCCTACACCGGCTTCTTGCGCAGGTACGTGCAAACAAACAAAAAAACAGACAAGATCCTTACGATAGCATTTTGTACACATTTAATAGACTTTATTTTAAACACTTTGCATCCACTCTTTGACTCAAACATAAGATTTTTTGCCTTGTGATTGCATTGTCTTGTAGATGTGCCAACCTACCTTTCACCAAGAACCCAGAGAAGTACCACAAGTACCGACCAGAGGATGTGGAGGACATGATCGATCGGCTTTTCGACACATCAGCTTAACTCTGCGATCGAATTGTGCGCGTGTGTGGTGGGGGGAATAAATGAACCAAATATCAAGTGTCTTGTATCAGTTTTGTAACGTAAGAGGGCTGTCAAAGGCCTACCGGCAACATAAAGGGGCTGTCAAAGGCCTATCGGCAATGTAAGATGGCCGTCAACGGACTACAGGCAACGTAAGATGGCCGCTGATGGCGACCGGCAACATAAGATGGCCGCTGATGCCGACCGGCAACGTAAGATGGCCGCTAATAGCCAACCGGCAACGTAAGATGGCCGTTGGCAATGTAATATGGCCGTTGGCAATGTAATATGGCCGCTCATGGCCGACCGGCAACGTAAAATGGCCATCAACAGCCTATCGGCATTGTAAGATGGCCACTTGTGGCCGACAGGCAACGTAAGATGGCCTCCCGTGGTCTCAACTAGTTCAACACTAATTAACAGCCAAGTTGAGTTGAGAATACCTTCGAAAACTGGACCCCGGCTTGCAGTTTGCAACTGACTCCAAACGCGAAGAACATAGGCAAAACCAACCAATTGCACGCACTCAAACTGGATGATTTGTCGCATCACAACAACTCTTTCAATCAGATGACAGTGTGCAGACTAACTGGATGGATATATGGCGTTCAAATAAAGAAATCTTTGACGTGTGACAGCCCTAATGTCCGACCCTGAGCACTACAGGTAAGTAAAACACTGTATAAAAGCACTGGGCTATTTATTGGCAAATCCAATCCAATCCAATCCAATTTTATGGATATTGAATGAAGTTGACACTGTATTGCAATGTGCACAAAAAGATCATTGCTTTTCTCATTCAAAACAGCTTTAAAAATCCAATCATGGCTGATATGACAAAGTTTTTAATAGTATTTTCAAAAATTTTCCATCCATGTCACCCAGCTTTAGCAAGCACATTGTTTATTTTGCTTTTTCATATTCGCGTTGACCTCTTACGAATTTTTCAGGATTGATTCGACTAAAATGACCATAATTCAACCCTAAATTTTGAAATAGGTATATCGTCTGCGGTCGGCGCTCAGGGCTTGGCCTCGCGACCTACATACAGAACAAGAGTGTGTTTGTGTATGACGCTGAGATGAGCACGTGTCGACCTTCACACGCATGACCACCATCGACTTCATCCAAACACGAATCCGAGGAGGTGTTGATTCGCAGCAACTGCTAAAAAAAGAATCAGCGGGCGAAACGTGACATCTACTGGCCTTCTTTCTCCCAATTAGCTTTAACGCAGCTAGCATGCCGACATTTGCTCGGGGAAAGGGGTGTTTTGGCGCCCCCATCTGGCAGCCAGAAGAGTTTGTTACTCTATGAGTGCACCTGTGTTTTGGAAAAGGGGGAAAACAGGATCTAAACGGCCAATAACATCCTCTGAAGACACTTTTCACAGACACTCACACGCGCAATAAAAACAACAATACACGTGTACCTAAAAATAAATGCACACACGTGCACACGGGCGTGTACGCACAGAATTCCCATCCATTCATCGTTTTCATCACTTCCTGTTTCCTTCCGCCACGTAAATAATCATCAACAACAGTAAAAGAACTGAATCAGCCTCTTGTAATTCACCGTTGGCAGGAGATTGTTCTACAATTTTCTAATTACATATTATTATTATTATTATTATTATTATTATTATTATTATTATTATTATTATTATTATTTTAATTTCATTAACCCTGTCGCATGTATCTCCTGTTGCCCCCTAGTATGGAATTCTACATTGCAGCACCAGAGCAGAGTCATCGCTTGCATATGATGTCGGGTGAGTGAGTCCCAATTTGTACACAAAAATAAATCAATAAATACACAAAATGGCCGACGCTAACTCATTCACTACCATTGACGAAATGTATTCAGAAATTGAAAATATGACATAGAGCGCCATTCCTAAAATTTGATCGTTTTTTTTTTTTTCATGCTTGGGTGCCAATAAAGCGCCGGTCAAACCTCTGGCAATATTTTTCTTTTCCACATGGGGCAGTATTTCCCCTTTTTCCATGTTAACACTTTTTTCCAGCTTCAGCTGTTGTTAAAGCGCTATATAAACCAATATTGCATTGTATTTTGGACATCTGCCCCCATTTAAAGCTCATATAACTCCAGACGCATATAATTTAAGAATTACCTTTTTTTTCTCATGAAAAAAGAGAGTCTAACGTTTTTAACACTGTACTTAATGTTTATGTGGTCCTAAAACTCAATATTCTGTGTGTCCTGGAATTTGAGTGACAATGACAAAAACCCTGGCACTGGAGTGGACACGTTTTTGCAGTGAATGAGTAAATTTTAACATCCCGCCTGATATCATAGCAATTAAAAATATCATTAAAATTATCCTGTCTCTCGAGGCTTAAGGGCTGACCCTTGTCCGGTCACAGGGAGTTAGCTCGAAGCGCCGCCGAAGTGTGACCCCTGGCCGGGACTGGACAACAATGAACGGAACCATCTGTGGTTGCACTCACACCTTTTTTGTATCGGACGGAACCACTTGCGACAAATGTGGAAGAGAAGGCGTTTTGGGTGACATGTTGGATTTCAAGCAGGTGGCTGAGGGGCCATTCCCTAGTTTGATGTTTTTGTCCTTGTGGAACCTCCTTCAAATGCGGAACAGACATGAAAGCTTGACAATGATTATTTAGCGCCATAAGTAAATACAGCGACAGGTTCCACTAGGCCAAACATCCACTTCCTGTTTCTAACATCCACATCCTTTTTGTGTGTCAAATATGGACCCTCCTGCCCTCCTCACCCCCCCCCCCACACCCAACAAACACCCCCTTGATTATAATTAGCTGCCATGCTTAAGTTTGATCCCGTTGAACACGCTGACCCGAAAATAATGACGACAATCTAAGTCGTTGGGCTAATGTTAATAATGGCGCCGTTTCAACATGGAGGCAGGTGGTCCCAGCACGAGCGCCACCGGGACTATTTGCAGACCAACAAAACACAGCCAGTGTGCACATGTTCCACGCGTGGTTTCCAAGCAGATCTTGATCAAATGAAGATCTAGATCCGGTAAAAAGCTTGCTAGTTACCTTTCTATCTATTTCAATTATTCCAGGTTGAGTGAAACGCTGGTGCGTGTGGCTGCCGCTGCTCACCCACAGAAAAACTGATCCTGTGACTGTAAAGTGACCTTGCGAATTTTGAAAGGCGCTTAAAAATCAAATGTATTCTTCTTCTTCTTCTTCTTCTTCTTCTTCTCCTTCTTATTAGACATTAGTAAGAAAATTGTGCTACATCAACTCTCTTTGTCTTTTCTGTAATACCGTACAATCACTATCTGGCTGGCTAGCTATCTAGCTGGCTAGCTATTAGCTATCTATTGTCTTGCTAGCTCATTTTCTATCTATTTGTCTTTCTATTCTATTTGAGTGACTTCCGGGTAAAGTGAACGCTGGCGCGTGAGGCTGCCGCTGCTCACCCTCAGAAAAAATGATCCTGTTACTGTAAAGTGACCTTGAGAGTTTTGAAAGGCGCTGAAAAATGAAATGTATTATTATTATTAATATTATTTTTATTATTATTCGTCGCTAGTCTCTTTTTTTCCGCACGTGAAATGGCAGGCCACACGCACCCGCCGCATCCCTTCCCGTCCCGTTGGTCGTAGCGTGAAGACGGCAGGTGGCGGGGGCGAATCTTCCCGCGACCTCTGCGTCCGCCTTGTTTTTTCCTACACGTGGAGGTCACTGTGACAGGAAGCGGACGACAGGATGTCCAAATCTTTTTCCTGTCGCCCGGCGTAAATTTAGATTGCAGCTGTCAAAGGTGGAAAATATTCAAGGCTTGAGAGTCGCTTGAGAGTCGCTCTTTGTGCTTCCTCGTCAGGCGGCTCGTATTTACACCGCAAAACAAATCCCGTCGAAATCGCCGGCCGCGTTCCATTCGCCTCACGATCCCGTTATTTCAATCGCTGTTCTGTCGTATCCAGATTGTGAATTCGGGGTCAGAAGCTTCAACGAGAAGCCAAATTCGATCCAGGGTTGATCCGATTGGCGTTTAGCTTAGCTACTGATTATATCTAATCTGATTTGGACGCCATTTGCCACACGTACGCGCTACGCCAAGCCAGAAAGGGAAACCTGAACTGTAAATCTGTCCAGATCTGCTTTGACCACCCAAATATGGAGGATCGATCGCCCTAATTTACGATCAATGAGTCTTGATTCCTTGCTCTAGTCAAAAGTTCGTGTTTGAAAACGTTGCCGCTTCTCGAACCGATTCATTTTTTTGTCATATTCATTCACATGCTAACGTTTAGCATCTTAGTTAGCATCTTAGCTAACGATCATCATCTTCATCCAAGCTGGGCTTTCCCGCACTTGACTTAACTGTTTCCACCCGTGTGCCACAGTTGTCCGAGCAGCTGCGAGGGGTGGAGGGAGTGCCGCCCGATGACAGTAACCCGCGTCCACTTTTAGCGTTTGGTTGCCACGTGAAAGCTGCCCAGAGTGTTTGGGTGCGTGTGGCAGGAAGAGGCGAGGCCGGCCGGTGGGCAAGCTAAGCAATACGACACCTGGTCTGTTGGAAAGGCCACCCGAAGAAAAACAAGGCCTGGTTGGGATGGTGGGAAAGCTTCCTGTCATTGTTCGGGTCATGGAAGTTCTTGAGTGAGTCGCCCTTGAACGGATAATTAGATAAACGAAGACGAGTGACCAAGAGCCCACAATTAACGACAAACCTGAAAATGGCCACGTTGGAGTTTGTTGCCGTATTACGAGAAGTGATAAATGACCAACAGCATTATTCAAATGTAGTTTTATTGAAAAAGAAAACAAGACACTTTATCATCACAATAATAAAAGTAGTCATTTGCTATTATTCCTGGTAGAAAAGTGTAAAAGTTTGGAAGACCGCCAAAACATTTCCACGCAAAAAGTAGTTTTTGCCTCGTTGACAATGAAGACGAAAAACAAAGACACGAAAAGCCGAAAAAGTGTCTTAGTACCGTTTACAAAACAAAAGAATAAATCGTATTGATTGCTCGTTGTGATTATCAACGATTCCTAAATAAGTCTTTGGCACGCTGACATCGAGCGCCGGACATTGTCCAAAAAAAATCCGACACCAGACGCTTGTACCGTCACTAGACGCGCCGACTTGAATCGTCACACGTACGGGGAAACCGACATCCCCACGCTTCAGATCTCCGACTCCCGCCTGAGCGACCCGTCGGCGGTCCGATCGTGATTTTGCTCGGCGTCTTGAACCGGGTCAGGTCCCACGCTGCCCCCGTTGCCCTCGTCTGTGTCCTCCCTGGTGTCCATGGCCATCTCGTTCTCGTAACAGAAAGACCCCGAGGCGGACAAGATGTATTTGTTCTCGGCCAGTTCGCGGGCGCTGCACTTCGGCGTGCCGGGCACCTCATAAGTGGCGTGGAACCGTGAGTAGTCCACTTTGTAGTAATTGTTCTCCTCAAAGAGGACGGGTTCGAAGCGATGCCCCCAAAGGATCTCGCCGGGCAGGTAGGAGCTGCGGCATTGCGTGGTCATTGCGGTGGCCTCCACCATGCCCTCCAGGATGACCACCAGCTCAAAGTCGCAGGCTCTCAGGTCCCGCTTGGACACGCCGTAGAAGGGGCTGCCCTCGTCGATCACGTGCACCACCGTGATGGGCGAGATCAGGAAGATGCGGTCCGCACCGCTGTCGAAGCCCACGTCGATGTCGGTCTGGTCCAAAGGGATGTACTCGCCCTCGGCCGTGGTGCGGGAGCGCAAGAGCTGAGCCCGTACGTGAGCCTCTACCAGGTGACTCCGTCGCAGGTTGCCCACCCGCCACATGAGGCACAGCTTGTTGTCCCTCATGGCCACCGCGGCGTGGTGGCTGAACACCAGGGTCTCGTTCCTCTTCTTGGGTTTGGCCATCTTGGCCATGATGGCCCCGATGACGAAGGCGTCGATGACGCAACCCACGATGCTCTGGAAGACCACGGCGAAGACGGCCGCCGGGCACTCGTCCGTCACGTAGCGGTAGCCGTAGCCGATGGTGGTCTGCGTCTCCACCGAGAACAGGAACGCGGCCGTGAAGGTGCTGACGTTAGAGACGCACTTGTGACCTGCGTGGAGCTCCAGGTCGCCGTGGAAGATGGCCAGGAGCCAGAAGACGCAACCGAAGAAGAGCCAGGAGAGCAGGAACGCCGAGCAGAAGATGAGCAGCATCCAGCGCCAGCGCACGTCCACGCACGTGGTGAAGATGTCGGCCAGGTAACGCTGACCTTTCTCGCTGACGTTGACGTAACGGACGTTGCAGTGGCCGTCCTTCTTGACAAAGCGGTTGGCCCACTGCGGGCACTCCTCAGAGGACGCCGTACCGCCGTAGTGGCCCATAGCCCGGGCCCGCAGTCTCTGCTTGAGCAAGAACCGTCGCAGGAACACTTTGGGAGCGCTTGGGGAACCACGCTCACTCGGGAAAAAGATGCCGCCGAGAGTCACCGCTCCCTCGCGGGTGTCGTCTGCAAAGAAGGACACTTCATTAGGAATCCATTACCGACTGATTTTTGTGTTTTGGCCTAATTTTATCAGCTGCCTGTAAACCTTAACCCTAACCCGACGCGTACGACCAATGACTTGTTGACTGTGAGACTCGTTGAGCTTTCCTCAGGAGCCGGTCGCTGGCTCGCTGGTCCCCACGGAGCCACGCAACACTTGTTCATTCGGTGCCGTTGTCACGGCGACCTGGCCCAAATCAGTGCATGCTGCTGCAAACTTCAATCGAGCTTTCTTTCAAGCTTCTTCGTAAGTATTTGTTTTCCCCATAACGTTTATGTACCGACACCCTCTTTGCATTTTACAATGCAACCCCGCTAGTGTACTGCGAATGATGCATGCAACACATGCCGGCGACAAATGTTGACAACAGGTGCACACGCGCACGCGCGCTAGTGAAAAGTGTGAACTCACCGTGGATGGAAAACTTGGCTGGTGCGCGTTCAGGCCAGCAAATTTCATCTGTGTCGTCTCTGTCGTTGTTGTTGGCGTCTGGTACGGTACCCGTTGCTCATCCTCAGCGCCCGGAGGTAAAAATCCACTCGGTCGTGCTGTGCGCTTGTCATATGGGAAATGCATGAGTGTGTGTTAGCGCGCCCGCGCGCATATCTGTGTGTGTGCGCACTTGTGCGCCAGAGTTTACTGTGCCTCACAGGTCCGTCCCGAAGCGTTTTAAACGTAAGGCAGGGCTTGGGCATGCCCCCACCCCCAACCCCGAAACCTCCACCCCCACCCCGGCGCAGTCTCGCGCGCTTCTGATGATACAGCCGGAGCGTGTGTGCGAGTGTTTGCCAACATTAATAATAGTCGACAACTTTTACGTGTGGATATTTGGAAAATATCAGCACTTAGGGACTGTTATGAATAATTTGTGTGTGTGTGTGTGAATGAACTATGTTGACATGACTAGTCGACTATTCTGTAGCGTGAATGAATGTGCATGTCATCACTTGTGCATGATCTTCTCCACACGGGGGCGCTGCAGAGCAAATGAAGCTCGCAGTTGGTTGAAACAAGTGCGCACAAATTCTGTCGCTTATTGACGCACGCTAGCGCGAATTTGCATAAAGACACACAGGCGCGATTTCATGATGAAGTTGCATTTTATTCGGCGGCGGCGGAAATCTTTAAAATCTCATTAGATACAAGGTTCCGAAGGAAGGTTCAAGGTAAAGGTAAAATCTGGTCGAGGGATCGAAAAAACTGCTTGAAAGTCATCCACGTGCTGCCAGTTAGCTTTTGTTCTTCTTTGTTGGCAAGTTTGCGTCTCGTCACGCTTACGCTTTAGTACCTGCGTTACGTTCCTGCATGTGTGGCATCACCGAGGATGTCAGAATGTTGGAGACGGGCATCCGGTAGTGGTAGCATAATTTTTGGGGTACTCTGGAACTTGTCGGGGCGTGGCGAGGGTCTCGGTGAGGGTCTCGGCGATGGCCGCAACCGCCTCTTGAGCTGGTATGCCTTGGCGCTGATTTCGGGCGCCAGGACCTTGGCGGTCTGGTTGAAGAGGACGTAGTCGACGGTGTAGCGCCTTTTGCCGGCCCGGATCATCTCCTGGAAGACGTGACCCCACAGGATGTCATCCTGCGTGTAGGAGGTCCGCGTTTGGTGCAGAGTGCCGGTGCTGTCGTCCGTGTACGTGAAGGAAACCACCACCTCCAAGTCGGAGCATTGCAGATCGGCCCGGCTCATCCCGTAGAGCGGGCTTCCCTCCTCGATGCGGTGGCAGATGGTGGTGGGGGTCACCAGAACAATGTCGGGCTGCTGGATGACCAGGTCCTGATAAGTAACGTCCACCCTCCCGGTGGCATGGGTGTCGGAGCGCACGATCTGAGCGCGTGCCGTACCCTCCACCAGGTGATTGCGCCGGAAGTCGCCCACGCGCCAGGAGAGGCACAGGTGGCCGTCACGGAGGTTGACCACGGCCAAATTGCTGAAGCCCACTGTCTGCGCCCGCTTCCTTGCCGAGGCCATCTTGGCGACGGCGATGCCGATGACAAAAGTGTCGATGAAACAACTCATGACATCCTGGATGGTCACCACCACGATGGCCACAGTGCAGTTTTCCGACATCCCCCTGGAGCCGTAACCAATGGTGGTTTGGGTCTCCAAGGAGAAGAGGAAGGCGGCGGTAAAGCTGCGCACCTCGTAGACGCAGGGCGCCGTCCTGTGATCGTGAACATCGCCGTGAGCCAGCGCGATGACCCAGAAGAGGATCCCGAAAAAGAGCCAGGACAGGATGTAGGACAGCGCGAAGATGAGCAGCATCACCCTCCAGCGGATCTCCACCAAGGTGGTGAAGATGTCGGTAACAAACAGCAGCCACTCCTCGGGTATATGACGGAAAACCACATTGCTGGTACCCTCTTTGCGCACGTAGCGTTCCTTGCGGCTCTCAGCGATCTTCACTGCCGGTATGCCGTCGCCGTGGTCAACGCTTTGGTAGGTTGTCTGCATCCTTGGGGCTGGCAAACATCGGTACGTCATTCGACATTTGATCTACATTTTATGTTCGCGCCACACGATTTGTAAAACCTTCCATATTTGTATCACACTTTACAAAACATGCGTTATGAGGACACAGAGTTCTGGATTGTCGCTCCCGGGAGTTGTGTGTATATTTTTGCGCCAGGATGTGATCCTGTTTTCTCCACACAGCACAGGGCGGTGTGTCTTTGAGGCTTGTTTTGACCTCAAAGCCATAGCCGCCGTTGTGTACAAAACAGACCCTGACCTTCCTTTGCAAATGTTCCACTTTGCTCTCCACTGTCTTGGGCGTCGCGTGATTCCCTCAATTACTACGCTATTACACGCTTAGTTGCTGATAATACCCCCCCTCACCTCCACAGGAAGAGGGGGAACCCAACCACCCTCCCACCGGTCCCGCTATACTTGACTGACCGTGACGCGGGCTACGAGTTAGTCTGCTTCCTTCAAATGTTTCGTGCAAGCGGCGACGATTACGAAATATCGTTACTACGCCGGTCACTTCACGCTCTGCTGGGCACGCCGGCCGTTAGCATGCTATTAGTACACCATTAGCAAGAGGTTGTCCGTGACAACCATGGTCAACCCATGCTCAGGGTTATGTTTTTGGACATAAAACGTTCAGCCGCAGGCGGAGGTTTTCGTGCTTGTGGAAAATTTTCCGTCGAAAATCACGATAAAAAGCTGTAGCAGAAGAATGGAGTAGAACATGGAGGGAATATGTCTATTGTTTTAGCTAAAAATGTTCTCGTTTTCTCGTAAAAAGCTTCTGGTGGAGGATTCAATCAGGTTTTTGAAGTTCATTGCAAAGTTTTGTGGTGGCTGCCCGAAGATTGAGAAGTCTTCAAGGTGTAAGGGTTCGTTTGGCGACCATTTGCGACCTTGAGCGAACGCTAACGAGTCTAGTTTTCAAATAGAAATGGTTCAAGCGATATATATTTATGTTTTTCATCCATGATTTTCTTCAAATGCTGCAGTCGGAGGTCCCATTGTTAAATTTGGAGGTCAGATCTTAAAGTAGTTTCAGAAGAAAATCAAGAAGAAGAGTGAGGATGAGAGTTACCTGAGCTTGGCGCGAGCCTCCGCAGGCGTCCTGGAATGAAGCAGAACACCTGTCATGGCAAAACACGAGTGATATCTCCCAAAATACTGGTGACCTGGCCACGCCCCTTATGCCTTGAGGACGCGCCATTGTCGGCTTTTCAAAATAAACCTCGAAGCTAACTTGGACCCTTGTATCATGTGAAGACGTCACTAAAAAACGGACCGGCGCTTTTTCGGCACACACCGTTCATACCTTTGGTCAACGCTGGTGTTCTTCTGGGTTTTTTACGGTGCTTCGTCGTCGTTGTCGTTCTGGTAGCAGTTTAGACGGTTTTCACGGCGGTCATTTCCGAGGCCAAGACAGTCCTAGTCCTGGTGGTTGTTTTTAAGTTTTCAAGTAGAAGATTCAAGTTAATGTTTGGCAGTCCACGGACTTGGTTTAGGTTTTTCTTAGAAGGGCTGTAGGAAAGCGATCTGGTCAAAGTTGTCTCGTGTTTGTGCGATGGTCTTTTTTTTTTTTTTTTTTTTGTGGTCATTCCAAGGGTCTTCAAGGCGTTCGTACTTGCAATTGCGGCGGCGTTGTTGGAGACTGATGTTAAGGCGGTCGTTCAAGCGGACAGTCCACGTGCGATCAAAGTCTGACCGGACTATGTAATAATTTGGCAGCCATATGACTGTTTAAGCTCTCAGTCGTACAGGAGTGGTCCATCGATGAGAAGGTTTTTTTCAGCCATCATCTGCAGAGGACTTGTAACCAGAGCAAATGGGGCAATCGGGGCAGTCATAGACCCCATAATCAGGCAGGACAACAGAAGAAATTAGTGTAGCCTCAGGGAATAGTCCTCTACAACCCCCAACATGAGAGCAGGGACCTATAATAGCAGAGTCTGGCACCGCCACGTCTGGACAGTAGGGATATATATATAGGACCACAACTTACAGCAAATTTGAGTTCGCTGACGAAGCCTTTTGGATAAGAAGCGAAACATCCGACACCTTCAAAGAAGTACAGATGACGGCTGAAAAAACCTTCTCATCATTTGGAAACCATTTTGAATATTCTATGTAATCATTCGGCAGCCATTTTGAATATTGTAAAATCCTTCTTTGTTGCGCCTGACATGAACCGTTGATCTGGTTATTCTCGGTTGACATGCTAGCCCCTCTCACCTTCGTCCATGTCAACCTGACCGAAGTAAATTAAACATTTTTGGCGTGTGGGGTTTGGCGCACTCCCATTGCCCTCAAATATTGCTTAAGAATGATCAAATACACATGTACGCGCATGTCGCTGATTATATTGTTACAATCGTCCCACTATTCCAGCCGCCCGTAACATTTTCCGATGCTCTAATATTTTCCATGATATTTTCCCAGCGTAGCTGCAGGCGCTGTCATCACTTTGCGTTCCCTAACATTCCGCCGCCGCCGCCTTTTAACGGTCGTCTTAACCTTTTCACACACACTCACACATGTTACCAACGCCACCTTTTACAAGGAGCATTAGCACGTTAGCGCTCGCTCGTTAGCGTCCCGCGATGCTCCCGCAGTGGGCCAAACTCGGGTTGCGCCGCACCAAGGTCACGCTGACCTTGAAGCGGTGACGCAGAGCGCTCTGGCGCCGCCGACTGCTTCGTTCTGCCTACACGTTAACACCTTTTCAGGACCTCGGTACTATGTGCGGGCACCATAAGTGATTTTTTTTTAATGATTATTATTGTTTTTTTTTATAATAATAATAATAATAATAATAATAATAATAATAATAATAATAATAAATTTCATTTATAAGCGCCTTTCAAAACTCTCAAGGTCACTTTACAGTCACAGGATAAGCTTTTTTGCAAGTGAGTAGCGGCGGCCACACGCGCCTGCGTTCACTCAACCCGGAAGTAACTCAAATGGTTAGAAAGCTAGCTATCGAGCTCATACATAGCTAAAGGATAGTAAGACAGTCAGCTAGCTAATAGATAGTTAATAGATAGCCAGCTATAGATGGATAGATAGCTACTAGATAGCCAGCTAGCCAGCTAATTGATAGTAAGCTACCTAATAGATAGCCAACTAGCTGGAGAGATAGCTAATAGATAGCCAGCTAGCCGTATAGATAGCTAATAGATAGCCAGCTAGCTGGATAGATAACTTGTTCGTCAGTTGAGGAGAGTCTGTATCGACTTTTGAAATATTGCAGGCTTAAAAAATGGTTTTGGTGATGAATTCAGGTTTGTTTTTGTTAGCGTAGCATCACACTTCATTGATTTCACAGAAAAAAAAGAAGAAAAACAGTGTCAAGTTCTTTTTTTTTTTTGTTCTTTTGACTTCAAGACGGCGCCGCGAGAGTGGCTGCCTTTCCAGCAGCTCCTGTGTTTTGCTTTTCTACTTTCATTTCTTTCATAACTTTGCTGCTGTGAAATGTAAATTTCTCCACTGCGAGACTAATAAAGGCAAATCCAATCCTATCCAAGCTTTTCCAAAAATATCAAGTCTCCATTTTGGAGTGACACACATCAGCTCGTGACAGTACTTGGCATTGATGGAAACGGAGCAGTATTTGCTGTAGCATTTCGCTAACACAGCCATGTCGGTGACGTGTCCTGCAGTTTTATGGTCACCGGCTAATCAATAAGTCTCTGTGAGACTCGCAGCGTGTTTCTAACGTGTCAAAAAACAGGCCTATTCCATCGTATTGCTTCCTGTCGGCTCGCTTCCTAAATCGCAAGTCAAGAATGCGGGTAACTTGCGTGCGTGTGTTTGTGTGTCGGGTGTTGCACACATGGTCCGATGGACTCCAGATGCTAGCGAGGCCGCACCGGACCACCTGCGACCACCTGTGTGTCCCGATGGTGCATTCCACGTTGCGAACCCGCTAACGTGCTAGCTGCTCATTACAAGCCGAGCGCGTAAACGCTACAAAGTGGCATGAAAGTTGTTTATTTGGCAACTGTTTGTTAACTTGTTTACCAGCTAACAAAACTAGCTTCTTCCGCTCAGCTAAGTACATCTCATTAGCATCTTCCTGTGTGTTTCCGTGTGTGTAAAAGTATGCGTGCACATACAGTAGCCCACTTGAACACAGAAATGCCCGTCCAGTTCCAAATATAAATAAATAAAAGTCGGGCATGGCGGTGGTAGCCAACACTAGGGCCTGCGACGCTCGCGTTAGCGAGTACGGCCAAGTCACGCCGAGTTCCGCCAAGTCCCGACGGTGATCGAGTGCAGCCAAAAGCGCTTCCTGTCGTGTATCGAGCACACGGGAATTCGTCACTGACATGCTCGCCTTGCCTCTAAATGAAAATTCGTAGTTAAAAGAAACGAGCTAATGCGTCACCTTGTTCGAAAACAATCGCAAAGAAAATTTCAACGACTGGCACAGTGGAAAATTTCGTTTCCTGTTGGAAAACTCGGCCAAATGGAGTGCAAACTTTGTGGAAAATGTTAATGAAATTGCACAAACGGTTGGTACACATAGAACTCAGGTCTTTTTTGTACATAAATTCAATAAAAAACATAGAAACATTCAGCTAGTTAGCTAGCTTTCTATCTATTTGAGTTACTTCCGGGTTGAGTGAACGCTGGCGCGTGTGGTTGCCGCTGCTCACCCACAGAAAAAAAACTTGTCATGTGACTGTAAAGTGAGTTTTGAAAGGCGGTTAGAAATTAAATGTATTATTCTTATCATGACAAGTTCCAAGCGTCTAAATACTCAAAATGGCCAGCTGGAAAAGGGGCGTGTCTTCCTGACCCCAAGGGGACCCCGGAGATCAGGCAACTGAATCAACAGGATCCCCTTGCGGGACACATGTGGAAAACAGGTGAGGGAATCGACTTGGGTCATCGGCGACGCATGCATGTCCACCTCTCACACATACTAAAAAAAAATTCTCATGTTAAATCCGTCACAAACTACCGAAACACCCACATAAGACGACAGAAACGTCCAAAACAAAAATCACTTGCACATGACGAAATGCTGACACTCTCACACAGTACTGGAATGCTCTCATATAAACTCCACTGACGCCTTCTCTCACACATAGCCGTCATGGTTAGCCACATGACCGACTGAAAAACGTTTTTATGAACAAGTGAAAAGCTCTCACACACTACTGGAAAGCTCTCGAATTACACTCCACCGACACCTCTCACACATAGCCGTCATGGTTAGTCACATGACAGACTGAAACACGTTTTTATGCGCAAGTGAAAAGCTCTCACACACAAAAAAAGCAAAACGTTCTGACAGCTGACTTCCTCTCATGTATCCATCTCCCTCTCTGTCGAGGTCGCGCGTCGGGCTTCCGTGACGGCGAATGTTGATGAGCTTCCGCGGTCTCGCCTGCAGCGAACGCGTGCGACGGCAACATGCGTGCGGAACGGACGGTGCGCCGCGCGATGATTGGCGCCACCGCAACGCTGCTGGCTAGCGCTCTCACAGACACAACATTTAGTCAGCTGTAACGCTTCCAAAATTCGCTTTCCAAGACGGGGGCCGCCGAAAGATCCGTTGTTTCGGCGGCCAGTGCTCCTTTGCCGTCCGCTAAGTCGGCCGTGACGTCCTGTGGCTGGAAATCACGCAAACTTTGAGAAATTCAAACGTCGCGTGTTGACCTGACCTTCAGCTCATGTAACAGACACACACAGCTAAGCTAACACAAGGACATACACACACGCACTTACACACACACACGCAAGGCTGTCTCTTGTCAAATTTCCACCGTTTGTTGATGCCCGACCGTCCCGCAAGGTCGGCTGGGAAACGGAAAACTTCTTTCTTCTCAGAGCCTTGCGCGCAAACAGGAAGCAAACACACTCACACACACGCACACACTCGTGAACAACAATGATGACGTGCTAATGTGTTGTTGTCTTGTGTATATGCTATTTTTAAGCTATCTATTAGCTGTCTGGCTAACTATCTGGCTATCTATTAGCTATCGAGCTAGTTATTTGGCTAGCTATCTAATAGCTACCTAATGGCTATCTAATAGCTATCTACTAGCTGTCTACTAGCTATCTAGGCAGCTATCTAACAGCTATCTACTAGCTAGCTAGCTAGCTTTCTATCTATTTGAGTTACTTCCGGGTTGAGTGAAGGCTGGCGCGTGTGGCTGCCGCTGCTCACCCACAGAGAAACTTATCCTGTGACTGTAAAGTGACCTTGAGAGTTTTGAAAGGCGCTTATAAATGAAATTCATTATTATTATTATTATTATTATTATTATTATTATTTCTTCTTACTTTCATCACTTTGTTGTTGTGAATGTCAAAGAACTCCACTGCGAGACTAGTAAAGGCCAATCCAATATAACAATAACACCGTGTCATATCCCGTGTTTCATATTTGCTCGCTTTCAAATGAGGTGACATTTATGAATAAGGCTACTTGTGTAAAATAAAAAAAAATGGCGTTATGATTATTAACTCTCATTGATCCTCCAGGATGATCTTGACGAAAGCCGCCACGTCGGTGTCTTTGCCGTCGTGTGACGTGAAGAAGGGATGTTGCTGAGGAGGACAAAAACCCCGTCGGTGCCCGTGTGCCATTGCCGCCGCCGGCCCCGCCCCCTTCGCCATCTGACTCACCATGAGCTCCGCGTAAGTCGGCCGTTCGTTGGATACTTTCTTCAAGCTATACGCACAAATGATAATGACCATTTTAAGATAAAATAATGTTAAATAATAAACAGGAAGTGGAGATGGCGCACCACTGTGAGGTAAAGTCGACGAAATCCGCGGAGAACTTATCGGCGGGAAGCTGAGGGGAAGGTTCTTCCACCACCTGCTTGAGCTGCTGGAACGGCGTCCCCCAAGAGTCGTACGGGAACCCCAAAATGGCCAGCTCCACCTGGACGTCCATTTTCAAGATGGAGGAGACAAAAGAAAAAGGAAGTACAGTCATACCTTGGCTTACGAACTTAATTGGTTCCCAGAAAGTGTGTGTAAGGCGAAAAGTGTGTATTCCAAACATTAATTTACCATAGGAAACCAATAAAATGATAATAATCTGTTCCCAGGTCCCCATAAAACATAATTTTCAACTAAATAAGCCTTAAGATTACACACAATATACCTTATTGGCTTACGAACCTAATTGCTTCCCAGAAAGTGTGTGTAAGGTGAAAAGTGTGTCTTCCAAACATTAATTTCCCATAGGAAAGCATTAAAATGACAATAATCTGTTCCCAGCTCCCCATAGAACATAATTTTCAACTAAATAAGCCTTAACACTACACACAATATACCTTATTTTATGTATAGTAAATGTGCTATGGTATTGTAATTAAAGAAATAAACAGTACTGTATAATAAAGGTGTTTTATTTACTTTTGTGATATTCGTTGATGGCTAGATGGAATGGATAACTTTTTGCATAATAATATTAATAATAATAATAATAATAATAATAATAGAAAAAAAACAAAATCTGGTCTTTGGTTACCATGGTGATCCCCAAACTCCAAATGTCAGATTTGACATTGTATCCTTTCTGGTTTGTCTCGGGGTTGATCCTCTCCGGCTGAAGGGACGCAGAGGACGTTAGCGGGCGTATACGCGGTGTGTTAGCGCGCACGTAGCGCCCGCTCGCTCACCGCCATGTAAGGCTTGCAACCGGCGTCCATCGTTTTGGCCACCGAGTCCACCAGGTAGCCGCTGATGCCAAAATCGCACATCTTCACTTGCCCTTGGGTGTTGATCAATACGTTGGACGGCTTCACATCTGCACGATAGGCAGGCGTCACGTGACCGCCGGATGAAACGCGGCGGCGGTCGCCACCCACCTCTATGGATGACTTGCAAGTGGCTGTAAAGATGCTCCAACGCTTTCACGATCTGAAACCACAAAAAAACAACAACAACGTAGCCTGCGCAATGGTGGGAGTGGACGAAAGACGGCGGCGGCGGACACTCACGGAGACGGCAATCTTTCCCAGGATGTCCTCGGGAATGGTGAGTTCCTTCTCCATCACCTGCTTGTAGAACTTGTCTAGCGACGTGTCCATCAGCTCCATGCAGATCCACACGTCGCCCTATACAGCGCACATGCACAGGTGTCTAGCTAGCTAGCTGTTAGCTATCTGGCTAACTACAGTATTAGCTATTTATTTGCTATCTATTAGCTAGCTAGGTAGCTATTAGCTGTCTAACTGACTGGCTGCAAGCTGTCTAGCTGGCTAGCTGTTGGCTGTCTGGCTATTAGCTATTTATTTGCTATCCATTTGCTAGCTGGCTATTCTTTTCTGTGGGTGAGCGGATGCGGATTCATCAGTTTATTGGGGAATTGAAAAGAGGACGTAAAACGGCATTCCTGAATTTATTTGTGTTTTTTTCATGCTTGGGTGCCTATACAGCGATGGCCATGGGCTCTTGCAGTGTTTTCCAGAAGGAGGCAACACTGCCCTTTTTTCCATTTTAGCACTTTGTTCCAGCTACATAAACCAATATGCATGTATTGCATTGTATTTTGGACAGCCGACCCATTTCAAGCTCATATAACTCCAGACCCATATAACTTAGGAATTAACTCTTTTTTTTATGAAAGAAGTGTGTGTTTGTGAATAGGAGGGACCTCTCTGAAGAGCGCCCCGTAGAAGGTGACTGTGTAGAAGCAATCCACGGTCCTCATGGAGATGTCCAAGTCCATAAGTAGCCTCTTCTGCTCCTGAGTGTTGACGGTGGCGCGGATCAGCTGAGAAAACAAAAAAAAAAACCAACAGTCATCACCAATTTTGCAAAAGAAAAAACCAAGGATGCGAGCTTTATTTTGAAGGTCCAAGGTGCTCGGCCTACCTTGACGGCCATGATGATGCCGCTGGGAACGTGCCTCATTTTATCCACAACGCCGTACGCGCCGCGGCCCAGTTCGCCGATGCGCTCCAAGTCGTCGGCCTTCACTTCAAAATTCTGCCCGGCGACAAGATATGTAAAAAGCACAACAAAGGAAGTAAAGCCAAGAGGCCGGAAGTTACCTTGTCACCGATGGTCACGCACGCCTTGGAGTCCAAATCTCTCGGAGGGCTAAAGCACACAAAAACGTCATGTCAAGACTTTGCCACAAGGGGGAGCCAAATTTTGCAACCATTCACTGCCATCCCCGAATTTGTTTTTTCTTGCTTAGGTGCCGATAAAGCGCTGGCCATGGCTTCTGGCCATGTTTTTTCCTTCCACAAGGGGGCAGCATTTCCCTTTTTTCCATGTTAGTGCTTTGTTCCAACTTCAGTTGTTGTTAAAGCGCTATATAAACCAATATGTATGTATTGTATAGTATTTTGTACAGCCGCCCCCATTTCAAGCTCAGATAACTCCAGACCCATATAACTTAGGAATTAACATTTTTTTCTGATGAAAGTAGAGAGTCTAAAATTTCTAACGCATAATTGAATGTTAATGTAGTCCTAAATCGCAATGTTTTGTGGGTTCTGGAAATCGAGTGACAATGACAAAAACCCTGGCACTGGAGTGGACACATGTTTTGCACATCTGGCAGTAATTTAAATATACGAAACAAAAGTGACAGTGTATTGTTTTTTTGTGTTATGTTATAAATTTGAAGGTGTTATTAAGCATCAGTTTTTTTTCGTGTCTTTGACAGTGTCTGTAATTAAAAGTCGGGGTTTGATCCGGTGAGTGACTTGGGTGTCGAAAATTTAGAGTGGAGAGTTGATCTTACAGAGCGGCAGGAGGAGTTTGTTGGAAGACTTCCTTGGGGAGGACCAACTTCCTCTTGCCTGCCAACATAAAATAAAATAAAATAGCAGTCAGGTTACACGTGGGCATCGCCGCCGGCTCGCAGTCAAAAGTTCCGGGTTCCGATTTTGGCTGGCGTAAATTAAGAAAAAAAACTGCTTAGGTGTAACATCACCAATTCTATCTTGAATGCTTATTGTGAATAATATGTTGCACAATCTGACGTGTGCACACACACACATAATTGCTGAGCTCAGCATTTTGTGTCAATCAAATCAAATGGGAACATTTCCACACTGATTGGCTGCACGGAAGAGGCGGGGCCTACCTGGTCACTCCTGCATAGTGTGTCTCTGTGTGTGTGTGTGTGTGTGTGTGTGTGTGTGTGTGTGTGTGTGTGTGTGTGTGTGTGTGTGTGTGTGTGTGTGTGTGTGTGTGTGTGTGTGTGTGTGTGTGTGTGGGTAACGTCTATGTGTGCATGTTTGCATAATATGCCCGCGTGCACAATAAGCGTGTGTGCATGTATTTGTGAATTCAAATAGGCGCGTGCACGTGCACGCGTGCACGCTGCGTTTGTTGACTTGAGCGCGACATGATTCGTTCGAGTGTTAAAAGGTATGACGGGCGTACCCAATCACACCGTGGCAGTTGTGTAACAGTTGCAGAAAGTGTGCAGAAGAGGACGTGCACGCGCAAAAAAAATGTCAGCAGACCGGAAGTGGGTGCAAGTGCCCTGTTCACGCGCATTGCAGCCACCCGCGTGCGTGCATGCCACAACGCTTACCTCCCTTGGCCCTAGCGGGGTGGGGCCCCCCAGGGAAGGGTGCATGGCCTCCCCCTCCCTCCTCCACCCCCTCCTCTTCTTGCATTGAGCTTCTTGCGGCGCACATACATGCACGACGATCCGCGTGCACGATGGCCGCGTTTGCGCGTGCACCGCTCCGGTTTGCACGAAGGGAGCCTGCAGAGGAGCGTGTGCGCGTGCACGAAGTTGAGCCGATGGGGGTGGAGGCTGCTCCCAACTTGGATCGCACCAGCGAGCCCCTCAACTGGCGAGCTGCTTCCTGCTCCGATACGCGCAATGCATCATGGGAAATGTTGTCCGTGCACGCCAAGGTACTTTCCAGACGCACACGCTTGTAGAATAAGTATTAACTTCATGTGTTCGTCATAAGTCGTTATTGTATCATTGTGAGCAACGTTTGATGCCGCTGTGCCTTCTTGGTTTGATTGACAGGTGTCACACAATCCATCTTTTCACAAATGTATTATTGCGCTTTCACTCTCGGCGTATTTCAAGACTGTTTTGAGCTTAATATAAATAATTGAAAGGAAGACTGCTGCTATACATTGCAGTCAGTAGTGATAGAATAGCACCATAACGTTAAGAGACAACACAAGGTCAATATGGCAGAAGGACGGCGACACATCAACAAGTAAAAGCACCAAAATGCCAATCTTTAACGCTAATTTTTCCTTTGCATCTTTTCGTACAACTCACAATTACGGAGTCTCATGGTCATGATCTGGGCTAGGAAAGAGAGCCGCAGTCCCACTTGATTTCAAAGTTGTTCTCTCTACAATAGTAGTGCTGGCAATGTTATGCTAGCATGAGCCCTGTGGACAAGCCGCCGTTAGCTACAATCGCCGCGTAGTTAGCATGACTGTCTGGTAATTGAATGTTACTCTAAAACAAAATGTTCGAAACTATTTTCAGCACACGCGAGGATTCCTGATCCCGCCCCAGTTGAAACTGTGCGACGACCCCTGACCCGGTAGACCGAGAGTCCCCACAGAGATGAGTCAACAGTAGATGTACAGAAAGGTGCGTTTGCGATTGGCAGGTGTGCGAGATTAGTTCTTGCTCGAGACGAGGCTTTGGTACATGGGTTTGACCACCACGTGGAGCATGAGGGACCCGTCCACCAGGTACTCGGAGGTCCGGCGGTGCAGGTCGGCGTCGACCAGGAAGTCTCCGTTCTCCTCGGTGCTCTGGTGGAAGTCGTACATGTGCTTGACCAGAAGCCGGCCCTGCTGCTGCGCCAAAACCAGAACCGTCTTCTGGAAGCTCACGCCTGCAAAGTCAGCGCTGGACGTGGCGGGCGTGACGATGATGCGGGGGCGCCCGCCCTCGGCCCGGGTGGGCTGCATGGCACCCGTCTCGGTGTACATGGGCCTCAGGCTGAGCGGGAGCCAGCGGGGCGAGAACAAGACGTTCCAGGTCACCTGCACATTGACATCAACGTGTCCATTTTCAAATCATGGCTGATTTAGCTGTTGCGAAGGGCAAAGTTAGCCGGACATAGCAAAAACGAATACAGTCAGTAGACATAATGTGTTGTTTACCCGCTTGCTGGCATCATGGCCGCTGGGCCCGAGCTGCGTCTGGAAACTGGTGCTGCGATCATCGCGGGTGGGGTTGCTCACCACCCAGGGAGACCCCCAAAGTGGGGACAAGTAATTCCGGGGCACGAAGAGACTGCAGTTGACGTCAAAGTATTTGGCCATATGCACGGGGGAGGCGGCGTGGAACTGGTAGGACATGTAGAGCAGATCCCGGACCGACTCTTGGTAACGGACCAAGACTGCCGACTGGGTCTGGAGGCGAAAAAGCTCTCGAGGCGGCATCATGGCATAGCGCACCGCCCTGAGTGCGTTCTCCGCTGTCAGACCGTCGGGGCGGTTGTGCGAGATCCACTCCTCCAACCCGGCAAAGAGCTCCATCTCACTCTGCAGAACCAAATCGGAACGCCGCAGTAGCGTCATAAGCAGCTGAGAGCTTAGACCGGTCCACTCGCCACTCTGCAGGATCGAGGACAGGTTCCAGGACAAGTACTGGAGGCAGGCGTCCCGCAACACCGCATCGCCTGCCTCTACCGCGTACTCGTACCAGCCGGCCACGTGACCCGAAGGCGACTCCCGGGCCAGGTTTAGAGTCATGTAGCGCGTGAGTCCCTGATGCAGTGCCACCACCTGGTACTTAGTGGCCAGGCGATGGAGCGGGGTGGCCTGGTCCAGTCGCAGGGAGAGGTCACCGCAATACAGGTACCTAGCCGCGGCAAAGAGAACCACTGTCACTCATTTCGCATGTTATTTTGCGGAACAGTGCGCACAACTGGACTGACCTGATGAACTTTTCGAAGACGGAGGCACATTCCGAGCTCTCGCGCAACGTGAGCACGCTGCCGTTGCGCCCCTGTAGCATATCCTCCAAGACGGGACTCTGCAGCGACAGAATCAGCGCGTGGACGGCCATCAACTTCACCTCGTCTGCGTTGGGCGTTTCCACCCGCAGGGTCACGTCGCTGCCATTGCCCAGCAGCAAGAGCGTCTCCAGACGCTGGACCAGAGTCAAGGAGTGACTCAGGGTGTCTGCATTGCTATCTGGACTGCCTTCCACTTTCAGGCGGCCTGAGTTGATGCAAGATGGTTTGTTCAAATCGCACCATTTTTACTTTCCCAAATTTGTACGCAATTGCTTGAACCTTCACAAAACTATTATCTTCAGGTGAGAACCATCTCTTGGGACCAGTAGCTTATCTCTGGACTTTGGGAACCGTTGAATGTCAAGCCTCTGTCGGCTGTTACTGGGACAGTCATTAGGTCATCGATCGCTCGTCTGGTGCCTGATTGTGGGTCATGTTTAATTGAAACTCAGACCCCCTCCTGTGCAGTCCAGAGATTGATCCATGTTCATGTCTGTTTATCAGGTTGGGACATTGTTTCTATGCACTCCAGAAGCCCTGGAGTGAATTTGGGACAGTCCCAGCCAATTTTGACCAAGAAGACGAAGTACAAGACAGATTTGCACTTCAAGAATTTGCATACGATGAAGTGTAATTTCAACTTTACTCTGACCCACAATCCACTAAGACATTTTCCATCACCCCCCAAAAAATGCACCTAGAATTTTACAGCTTTGTCTCACCTGCTGCCGCCGTCAATGCACCCGCATCCCGTATCATCAACACCAGTAGCAGTAGTCGCACTGCAGGCTTCATCTTCTCCATCTTCTACTTCTTCTCTGAACGTCCAAGTGCTCAAATATGAAGTTGATGCTGATGCTGCCGAGGACGATGATGACTTTGGTATGTGGGTCATGGGCTGTGTCCGCTTCCTGGGTGGAGCCTGGGCTGGGCGGGTGGTCGCACGCCACCATACGACAGCTCGATTTCATCATGTGAGCCAAAGTTATAGCTATCTAGGTGGGTAGCTATCTAGCTAGCCATCCGTTGGCTATTTATTAGCTATCGACTAGCTGGCTAGCTTTCGCTCTAATTAGCTTTCTATTAGCTATATAGCTATCCAGTTGGGTAGCTATCTGGCTAGCGATGTGTTGGCTATCTATTAGCTACTTACTACCTGGCTAGCTAGCTTTCTTTCTATTTACTTCTGGGTTGTGTGAACGCTGGCGCATGTGCCTGCTGCCGCTGCTCACCCTCTGAAAAACATATCCTGTGACTGTAAAGTGACCTTGAGAGTTTTGAAAGGCGCTTAGAAATGAAATGTATATATATATATATATATATGTGTATCTGTTGAATTAAAAAATACAATTGTTTAGGATTAAAGAACCAACAAGGTCAATTGATATGATGTATGTATGACGAAGATGGTGACGTTTTGTTTGCGTCATAGAATCAACATTTTCGACGTTTTTTTTAATCACAAATAGGGAGTTTTCACCACCAGGCGTCGCTACACCCCTCAACAGGTGTGTGTTCGTGTGTGTGTGCGTGTGCTTGTTGCGTGAAATAGTAACAGTAGCGGTCGTTGTCGAAGAGCTGCAGCTTGTGCTGCCGCTTCTTTGTGTTTGATACAACGTTCGAGCTTCGAGTCTCCTCAGATCTCTCCTGGGAGTCGACTTCACGTTCTGACATCCCCCAAAAAGTTGACCAGAGACCGTTTTGAATGTCTCGTTTGTTCCACTTTGTCTCCTGCGTTGACTGATCTCGTCACTTGAATCTGAGCCGTGCAATCAGGTACGTGAACGCATCACTCCTACAATCTTTCATTTGTTTACGTTGATATTTGTCACTTTGTCCTCATTTGTCGTTTTTTGTCCTCATTTAACAAAACAAAACATTTTTTTCCCTTAGCTTAGAAGGACAAGTTGACAAAGTAAAAAACATTGTTTTCATATTTCTAGTTTTCTTTGTTTACCCCTTATCCATGTCTCATCGTGTGGCGTTCACGTGCGCCAAGGTTGTTTTCCAACTACCCACATTAACATTGGGATGTGGATGCTTCACAAATACCTTTCATGCCTAGTTGCATGGTCACCATGGCAACCGTCACCAGGACCTTGTTGCTAATCGCACTGGGCGTGGCTGAGACGAGGTCACGTGACCTCGAGGGGCAATTAACTGCACTGCACATAATTGAACTGCGATCCTCATTGTACCCAACGATATTACGCCCAACAATAAGGTGCAACGCTAAATTCAACAATATTTTTCATTAGCGGGACATCCATTTTGGTTTAGGAAGCGGCTAGCGTCGGACATTGGTGCACTTTCCCCAGGATGAAAGTTGAAATATTTGACTTGGTTTAAACATTAACTCATTCACTGCCAGGGGGAGGGTATCAGCACGAAGAACAGGAATTTCTATACAAGCACGCAAGCGTTAGCATTATAAAAGCTATTAAGTTAACATCAGCAGTAGCATTTTTTTTCAAGGCTAGCATAAACATTTTAGCAGTGGCGGACCGTCAAGGTTTGCAAAGTCTTATCTGCTGGCCTAAAAACATCTGAATCATGTACTGATGTTGTCTAATTCACTGCCAGACGTGCAAAAAAAAACGTGTCTACTCCAGTGCCAGGGTGGCAAGCATGAAAAAACAAGCATGTGTGTGTGTAAGATAGACGGATAGAGCGAGCGTGTACAGTATATATGTGGTTCACACGGGTGTGTATGTTAGCAGGTGGCGTTGCCGCCGAGAGAGATGACGTCCAACGTGAGTCAACCCACGGGATGCGGTCCGGAAGTGGCGTCCATCTACTTCAAGCTGTGCGACCTGGAGGCCGCTTGGGGTGTGGTTCTGGCGGCCTTGGCGTCGGCCGGCGCGGTCATCAGCCTGGTTCTGTTCATGGCGTTACTCGCCAACGTGCCCTTCGTGAGGGACCGCGACCGCAGGAACGGCGTGGCCTTGCACGCCATCTTCCTGGTGTGCACGGCCGGTCTCTTCGGATTGACGTTTGCTTTCATCGTGGGGAAGAACTTCGCCACCTGCGCGTCGCGCCGCTTCCTGTTTGGCGTTCTTTTCGCCGGTTGTTTCTCGTGCCTTTTGGTTCAAGCCGTGCGGCTCAACGCCCTCGCCAGGAGCAACCGCGCCCCCCGGGCGGTGAACTCGTGCCTGGTCGTATTGGCTCTGTGGTCGGTGGAGGTGCTCATCAATACCGAGTGGCTGATCATCACGGTGGTGCGCAACCCGCTGGCGTCGGACGACGTGACGGCGGCGGCGTCCTGTAACATCACCAACGCCGATTTCGCCATGGCGTTGATCTACGTGATGGCGTTGCTGGTTTCTGCCTTGGGGGCGAGTTTGGGCGTCATGGCGGGTAAACAGACGCAGTGGAAGACGGAGGGCGCCCTCATCATGGCGTCCACCCTCCTCTCCGCTGGGATCTGGGCGGCGTGGATCGCCATGTACGTCCACGGGAACCGAAGCCGGGGTGGCGGCGGGGCTCTGTGGGACGACCCCACGCTGGCCGTCGCCTTGGTAACCAACGCTTGGGTCTTCCTGACGCTTGTCACCGTCCCTCAAGTGTGTTGCTCGTCCGGGGATGGAGACCCTGACCTGGACTTTCGGGACAACGCCTACTCGGGCTCTGGCGTCAGCTACGAGAACATCCTCAAGGAGCAGAACTCTCGCAACGTCTTCACCGGCAACATCGATAACAAAGCCTTCGCCATGGACGACCTCGCACAAGGTTTAAGTGTGATTTATTTTTTATTTTTTTCTGACCTCAATCACTGCCAGACGTGCAAAAAAAACCTTTCTACTCCAGTGCCAGGGTTTTTGTCATTGTCACTTAAATTCCAGGACCCACAGAATATTGAGTTTAAGGACTACATAAACCTCCAATACTGCTTTATAAACTTTAGACTCTCTTCTTTCATCAGAAAAAGTTAATTCCTAAGTGATATGGGTCTGGAGTTATATGAGCATCAAATGAAGGCAACTGTCCAAAATACAAGGCTATACATACAGTAGATATTGGTTTATATAGCGTTTTAACAACAGCTGAAGCTGGAACAAAGCGCTAACATGGAAAAAGGGGAAATGGGAAGGGAAAAATATTGGGAAAAAAAGAGTTATATGAGCTTGAAACGGGGGCGGCTGTCCAAAATACAATGCAATATTGGTTGTTATAGAGCTTTAACAACAGCTGAAGCTGGAACAAAGCGCTGACATTGACAAAAAGCAAATTCTGTCCCCTTGTGGAAAAGAAATAAACATGGCCAAAGGCCATAGCCAGCGCTTTATTGGCACCCTAGCATGAAAAAACAAGCGTGTGTGTGCGTGTGAGTGAGATAGACAGATAGAGCAAGCGGGTACAGTATATATGTGGTTCACCCGGGTGTGTTTGTTTTGCATGCATGTTAGCAGGTTGCGTAGGAAGGGAGAAAACATTGGCAGAGGTCTGACCAGCACTTTATCAGAACCCCCCTGCAAAAATAAACCAAAACCAGAACAAATTCAGGAATGGCGCTCCACGTCACACTTCTATTCCCAAATAAATTTGGGAATGGCAGTGAATGAGTTAAAAACAAGAAAAAATGTCGACTGATGTGAATTTGGTGAGCTGACGTGAATGTTTAACATGGAAAATAATTGAGCTCAAAGTCAACAAAAAGGCTGTTTCAGTTTCATGTGCACTGTTAATGCCTAACCGGGTCCCCGAGCACCCCATCGCGTCCCTACGCTCACATCGCGTGTTGACATTGTCTCCTCGGTGACCAACCAAATACTGGAAGTGACACAGAAAGCAATAATGTCACTTTCCCCTCATTTAAACCTGTTCTTTTGACTGTCATTGTGCCATTGCAGACGCCAAGGTGGTGTCGCCGTATAGCGGCTACGTAGGTCAGCTAAGGAGTTGCGTATACCAGCCCACCGAACTGGCCCTCATCACTAAAGCCCGCGTGGCTTCTGTGAGTACGCTAATGTGACGCTTACGGGATTCATCCTTGTCTCCGATGCTAACCGCTCGCCCCTCCGGTTAGCAGAACCCTGCGGAAGGGTCCTACGATTCCTCCATTCCCAGGGCGTCAACCCACACCGCAGTCGAGAGCGGAGACGTGTACGTCACAGATGCGACGGACGCAACCAACGTGGCTTACGGGAATGGAAACAATGTAAGTTGAGTGTGTCTATTTGTGCATACCGTATTTTCCGGTGTGTATGGCGCACCGGAGTATAAGGCGCACTCCCAATCAATGATTTATTTTCATTTTTTGCCCCATATATAAGGCGCACTATAAGGCGCACCTTCAATGAATGGAAAACATCAAAATAATAATCATAGTACTAATAGTAGTACTACTACTACTACTAAAAATAATAATAATAATAACACATTTCATTTATAAGTGCCTTTCAAAACTCTCAAGGTCACTTTACAGTCACAGGATACGTTTACTGTGGGTGAGCAGCGGCAGCCACACGCGCCACCGTTCACTCAACCCGGAAGTAAATAGATAGAAACCTAGCTAGCCAGCTAGTAGATAGCTAATAAATAGCCAACAGATATTCCTTTTTTGAAGAAAATTGCGGCTTTTGGGTGCGCCTTATACACCGGACAATACGGTACATATCGCTTTTTGTGTTTCCTGTCTGATCTTCTTCCTGATTTGATTTTTTTGATATGTTTTTTTTTCTCACTTTTGTGTCCCAACAGGCCAAAAACAGGACGTCTGAGTGGTGATGTCGGCAGAACACGAAACTCTGCTACACAACATGGAACTGAATTAGGCTAACGTCACGCTATGAAATTTCAACATTGCGCGATAGATTAGACATGCCTTGTGACCGAAGATATGTAAATATGTTTGAATGCTTCCACACTGAAACACATATGTGTATGTGAAATTATATCGAATTGAACTTGGGACCATGTCCTTACTTTGCTACTTGTTTTCATTTATTTCCTTGCAAAATAAAAGCACCTTTGCTCATTTCCTGTCATGCCAAAGTACAGTTTTTAAACAGGGCTAGTCAGCGATTCTTTGAGGTCTTTGCAAGAGGTTGGCACAACAATGTTGTCTTTGTGCTCTTGGGACAAAGACGGCGCTGTGAGAAAAACCTTGACGAGGACACCTGAGCGCCACATCTGCTCACGCACGGCAGCCAAGCGCACAAACTAGCACACGCATCACAACCTGGTGGGTGTATAGCATTAGCGGGCCGTGCACGTAATTCCTAGGCCTTCAGTAGTGCTATGTCCGAATCACTCCACAGCTGCGAGTGTGGTGTGATATACTACACGTCCACTAGAGGGTGCTGTTGGCCAGGAAATAACTTGTGACTTGAAGAAACTTTAGAAATCCTGTCATTAAACTTCATTTTTTGACTATGAACATGTGGATTTATGATAACCTCATATAATTGCAATATTATTTGCTATTTTTGCTGGCTTCGGAGCTACCCAACCTTTCTTAGAGATGTCCATCTATTCTTGGCTCCCTCTCCGTTCTGTCTCACCCTCTCGTGGCTGTCTTAATTCTGTCGTCAGGCGGCATTTCCATGGATGTGGCTTGCAAACACAGGGGCCCCCTTGGGACACCACCGGAAGGCAAACACTAAAACGTAGGCTCACGGGGGTGTGTTGTGTGGTGTCAGGGTGTGGTAGGTGTTGCCAACCTCACGGCTTTACTTTAACACATAAAGATACTGATATATAGACTATATAGTAGAGTGCAACAATACTTGTGGGTATATATTCCTTATCCTCTGCAATAAACTTCCAAAATGGCAGAAGGTTCATACAGTACAGTACAATAACAGATTTGCATTTAAGTAAATGGGCCCCGATTTATGAAAGTGCCTTTTTTGATTACTTTAGTGTATTTTACACTTGTGGTCACGTTTTGGGTGCTTTTTGCGATGGAAAAGGTGCGTTTTGTCAATAAAACCTGGTAAACAACGATACACCGTGTGCTGGTCACGACTGGAAATAGTAGTTTCTGATTGGTTAAAATTACCCCCTTTTGAGCTAGCAGCCAATCAACGCTTTTGTTTACAAGGGATTACTTCCGGGGCAATGAGAAGCCCTTCACTTCTGCGATTATGAAATCAAGGCTAGTTTGTCTTTTTATCCACTTGAAAAGAAAAGTTTGAAGAGCATTGAATACAATTTCTTCTCCCAAACAGACTTTAGTTGGACTAGCGATGGTTTATTTGGTTGTGAACGTGGTGAGGTCTTCTGCGTCTTTCCGAAAGGTTAGTAGATTGGTTAGTTTGAGCAAAACGCGTTTGTTGTGATCCACGTCCATGAATACAGTACTTGTAATAATCAGGATCTGATATTATTGTACTATTGTATCATGGTGGGTGATTACCACAACAAGGCGGTAGATACCAAACACTGAATAAGTATTTCACCGCAGCAGTTGCATCTCTAATGTATATCTAGCTACACACATATTTCATTTAGAAACGCATTTCAAAACTCTCAAGGACACTTTAAAGTCACAGGATACGTTTTTCTATTGGATATTCAAAACTGTTTTTCTTCTTGTGTTATGAGAGAAAAAAAACATGTCCACCTTCTTGTTTTCCAGCTGTGTGTGACATCATGGACGAGCGTTCTGCTCAACCAGATCGCCCGCAACCACTGCATCAAGGCGGGTCCACCGCCTGCACCCGCGACCCTTTCAGAGAGTGGCGGCGAAACCGGCGCTCCTCCCGCACCCCCTACGCACTGCTGTATGAGCGGCTGTCACAACTGCGTGTGGATCGAGCACGCCGAGCAGCTCCTGGCCTACTACAACGACGGTGGCGAGCGGGCACTGGCCGCCATTGAGGAGAACGTACTGGACGACAACCTGAAGACCTTCTTGAAGATGGAGATTCGACTTCTCAAAAAGACGTGACCCTGGTGAGCTTGGACTTGTCGACAATTAATCTAGTCACCATTATGTCAATGGTGATCCAAATAAGGATTCATTTGAAATGTTTACAGACTCCTGTGACATCTAATTAATGCCTATTTGCATGTGTGCAGAACATCCTAGAATGGAGTTCCCTCAAGCAGAACGGTTTGGAACCTCTCGAGGCACGGAACACAACTCGGAAACAGCCGAGTACAATTTAAGATGATATAAGCAACTGCTCGTCATCAAATCTGTTTGCACTTTGAAATCTGTATTTATTCTAGTTGTGAATACAACGCGCACATATTTATTGCATTTGTGTTGCCAATTAAATTGTGCCAGATTAATCTTGTCGTGGTGGTGTTGTTGACAGTAGGTCGCCATGACAATGTGAAACCGTGGCCGGATTATCCTGCCGTGATGGAAAATGACAGATTAGTGACATCATCATTCGGGACACGTGCGGGGGGGTTACGGTAGGTCACCCCGTTATCTATCCCACCATCCAACTCTCCATCGATGACATCACATGAGGCGTGTCCGCGGTAATCCTGGCTGTACATGTATAAAAGCGATGTGTCGCTGCCATCCGCTTCATCTGCCGTCATTTCATACGACTTGGTCACCCAAGCAAAGCAGCACGTGAGTAGAATGCCTTTAAATTTAATATCATGGAGGTCCCGACAGCCTCGCGCTGGCTTTTGGGGCGACTTGCACACGAGTTGTATAGCTAGCTAGCTAGCTAGATAAATAGATAGATTTATAAAAAAAAATTGTATACTCTAGCATTTTTTCCATTCTGTAAATATACTTGGACATCTCATCAATGCTGCACGTTTTATCTGGAAGCATTTTTTTCATGTGATTGACGGTTTTAACTTTTATGGTTGACATATTTCCGTTTTTTTTTGTTTTTGTCGTCTTAAGACTATTATTGTTGTGCAGTTGTCATTGAGAGATGTGACGCTTAAGAGCGTGAGTGTGTGATCAGCACCTTGTGCGGCATCATCGCTAACCAGATTAAAAACAGATTAGTAAAGTGATCCCAGAATTAGGATTAAGTAGTATTGTATCAGGGTCACAATGATGGAACATTGTGTCGATGGTCACCTGCGAGCCCAACACGTATATCCTGGTGTGTATATTTTCCACAGAAAAAGCATCACCGCGTGCGGACACTGACCAAGGCAGCAAAAATGAATCTGGAGGCACCCAAACCCGAGATCAAGTCGGCCACGAGGGTCAGCGGCGGCCCCGCCACCCCACGCAAGGGCCCCCCCAAATTCAAGCAGAGGCAGACTCGACAGTTCAAGAGCAAGCCCCCCAAGAAGGGGGTGCAGGGGTGCGTCACAAGTAGCAATTCCCAACAAGCATAGTCACAAAAAAAATCATAATCAATCATAATTATTGACTGTCGTCAACATTATCATATTGGTTCATTTTTTTTTTTGCCTCTTGCATCCAGGTTCGGTGATGATATCCCGGGAATGGAGGGCTTAGGAACTGGTGAGTCCTTCGACACACATGCTAAACTCATAAATGTTGAGACTCCTTTTTTGGGTTGTCTACGCAATTATCTTAGAAATGACGAAAAAGTACATTTCTGTACATGTCATCTGTGTGTGTGTATATATATATTGATGTGTGCTTTGTGAATGTGTGTGTTTTAGACATTACTGTCATTTGCCCGTGGGAGGCCTTCAATCATCTGGAGCTGCACGAGTTGGCCCAGTATGGAATCATCTGAGCTCCAGAAACACACACACAGACAAAATAAATAAAATTTAAAAAAAAAATGGAAATTGTGTTTTTTTTTTCATTCTGTGGTTTTGACTCAGCAGATGCTTATCCTTAAAATGTAATCTCATATGAACAAAGTATAAATTACAAAAGTAAAATTCAAATGTCCATATATTATTGTTAATGAGGATGGTTGAGATTCAAGAATACAGGTATATTTGTAAAATAAAATAACTATTTTATATATCATTGTAATAATTTGTATAGTAATGTAAAAATATATAATAATTTTACATATACTTTTGTAAAATTTGTTGGCCAAATCAATAGGAATATTTTGTGATTGTTTTGAGAGATCAAATAATTCATGCAAATTTCCCCATTGTGGGATGATTAAAGGTTGTCTGATTCTGATAACAATTCAGTTGATTTAAATCATAAAATTGATACATGATCAGAATCAGAATCATCGGTATTTTATTGTTATCATTTGATCTCGATAGAGTAAAAAAAATCTATTATACTGTACTGCGTGTGGGATTAGCGGAACCATTTCATGAACATGTTTCCAGGAGAGGTTGTTTCGAAAGCGGACTCGTTGCTCCCGCATCGGACACTATTGTTGGTTACACCTGTTGTGGTATGGAGTTTTGTTGACAAACACCGTGAAAGCTCGTTCGTTCGTCAAATTGTATCTGCGGACGACACAATTTAGTATCCTGCGAGGGGAGCACCATGGCAGAAACTATCGTAAGTAGAAACCAAAAATAAGTGAACACTAAAAGTTAGGTTCGGGGCCTCCTGAGCTCAGCCGAGGCGAAGGCGAGCTAACCCGGTTAGCTTGTAGCAGTTAGCAGCTAACACCTAACAGCAACTGGTTGTTATGATGAGGCAGCACAATTAGCTTGTTAGCCGGCTAACGTGACGACCCATTCAAAGTGGACGGGCCTAGCCGGCTAACCGGCTAAAGGCAGCTCCAATGATGACAATGTTGCTTTTGACTCATCACCACTAACATTACTTTGGAGTTTGGACAGTGTTTGGCAAAAAAGGGAAACAAATATCTCAAATACCCGATAATTATTTGTCGAAAGGGTGCCAATGTTAGAAAGTTGCTTTGTGTTGAATTTTATTGAATGAACCTCAATGAACTCGTCAAAGAAGTGACCACATTTTTTGTTTTGCACTGTCATCGCTGCCGTGTCACATTAGCAGATTACTGTGAAAATATGTTTTGTAACAAGTTCTCTTTTGTTGATTTTTTGGGGGGGGTCTAGATCATCCGTGTTCAATCCCCAGAAGGGATGAAGAAAATTCCTTCGACGAAGCGGGAGACTGCTGCTGCCTTTTTAAAAAAGGTACTATTCATTTGTAATATTTGCTTTTCAAAGGAGATTCTTTTCATCTGGATGACTACATTTACATATTATAATGTTTATCTGCTTCAAGTCGCTGATCACATTAGTCTACATGCCTTGACAACTTGGATGCCTTTTTAACTTGATGTCACAATATGACAAAAATAAATAACAATCTTTGCTTAGCATTGTATGCAAAAAAGGTTCAGAAAAAAAGTCGCATATTGTCAAAAGGAACGAGTTGAAATTGTGTGTGTGCGATGTTTGCAGGTGGCCAAAGAGTTTGGCTTCAACTCCAACCACTTCTCCGTTTACCTGAATCGCAACAAAACCGGCGAAATCCTCTCGCAGAACAAAAGCCTCGGCCTGCTGAAGATTAAGTGAGCAACGGCGGACGTAAAATTCGGAAGGACAGGAAGTGATGTGACTAAGACTTTTTTTTTTTCACCGTCTGGGTAGGCACGGCGACATGCTCTTTTTGTTCCCCTCGGGCTCTCCGGGCTCCTCCTCGTCGTCATCGTCCGCCGAGGTGATGGACACGGCCGCCCCGCACTCGTCCTCGTCGTTGCCGTCCACTGCTTCCTCGTCCTTCCTGATGCCCCGCCTGCAGTCGGCACCCCAGATCCAGGAGGATGACATCGATCAGTTTCTGACCAAACAGGACGGCAAGATCTACAGGAACCGAGACGCGCAGCTGTGAGGGGGATACACACGTTGTAGCTTATATTAACATACGACAAAATGACTAGCTGAGTTTTTTTTGTTGTACTGATCAAAGCGTTACATTTTGTCTAAATGAAAACGCTCAACTCACTCAAGTTGTCCTCTCTGGCCGCAGATGTCGCCATGGCGCCTTGGGCAAGTGTGTGCACTGTGTGCCGTTAGAGGTCAGAACAAACGTCTGCTTCATATGATCTTTCCTCCTCCACCTCGTTCGTAAATTAGTTTTTCTTTCCTCCTCCCGCAACATCTTGTCTCTCTCCCCCTTGGCAGCCTTTTGACGAAGACTACCTGAACCACCTGGACCCGCCCGTCAAGCACATGTCGTTCCATGCGTACCTGCGAAAGTTGACCGGAGGAGCTGACAAGTGAGCCTTTCGCTCTATTCGTTGCACTCTCTTTATCGTATAAAAAATATATGTAGATATACAGGTAACATCCAACTTACGACCGAGTTCAGTTCCGACCAAACAGTCGTAAGTCGAAATCCATTCAAAATGTTGAATCATGGTCGCAAGTACGGGTGGTTGTAAGTCAAGCCGGTCGTAAGTCGGATGTTACCTGTAATAATAATAATAATAATAATAATAATAATAATAATCCATTTCATTTCTAAGCGCCTTTCAAAACTCTCAAGGTGACTTTATAGTCACGGGATAAGTTTTTCTGTGGGTGAGCAGCGGCAGCCACACGCACCAGCGTTCACTCACCCCGGAAGTTACTCAAATAGATAGAAAGCTAGCTAGCTAGCTAATAGCTAGCTAGCTAGCTATATAGCTAATAGATATACAGATAGATAGCTTGCTAGCCAGATAGAAAGCTAGCTAACCAGCCAGCTAGATAGCCAGCTAGATAGCTACCGAGCCAGCTATATAGCTAGCTAGCCAGCTAATAAATAATAATAATAATACAGTGGTACCTTAGTTTTTTACCACAATCCGTTCCAGAAACCTGTTAAAAAAACACGATGTGTTTGAAAACCGAAACAGCACTTCCCATTATAATCGATGTCAAAATTTTTAATCCGTTGCAAGTCTAGAAAACAACTTTTTCAAACCGGGGCATAAAAAACCCGATTTTTTTTTGGAAAACCAAATTGGATCAGAACCAAGACGTACGAAAACCGAGGTTTGACTGTATATCTGAATGTATCATCTGGTCTTGCAGGGGGAAGTTTGCCGCCCTGGAGAATATCAGCTGTAAGATCAAGTCGGGCTGCGAGGGTCACCCTCCCTGGCCGGAGGGCATCTGCACCAAGTGCCAGCCCAGCGCCATCACGCTCAACAGACAGGTGGGCGCAAGGACCTCGCGGGGTCGTAGCGAATTTGGGCTTTTGAATCGACGACGTTTCTTTATGTCCGGCAGAAATACCGACACGTGGACAACATCATGTTTGAGAACCACACCATCGCCGACCGCTTCCTGGACTTCTGGCGCAAAACGGGCAGCCAGAGGGTTGGCTACTTATTCGGCAGGTACACGGAGCACAAAGACATCCCGCTGGGCATCCGCGCCGAGGTAGCCGCCATCTACGAACCCCCGCAGGTGCCCGCCAAACCCGCCTTCTTCATCTCTTGCTCTCACTCTGTCGTCATGGAGAAATGAGGGACTATCGTTGAACATCATTTTTTGAAAAGTGCACCTGTGCTACGGTTTGGTTCAGAACGCCACTCAGAACAATCTGGAGCTGCTGGAGGACCCCAAAGCCGCGGCGGTGGACGAGATCGCCGCCAAGCTGGGCCTTCGGAAGGTGGGTTGCCTCTTGAACGCTCGCCGTACGTTTTTTTCGCCCCGTGTCAAACGCTTGAATTGTTTCGGCAGTTGGGCTGGATTTTCTCTGACCTGCTCTCCGAGGACACCAGGATCGGGACTGTCCGCTTTACCAGAAACCAGGTAGGGTGTGTCAAGTACAGGTAATATCCGACTTACGACCACGACCTCCAGACCTTATTTTTACAAATTTAATTCTACGCCTGGCACCACAACGCGCTAGCAGGCCGGCAACGCCTACACCAATTTTGGCCAGCCAGCCAGCATCTCACTCTCACATAGCAATCGACCGTATGATGGCACCAGAGGGGGGAGAGAGTTTGCCAGTCATTTAGCCTACGAGTCTCTATTCAACATTTTGAATGTATTTCGACTTACCACCATCTTGACTTACGACCGTTTGGTCGGAAAGGAACTCGGTCGTTAGTCGGATGTTACCTGAACAATGATACCTCGGTTTACGAACACTTTGGCTTAAGACAACATCAAAGAGACAGGCAGACGACAGAGAGAGAGAGAGTGAGAAAATGGATAGAAAACAGTGAAATTTGGACTCGTTTCAACTTTGTTGTTCAAAGGCAGAGTGTAGACTGCAATGTTAAAATATCCCATAAATCAGGCTTAGCAAATAACCCGTACAAGCCATCCGTACACTTGATGCAAAAAGCTATCAACCCAGCTAAACCGAACACAATTGATGAGGAACTAGGTAAAATTATCGCAGTGAAAGCACCTACAGGGGATCATTCCTCAAGATGGTGAACATTGCCTTCCTCATCAAGCGTTTAATTCTGATGAAAGTGGCCACTCCATTCCATCAAGCCATCAACGACCATCACAACGGTAAATAAAATGACTTTATTCTACAGTACAGTTTATTTATTTAATTATAATACCATAGCATATTTATTATACATGAAATAAGATATATTTTGTGTAGTTTTAAGGCTTAGAAAATTATGTTTTATGGGGACCGGGGAATGGATTATTCTCATTTTACTGGTTTCCTATGGGAAATTAATTTTTGGGATACACACTTTTTTCCGCACACACTCTGTCTGGGTACCAATTAAGTTCGTAAGCCAAGGTATCACTGTATTTTATTTTATTTTTTCACCTCTCCGATCTGATTCCCTTGGCAACAGGACTCTCACTTCCTGAGTGCGGAGGAGTGCATCACGGCGGGCTACTTCCAAAACCAACATTCCAACCCCTGCAAACTATCTCGAGACGGACAATTTGGCTCCAAATTTGTGACGGTGGTCGCCACAGGTGAGATCCACGCTTTTGAAATGGCCGCCGCGTCCCGCTGAGGATATTTGCGACCGGTTCTCAGGCGGACCGGACAACCAGGTGCATTTTGAGGGCTACCAAGTGTCCAATCAATGTATGGCTCTGGTGAGGGACGAGTGCTTGCTACCCTGTAAGGACGCCCCCGAGCTGGGCTACGCCAAAGAGTCCAGTCCCGAGCAGTACGTCCCGGACGTCTTCTTCAAGGTAACGTTCGTCTTGTCTTTTTTTGTTTTTGTGAAAGCGGCAGTCAAGGTGGCGTTTGTGTCAACAGGATAAAGACAAGTTTGGGAATGATGTGACCTTCCTGGCACGCCCTCTTCCCGTGGAGTATCTGATCATTGATGTGAGTTCCTTCGAGCCTCCATTTTGAGTTGTCATCGTCGCCCTGGTGCTCCTTCAAGTTCTCCGCTTTCCTTCTCAGATCACCACCACCTTCCCCAAGGACCCCCAGTTCACCTTCAGCTCCACTCAGCGCTTCCCCATCGAGAACCGAGAAATCCTCGGAGAGACGCAAGTCAGTGGCGAGACGCCATCTTTTGCTTGGAGGATCGACTTCCGACACATCGACTCCCAATTTTTCTCCTCAGGACTTCCACAGCCTGGCCACGTATTTGTCGCAGTGCGCCTCCACGTCCTTCCTGGACATCGTGTCCGACTTCCATTTGCTCCTCTTCCTGGTCACCAATGATGTCATGCCTCTGAGGGTGAGTTCGCCACCAGGATCTGCTAGCGAGGGTCGTCTGTGACCCCTGCCGCCATTTTGCAGGACAGTATCGGCCTCCTGCTGGACGCCGTCAAGACATCCGACGGGGACCTCGCTGAGACCTGGAAGAAGTCTGAGCAGTGGGCCACCATTGAGCAGCTTTGCGGTATTTGCCAGCATCTCTCAATATATAACCGATATTGATTAGTAGATGACATAAATGACCATTTTGTTTCATTCATTGATGAATCTGATTCAAACAAAATGGTGGGTGAGGTGAATTTCTCTCCCATCATCCCAAAACAAACATTGATGTAAATTGATGTTGCCAGGGTTTTTGTCATTATCACTCCAATTGCAGGACCCGCAGAATATTAAGTTTTAGGACAACATAAACATTTCATGCAGCATAAGAAATCTTAGACTTTAGTCTTTCATCAGAACAAAAATGAGTTAATTCCTAAATAATAATAATGATAATAATAATAATACATTTCATTTTACATTCAGTGTATTAGCTAACTAACTATCTAGCTAGCTAGCTATTAGCTATAGAGCTATCTAGGTGTCTAGCTATCTAGCTAGCTATCTGTTGGCTATCTATTAGCTATCTACTAGCTGCCTAGCGAGGTTTCTATCTATTTACTTCCGGGTTGAGCGAACGCTGGTGCGTGTGGCTGCCACTGCTCACCCACAGAAAACTTATTTTGTGACTGTAAAGTGACCTTGAGAGTTTTGAAAGGCGCTTAGAAATGAAATGTATTATTATTATTATTATTATTAATCCCCCCCCCCCCCCGCCCCACAGGTACGGTAGGGGGTCAACCGTCATCTTCGGTGGGCTTCGACAGCATGGTCGACCCGTCCGCACCTCCGTCCTCGTCCGCCATGTGGTCTTGCTTGCACTGCACTTTCATGAACCAGCCCGGGACGGAGCACTGTGAAATGTGCAGGCTGCCCCGCACTTAAAACGCCCCCACAGACCCCGCTCGGAGCCCTCGCTATTGCTTTCCAACGAAAGATCTCAGGCCCTTCTGCTGTCAATATTGAGCGCTCGGATTGGTTTGGACTGCTCAACTGGTGCTCAGCCATGTTTTTTTGGGTGGGGGGGTTGGGGGTGATTTTTGTTTGACCCCCATAACGAAATTTGACAGGGCGCAAGAACCCAACATGGTGCCTTGAGATACATTTTGAATCTGGAAAACATGTTTGTCAATTATATTGATTGGAAACGCCCCCCCACCCACACACGAAATACATATAAAAACACAAAAAAATACAGATATTTGCCAGGATAAAATTCAGATGTTTAATTGCAATAAAGACCAAAGATGTCAATAACCGACACTAAGAGCATTTGATTGATTGACAAGAATTCTACTTTCACTACAAATTGGCAAATGTAGTGTTGATTTTTCAACTTAAGAATATTTGATTAAATTAATATTTGTCATTAAAAAAAACAACAATCTCAAAAACATGCAAATTGAAGCACTGCTCGTTTTTTTTTTAAGTACATCGTGGGAAGTCAGTCGCATTCACGTGAGAAGATTTGCAGCATTTTTCCAAACCATTCAGGCAAGAACTTTATGGATTACATACTCGGAGTTAGTGATGGGTCTGTTTTGGCGTATTTATGCATTTTTTCCGAGTCGCATTGTGATTCCGTTTATTTTTTATTTTTAAGTGGAGACTTTTCTTTTTTGGTTGAGGTTGAGTGTGGGCGTGTGAATTGTTGAGTGATGATTTGAAAGTCCTGTTAAGTGGCCGACTTTTGGCGGCATTGGCTGAGCAAACCTCCTCTTGATGTGACTTGTATTTGAAGGAATAAAAACCAAGAATTCAAAATTGATGACTTATTGTACATGGTCGTTTTTTTTTCAGTTTAAAAATGCATTACTATAGATGGTCGTTTTTTTTCAGGCCAAAAACGCCTTACTATACATGGTCGTTTTTTTGGGGATAAAAACGACTTAGTTTACATGGTTGATTTTTTTTTTCGGGCTAAAAATGCCCTACTATAATTGCTAAGTTTTTGGGGTGTAAAAATGCCTGACTATACATGGTAGTTTTTCTAGGCCTAAAAACCCCTTACTATACATGGTCGTTTATTTCGGGCAAAAATGCCTTCTGATACATGGTCTTTTTTTTCCGTGACAAAAACGCCTTACTATACATCGTCGTATTTTTGGGATAAAAACGCCTTAGTTTACATGGTTGTTTTTTTCGGGCTAAAAATGCTTTACTATAATTGGTCAGTTTTTTGGGGATGAAAAAACACCTTACTATACATGATAGTTTTTTTGGCCTAAAAGCACTTTACTATACTTGGTCGTTTATTTCGGGCAAAAATGCCTTACTATACATGGTTGTTTTTTGGGGAGAACAACGCCTTAGTTTAACATTCTTGCTTTTTTTCTGGCTAAAAATGCCTTACTATAATTGGTCAGTTTTGTGGGATAAAAACGCCTTACTATATATTGTCGTTTTTTCGGGGTGTTGAATTATATCCAAAAACACAACTTGGAACTGAAAACTTACCATTTGGAATTTATATTAATCGGCATAAACCACAGGTGTCAAAGTCAAGGCCCGCGGGCCAAATCCGGCCCGCCACATCATTTTTTTCGGCCCACGAAAGCAAATCAAACTTGTGAAATTCCATGATGCTTGCTAAAATCCGAACCAAAATGTCATATTTTTGGATGTAAACCACAATAACAGCAGTGACGTGCAGTCAGTGGAGGCAGGTGAGGCATTCATGGAAAGCTGTCATGGAAATATCAAATGAAAAAATAAATTAAACAGTTAGATGTATTTAGTGATTTGTACTTTAAAGTTCTTGTCCATTTAACTTCACCGTTTTAGGATTTTTTTCAAAATCGCTAAATTTACTGTTCAAATACTAAGTAGAGATGAGCGGTGACGTCATTGATGACGTCAGTGCCTCACCAGCCATGAACCTCACCGCACGTCACTGAATAACAGTCATTATTCTTGACTTCAGATTTGAAAACTAGTTATTCATTAATTTTGTGTGTGCTCTATATGTAATATGTGGAGGGGATTAAACATTGTAATGGCTTCCCCAAATTCATAACGGCCCTCGAGAGGAATCCATGACTACAATGTGGCCCGCGGCAAAAAATGACTGACACACCTGGCATAAACCATGTCAGTCCTCTTGACTATTGGCCAAAGTTCGCTGCAAAACTTAGCTGCAATAGTTGAGTGGTCTAAAACTTTGGTTGCGACCCGGAAGTCTCTGGTTCGATTCCTTCTGTCACTTGCACATGTGTGCATAAATTTAGCATATCAGACAGGACTCGAACAGGAGTCACCTGGACGACAAGTTTAGTCTTAGACCATTCGACCAACTCGGATCTGAAAATCTACAAGTCGGAAGTTATATTTCTTAGCATATACCATGTTAGTGCTCGTGACTACCGATAAAAATTCATAAAAAAATTTGTCTGCGATAGTCGCGTGGTCAAAAACTTTGGCTGCGGTTCAGGCGACCCTGGTTCGATCCCTGCGCTCACCTGCACATGTATACATAAATCCAGGTGAGCAGAAAAGGGGAGTCGAACACGAGTCACCTGAACCGCAAGTATAGTCTTAAACCACGAGACTGACTGGTATTTGAAAACACACGTTTTGGATGTTATATTTGTCCATAGATTCAATACCAAGGAAAAGTGGTAACACTATGTGGACTAGTGAAATGTGACTTTCAGGGCGGAAGTTGTCAGCGCACTTGGCTTAGTGGTAAAAGCCATGCGTTGCGGTCCGTGTGGACCGCGTTCGAATTTAACCAGGAGCGCTCATATTTAACTCACTTTTAATGTCCTACTCTTTCTACAGGTCTTTTTTTTTGCTTCTTTTTTTTAATTAATCACGTGACGATTGACGTAATCAACGAAAACGTATTTAAACTGCGACAAATTGAACAGTCGTCCTCTTTCCCTCCAAGATGACGGCCGACTGCACCTCCACAGCACCGCCTGCAAGACGACCTCAAGGTATGACAAAGTGCACGTTTTAACTTTCTTTTTTTGGTCTTGCAATTGCTCGTTTTTGCAACTTTTAACATTTTTAATCCTTTTCAGTCTTTTCAACTCTTCCACGGTAAGTCACCTGCAATATTAAATGTTTGACTGAACTAACACTCGTTTTGCAATTTTCTTTCTTTTTCAGCGTGCATAGAAGCTAAGGTGCTCGCGTTTGACAAACGGAACGTTTAAGGTTTCTTTTTGGACTTTTTATCGATCAATTTTAACATTATTTCACGTTTTCGCGCTTTTGAAACTCTTGCACGGTAAGTCGCCTGCACGTTTAAACGACATAATGTTCGATTGAACTAACTCGTTTTTCGATTTTTTTTTCTTTTTCAGCGTGCACTAAAGGTAAGTCACTCGCGCTTTCTAAACGCGGCGTTTTTGATTCTTTTCAGTCCAACTTTTTCTAATTTAACATTCCTTCGCGTTTTCAGGCTGTTAAACGCTACAAAAGGTAAGTCGCCTGCTATTTCAATGGCACCATGTTCGTTATTTTTTCTCCTTTTCAGTGTACAGAAAAGGTAAGCGTTTGCCAGCGTTTTTATTTCTCCATTTTAGACGAGATTCTGCTCTTAATGTGTTGTAATTGTGTCATTTCTTTCCACAGGCCTGGCAACTCCAAAAAGGCTATTGGTGACTATTTTATTTTTGGGGGGAAGGAGCGCTGTTTAAACGGCTTACCATAGTTTAAGTTGCTAACTATTTTTTTCTTTTTCAGGCCACCCGTTATGCTGCAGTCCACTGACGACGACGACGGACGTGTCTGGCTCCCCCATTCGCTCTGTCACTGGTGAGACAAAAACACTTCTACGCATACATCTCCTAAATCATGTTTTAATTTCATTTCAGGACACGAGGAGGAGGTACAGGCGGCTTCGGTCGGTGACGTTCTCCTGGACAAAACTGGAGGAAGGTAACAACATGGGGAAATGACGAGTATTCACGCTTACTGACATCCTTTTTGTGTGTGTGTGTGTGTGTGTGTGCAGGTGAAGCGGCATCTTGACTTGATCCAGAGGGGGTCGGTGTGGAGTCTGCTGGGTTTGAAAAAACGCACAAAAAGGCACAAGTGAACATTTTGTAACATATTTCTCTCTTACAGGTTCCCCCAAAGCTGCACCGGGACACGTTTCTCAAGACGGTCTAAAATGTAGATTGAACATTCTGTGTACTTACACACTCGGTTGGTTTTTCTTTCTGCTCAGGCGGTGACAAAGGATCTCCGGGCTCTTCACAACTGCAATCGGCACCAACTCGGAAGACCGGAAAGACTTTTTTCGCCAGTCTTGTTTCTGTTTTTTGAGATGAGCCAATGTTGCTGTTGAAATCTTTCAAGTTGACCCACATTAAAATAAACTGAATGAAAAGCTTGACTGGTGCATTGCATACCTCATTTTTTCCCCTCCTTTCCAACTAGGTGGATTGCCAACGTTGGTGCTGGAAAGTGAAATCTCCAGACGGTCGAGAGGCAGGCCTCAAGTTGCTGTTTTTCCTTCTGGACAAAAAAAAGCAAGAGGAAGATATGAATTATTTGAATTCACTCTTACAGGCATCCTTTTTGTGCGCAGGTGTAACGGCCTCCTCACCTCATCCAGAGCTGCCTGGTGAACAAGATGGCGAACGGGGCCGTTGCAGTGTGATCACGTTGCAAAACAAAATGGCTGACAAAATTCACGTCAGCCATTTTGTTTTGCAGGTTCCCCCAAAGTTTTTTAAGTGTCTCTTGGTCATGGTCAAATGTAATTTTTAGGGTAACATTTCCCATCCTGTGCATTTTGACTCCTTTCTGCTTACGTCCACAATGTGGCGCAAAAGCATCTATTGGCCCTGGAGAGCCTCAATCGGCAAAACCCAGTGGACAGGCTGAAGTCCAGGATCCTTTTCATCCAGTGACGCTGCAGGTGGTTGAGCGAACATGGCGCCACGATTGTCGTTTTAGATGAACCAAGATGCAAAAGACCTTTTTTTTTCTTTTTTTTTCTCCCCCTTTTTAGACTACAGAGAAGCTTCCGGTCAAAGTGCCACGCTGGACTCTGCACCCCCGTCACCAAGATGGCGCAACTGCCGGGTAAAGTAAATTTGGACATTGCAAGTGAGATATTTCAAGTGTACCGAAGTTCAAATGACATTTCCACCATGCAACTTAACTGTTTTTCTTCAAGGTCCGATGAAGTCCCACGTCCTCGTCCTCACTGGTGGGTCTCATCTTGTCTCAAAATTGCTGCATCGGAAATGCTCTTGAAGCCAGTTGATGTCCATTTTTTTTCCAGGTCCACTTGAACAGGCAGCGAGTCGTTTGACGCCACCGGCTTGAAGAGGCTCAGACGAGCGATGTGGCGTCAACCTCCCTGATGGTGAGTTTGCTCACAACTGACCATGTCTTTTCGTTTCAGGTCTGCTGACTTCACCAAAAGCAGAAGGCTGAAATGGCATCACACTTTGAGGAGAGGTTTTTTTTTTTAACTTATTTTTTTTTTTTTAGTTTCTGCTGGTGGTTGACCCAACATGGCGCCATGATCATTGTTTCAGATGAGCCAAGATGCAAACAAACTTTTTTTCTTCCCCCTTTTTGACTGCAGAGAAGCCACTTGAACAGGCAGAGAGTCGTTTGACGCCATCGGCTTGAAGAGCGACGTCGCGTCAACCTCCCTGATGGTGAGTTTGCTCACAACTGACAATGTCTTTTCGTTTCAGGTCTGCTGCCACGGGCTGACTTCACCAAAAGCAGAAGGCTGAAATGGCATCACACTTTTAGGTGAGTGTTTTTTAAACACTATTTCTTTTTTTTTTTTTTTAACTTTTTTTAAAATATTTTTTTAATTTTTTTTTTCTTACTTTGAAGGTCTTTGTCTGCACGAGAAGTGGACTTGCCTCTAACTCCTGGATGTCTTTCCCCTTGGATCAACACACCCGTCCCACGATCGTCCGACCATCCGACCGACCACTTTGCCGCCCGGCAACAAGCAGACTGCCATCCAACATTGTAATTTTTCTTCTTCTTTGTGATTGTTTACTCTGCAAAATAAAGCTTGATTAAAACACTTTAACTCTCAACTTCATTCTTAAACACATTACAGCTTTTAAAAATAAACATAAAAAAAAAAAAAATCAAATAATTTTCTAAATTATTTTCAAAAAAAAATTTTCAAAATTTTTTTTTTTTTCAAAAATTTTTTTTTTCAAAATTTTTTTTTCAAAAATTTTAAAAAAAAATTTTTTTTTTTTCAAAAATTTTTTTTTCAAAATTTTTTTTTTCAAAATTTTTTTTTTTAAATTTTTTTTTCAGGGCAAAAATCTGAAAAAGTGGGCGTGGCCTGTCTGGAATGGACGCTACTGATTGGCTGATAGCTGTGAAAGTGGGCGGAGCATTATGAAAGCGGGCTCTGATAGGTGGAAAGGTAGGCGGGTCTATGTAAATGAGGTCCCTCCTGATTGGTTGGCATGAATTAAGGCGTGGCTATGTAAATTCTGACCAATCAGAGCGGAGTATCATTTTGGGACTTAGAAAAATTGTAAAAGTGGGCGTGGTTATGCAAATGAGGCGGTTTTGATTGGATATGCAAATGACGCCCTCGACTGTGATTGGTGGTTTGGGAATTGGGCGGAGTTTGGGGCGGGGTTTGGGGCGGGCATTGCAGCATTTTTCAAAATTTTTCTAAGTCCCACTCGTTTCTTCAAAATTTTTCTAAGTCCCACCTGAGATTCAATGTTAGAGGTGCACTTAAGTCACTTTTGACAGTAATCTCACTGTTTCGGTGGCATTTAAGTGCAGCATTTTTCACAAATATTCTAAATCCCACCTAAGATTCAAGGTTAGAGGTGCACTTTGGTCACTTTTGACAGTAATTTCACTGTTTCGGTGGCTTTTAAATGCAGCATTTTTCAAAAATATTCTAAATCCCACCTAAGATTCAAGGTTAGAGGTGCACTTTAGTCACTTTTGACAGTCATCTCACTGTTTCCATGGGTTTAACATGCAGAATTTTTTTATTTTTTTTCTAAGTAACACCTAAAATTCAAGGTTAGAGGTGCACGTTCGTTACTCCAGACAGTGATTACACTGTTCCGGTGGCTTTCACATGACTTTTGCATTGAAGCATTTTCAATTTTTTTTCAAAGTCCTACTCGCTTCTTCAAAAATTCAAAAAGTCCTCCCTGAGATTCAAGGTTAGAGGTGCACTTTAGTCACTCTTGACAGTCATTTCACTGTTGCACTGGGTATAACATGCAGTATTTTTCAAAAATGTTCCGAGTCCCATCTAATATTCAAGGTCAGAGGTGCACGTTCGCTACTCCAGACAGTGATTACACTGTTCTGGTGGCTTTCACATGGCCTGTGCATTGAAGCATTTCTAAAAATTTCTAAGTCCCACTCAAATCTTCAGGTCAGAGGTGCACTTCAATCACTCTCGACAGTCTCGTCACTGTTGCCATGGGTTTAACATGCAGCATTTTTCAAATTTTCTTCTAAGTCCCACCTAAGATTCAAGGTTAGAGGTGCACTTCAATCACTCTCGACAGTCATATCACTGTTTCTAAGGTTTAACATGACGTGTGCATTGAAGCATTTCCAAAATTTGTCTAAGTCCCACCTGAGATTCAAGGTTAGAGTCACTCTCGACAGTCATATCACTGTTGCCATGGGTTTAACATGCAGCTTTTTCAAAAAATTTCTAAGTCCCACCTAAGATTCAAGGTTAGAGGTGCACTCTTGTCACTCCAGACAGTGGTTACACTGTTCTAGTGGCTTTCACATGGCCTATGCATTGAAGCATTTTCAATTTTTTTTCAAAGTCCTACTCGCTTCTTCAAAAATTCAAAAAGTCCTACCTGAGATTCAAGGTTAGAGGTGCACTTCAGTCACTCTCGACAGTCATATCACTGTTGCCATGGGTTTAACATGCAGCTTTTTCAAAAAAATTCTAAGTCCCACCTAAGATTCAATGTTAGAGGTTCACTTTTGTCACTCCAGAGAGTCATATTACTGTTTCGGTGGCTTTCACATGAGCTGTGCATTGAAGCATTTTAAAACATTTTCTAAGTCCCACCTGTGATTCAAGGTTAGAGGTGCACTTCAATCACTCTTGACAGTCATGTCACTTGTTTCCAAGGGTTTAACATGCAGAAATTTTCTAAGTCCCACTCGTTTCTTCAGAATTTTTCTAAGTCCCACCTAAGAGTCAATGTTAGAGGTGCACTTTCGTTACTCCAGACAGTGATTACACTGTTCTGGTGGCTTTCACATGACCTATGCATTGAAACATTTTCAAAATGATTCTAAGTCCCACTCGTTTCTTCAATTTTTTTCTAAGTCCCACCTGAGATTCAAGGTTAGAGGTGCACTTCAGTGACTCTCGACAGTCATATCACTGTTGCGATGGATTTAACATGCAGCATTTTTCAATTGTATTCTAAGTCCAACCTGAGATTCAAGGTTAGAGGTGTACTTTTGTCACTCCAGATAGTGATTACACTGTTCTAGTGGCTTTCACATGGCCTATGCACTGAAGCATTTTCATTTTTTTTTCTAAGTCCCACTCACTTCTTCTATTTTTTTAATAAGTCCCACCTGAGATTCAAGGTTGGAGGTTCACTTCAGTCACTATCGACAGTCATATTACTGTTGCAATGGGTTTAACATGCAGCATTTTTCAAAAATTTTCTAAGTCCCACCTGAGACTCAAGGTCAGAGGTGCACTCTTGTCACTCCAGACAGTGGTTACACTGTTCTAGTGGCTTTCACATGGCCTGTGCATTGAAGCATTTTCAAATTATTTCTAAGTCCCACTCGCTTCTTCAAAAATTTTCTAAGTCCCACCTGAGATTCAAGGTTAGAGGTGCACTTCAGTCACTCTCGACAGTCATATCACTGTTGCGATGGATTTAACATGCAGCATTTTTCAATTGTATTCTAAGTCCAACCTGAGATTCAAGATTAGAGGTGCACTTTAGTCACTCCAGACAGTGGTTACACTGTTCTAGTGGCTTTCACATGGCCTGTGCATTGAAGCATTTTCATTTTTTTTTCTAAGTCCCACTCGCTTCTTCAAAAAATTTCTAAGTCCCACCTAAGATTCAAGGTTAGAGGTGCACTTCAGTCACTCTCGACAGTCATATCACTGTTGCCATGGGTTTAACATGCAGCTTTTTAAAAAAAAAATTCAAAAAAGTCCAACCTGGGATTCAAGGTTAGGGGTGTACTTTTGTCACTCCAGACAGTGGTTACACTGTTCCGGTGGCTTTCACATGACCTGTGCACTGAAGCATTTCCAATTTTTTTCTAAGTCCCACTCGCTTCTTCAAAAATTGTCTAAGTCCCACCTGAGATTCAAGGTTGGAGGTTCACCTCAGTCACTCTCGACGGTCATATTACTGTTGCAATGGGTTTAACATGCAGCTTTTTCAAACATTTTCTAAGTCCCACCTAAGATTCAAGATGAGAGGTACACTTTTGTCACTCCAGACAGTGGTTACACTGTTCCGGTGGCTTTCACATGACCTGTGCAGTGAAGCATTTTCAAACATTTTCTAAGTCCCAATCACTTTTTCAAAAATTTTCTAAGTACCATCTGAGATTCAAGGTCAGACGTGCATTTCCGTCACTCTCGACAGTCATATCACTGTTGCCATGGGTTTAACATGACTTGTGCATTGCAGCTTTTTCAAAAATGTTCCAAGTCCCACTCGTTTTGTCAATTTTTTTTCAAAGACCCACCTGAGTCTCAAGGGCATAGGTGCCCTTTCGTCACTCCAAACTGTCCTTTCACTGCCCCCGTGGCGTTCACATTGCAGTAAGTCCCTCACGATAACGCATGAAAGGCTGAGTGAGTTGAGGATGGATTTAGTCATATAAAGGCAGAGACTGGAATTTAAGTTGAACCATTTTTATTGAACAGAAAAGCTAACATGACAACATGAAAGCATTTTACCAATATCAACGTTCAAGTGGCACAAACACAAACACCAAGCCCGAGATGGGGGCTTGCGCTTGATCAGCTCATGTGCGATGTCACTGACGTCTCATGACACACCAAGGCAAACATGAGCACGTCCGACTTCTCCCACTTAACAAAGTGCCAGTGCTCCACAACAACATGATCACACCCTTCTGATAGTTTTTAAATGACAATGAAGTGGCCCAAGTTCGTCATATGTGTATGTGCGCATATATAGGTTAGATATTGAGATACATAGAAAGAGATATAGAGAGAGATATACAGAGAGATAGAAAGAGATAAAAAGAGATAGAAAGTGAGATACATGGACAGATAGATAGAACGATAGATAAATACAGATAGACAGATAGATGCACACAGACACATTTTTAAACAAACTTGGTCCACCTCAATGATAAAAACATGCCAGAAGTGCATGATAATGGCCGAGTTGTCACTGTTGTGCAGTGCACATAGCACAAGTTTAAGTCGAGAGATTTAAACAGCTTCTTCCCCCAAGCCATTAACTCTTTGAACTCTTCAACAGTAGCCAAAATGGAACTGTATAGTGCCACTTAGCAGTTTTTTTGACGACGATACTAGTGCAGCGTGTTCTACCGGAAACAAATTCCTTGTGTGTTCTACATACTTGGCAATAAAGATGATTCTGATTCTGACAGAGAGAGAGAGAGAGAGAGAGAGAGAGAGAGAGAGAGAGAGAGAGAGAGAGAGAGAGAGAGAGAGAGAGAGAGAGAGAGAGAGAGAGAGAGAGAGAGAGAGAGAGAGAGAGAGAGAGAGACGATCACACTCATCTTCATCTTGTGGTGCAACACGACATGAGCTCTTGAAGCACACCTCACCACTCAGTGCTCACTCACATGTGTCCAAATGCAGGTTGGCCTCCCTTCCGCATGCCCTCCGAGTCTGCCAGCTGTGACCTTTGGCCCAGGAGCATCTTCGATCTGATCAAGTGGGGGGAGAAAAAACAAAGTGGTAAGTCACATGTGTTTGTTTTTCATTTGAATAGTTTTTCATGATGTTGCTGACTAACGTTCACACATCTAAAGTACAATGAGCAACCACTTTTCAATCAAAAACTGCTAAACTATTCTTCAGAGTTGAGCAGGCGAGACGTTTGCTATTCTATCGAACGAAGAGCTCGTATTGTATATTTCGTTGGTGAAAGAAGTCAGGGGTGAATAATTTAGAGACTTAGATGCCCTCACGTGGATCGTATCTTTGTTGTGGAAAACATGCAAAACAACAACATTCGAGTGAAACGCTGATTGATTGACAGGTAGGGGCGACTCGTGGACGTGCCGAATAACTGGCGCAACGTATTGTAATCGTGCTCCTAAATTCCATGCATGAACACGATCACGGATAAATTACAAATAGTCAGTTTAAAAAGTTAAAATAACTCACCGAGGACTTGGCTTGTTGACAGCGGAAGTAGTTGCTCTTTGAAGCGGATGTGGGACGGTCCGTTCTTGTGCGGCTTCTTCCTCGGCGGATTGGATACAACAGCAAATGTCGCCCTCTACTGGCCAAGACTCCACAAAGCCATTTGGCAAGAAACTTCCCTTGTGGCTACAAAACAAGCAACTCTGTGAGCTGAAAGGCAACATTAGTCAAACTACTCACCACTTGATGACAATACTTTGCTCTTACGTGAAATGAAACTGGCACATACTCACGCTCATCATTCCACTCAGGCTCTGTCGCGGACTCCTCGTTCTCGGGTCCTCTCTTCTCCCCGTGACGTCCTGATCACCCCGACTCGCCCAGCCCCCAAACATGCAAATCACAAGCACCGGACGTTAAACTACATTTGATTAGTTAAATGCGTATGTAAAAAATAGATACATTAACAGGTGGCGCTGTTCCCTGTTGTCCGTCTCGCTTGGCGCGGAGTTTGTTGTTTTTGGTTTTTTTTTGGGGGGGGTCAACAGGTGGCGCTGTTCCCTGTTGTCCGTCTCGCTTGGCGCGGTGTTTGTTTTTTTTTTGGGGGGGGGAGGGGGCTCAACAGGTGGCGCTGTTCCCTGTTGTCTTTTTTTTCCCCTCCGTGAGCCGTCACCTTATCGTGGTGGAGGGGTTTGCGTGTCCCAATGATCCCAGGAGCTAAGTTGTCTTGGGCTTTATGACCCTGGCAAACAGCTTCTAGGTGAGGGACCAGACTAAGAACGGCTCTATAGACTTTTTATGCTGGATAAGATAAATCGATGAAAAGATTTCTTCATCCGTTTTCTGTACATCTTTGAAGGTGTCGGATGTTTCACTTCTCATCCAACAGGCTTTATCAGCTAACTAAAATTTGCTGGTAGTTTTGGCCCTGGTTCATGTTTGTATGTTTATGTTTGTTTGTATGTGTGAGTGTTTGTAAGTTTGTTTATTTGTATGTATGTACATGTTTGTACGTTTGTAAGTTTGTTTGTTTTTGCACGTTTGTTTGTATGTTTATGTGTGTTTGTTTGTACGTTTGTATGTTAATGTGCGTTTGTATGTTTATGTGATTTTGTGCGTTTGTGTACGTTTGTGTGTTTATGGGTGTTTGTATTTGCATGTTTATGTGTGTTTGTACGTTTGTGTGTTTATATGTTTTTTGTACGTTTATGTGTGTTTGTATGTATCTCCAGACAAGTGAAGGACAACATTCTGACCCACTTGCCAATATTTGAGGAATCCAGAAGATCAGGTGATCACCTCCAAACGACTCAACCATGTTAGAAGCATTGCATGCAGAGTTTTCAAGGCGATTTCAAAACTCTCCAGATGGTTTCTTGACATGGTTTCTTCTCCCTTCAACTGCAGTGTGGATGATGCACCAAGTCAAGTTCGGATGGGACTCATTGATCTGCAGTCTGACACTTCAAGTCAGTCTCACTGCACTGGTTTGATAATTGTTTTTCTTTTTTAACCAATACACCACAATTTCACATAACCGATATTTACAGAGTGCTTTACTGTTCTGATTATCAGTACCAGATATTCAAAATATTTAATTTAAGAATTTTACAATGAAAGAAAGTTAGTAGCCCTCTGACACAAATCAGGTTTCTCATGCGGCCCATGATAAAAATTAATTGCCCATATAGTAAGGCGTTTTTACCCAAAAAAATGACCATGTATAGTAAGACATTTTTAGACCGGAAATAACAACTATGTATGCGAAGGCGTTTTTACCCCCCCAAAAAACGACCAATGATAGTCAGGCATTTTTAGATCGAAAAAAAACATGTATACTCAGGTGTTTTTACCCCCAAAAAACGACCATGTATATAGTAAGGTGTTTTTACCCCCCCCCCCAAAAAAAAAAGAAACTTATATACTAAGGCAATTTTACCCCCCAAAAAACGACCCTGTATAGTAAGCTGTTTTTGCCCCCCCCAAAAAAAAAACGACCACGTTATACAAAGGTGTTTTTACCCCCCAAAAATGACCATGTTATAGTAACGCAATTTTAGCCCTCAAAAAACGACCATGTATATAGTAAGGCGTTTTTACCCCCCCCCCCCAAAAAGAAACTTATATACTAAGGCAATTTTACCCCCCAAAAAACGACCCTGTATAGTAAGCTGTTTTTGCCCCCCCCCCAAAAAAAAAAAACCGACCACGTTATACAAATGTGTTTTTACCCCCCAAAAATGACCATGTTATAGTAACGCAATTTTAGCCCTCAAAAAACGACCATGTATATAGTAAGGCGTTTTTAGCCCCCCAAAAAAACGACCATGCATACTAAGGCATTTTTACACCCCAAAAAATGACCATGTATAGTAAGGCGTTTAACCCCAAAAAACAAACATGTACAATTAACGTGTATTTCAAAATTCTAATTTTCAGTTCAGGTTCTCCTTTTTTTGCATTTAAACAAATTCTAGTTCACATACAATGTTTTATACTTGAAATTCTACCTGGTTTTACACAGTTTTATTTCACTTTTACTGCTTTACTGCCACACAATTTAAATTAATTTGTCTTTTGAACAACAGGATTAGTGCTCTTTGGTGAATTTGTCCAGTCATATTTTTATTCTAATATTTGTCTAATTTAAAGATAATAAATTGTTCCATCGATCTAGATGCAATTTTGTTATGTGTCCGCCAGACGGCGCAAATTCCCCATTGAATCGATCTTGATATATTTCCTTGAATTGTCCGCCAGACGGCGCTATTTGTTTGCTGTAATGAGAGGAGAGCAGAAAAAAGATGGGTTCAATCCCAAAGAACAAGTAGTGATTGTAATGACTTGACGATTTACGTAAAAAATTTCGAGGTTACATATAATGTTTAATAGATGACTTTCTACCTGGCTTTACACAGTTTTATTTCACGTGACCCGCTTCACTGCCATAATTTATATCTATCTGACTTTTGAACAACAGGATTAATGCTTTTTGGTGAATATGTCCAGTATTTTTTTATTCTAATATTTGTCTAATTTTAAGATAATTATTCGTTCCATCGATCTGAATGTAATTTCTATATTTAATTTTACATTTTAAACAGATTCTTATCTTACCCATCCAACTAGATGTTTTATTATTTGTCCCCCATATGGCAAAAATTCTATATCGATGAGGAAGACTCTTGGATAAGAATCGAAACGTCTGGGGAATAAGTGCCGTCTGGCGGAACAATTAAAGAAATTACATCAAGATCGATTCAATGTTCTGTCATTTTGGAGCAAATTGTCCTAACTTTGTATTATTTTGTACATACTGGAATGTACATACTGTATGTTGCAGTTTTGGGATGCACTGATGTTGTTGACATACATGGACATATACTGCTACCATCGTCCCTTCACTTTTCTCATGAAGAAAAGTATGTTGATATTTTTAATGGCTTTGTTCTGTTGATGTTGTCCTGATTTAGAGTAAGTCCCCCCAAAAAACATGTATAATAAGACGTTTTTAGCCCCCATTAATAAGTGAAATATATTCTTATTGTTCGCCGTGTGTCGACACGAGCCGAACACTGCTTGCCAAATGGCTTTGTAAGGCTCCGGGCCAGTAGAGGGCGATATATGCAGTTTGACGCAATCTACCACCAACAAGAAGAAGAATTCTCACAACAGCGTAGCGTTCCACTTCCGCTTAAATGTGCAACTATTTCCGCTGTCAACAAGCCAAGTCCTCGGTAAGTCATTTTAACTTTTTAATTTATCATTTATCCGCGAATGTATTATGTGGGGAACATAGGAGCACGATTACGATACGTTTCGGCAGTTATTTGGCGTTTAATTCGCCTGCACTCAAAGCCAGGGAGTTTATCACGACACCAACAGTGACAGTGAGTGGCAGCACATTTATCATATATTTTGAGGCAGATAGTATGGTGTTTTGGGGTGAAAAAACAAACCCAACCATGCATCGTCAGGTTTTTTGACAATAATGTTTTTGTCCTAACGTCATTATTTTCTTCCGACTACGTATTTCCGCCCAGGCCGGAAGCGGATGTTCTCAATGCTGAGTGCCAGCATGGATGGTTAGCTTCTGTTCCAACAAAACCAGAGCAAGGATGGAAGACGTCGACGAGCTCACCCAGCTCGAGTTTCTATCTTTGGTGTCCAAAGTGTGCGCGGAGACAACCATCTTGGATTCAGCGACAAAGATTGAGGTTTGACCGCCACGCCGAATAAACGAGCTATCTCGCTAAAGCTAACGTCGCTCCGAGCAAGCTCGCTAAAGCTAACGTCACACCTGCTAATGATGACTTGTGTCATAGCGTTGTTTTGCATCTTCAAGTTCGAAGTTCGCTGTTTTTGTGCTTTGGGGCTCTGCTACGTTAGACGTGATAAAATGCTTGCATGCTTGTATTTCAGCTGAATTCGTCATGAGCCTCCCGTAAAAGCTACCGACATTTGACGGCTTGAAAGATCTGCTGAAAATGGAGCCGAATTCAACGTAAGTTTGTCTGAACAAATTTGTCCCATCATATGACAAATGTTGATTGTGACGTTGGTGTTGTTTTGGCAGGACTCTCTCGTCTCAAGTTGCTTGGGCATGAGCTGGTGTGAGACAAGACGATGCACAAAACCAGGTTCGATCGAGGACACTGGTTCGCTGTGGCGACGCCTGAAGGGAAAAGCCAAAAGGAAAAGAAGGCCCAAGCCAAGTCGTCCACAATGAAGATGGCCATCTTTTTGAAGTGAAAACGTCATCTTTTTTTGCAAACGATTTTTCTATGACAAAAGTCAAAATATATTATGACACTCTGAGTTTTTTTTTGATGTGTTGTTCAACTAATTTATTTACTTTTCTTTAAATTAAACAGGCCTGGATGAAACTGATGGCACCACCAGAGGAGGGACACCCACCCGGCAGAGGAAGAAAGTTGGCACGAGGTCACTCATCAAAGTTCGCTCCGGAGTTGTAAGTTTTTTTATCCCCACAAAGACCATGTGTAGTCAGGCGTTTTTTGCTGAAAAAAAAAGTGTTTTTAGACGACCATGTGTAGTGAGGTGTTTTGATTTGCCTTTCTCACAATGTGCAGTTTGTACCAGTTGCACCTGCCTGGTCTTGAACCCTGCACTGCTGCACTTCCAGTCTCCGCCCTAGCCACTGGACCAAGGAGGTGTGGCCAATTACGCTCAAAGTTCATGTATTCATCATGCGCTACCGCAAAGACACGCTGCCCCCTTGTGGGAGGTCTCACCAGCGCTTTATCGGCAACAAAAAACCAAAACCCGAACAAATTCCGGAATGGCGCTCCACGTCATGCTTTTCAATTCCTGAATAAATTTGTGAACGGCAGTGAATGAGTGTAACTGCAATTAGCCCAGGCTCAACCATGGCAATATACAGGTAACATCCGACTTACGACCGAGTTCCGTTCCGACCAAACGGTCGTAAGTCAAAATGGTCGTAAGTCGAAATACATTCAAAATGTTGAATAGAGACTCGGAGGCGAAATGACTTGCAAACTCCCTCCCATCGCGCGGTCGATTGCTGTGCGAGAGTGACATGCTGGCTGGCTGACCAAAATGGTGGTTGTAAGTCAGATGTTAGTATAAAAAAGTAAAAAAGTATACATTTGGATGATTATTATTTTCATGTAACGTCATGGTGCGATTCTGAGTTAGGCGGTCAGGTGGGTTAAGCAAAATGTCCCGTCCAGGTGGCCCGTCTGTGGGGTATGCAGAAGAACCGTCCCGCCATGAACGACGACAAGCTGAGCCGCTCTCTGCGCTACTACTACGAGAAAGGAATCACGCAAAAGGTAACCCCTCCCACTTCACCCGCGACATTTCAACCGGCCCCGCCCCCAAATTGTTGCCACTAAACGTCGGTCGGGTCTAGCGCTTGCTTAGGTGGCGGGGGAGCGCTACGTGTACAAGTTTGCGTGCGAGCCCGAGGCGCTCATCTCGCTGGCGTTCCCCGACAACCGAAGGCCGAGTTGGAGCGCTACGTCGACGAGGAGGACGCGGTGCCTCTGTCCCACCCGGACGAGGGAGGGTCGCCTCCGAACAGCCCCCCCATGCCGCCCAGCCTTATTCCAAAGCCTACATGTATTTTAAAAAAACAACAACAACGCAACCCTCCGCTCCCTTGCTGTATCTCTGGAAAACGTATTTTGCGGAATTGCACCTAATTGACGTTAAAATGTCAAACGAACAATCCTTCACGTTTTTCTCTGCTCAAAATTGGTTGGCATCACTTTAAAGCATTTCCATGTCAAACCCCCCCCCCCCCCTCCCAATTTGTATATATGGCGATGGTGGTTTTGTGCTAACTTAATCTCACGAGGGAGATTTAAGAGATGGCTTCATAAATACTTAGTATATATAAATATATATGGATGTATTTCAGAACCTGTTGTTCTTTTTTAGTATACCTAACCTTAAATGGATTTAATTGTTATTTTTTTGAAAGAATGGAGACGTACATATTTTAGTTCTATGTTATACATTTAATAATACATTTCATTTGTATTATTTGGGAATTTTCGCCGTCTGGCGGACACATACGAAAATTACATTTAGAAATGGGGAATTTCCGCCGTCTGGCGGACAAATTAAGGAATTACATCAAGAAATGGGGAATTTCCGCCGTCTGGCGGACACATACAGAAATTACATTTAGAAATGGGGAATTTTCGCCGTCTAGCGGACACATAAAGAAATTACATTTAGAAATGGGGAATTTTCGCCGTCTAGCGGACACATACAGAAATTACATTTAGAAATGGGGAATTTTCGCCGTCTAGCAGACACATACAGAAATTACATTTAGAAATGGGGAATTTTCGCCGTCTGGCAGACACATGAAGAAATTACATTTAGAAATGGGGAATTTTCGCCGTCTAGCGGACACATAAAGAAATTACATTTAGAAATGGGGAATTTTCGCCGTCTGGCGGACACATACAGAAATTACATTTAGAAATGGGGAATTTTCGCCGTCTAGCGGACACATACAGAAATTACATTTAGAAATGGGGAATTTTCGCCGTCTGGCAGACACATGAAGAAATTACATTTGGAAAGGCGTTTTTAGCCCGAAAAAAAACGACCATGTATAGTAAGGCGTTTTTAGGTAAAAAAAACTCGACCATGTAGAGGAAGGCGTTTTTATCCCGAAAAAAACCCCACCATGTATAGTAAGGTGTTTTAAGGTGAATAAAACGACCATGTATACGATGGCGTTTTTAGCCCCAAAAAAACGACTATGTATACTAATGCATTTTTGGCCGAAAAAAACGACCATGCATCATCAGGTTGTTTGACAAATATGTTTTTGTTCTGACTGTAATGTTTTACTTTCCGATTACGTGTTTCCGCCCAAGCCGGGCGGAAGCGGATGTTCTCCCAATGCTGAGATGTGCCAGCATGGATTGTTAGCTTCTCTTCCGACCTACCGAGGCAACAAAACGAGCAAGGATGGCAGATGTTGACGGGTTCACCCAGCTCGAATTTATATCTTTAGTGTCCAGAGTGTGCGCGGAGATAACCATCTTGGAACCAGCGACAAAGATTGAGGTTTGACCACCACGCCGAATAATCGAGCTATCTCGCTAAAGCTAACGTCGCTCCGAGCTAGCGCGCTTAAGCTAACGTCACACCTGCTAATGTTAACTTGTGTCATATCGTTGTTTTGCATCTTCAAGTTCGAAGTTAGCTGTGAAGGAAATAAATACATTTAGTTCGCCATTTTAAACATTGTAGGATGAACATTAAAATAGTGAGTTAAAAAGATTAAATGTAACTGGTAATGCTAATATTAGCTTGTAATATTTTAACCTAACAGCTGTTTTTGTGCTTTGGGACTCTGCTAGGTTGGACGTAATAAGATCCTTGCATGTTTGTATTTCAGCTGAATTCGTCATTAGCCTCGGGTAAAAGGAACCGACATTTGACTGCTTGAAAGATCTGCTGAAAATGGAGCCGAATTCAACGTAAGTTTGTCTCAACAAATTTGTCCCATCACATGACAAATGATGATTGTGACGTTGGTGTTGTTTTGGCAGGACTCTCATCTCAAGTTGCGCGGGCATGAGCTGGTGTGAGAGAAGAGAATGCACAAAACCGGGTTCGATCGAGGACACAAAAGAAGAAGACCCAAGCCAAGTCGCCCACAATGAAGGTAGTCGTCTCTTTGTAGTGAAAATGTCATCTTTTATTGCAAACGATTTTTTTATGACAAAAAGAAATCATCATATATTAATGACACTGAGGTTTCTTTTGATGTGTTCTTCAACTGATTTATTGAATTTTCTTTCAATTAAACAGGCCTGGATGAAACTGATGGGACCACCAGAGGAGGGACACCCACCCACCCGGCAGAGGACGAGGTCACTCATCAAAGTTCGCTCCGGAGTTCTGGTAAGTTTTTTTTATCCCCACAAAGACCATGTGTAGTGAGGTGTTTTTAGACCAAAAATAAAGCGACCATGTGTAGTGAGGTGTTTTGATTGCCCTTTCTCACAATGCCATTATTCAGGTTGTACCAGTTGCACGTGCCTGGTCTTGAACCCTGCACTTCTGCGCCGCAAGTATCTGCCCTGCCCACTGGACCATGGGGGCGTGGCTGTTTTTGCAAAAAATTCTTGTATTTATCATGCGATACCGCGTTGACACTTAGTAAAATTCTTTGCAGGTTCTCGGCGCTTCGCGCCTCGAACCTGCCTAGCGAGCTCGCTTCGCTCGCTCGCATTGAGACACTTGGCTCGCTCGCTTCGCTCGCTCGCAGGTTCACACTTGTGCTTGTCGGGGCCCTGGGAGGCTGTCCGCTTGTGGACCCGTGAACTCGCTCCAGCGACCTCGCTTCGCTCGGTCGCTTTCGCTTCGACTTGGTTTCGAGCCTGTGCCGCGCAGTCGACACCCTTCTACCTTTCGCTGTGACTTGGTTTCGAACCCGTGCCGCGCAGTCGACACCCTTGTACTTTTCCCAGCGGCCCACGGGGCCCCAATAGAATATCGGGTTTGTTCGCTTATATCCTATTCTGAAGGCCATTGTTTGAATAAAAGCACAAGTTAGACATGTTGCCCAGAGCTGGGATCGAACCCAGGACCTTCACAGCGAGAGTCCATTGCCTTAACCAGTCAGCCACGAGGACCACAAGTATGACTCGGTTGTGGCCTATTATAGACTTTTCTCAAGTACAAAAAGACTTAGACTAAAAAACTTGTCTTTTCAGACCCTCAATTGAAATTGTTTTTGCTTCTATGTTATTCTCAAGGTCATTGATTGAAGAAAAGAACAAGTTACGCAAGTCGCCCATAGCTGGGATCGAACCAAGAACCCTCGCATGCGCAATCCATTGCCTTAACCAGTCAGCCATTGGGAGCACAAGTAGGTTCCAGTCAGTTTCTATGATATTGGTACACGTAGTACAAAAATACAAACTATAAAACTTGTCTTTTCACTTTCCACAGAACCATCAAGCGAGGTTGAAAAGGGAGGCCATGAGTGGGTTTCGACCTCAGGTTGCCCATGCACAAGACGGGCGTTCAGACCACTAGAGCACGTGTAGCAGCAGGTGCTCAGGACGTGCTGTCGGTGGTCAGCACGGAGGGGAAAGAGAACTAATATTGAAGTTGTTGACTGCAAAAATGGTACTTTCATATACTGTATATTTATGTTACACTTTTTTTGTTGAGTGATTACAATCAATGCATTAACAGATGACCGAAAAATAAATACATTGAATATGTATATGTAGGTTCATTTTTAAACTGCCAAAATTTGTTTTCCATTTGATCTTAAAACAAAAATGGCCATTTGGTTATTGCTCAATATTAATAATAATATAATCGTACATTTCATGTATAAGCGACTTCCAAAACACTCAAGGTCACTTTACAGTCACAGGATACGTTTTTCTGTGGGTGAGCAGCGGCGGCCACACGCGCCAGCGTTCACTCAACCCGGAAATAACTCAGATAGAAAGCTAGCTAGCTAATAGATAGCTAGCCAGGCCTTCACTCAACTTACTAATTTTTTTTGCCAACTCCTTGTCACCAATGAAGATAGACACAATGATGATTGACTTCTCATGTTGATTAATTTCAAAGTCGTGACCTTGACTCTGTTTCAAATATATGTCGTTTTCCCAACATGCACAGACTACATTCGTCTCTTAAAGGTCACCTTGTTGTTTAAAAATCTACACAGTGTCTCAACCTGAACCTTGGAGAAGTTGCGGTCTTCTTCTGGAGTGTTTTAATTAAAATATTCCTCCATTGGTTGGTGAATGTCAAACACAATCAGACGTTTGTTTGTTTAGTTCAGGGTTGCCCAAAATTAGTATTCCAAAGCCCGACCCTACCTGATGCATAGTCACCTCCTCCGTTCCAACCAATCACCAGGGAGACATCCATACTCGATACTGCATCATCCCGGGTCGATGTGAAGCTTTAACCTTCCTCACCGCCCACCGAGTCAACATCCGAGTCGGAGATGTGAGTGATGGAAAAACGGGATACGACGGAGGGCGAGACAGTGAAACGGGAAAACCGGGCGGGTGACTTGCTCTCCTCAGTACTGCCGGAGGGGGGCGGCGGGGCGGAGGAGGTCGGTAGAGGCAACAGGGGGAAGTCGTCCTCCCACTCGAAGCCTGCACCTGGAAAGAAGAACGCGGGCTGAGGAACGTCCTGCGGGAAGGAAAAACTCATGACTTCAGAAGGCCACGGCGCTCACTCTCTTCGGAGATATTCCCATCAGAGGAATCGTCGGAGGCGCCGACCCTCTCGGGGGCTTTGCTGTCCGAGTTCTCGGCGGCCAAAGGGAACCCGTGTGCAGTCAGTTCCTCTGTGGGACTCTCCTGCAACGACAAGGATTCACGTGATGAAAGGCCAGAAGTTGTGGATGGATCGCAAATTCAAGTCTCAAGGTCCTTCAGTCTGCTAATTACTCCTCACCTGATCAAAAAGATATACCGTCACGTCGTCAAAGAATGACACGTTCCTCTTCTTGCGTTCCAGCTCCTCATGGAGCGTCAGGATGGTGGTCGTCTTGAGGAGTCCTCGCAGCGTGTGGGCGTGGCTGTCGACACTCACCACGATGGGCACCGGGTAGCTCTCATCCTCGCTTTCATCCTCATCCCGGACGCCAAAGGTCCGCGGCTCGTCATCCGACACGTCGCTGTCGTCAGAGTCGCTGTCCTCATCTCCATCCAGAAGACAATCGCCGCCTTCGGCCGGACCCAAAAGAGATGGAGGAGAGGACGACGACGACGACCTTCTGGAATTGGCGGCGTGCTGCAAGGCCACCTCGTCTTTGGGTAAGATGTGCAGTGCCTCTGGCGAGAAAGCTTTGGACTTGATCTTTTTTCCTTGCTCTCTGGTAGATGTCTGTTCTCCGTTCAGGGCATCGAGTGCCTCCTCCATGGCCCCGACCACTTCTGCAGCCCAGTCTTCAAGGGATGAGTTCTCTTTCTGGGAGGGCCACTCATCCAGGCCCCCGTCAGCAGTTGAACCATCCAACGATTCATCATGTGCACGGTCTTCGTTTTGGTGTGTTCCACTTAGTTTGGGCAAACGATCCTCCCATTGTGTTTTTTCTGCAGCTTTCACCATGTCTTTCAGTGGTTCTTCATCATCACAACTATCTTCTGTTTTCTGCTCATTTCTTATCGTGCGCTCATTCTCGTAGTCGGAGAAGTAAGCCGAGTCCCTGTATGGCGTCTCTTGGCTCAGTGGTGAGAAGGTGTGCTCGCACGACTTCAGCGGCGGATCTTTGCTAGATGCTTCAACCCCCTGATCCTCCTTCAGGCTCGCTGGCCGAGGCACATCTTGGTCTTTGGCTTCATGAGGTTCTTTTGGGACAAACTCAGGACTTTCGTAATTTTCCGTGTCATAGCCGCTGTCCATGGCTTTGGGGCAGCAGGAAGAGCGTAAGGTGGCGCCGGAGCCCTCACAAGAACCGGTAACAGGTAGTAGATCCATGGACTCGATGGAATCTGGTGTTCCCCCTTGCTTCTGAAGAGACCTGAAGGCGGGAGAGGCGCTCAGCTCGGCGGACTCCTCGGCAAAGATCCCTGAGGTGATATCAGTGATGTCATCCGTGACGTCATCACCTTCGTTGTCGCTGCAGTCGAGGATGTCCATGAGGCTGACGCTGGAACCGCCTTGCTCCAAACCGCTGTCTCCTGCTTGACTGGTCTCTGACTGCGGATCCGTCAGGACCACCACCACGGGCTTGTTATCCGCAGGCGGTGGAAGACTTTGGGTCATCTCTTCAATGGGGGGTTTGGACATCAGAGGATGTTCTGTGATGATATCTGGCTTTTTCGCTTCTTCTGCTCTAAGATTCACGCATGGCGCCTTACCGCCATCAGCCTTAATCGGGGCAGGTTTGGGCACAACTGGGCCTCCTGGTGCAGGTGAAAGATTCAACAGCTCGTCCCTGCTCGCGATGTCCATGACTTTGTTGTGGGTGTAACCGTAATGGTTACCCACCAGCGAACCCGTGAGCGGGTCAACAAAATGCGGGTAGCAGCACTCCCTCGGAACTGCGTGGGGGTCACTTTGGTGGCACATGCAGGCCAAAACCTCGCAGCGGTCCGGTGACATAATGGGGGATTGTCGACTTCGAAAGCTGCCGTTGCCTTTAGCCTGGCAGCTTTCTGGGTAGGTGACACTCCTTGGCAGGCTACGGTATTGCAGGCCAAGATCTTCTGGCCATGAGTCTTCGATGTCTGTGCTCGGCATGGTGTAGTGAAAGTCCACGTACGCATCACGTCCGCAAATCTTACTCACTCGTCTTTGGTGGCCGACGCTTCTGTGGCGATGTTTGGAAGGCCAAGTGTTGCACGTGTACTTCTCAATGAAAATGTCCTCTTCATCCTCTCCTGAATCGCTCTCCCTGCAGCCCACGAAGAGCGCCCTCTCTGCCTCCATGTTAATGCTGACTGAGCCATTCCTGCTGTAACTCGGCATGGTTTTCCTCAGGGAGCCCATCATGTCGTGGTAGCCTCCAGGCATAGTCTTGCCCACAACGGAGGAGTGGCTTGGGTCCAGGTCCAGATATGAGCCTCTGTGCACCTGTTCGGACTGACGATTGCGGGAGTTGGATATTCCCGCCGGGTTCTCCAACTCGCCCAATGCTTGGCGAAGGCTCCTTGACCCCCAACTTTCTGGAAGATGCTCAGTGGCTAGCCCTCCTCCCATCAGATAGTGGTCAAAGTCCACAGGCGGGGAGCTCTCGTAATAGTAACCTCCATCTTGGTCTTTGTAAGACACATAGTGACTTGACTCCCAGGGGTGTAGGGGGCTGTTCTCACACACCTGCCCTAAAAGGGGCTCCATTGTTAAGGAGATGGCAGGACTCGAGTCATTGGAGTCGTAAACATCGACATTGTGGATATCTGCTGACCAATAGGCATCGCAGTTCTTAGCTTGCGACGGACAGACAATGCAGTCCCCCAAATCGCCGCTCCCGGTAAGGAAGCTCCCACTGCTTTGATAGTCTGGGCTGTAGGAGCACAGGGTGTAGTCGGGTTCAATGTTACAATCCACCGGTTCTTCGATGCGGACATAGAATTCGCTGTTGACCGATGGGCTGAGGGCACCGAAAACGGGAAGGACATCTGAAACATGCAGGTGTTTTGGCTGGTAGTAAGGTGGAGAAACTATGTGGTTCAGACTCTCCAAGGGGCAGCCTCCCACAATGCTCGCCGGAGGATAAACAGCTTCGGGATGTTTGCTTTGACCAAAAGCGCATGGGGAGTCCAGACTTCTGTAAGACTCGTCCGCCCTGGCCTGCTCCCACCTGTACTCAAAGTTCAGGCCGTGGCTTGTCTCCGTGATGGTCAGAACGTCATCCCCGGACTCTGAGTGGTAGCCGTCAGCAGGCGAGAATTGCTGGAGGAGAGGGAAAGATGACAAAGTGGCTGAAGGCTGCTCCTGCGTTGTCAGAGCGAGACCGCGATGGATGTTGTGTCCGGCGCTGGGTCGCATGGAGTTCCAGCGCCTCTCAAAGTCCTCCTCGGCCTCACTGGCACCCTTTGCGCACAGATAGCTCAAAAGCAAGTGAACCTCCTCGGCGTTGGGCCTCTGATCTGGCGGGAGCCAGCAAAACTGCATCACCTCATACCTGAAAGTCACCCGACAATTTTTACAGTCATTAGTGTCACTCAGGAAGAGATACCCGCAGCACACTTTTGAGGTTTAGTGTCGAACCAGCGTTCAGCCAGAGGAACTTGGAGTATGGGCTTGGCTAATCGCAACTGCTGCTCCCTCACAGCGTAGGACAAAACTTGCCGGTCAGAGTAAAGACTGTAGGGTTGCTTTCCCAGCTCCAGCAACTCCCAGATGGTCACACCAAGAGACCTGACAGTCCAGAGGTGGGACTAAGTGTTACAAGTTTCAAGATTTTGGTTTATTTTTGGGTGGGGTGGCACAAACAATAACGGCGAATGACTAACCAGATGTTACTCGGCCGCGTCTGCTTAGTCACCAGCAGGTTTCCGTGGACATCCTCCACCAGCTCAGGAGCTATCCAGCGAAGTGGCACGTACGTCCGGTCAGGTGTGACCATGTAGTCGTCCTGACAGCAATGCAGAGTGAATTAAAAACAACTCTTTCAATGACCGCTTTTGGCTTGTCTTGTTTTCCTACCTTGTACTTGGTGTGGGACAGGCCGTAGTCACCCACTTTCACGGTGAGGTCAGCAGTGAGCAGGCAGTTCCTCAAAGCCAGGTCGCTGTAGATCCCCATGGTAGCGTACTTGTCATACAGCTCAGATATTGATGCATTTGTGACAGGCCATAATTCGGGACTCTACTGATTGTCCGGGTGATAGTAGCGTCACCCACATTATTATAATATAATCCACTCAGGTCAGACAGAAAAATGCATCCCCAAATGAGGTCAAGCTACCAAATTACTGTAAAAACAAGACCAAGTACTGAATTCTGGTCCACTGTGGATATATTGACGCAACGACATCCACGACTCAAACCTGCTTCTTCTGCTGCGAGGGCCCACCGGCTGCAACAAAATCACTGATGCTGGAGTCTTTGTGCAACACTCAGTCAGCACCAGGATATTGTTACAGGAAGTGCGCATTTGCAAGACAACAACTACTAAAGGCTGTTTGGATGGACGGACGCTTGTGGTACCTGTGAGTGAAGTTATGTGTGTGGAGGTGCTTGAGTCCTGAAGCGATGTCACAAGCCATCCTCTGGAGGATAAGAGGCTCAGGGGCACCCACGCCGTCCAAGCACTTGCTCCTCCTCAGATAAGCTTTCACGTCGCCCTGGTAAAGCAACACACCCCCATTTCATACAACCTACGGTCACGGGGGGCGGTGTGGTCATCAGAAGAATAACTCACCAGCGGACAAAACTCCATGACCAGCAAAAAGGGCGCCACGTCGGTGCACTGGGCCAGACACTGCAGAAGAGCCGAATGCTGCAGCACCCTGTGGACCAGGAAGAGACGCTCCGCGTCATAAATGACGTCGCTCAGAAGAAACTCTCGAGTGTGTCAAAGACCGGCGGGGGAATACCGGTATGGTTGTACTTCCTCCAGGAAGTGCATTTGTTCCTTGATGCTGGCGCTGGCCTTCAGCTCCTTCACCACCACCTGATTGGTTCTCAGGTTCTCATTCACCTCCCCCAGAAGAACCTGGCACATGGGGACATGGACACAAATGCAGCAGGAGGACACAGACACATGGTAGTTTGGAATGAGCGGGTGGTAGTGATGGACATACCGAGTCATGAAGATAACGCAGATGGTGATGAAGGTGGAAAACGAGGATGGAGAAAGATGTTAACTGCTTGTAAACGTTCAGGAGACATCATGAGTAAGATCGTAAAGAGGTGCAAGACGGGGAGTTTGTTTCCCCAAGGAAGATCAAATCTTACCTTTCCGAACCAGCCGTTGCCGATCTCTTTCAGGTAGAGTAGACTCTGGCGGCTAAAGTTTGACCATTTCAGGTGGTGCGCTGCAAAGGGAGAGAGCAGTCCAGGTGAGAGTCAATCAATGTGCACGCAGGACTTCATCGGGTTCCAAAAGTATCCGCCAAGGAACGTCCCAGAACTCGCAAGGTCAGTTCCCAAGCTAGTGGCGCCGCACTGTCTGACTCCGTAATGCATCGCAATCAACGTCCTTGACTAGAAGCTCACCCGGTCGTTCCCGTCCATCTGTCTTTCCCTGTGCGTGGTGGCAGAAGACAAACAGACCTTTGTGGCGTAACAACACCCCCCCCCCCCCCCTCACCACCACCCACAAAAGAAGAGCACACAGGCCTGCCACTGTCCGTACTGGACATGGCGTCACCATCATTCCTGACAGGCAACTTTTGACCCCCCACTGCCTGGCATCAGTTAGTGTTTGTGGGTCGTAAGGTCCGAATGATTCCCAGTTTGCTTTTTCACGGGATGCCATCTTGTTGTTGTTGTTGTTTTGGCGCGCACTGCTCCAAATCAATACTGGTGTCGGTGCTCTAAGCCGCCTGCGAGCCAGGAAGTCGTAAACAGGATGTACGGATAATCACGTCCAAATGGACCCATCGTTGCTATTAGGACCGATCGGCCATTATCCCGTGAGTGTTTTTTTTGTGTGCGTGTCTCCCTGAGCGGAGATGCTTTAGAAATTCCACCCGGCCAAGTCGGGCGTAAACAACTTGGACACAGGCGTGGAAGGACCTGGGAGGACGTGAAACTGGGGATCTGGGAACAAACGCATTCAACGACAGAGGCAAACATTGTGCTTCCCACGGAACTGCAGCATGTGCGTTGGATTTCCCAGCAGCTGCGCGAAGGGTGCGACCGCCAAGATTAATCCGTCCATCACGCCCCGAGGGTCTCCGGAGTAGACGCGCCCACATTTTCGTGCGCGCAACGGGTCACACCTGCATATCCCGTGTACTCCAGGTCACCCGGCGGCGCCACCCTTTTGGCCAGGGGCAATGCCACCTCGCCGAGGGGCAGGACGTAAACATCTGGACTGGCCGGCGAGGCTGGCGTGAAGTCATGCACTTGGTCCGCCTCGCCATCAGGAAGGTTGCGGAACTCCTGAAATGACAACGAGAAGACGTGAAGGCCTCAGTCCAAACATCTTGTCGACGTTGGAACCTTAAATTCTGAAAAATTAAAATTGAGAACTGACAATTTGGAGCATCCAATGCCAAAACGCGAGTTGGGAGGCCGCATAGGAAGAAACTCAGCCAGGTCCCACAAGACCTCAAGAATGTTGGCTGACAACACCCCAAAAACAAGCACATGTGTATGCTTTAAAAACTCAAATTTATCTCCTTTTCCCCCTCCCCCCCTCCTCTTTCTAGTGACCCGGACACGTTCACACGCTCCGCTCGCCCTTCTCACATATGCTCGCTCTCTCTCGCTTCTTACTCTTAACACAAACGAGGACCTCTCTGTGTGTGTGTGTCAAAGCCCACGTGCAAATGAATTCATTCCACTTACTCAGAAATCATCACAAATGGGGACACACACACAGGACAATAAACATAACATTAAGAGCATCGTAAATGTGCAAAAATAGTGCAGGAGGTTCCCAATGTGTGAGAAGGTTCCTTACCTTTCTCGGATGACCATTTTCACTCTCACACACACTCACACGTGCACACACACACACAGCGGTGTCCAATGTGTGAGTCTGCAGCGGATGAAGAAGACAGCAGAGAATGTAAGGAAAACTGCGATGGACGCAAGGGCGGAAGGAGGAGGAGCAAAGAGGTCGGGGGTCGCCTCGGTTCTCCGCCCCCCTCCCCGGGGGAGAAGAAAAATGGGGAGAGGCCGGGGGGGGGGGGGGGGGGTTGGTAGGGGTCCACATAGTGTACTGGTGACATCATGAACAGAACACAACCGCCAACGCACATCTGGACTGTGAATGCGCACGTGCACGCACAGACAGAAAAACTTGCATGTACCTACAGGAAATCACACAATGACAATACAATACAATACAATACATTTTGATTTATATAATGCTTTAACAACAGCATAGAAATGGACAAACACTAACAAAAACTGCAACTAGTTAAGTTCAGGCTAGTGTGTGTGTGTGTGTGTGTTTTTGTGTGTAATGTGTGTTTGCGTTAATTTTGTGTGTGTGTTTGTGCATTGTGTTTCTGTGTTTATGTGTGCTATTTGTGTGTAGTTGACCTTAAATCGGGCGCTGCGGGTCTTCTTGCAGCAAAGGCAGGTCAGCAGGACCAAGAGTAGGCCGACCACGCCCGACACCAACGCCAACGCCGCCGAGGCCCACGATGACTCCTCCCACTCGCCGACACCTGCGGGGACAAGACAGGGGGGAATCAGGACAACGTACGCGCTCCCAACCCGAGTAAGGATATGCGGGTGCGTTTGCGTGCACCAATTATGTAAGCGCCGCCCGCGACGCTTAGGTGCGCCTCAGGGTCAAACCCAGAACAAGACCCTCATCCCTCGTGATCTTGGACCACGTTTGACGTCTTCCCGTCGAGGCAGAATGTTGTCGGATCGTCCACCGGTGATGCTGATGGTGGCGCTCCAAACGGGATACAGAGGATGCGGTTGCCATGGAAACCGGTCAGCGCCTTCCGCTTTGTTTACTCGCCCGAGTAGAACAAGTTTGCTCGTTTTGGCACAAAGCGCCTCCGCTCGGTATGTCAACATCCAAACAGCGGCCTATGAATGCATGGCTAGCATCAAAATGCTACATGGCAGGTTTGCGGCGTTTCATCATGTGACACGCCGATGACATCACACATAGATGTCATCATGGGGTGATTGACGTGCTGCTAAAAATAGAAATGTGATCGCCATTTTTTTCTCCTTACTCGGTTAGCAAGAATGTGGAGCCCTGGTTGCTATGACAACATGCCGCGACACCTTATTGCGTAAGGCTTGAGGGACGGACGCTTAGCGCTTTTAATGAATACAAATGATTCATTAGCCTCAGGGGGGGTGCTAACGCACGTGCGATGACGCCATCCGCAGTGCTGGAATGTTTCTTTTTTCCTCACCTGTGCCCATGGAGGCGGCTCGGGGCCAAAGCGCGAAGGCGAAACACATCAGCATCGTCAGCATCTTCGTCCTCGTCTTCATCGTCGCTCTTTCTCCATCCTCATCGAAGCGAGATTGACCAGCTGCGGATTTGCGCCGCCATCTCCAAGAAGGAAGCTTCAGGACATTCCTCAGAGGCGGTGAGGGGGGGGGGGGTCGCTGCGGAGTGGTGAAAGCGGGAATCAGACGCGGGCTTCGTTGGCTTGTAGATGTCGAGGACGGGGGGAGGCTACTGGTGCTGTCCGTGGTGCTGCTTGCGAGCGCGCCATCTTGCTCGATAATGCTGAGGGGGGAGGGGTGGAGGGGATCTGCTAGGGGGGGGTGAATGCGCTGAGATACACACACACACACACTCACACACCTCTATGCTACTACATAAACATTAAATGCAGTGTTAAAAATAACCTTCGATTCTCTTCTTTCATTAGGAAAAAATAGTTAATTCCTAAGTTATACGGATCTTGAGTTATCTGAGCTTGAAATGGGGGCGGATGTCCAAAATACAATGCAATAATAATAATCAATTTCATTTCTAAGCGCCTTTCAAAACTCAAGGTCACGAGCTGACAGATAGCTAATAGATAGCCAGATAGACAGTTAGCTAACTAGCAAGATAGCCATATAGCTAATAAATAGCCAGCTACATAGCTTGCTAGACAGATAGCAAATAGACACTACATACATAATGGTTTATATCCCACTTTAACAATAGCTGAAACTGGAACAAAGCGCTAACATAGGAAAAAAGGGAAATGCTGACCTCATATGGAAGGGAAAGAACATAGCCAGAGGTCCGACCAGCGCTTTATCAGCACTTTTGTTCTATTTACTCATGTCTGCAGTTTCAAACGCATTTCTATGGTGCTTTTAGTGACTCGTTCCCTGCAGTCGATGCACTTTTCTGCTTTTATTACGCCTAACACATAAAACAGGAGACGTTTGAAAAAATATGACGACGGCAGTCACATGTCGACAAAGGCCACATTGGTTCACTTCCTCATTCACACGATCATGTGACCTGCGATGTGTTAAAGGCAATGGGAGCAAAGGGCTAAAGGTTAAACTCAACCAAGACTAAAAAAAAACACGTTTTTAGACTCCCCCTGACATTAAATAATTAAAAAATATATATAAAATCATATTTCAAATGAAAAAAAACACATCAGAAAAGAAAGAACAGAACACAACTAAACAGAAAACACCTCAAAAGAAAATGTCTGAACAAAAAACGAAAATGAACAACAACAACAACAAACAAACAACAAAAAAAAACGTTTCTTGATGGGATGTAGCCAACATTCCAATCAGCTGCTACCGTAGCAACGGGGGTGAATTGAGTTGCCGGTTACCAAGGCGACCGTTGGGCTCTCTCTCAGCAGGCTGCTTTTTTGCTTTCTTGCCAAACACAGAATTAAAGATGGCCGTGGCACAATGGAAACGTGCCGCTTAGCACGGTGGCTAAGTCGCTACGTTCATGGAAGCCGTCCGATGGCCAAAACGAGTGGTTGAAGACGTGCAAATGCGCCGAGAATAAATAAACAACAACGTCTGGAGGGAATCGGGAGCACTCAGGGGGTATTCCCAAAACATTCAGCCTCCAAGGTGCGTTCAATGACGCGCAGGAATGTTCAGCAGTGGTCAGAAATGCCATTTGACCCTCATGACTGGACAGTTCAAGGGCGATTGTGCTTTTTTGCAGCTGTAATGGGCAGCATTTTCGGATGGATGGATGCATGAGTTGAGGAGCGACAGCGCGTATGTGAAGCTGCCGCGGCTCAGAATTGAAGTGGATTTATGTGCGACAGATTATCATTTTTCGTCAATGGATGCTACAGCTCCATGTTTGCTTTTCAACATTTAGCTTGTAGCAGACGCGCACATGTCGCTGATCCACTGGTGAAAAGAACGCTTTGATCGTCTTCCTCTTTCATCTAGAACTGCTTCATGTCACAAAGAGGGTACAGCAAGTGCTGAAGAATGAATGACTGTCTTTGTGTTGTCGTGTTATTTGTAATTTAGTTTTGGTTTTTTTTACTTCAAGATGGCGCCTTGGGAGTGGCTGCCTTTACAGCGGCTCCGGTATTTTGTTTTTCTACTTCTTTCTTTCCTTTCCTATTCCTTTCATAATTTTGTTGCTGTGAAATGTAAATTTCTCCACTGCGAGACGAATAAAGGTACATCCAATCCAATCCAACATTTAGCTTGTAGCAGACGTGCACATTCCGCCATGATGTTGCTGATCCACTGGTGAAGGAGACGCTTTGATCCTCTTCTATCATACGACGAAGAGGGTCCAGAAAGTGCTTAAGATTGAGTGTGTGTTTGTGTTGTCATTTTATTTTGTTGTTTTGACTTCAAGATGGCGCGGCGAGAGTGGCTTCCTTTACAGCGGCTCCTGTATTTTGTTTTTCTACTTCTTCCTTTCCTCACTTTGCGACTGTGAAATGTCACTTCCTCCACTGCGAGACTAATAAAGCCTAATCCAATCGTTCAAGGGGAACTGGAGGGAAAAAAATCATTCAAGGCCTTCAAGAGCATCCGAAGTGTCGTTGAGCATTCAGAAGCATTGGAAACAAGGACGCCAAGTCACTTGAAGGTGTTTGCAGTCACTTTCGGCAGTCGTCGAGATGCGTTCAGGGGCATTCAGGAGAAAAGGCAAAGCGTTCGTGGTCACGAGCGCATGTAAAGTGCGATGAGGCCAGCTCGGTGTAGCCGCTGCCACAGATTCATCTCCAACATGAGGTCGTGGTTCACATAGAAACCCACCGGGTGGTACTTCCTGTCGTAGTAGTGGTCCGAGTACTTTTTGTATTGCGGCGTCATGAAGCCGTAAGCGCTGACGTGGTCGCAGCTGTGAAGCGCCGCCAGCAGCATGACGGCGCCGGTGGACGGCCGGTAGATGGACTTGTATTTGGTTTTTAGGGTTTTGGATGGAAGGAGCCTGATTGGCGGAAAAACATGTTGGAGGTCATGGAGGTGGTTGGTTGCCGTGGTGATGGCTCCCTCACCTGTTTCTGAGGTAGCGGATGAAGTCGGGATGGTAGATCTTCAACTTGGCCGCAGTCACGTCCTTTCCAAAGTACTTTGTCGGACTTAGTGGAAAAAAAAACGTGAACAGAATGAGATTTTTTTTTGTTGCAGATTTATTGGTAGCAATTCCGTTGTTGGCCACAAGACGGCGACATTTTATTCTATATCTATTTTATTCTATTCGATAGCTAATAGATAGCCAATAGACAGCCAGCTAGCTAATAGCCAGCGAGGTGGATAGATAGCTAACAGTACTTCCGGGTTGAGTGAATGCTAGCGCGTGTGGCTGCTGCCGCTCACCTGCAGAAAAATTTATCCTGTGACTGTAAAGTAACCTTGAGAGTTTTAAAAGGCTTAGCAATGAAATGTATTATTATCTAGCTAGCTATCGGGCTGGCTAGCTAGCTATCTATCTATTAGCTGGCTGCCTATTTTGCTAGCTATCTACCTAGCTAGCTATTATCAGGTTGGCTAGCTATATATTAGCTATCTATTATCTAGTTAGCTAGCTTTCTATCTATTTGAGTTACTTTCGGGGTGAGTGAATGCTGGCGCATGTGGCTGCCGCCGCTCACCCGCAGACAAACTTATCCTGTGACTGTCAAGTGACCTTGAGATTTTGAAAAGGCGCTTATAAATGAAATGTATTATTATTACCTATTATTATAGGTAGCTAATAGCTAGATAGCCAGCAATGTATCTTTTTTTCTACTGGGAACGAGTTAGCTTAGCATCACGTCCAAAACGGCGATACTGACTCTTTGCCACGCTCGCGTCCTTGCTCAACGAAGGCGCGCTGGGCCGCCGCCTTCATCATCAGGTAGTCGCGGTCGTGGTCGGGCAGGAAGACGTAACGCGTTTCCTGTCGGGGAGATGGCGTCAAAGCACGTCGTCCTTCGCCGGGCGACGGAGCGCGTGGCTCACCTGAGACTGAGGCGGCGCTCGGTAGCCGACGGAGGCGTAGCTTGACAAAGAGTTCATCAGCGTGTTGGTGGAGAAGGTGTAATGGGTGGTGCGTACCCCCACGTCTTCCTCGAAGCCCGCCAGGATGGCGCCATTCGTCCTAGGATACCAAAGCTTAAAACTCACAATCTTAACTCATTCACTGCCAGACCCTGTGCAAAAATGTGTCCAAGCCAGTGCCAGGGTTTTTGTCATTGTCACTCGAATTCCAGGACTCACACAATATTCAGTTTTTGGACTACATAAACATTCAATTCAGCGATAGAAACCAGATACTATCTTCTTTCATCAGGAAAAAAGAGTTAATTCCTAAATTATATAGGTATGGAGTTATATAAGCTTGAAATGAGGGCAGATGTCATAAATACTATGCAATACATGGAGCGCCATTGCTGAATTTGTTCGGGTTTTAGTTTTAAAGCGCTGGTAAGACCTCTGGTAATGTTTTTACCTTCCACAAGGAGGCAGCATCTAGCAGGCTGTCTATCTACGGAGCTAGCTATCTAGCTACAGAGCTAGCTATATATTATTGCAAATGTGGGCTGGGGGGCCTCACCTGAAGACGTAGTGGTGCTGATCGATCTCCTTCCCCATCTTGGAGCCATTGAGGATGCCGCCATTCCCCACCACGGCGCAGCGGATGCAGCGGGAAGTGTCATGGCGACTCGCCCAGTCGTCAAACATGACGGCGTTGGCGGACATGTTGAGCAGGGAGAGTGCGTCTGACAACGCTATCCAGAAAAAAACAAAATATTTTAACAGGTCATCAGGTGCATTGAGAACTCTAAAATGTAGTTTTGAAAGGCGCTTATTATTATTATTATTATTATTATTATTATTATTAAAATGCAATCCAACTAAATGTTTGTCGCCGCCTTGTGGTCAACAATGGAATTGCTACCAATAAATCAGCATACTGTACTTTGATAGCTGAGGCCCCCCCAGCCGACTGCACCCACATAGCGATGGAGGCGACGGTATTCGGCGGGCGTGGCGTGTTTGGACCATTGCAGCACCGGAATGTTCTTCAGGAACAGGTCGGACACGTCCGACTTGGCCACGCGGCTTCCGATGCCGTCGGGGCAGTCCTGCGCACAACGTTGACCCGATCGGAGGTCAACTGCTTTGCTCAAAGGTCACTTAAACAATGCGTAGCATGTGATTTCAGATCCGGATTTGAACTTTGGATCCAGTTGGATTCTCAAATGACTTGACGCTACACTCACAGTTAGCGGCGCCACATCTTCGCTGGCGTAGGCGTCCCCGAGGAACGGGGTGTCGGTGGGCTTCCGGGAATCTTTTTTAAGCTGGGCCACGTTAGCGACCAGCGGCGGCGACGTCGTCGTCATTGTGGCGGACGGCCTGCTCCGGTTGCCATGGGGAAGCGGCACAGAGTCTGGCGGGTCACTAACGTGGCGTGAACACCAGATCAAAACCAAATCGCTCAGAATACAATGACAAAGTACAGGTAACATTCAAGTTACGACCGGGTTCCGGTCCGACAAAACGGTCGTAAGTCGAAACCCATTCCAAATGGCCGACGTGACGTTTGCACGACAGGATACTATATGATGTCAATCTGTTGTTTTCTATTGCATACTATTTATTATCCACACCAAAATGTTTACAGTTCATTTATACATTTCATAACTTTTAGTGTCATTTTTATCATTTTATATTACGTATGATCGATTTTTATGACTGTACAACTGAACCTGTAATGTATACAAAACTGTTTACTGTACAGTTCATTTATAAATGTTATACAGACTTACCTTTTATTGTCGTTTTGATTATTTTATATTGCATATTATCGCTTTTTATTTTATATTTAGATTTTATATAGTGGGTTAAAGAAAACACTTATATGTAAATAATACAGCTGTTGAAAAATTGCTCTCCAAGTACTGTACTACAGATGTTGCCAAGACGGTATCTGCACTGTATAGCTTCTACTACTGGAGTGTAGTCACGCAGTAGATTGCTGTGCAAGTGTGTAACATGCTGGCTGGCCAAAATTGTAGTAGGCGTTGCCAGTGGTCGTGGTCGCTAATCAAAATTTCAATCAACACGTTGGCTCATCGCCATGGTAACCGTGCGACTGACCTCCACGATGGTCCAAGGTGGGCCCAGGATAGCGCCAGGGAGGTCTCCAGGTTCCCGGATAGGAAGTAGACGCACAGCACGGAGGCGGCGGTGATGGCTGCCAGCGCCAGTCGCTTTGGCGCCGACATCGCCGCCGGCGCGGAAGGATCCAGTGGAAGGAGGGGGGGCACGCTCACTCAGGAGCTGCTGGGGGGCTTTCCTGGTCTCCGCTGAAGGCACATCAGGTGATTTTGGGGGGTGTTCAGGAGTTGGAAGACTTCTTTGGAGAGAAGAAAAAGTTAAGACGGATAGACAAACAGCGGATTGGTCGCGGAGTTTGTCGGCCAAAGGTGATGACGTCACAATCTGACGATGAAAGCTTATCGACACGCTAACACTCGCAGCTCCGCTTACCTCGCAACCCAGACGCCTGAATATTTGTCATGGGACGAAGCCGCGGGTTACGGCTCCACGCATCCGTTTGTGGCAGCTTGCCTTCCTGTTGCTTAGCGAAGCGCAAATACGCCGCAAACGGCCGCGACAAAAGGTTGTAAAGGGGGGTGGGGGGGGGCGATGAGCAATTGCGTGCACACAAAGAATACAATAGGAGTGAAGATAACCTGACTCATATACAAACACAACAACAAAAACAAACCCGGGCGGATTCCAACGATAAAAGCAACACGGAATCAAACCCGCTTTTTGTTTTTTTTAAACAACTCCGACAAGTGTCACCTTTCACCCTGGCTTGCTCACAGTCGGAAAGTGACACCACCAACCCCCGCCACATTCTTCCACCACCTTGTCGCTGGACAATAAAGTCATAAACACACACACAGACTTGCTGATAAAACTCAAAATGGCACCCAATGCACAACTCGCATTAAAATGTAGACAACAAATGACAAGTGACGTCCTGTGCGGTCAGTTCTTCACTTTGGTGGGCGGAGAAGGAGTTAGGGGTGGGCCGGGGGGGGGGGGGGGGGGGGTCGTTTCTTGACATCCACGAACCCCGATCGCATGATAAGTGGGGAGGGGGTGAATCGGGACTCCGAACCGGATGACAATGAACATTCAAAATGTTTAGTGTGTGTGTGTGTGTGAAAAGGTCTCACCTGGTCTCGTTCTTGGTGGTCACTCAGACAAGCTTTTCGAGGACTTGGGAGTCGCTTTGAAGGAGTTGAAGGCACTCGACGACGCCAGGACCGCCTACTCAGGGTTTGTTGAGGGGATGGGGGGGGGGGGGGGGGGGGGGGGTTGTTGGAGGCGTTCCTGGTTCTTGTAGGGTGGGGCCACAAGGGCCACAAGAGAGCAACAGCTGTTTAGAGCAGCAGAGGGGAAGGCAATTTGAAGCCGAGGCCTTTTTGTTTTTTGTGTTTTGGATCTCGGGCCTGTTTGCTTGATAACATTTGAGGTATTAATTTTTTTTTTTTTTCATGGTGGAATGTCCCACATAAATCGCAATGAATGACTCTCTGTGTCTTTGTGTTGTCATATTATTTGTTCATTAGTTTTTTTTGTTTTACTTCAAGATGGCGCCGCGAGAGTGGCTGCATTTCCAGCAGCTCCTGTTTTTTTTCTACTTCTTTCTTTCCTTTCCTCTTCCTTTCACAACTTTGCTGCCCCTAAATGTATATTTCTCCACTGCGAGACAAATAAAGGTACATCCAATCCAATCCATGACTCCATAAATTCTTTGGATTTGAGATAAGAACCAGTCGGCCATTTTGGGTTTCATCGGCAGTAAGCAAATAATAATAATAATAATAAAAATGCGCTGAAAGAGGAAGACGAGCTGCGGAGCAAAGTGGGTCACAAGACTTGGTATACTTGGGACCCCCCCCCTCACACCACCACCACTACCACCACCAGCATGCTATTAAACGTCCTGTTGAAGAACATTCGTCTCGGTATTGTTTATTATTTGAGACACTTCACTCGAATGAAAACAAAAGTAGAAAAAAAGGATCATAGTGATAAATGAAGAGGAAAGAAGGAAAAAAAGTTATTTCCACCACCACTACCATCCCACAGTGTGTCCAAAAGTTTTTTTTTTTGCACCACAATAATTACAGTGAAAACAAAAACATCAACCCGGGTGTCCTTCATTCTTTTTTCCGTTTCGTCCTTCGTTTTGGTCATGTGACCAAAAAAAAAAATGTCAACCTCAAAACAGCATTTTGTGACTTTTTTCCCTATTTTTTTTTCCTCCCGAGAACATTCGCCAGACTTTCCTGCTCACTTCTCAGGAACAGAACACAAATAGAAATGACGCAACCGCCGCACCCAACCCCTCCTCGGTAATGCAGGGCCTGCCCAGGCCGGTCACAGAAACATCTGGAATAGATCGGAGGATCATTGAGACATTCTTGGTGCGTTGTGGGAGGGGCCAGAAAGTGGGTTGTATGAGTGACTGAATTGGGGAGGGGGTTGGGGGGGGGGCAATTAGTTCCAGCCCCCCCCCCAAAAAAGACCCACGACACTAAAAAAGTTTGTTGGGGGGTGTGTGCGTGAGTGTGTACTTCAGAGTGCAGTCGGTCTTGAGGTCATTTCTCCATCAATTGCCTCCTTTGCTCCTCCCATAAGGCCTCCAGATGCTCCGCCCTCTTCAGAGCAGCCTATCGGACGACAGCAATGGGACATGGGGTTGATTCCCGCCCCCCGTCTTATAATAATAATAATACATTTCATTTCTAAGTGCCTTTCAAATCTCTCAAGGTCACTTTACAGTCACATGGTAAGTTTTTCTACAGGTGAGCAGCGGCAGCCACACGCGCCAGCGTTCATTCAACACGGAAGTAACTCAAATAGATAGAAAGCTTGCTTGCTAGGCAATCGTTAGCCAACAGATATCTAGCTAGATAGCCAGCCAGCTAGATAGTGAATAGATAGCTAGCTAGCCAGCCAAAGCTAATAATAATCATAATAATAATCCATTTCATTTCTAAGCGTCTTTCAAAACTCTCAAGGACACTTTACAGGCACAGGATATTTTTTCTGCGTGTGAGCAGCGGTAGCCACATGCGCTACCGTTCACTCAACCCAGAGGTAACATATTCTAATACTATAAATTGGATTTATTATTATTATTATTATTATTATATATACTACATACTAAAATATTAAGTACTAATTCTATATATAAAATTTGTTTTTATTCTATTTATCATAAATATGTATTTAAAGCAAAATGTAGATATTTTTTTAAATACTAATACTACATATATATTAAATACTACAAAATACTAATAATTAATAGATAGCAAATAATACTAATAATGACTGAAGGCTCACCTCGTGCTGCCTCCGCAGAGCGTTGACCGCCTCGTCTTTCTTCAAGATGGCCGCCTTGACCCTGAAGGTCATGAAGGTCAACTTTTTTGACGGATTTCCTCTCCGCAAAACGAGAGCGTGGCGCAGATTCACGCCGTCGGTTGCTTACCGCTGATGCACCGCCTGCAGTTCGTCTTCCTTCTCCTTGCTGATCCTGCTCACCTCCTCTTGCAGCGTGAGGCGCACCCCCTCCGCCTCCAACCTGGCCCTCTGCGCCTCCTCCTCGGCTCGCAGGAGGCGCTCGCTGAACTCCTGCTGGATCACCGAGGCCACCCCGCGGCGCTCCTCCAGGAGTTGGTCCCGGTTCTCAATATGAAAATAAAAAGGCGGATTAAATCATTCACTGCCAGATGATGTGCAAACATATGTCCACTCCAGTGCCAGGGTTATTGTCATTGTCACTCACATTGCAGGACCCACAGAATATTGAGTTTTAGGGCTACATAAACATTCAATACAGTGTTAGAAATATGAGTCTATCTTCTTTCATCAGGAAAAAAAAGAGTTCAGTCATTATTATTATCATTTGCTATCTATTTATTAGCTTTGCTGTATTGAATGGCGTCATTCCCGAATGGCAGTGAATGAGTTAATTAGCCGCACGCTAGCATGAACATGTTCTGCGGCGTGGTCATTTCTCACTTGAGTGACGAGGACCAGGTCTTGCTCCTTGTGACTCAGCCCATCTTTGAGCGCCTGGACTTGCTGCAACGCCTCCATGTGATGTTTCCTCAGCTCCTGCTGCTTATCCAGAGCCTCCCTCAGGGAACGCTCCAGCTCCTTCAGCTCCACTTCGTACGCCTCCCGCACGCGATTCACCCTGAGAAAAATCAATCATAAAAAAAAAAAAAAAAAAAAAAAAAAAGTCCTGCCAACCCTGTACCTGTTTTGAGCGACTCTCTCGTTCTCCTCCTTGTCCTTACTGGTCTCCTCCACCAACGCGGCGATGGCCAGCTGGATCTCTTTGTCGCGTTCCTGCCGCAGCTCCTCTCGTAGTTGGCGCTCGTATCTCAGAAGCCCCGCCTCCTAAGCGGCGAATAACGTGTCGTCAGTGCAGGAGTGAAGACGGACTGACGGGGCGCTGCTTCCATCCGTCCATCACGCACCTGTTTTTTCCTGTATTCCTCCTCCCAGTTCATTTTTTCCTGGTCAAAGCGCTCCTGCAGCTTCTTCAGCTCCGCCTGACGACACAAGCAACACTCCCGCTACATGCTACATGCTAAAAATATTTGTAAAAAAAAGCGACATAAAACCAAATACAACTTTTTTCACGCTTAGGTGCTGATAAAGCACTGCTCAGACCTCTGGCCGTTTTTTTTTTCACTTCCATGAGGGGGCAGCATTTGCCTTTTGTCCATGTTAGCGCTTTGTTCCAGCGCTATAGAAGCTATCTATTAGCTCTGTCCTTGAGTTTTGAAAGGCACTTATAAAAACAATGTATTATTATTAATAGCTATCTATTAGCTCGCTAGTTGAATGTGCTAAGTAGTATAGTGTAAAGCTAGCTAGCTAGTTATTTATTATCTATGTCCTTGAGAGTTAAAAAGCACTTCCAAATGCAATGCATTATTAGTAGTAGCTATCTACTAGCTGGGTAGCTAGCTTTCTATCTATTTGGGGTGGAGTGGGTGCATTTTTGCACATCATCTGGCAGTGAATGAGTTAATAAAAATAATGTGATGCTATCAAATTAAAAAAAACAAACATGAGGACAAAAGTGAGGCTAACCTGATGTCTCCTTTCCTGCTCCTCTCTGGTTTTGTCCAGCTCCTCCCTGAAAACCCTTCCGGCCACGCAGGAATTTTCCTCCATGCGCCGACGCAACTCCTCCATCTCCGAGTGCTGCCTGCACAAAGAACGTGAAAATCGCCGGAGGGTCTTTGAACGCATCCTCCCGCTCCGCCTGCGTTTTCACGCCCTATCAACTCATACCTGGCCGCCAACTGCGCCAAACGCTCCTTCTCGTCGGCCAACTCCTTGTGGACGCGTTTCCTGTGCTGCTGCAGGGCCAGCTCCTCCTCCTGGAGTTGCTTCTCAAACCTACGGCGGGACAAGTCTCGCTCCTTGCGGCACTGCTCCTCCTTTTCGATTTCCAGCTGCCTGCGTAGCTCCTCGCACTGCCGGGCGCAGCGTTCGACCCCTTGCTCCTTGGCGTGGAGCAGCTCGGCCTCGTGGAGCGTGCGTAGCTTCTTTAGCTCCTGTTTGTGCTTGGAGATTAGCTTCTGGATCTCGGGCTCCAAGCCTGGTCAGCAGGAAGGGAGGGGGGGGGGGGAGAAATCATAAATAATAATAATAGCAATAATAATAGCAATACGAGTAGCAATGCTAGTCGCAATACCACTAACAATACCACTAGCAATAGCAATCCTACTAGCAGCAATAGTAGTAGCAATAATAATAATAGCAATAGTAGTAGCAATACTAGTCGCAATACCACTAGCAATAGAACTAGCAGCAATCGTAGTAGCAATAATAATAATAATAATAATACTAATAATACTACATTTAATTTCTAAGCGGCTTTCAAAAACTCTCAAGGACACTTTACAGTCACAGTGCACATTTTTTTTAACCTTTCACGGTGATCTCCTTGATTTTTTTGGTTTTCTCATCAATCCATTTCTCCCGCCGGATCTTCTCCGTGACGCTGATTAGCTCCTTCAACTTCTTGATCTCCTATCAAGGGGGGGGAAATCAGGGTAAGGAGGAAGAAGGGAGGAAAAAAAAGACAATTAGGAAGGAAGGAGGTGATGGCAGACGAATCAAAATGGAGACAAGGAGGACCAAGCCAAGGAGGAGCAGCGGCGGCGGAACATGCAAGAAGAAATGCCAGGATGAAGACTCGGCCAAGATGGCGGCGGTGATGAAGATGATGAGGACAGTGAGCATCCGGGAAGACGGACAGTGCGCTGGACAAACGACAACAAAAAGACAAAATGGCGGCGTGGAAACGGCAAAGCACGCCGGGGAGAAGCGTTACCTCGCATAGCGGGCCCAGGATTTGCCAAACCTGACGCGGGGGAAGGAGAAGCGGCCTCGGCGGCGGCGACGATGACGATGATGAAGAGGAGGAAGAAGAAGAAGAAGAAGTCGTTAAATAATAATCATAATAATAATAATACATTTGATTTCTAAGTGCCTTTCAAAACTCTCAAGGTCACTTTACAGTCACAGGATAAGTTTTTTCTGTGGGTGAGCAGCGGCAGCCACACGCGCCAGCGTTCACTCAACCCCGAAGTAACTCAAATAGATAGAAAGCAAATAGATAACTAATTACTAGCGAAGAGATAGCCAATAGCTAGTGAATAGATAGCTAATTGCAAGCAAATAGATAGCCATTAGCAAGCAAATAGATAGCTATTAGTAAGCAAATAGCCATTAGCTAGCGAATAGATAAAGCGAAGAAGAAAGTCAGAAGTGTGGGGTAACCGACGGGGGTTTTAAGGCGGCGCTCACCATTTTATGCTGCTCCTGCATCTGGGAGATCTTCTTGGTGTACTTGTGGTCCACCAGCTTGAGCTCGGCGATGACGCTCTCGCATCGTTCGCTCAGAGCCTTTTTGTCGCCGATCAGCTGAGGACGGAAAGGTCAAAGGGCACGTGAGCGATGATTTAGGTCGCTGGCGGGGGGGGGGGGGGGGGGGGGGGGGGGGGTGTGCTATGTGCCCACCTGGTCGATGAAGGTGAGGTGTCTCTGCACGGTGGCTTCGTACTGGTCCCTCTGAAGCTGAAGGTTTCGGCTTAGCTCCTTCTCCGTTTCCTTCACGTGCTGCACCGTTAGCTCTCTCTGCTGGGCCTGAAGGAAAACGACCCGCCATGATGAGGCGGTGGGGGGGGGTCAAAGGGCGTTGACGTCTCGTCACCAATGCATTCTGCAACATCTCCACCAGCCGCTTCTTCTCCTCCAGCTCCATTTTGATCCTCATGATGGATCCCGACACTTGGGCGGCGGTGGCCGAGGCAGGGTCCAACACGGGGGCCGCCTCCTCGTCTAAAAACGCGGCCTGACGACACGCCAACGTTACCCGATCAGGATTTTGTTTTCTTTTTCACGGATGGACTCACTTCTCTGGATCGCGGACGTTCCTGCTCCGACTTCTCCATCTCATCCAGGAAGTTCATGATGCTCTGCAGTTTAGCTTCCGATAGCAACGCCGCTCCGTCTCCGTCGGGCGGCAGCGGCAGGCTGAGCTGGATGTGACGCTCCAGGTTGTCGGCCGTCAGTGAGTCGGCATCACCGTCCTGTAAAAAGGAAGTCAACTTTGACCACAAAAACCATTTAAAGTGTTTTTTTAACTCATTCACTGCCAGACGATGTGCAAAAATGTGTCCAATCCACTGCCTGGGTTTTTGTCATTGTCACTCAAATTGCAGGACTCACAGAATATTGAGTTTTAGGACTACATAAACATTCAATATAGCATTAGAAACCATAGACTCTCATCTTTCATCAGAAAAAAAAAAAGTTAATTCCTAAATTATACACGTCTGGAGTAATCTGACCTTGAAATGGGGGGAGCTGTACAAAATACAATACATACACGTTGAATTATATAGCGCTTGAAGCTATTAAAAAAAACGCTAACATGGACAAAAGGCAAGAGCGGCCTCCTCGTGGAAGAGAAAAAAAAACATTGCCAGAGGTCTGACCAGCGCTTTATCGGCACCCAAGCAAGACAAAACAAAACCCTAACAAATTCGGGAATGGCGCGCCACGTCAGTTTTCAATTCCCTGAATAAATTCTGAAATGGCAGTGAATGAGTTAAAGATACCAAGAAATTTGATGTTGGTCGGCCTTAAGTGCTTTTAAAATATTTTATTTATAAATGAAATGTATTATTATTATTATTATTATTATATAAAATGTTGAATTTAATTAAAGCTAGTTTGCCATTATTTTCTTATAATAAAAAAAAAAATGAAGACTTTGTCTCCCTCCTGTGGTGACAACAGGAACTGCAGGAGAAAAGAGCCCAGCATCATTCCCAAACTCATCAATTTGAGGGCAGCGAATGAGTTAAATTATATTTTAAATTATAAAATTATGACGTTTTTATATAATGTTATTATTACTATTATTATTATTATTATTACAATTATGGTTACAATTATTACTACTGTTATTGCTACATTTATTGCTACTGTTATTACTACTACTATTATTATTATTATAAATATATTGATACGCTCTCACCTGATCGACCCAAGCGTATTTGTCTTTGTTGTAACATTTCGTGCCGGAAAGACGTTGGGGTTCCTCCTCCAGCAGCTTGATGGTGTCCAGGAGTTCGTTGAAGGTGGACTTGGATGCCGCGGCGCAGGATCGATCGTCGTCGTCGCCGCCGCTCAAACGCCCGCGAGGACGCTCCTGGAGCATAACAAATACAAGACGGTCAAGAAAATAAAAATATTATAATAGACGAATATGCTTCTGATATATCCACCACCTGAGAACACCGAGAAGCGCCGCGACTGGACAAGGAAGGCGAAACGGCCCGGAAACAGGACAATTCGGCAAATTCGTCCGGAAAATGGCCGCCGTTCTTGGCTTTGCGATCTGCCGCTGACACAGGACTGACATTCCTGTGCGAAGGAGGACTTCTGGCGCTCAGGGGAAGCGGCTGCAGATCCTACAGAGCACCACCAAAATAAAAGCAGAAACATGCCACAAATATTACACGCATAAGTGTTTTATTATTATTATTATTATTTTGACTCCCCCCCAGCTAGCATAAAGCTAACAATGGCGCACATACATCACACGGGACCGTCAAGTGAGACGAACCAGGTCTCGCCTGGCGTATCGACGTCCTGTCGTCGCCATCTTCTTCCTCTGCGACGCCGTTGCGCTCCTATAAGGACCAAAAAAAAAAAGATAAGAAGCAAAGCAGACCCTCGAAGGCATTAAAAAAAAAGGGGGCGGGGTGATGGAAGACCTGCGTGCATGGCGATGCTCTGTGATTGGTCAACGCTGGCGAAACAGCCCTGAAGTTCATTTCATTCAAGTCGGCCGCCGCGTTCGCGTGGAAGTCTGCGACACAAACGCACATGCATGCAAGATTCCTACATGCGTGTGCTGAATGGCGCTCACACGCGTGTCAGACACACGCACCCGCGTTGTTGTTGGCTTTGGCGTGTGTTGACGACACGCTGGAGGTGTTGCTAAGTGATGCGCTATTGTGTAAAATTTTCGCTGGTTTCTTGTCCGGCGCCGTGCGGTGCCCGAGGCCTGCCTCTGGACACTCGAGTTGATGAGGAGTTTGGGAATGATGCTGGGCTCTTTTTTGCTGCAGTTCCTGTAGTGACCACAGGAGGGAGACAAAGTCTTATTAAATATTTGTTTTGAATAATACAATACATACATATTGATTTATATAATAATAATCCATTTCATTTCTAAGCGCCTTTCAAAACTCTCAAGGTCACTTTACAGTCACAGAATATGTTTTTTTTCTGTGCGTGAGCAGCGGCAGCCACATGCGCCAGCGTTCACTAAACCTGGAATAACTCAAATACAGTAGATAGAAAGTTAGCTAGCCGGCTAATAGATAACTAATAGATAGCTAGCTAGATGGATAGCTAATAGCGCTTTAACAAAAGCTGAAGCTGCAACAAAGGGCTTATAAGAAATAATAATAGTGAACTAGCTCTCATTAAATTCATCATTTTTTAAACCCTAAAGTTATACCCTATAACTTTAAGAAATAAAATATTTTAAAAGCTCCTACAGCCAACAAACATTGAATTCCTTGGTATATTTTAACTCATTCACTGCCATTTCCAAATTCATTCGGGAATTTAAAAGCATGACGTGGAGCGCCATTCCCGATTTTTGTTTTCTTGCAGGAGGTGCTGATAAAGCACTGGTCAGACCTCTGGCAATGATTTTCCCTTCCACAAGGGGGCAACGTTTCCCTTTTTCCATGTTAGCGCTTTGTTACAGCTAAAGCTGCTGTTAAAGCGCTATGTAAATCAATATATATGTATTGTTTGTACAGCCGCCCCCATTTCAAGCTCATATAACTCCAGACCCATGTAACTTAGGAATCAACTTTTTTTCTAATGGAAGAAGACAGTCTAAGGTTTCTTGCGCTGAATTACATGTTTATGTAGTCTTAAAACTGAATATTCTGTGGGTCCTGAAATTTGAGTGACAATGACAAAAACCCTGGCACTAGAATGGACACATTTTTGCACATTGTCTGGTAGTGAATGAGTTAATTACTGATTAGTTTTCTAGCTATTGAAAGTAATTGACAATTTGATGCAATCATTCCAGTTAAAGTACAAAAAATGTTTTTTTTTACTACAGAGACATACTGTTGATCACTTACTCGGATGGCAAGAAGACGCGCCTGACGAGCTTTTTCTTCCCGAATCAGCTTACGGTCATCTTGAGGCGTCTCTAGGTAACCGTCAGTCACAGCTCGCTCCTGCCACTCCTGCGACCGATCATTCACAAAACCATCGTAGATGTACGATAAGAAAAAATGGCTTTTCAAAGAATTTTCCAGACCTTTCTTTTGCTGTCCAGGATGCGTCGCAGTGCCGCACGGTTGGCGCGGCGCCGCCTGGCGTGACGCCTGAACCAACGCTGGATGGTGACGGCAGCCTGGTTGACCTGTTGGATGTACCTGCAAGGTTCGGCACACTTTATACTCATTTGTATCGTTTGGAAATGTAAATAATAGTAATAATAATAATAGTAATAGTCAGAGTAGTAATAGTAAGAATAGTAAAAATAATAATAGTAATACTAGTAATCATAATAATAGTAATAATAGTAATGGTAGTATTAATAGTAGTAATAGTAATAATAATAGTTAGAGTAGTAATAGTAGTAATAGTAATACTAGGAAGAATAGTAATAATAGTAAGAATAGGAATAATAGTAATAATAGTAAGAATAGTAATAATAATAATAGTAAGAATTGTAATAATAACAATACGTAATGGCAATAGTAATAGTCGTAATACTAGTAGTAATACTAGTAGTAATATTAATAACAATAATAATAATAATAATAATAATAATAATAATAATAGTACTACTAATAATAATAATAATAGTAGTAATAATAATAATAATAATAATAGTAGTAGTAATAATAATGATACTAATAATCATAATAATAGTAAAAATAGTTATAATAATCATAATAATAATAGTAACAATAATAATCATCATCATCACAGCATTTTTTGCACACTTGAGGATTTAGAAATCCTACATAACTACTTTTACAAGCATGGCAAAACCTTTCGGCATCCTCCTCAGAGACTTGGTTGCGGCGCTGCGGATGCGGACTACCCCGGGGAACCGGACTTCTGTTGTTGGACGGAGTAGAGGAAAAGTTCTTCTGGGACTTGGTGAGCGAGCCGTTCTCCGGAGAGACGTCGTCGTTAGCGCTAGCTTTCAGGAGGTTACTGGGGGAAAAAAGTAAATAAAAAAATTGCGGTAGTTCTAGAGGTGGTCTCGGAAGAGCTGCAAAGGGGGACGTACTTGAAGGGGGGCCTCTGGTTGGAGCTTTTGGGCGTCAGCGGTTTGTCGCCGTGGTTGTTGTGCAAGATGGTGGTGACGGCGTTGCCCACGGCGCCTTTGTTGCTCCTGATCGAGAAGCGACGTTAGCATCGTAAGGGAGGAATACTTCAGGGCAGCATTTCCCTTTTTCCCCATGTTAGCACTTTGTGCTAGCTTCAGTTGTGTTAAAGCGCTATATAAACCAATATGCATGCATTGTATTTTGGACAGCGGCCCTCATTTCAAGATCACATAACTCCAGAGCCACATTATTTAGGACTTAACTCTTTTTTTCTGATGAAAGAAGAGATTCGAAAGTTTCTTACAGTGTATGGAATGCTTATGTAGTCCTAAAACCCAATATTTTGTGGGTCCTGGACTTCAAGTGACAATGACAAAAACCCTGGCACTAGACTGGACACATTTTTACACATCATCTGGTAGTGAATGAGTTCAATAATCCCACAATTGTAGATTTTTTAAACAAAATGTACCAAAAAAGTTTCAAATGGACATTGCAGGTTTGACATCAACAAACCTGTTATTGGCAGTGAATGATGCGGCAGGGTCTCGCCTCTTCATGCCGGTGGGGGCATCAACGCTGGCAGGGCTACGGCCCAGGTGATGCGCGGCGGGTGCCCGAGGTTGCTCGTCCTGACGTCACGACAAAGACGCGTGCGAAAAAAAGCCTTTTTTGAGATGAGGCTTGTGTATATAATATATACCAAGATGTTCCAGGTGGTCCCGTCCGGTTTCTTTCGTCCATCTGCGCCGCTGTTTGACACAGTCAGATAATCGCCGCTATGGTGGTCCGGACTGAAAGAAGGAAAAGTAGCACCGATGCAAATGCACACTCATTGAATGAGTTAAAAAACGACAGTGAAATAGCACATTTATTATACGTAAAATAAGGTATATTTTTGTGTAGAAAATTGTTTTATTGGGGACATGGGAACGGATTATTGTCATTTTAATGGTTTCCTATGGGAAATTAATTTTTGGAAGGCACATTTTTCACCTTACACTTTCTGGGAACCAATTAATTTTGTGAGCTGAGGTTTCACTGTAATTTTGAAAAGTGGATTGAAGTGAAAAAAGTGAAAAAAGACCACTTTAGTCACACATTCCTGGACTTTAAGGCTACTACTTGGTGGGCGGAGACACAGTGGGGAGCGCCCAGACTCCTGGTATGAACAGATGCAATAGGCACAAAGAGCGCACACTTTTCTTTTCTGACTGGTTCAACCGGGCAGAAGGCGGGGGGGTAACCTGACCCGAAGGTCATGACCCACCCCCCACTCTCCACACAAAACAAGTGAGCGTACCCTGCGACCTCAGCTGCATCTCATTGTGATGCCATCGTGGTCTTCTGCTTCCGTTATTTCAGATTAAAATTGTCCACACATCCAACCAGCTGTTGTTACAGGTCAACTATTGCTTGGAGGAATTTCAAAATAAAGAAGGGGGGGTGTCATGTGAGCTCATTGTGATACCTGAGCGCAAATTGTGGCTGGTGGCTGACATGCGTGGTGCTGTTGGAGCGACGAAGATTCTTGACAGAGCGAGGACTTCCCACTCCGTCGCCCTGTGGAGACAGACCCATGTTTTCCCCCCAGAACACAAGTTTTCAAAATGGTGGCTCCTCCTCACCAGGGTATTACGCTTCCCTCGGGCCTCGCACGGCGCCATCACAGACACCGATCGGGTCAAAAACCTGCCGGCGGGCGACATCCCAGCACCGGCGCCGGGTCTCTTGGAGAAAGACAGCCGTGAGCCGGACAAACTGAGGTCCAGGGCGTCCCCGGGTGGCGTGGCCGAGATGGACGAGGGGCTTCGCGTGGCGTGCATCCTTCACTTGACACCTGTGCAGGAAACCGCGGCTCGTTTGATAACAACAAAGCGACTCACATTACCAAGACGACAAACAACAGAAGCCGCCCTTTGCATTCTGCTCATGTTGAACGGTGTCCAAAATGTTTTCCTTCACCACAAAAAATAAAATATAAGGTAGCTAAACGAGATCCTTGGTAGGGTACAAGTTGATCTACATTATTAATTAAGGCATGCTGGATGAAGTGCATTGTACCCGGATGTCACGAGGTTTCGTTGCAAAGGTGCATAACAAACTCATAATTATGCAGTTCAGCTAATACAAATTAAAACAATCACATCAAATGCAACAAAATTAAAATTCAGTCAGTGTGATGCTAAATTGCAAAATGCTCCCCACGAATCACGCCAGTTTGCATGTTTTCTGCTACAAAATTTAAAGGGAAAAGGCGAAAGGAGCACAAGCTAAAGCGGCTACAACACAGGCTAACACTCACGTCCGACACGCCGAAAAACGTCGACACCAACTTGCTTAAGCGCGTGAAGAGCCGCAACTCTCCGACGAACGAGGAATGCCAATGTCCGCTTGTAGGAAGATTTTTCGCACTCGATCACTCAGTGGAACCGGGAAAGACCGAAAAACACCAAATATTCAAAGTCAACATCTTCTCTTCATCAAGGGGGCCATTAGTTCCACCTTTCTTCTATCCCATTGGCCGGTGCATGATGGTCGTCTCCTCTTCTTATCCCTGATTGGTTGATTCTAGCACTCATCAATGGCTCGTCAGGTGGTCGTGAACAGCGTGCGTTTCGGTTGCGTCCATTTAACTTAGGAGGCGTGACGGCTCATGCAAACTCGTCTCACAAAGAATAAAATAAGAAATAAAGAATATTTTTTTCATTTGCATATGAAAGTATTTTTTTACAAATTTCAAGTAGTTTTATTTTTGTTGGAAATGACATATAAAGCCAATAATTTGAGTAAAAGTATAGTCACTAGCGTAATTCCGTTGAAAACGTGACACGGCTTAGTATATTATTACGATAAACTATTTTATATATTTTTTTCCCTGACCAACCTGCCCCTTTTATCTCGGTTTGCAACCAAAAATCAGTTCTGGACCAACCTGAGTTCACATGACGGCACGACTTCACCCGATTCCGCTTTCTCCTACGTCACTTCCTTGTGTCATCTCTCATTATGTCCGACGCATTATTCTCGTGTAACGTTCCGTTGTGAGCAGGCGTGTTTTTTATTGTTCAGTCAAGGCAAAACAAAGCAGATTACATTGATTAGAATGGAAATATTTCTGTTTTCGAACAGGTATATGGAACAGATAATGGTTGAAAAATGAGGTTTGACTGTACATTGAGGTCTGAGCTGATCAAAACAAGTTGTTTTTGTAATTTTTTAATACATATATTTGGATAAAAGCTGTTGCCAGCTGCTCAGTGTTACATATTTCTGTTGCGGCTACGCTGTTAAAACATGCAAGACGAGGTCATTTGCTGCGTAGGGGGTGCTTGGCAAAAGTTGCAAAATAAATAAATAAACAGACAAAAAATCCATCAATAAATAAATAAAAATACAGTATCTGATTGGCATGGAATGACTGGTCATCATAATACATGATATTGCAGCCACGTGTCATCTATATAAAAATCCTGTACATATTTTGTGTGTTATATATTACAGGCTACACTAATGTATGATGCATGGCGGCCACACATCGACAAATATACTTTGATGAGTATGATTGTGATTATTATTGAGATTCTGAAAACCCAGCGTGTGCGTATAAAAGGTACGTTGCCACTGCGCGGACAACCGACGCACTAAGTTGCCGTCTGCCACCTCGATATATTTCTGGCGGCCTCACTTCCTGTTCCTGTTGTCAATCAGCAGCCCGTGATGTCTGTCTGTCTGTCTGTCCGTTGTCACACTGTGGAAATGAGTTTGACTTCGGAAGGGCTACACACACACACAGGAAAAAAAGAAAGAGTAAAATGTGTCAGTATTTGTGAAGCACCTTTTTGGGTAATGCAAAACTCATTCTATTTTTTTTTCCACTGCAATATTTACAATTAATTGAATTTTGACCATTTTTAATGATCAACAAATCAATGATTTAAGCAACTCATGATGAATAAAAGGACTCTCATTGTCCCGTACATGCTGTGCAGCTTTTTCTTTTTAAAGTTTAAGTGCTTATTGAAACATGAATAAAAGGTTGTGCTCACCCGCTGACGAAACGGGGAGCAGAATCGTACTCGTCCGTCGCTGCCTGCCCACACAAACACAAGGAAGGAAAGAGATGTGAAAGGAATCAATCAATCGATCGATTCATAAGAACGGGGTACAAACTGCAGTGACGCGACTCACCACAAGAGAGCAACCTTTTGTACAGTGCTTTAACATAATCTCATAAATTGCTAAATATCATCACCGGAAGGCAAACTAACTAAATATTCATACTAAGTATGACATTTTTGTTGACGTCAACCACTAAAATCCTAAAAAAAATAGTGTTGGCGAGCATTGAAGTGTGGGCGCCAAGTGATTGAAGAGCATAATTGCATAAGCACCCCAGTCAGCCGCTGGCTAAGCTCTAAGTGTGCATTTGAGCACCCCCCCCCCCCCGCCCCCCGCTTATGCCTTTATGTAACAAAACCATCATCAATTATTATTTTTGTGTATTTATTTATTTCGCATCTATTCATGCTGTCTATTTATGGATGTATTCATGTACCGGCACGGTGACACTGTAGGGTCGCTGCTGTCTGGCCAGCGGGTGGATTTGATAGTCGGCGAAGGTGACGGCGGCCACGGCGGCGGTTGAAGTGGCCTCTCTGTCCAGAAGGTTTCCGGTGCTGCTGCTCCTCCACGTATGGAGGCTGCGCACGCATCAGCACGTTCAACATACGACACGTGACCTTCAAAATACGGGACGCCAACTATACGCAAATGGACGTACTTTTGAACAGGAAGTCGGCCATCGCCGTCCGCGTCGTCCTCGGAAATGACGCGCGTGTACGAGAATGGAAACCAGCCTCGCCTGCAGGGGCGGAAAAATGTCAACGGCAAAGTTGGCGTGACGGGCGTCAAAACGCACTCACATGCGTGTCTTCTCGTTCTCGCCGTAATGCCAGCCGTCGCGGGCCTCGGGGACCAATAACGTGACGGCGTCGCCTTGCTGGAAGCTAAGCAAAGTGCCGTTGTCGCCGGCCGCGTGCGAGAACAGCGCCCGTACACGCGCCGTCCGTCCTCCGCGTTGTTTCTTCTCCAGGCCCGCCGCCATCGAGCTGGAGCGCGGCAGCGTGCGAGGCGAGGCTAGCGGGAAAATGAAAAAAAAAAAAAACCGCAGGTCACATGTCGTGTCATGTGACAGGAAGTATCACTTGACTTACTTAGTGAGGTCTTGCCCTTAGCGGGCGCGGCTTTTCGCACCGGCAGCGTGTTAGAATAGGAAGTCTTGCTTTGGGGCGCCGACGCCATTTTGGATTGGGGCCACTGCTGGTAGTGTTCGGCGCCGCTTTCCATCAACCTCTGCGGACGCACGTCAACAAACGATCAATTTTCTGCGCGGTAAATCACCATCGGAAACATCGCCGGTCATTTGATTAGGGACGAGTTGACGTTGTCGTCACCTGCGGAGCGCCGCCGCCGCTGCCTCGCAGAGCCGCCAGCTGCGGAGGTCCGGCCAGGGTTTTGGCGCCGGAATCTGGCACGATCTGCTGCAACGACAACAAAACAAAATCGTCAAAATTCCACCAGACGGACGCGCGTACACAAACATGGAGGATTTCCCCATCCATTTGGTCGCCATGACAACATCGTCTCCCACTAGATCAGGAAACACTTGAGCGTTACATCATGACTTTTATGTACTTCCTCCCGCCCACGCGTGCGTTCAAAGACCCAAAGTGGGTCAAGAGACTGGAAATGAAAAGTCTCGTGAGCGGACTGGTCGCCGAGCAGTCAAACGATATACAGTATAGATGAATGAATGAATTAATGAATGGATGAGTCATTTAGGACCTGACTAAAGCCCTGAAATCTCAACCAGGAAGTAACTCAAACAGATAGAAAGCTAGCTAGCTAATAGATAGCTAATAGCTAGCCAGCTTGTTAGCTATATAGCTAATATAGAGCTAACTAGATAGTTGGCTAGCCAGCCTGATAGCTAAAAAGGTAATAGATAGCCAGCTAGATAGCTAGCAGCTAGATAGCAAGAAACAAAGTATTACACCCAGCAATGACGAATACATTTCAAGTTTATATTTGTCTCATAGTGCAGAATTTTAAATTTCACAGCAGCAAAAACAAAAGAGAGGAGCTGCTGTAAAGGCAGCCCACTCTCGTGGCGTCATTGTAAAGTTAAAAACAACAAAATAACAACTCAATAATAAATAATGTGACACAACACAAAAGACACAGACACATTCTGCACCCTCTTTGTTGCATGAAGCAGTGCTCGATGAAAGAGGATCATAGCATCCTTTTCACCAGTGGATCAGGTACGTCATGATGAAATTTGCTTGTGTACTACAAGCTAAACATCTGTCACATACATTGACGAAAATCCACTTCAATTCCAAGCCACGTCACTTCCCAATCTGCCTCTCCCACCAAGATCCGCATCAATTCCAAGCGGCGAACGTTCTACGTACGCATTGGGGCTCTGCACCGATGCTCCTTCTGATGGACAGCCTTACGCAACAGGAAGTGTGTGTCACATAACACCGAGTGGCGCCACTCAAAGCCCACGCTCACACCGTTTTATGTAACCACCGATTTATCCTTTTTGTAACCTCATTTGCATACTCATTTGCATAGGTGTGGGAGGGGTGGGGTCATAACTGACCTGCAGGTCCTTAGCGGGGGTCTTTCCGCTCTGACTTTTACGTCGGAGCTTCTTCAATTCGCTCTGGCATTTTTCCAAACTCTCCCCTTTGCTCCTGTGCTCCGTCTGGTATTTCTTGAGCGCCGCCTAGAGGTTAGGAGGTCAAACGCGGGTCACCGACGGAGCGTAAAATGGCGAGTATGTAATATCTTACATTGAGGTAGCGAGCGTCCATTTGTACTTTCTTCTCCAGCTCGGTTAGCAGCTCGTTGTGGAAGGACTTCAACTGCAATTGAGAGGGCGGCCATTTTGTGTGACGTCATCACTGTTTAGGGTGGATTTGTTTACGTTTATTCACGTGACACTCGCTCACCATCTCCTCCAGCTGGATCTGAATGCGGCGGTGCACTTCGGCCATCTGAAACAGGACCTCCCCTACGGCGTGACACGAAAAATGTGACTGTTTTTGTTTTGGGAGGGGGGGTGCAATGAAGAGAAGATAAAAATGGAGGAAAAGGAAGTGAAGCAGGACGGTGGCAATGAAACACAAAGTGGGGGCGTGACGGGTGCGTGTGTTACCTACATGCTGTTTCTTCTGTATATGCGGCGCGTTGCAACAAAAAAAAACACACAAAAACAAAGTTTTTAGAATACGAAACACCCCCCGCAGACCCCTCCCAAATCCCTCCTAACCCACCCTACTTTGTCATCCATGACTGACAGGATACCAACGTCACCATGACACCAACTAGACACAGGAGTCAAATGCGTATAATAATAATAATAATGATAATAATACATTTCATTTATAAGCGCCTTTCAAAACTCTTAAGGATACTTTACGGTCACAGGTTATTTTTTTTCCATGGGTGAGCAGCGGCAGCCACACATGCCAGCATTCACTCAACCCGGAAGTAACACTACTATATATATATATATATGAATAAAACCAAGTAAATAAAGTGATCGAGAAAGAAATAATGAAATAAATATACATGAATAAATACATAAAAATAATGGAAAATAAACGAACGAACATAAATAAAAACAAATGAATAAATGGATAAAATAAAGCAAAATATAAAAAAATAAGGAAAGAATAAATAAAAATAAATAAATACATGGATGGATAAATAAATAAATAAATAAATGGACAAACAAACAAACCAACAAATAAATAAATAAATATAGAAACAAATAGTGAATAAATAAATGAATAAACATAAATAAAAACAAATGAATGGATACAATAAAGGAAAAAATCAATGAAAATAAAAAGAAATAAATAACTGGATGAATAAATAAACAAATAAATAAATAAATAAATACACACATAAATAAATAAATAAATACATAAACATAATGAATCAAGACATTGGATGAAATATATTATTATTAACACAGAGATGAAAATGGACTTTGCTAAGAAATATACACAAAGTGTCAAAAAAAAAAAAACAGGAAATGGATGACGATGAGCAGCCCGATTCTCATTCTCGCCACCCAAACACTCAAATCCTTCAAATTTTCAACAAGCTGATGTTTTCCGTGCCCTTATATGGTCAACGTAGGCCAAACGGAAGCGCAAGACCAAATATGGTCTTGCGCTTCCTCCTCCGTCTCCTCCAAGAGGAGCTCCGTTCGTTTATTTATAGCATCCGACGTGTTCGCCGGGCTGCCGAGCGAGCGGGGGCGAAAGGCAGACGCGCCGACGACGACCATGACGAGGGAGGCGGTGGGCGAGTGGGATGGAAGCCATTCACGTTTGCTCATTCGGCATCGCCGCCGCATTCCCATTCAAAAAAAATGACCTCCATTTTTTAGACTCATTCACTGCCATTCATAAATTGACCTTGTTTGTAACTCAAATCAACTCCTCTCATTGAAATGAACTAAAATGTCAGCAATCCGTTCCAGGGATGGCACTTATATTAGAATCAAAATCAAAAGAAATGAAAACAAAGAAATATAGAGGACACTCATAAAGGCTAATCTAATGTAATATAATACAATCTAATATAATCCCTTAACTCATTCACTGCTATTCACAAATTTATTCGGGAATTGAAAAATACAGGCAGAGAGCGTCATTGCCGGAATTTGTTCGGGTTTTGTTTTTCTTCATGCTAGGGTGCTGATAAAGCAATGTTTTTTTTCTTTTCCCATTTATCCATCGTGGGGGAGCTGTGAAGTCGGCGTGCTAACTACTCAACTACCTGGTTGCCTCAAAAAAATCCAAATAGCATAAAAAAAGGCACTTTGCGCAGGGGATAAAGAACATAGGGCCACAGGTGTTGCGATTTTACGTATTCCCGAAGTCCGAAGTACTACCCTTAGCGTGTCTATACAACCTGCTCCAGCCAGCACAAGGACTCACCGAGCTCCTTGGCTCCTTGGCTGTCGCTGGCCACCTCGCCCATCTGCACCAGAGCTTGGAAGTAACCCTTTGCCGCGGACGTGACACCTGCAGACACGTAATATGGAGGGAGGGAAAGGCCAAATCCGTCATCTCTAGCTGCATGTCCACGTATTAGTTCACGGCGATGAGGACTACTGAGCATTGGAACTCATTCACTGCCATTCACAAATTCGTTCGGGGTTTGTTTTTACATGCTTGGGTGTCGATAAAGCGCTGGTCAGACCTCTGGAAATGTTTTTTTTATGATGATAATAATAATAATAATACATTTCATTAATAAGCACCTTTCAAAACTCTCAAGGTCACTTTACAGTCATAGGATACGTTTTTCTGTGGGTGAGCAGCGGCGGCCACATGCGCCCGGAATGACTCAAATCGCTAAACAGTTAGCTAGTTAGCTAATAGATAACGAATAGATTGCTAGCTAGATAGCAAATAATAATAATACATTTCATTGTTAAACGCCTTTCACAACAAATAAATAGCTAGCTGGCTAGATAGCTAATAGAAAGCATATAATAATAATACATTTCATTTCTAAGCGCCTTTTACAACAAATAAATAGCTAGCTAAATAGCTAATAGATCGCAAATAGATAGCTAGCTAGCTCGATAGCTAATAGATATCAAATCGACAGATAGGTTTTTCCATGTTAGCGTTTTGTTAAAGCACTATATAAACCAATATGTATGTATTGCATAGTATTTTGGACATCTGCCCTCATTTCAAGGTCATATAACCCCATATAATTTAGGAAATAACTTTTTTTCCAATGAAAAAAGAAAGGCTAAGGTTTCTAACTTTGCATTGAATGTTTATGTAGTCCTAAAACGGAATATTCTGTGGGTCCTGGAATTGGAGTGACAATGACAAAAACCCTGGCACGGGAGTGGACATATTTTTTCACATGTCTGGCAGTGAATGAGTTAATGTCTCATTTTAAAAAAAAATTATTCAAGGTGGACGTGCAGCTGGACACGCCGGATGTTGACTTAATGCTCAAACGGTTTTCGGCGTCGGCGTCAAGAGGTTAGCGGCTAGCCAAGCAAGCGGCGGGCAAAAGCGTCGTTGATCAAAAACATGAGCTGCCAATCAAAACGGATTGCGATGGATTTAGAAAAGGAGATTAACGTCACAAACGCACCTAAAAATACGGTAAAGTCTCCTCACTTATATTTTGAGCGTACGCACGATCGGCGCAAAAGCGTCCGCGACCTACGACGCTGCTCCCGTTTCCCAACTCTCAAGACGACGATTGTCCCACTTGCCGTCCTCGTTTCCTCCACGATGGTTTTGCGTCTGAACCTGCGTATTTCAAATCAAGTTCCAAAATACTTTGACGGTTTTGCCTTCACACACCCGCACCCAAGCCGACGAAGTGATGCGGCATGATATGAAAAGAGCCCGATGGAATGGCGAGGGAGACATCTAAAACGAAGACAAGGGGAGACAGACGGAAAGTAGAGACAAAGAGACGGCGGAACTTACTGGTTAGCGCCTTTTCGTAGCTTTTCCCCATGGCCACAAAGTTCCTCAAGCAGGGGTTGAACTGCTCCATGATGGACTGCGGCGAGAAGACGCGCGGCGTCGTTAGTTGCGGCGCAAAACCTCGCTCACACACGCACAGTGGGAGGAGTCACCACAATGGCCGACCTTGACCAACCACCCGCCGCACTTGCTAATTATTTTTTCCACGAGCTTGAGGTCCAGTTGAGCTCAGTGTGTCGGCGTTGGTCATGTGACTTGCCAAACAGCTGACGGCAACGCGGGTTTCACGTACGCAAGCAAAATGTTTGAGTTACGACTTGATTCGGCGACCTTCTTTGTAACTCAAATCAACTCCTCTCATTGAAATGAACTGAAATGTCAGCAATCCGTTCCAGGGATGGCATTTATGTTAGAATTAGAATCAAAATAAATAAAGACAAATAAATATGGAGGGCACTTATAAAGGCTAATCTAATGTAATATAATCTAATGTAATATAATGTAATCTAATGCAATCTAATGTAATCTAATCTAATCCCTTAACTCATTCACTGCCATTCACAAATTTATTCGGGCATTGAAAATAAGAGCGCAATTCCTCAATTTGAGTCTTGTTTTTTCATGCTTGGGTGACGATAAAGCGCTGGCCAGACCTCTGGCAATGTTTTTTTTTCTTTTCCACAAGAGGGCTGCATTTCCCTTTTTTTCCACGTTAGCGCTTTGTTGCAGCTTCATCTGTTGTTAAAGCGCTATATAAACCAATATGTACAGATTGTATTTTGTACATATGCCCCCATTTCAAGCTCATATAACTCCAGGCTCATATAATATAAGAATTAACTATTTTTTTCTGATGAAAGAAGAGAGTCGAAGGGTTCTAACGGTGTATTGAATGTGTGTGTGAATCTTTTGTTACGCAAGGATGTGGGAGGGTGGGGCTTGTTGGGGTGTCATGGATGTGTGTATGCACGTATGTGTGTGTGTGTGTGCGCATGCGATATGAGTCAGCGCTTACATAAAGAGCATCGGTTAGCTTTATGTTGGTCTGGAAATTGCCGCACAGTCAAGTGGCGCTACCGGGGTGGGGCTAAGGGAGGGGGGGGGGATTACCCGTGCCAGAGTGAAGGTTCGGACATTTTTTATTATTATTTTACCAAAGCTAAGTCAACACTACTGTGTACTCAGCAGTGTGTAGCAGCATGTGTGAGTGTGTGTGTTCCAGGTGGTTGTGGGGGGACTGCGGCATGCTGGGATTCCAAGTGGCACTGCGAGGGAGCGCAGATGGTGTTTGTCTGTTTGTCTTTCTGGCACAACAACAACAACAACAACAACCTTCGACAGTGCACGCAACTCCTTCTACGCTGCCATTATCACCATCATCATCACGACTCAGTGGGTGAGCCTTCACATATCTCACCCGCATAAACACACACACAAATACATCCAGAGACATAAAGCGTGACCGGGAAAAGGTCACGGGGATTTGACCTCGTGCATGACTGGACCAGGTGTCCATGATGCTTTTGCAGCGACAATTTGGAGGGTTTTAATCAGCCTGCCATGCGTGTTTTTGGAATGTGTGGAGGAAACTGGACAACCCGGAGAAAAGCCACGCAGGCCCGGGGGTGAACATGCAAACTCCACACAGGAAATCTAGATTCCACCACAAGAATTGAATATTGTAAAGAGATTTCCAATCAATTTTTTTTAATAAAAATGCATTTTGCAGGAAACCTGACATACACCCTCAAAATTACGTGACCACATTTGGCTCCACCCCCTCACCCCCATTTCCGAAAGTCTTACATCTGCATACTAATTAGCCCACTTTGTTATTTAACATAATTCCCAGCGCATAGACGGCATCTTAGCGTCATAACAACAAAAATAAGAAACAACCAATTTAACTCATTCACTGCCATTCCCGAATTTTGGTTTTTTTTGCAGGGGGTGCCGAAATAGTGCTGGTTAGACCTCTGGCAATGTTATTTCCCTTCCATGAGAACCAAATAAGCTAGAAATTAACTATTTTTCCCAACAAAAGAAGCGAGTCTAACACTTCTTACGCTGAATTGAATGTTTATGTAGTCCTAAAACTCAATACTCTGTAGGTCCCTGAATTTGATTGAAGATGACAAAAACCCTGGCACTGGGTGGACATATTTTTGCACATCATCTCGCAGTTAATGAGTTACGCTACAGCAATACTCTGGGCAGGTGGGCAAGGAGTGCCATAGCTGCACATTGAAACAAAATGACAACATTGGCAAACAATTGCTGTTGACCACGGCTCACATGATGACACAATACAATACATATTGCTTTATACTGTATAACGCTTTATAATGGCTATATTTGGCGAGGAGAGTGGGAAGAAATAGCACGATAGATAGAATGGTACTGTAAAATATGTTAGTGACTATAAAACAAAGAAGGACACTAAAATAAAGCGTGTTCAAGTGAAAAAAAAGATCACGCGAGTGTGCGTGTTCATGCTCGTACCTTGTAGACGTTCTCGGTGATCCGGTGGACCTCGTCGGTTCTGGACATGTTGGCGGTTGGACTCGGTGCAGACGTATGCGAGGATTTCATACGGTGTAGCCTTTATAGGAAAGTCTCACCGACGGCACACCGGCGATCCCACGCTTGCTCGTGTGCCCCCCTTTGCAGAGGCGGATGGGCGCCGCCTTCACGGACCTTCGGGGAGGAGGATGCTGGTGACGTCAAAACCGGGGACGAGCCATTCCACCAGCTCCGTTGCAACAATTTTGACGTTCCAACGCCGCTTCGGATTTTTAGCCACGGCAAGCCTGGAATTGAAGTCGGTAGTTTACAATTTTATTATTTTTAATTGATTTTACGCATCCTACTGCGTCACCTCGCCCACCATTTCGATTAGACAGAAAATATTCAATTTTTTTACCTAGCACTTGAACACTTCTAACGTGATGGACCTTCCGAGCATCTTTTGTGTAGCACCCACATCGAAAAATCTGACAATAGAAACGATCGATTCAATAAGTCGCCAAAGACGAACAAGGTTCTCGGTCACCTGAAGGACGCGGAGGCGCGCACGCTAACGCAACCTCCACATCCACGCGCGTGATTCATGCGCATTGGTCGTCCATTCCTACGCGCGCGCATACCGTGGATCCATTCAACCGCTAGTATCACCCACTCTCCACCCCCCAAAAAATAAAAAGGCAGGGGTGGGGGTAATAATGGTCCTTGATAAGGGAAATAAAGTGAATATTAACTCATTCACTGCCAGATGATGTGTAAAAATCTGTCCACTCCAGTGCCAGGGTTGTTGTCATTGTCACTCGAATTTCAGGACCCACAGAACATTGAGTTGGAGGACTGTATAAACATTCAATGCAGCGTTAGAAATCTTAGATTCTCTTCTTTCATCAGAAAAAAAACGAGTTAATGCCTAAATCATATGTCTGGAGTTATATGGCCATGGCCAGTGCTTTATCGGCACCCAAGCATGAAAAATCAAAACCCGAACAAATTCGGGAATGGCGCTCTACGTTATATATTTAATTCACAAATAAATTCGTGAATGGCAGTGAATGAGTTAAAAAAAAAAAAAGAAAACGTGCTGCCCTCTGGTGGTCAAAGCAAGCAGCAGTAGACGCTCAAAAAGCTCCATTTATTGTGAAAAGAATCCAAGCAAAGGAGCTTCTTGCACATTTTTTGAAATGTTTCCATGTACTGTATTACCATGTCCAGCCCCTTTTATTTTGAAATTGGCCACCGCATCTCATTAAAAAGGTGTTGATATAAAAAAAATTACATTATGTGTGTGTGTGTGTGTGTGTGTGTGTGTGTGTGTGTGTGTGTGTGTGTGTCTTTGAGCGGTTTAGCAGTTCTGAATCGCAGATGACAAGTGGTCTTTTTAGAAAAATCTCATTGCGCTTGGCGCTCAAACTGATGGAGAAAATGAAGGTCATGAGAAGGTTATTAGAAGGTCATATCCTCCATCTTCACGCAGCCAACATTTCCGCCTTTTTCCTCGGTCGTTCCATCGCTAAATGAAATACAAATAAATCAGGCGCCATCTTTGTTAAAAATGAATACAACACAACTGAGGCAAACCTGCTTTCTCCTCATCAGCCTCGGGAGTGTCCGGCAGTTGGTCCGAGGGGACGTCGGGAAGCAGAACGTCTCCTCCCTGTGGGAGGTCACAGAAAAAAACATACATTATCGTCGTCATTATGGACGTAAAAAGACAACAATGAAGATGAAGCACCTGAGTGATGGTTTCCAGCTCGGCCAAAATGGCGTCTTCATCCTCTTGGGAAAACGAGCCCGCTAACATCTCGTCAATTTGCTGAATGGGAAAAAAGATAGTAATCGGTGAATGGGGGAGTAATTAGAAATAAATAAAATAATAAAACATAACATAACATAATGTAATGTACTGTAATGCAATACAATACGATACAATAAAAAAACAAAATAAAACAAAACAAAACCAAATACGACAAAATACAATAAAGTACAATAAAATACAATAAAATAAAACAAAATAAGATAAAATACTGTACAATACAAATACAATAAAAAACAAATAAAATAAAATAAAATAAAATAAGCCCACTTACCCTTTGGTACTCAACGGCATCCTGCGTCTCATCCAAGATGCGCTCAACTTCTTCAATGGACATGACCTTAGGAGGAGGGAGGAAAAAAAGCTCCAAGCTCAAAAGGGCGTTGTTTTTATACTGACAGTGTAGAAAATGCACAAATTAATCAGGCAAAAATAAAGTTTCTTTTCAAAGTAAAAGCGGCTGTTTAATCATTTAGCGATCAAAATCACCCACCTCATGCATTTTCTTCAAACATTCATTTCCCACTCGGAGGCCATCGAGGACTTTCTTCTCAATCTGGGCGAACTCCAAATCCTGAACCTGAAGAATTACAAGAAAGACAGCCAGTGAGGCCAAGCGATCGTCACGCAGGGGGTCAGAATCAGCGGTGGTGGACCCACCATGCGCTCCAAGTTGCTGATCTGGTTGTCCGTCTTGTCCAGGAGTTGATCCTGATAGCGCTTCTTCTTCAGAAGGAGGAGTGCTTTGCTGAACGGCACAAAAAAAAGCTACAATGTTTACAAAGTGGCTATTGCAATGTTGTCAAGTGTTTTTTTTCCGCCCCAACTTACTCTTTCCTGCCATTTTTCAGCAGCTGCTTAGCTAGAAGTCGCTCTTTCTCCAGCTGCACGCCGATCTTCTTCTGGTACTGCCTCAGTTTATCTCGTTGCTGTTTCAGTTGCTGCAAACACGCCCAAAGTTGCCGATTGAAAGATGTGATTGATGTTGTTTAGCTTGCACGGGGCATTTTTGAGAAACAGAACACTACTGCACACAAGTTCGCTACGGGTGTTATTCAAAATGGTGCAACATTTTAAGCAGTCTCCAATGCTAATTTCAAAAATTGTTGAATAAACTATAAATGTATTTATATTGTGCTATATTTAAATCGTCTTCGGGAGCAGCTACGACTTTACCAAAACGGCCTTGTCTTGTTCCGTCACTCGACTCTGCTTCTTTTTGGCAAAAAGATTCCCCATCGTGACAAAGCATCACAGCCGCAAGAGGCGGCCACCAAAATCAGCGTGCAGCAATTTGACACGACGATATTTGTTGTTACAGCAGCTTCAGAAAAAAAATTGCTGCAAGATAGCATTTGCTTCCGAGCTGGCAGGGCTATTCCGGATTACCCGGAAGTGAAACGGAAGCTGCTCGAGAACAAATCATATTTAAATTCGCATTTTCTGTGTAGCTGTAGCTCTTGTTTCTAGTTATATTTTATTTATTATTGTATTTGTTTTTCTTTCGATACTTGTCTGTGACTCTTAAGTGTCCTTGAGAGATTTGACAATGTATTATTATTATATTTTTTTTCTTTCTCCTTAGCAGGCCACACCCACCCGAAAGTCGACGGAAGCCGTTCGAGGACAAAACAGCGATTTATTTTTATTTTTTTTTAGCAGGCCGCGCCCACCCGGAAGTGAAACGGAAGCTGCTTGAGGACAAAATAAAACTATATTTTGGTGTCATGAGCATGCCCGTTTTTGCTAATACCATAATATGGAATATTTAAAATGCATTCGTGATGCATTATGCCGAATGTAACATACTTAATAAAATATTTGGAATGACAGAACAACATATAACATGAATTAGACAGCAAGCTCAAATGTAATAAATACATTTTAATTCAACAATGTCAGGGGGAAAAACAATAAAAAATGCAACTCAGATTACAGGAGTGGTGCATCCTGGTTAACATGTGCTACATGTACGACACTATCTTGCACCTTCAGTGTCAGTGTGAAACGAACGGACCAGCATAAATTAACCTTTTAAACACAGACTAAAAACATGAAAAAAACCTTTACGGGACGGTCTATTCCCCACATTGGTTACAGTCGAACCTGCAATAAAATGTGTACTTTCTCACCTCTGTTGCAGCGTCTCGTGACATGAACATGTGTCGTCATCATCAAGTGCTTTGTTTCATCCCTTCCGGACGGCTCGCATTCACTTTACAGATGCTCCGAAACAACACAAACAAACCCATCCTGGACGGTTCGCACTTCCTTTGAAAAACACTATAAAAGAAAAAAAAGCCCCTTTCGTGCTGGTTGTTTGCAAAACTGACACAAATGCTTTGGTGAGCAGTGAGAAAAGGGTGATGAAGAATTAACACGCACACACAGTCAGTTTTTTTTGTGTACAAAGTTGAGTTGGGGACCGTCACAGCTGTCGCACGACACCGTCGCCGTGGTTGTCGCAAGCGGAATGCTCGACGTGCGATTGGTCGTTGGTCAGGCGGCGCCACTGGAAAGTGGTGCTAAGCGAACCCACTTCGTCGTCCTCCTTGTCCTGCTCTTTCGCAAATTCCAGGAAGACCTGCGGAGCCGAAACAAACAAAATCGCGTCACGTTAACGGATAACTCGCTAAAATATCGACTGCGACTTACCTGTTCCAGAGTGAACTGTGAGAAGTTGTACTCTTCCACTTGGAACGTTTTCTTCACTGCATTAAAAAAAAACAACGACATCACCATCAGTTGATGACATCACCACATGTCACGAGTCATGTGATGTGCACGCGACGGACTGACCGCGCTCCAGCTGCGAAAAGGCGACGGCCAGAGAGCGGACGTCCTCCGTGGGGATTTTATACGCCATCAGGGTGGCAAAGCTGTCACAATAAAAGAGCAAACAGGACCGCTAATACCACACCATCATTTTATTATTATTATTATTTATCAGGGTTTTTTTCCTTTCTTTTTTTCCCCCCGAAAACCGATTTGGTGGAAAACGGAAACATTTCCCATTATAATCAATGTCTGCTTTTTTTAAAATGTTGATTGAGCTACAAAATCCCACCTGGTCACAACGAAATGCTACATGAGTATAATGCATCGGTCACAATAAGACATGACACAAGGAAGTGACGTATAAGGAAGTGGAAGGGAGTGGTGCATTCAGGTGCGCTCAGTTTTTTCAACAAACGATTTTTGGTTTTAAATTAAAAAAAAAAACATTTCTGGTCCAAAAACCGTAACATTTCACATTATAATGAATATAAGTGTCTGCTTTGTTTATCGATTACCAATTTTCGGATGTAAACATAAGAAAAAAATGACATTTTTGGTCTAAAACCAAAACATTTCCCATTATAATCAATGTACTGTATTTCCCAGTGTATAAGGCACAGCGGAGTGTAAGGCAACCCCCCAATGAATGATGTATTTTCAAGCATTTTTCATATACAGGTAACATCCGACTTACGACCAGCCCAACTTATGACCACCCGTACTTATGACCACTACCTCCAGAGCCTATTTTTCACATTTTAAAAGGAGGAGTTTGCGAGTCATTTAGCCTCCGGACAGGATTTCGACTTACGACCATTTCGACTTGCGACCAATTTGTCGGAACGAACTTGGTCGTAAGTAACTTGGTTGCCTGTATAAGGCGCACCGACGTATACGGCGCAGGTCATTTTCTTAAAGTAAATCAAGGCCACCAAGGCTACTGGAAAAATCCGGTAATCAACGTGCGTTTTTTTTTTTTTAATATCGCGATTGAATAATACAAACATGCCTACGCTCAATAGAACCGAGGAGGGACTTTAAAATAAAATAAAAAAATCACCTCTCTTGTCTGGATGCATGCGGGAATATAGCGAGGATCTCCTCATGCAGCAGCGCCACCTGCTGGACCCCCCTCACGTCCTCCCCGAGTTTCAACTCCAGGCCGTAGCCTCGGCCGTACTTGGCCTTCAGATGCTGGATGGATCCCAGGCACCTGCGAGACGGAAATGAGGGACGGACGTGAGACTTCGGGGACATTCACATGGGGACCCGAAACAGAGACGAGACCCGCCTGAGCCGACCCGACACCAGGATGGCAACACGGTCGCACACGGCCTCCGCTTCCTCCATGTAGTGCGTGGTGAGCACGGCGCCGCGTTGGCGGTCCCTCAAGGCGGCGCGGATGGCTCTCCTACGAGCAGATTTTTATGATCGGCAAGATCATTTCAGATTTTATGAATGAAAAAATATGGAAAAGCGCTAAATCTGACCACACGCGCTGTTTGGATTTGGGGTCCATCCCAGACGACGGCTCATCCAGGAGAAGCGTCTCGGGGTTCCCGATCATGCTTAGCGCAAAGCATAGCTAGCGAGAACAGTGTAACGTCAAAAACTGTGTGGTTTTTTTTTTGTGGGTAATGAGTTACGTCCACCCACTTTTCTCTTGAGGCCGGCGGACAAGGACTTGGCTTGCTTGTGCACGTGCTCCTTCAGCTCCAAAGCATTCACCACACTGCCAACAAATAAAACATGACGAGAATTGACATTTATAAGGGATAGCTACCTAACCAGCTACCTGGCTAGCCATCTGGGTGGCTTCCTAGCTAGCTATGTCTTTGATCGCTTACTAGCAAGCTAGTTATGTATTAGTTATCTATTAGCTGGCTAACCAGCTGGCTATCTAGGTAGCTTCCTAGCTAGCTATCTCTTTGCTATCTAACGAGCGAGCTAGCTATGTATTAGTTATCTATTAGCTGGCTATCTAGCTATCTGGTTAGCTATCTAACTGGCTGGCTATCTAGGTGCTTTCCTATCTAGCTATCTATTTGCTATCTAACTAGTGAGCTGGCTATCTATTAGTGATCTATTAGCTAGCTAACTTTCTCTCTATTTCAGTTATTCCGGGTTGAGTGAACGCTGGTGCGTGTGGCTGCCGCTGCTCACCCACAAAATAACTGATCCTGTGACTGCAAAGTGACCTTGAAAGTTTTGAAAGGCGCTTATAAATGAAATGTATTATTATTATTATTATCATTATTATTGCTCCGAGATAGTCCCGAGAACCAAGGGGGACGACGCGGTTTGTGACCCACCGCTGGATGATCCCAGGGACGTCGCGTCCTTTCAGGCCCTTGACGGCGGCGTAGAGCTCCAAGTGCTCGTGCAAGGTCATCCTGGGCCACAGAGGGTTCACCTGTGGACAGTACCCCACGTGCTGCGGGGGGGTGACCCCCGATCCTGATCCTGATCTGAGACCAAAATCTCCCATCAATACCTGTGGACACATCGCAAGGCATGCGTTTATACGCAAGAACAAAGCTCATTTTGATGAAAAGTCACAATGATGGAGTCCTAAAACTCAATATTCTGTGGCTCCTGGAATTTGATTGACACTGACAAAAACCCTGGCAGTGAATGAGTTACAAATGGGTGTTTTAGAAATACATAAAAAAAAATCCCCGTACTGACCTCTCCTGCCGTGGGCTCCATTTCCCCCGATAGCATTCGCATAACAGTGCTCTTGCCCGATCCATTTGGTCCCAATAGTCCAAGAACCTCACCTGGAGGACAACAACAACAAAAAAGACAAATAAATATACATTGTGGCAATGAAGCAGGACACGTGAAATAAAACAGTATAAAACATATATATATATATATATATATATATATATATATATATATATATATATATATATATATATATATATATATATATATATATATATATATATAAACTAGAAATTGTTTAAATGCAGAAAAGTTGAAGCCAAACTGAAAATTAAAATTTTGAAATATTATATATAATAATAAAGGAATTACATCTAGATCGATGGGGAATTTCCGCCGTCTGGCGGACAAATATTAAAATTACATCAAGAAATGGGGAATTTCCGCCGTCTGGCGGACAAATAAAGAAATTACATCAAGAAATGGGGAATTTCCGCCGCCTAGCGGACAAATAAAGAAATTACATCTAGAAATGGGGAATTTCCGCCGTCTGGCGGACAAATTAAGAAATTACATCAAGAAATGGGGAATTTCCGCCGTCTGGCGGACAAATTAAGAAATTACATCAAGAAATGGGGAATTTCCGCCGTCTGGCGGACACATAAAGAAATTACATCAAGAAATGGGGAATTTCCGCCGTCTGGCGAACAAATTAAGAAATTACTATCTTTTTTCTGCTCACCTCTCATGACAGCCAAAAATTGGGGCCTCTGACGTTAATGGCATTTTTCTTAATCATACGCAAAGGCGCCATTTTCAAATATTCAAGGTACTACGTCAAAGCGACATACCTTTCCGAACGCAGAAGGAGACGTTCTTGGTGGCCACTTTGCCACTCTTGCTGAGAGCCAAACCGTCCCGGCGGTTTTTATACTTTTTCCCCAGGTTGCTGGCAACCAGCAGTGGCTTCTACGGGTTGGGTGGAATTCAAAAGTAGACAAGATAATAATAAATAATAAATAATAATAATAATAATAATAATAATAATAATAATAATGATAATAATAATAATAATAATAAATGTCATTTATAATCGCCTTTCAAAACTCTCAAGGACACTTTACAGTCACAGGATATTTTTTTCTGCGGGTGAGCAGTGGCAGCCACACGCCAGCGTTCACTCAACCCGGAAGTAAATAGATAGAAAGCTAGCTAGCTAATAGATAGCAAGTAGATAGCCAAAAGCTTGCTAGCCGGCCAGCTAGCAAATAGATAACAAATAGATAGCTAATAGAAAGCTAATAGATAGCCTATACATAGCCAGCTAGACATCTAGACAACTAGCAAAATTACTAATAGATAGCCAGCCAGATAGCTAGCTAGCCGGCCAGTTAGCTAATAGATAGCAAATAGATAGCCAATAGAATAGATAGCCAGCCAGATAGCTAGCTAGCCGGCCAGCTAGCTAATAGATAGCAAATAGATAGCTAATGGAAAGCTAATAGATAGCCTATATAGCCAGCTAGACAGCTACAAAACTAGCAAAATAACTAATAGATAGCCATCCAGATAGCTAGCTATTAGGAGAAATGTTGCATGTGCACACAGAAATTGAGCAAGTGTCGCTTTTTCACCTCGTCGCAGGAGCGGCAGTTCAGGGCCTCTTTAACTCGGGCCTTCTCCATCTGAACATCCTGGTCTTCATCCTGGTCCGGGCCTTCTTCTGAGTTACGCTCCACTTTGGGTCTCCGGTTGGAGGACATCCTGACAAGTCGGACAGGGGACAATAAGGACTTTTCGAGGACATTTTAAGGAAGGCAAAGTGAGCAAAACGGACTCCCGACTTACCTGCACAAACCATCAGTTCTGACGGTTCTGCCGCCGTAACGGCGCTCCAGCCAGCGTAGCACCAGCAGCAACACCACACACTGCAGGTACGGCTAAACGAACATAAACACAATCGGAGCAACCGTTACGTCTTTTTCACCAGTTTTTTTTTTTTTGCTGAACTTTGTTGTTGACTTTACCCCAAAAACGGAGAAGAGCAGGTTGTTGAACACAAACGCTTGATCCGGATACGACGGGACGAAGGCGGCCTAGGCATCAAAAAACCATCAGTCAACTGACCGGTTCCAAAAAACTGCTCCTGCACGTGGGAATCGTACCTTGGCGATGCAGCTGAGGCAGCCCATGAGCGGGTAGAGCGGGTTGAAGATGCACAGGATGTTATGCGTCATCCCCTGTTGGTCGCTCACCAGAGGAATGTGAACCACCGAGCCCGACACCACGCACACCTGACGCACCACATTTGCGTTAGCCGCCCATTCGTTAGCATTTTAGCATCGGTCCGGGTCCCGAATTAAAATAGCACCCCGCGCCGGTCGTCGCTCACCATCATAGAGATAACGGAGAAGAAATCCCTGTTGCTTTGGACTCGGGAGAACCCGAAAGAGCACACGTACGTCAAGAGGATCACGGCTGGGACGTAACCGACGGTACAGAAGACCTGAAGGTCAAAAGGTCAATGCGGTTTCGGCATTGAATGTTATGTACGAGACGGCAAAAGGCGGCGACCTACCACGGTGTTGAGGTTGCCGGAGGTGAGCAAGTTGCCGGAATGGAAGGAGAAAAGGATGACGGTCATACAGGACACGATGAGGTAGTACAAGGGAACGTCCACGGCCGCCTGGCCGCACCAGTACGCCGACGGGAGCAGGCCGGATACGCGCAGCGTCGAGCGGCACTTCAGCTGTGAGATAAGATAGCTAGCTAGATAGCATTTTTGATAGCATCGTTATATTTTTTATTTTTAGATGAATACAAGTAGAACAGGTCACATTGTGTTGCGGAATTTGTAGCGATATTTTGTAACAGCTATTTCAGGCTATCATTTTCTTTCCAACACAAGTTGTAAAAAAAATATATATATATATATATTTTCCCCCATTTTTTTTACATACCGTACTTTTTTCTTTTAGCTATCTGGCTTGCTAGCTAGCTATCTAGGTCGCTTATGTACTAGCTATGTAGCTGGCTAGCTATTTAGCTAGGTATCTGTTGGTTATCAATTTGCTAGCTAGCTAGCTTTCTATCTATTTGAGTTACATCCGGGTTGAGTGAACGCTGGCGCGCGTGCCTGCCACTGTTCACCCACAGAAAAACTATAAATATAGATAGAAATGAATTTTTTTATTTTTTTTATAAGATGCACACAAGGAATGACTCATTTGTTTAAATATAATTTGTTTAGCTATATATTTTTTGGCATGTTTATTAATGGTAAATAGTTTTGGCAATTACCTCCTGGTCTTGCATGTGCTCCATAGCAAAATACGCGGGCATGCCGGCCGCCAACATTCCCAGTAAGACCGACTCGATGAAGAGCAGGACGTACGCCGTGGCCTGCGATATTTTCTGCGGGATGCAAATAAGAAATTGCGCCGATTTGGAAACGGGTATCGGCTGCTGGAGTGGACACATTTTTTTTTGCACATCGTCTGGCAGTGAATGAGTTAAATAAGGATTCCTACTTACATAATCAAATGGTTTGGTCCAAGTTTGGATGCGTGCGGTGCTGTTGAGTCCTTTTAGGAGAGCGTTGCTGAGGATGTTGACGGTCATGGGTAAAGAGTGCACCGTTGTGCTGTTGAAGGCCAAGCTGTACCTGAAACCCTGTGGGAAAGACGATACCCGCTCAAATCACAAACAAATACACTGATAAAGATTAGACAGAATAAAAAGTCATCATATTTAAAAATTCCATGCTGTTATATGCTTAGTCAACATGTGTGACTCGAATACACAATTGAAGCACAGACAACCTGGGGTCAATCTAAGGTCAACAGACACAGCAAGTTAAACTGTCATCTTCATCTAGGAGATCTTGCCTTGGACAGAATTTAGGACTTGGGAAACTCTTTATCACCGAAGCAATTTACGACTTGAAACTCCTTCAAAGGAAGAGCTCATTAGCCAGGTTACAATTTTGTATGTTGTTATATGTTGTTTAATTGCTTATAGCTGTTTGTGCTTAGAACTCAAGAGGTGTGCTATTCTAATCAAGAAAACTATGTTTGACTAATTTATCACTTTAATTTGCATATACTCTCAATAAATAGCTTGGCCGAGGGCTGCAGAATTCAGGCTTCATGAATGTCATGAATGTCTACGTCTCCTGCCCGCAGTAAAGATAATTTTTCTGGGTTCGAGTCTTTGTTCACAGTGTCCGATCGAACATCTCTGACACATTCTCTACTGACCTTGCTAGAGCCCGTCACGTTAATAGCGGCGCTGTGCGGCGCCGCCATCATGTAGTCGCAACGATTGGCCACTTCCACCGCGATGTCTTGTCCTTCCAGGTTCCGGATAAAGTCCGAAATATCCGTACCTGCGTCAAACGTGGCGACGTGAGGCTAGCAAGAAAAAAGGCAAATATTCCAACGGGTTTGTCACCTGTCGAGTTGCACACCAGGAGTCTGCTAGCGTATCTGCGGGGGGGTTGGTTTTTGCCCAGTAAGTAGATGGGCAGGAACTGGCGGGCCGGCGAGTGGAGCAGGATATTCCCAGTGGACAAAGATAGGACTAGCATGGTGGCTACGAACACTAGCAATAAGGAAAAACTGCCGGCCAACCGGCGCGCTCTAGTTAGTACGACTTGTGGTAGTGATTGTAATCCTTTCAAAGTAAAAGTTACTCCAAATTTGAAGCACTAAACAATTGACAATTTTATAATGGCTATCACTGGATGTTTGTGTAGCTATAGCGCATGTTGCTAGCATGCGCGAAGGGTTTTGGCGCTACTCACACGTAAAGCAAGGCCTTCCTCTCACGCCACAAGTTGAGCATGTGAAGCCACGCCACCGAACTGAACTGCTGGCGCCAGAGCGCCGCACCCCGCGCCAATTCCGACCTATCCGAGAACATCAGCAGACGGCGGTCGGCTTCGTCGTCGCTGCCGGTCGCCGCTGCGCCGTCGCCGTCGTCGCCCGCCGCTTCCCGATCGAACACGCTGTAGTCTTTCGTAGCAGACATGTTTTTTGTTGAAAAAAGATCGGCCATTTTTATTTTCCTGTCCTGGTGGATGTTGGCGATTGTGGCACCTGCTTCGTCCACTTCTGTCTCCGCCTCCAGTCGCAGGAAGACGTCCTCCAGCGTCGTCATGGAAACACCATAGTTGACCACGCCGAGGTCAGGTCGGGAGTCCAGTTCTGAGAACATTCCTGACCAAAAAAGAAGTTTAACGGGAAAACTGATTGACAGGTTGTAACCTGTCTAATAAAAAAGTTGTACTTTGCTGCTACATTATGGCCATCCTCTGGTATTACAATTCTGACACAAATAATAATGATACATTTTATTTCTAATAGATAGCCATCTAGCTAGCTAGCTAATAGATAGCTAATTTATTTCATTTATAAGCGTCTTTCAAGGTCACTTTACAGTCACAGGATAACTTATTCTGTGGGTGAGCAGCGGTAGCCACACGCGCCAGCGTTGACTCAACCCGGAAGTAAGTCAAATCGATAGAAAGCTAGCTAGATAGCCTATAGACAGCTAATAGTTAGCTAGCACCTGTCAAAACTCTACAGGACTCTTAAAAACAATGACGCTGGAAGACAAGAAGTTCCCATTCCCACCTGAAAATGCGGCCAAGCTCTCAAACGGGAGCGTGAAGTTTAGCTCCGCCTCCTGGCGCCGTGTTAGCTTCGCATTGGGAATATGCTGATGGACCAGCGATGAAATCTTGCCGGTGTCACTACGATTGTTGATCGACATTCTGCCAAGAAGGTGGGGTTTGAAACGGCGCAGGTGGGGCAACGGATCTGACGGAAGCTTAAATTACCGGAGATGATAGCCCACGCCGCACTTGGTCTTGAGGTACAAGGACGAGCCCACGCATTTCAGACGGCCTTGCGAGATCACCGCTTTGCGATCTGGATGGACGGGTGCGTAAAATGGCCCAAAAAAATTACAAAAATCAAATTTTTCATGATATCAGGAGTTCATAAGCTCGTGTTCACTCACCGGCGAGGATGTCGGCCTCGTCCATGTAGTGCGTGCTGAGGACAATCACTCGGCCGGCTCTGCGACTCTTCAGGAGAGACCAAACCCGATGTCGAGAAGACGGGTCCATGCCGGCCGTCGGCTCGTCCAGGAGTACGATCTAAAAAAATGTGCACGCGTCACAAAAAAACCTCCCACGGCATCAGGAATGAAAATGAGAGTAGGTAGAGTACGGTACCTTTGGGTCTCCCAAGATGGCGATACCCACTGAGAGCTTCCTCTTTTGGCCTCCACTCAGATTCTTAGCCTGGGCTGTCATGATCTTCTCCAAGTCAAGATCCTTCAATACTTTGGACACCTCATTATGGAAAGAGCACATTTTTAGAGTACGGAGATCCGCCATTTCTCATTTAAAATCCATCGCGATACCTCAGCGTCCACGTCGGCCAACGGGATCCCTTTAATGGCGGCGAAGATCCTCAGATGCTCCTCCACGGTAAGCACGTCAAACAGGATGTTGAACTGCGGGCAGATGCCCACCAGGCGCTTCATCTCGGGCCCGTCCGCCAACTCGCCCACCGAAGTGCCGTAAATGGCGGCCGAACCGGCGCTGGGCGTGCAGATGCCACACAGGATGTTCATCAGAGTCGACTTCCCGGAACCGCTGTGGCCTAGCAGAGCCGTTATTTGGCCTTCGTAGATGTCAAAGGTCAGACCTGGAGATGCAAATGTCACAGTTACTCAGATATTCAGGTTTTTTTAATTTATTAAGATAAGCCAGGCGAAAAAGCAACGCACCTCGGAGTGCCTCCACCGTGTTGTCTTTGTCTTTGTACACCTTGCTAACGTTGGCGATGCTAGCGTACAGGGTGCACATGAATACAAAGTCAAATATCCCAAAAACTCCTCCTGGGAAATAATCTCAGACACTCATCAGAAAGTCAACATGAAGACTTACCGGATGGCTTCTCGACCCCGGAACTCCGGCGAGACAGCCTCCACCGATTCGCCGCCACCACCGACGTCGGGAGCGCCGTTTATCTCGGCGTCGTATACGGAGCTCACTTCCATGTAGCGTTTGCCGCGTTTGGACCAATAGGACGGTTTCAGGAAGTAGAGCAAGGACCTCTTCATACCAAATTCATCTGGTGCACATAGTGGCAAAAAAAATGGTGGCATTCATTATGTCGGTTTCTTGGAGGGAACTTTTCCTTAGAGTTTTGAAAGGCCCTTATAAATGAAATGTATTGGTACAGTTAAACTTTGATTTTTGACCGTAATTCCACAAACATGTTCAAAAAACGCTTTTGTCAAAAACCGAAACATTTCCCATGATAATCAATGTAATCAATGTCTGCTTTTTTTTTAAATTGCGATTGAAAAATTCAAATACGCCTGCGTCGTCGGTCACAATGAGATGTGACACAAGGAAGTGACATATAAGGAAGTGGAGAGCAGTCGAGTGGTGCATTCAGGTGCGCTCAGTTTACTCGAGAACCGATTTTTGGGGCATGAAAAGCCCGAAATTTTTGATCGAAAACTGAATTGGTTGAGAACTGCGACGTTCGAAAACCGATATTTGACTGTATTATTATTAGTAGTATTAGTAGCAGTAGTATTAGAAGTAGTAGTAGTATTAGTAATAATAATAATAAATAGTAGTAGTATTGTCTACTAAAAAAGCAAAAAAGTAGAATTAAACAATTACATCCTTTAGGAAACACTCTGAAATTTCCGTTTTTTTTTTTCTCAAAATGGCTGCCATTGAAAGGATTAGATCCGACGAGCCGACTTCAGGTGAGCACTCACCTGGTAGCACCTGGTCCAAGTAGATAGCCAGCAAAAGGTAAAGCACGCAATCCAAAACCAGCATCAAAATCGGCACGTAGAGCGGATGAGGCCCGCTGGCCAGCGAGGAGAACACGGCGCCTTCTCCTTGCGCTTCCAAGTACACCACCTGAGATCAACGATTGGAAATGTAGCGGCGGCCATTCACAAAAACGCTGCTAATTTTGAGCTAATGAAAATTAGCCAGCGTGTTCACCTGAGCGACGCCAATGGAGAACGCCGATGGCGAAAGCAAACAGAGCATCCAGACCAACGGCTGGGGGAAATCTTTGATGAGGATGGTGAAGAGCGACAGGCATCCAAAGACCACCGTCAACATGGAGCCGAGCGTGCTGGAAAACTTTGGCTTCTTGAACAACGGCGTCAGCATGAACGAGAAGAAGATCTGCGCGCACACGCAAATACTTGCTAGCGATCCCCACAAATAAACCGATTTTATGTCGTTTTGTTTGGAGAAGGCGCTACTCACAGATGAAATGCCGTAGAGGAAAATGAGGGAAAAGACGAGCAGGAAGTTGCTATTGGGGAAAAGTGCCGTGCAGGTGGCGATGATGGCCATCAGGACGGACATGGCGCTCACCAGGACGGCATACAGAAGGCCCCACGACATCCTGAAAACACCCCCAAATATCACTTTTGACAACAATCAAACCCAAACGACTGGTCGCCAACTCGTTTACCAAAAGGCCGAATCGTACAGCCCCATCATGGCCATGGTGTCTTTAATTCGCCGCTCCTTCTCGGCCGCGACGTTGACGATGAGGAAGGTGACGAAGGGCGTGAAGGCCAACACCAGGTAGATGGAGATCAGGGCGCGGGGGAACTTGTGCACCTCCACCCAGCTCGGCTGACCCATCATCACCGCAGTCACGTCCAGCTCACTCCACACCGCACGCTTGGTCTGCATCTGTTGAGACAAAACAAACAAAATGGCCTCTTAACTCATTCACTGCCAGACGATGTGCAAAAATATGTCCACTATTAACTAGCTATTAGCTAGATAGCTTCCGGGTTGAGTGAACGCAGGCGCGTGTGGCTGCCGCTGCTCACCCACAGAAAAAAAAACTTCTCCTGTGACTGTAAAGTGACCTTGAGAGTTTTGAAAGACGCTTAGAAATGAAATGTATTATTATTAATATTATTATTATAATAGCCAGCTAGGTATATAGCTAGCCACACAGCTAATAGATAGCTGTTACCAGTTGAGAAGCCAAATGCAACACTGAACGTACCCGTTAGCACATGTATGACGTGTGTTAGCATCGACGGGGTGTTTCAAAATAAACTTACTTAGACTTACTTATTTAGTTAATTCCGAAATTATATGGGTCTGGAGTAATATGAGCTTGAAATGGGGGCGGCTGTTCAAAATACAATGTAATACATACATAATGGTTTATAGAGCATTTTAACAACAGTTGAAGCTGGAACAAAGCTCTAACATGAAAAGAAGGGAAATTCTGCCCCCTGGTGGAAGAGAAAACATTGCCAGAGGTCTGACCAGCGCTTTTTTGACACCCAAGTATGAAAAAAAAACAACAACAAAAAATGGCGCGCTATGTCGTATTTTATATTCCCGAATAAATTCATGAATGGCAGCAAATGAGTTTAAATGCAAAGCACGGATCACCTGGATGATGGCGGCGTCCAAGAGCGACTGGAGACGGACGAATCCCGAATGCCAATAATTGGTCGCTCGGCAATTGATGGAGCTGCTCAGACAGTCGCCTGCGGATGACAAACAAATACCAAAAGAGACATCAATGCAGAAAAAGTGCATCAATATCACCCCCCCCCCCCCACCCCACCCGGCCACCGCCATTACCGACAGACTCTGTGAAGTCGCTAGGTTGCGGCAGCTGGTTGTAGGGGAAGCGAAGGCTATAGGAAGTGGCCCAGGGGTCGGTAAACACCACGCCCACCAGGCCCGACGGCTCGTACACGCTGGCATTCTCCAGCGCCTCCTCCGTGGCAAACATCTCCAAAGTGACCGGGAGGTCTGCGGGTGTCACGTAAAATGTCAAAAAACTCTGTATTCGTATTAAGATTTAACATTTGTTGTGAATTGTGGTGTATGTCCGCATACCGCGAGCCACTTCGTCCATGATGCGGCTAGTGACGTTGGTGACCGGCGTATAGCCGATGGTGGTCAAGACGGAGTCGTCCGCCTCCAGCTCCACGGTGGCCACGCCAGCATATGAGACATGCGGATTTTGATGACTGATGACAATCAACAGAGCCAGCAATAACAGCGGGAGGATCACTTCCTAGCACCGCACCGAGAGAGAACAATGGCGTCAGGCAACTTTTCCAGCCATTTTTATCACTCAAATGTGCGTGAAAAGAACCTGCAAGCTTTGTTGTTTGGTCCTCCATTTGATGAGCACGTTTTTGTACAATAGACTTCGGGTTTGCTGCCACACTGCAGCATCTCTGCTACTCCCGGCATGCTTTGCGCGCATGACGTCCGCACCACAACTCGTCTGCTGACCTCACCTGTAACGCACACATATTGTGTTTTGACACAACAATACATTGAAAAGCAAGAGAGCACGACGTTTTAATCACCATCTAATGCTATATAAATAAATAAAAGGCCAACTGTGGTTTCATGATAAAAAAAAAATCCGTCCCTTTACAACAAATGAATGCCGAACAACTGTAGCACCGTTGACCGACTGTCCAAACTGCAAAGCTGGACGACAGCTCATAATATTAATAGTGTTATTGTTTCCCCGCTGTCGTAAAAGTAAACATTTTTTCCGTTTCCGTTGGAAACGCAGCCCTTAAACAACAATGAAGCTAGCAAGCGTCGAACACGCAATCAGAATATCGGCGCTGAAAAGGAAAAATGAATATATTTGATAGACTCACGCAGAACATGAAGATTATAAAGGCCTGTGCAAGGTGGTTATTTTTGGATTTTGTCTCACATAGCATTCGGTAGTCGACATTTACTTCCTGTTGTCGGTGAGCACGTCCCGCAAAATACAATATCCACCAATCACAGCTCCTCTTAATGTGATTGACATGATTTTGCGTCAATCGTAAGAGGAAAGATGTGACGTCATACATACGACCAAAACAAAATAAAAGCAAGTCAACGTAAAACAAATAATCGATTTACTTAGATATTCACTGGGTCGTCGATGTGGTCGGATTTTTCTAAAAATACTTTTGGCATTCCCACGACGTTGACCAACCAGAGGTGTTCTGTGAATAATTCACAAAGACTTCCCGTCCGATGAGTCCCTTCTGACGTCATATATATGCGACAAAGAAGGCATGACAAACAGGAAAATTCACTATATTCAATATTTTTATTTGCACCTCACAGAGCTACCAAGTTGCTGCATTTTTGGAGGCAGTAACCTCATTGTCATTTGTCGCGTTGAAGTTCAACTTGCGAAGAACCAGACATTATCGACTAGATTCTATCTGACGTCATTTGACATTGTTGAGTCAATATGATGACGCAAGGTGTCAATGGCAAAATATATTTTTTTCAGTATAAAACATACATGTAGTTGTCTCAATAATTTCTATCATGAATGGACATAAGAAAAGTCTAAACATGTTGCAATGAACTTGAACAACTAATTTAAAAGTAGTAATTACATCCCAAAGAAGGACAAACAAGTCTTTTCCTATGTGCAATAACCATAAATTACACCATTTTAAAAATCACTGTCACTTGTTTGGCCTATGTTTTGGATCAAAACAATTCAGGTTTCAAATAATTGAAAAATGTTTTCTCCAGAAGCAACGCTTTATTTTACAAGCATCAAATATAAAAACAATACACATTTGTAACAAATATGAAAACAACATACATTTGTAACACACAATGACATACTTGGAAATTATTTTCACGGTTTAAGCCTCACAGTATCATCTGTGATTGGAATGTTATTTACAACAACAACCAACTTTCTTCCAATTCGAATGTAGCTGCTATAAACAAAAATGTCAGTTATAGAACCAAGATGCATCACCACAAGATGTTGAAGTATTTCCTACGCGATGTCGTCAAACTGCAGGAAGTTGTGGAGGCATGGCGGTACGGGGAGCCTGCCCAGGACGTCTGTTCTCATCACCACATCGGGTCCCATTAAAATCCTGATCCGCAGCCGGCACAGATGCGACAAGTCGGGGACCAAGTCTGCACAGAGGAGGAAGACGCATTAAAAATGCGCTTACGTTTGAAAAAGTCTTCATGTATGGAAAACAAATAGCAGTGTTGCTACCAAATTGTGGGAGTGGTTGCCACGTCTCCTGTGCTTGTCTTCGGCTAAGGATGGCTTTCAAAGATGGCGGCATCACTGACCAGTTGACAAACCGCAGCAGGAAATTGACCATCTCGCTACTGGCCACCTCCAGTCTGTAAACACAAAGAAAAAAAGGCTGTCCTGAAAAAAAATACTATTTTTGAGGCTGTGGGAGATAGTAAGTAGAAGTGAAAAGCAAACCAAACAGCAGGCGAGAAAGACGCACAATTTTGAGCGCAGCAACAACTTAGGTTCCAATCCGGCCTTCAGGAGCGGCGGCAGCCAGTTCCCGGCAAACTCCAGCTGCTCCTCCACCATTAGCAACATGTCGGCAAACTCCGGCGGCCTCAACGCCGTCTTCCTTGAATGGCCGTCCGCCGCTGTGTCTTCGCTCAAAAATCGCGGGGGATAAAGCCACCTGCAAATCAGCAAGCGGGCTTTGTTCATGCACGTAGGACATTGTTTGTCAAGGCTGCTGTACTTTTGAGTAAGAAGAAGCGGGAGGCTTGGGATGGTGCTCACCTATGTTCCAGGACGAGCTTGAGCATATCCGAGTCATGCTGGCCCAACACCAGACTCCACTCGTCTTTGCTTAGCATCGCTCCTGCCGCCAGGAGCAGCTTAGCCAACTGCCTGCAGGCCCCCCCCCCAAAAAAAATGGATTGTGTTGTCCTTTAAAGGCAAGGTTATTGAACCAATTCAACTCCTAAATTGATTCTTGCCTGCCTCCGCACTCTAAGGCGAAGGAGAGCGGCGAGTGAATATCCAGGAGGATGCAGCAGTCTTGGGCGTCCGGGCTGAAACCTTCGGCGAGCAGCAACTCCATGCTGGGCACTTGGCGGCCTTCAATGGCCAGGTAGAGCGGACTCACCATGCCCACGTCACTGTCGCACGCCCGTTCCGTGACACTTATCAGTCGCCGCAGGATACTGTTCGCGCAAAAACGCGCGACATTTAGTCACAAACACAACATGGCCGACAATATAGCCAGTTACCCGAGATGGCCGAACTGTGCGGCGGCGTGGATGGGCAACTGCGACCATTCGCGGCCGCACACCAGGTTAGGATCTGCGCCGTGCTCTAACAGGAAGTCCACGCAAGACTGGTGACCCTCCTGAGAAGCTAGCTTGAGCGGCGAGGCCAGGTCCATCGCCTGTGCGTTGACGTTGGCGCCTGAACGGAAAAAAAATCTAAAGCAACAGGCTAAAAAAACCATCCACTATCTATTAGCTAGCTAGCTCGTTTTCTATCTTTTTCAGGTACTCCCAGGTTGAGTGAATGCTGGCGCGTGTGGCTGCCGCTGCTCACCCACAGAAAAAAACTTATCCTGTGACTGTAAAGTGACCTTGAGAGTTTTGAAATGCGCTATAAATGAAATGTATTATTATGATTATTATTATGACAATGATCAAAATGATGCTAACTCTTGACTCTCGATTCCAAGCACGCGCATGCGCAATTGATCTAAAGGAAGCTAACAAGCTAACAATGTGCCGATCGCCTGTTCTAAATTTAGATATGATCCTTAGCGATCTCATGTTTTGAATGAACGTTGAGTATTTACTATTTTGACCATTTTTGATTTATTATTATTATTATTATTGGAAACCGTACTTTTCATTAACCATAACCTGGAATGGGATCATGAAAACCGTACTCATTACAGCAAAACCGGAGTAGTCGGCAGGTATGGTACTCTTCCGACATGGACCAGTAGCTTACCGGCGCGGACGAGGATCTCCAGACATTCCCGCCGTCCGTGCTGCGCCGCCAGGAAGAGTGGCGTCACCTCATAGTCGTCAAGCGCCTCCAGGTTGGCCGACTCCGCCAGTAATCGCACGATGTCCTGGTGATCCTTCAGGCACCACACAAGGCGAAGATTGAAAGGTGTGCGCTTGCGCGAAGAAGTAAACGCATGCGCGTGAATGACCTTATAGACGGCAAGATGAAGGCTCGTCCAGCAGGAGGCCGTGTGTGATCGGTCCAACTTGGCGCCTTTGGCCACAAGGAGCTCCACCACATCTTTGTGGCCGTTGCAGACCGCTGCCAGAGAAAACTTGTTAGTTGTGGACGTGGATGCGACACATGCACACACAGACACGCCCCCTTGACTAACACATATAGTTTTACCTGCGTAGAGAGGACACGATTCATCGTTGGTGAGCTGGTCGATGTTGGCTTTGGCTTTGAGGAGAAGGCGAACGGTCGCCAGGTGGCCGTTTCTCGCTGCTAGGAAGCAGGCCGATTCGCCCTCGTGGGTAGCCGAGTTGACATACGCCCGGAAGCCCGTCGAACCGGCTGCACATGGGGACAACCAGCCCATTCCAATACAATAGAAGGACGACTGTCTGACTCAAAACATTCTTTTCTTAACTTTGAAGCTCTCAATCGCAAGGACGCAGTTGTGCTTACCTGTCCTGGCGGCTGCAGAGAGGATCACCCGAAGGCATCTCACCCTGCCGGCGGCGGCCGCCTCGTGGATGGCCATCCAACCTCGGTTGTCCGCAACGTCGACGGAGCGGCCCCGTCGAATCAGGGACCTCAGACGCCTCAAGTTGCCCAGGGAGGCGGCGGCGGCTACGGTGGACACAGTGTCTGCGTAGCACTCGCTGAAGTCCATTCCTGGGTAACGCTAGAACAGATGTAGTCATAGCTGTGATGATTTTTACACTGAAAGCGCCTGACCGGATGTTAGACCCGACTGCTAGAACTAGGTATTCAATAAACTGTTGCTTGCTCGAAACCGACTTAATCTTTTTTTACACACACTACGAAAAAACAACACTTGTTGAAGGCAAATAAAATGGGGAGGGGGGGGGGGGTTTAAAAATGACTTACAGAAGTGGACTCCTCAAAACAAGCCATAGGCGACCTCAGTCTGTTTTGTTTTGACTCGAACTCCTTAAATCAAGTCACTTTTTATTCTTTTTTTTCACATGGTCGTCTAGTGACCAAGCAACGATACATAACAGTTCGACTCGATTACGTATAAAATATTTTAAAACGCTCTGCAACAACGATTTAATAAATAAGAACGCAGCGAGGGGAGCAGATGGGTTTCCATGACGGTCGCTGTTTTATTGCGTCAGCAGACCATAACCGGAAGTACATCGTGACTCGTTCCGGGGAAGACCAGGAACCTCTGAGGAAAGCCTTTGATTTGATGCATTTTTCACGAATATGCTACTGTAACGGTGCTGGTTGATGGTGGAACGGGCCGGAAGACATGCGAAGGCTGAAGAGGACACATCGGCCTTACTAACTGCTGCAGGCGTTAGACATGGCGGGTAGGAATACGCCTTTTAACACTATTCGCCCTCATCTGCATGGGACCTACTGATGGTTCAGTTTATCGTTAGATACACTGTTTGTCTTTATGTGTCCTGACATGGACATGTCGACGACCACTCTGAGTGGACCCATTGGTTAATTTTGAAAGAACATTGTCGTAAATAAATCGAGAGAGCATGCAATGTTTGAAAAAAAAGTCAGTTTTGATAGGTGCTTATAAATGAAATGTTTTATTATTATTATTATTATTATTATTATTATTAAGGCAGGTGAGGATTATGATGATGTCGTCGTCTCTCCCCCAAGTGGCATCTGGCCTCACAGTGGACGTGAAGGTGGGAACGGCGTGGCGGTGTCAAAGCGGAGGCCGAAGCCTGGCCGACGTGGTGCTGACGGTCGAAGACATGGCGCCGGATGACGACACCTGTGAAGAAGAAGAAGAACACAAGCTGAGGTGGACGCTTGGGTAGGACGCTGTTGCCATCGTTTACGACCCTCGTATGTCGTTTGATTCCTTGTTATCATGGCTAATAAGGAGCAGCATGAAACCAATTGACAAATTGTAGAAGGAAATATGTTTGCGATGATGTCAAGATGATATATTTCATTGTACCTCTCAGGGGTGATGGCGTCCTGTTGGAGCGAGGAGATGGCGACAACGGGGAACCCTGCGTCATGACGCTGAGATGTGGCCCGGCCGGGTTGGCCGCTATCAGCCGCCTGACGCTAATCAGCGAGGCGCGGATCATGGAGGTGTACCTGCCCACGGGGGAATACTGTGGCACTGTACGGGGCCACAAGCAGGACGATGTGCAGCAGCACGGCAAGAGGTCAATAATAAGTCGTCTGTCATGGCAGAAATGTTGAGAAATAGGTGTTATCTTTTTTTGTTTTGTTTCTGTGGGCAGAGGACCTTTCTACAGGAAGCAACTGAAGCTGGATGATGCGACTTCATCATGTGATGTGAAGGTGATTGAAGCAAACTTGCATATTTCCTAGTTGGGATAGAGTTGCACCATACAAAGATTACATTGTAATATAAATGTTCACTACACTGTAGCAATATTTCTTATTTCCATCTCATTCGCCTTCTCAGCTGCTTTCTCTGGGGGGGCGAAGCAGCGTGTTGCTGCGCGGCGTGGTGGTGGTGCTGCGGCCGACGCACCACACCTCGCAACAAGACGGCGGTGCAGGTTTGGGCACCATTGACCTGCACCAGGTCCAGAGTCTGGTGGACAAGATGGGCGGGACCCTGTCACCAGGGGCCCAAAACCTCATGGACACGCTGCGCCTCCAGCAGAAGGTACGTACACACACACAAAGTCGGTCAGTTCGTGGTTACTTGTTTCAAATGGCCTGTTTTATCAGGCAGACCTTCCACATGCAATATGGCGGAGGCACTATCATATATACAAGGTTGTGCTCATGATAACTTGTCCCCACCAGAATCACAGCAGCTTCCTGCCCTTCCTCATGGGTGGAGGCCTCTTAGCCCCCCCGCCAAGTGTCGGGACCGCACATGCCACCCCCCTCGAGGTACGCCACGCCGCACATGTATGGAGCACGCGTGGCATGGATACGTCCATTTTTTTTCACACAAATATTACATTTCATTGACGACATTTTTCCTCATCACATTCAATCATTGATCACTGTGTCATACAAAATATCACTTGATTTCTTTTGCTAAATATGGCTAGCTTTGGGTGACTGATTTTTAAAACCATCATCACATGAAAACATTCTTTTATGACAGCATCCAATAGACCCTGTCAGACCCACTGCTCAAGCAACACCAAATGGACCTTCGCTGCTGAACGGGCGGCTTTCCCAGATGATTCGCCACTTCCTGTCGGGCTGCCTGTACGACGAAACGGGCGCCATTTCGCCTGACAACTCGCTGCGCGAGCTCTGCTCTCAGCTAGCACCACTCAAAGTGGACTCAAACAACACGCAGTAAGTTTTGTTATACTTGTTATGCTATGTGATTAATCGCCAACCAGTCCTTGGTGTTATGGCGCTTTTAAGCAAAGTCATCCAGCATAGACAGCAACTGAATTTTTGCTGGTGGGTGCCATGGCGACGGATGAAAGATCTCGTTGTGCCTTCTTGGGGCTACCACAAAGTGACCTTTGTCACCGACCGAGTCGGCTGAGCCTGACGCCATTCGGGTGGACGGGGGGAGAAGCTCAAGCACAGCGGACTCCACAATTGAATTGTGCGCTTAAAAAAACAAACAAAAAAAAAAACAATCAAGCGTGAGTCTTAATTTTCTATTTGTGTTTTTGTCATCAATGCGTTAACCTCATTTGGCGACCAATCTATTATTTTTTTTATCATTTTTTTGGCATCTTGGGGCCATGGAACTACGTTAAAGTGAATTACGGTGCTCTATAGTGACACAAAGTAGTCCTTTGTTATGATTTTAGTGTCAAGGATAGATGTCAGTTGTGAATTTTTATTTGCAGACAACAAAAACGTTGTTCTGACCTACTTTTGTCGTCAACTTATGCAACTATTTTTGATGTTCATTTTTTTCCAGTATATGATTAAACATAATTTTCTAGTGTGGGTGTGCGCATTGGTGTTTTAAGTTCTGAGCTCATCCTTTAAAACATCTGTTTGGACTTGTATTTTTCCGCCTTTTGTGCTGGATGATGTGTTGCACAAGTTGAAAACATTTTGGAGGCACATCAACTCTGACATCTGCTTCAAGTTCTGGTTCAGTTTTTTTTTTCCAAGGGTGAAGTTTTGTTCTACATCATCAAATGTCCCACAACTGGAACCAGATCAGTTGTGGGCTCTCCAAAAAGGTTTGGTGGCGGTCACTGAGTGACAAAGTTTTTGCGAATGTCAACGCTGCCAATCTTGCTGACGTTTTATTTTTAGTTTGCCCTCAAAGACAGAAAACCAGACAATGTCCAACAATGTTCTTCCAAGTCAGCAAGTGGACTGCCCAAATGTTTCTCAAAACATTGTTAGCTTTGCATTACTGGTTGGCAGCCATATACGTAAAAGTATACCATAAAAAAAATCATAAAAACACCATATGAATGTTTAAAAGAAAAAAAAAACATCAAAGTATACTTACATCACACTCGGTTGTTGCTTATTGTCCATCAGAACTTTGGAGGCCTCCATGGAGTCTCGCCTGGAGGAAATGGAGCGGCGTCTAAAGGAGCATGTGGACCGCCGAATGGACGCTCTGGAGCAAAAACTGGACAAAGTGCTTTTCGCCGCACTCCAGCAAGCTTCGCATACAGCCTCGCCGCCCGCCAATCCGTCCGAGGCTAAAGTCCTCAAATCTAAATAGCAAAAAGACAGGCAGTGCAAAAAGTGCACTCAGTTAACTAACACAAAACTGAAATACATCAAGCACTACCTGAATTGATCAGATACTTTTTAATGAAGCCAAGGAGGCTACGAAACATACGTGAAATGAACACACTTGGATGGATCATGGAGATAACACTGACATGGAACTAACCATGTGGTAAATGGCATCATAAATCACGAAGCATGCTAATAATAATACATTTCATTTATAAGAAACATGTCAGTTTTTCCTTTTTAAACACTAAATGTGGAGAAGAATGATAAATTTGAACGACAGTAACAAAGTATTTTGCAGTTGTTTACTTACCATCACAAATCATTTCCGCAAAGTCACATGACCTGACGATGACACCAATTAATTAATTGGACGTCAGACATTGCAGATTCGACACGTCGGTTTGGCCAGGCCTCTCGGTACCGAATAGTTCTGTGGCTTTAGTTGGACTCACTGGGCATCTTGTCGTTTATTTGAATTTCTTCAAAGCACATTTACAACAAAATAAACTCGCTTGTTATTGTTTGTCCATTTCTGATGCTAGCAACACAGAAGGGCGCAATGCGTCCTCCGCGCCACAAGGGCGGCACCACTTGCAAAGGTGACAAATAATCGCGTTCTATTTTGAGCATTGTTTTTAATCGACGTGGCTTTGAAAAAATCCACTCAAAGGTATGAGAGAAACAAAAACAATAACAAATTCAAGACAAGATGCACAACAACAACAACAATTCTGTTAAAAATAATTGCATTTTCTTCCTGAAAAATGGTCATACGAACAAAAACAACTTCAAAACAAGTCCCCAAAACAAGTAGACTACCCAAGCAACCACTTGACGGACACACAAGTAGCAACCGGTTGCACGTGTGTCTTTGAGGTGCACATGTGACCCATTGGTCCATCCGTCCATAACACCTTTAAACTCAGCAGGTGTTCGCCCACAGGCGGCCGGCGGAAGTGCGGTTGGTGGTGGCGGCGGCTAGCCGCTAACGCATCACGGGTCGACGTCGTCGGGTACGACGGAGACGATGATGTCCTCGTTGCCACGCCTCACCACTAGCCTCAGTGTGTCGTCACGCCTGATGGCGGCACTCACGTCGCCCGCCGACGCCACGCGCTCGCCGTTGATGCTGATGATCACGTCGCTCTCCCGCAGGCCGGCGCTAGCTCGGGAATACGGCGCAAAAACAAATAGGTCAAAATCAAAAACGACAAAAAAAACAATCTGACTACATGATTCAAACAAGACAAAACCTTAGCTGGCTAGCTGCTAGCTGTTGGCTATCTGGCTATCTATACGCTATTTAGAACGCTGGCGCGTGTGGCTGTCACTGCTCACCCACAGATAAACTGATCTTGTGACTGTAAAGTGACCTTGAGAGTTTTGAAAGGCGCTTAGAAATTAAGTGTATTATTATTATTATTATGATTAAAACATTAATCAAGGAGGAGGCTGTGCTGAGCCGTTGCGCCTTTTCGGCAGGACAAGTATGCCAGCACTGTTTTTGATTTGGGAGGAACATCAAAGAGGGTGCAGAAAGTATTTATGATTTAAATACTGTCTTTTTGTTGTCATATTATTTCATTTTCTAGTTTTTGTTGTTGTTTTGACTTCAAAATGGCATCGCGAGAGTAGCTGCCTTTACAGCAGCTCCTGTATTTTGTTTTTTCTACTTCTTCCTTTCCTTTCCTCTTACTTTCTGTAAAATGTTTTTCCACTGCGAGACTAATAAAGGCTAATCCAATGCCAATGCTGAAAGATTGTTTTTGTACACTCACGCCTCAGCAGGGGTCCGGCTGAGGACTTCGATGACGTAGGCCCCCGAGGTGACATCCGGGAAGTCTGCCTGTCTTTCCTTCAGCTCCTTGGCTAGACTGACAAGAAGAAAAAAAAATAGGGACGATTATTTTGATTTATTGTGGGAGATTTTTACGGGAAAATATTATTGTAAAGGCCTTGATTGACAGCTGAGAACATCATTTTCATTGCTCATCCTGAAAACTTTTGTTTTACATTTTTACCCCTCTGTCATTACGCGCCTCGTAATCACAGACTAGCAGGAAAAGTCAAACTACAAATCATTTTGCGGCATTTGCGCCCACGTCAATGGCATCAGAGTGTGTATTTGTGTGTGTTTGCGTGTGGACTACTCACGTTGGCGTGAGGCTCATCATCCTGATGCCAATGTACTTCTTCTTGCCGCTGTTCCTCCCTTGAACAAACAAAAACGCGGGAAAAAAAAAGAAATCAGACACACCCACCGCATTACAAATAGTTCCTCATCATCAAAATGGATTAAAAACACAATAAAGACGCGTTGAAAATAAAATATGCATGCATTTTGTATGTGAGTACCTTTGGCTTGGCGGTCATGTGACTCAGCCAGGAACTCTCGGATTTTATCTGACGGGATGGCAAAGGAGATTCCCGCCGTGACCTTAAGGGTGTTGATGCCGATCACCTCGCCGTCCTGCAACCGTGAGCGATGAACTCCATTGTAAATTTTGAAAACATTTTTGAGAAACTTGACAAATCCATTGATGATACATATGTGTCGCCGCTTGGAATTGAAGCGGATTTACAGTATGTGGGACAGGATATGTGCGATAGTTTCTTTTGAAAGCGTGGTTGCTATCAACATTTAGCTTGTAGTAGACGTGCACATTTTCACCGTGACGTCCCTGATCCACTGGTGAAAAGGATGCTTTGATTCTCTCCTTTTTCATCTCGAACTTTTCCACTCCACTTCTGCGGCTAATGGTAATTTTTATGATAGGTTATATTTGGGAGGGAGTGTGAATCTCGATATCAAAACATCAATTCCAAATTAACGTCCCAGAAAGTTCAGTTGTTCTTGTAGGCTTTTCTGGCTGATGTTTTGCGCTAACAAAAAACTGCCATAATGCAGCGTCTTTTTTTTTCCTCTATGAAAGAACATCTAGAACTGCTTCATGCGACAAAGAGGGTTCTGAAAGTGCTTAAAATTGAATGACTGTTTGACTCACCAGATTGACAAGTGGCCCTCCCGAGTTGCCGTACTGCAGGGCGACAGAAACAAAAGCCTCCGTCAAAATGGAGTAAAATATTTGGGGGCGGGGTTACATTTATGGCCGCTTGTCTCACGTTGATAATGGCGTCGGTCTGAATGTAGCCCATGTCGGAGTTGCGCAGGCCTAGCTCCTTGCCTTGTCGTTGCGTGGTGCTAACGATGCCGGTGGTGACGGTGTTCTGTAGCGAGAAGGGACTTCCGATGGCGACCACAAACTCGCCGGGGCGCAACTCCGCTGAACGGCCCAGCAGCAGAACCGGCATCTTGCTCTGTAACGCAAAACACGGCCGTCGTGCACGTCTTAATTGAAAATATGACGTAGAGCGCCATTCCCGAATTTGCTTGCGTTTTGTTTTTGCATACTTGGGTGTCGATAAAGCGCTGGCCGTGGCCTCTGGCAATGTTTTTTTTTTACCACATTTCCCTTTTCTCCATGTTAGCGCTTTGTTACAGTTTCAGCTACTGTTAAAGCGCTATACAAACCAATATGTATGTTTTGCATTGTACAGGGAACATCCCCCTTACGACCAGCTCAACTTACGACCACCCGTACTTAATAAATGAAAAATAAATAAATATGTGAAGACTCTGATGGTGACAACAGGAATTAGGCTGCAACGTTGCCCAAAATGAAAATTTCTTGAAATAAATTGGACTCAACTTGAAAATTTCCAGATACAAATCACCGTTTGACCAATATAATATCAAATAAAATTTGCTAAAATATAACAATACAGGTAACATCCGACTTAAAACCAGCTCGACTTACGACCACGACCTCCAGACCCTATTTTCAAAAAATTTAATTCTACGCCTGGCACCGCAACGCGCTAGCCAGCAACGTGTACGACAATTTTGGCCAGCCAGCCAGCATCTCACACTCGCACAGCAATCGACCGTGTGATGGCACCAGAGGGGGCGGAGTTTGCGTGTCATTTAGTCTCTGGGTCTCTATTCAACATTTCGAATGGATTTTGACTTACGACCATTTTGACTTACGACCGTTTAGTCGTAAGTCGGATGTGACCTGTATTTTGAGTGAATTTGAGTGACAATGACAAAAACCCTGGCACTGGAGCGGACACATTTTTACACATGGTCTGGCAGTGAATGAGTTAACTGTCATTTTTGTGTGCCATTTTTGATTTCACATCAACGACATCGGAGATTGACTTTGTCGATTTAGTCACGACTCACGTTGACGTTGATTTTGATGAGCGCGATGTCGGCCTTCTCGTCGACGTCCAAGATTTTGGCGTCAAACGTGGAGCCGCTTTTCAGCTCCACCTGCGTGCATGACAACAAACGTCACGTTTTTGTCGCCGCGCGCCTTCTGCGGGCTAATCGCCGACCTTCACTCGATGCTTATTGGCCACCACATGGGCGTTGGTAACGATGAGTCCGTCCTCCGACACGACGAATCCCGAACCGCTGGCGACTGCCACTTCCCGTTTGGAATAAACCATCCTGGGGTCAGAAAGGTCAATCATTGCAACGCATTGGAAATCGACCCCCCCCGGCCCTCGACTTGCGTACTTGCGATAAAGTTCGATGTGGACGACGGCCGGAGCGATTTTTTCCACCACGTCGGCGATGAAGTTGTATTTGAGGCGAAGACTGTCGGGGTTCTTCTGACCTGCTGCAGTAGAAAGAAAGTCAAGGATCCAGTGACCACTAGGTGGCCTTGAAGAGCACTTCCACATCAACAGACTTGAATCTTTTTTGCTATTATTTTCAACCACAGTGAAAATGCGAATCATTAATTTTAGGCTCCACCCCCCATGGAGGCGTGGCCAGCTTGCCGTGTCACTCCCGCGCCGAAACAGCGGTGGTCAGACCATCTGGCAATGTTTTTTTCACTTCCACGAGGGGGTAGCATTTTCCTTTTGTCCATCTTAGCGTTTCGTTATAGCTTCAGCTGTTGTTAAAGCGCTATATATAAACCAATGTATGTATTGTATTTTGTACATATGCCCCCATTTCAAGCTCATATAACTCTAGACCCATATCAGTTAGGAATTAACTTTTCTGATGAAAGAAGAGTGTCTAATGTTTCTTATGCTGCATGAAACTCCAGACCCATATCAGTTAGGAACTAACTAACTTTTTTTTCTGATGAAAGAAGAGTGTCTAATGTTTCTTATGCTGCATTGAATGTTTATGTCGTCCTAAAAGTCAATATTATGTGGGTCTTGGAATTTGAATGACAATGACAAAAACCCTGGCACTGCAGTGACACATTTTTGCACATCATCAGGCAGTGAATGATTTTTTTACTGCACTGGATGTGTTGTAATCGCGGTTGTCTGTACTTCGCGATTCGATGTAAAGCGTAAATGTGAGGAATCGGCTGCCTAGCGGCGTGCTAAGACACGTAAACGCAAGAACGTGCTAAAATGAGGTCAACTGAAGACATGGATTGCGTGAATGGTTCAATATACGTTTAACGTCAGGAGGGCCAATCTGACGACAGATGATCAACAATGTCATTCCGTTATCTGATCCAAGCCGGAGGCGAACGAGCCTCGACTGGGAAACTGGCAGCGTATCCCAGCTTGTTTGCGCAGAAAACCGGAAAGCAAAATATTTTGAGCCGCTTCAATCTGGGTTAAATAACGTCTGACCCACATTCAAGACGTCAACCCGGTCGGCCTCCAGCGATGAGTCAGAGCACCAAATGCGTTCCAGACCTCTTCAGGGGGGCTCCAAAGTTCTGTCCGACGTGTCCCACAAAATAACCGCTGACAGTCCATTGCTAAAATGGAACTTTGGAATGAGATGATTTCCTCAAGCAGGGAGGCCGAAAGTTACATCACGCGATTTATTTGGGTCAGCGCTCATAAAAGAATTTATTATTACTATTACTTTCATTTTATTGGTCTTTTGTCACTATAATGTACCCTAAATGGTTTAGGGGGTACTGCTAACCGCCGTTTACGAAGCCTCGGTGAACCCAATTTGACAACCGCTGGCTTGACTCACTCTTGGCTTGTGAGGAGACAACATGATGTTGCCGTGGTAACAATCCTTCCCAGAATGTGGAACATTCCAGGTGGAATGACAAGTTTGGTCTGAGCACAAAAAGCACGCAGACGCACAACTCAGCAGTTTTTGTTTCTTGAATTTGCAAGTTTTTAGACAAGTTTGGCTATCATCCCCCACAAAAAGCGCTGCTTTGTCTCTGTTTTGAAAGCGAATAAAGTTTTTTCAATTTAGGTCGCGACTTACTGGCAAAATGTCATTAACTCATTCACGGCCATTCACAAATTTAACCAGGAGTTGAAAATATGACATGGAGCGCCATTCCCAAAAGCATTTTTTCATGCTTGGGTGCCGATAAAGCGCTGGCCATGGGCTCTGGCAATGTTTTTTTCTATCCACAAGGGGTCAGCATTTCCCTTTTGTCCATGTTAGCGCTTTATTCCAGCTTCAGCTATATTCTAAAAAGCGCCATATAAACCAATATGTATGTATTGCATTGTATTTTGGACAGCCACCCACATTTCAAGCTCATATAACTCCAAACCCATATCATTTAGGAATTAACTGATTTTTCTGATGAAACAATAGAGTCAAAATTTCGTATGCTATATTGAATGTTTATGTAGTCCTAAAACCCAATATTTTGTGGGTCTTGGAATCCATGTGACAATGACAAAAACCCTGGCACTGAGTGGACACATTTTTGCACGTCGTCTTGCAGTGAATGAGTTAAATTGAATTCATTAGCCAGAAACATGCAATAAATAACGTATATATTTTTGAATGTTTCATAAGGCAATTGATATAGCATTGGGCAACCAACGCACACCCATATTGACGCCCCAAACTACACCCGTATATCGTCCTATACACATTAATGAAGTCACCCAGTGTACACCCGCTTCGACGCCCTCTGCAACTTACCATGACCGCACGCGCCTCTCTGGATGGGGATGACGGGCGGCCGCCCGGTCTGGAGCGCGCGGGCGCTCTCGCGTCGGAGCCGGCAGACGTTGGCGTAGGTGACCCCGTCACTGCCGCAGGCGGGCTCCGAGCTGGCGCACGCGCACACGCCCTTCGCGGCCCGTCGTCTCAGCGTGCTCGTGGGTGCCAAGCCGTCGCTCGTCGCGCAAGTCAGACCATCCCCGCAGCGGCGCGCCTCTCCACCGCACGGTTCGCCCTCGTCGGCCGCACACGCCCGGCAGCAGTCGCACGCATCCGGGGCCACCCCGGCAGGGCATTCGGCGGGTGATGGGGGTGGCGCGCACCGAGACGGGTCGCACGTTTGCGGGCAACCGACGGCGGCGCGCTTGGAGATCGACGAGGCGTCGGCGGGAGCGAGCAGAGCGCACAAGAGCAGCAGCGAGATCATCGTCGTGAGTCGGGAGAGGACAAGTGAAGTTCGACTCCCTTGGTTGCGCTTTTAAAAGCGCCGCCTGAATACGCCAGCTGATTGGCTGGCACTTGTGATGTCCCCCCTGGGGGAGGAGCCACGGCCTATACCCCCATTTGCTCTTCTTCTATATCGTAGAACCCCCATTTTCACGTTTGTAGACACCCCTTAAATATGTATTATTACGCACAGTATGCCCCCTGCCCCACCTTCATAACTTTAATGGCTTTAAAAAAATATATTCACAAATTATTCCGTTTTTTTGAATGTTTATGTCGTCCTAAAACCAAATATTATGTGGGTCTTGGAATTCAAGTGGCACTGGACTAGACACATTTTTGCACATCGTCTGGCAGTGAATGAGTTAAGCTACCATGTTAGCGATACCACATCTGCGTCACAGTGCAGAGGTCATGAGATCAAGACCCGGTCGGGCCTCCCGAATCGACCCCACAGAAATTCCAGTTGACATTTTTAGTCTACTATCTTTGTGACTGCTTTATTTTCTGTATATGATAGTTGTCCATGCTTTGTTCCAGCTTCAGCTGTTGTTAAAGCACTATATAAATCAATATGCTAGCTATCAATTAGCTAGCTAGCAATGAGCTACCTGGCTTTCTAACTGGCTATCTATTATCTATCTCACTGGCTATTAGCCAGCTAGCTAACTTTCTAGCTATTTGAGTTATTCCAGGTTGAGTGAATGCTGGCGCATGTGGCTGCCGCTGCTCACCCACAGAAAAACTTTATCCTATCACTTTAAAGTGACCTTGAGAGCTTTGAAAGGCGCTTAGAAATGAAATGTATTATTATTATAATATGTATTGTATTGTATTGTACTCTCCGTCCCAAAGTGCAATCGGCCGAAGCAAAAAAAGTGTGCCAGGAAGCGTTTCATTCATGACGTTCTGTTTCATTATGTCATTCGTGTGTTTTTTCACCGTCCAACGCTCGTTAAAAAACACATTACGAAAACACTTGTGTAAGTGTATTTACGTGATTTTTATGCACGCGTGCACATACACACACACACACACACATGCGGACTTGCATGTTTTAATTTTATGAGCTCAGTCGGCGCGAGCGAACATACTTTAAGAGTTAGCGACGTAGCGCGTTCCAAGACAACACCCTGTCCTCAAATCCGTTGAACTTCCAAGATGCGTAGTTGTCTCACACAAAAAAATAGTTGGCAATGGCGCGGGGTCACCAGTACGATTCCAGTAAATGGGGCTCTGCAAGTCACTTCGATGACCCCGATGGATTCTGCCAATCTGGTAATTATTGTTTTTTTGGGTTTTTTTGCTCCACGGATGACCTCCCGAAAAAAAATGTCCTCAAGTGTGTTGAAGGCCAGTCAAAATACAACGTTCCGGGAAATTGCGCGTACGCATGTGCATGCGGCCATCAAATTCCACCTGGCTTGAGTCAGTCGACAATGATGTCGTTTGTGTGTGTGTGTGTTAGATCAGCTCACGGCAAAGTTCTTAGCCGAGATCTGCTGTCACTTTTCACCGTGATTTTATATTTAAAAAAAATTCTTGGCGAATTAATTGATTAATTTTTCTGCTTTGGGACTTGACGCCATTGTTGGGTGTTTTACTAAAAATTAAACGATTTTAAAAGAAAAGTGCTGGGCAGTTGGGCCTTTTAGGCAGAACGAATATGCCAGCACCGTTTTTGATTGTCCGGAATGTAGATGCCATTTGACTGTCATCGCTGGATAGGTTTTGGGCGATTGTGCTTTTTTTTGCGCCTGAAATGGGAAGCATTTTCATAGCGTCAGCGCAGAGCGCCGATGCGTATGAGGAACTGCCGCGAGAGTGGACTGCCTTTACAGCAGCTCCTGTATTTTGGTTTTCTACTTCTTCCTTTCCTCTTCCTTCCATCACTTTGCTGCTGCTGTGAAATGTCAATTTCTCCACTGCGTGACTAATAAAGGCCAACTCAAACAACACAGAGGAGTCCAAACCGTCTTTGAATTAAATCACTCCTGGTCGACGTCCATGTCTTCCTTGCTACGTCGCTTCCATGGCGACTCATCGCCTGACCCCATCTCCTGGACTTGGACGTCTTCGGCGGGTGGGGGTCCGCCATGGGGCGCAGTGGAGGATTCTGGGTAAGGCGGCTCATCATCTAAATCAAAGTAGAAGGTTGAGGAGGAGACGCCGGGAGCGGTGTGATCCTGTGCGGAAAATAGCAAGAGGTGAAATGAGGATGATGCCGTTCCTGTTCCTGTTGATGACCACCGAGAAACTCACTGAGCTGATCGTGGGTCCACGTTGAGCCGCCATAGCGCCGTTAATGGCTTTAATCCAGCTTTCCATTTCCTGTGGACTGTCGGTCTGATACGCGCCCACGCATGCAAGCGCAATAAACGTTCAAAACACAAAACGTGGGTACAAAGATGGCGGCGTACGCACACTCACCTGCAAGTAGAAAGTTCTGGAGGAGGTGATCATCTCGATGAGGTTGTCCCTCATCATCAGCTCACTGAAAAACACAAAGGCAAGAGTCACTTGGGTCACTTTCAGGTAGCACAAGTTGACCCCCCACCCAAAAAATAAAATAAAATAAAATAAAATAGTTGTCGTTCCCTTTTTAAGTCAATGGCGCCCTCTGGTGGTAGATCTATTTTGATGCACCTACAGTAATAATAACAATAATAATAATAATAATAATACATTTCATTTCTAAGCTCTCTCTCTCAAGGACACTTTAAAGTCATATATTTTTTTTGTGCGGGTGAGCAGCGGCAGCCATTCACGCCAGCGTTCACTCTACCCGGAAGTAACACAGCAGCAGCTAGCTAGGTAGCGTACATAAACAAACAAATAATTAAAATACATAGATCAATAAATAAATATATAAACAGATAGGTAGCTGGATAGGTACCTGGCTAGGTAGCTAGCTGGCTAGGTAGCCAGCAAGGTAGCCAGCTAGGTAATCCCCCTCTTAATTCCTCACCTTTGTTGACACTCTTGAACTTTGAGGATGTCCTTGAGGAGAATCACACGTAGTGCCCCCCTGTCCTGTGGACACACATGGACAACAGAAGACTTTGGACAAACGCACGGATGAGACAGACACACACGGTCGGTCTTCAAACACACCGAGTCGGACTTGAAGTAGCTGAGGCTATTTGGATCCAGCATGAAGTAGCGGCGCTTCCATGTCTTCACCACTGCTCCCTGTTTGACGCAGAATCCCGCCATGATGACATCACGGTTCTGGACTTGGCTGGACAGGAAGTAGGGTCTGCCCGAAGCGCCACGGTCTGCCTCGTTTGGCCCGTCTGCTTGTTCCTGCTGCGCGAATGTTCAAAATTCGAATTAATTGCAAAAATTCCCAAGTGCCCCTGAACGCCACGGGTTTGTCAATTTTTACTCAAATTGCAGGACCCACAGAATACTGGGGTTTAGGACTACATAAACATTCAATGCAGCGTTAGAAATTTTTGACTCTCTTCTTTCATCAGAAAAAATAGTTAATTCGCAAGTTAAAGGGGTCTGGAGTTATCTGAGAGTGAACTGGGGGCGGCTGTCCAAAATACAATACAATACAATACAATACAATACAATACAATACAATACAATACAATACAATACATATTGGTTTATATAGCGTTTTAAATAACAACGGAAGCTGTAACAGAGCGCTAACATGTACAATAAGCAAATGCTGCCCCTTCGTGGAAGGGAAAAATATTGCCAGAGGTCTGACCAGCGCTTTATTGACATCCGTCGCAAGAAAAAAAAAAAAAAACTCAAAAAAATCCGGGAATGACGCTCCACATCACGCTTTTCAATTCCCGAATAAAATTGGGAATAGCAGCGAATGAGTTAAGATGATGGTAAAATCTGGAATTTTAGGCATTGCTCCTGCGTGTGTAGGCATGCATGAGCACGCATTAGGGCTCGCATTCCATTGCTCACGCCCGAACCCGCCCAGCCTCACCTGAGTGGCCGTGACGATGGGGACTCCGCCGATTATCTCGGTCTTGTACGCGACGTGCTTCAAGGCTCCCAGAACTTCCTGCGGCGGATCGATACCCTCGTTGAACTTTGGCACCTGCGAGCAACCAGGAAATGAGCCACTTTTTTTAAATAATCCATTGAATTTAAGTGTGATTGCAAGGCACACCGTTATCTTAATGGCGTTGTTGAGAACAGCCATCCATTCCTCCATGTCCTGTTGGTTATTGGCTTGTAGGTAGAACTTGCGCATCCCCGCGTTTATAACTGCACGGACAAACAACGTTAGAAGTGTTTGTGTCCTCTTATTCACTCCGAAAAGCTTCTCACCGAAGCAAAAATCCACCTTTGGCCTCATTTTGGAGCCGTTGGTCACCTGTAGGCAAGAAAAAGGGGGACAAAAACAACATAGTAGACAGTTGTGGAAGTGGATTCGGCATACAGGAAGTCCAAATGCTTCAAAGGGGAAGTGTAAACGTCGCCGGTTGTCCTGTTTGTCCTTCATGTAGACACTTACCTTGGAGATGTAGGAGACATTGAGACAGCCGACATGCTGGGCCCCTTCCGGCAGATTCTGTTGCATGGGAATAAATGGGGTCATTGAGATCATAGGACAACCACGACACACCCACGTACACACACCTGCGGGTTGTCCATGTACCACACGAGACTGTCCCGCTGCGCGCCGAGGACAAAGTAACGTCTCAGGAATTTCCCGCTCCCCTCCGCCTCCTCGATGTCCAGGAAGCCGCATATGCGATTGCGTCGGTCCACGTACGGCATGACCACCACCACGTCTGAAGGTTATGCTCGCCACGTGACATCACAGGTACGCCGACGGGCAGCCAATCACAACGTCCGGTCAAGTCCAAACAGGCTTCTGACAAGATAGGAAATGTATGATGATTATTAAAAGAATAATTTCTTGCAGACTTAATGTTGTTTTGCCTCAATTGTGACATTAATTGTTCGAATAATCCTGTGCAGAAATGTCATACAGTCCTGTGGGTTTAAAAAAAGGACGAGTTACAGCCACAGGTGTCACACTCTGGTCCTCGAGGGTCACTATTCTGTTTATTTGTGGGTGTTTCCAAGCTTGATGCAAATTATTAAAATAGTTCGCAGGCTATTGCATTGCCTGTAGATGATCATTTGAATCAGGAAAACACAACAAACAAGCTTTAGTGGTCAACCCTCGTTGGACTTTGTCTTATTAGTGATGACAATGAACGTAATAAAACCAGAATAAAGTTCTACGTTTTCCGTACCTGGTCAAGGTTGGTATCTTCAAAACGAAAGAAAAAAAAGGAGGAATTATTCCATCGATATAAACGAAAACAAGCAAGATGGACCTTGACGTCAGGAAAGCGTCCGAAATTCGTGCGACTTAAAGAATTGTGCTCAGTTCGAGTGGACCGCGTCGGTTCGAATATTGAACGGTGCATTCAATTGCAATCACTTTGGTCAACAACTGATTTTCTCTTGTAAACCTAGGCATAAAAAACGAAAGTTTTGGTCAAAAACCGAATAAAAAAACAGAGATATTTGAAAACCGAGGTTTGACTGTAATTAGTTTATCTCATTTGCGTGCAGTCATGTGGAGGGCCACTTTACGAACGTTGTTCAAGTATTTGAACGCCTCATTAGGCTCGATAGTCAAAGTGTCGTGATTACGACGTAAAAGTACGTCCGGTTCTACGTGTCAGAATAAACGTAAGGAGTAATTGAGCAGGTTTGCTACCTCGTGGAAAAGTTATAAGTTATATTAAGTTATATTTTCATTCTTCTAATTCTCAGTTAGATAAATATGTTGAGTATTCGTAGTAGTTTCAAATAACACGCCTTGTATCGTATTGGGTTTTTATATCAATCAAATCATTGTATAGTTTGACGGAATTTCCGGTTTACTGTCAAACTTGACGTAATGGGTCCGATGGAATGGTACCCTATGGTCGCCCAAGCCGGAGGAAACAATGATATAATTTAATGTCTAAGCTGGACAATTCTGAGGGCCTTCCAGTTTTTGGGTGCTGCCGAGCCGCGTTGGTACCGAAAATTGTTTAGCGTGTGCGGTGTTTGCCACCGAGCAATCTGTCAGCTGCTGCTGCCGGTGTCCGGCCTTGTTTATGCTGCGCCTCGGATCAGCCAAGCAGGCCTCCGGTCCGGTCCGATGTCAGTTTAACGCTCATCTGGTTTGTCCCCATCGGCCCATTAGCTCACCAAGTAAGCCCTAAAATATAATTTTAGTTTCATTTGTATTTCTTTATTTTTCCCGTTGTTGTCTGCTTTTCTCCCCGCGGCCCGGAACGACAAGGTGGCGTTTATTGTTAGCCGTTAGCTCGCTTCAAAGCTAACGTTCAAACGGACAACTTAATGCCGTGGTAAGGATTGTACAAACTGCCGATTTCACAACCACCAAATCCTCGCACCTATTTTCGACTTAAAGGCCGCTTTTACATTTTGGTATATGGCCAATGTTAACTGCGCTTGAAAGTTTTTGTTGTTGTCTTTGAGGCCACATCATTTTCGCTATGTAAAAACATAACAGACGGACTCCATTTTATGCTCCCTTATCTCAGTGATGAGGGACCAACATAGCCAAAAAAATCGATCATGAATGTTAAGGTAATCAAATGAGCGGACAACTCTTCGCTTTGTGACATTTCAAATGATTGGTCACGCTTAATCTTCCAATCTTTCTGCTTGCATAGAAAATATGAGCCAGATCCAACAATGACATCCAGATTTGGTAAAACCTACAGCCGGAAGGGAGGAGAGGGTTCGTCCAAGTTTGACGAAGTGCTGTCCACCAAAAGGGGCACTCTGAGCACAAAATGGGGCGACACCACCTACAAGGCCAAGGTGGGCTCCAAGCGTGCTGGCGCTCCAAAGGGCTCTTCGTTCTTGGACACTCACAAGCGAGCCCGGCTTGGCGGTGGTGGCTCGGACGACCCGTTTGGTTTCGACAGTGATGAGGAGTCGAAGCCGGTATCCTCTCGCGGCGGTGGCAAGTCGTCACCAGCCAAGACGGCCTCGACGGCGGAAGGCCCGATGGTGCAGAAAGTGGGACTCAGCCCGGACCCCAGAAACTGGTCCAGCTTCCGCGAAGGATTCCACGGCTCAACGCAGGAGGCGTCTCGGCCAGGTGGGACGGAGCGTCGTGGCCCCTTCTTCAACAGCGGCAATGCCACTAAAGGTAAATAGTCAGGTTCTTCATACCATAACCAGAGTTTTGCTTGACTTTGTTCTTTTGACACGGCACCAGGTATCCACGAGAGCTCCCCGCCATCTTGGGAGAAGCAACACAGCTATGCGTGGTACCAAAACGCCTCGGAGAGCGACCGCAAGCCATTGGCGCAGACAGCCACCTTGAAGACCTCTGCCGAGGCCGAATCCACCTACAGTTCCTGGGACGCCCTGATGGGCTTAAGACCGCCTTCGCCCAGTCAGGAACTACGCGCCGCAGCGGTCACTTGGACTTCGGCGGTGGCGGAGGACAAGCTGCCTTCGCCGCCTCGCCTGCAGATCCCCGCGCAGAACCGTGACCAAGATGGCGACATCGGCTTCGAGACGGCCGACTACGGCCGAACGACATCGTCTCGCGCGGCCCACGGGCGAAACTCAAACTGTCGGACGTACCGCAGGCCCTGCAAGCGGAACGCCTCCAAAGCCTCGGATTGCGGTGATACCGCGCCGCTCACGTCGGCGTCTGGCGGCGCGGACGCAACGGCAGCGACGAGGGATTACACCGTGCTGCACCCTTCCTCCGCCTCCATGTGTAACGTCACCAATCAGGCGGGCGGCGTGAAGGAGTTGACCGGCCAAGCCGCTCCCGTTAGCGATAAGAGCGCTGCTAGCTTTAGCGATGCTGCCAAGCAGCTCGATGCCACGTGGCAGCGAAAGACGACGGAAAAACAGCACGGCAGGTACAGACGGCGAGGACGTGATGCTTTTTCAAGGGTCGGATGTTATCTGTATTATATATGATATACAAGTCATCCATTTTAGATTTTTTTTCTTCAAATTGGCAACAAGTATTTATTTACTTATCGGCGTGAAATAATTACTAGATTCAGAGCAATTGTTTTGTATTCATTCAACATATTTTTTAATGGGTCAATTCATAATATAAAATTTTAATTCATTCCCTGCCCCTGTCCATGTGAAGAATATCAAATATTGAAATTGTCATTCTGTGACTGTCACATCATATTTCATTTTCCCTGCTCTTTAGTCAGAACCAGTCCAGTTCGAAGAAAGGAACTAAAACGGACCTTTTCGGTTTCGACGACGTTGACGCTTGCCAAGAAATCGACGACGACGTTTCGTCCAAATACAAAATCAAATATTTTGGTTTTGACGACATGAGCGACGGCGAAGCCGTTGGAGACGACGACGTGGACGACGACGTCGACCGCAGGATGAAAGTCAGAACCCGCTTCAAAACGACCGCGGTTGCCGAGCAAACGCCGACCGTTGCCCCGGAGGACTCGCACGACAAGCCCGTCAAGAACTGCCGCACCCTTGGGGGACGCGCCACCGAACGGAGCCAAAACTCCTTGCGCAGGATGGACGGCGGCTTACAAGCAGGTCCGACGAAATCTGTCAAATGCAGAAAACGCAGAGCATTAAAAGGTCTACACAAAATTGCCTTTGTTTAAAAATGAAACAAAAAATACATATTTATTGAACACACCGTGATATCTTACTCCCACTTCCTTTCTTTTCACCTTATTTGACGGCATCAGAGTCAGCCGGGCAGTTCTTGGACAGCGTCGCTGCGGACGGGTTCAGCTTCTCCGAGGACGATCTCCGAGTGGTGGCCTCCGGTCCCATCGGGCCCCCCCAGGGCAAGTCAGCCGGCAAGAACCATGACACCCACCGCAGGATCTTCAGTGCGCAGAAGAAGGTGAAGGGCCCGATGTAGAAGGGCTTGAACGTGATCAATTGCAAGGTTGCCAAAAACGTTTATTTGATCTCATTCACTGCCAGATGATGTGCAAAAATGTGGTCAAGCAAATTCCAAAGCGGCCCCGGAAAGGAACCCTGTGGGACCTCACAGCCATAACTAAGCAATGCAACATTTGCAAGAAAAAACTAACCCCAAACAAATTCTGGAATGGCAGCGAATGAGTTAATAATCCGTTTTCCATCGTCACGCTGCGCCTTTTTGATGTCAGTTTATCAACCCTGCCGTGCATCCACCCGGCCTCCCCCCGTGATATTCACTCACACTCTTTTTGTCTCTCATGATGAGTGACAGCTACCGAGTGCACGTTTGGCACCGACACGCACCGATGGCAGCCAAAAGGAAAGAAAAGTTGCTGGTGGGGGGTTGGGGGGGTCACCAATCGCAATGGGCTCAAATCAAGCTGTGTTGGCATTTAAATTCCAAACGCAACCTTGGATGAAAACGGAACAAAAACCCACTTGGAGTTCACGACTGTCAGACATTCTTCACCATTTTGCGTGCCCTTACGTGATTCCTAATAATTTCTCAACTCATCTTAGCTCATCACTACGTCGCTAATATAAGTTGCTCTCCGCAGAGGCTCAAGAATATCTGATCATGTGTGTATTTTTTGTGTGTGTTTGGTCGTCGTAGTCGCCCACCAAAGCGGTGTACAACGCCCGCCATTGGACATTGGAGGCCACAAAGGAGCCCGTTCCGTCCTTGGTGTGCCGCCCTCCGGCGACTCCCGTAAGACGGCGACCCTTTTCGTCATCTCCTATCGTTTCCTAATGATAATAATAATAATAAAAATCATTTCATTTATAAGCACCTTTCCTTTATGTTTCCGCAGGTGCCGCCCCCGGGAGGAGCATCGACCGACGCGTCGTCGGACGACCAGAAGGACAACGCCGTCTTTAAAGCGCCGCCACCTCCTCCCAAGGTCACCAAGTGCGTCCACGTCCCCACTGACCCCTACCAGGACACCGTCACCGCCCTCAAGTGTCGGAAAGAACACAAGGAGGTACGCACACGTGTGTGTGTGTGTGTGTGCGCGTGCACCTATTTTGGTCCTGATAGCTCTTTCTTAACTTTGTTATCTTTGGTCAGCTCTTCACGGTGGTTCAGCACGTGAAGCACTTCAACGACGTGGTGGAGTTTGGCGAGAACCAGGAGTTCACCGACGACTTTGAGTACCTGGCCGCCGGTCTGAAGAGCGGACAACCGCTCAACACGCGCTGCCTCAGGTAGGATGAGAACGCGGCAAAAAAGGGGCGCTTGCTTACTCTTTTTGCGTGTCCGCTGTCCGCAGCGTGATCAGTCTGGCGGCGCGCTGCGCCCTGCCCAGCTTCAGGATGCACCTGAGGGCACGAGGGAAGGTGGCGCAGGTCTTCAAAACGCTCAACGACGCCCCCCAGCATCACGTAAGTCGCCTTTCCCGCTGAAAAACACTGAAAAGCTGATTGAAATATCAATATCGTTAGTCATGTGACTTGCTGACGACAACGCAGGTTCCACTTACACATGCAAAAATTTTGAGTTACGACTTCATTTGTTGTTTGTATCTCAAATCACCTCCTCTCATTGAAATGAACTAAAATGTCAGCAATCGGTTCCAGGGATGGCGCTTATATCACAATCAGAATCAGAATTATCTTTATCGGCCAACTATGTAGAACACACAAGGAATGTCTCCGGTAGAACATGCTGCACTAGTATCATCATCAAAAAAGACATGACAAATAAGTATGGAGGACACTCATCAAGGCTAATCTAATCTAATGAAATTCCTTAATGGCTTTTTTTCGGTTGTCCTGCGTCGAGCAGAACCTGGCCATGTGCACCGCCTCCCTCATGTACATCCTCAGCCGCGACCGGCTCAACATGGACCTGGACCGCTCCTGCTTGGACCTGATGATCCGCCTGCTGGAACTGGAGCTGGACCAGGACCAGTGCGGCGTTGGCGGCGGCGACTCGGCATCCCAGATGACCGCCAAGGAGATCTGCAAGATGAAGGAGAAGATCCGCAAGCTCTGCGACACGGTGCACAACAAGCACCTGGATTTGCAGAACATCACGGTGATACGCGCGAGCGTGTTTGCACGTCACGTTTATCGAAGGCGCCGGCGTATGACTTTGCGACGTCTTGCCATCCCGCAGACGGGTCACCTGGCCATGGAGACGCTGCTGTCACTGACGTCCAAGCGGGCGGGCGACTGGTTCAAAGAGGAACTGCGGCTCTTGGGAGGTCTGGACCACCTCGTGGATAAAGGTTACACATCCCAAATCCCTCGTTGCGCGCACACGTGTTAGCCAAACAGCGTTTAGCTACTTTGCGATGCTAACAAAGTGCGTGTGGTACCCCAGTGAAGGAGTGTGTGGACAACTTGAAGGCGGAGGACGACAAGGACAAGCTGGTGTCGTCCCTGTGGGGGGCCGAGAGATGTCTACGCGTGCTGGATAGCGTAAGCCTGGCGGCCATCTTACCTTACGCGGTTGCCTCAGCCGCAATGTAATGTGTGTGTGTGTGTGTGTGTGTGTGTGTGTGTTTTTAGGTGACGGTGCACAACTCGGAGAATCAGAACTACCTGATCGCCTACAAAGACTCGTCACTCATTGTGTCATGCGCCAAGTTAGTAGACCTATAACACGCCGGCTGTGGATAGAAAGCTAGCTAGATAGCTATATAGCTACTAACTTACCTCTACTTAACACTCCGATCGTCACGTCTCGTCTCACTCGTGAGTGACGTGAACTTTGACCCGGCAATTGCGCCGTCCGCCCTGAGGACAAAGCGCTTGGAACGTATCCACAAAGAACCGCAGTGTCAAGAGGCTGACGCGGGCCCCGCTAGCCTTCAGCTGCCTGCTAGCTTAATGCTATTAACCCTCGCGACGCACGCGCACAAACAAGGCAGTGTTTCTTAATTCTTTAACTTGATTTGGCGTCGGCTTCCTCCCTTCTCATTTTTGTTACCATCTCGACGTGTCCAGCTGTCACTCAATTTGTCCCCCGACACCGCGTCGACAGCCTCCATTTTTAACCCCTTCTTGGAATAATCGACCCGCTTCGCAGGGCCCTGCGGCGCTGCGAAGAAATGATGCGCCGCTACAGCAGGGAGGTAATCGGTGGCGGCGGCACCCTGGGGAGCGCCGACGGAGGCCCGGTGGTGGCTAAAGCGGTGGAGAACTGCATGAGGGCCGTCATTTGCGTTCTTCTCATCCTGACGCACGACAACGGTCAGTAGCCACGCCCACGCTCCGCATAGATTGCGGCGTGTCATCTGTATCCACATACGTGTGCATGTTTACGCAGAATGGGGAAGCACCAAGACGGGCGAGCAGGACAACTTGATGGAGACGGCGCTCAACTGCGTTCTCCGAGTTCCGCAATACTTCCCGCAGGAGAAGAGATTCGACATCCGCGTCCTGGTAAGAGACCGAGTTTGTGTGCGTAAGCACGCATGTACGTACCGTCACCGCTTCAATATCAACGCGTGTGTGTTGCAGGGCCTGGGACTACTCATCAACCTGGTGGAGTACAGCGCCCGCAACCGCTACTGCCTGATGGAAATGGAGACGGAGGGAGGTCAGGGTCCCTGCGACTCCACCGTGCTTCTCCTCCCTCCGCATCAGCCCGACATCGTCACCTCCGGGGGTCCGCTCGGCGCCATCGCGGCGCTCGTGCAGGTCGGCGCCGTCACACTCAAAATAAGCCCATCCCCTGAAACGACTAACCCGCCGCCGTCCGTCCACCTCAGTTGTTCCTCCAGCGTGAGCGAGCGGCCATCCAGGCCGAGGCGCAGACGGACGACTTCATCAAAGAACCGACCAAGCCGGCGGACAAGAGCGGCGAGTGGCAGGAGACGGGCGGCGAGATCCAATGGGTGGCCAACGACAACCATTGTGATGACGCCCAGGAGAAGGTCGACAAGGACGAGAAGAAGGAAGAAGAAGACCACCAGCTGGACCTCAGCAAAGGTGAGCTAACGGCTAATAGCGACAAGCTAACATGCCGACGTTTATAACAATAAAAAATAATACATTTAATTTCTAAGCGCCTTTCAAAACTCTCAAGGTCACTTTACAGTCACAGGATCAGTTTTTCTGTGGGTGAGCAGCGGCAGCCACACGCACCAGCGTTCACTCAACCCGGAAGTAACTCAAATAAATAGAAAGCCAGCTAGCCAATTGATAGCCAACAGAGACCTAGCTAGATAGCCAGCCAGATAGATAGTAAATAGATAGCTAGCTAAATAGCTAGCGATATAATAAAAACGATGCAAAATGCTAACCATGTTCTTATAACTGTGTTTGCATCCACCTCTTCAGCTCTGCAGCACGCGGGCAAGCACATGGAGGACAGCATCGTGGCGTCGTACACGGCTCTGCTGCTGGGTTTTCTCTGCCAAGGAAGCCCCGTGAGTCCCCCCCGGGGGTGCACCCACATAGCCCCTCCAAAATGTGCCCCCGCCCCCAACGCTAATGCCCGAATGTGTGTTTTTTAGGTGAATGTGACTACTGTGCGAGAGAACTTGCCTCAGGGGGATTTCTCCGTCATGACGGAGATGCTCAGGAAGTTCCTCAACTTCATGAACCTCACAGTGAGTCAGTCGGATCCCGGTTCGAATCCCTCCTCCTCATTTTCGTGTGCGTGTAACTTATTTTTGTCTTGGTCTCCACAGTGTGAAGTTGGCACCGCAGGACAGAAATCCATCGCCAGAGTCATTGACTATCTGGAGCACTGCTAGATGCATGCGTATACACACACATACACCCACACACAAGCGGCCCACTGGAGTCAGTATTTTCACTCCTGCTCCATGTTCTGACTCCACAGTCTATTAATTTAATGTTTTTTTAATAACTTGTAGTTATTCTTATTTTGGGTGGGCTTTAAAGAATAGCCCAAATGGTTTCCATCTCGGCAATTCAATAGTCTGAGAATCAATAGTTATCTTATGAATTTGGTTTTTAACAGCACACGTTCCATTCGAAAGGCTCCCATTCCTGTGCAACTAGCAATTACATGCTTGTAACACTAGGTGGCGTGTAACGAATATGCCCCCCCCCCCCCTTTCACTTTAGAAATATGAATTAAAAGTGTGCCATACCGAGTTACCGCATTTGACAAAATAAAACGACAGTCGCCTACTCCCAAATCGACTTTAAAATGTCCCTTTAATAGCTTGAAAGGATTTTTTTATCATTGTCACATTTGCTTTTGAGAACGTCAGGTTTATTCGTTGGGTTTATTTTCGAAATTACACAAGTCATCACACACACAAAACGTTTACAAGAGCTTTATTGAGGAGTGCAGAGGATGTTGGTGTACATAGTTTGTTCATAAGTTGCCCGTAGGAGCAGTGCATGATGGGAAGTGGGGTGGATTGGGGGAAGAGGCTTGGACTACTTTTATTAATTTTTTTTTTGGAAGGGGAGGAAGTTCTGAACAGGGCGACTGAGTTTGTACTGGTCTTTGCTTACGTGTACATACTTGGAGAAAAATAAACATTGTTACTTTCAGTACCAACCGCTTGTTTTGCTTTTAGATGGTTGAAAAAAAGGGTGTGTTTGTTTTGTTTACATAGCGCTGGGAAAATGTGAGACTTTGAAAATCGGGTCAGTTTGGTTGAAATGGGTTCGTTTTAGCAAAAAGAAAATAGCACTTCCTACTCATTTTTCATCACATCATTCCAGAACGGATTGTCTCTAACTTGAAACTTGTTCAAATATCAGCTTTTGTTTTGAAAAACTAATTTTACCGATTTTCTGACCACCCCAATGCTCCTTTTCTGCCTTGTCAATTCAAAATCATGTTCTGTTATACAATAAATACCCACTCCCAAGGACTTTCACAAGAATCAAAACGAGCGCGGAAAATATCCTACTGAACCCTCGGCACCCTGCCCACCACCTTCTCCAGCAACTCCATTGATCGTTAGCACCTGCGCACCAAATCCAGCAGACATTTAAACAGCTTGTTTCCCCCCTGTCGATTGTAGCTTAAGCCCTGTACTCGCTTGATACTTTGCACATTGTCTCACTCACGGTGCTTCAAAGAAACTTCCCAAAAAGTTGAAGAAGCAGTCAAAGAAGTCCAAAAGTCACTTCTGGCTGGACTGTGTGTGGTCCTCAAAGATGACACTGACAGCTCGCCTGGGTGGCTTTTCCAAGGGTGTGCGCCTCCTCCCCATCGTCGTCGTCCTCGTCGTCCTGCAGCAACTCGCTGAGAGTGGCGATGTAGATCTGCGCCATCTGCAACGTCTCAGATTTGGACAACTTCTTGTCGCTTTGCAGCTGCGGGATGACGCTTCGCAAGCGGTCGAAGGCCACGTTGAGGCCGAGCATGCGCCGCCTCTCCCGGGCGTTGGCGGCTAGCCGTCTGCGCCGCTGAGCTCGCTCCACGGCCCGCGCGTCGGGCGGCGCGGTCACGGGGAGAGCAGCCGGGTGACGCACCGCTTGCAGTTCAGAGACGTACGGCGTGAAGAGGCTTCTGCGCGGAGGCATGGTCAACTCTACGTGGCCGCTGGGGCGTGTGACAACCCCCTAGGCCACCCGCCTCATTTATACGCCCGGCCGGTGGGCGTGCACGAGAGTGTGCGGGTCCACCAGCCGAAGGGCGTCCGCTCCCCAGGGAGTCCATTGGTGGACTTCATCAAAAGGGGATTAGACGCGCGCCGGTGCGCATGCACGTGCAACCTTGGAACGCCACCAAAGGAGGCCATACGTCACGTGACATCAAGCCATTTTTTTTGGTCTGCACTGCATGGGAACGTCCTCACTTTTAATAATAATAATAATAATAATAATAATACATTTGATTTCTCAGCGCCTTTCAAAACTCTCATGGTCACTTTACAGTCACAGGTTAAGTTTTGCAGTGGATGAGCAGCAGCAGCCACACGCGCCAGCGTTCATTCAACCTGGAAGTAACTCAAATAGATAGAAAGCTAGCTAGATAGCAAATAGTTAGCTAATAATCACTCAACCCGCAAGTAACTCAAATAGATAGAAAGCTAGCTAGCTAGCTAAGAGTTAGCTAATAATCACTCAACCCAGAAGTACCCGAAAAAATAATAATAATAATAATAATAAATTTCATTTCTAAACGCCTTTCAAAACTCTCAAGGACACTTCACAGTCACAGGATTTTTTTTTTCTGCGGGTGATCAGCGGCAGCCACACGCGCCAGCTTTCACTCAACCCGGAAGTAACTCGAATAGATCGGAAGCTAGCTAGCTAGCTAATAATCACTCAACCTAGCAATAACATCAATAATGTAAATAAGCAGCTATCAATGAAGTTTCTAGTGTGTCTGTCTGCATCTGTTGCTGTTGCAATATCGCTAATTTTGGAGGAAAGAAGAGAGTGGAAGGTTTCGAACGTTGTGCCGAATGTTTATGTAGTCATAAAAATCAATATTCTGTGGAATTCAAGTGACAATGACAAAAACCCTGGCATCGAAGTAGACAGGTTTTTTTTGCACGTCTGGCAGTGAATGAGTTAAAGGATAAAATGATGACACTTGTTTGTATTTTTCGTGGCTCCTCAAGTCATCCAACGGCTGCCAAGCATCACATCAGTGGAGCTGATCAGTGTTTTGTGTGCTTAATTAAAAACGGGCGCGGCGCGCGTCGCGGTTAGCGGAGCGGCCATGAGTGACAACAAGTGAGAGTCCTTTGGCGTACTCGCGAGAGGGATTAGACGCGGGCGTGTGCCAGCCCACGCGGGCGGCCTTTACAAAAGCCAGCAGCATGGCGGCGTACGGAGCAGAAGGGACGACCCCCGACCCCGTTGGGCTTTTGGCCGCCATTTGTCGGCCCGCCAATCAAACAGCTCGTCGGTGGCAAACAGCCGATGCGGGCGGGTGATCAAAGCACCCCGAGATAGATAGACCATTGGGTTGGATCGAGGCCTCCATCGGGGGGGGGGGGGGGGGGGCTTAGAAATGAAATGTATTATTATTATTATTATTATTATTATTATTATAAAAAAAAAAAAGTTACAAAGAAAACATGTTAAAAAAATGTACCCTATCAACATGAATAACTAAAAATAACATTCAGTATATTAGCTAACTAGCTAGCTATTAGCTATATAGCTATCTAGGTGGCTAGCTATCTAGCTAGCTATTTGTTAGCTATCTATTAGCTATCTACTAGCTGGCTTACTAGCTTTCTATCTACAGTATTTGAGTTACTTCCGGGTTGAGTGAACGCTGGCGCGTGTGGTTGCCGCTGCTCACACACAGAAAAACTTATCGTGTGACTGTTATTATTATTATTATTATTATTATTATTATTATTATTATTATCTACAGCCTACATGTGGTAATTCCTGGTACTGCTGCATTTATTTGGATCTTTGTCTTCCTTATAAAGGTCAAGGGTCACAAAATGGCCGCCTCACATCAGACGCTTGTGTGATGACTACACAGCAGTAGATTTTGGGAGCGCTTTTCAACGCAACAAGTGGATTTGTTTTCAGGATGATTTGAAAGCTTGAAATGTTAGCGTGGGTTTTTCCTTCAAGGTCGACTCGTCCATAGTGCACAAACCGGATCGTTTTGACTCAGATGTTGCAACAAACAATTTAATGGTAAGTCATCTAAAGTGTTTTTCGTTACTTCGTTTTAGAAATAGAAACTTTGTAACGTATGCAAGCACCCTCGTTGACTTGCAGTGTTGCCTTGTGTAAAAATATGTCTAACCCAATTTTTAATGAAGGTCCACTAGCATTTTATTTATCATATTAAAATATACATTTAGAAACACGTTTTTTCAGCATTAAGTTGTACACAAAGTTTGTGTGAATATTATATACTACTAATTCGATTGATTGACAGACGATACAATGAGGACAAACAAACAAAAAAAGAAACTGCAGCGTTGAAAAATGGTAAGAGAACATATGTAGTAACACTCCGTGTCCGCGAGAGGGAACCAAAGTCTCACAATGGTTAATTATAAATGAACGCCTTTGCTTTTCTTTTCATAAATACGCTCTAATATTTAATAAACGAAGATTCTAAATGTTGAAATGTCATTACGATTATTTTATGTGAATGCCAATCATGTTAATCACGATTTTGCGTGGCTGCGTTTGAAGATTGTGCTCATTATTCTTGCCATTCAACTGGTGTTGCATTAAATGTTGCATTCTTGTTTTTATAATAATAATAATAATAATAATAATAATAATAATAAGAATAATAAGAATACATTTCATTTCAAAGTGCCTTTCAAAACTTTCAAGGACGGTTTACAGTCACAGGATATTTTTTCTGCAGGTGAGCAGCGGCAGCCCTACACACTAGCGTTCACTCAACCCTAGACGTAACATAAAGTAAAAAAAAAAAACTAAATAACAAATAATATTCTTGCTCTAATTGACATTTAACTCATTCACATGTGCCAAAAAATGTCCACTCAAGCGCCAGGGTTAGAATATGGAGTTTTAGGACTACCTAAACATTCAGTACAGGGTTAAAAACCTTCAATTATCTTCTTTCATCAGAAAAAAAGTTCATTCCTAAATTACAGGTAACATCCGACTTACGACCGGCTCGACTTACGACCACCCGTACTTACGACCACGGCCTCCAGAGCCTATTTTTAACATTTTAAGTGGGGGAGTTTGCCAGTCATTTAGCCTCCGAGTATCTATTCAATATTTTGAATGCATTTCAATTTACGACCATTTTGAATTACGACCGTTTGGTCGGAACGGAACTCGGTCGTAAGTCGGAGGTTACCTGTATATGGATCTAGAGTTATCTGAGCTTGAAATAGGGGCGCCTGTCCAAAATGCAAAATGCAATACATACATATTGGTTTATTCGTGAAAGGCAGTGATTGAATTAAGATATGATCAGAAACGTAAAATACATTTGAATTGACCTCAGTCGGTCACACGTAAACAAGTGACTGGTCGCCATACCAATCCCAGGTCACACCCAGACACAAAGGTCAAGCACATTCCAAAGCGGCCGCAAAATGGAACCTTGTGGGAGGGACTTCACAGCCATTACCCATCACCAACCGATACAACATCACGGTGACCAATCCTTTTGTATATTTGCATGGATACCGGTGATGATTGGAGACCAATCCTGGGCTTTACCTACCCTTGCTCTAAGTCAGCGAGAGAGAAAAAGAAAGCGAAGAAAGAGCAAAAGGACCGACAGATGAGTGAAAGAGAGTGAGAAAATGTGATGTTGAGTGAGAGCGGGTGAGTCAGTCTACTGTCCCTGTGAGTGCCCCCCCCCTTCTCGCTCTCTCACACACTCGCTCTCTCTTTTCTAACTCTCTCATCACTGTAGCGAGAGGCACAGCGTGCGGAGGAAGCCTCTTACCTCCTCCTCCTCCTCCTCTTGGCGCTGCTTTTCTTCCTCCGCAATCCGGAAGCTTCTCCTTCTTTTTTACTCTCTTTTCTTCTTCTTTTTACCGCTTCCCACTTTGGATTGCTTTTTGTTGCCCCCTTACCCTGCGTTACCACCCCGATTTATCCCACCCTCCCTTTTTTCCCCTCCTTTCTTATTCTTTTTTTTTTTGCGCACTGTGGACGCGTCGGCGGCGGGTGTCTGGGTGCGTGCGTGGATCCGTGCGCGTGCACGCCGCCATGGATCTCCGCATGCTGCTTGCGGTGCGTGCGTGCTTGTTGCTGTTCTACGGGGCTACTCTGCGGGCGGACTCCATCATTCATATTGGTAAGGGAGTAGATTATCTGAGAGGGGGGTCGTGGGGGGGCAAATCATGCAGTATGGTCCTGATGTTGTGGGGTAGGGATGAGGGGGTGAAGGGGTACAGTCCCCCCCCCCCCCTTCTTTTGTACACGTACGTGATGAGGAAGCCAAAGCTGTTGCTCTGGTCATTCATTCATTGATTCCGCCAGCGAGCTTCACTTTATTCAAAGTGTTTGTGGCTTTTTATGGAAATGACATCATGAGCTAACTTGATTATTTATTTATTTATTTTTTTTGCCGTCATCCATCCGGAAAATAGGATGCGGTCCGCTAAAATGACAGGTGTCAATCAAATGGGCGACTTTTGGTGATGGGTTGACTGGAAGAAGGACGGAAAGATGCTACATTCACCATGCAAGTTATTTGTGGATGTGTGAAAGCGAAATAGGATGTGGAATGAAATGGGAGGGGGAAGGGGGGGTAAAAAGTAATAAATAAATAGTAAGTAAGTAAGTGTAAATATGGCGGAAAAATACTGCATCACAGATGTGTACTGTACAGACATGTTTTAGGGCTTATTAAGGATGGGGTTAGCACCACATAACAGTGATACACCAAATGAACTACTTGTTGTTTCATGAAATATTTTCTCGTATGGCAAAAGTCACATGGAGACATCGGGTGATGCAGATGTGTGGATGTTTGTTGTTGTCGCGGCAACCGCCGCCTCTTATTTAATGAGCTCAAATTTTTTTGTTATGGTAAAGTTCTTACAAGCTGATCATGGACCTGAAGTCATTGCCAGAGTTTTTGTCGTTGTCACTCAAATTCTAGGACCCACAGAATATTGAGTTTTAGGACGACATAAATATTAAATATGGCGTTAGAAACCATAGACACTCTTCTTTCATCAGAAAAAAACAGTTAATTCCTAAGTTATATGGGTCTGGAGTTATATGAGATTGAAATGGGGACGGCTGTCCAAAATACAATGCAATACATATTGGTTTATATTGCGCTTCAAGCTATAAAAAAAGCGCTAACATGGACAAAAGACAAATGCTGCCCCCTTGTGGAAAAGCAAAAACATTGCCAGAGGTCTGACCAGCGATTTATCAGCACCCAAACAAGAAACACCAACACCCGAACACATTTGAGAATGGCACTCCATTGTCACGCCTTTCAATTCCCGAATAAATTCTGTAATGGCAGCGAATGAGTTAATCGTTAATGTGGACACCCTGGATTGGTCACCACGTCATTGGGAAGGATTGGTCATCCAAAGTGTCCATTCATTTGACTGAAGTCACTTTTTGGGAATAATTTCAGTTGTCAGAGTCGCTTAAATCCTATCATGTGGTGCCGACTGGACGCAGACGGAGGCGTACGCTGCGGACTGGTCGCCGATTGGTCACGGGGGGGGGGGGGGGGCACGTTGGGACAAACAATGGGGGCAATCCCAGGCCATTGCTTCTCTCTCTTTCTTGCTCTCTTTTAGCCGCGAGGAAACCAGGCGCCACTTTGAGCAGGACGTGCGCCTCATCTTAAACCGCTCATGACAAAGAGGACAAACGGCCACTGTTGGCGCCTGGCGAGCTGCTCGCTCGCACTTTGTCATCAAACACAGTTCAAAAAGGGGCGAAGGGGGGCGGGGCTTGTACAGGAAGTTGGATGATGACACATACGCACACACATGCAAGAATCGAACTGCGGGGAGAAGGTAGACCTGTCAATCAAAGAGTCACTTGTGAGGTCCGAAACGGTCGCACGGCACTGAGGTGCAAATTCTGCGCTAGGAGAACTTGAAGAAGAAGTGAGGAGATGATGGATGATCCTTTGTGTGCCTGATCGATGGACGTTGACACTCGATCAATAGCGGGAAGGCGACGCCTGTCAACGAATTGATGAGATGCATTTGACCTGCCAAACGTTGACGACCTCCAGTGTGCCGCTTTGGATCGGACGCTAGCTTAGCACTGCGTCGCGTCGGCGCTTTGGTTGACGTGCTCCTCCGTGTCCTCCAGGTGCCATCTTTGAGGAGAACGCGGCCCGGGATGACGAAATCTTCCAGCTGGCCATTTCCGACCTCAGTCTGAGTGACGACGTCCTGCAGAGTGAGAAGATCACGCACTCCATCAAACTCATCGAGCCCAACAACCCCTTCCAGGCCGTGCAGGAAGGTAAGCGGCTTGAACTGCTGAACTTTGACCTTCTGGCTTGGCTCCGAGTCTGCTTTTGTGGTTTCTCGCTTTGCTTCTGGTTCCACTTGTCTTGATATTGCTGCTAGCTTAGTTTTATTTCTGCTGATGCTGATATGAGATGATTTAAACGGATGCTGATGTTGATACTGGTCCTGATGCTGATGTTGAAGTTGATAATGGTCCTGATGCTGACGTTGATACTGGTCCTGATGCTGATGCTGACGTTGATACTGGTCCTGATGCTGATGCTGATGTTGATATTGGTCCTGATGCTGATGCTGACATTGATACTGGTCCCGATGCTGACGTTGATACTGGTCCTGATGCTGATGTTGATGCTGATGTTGATACTGGTCCTGATGCTGATGCTGATGTTGCCATGGCGGCCGCCATTAAAACAAGCTTTAACTTCCTTGATGGTCACGATGATGACAAACTTTTTCCTCTAGGGTGGGGGGTGGGGGATTTTGGGGGGGATTGTAGGGGGGCCCGGTGGGGTTAGGGAGAGGGTGGGGTGCAAAAGTGCCGCTTTGTTCGAAAAGATGTCAAACATTATCTTTGGGGGTGGGGGTAAGGGAGAATATTTTTTTGGACAGAATTATTAGTTTTTATTTCAAATGTACCATATCGTCTACCCCCCGACAACGCCCCCCCAACCCCGTAAATTAGCTGCTTTGTTTGAAAACAGTGCCGGTTAATAGTCGGACAAAAGAGGCTGATTGTCAGACCGTGATCCATGCGAGTGGGGCCCCATTACGTCCAATTAGAGGGAAATGTTACCCCCCCCTCACACCCCCCCCCCAACCGCCCCCTCCGGCACATTCTTACTTGTAACGTTTTCTCCACCAAATGATGTTTCTTCTTCTTTCCTTTTCCCCTACCGTATTCATGAGCGTGCACTTTTATTTATGACTGTATTTATTCATTTATACTCAGCCAATGCGATTAGTGTGATCATTATTTGGAGGCCGGCAATGAATCAGACGTTGGTGACTATCGGGAGGGAGGAGGGGGGGGGGGGGGCAATCAAATAGAAAGGGCAGATAATGTCTTTTAAAAGAGGACAGGAAAAAAAATGGAGCCGATGATGATGATTTCAAGTTTATTTATCTGCCGATGACGACGTCATAAAGGATCGTTTTCTTATTTCCCTGAGCCAGTGTTAAACAAAAACAAACAAAAACGCCACAGTAGGACAAATCTAGCCTACGTTAGCATGTTTAATTCACGTATTGAGACGTGAATTGAGGCGTTGTAGACGTTGCGGATTACAAAGCAGCCATTTTGGGGCAAATTACAGATTTTCGCACTTTGCAGTGACCACTTCATTAGGTACACCCAGCAGCAAGGCCTCGAATCTATTAGCTAGCTACCTAGATAGCTATATATTTGCTATCCATTTTCTATCTATTAGCTATCTGTCTAGCTAGCTATCTATTAGCTATCTGTTAGCTAGCTGGCTAGATTTCTATTTGAGTTACTTCCAGGTTGAGTAAACGCCGGCTGCCGCTTCTCACCCGCAGAAAAACCGATCATGTGACTGTAAAGTGACCTTGAGGGTTTTGAAAGGCGCTTAGAATGAAATGTATTATTATCAAAATAAAATACTTGAGCACATTATTTAAGCGGTTTCAAAAATTGTCGTCTCGTAAATGGACTTTGGTCCAAGAGAACTCCCGAGTGAGGCGACGGAGGATTGTCACCTGACCTGATTTCCCCAAATGGCGCCTTGCGACTCGTCAAAGTTTTGCGGCGCGACGGAATCGGGCCCGATAATCTCGGCAGGTTCAGCTATGCCGCGTCCTAGTTTCTTCGCCGAGTTTGCCCCGGGGTGCTCGCTTGTGTTTACGCGCGGCTCCGAAGTCCTTTCCACTTGGGAAAAGCGACACCTGAACCGCTGCGATGCTCCGGTGCACTCTTGCGTGGATCAGGCGTGCCGGTATCTGTAGTTTTGCGCTTCTCCAAACTCGTCCCCGAGTTAGACAAGTTTATTTAGTTATTAATTTAGTTTTTGCACAGCTAACACACAGCTTGCCCATTTGGATTGGATTAGTCTTTATTAGTATCGCAGTGGATACATTGACATTTCACAGCAGCAAAGTGAGGAAAGGAAAGGAATAAGTAGAAAAAAAACAAGATACAGACGCTGCTATAAAGGCAGCCACTCTCGCGGCGCCATCTTGAAGTCAAAAGAATAAAAAAACAAAATAACAAAATAATACGATAACTATAATATCAATATTATATATTATAGTAATATTATATATTATCCGCTTCAATTCCAAGCCGCAAGAGCTGCCGAAAAAGGCCAAATATGCTGAAAAAACAATCCATATCCGTCCCACACGACCCACAACGACACAAAGTGACAAAAAAAACAACATAAAAACGAGATAAAAAACAAGTCTCGTGAGAGCACTTGCTGACAGCTGCCTACTCGGACGCCATCTTGGACTTCTTCTTTGTGGGTTGGCATGACGACCGCAGGGAAACAAAAGCGCGATGCAATTCGGCCACCTGTCGATTCATCGGCAACCGCGTGTGTGCCATTCAACACGTATGCCCGTCGGATGTAATTTGAGCTAAAAATAAAACAACAACGGTGGTGACGTTTAGCATAAACAAGCCATAGCTGTTTTTGTGCTTGTTTGCCGACATCATGTCATCAAGGCGGCGCTACTTCCTGAACAAACATCAAGCGTAAGATGGCGTGCCCGGCTAATAAGGACTCATGTAACTTTGATGCGCCATTGATGAATTATGAAGCAGCTTTGGCTGCCGCCTCGTTAGTGAGGGACAAAATGCCGCCGCTGACTCGTCACACCACCATCGTGAGCTGAGTCAACCACACGCGATGCGGTGGCAGGAAAAAAAAATCGCTAGCTCATATATGCCAAGTTAGTTGCATCGCCGCGGTAACCGCTAATTATTGTTGTTTTTTTTTACCGGGTTAACGAGAAATGCAATGAAATATTCAGTGTAGAATTATTTCATTTAATAATAATAAAAATTATGATACATTTCATTTATAAGCACCTTTCAAAACTCTCAAGGTCACTTTACAGTCACAGGATTAGTTTTTCTGCAGGTGAGCATCGGCAGCCACACGCGCCAGCGTTCACTCAACCCGAAATAACTCAAATAGATAGAAAGCCAGATAGCTAGCTCACAAATAGATAGCCAGCCAGATAATAGATAGCTAGCTAGACAGCCATATAGCCAGCTAGATAGCTAATAGAAATAGTTAGCTAGATAGCCAGCGAAATAGCCAGGCACCTGTAGATAACCTGTAGATGTATTATTATTATTATTATGTACCAATAAATAAATAGAAACAATTTTACATTTATTTATGTATTTTGTGGGGCGCCATCATTTCCATTTTAACATCAAGATTCATTTGAACCGTGTGGAAAAACGCCGTCCACTTTAGCATCAGTGTGGGGGTCATAAGGTCACCACTAGGTTTCTTGAATTTCCTTAAAAAAATCAACTAAAAGCGATCGTCGTCATTACCGATTTTTTGTGTGTGTATGTGAGTGTGAGAGCGATATAATAATCTGAGTTGCCATCCCATAGGCTATATGTCGTAAGTGAAGCCATCACACCATCCAATAATAATGATAATAATCGGCAACAATTGCCCCTGACGCGCAGGTTGAAAACACCCACACCGACGCTGCAGTGGGTTGCTCTTATCCGTGCGTGGGAGCAAAAGCATCATCATATCATATCACGCCGTGAGCTCTCTCACACACGCACTCGTTGTATGTGAGTGTCTGCGCGGGCACTTTGCGTGAAAGCGCATACGCGTGGACGTCTCGGCCTGTTTAGCGTGATGTGGGACAGCGCGTGTTTGGCTGGATTGTCCCCTTTGCTCAAACCGAGCAAGTTCTGGAGGAGAAAGTGGGACACCCGGCGTCCTCGTCCAGTACCCGCTATGGACCGACCCGAAACGGGCGCCAACCTCTGCGCACATGCCGATCACGAGTCTCCGCCTCACGGAAAGGACAAGCCACGGCCAGTCATTATCGGAATGTCCGGAGTGATCCGTCAAATGGGGGCCGCCTCGCCGCTGGACTACCGTGAGGTCACGCGGCTAGCCGTACGTTAGCGCGGAGGCCATGTGTGAACGCGGGCCGGCGGGCAGGAAGTTCCGTGACGGGAACCGCTGTCATAACATGTCACTTATAAAAAAAAATACAAAAGGTAAATATCCCGTACCCACTCAAATCATCTTTGCCCATTGAAATGAATGAAATGGATATTAATTCGTTCTAATGTCCCACATGAACACAATAAAAGTGTTCTTTCATGCCCACAAAACTTGCACTCTATACACTCTCGGAAAGCAATTTTGGAGACGCATTGCATCAATCCCTTCATGACCCTTGACCTCCCCAAAATCTTTCAGCTCCGACCTGAACTTTTCCTGCAGAGCTCCCGGTGGCAAACCCGTCAAGCAATACATATTGATTCATATAGCGCTTTAACAACAGCTGTAACTAAAGTAACAAAGCGCTTAACATGGATGGCTATCATACACAGGAAATAAAGAAGTCACAAAGATAACAAAGGTAATTCTTGCTTCAAGGTTCTCATGAGAAATCAGAAGTTATATTTTAGCTAACTTTTTAGCTAGCTGCCCAAGACGCAGGTCGTCACATTCTCGTTACGACAAGAAGAAGAAAACGAAGAAGAAGCACCAAATGGTGCCCGAGTGGCTCTTGAATATTGTCCTAGCTATGCATCAGTTTGGCCTGTTGCCATGGTAATGTCTCCATAGAGATGAGACCATGGGAGGCGGAGGATAGTCCCCCCCCCCCCCCAAAAAAAAATAACATTATTCATCCTTAAAAACGTGCTTCCCCCACCTCCCCCAGCAACCCTCTGGCTGCATGGATAGTTCATACAAATAACAATCAAGAAAACAAACTGCGCTCAGTCGTCTGAAATAAATTAGCGCTAACCGCGCTTGCGGAACGACTTCAACAACAAACGGCGAAATAAGACAGGGGAGCTTCAAATGCTAACGCGGACTCCCTGCTTTAGCATACGAGCTAACTACAAGGCGACCGAGGTGGGGTCCTCTGTCATCTGCTAATCAAGCCCTCAAGGGTACAACCGAGGACACGGCGAGAGTGCGCTAGCCATTTTACGCTGACATCGGCAAAGTCGCTAATGCTAATGGACGACATCATCACTCTCTTCTGTGATTGGATAAACGTTGAGGTGGCTGCGTGTATGTGTATGTTCGTACGTGTGCAGTGAACAACTTATTACAATACTGTATATATACCAGTGATGGGCTGTCAGGGCCTGCAAGGGCTTCTCTGCTGGCCTAAAAATATCTGAATCACAGACTAATATGAATTATATTTTGTCCATGAATTGTGATTAAATAATTCCAAACGTCAGAGTTTTCACAAATTATGATTGGCAAGTCACTAACCAATCATAGTATCACTATAAGCGCATAGTGGCCAGAGCTAGCACACTATATCTGTAGCTCGCCACATTAGCAAATATATTGTTGTGTTGATTTAATAGCGATTTTGTCAACCCAAAATGGCTGAAAGAAGCGAACAAATGGATTTGGTTGCAGATTAACTGTTCAAGCCATTTTCAAGATGGACTTTTCAAGAATAGATCGACATCATTAAGGTTGGACAGCTCCGAAGTTAGCGAAAATAGCAAAAAATATTGCAATTTTATAAGGTTATCATGATTCCATACATTTATTGTCAAAATTGGAACAGTTTAGTGACAGTATTTTTAAAGTTTCTTCAAGTCATAAGTTATTTCCTGGCCAACACCACCCTCTTGTGGACGTGTAGTAAATTACACATTAAGACATAGCACTACTGAAGGCCTAGGAGTGACATTAACGGCCCACCACTGCTACATATACACACACACATACAGTAGTGTCATCGAGCATTACTTTAAGAGGAAATTTCTCCCCTTTTTGGATCACCTCGTGGCATTTTTTTCCGCTGTCACCTTTCCTTCGTCATCTTCATCTTGCTCATCTTCTTCCTCTCCTTGTTACTGTCGGCCCGTCGAATGTTTTTGTTCGAGCTTGCCATGAAATATTCATGAAGGCCCTCAGGCGGGCCGGTCTGCCGCAGCAGATCGCGGCTGTCTCAACGCCGGCGACAAGGCGGCGGAGTTATCGCCACCACGATCTGCGTCGCGTTCACCGCCGCCGTCGACACCCCCCAGCCCCGCCCTCCACTACGACGACCCCGTCCGACTCCTCCGGGGTGGGAAAGTAGCTTCATCCCCCTTCCGTGTTCTGCGTTCCTGAAAACGCGGTCCAACTCTTGGTCATTGTTACACTTTTGATGTCGACGACGTCGTCCGTGCGTACGACATGCGACATCCGCTTCGCCGTTGTTTACCGGCTGACTTATTTATCGCTGTTTATCGACGCATCGGCGGCCGTCCGCGTCTAAAAGCGTCCCGTCGTTCAATAATGCACACTCGAGGCTTTTATTGTGTTTTGTGTCACTTGCATTTTTCAACGGGAGCTCATGTAGCGATTCATTTGCTAGGCGGCGACGGCGCGGTGAATAATTGAGCGAGGGAATCATCGTGGTCAAATTCTACAAAACCGCACAGGAGGGAAAAAAAGGGGCGGGGTGAAGGGGGCGTTTGGATCGCTGGTTGCGTTTGTTGCGCCAAGCAGTGTCTGAAACTCATGACAAAAAGTTAGCGGACACCAGGGCAGACAACTCTGAAAAGTTGCCTGCCCCATTTTTCACAACTTAAAACACAATAAGACGACTAATCACAAAAAAAAAACACGATTATCTTAACAAGTATTTTTTTTAATTAAGGATGTACCTACTACGCTTCTTCTTCTTCTTCTGTTTCTGTGCGTCTACTTCGGAAAATGGTATGCAAATGCATGACCTTATAACGCTCGGGAAAGTTCGGAAGCAGGCTTCTGATTGGCTGCCGTGCCAAACGAACTGAAATTCCGAAATTTCCAAGATTTCAAGACGAAGATTTCAAAATCGGAATAATTTACTCCGATTTCGAAATCTGCGTTCAAACGTACAGCCAACGTAAAAGTTGCACGCCCCGGGCGTCTGGGCAGACGTTATTTCAGACACTGTGCCAAGCCTGGGCCCAAATTGCATTTTATTGACGTTAGCACCTGTTGCGTTCAATTTCCCCACTTTTCCTCTGTAACTGATTTATTCAAATGTGTTTCATTCTTTGGGATTAGTCGTCATATCTCCGATAATACCGTCAAAATATTCATCATTAACCCGAATATGCGTCTTTTTTTTTTTTTTTTTGTCACAAAGCTTCAATTGGCCCGAGTTGAAAATGTAAGCCAAGTGTGGCTCGTGCCGGGCTGAAGGTCACGCCAACTCACTATTTTTCTTCTCCTTTTTGTGCGGCAGCCAAGCCGATAGCAAGAGCGCAGACGTAATTAACACTTTTACACCTCCGTGGCTCTTTTGTGCGAGCACAATAGTCAACGTTAGCGGCTGGAACCTCAAATAAAAGTCTGCCCTTTAATAAAAAAAGGACACACTAATAAGTTGAAGAGGGGGAAAAAAAAACATTGACCGGACACTTCACGGGGAAATAACCTCACTAATCACATTGGCACGCTTTGTAACACACGCCGGCCGATAATATGATGCATAAGGTGGGAAATAAAAACCAAACGCTCACGGTAGCGCAACGCAAATTGTAGCATACGATGGTGCGACACGACGTCGGCTAACGCGACGGATAGCGACGCAACAGAGTGGCGCGGAATAGCGTGGCGAAATAAAACACAACACAAACTACCATAACACAAGCTAGCAAACAACCGCCATGATGTCCCTGACCCACTGCTGAAAATGACGCTTTGATCCTCTGCTCTTTCATCTAGAATTGCTTCATGTCACAAAAAGAGTACAGCAAGTGCTGAAGAATGAATGACTCTGTGTCTTTGTGTTGTCATATTATTTGTTATTTAGTTTTTTTCACCACGAGATTGGCTCCCTTTCCAGCAGCTCCTGTATTTTGTTTTTTCTACTTCTTTCTTTCCTTTCCTCTTCCTTTCATAACTTTGCTGCTGTGAAATGTAAATTTCTCCACTGCAAGATGAAAAAAGGTACATCCAATACACCTAATAACATAAGCTAGCATAACACAAGCTAGCATAACACAACGTAGCGAAGACAACTCAACCCGACAGCGCTATATCGTAGCTAAACGAAACGTCAACACCACCTAGCTTAACACGACGTCGCCTAGCATAACAAAGCGTGACACAGCCTAGCCTAACATGATGTAGCGTAGCTAAGCACAACATAACACGATGTAGCCTTGCAAATCAATGCATCATGCCGCCTAGCCTAACGTGAAATTATATACCGAAGCGAAACGTAAACATTTAGCCGAACATGACGCAACGTAGCGCGAACATAATGTAGTTTTCTGGTTGCAGTGGAAGATCGCAAGGAATATCGCGACATGTTTACTTTGTTGTCGTCTTCTTTCCTCGACGTGTACCATCGTGTGTGTCTGCCGTGTGTGTTTTCCGGGCGCTTTTACGCAATTATGGGAAGGATGTCAAATGAAGAGAATCGATAGCGTTTCCTTATTAGCATGAAATCCAAGCGCACTGTAAATGAATGCGCGCATTAGGCATTGATTGATTGCGATTGATTGATGCTAATTTGCTAAACCGGGACATCGGTCGCTTCGACTGATTTCTCGACTACCAAATGACCATGTAAGATTTTTTTTTGCTATGTAGCCCACTATTCAAAATAAGAGGTAGCAGCATTTCCAACGTAGCCCTCTTGCTAATTTATATTCTCTTTTTTAAGCATTTTCTCCCCATCTTCAACTCTCTGCCATCACATTTTGTTCTTTTTTTATCTCATAGGAGCGTGATAAGAGAGAACACGCATATTGAAGTTTATCTTTACGCTAGCAAAGGGGTTCGGGAGGGATAGAAAAGTGTGAAGTGTGAGGAATAGAAAAAAACGAGGCCATTCGAGCTAACGGGCTAATATATCGGCGAGTCGTACAAGATGCGGTCAATGGGCTCCTATCAGCCATTAAACTTCAATTAAACGGCACTTTTCATCAATGTAAATGCATTTAAAAGGAATCGTTTCTTTATTTCAATGAATAAAGTCTGATTTGATGTAGTTCCGTTTAGCGAGGATGTTTATTAACTCCTTCACGATGTGCAAAAACGTGTCCACTCCAGTGCCAGGGTTTTTGTCATTGTCACTCAATTCAAGGACCCATAGAATGTTGAGTTTTAGGACGACATAAACATTCAATACAGCGTTAGAAATTTTAGACTCTCTTCTTTCATCAGAAAAAAAGTGTTAATTCCTAAATGATATAGGATTGGAGTTATATGAGCATGAAATGCGGGTATCATATTTTGAATTCCTGAATAAATTAGTGAATGGCTGTGACTGAGTTAATTCTTTTTCAGAGTATTTATATTGATTTAAGGTCATAAATCAGATGGGAAAGTGGATTTTTAAGTGGAAGTAATTTATTAAATTCACAGCTGTATAATAAAAATAACACATTTGAAAAAAATATAAAAAAAAAATTAATTAAATGTAAATCAAATCATACCAAAATTCTGTTAAACCCAATGGAAAGTTGTATTTTTTTTTACATTTAAATAAATGAGAGATTCAACTTTCATTTATTTAACGCAAATCTTTTAAGTCTGACTGAGAGGTGCATTTAAAAAAAATGTTGCTTAATAATTAAATTTCTATGATTTATTCAAACAAATGAGAATCAAAGTATGACTCTGCCGGCTTGTTCGCGGACTTTTTTGATGACTGGTTGTGACATGTTGAAGAGTCCAAATGTGAACATAGTTCCCCCCCCCCCCCCCCCCCACATCCTCCCACAATCCTCCTCCATGTCGACTTTTACTTTTTTTACGTGCTAGCATCAGCATTGAGTTTCACTCTCCGGGTCTCGTTAGCCAAGTCCAACTGGGAGCTTTTTGTCCCCTCGCCCACTTCCCACCAGGCTTGCACTTTCTCCCCTCTACTGGGACCTTTGGCGCGTTTGAAGACGGCGCTCGGTTCCCTCTGCGGCTTTTATCTCGTTGGCCGCGGTTGCCCCCCCCCGCCCATTTTACTCATCTAAGTGCTTCGAGCGCATGTGGACTTTATTTGTGTCAAGTTATCCAGCTCATGTTTTAATCTACGACGGGATGGATAAACATATCGACAGTCAAATTGGATAGTGGAAGCCATTTTCTCCAAAACGTCAACACCGGCGGCCATTTTGAACGCTTAGTTAGGCGAACGGCAAAATAGTTTTGCGCTTAAGTCGCCCCGATTTTAACCCTGCGGCGACGTTACGACGAAGCCTGGCTCCCCGCTTCTCACGGGGGGCTCATTTGGCCGACTGCACGCAAGCGTGTCGCCGTCTTATCAGAGGAGCCTCGCGTCAGCCAATCAGCTTGCTGCAATTCTTACTCGCCTTTGCAATCAATCGCCTGCCTTTTTTCCCTCATTTGAAATCCAATTACGTACTTGTGGGGTGGCTATTGATGATGATGGCACGCATGTGTGTGTGTGTGTGTGTGTCTATGTGTGTGCGTGTGTGTGTATGGGCTCTGCCAGGAAGTTGAATGAATGAATTTGAGTTGGCAGGGGCAATTTATTATTGTTCTTGCCTGCGTACAGAGATTGGAACGCTCACAATTTCCCTCTCAGACACACACGCACATACACAGGCACACACGCGCACACACACATAGACAACAATAATCAGTCACACACAATTTCAACATAAGCAGTGTCCGATGACAATTTTGACTCATTCATCACTTACACAATCAACTGGCTAAGGTCAATTTAGGTGTCAGGGAATGTGGCCACTGAACATACATTGCAAAGCGCGTGTGTGTGTGTGTGTGTGTGTGTGTGTGTGTGTGTGTGTGGGGGGGGGGGGGTGTTATCAGCAGCCTGCCTGCCTCCCCCCTAAAGTCCTTTCAGCCTTTCTACTTTCATATTTGGCACTCGTGACCAAAATAAAAGCAGAAGAAGATCAAGAGCTCTTCCACTGACATGAACACGCTTGTGTATGTGTGTGTGATAGTGGACCGGAGGGTAAAACAATGTTCCCGCTTGTTTTTTTCTTCCTGGAGGGAGCCAAGATTCGGACAGACAGGGTCATGTTTGCCCACTTGTGTTAGCTGTTAGCTTAGCATGACTTGTTTTGATGCGGATGGTTTCATTTCTTCAACATAAATAAATCAAGTCCAGTCAAGGATGGAGTTTCCGTTCAGTGCTGCTCAAGTCAAAGCAACCACGTCGCTTATCTCGGGAAAACCGACAGCTCAGTCACTCGACGGAAGGGGAGAGGGGGCAGAGGGAGTGTCCAGCGGCGGGTATCCACCCGGGAAGAGGGGGGGGCTCCATCCACAGCACAGAAGACCCATTGTGGGTTTGGGGGATTGGGAGTCATCATTCGGTCTATCAGAAGTCCGATATGTTACAAAGCAACCGTTCCGAAGCTTTGAAGCAGAGATGGATGAAAGTAAAACAAAAAAGGGCCTGAAATACTTCAGCAGAATTTTACGATGTTGACAAGTGCAGAGAGGCCAAGTAAAAATAGAACATGAGCCAAAGACGTCTGATGCACAAAGTCGGGAGATGACACAGTATTTCATTTGTTCCTCACTTTATCTCCCCACAATAAGCACCAAAAATTATATTTATTTATTTATTTATACTTTAATTTATATATACGTTAATTTATATTTTTATTTATTTATATGCAATTATTTATTTGTTTACTTATTTATGCATGTATTTATTTTTATACATATGTATTTATTTATTTATATACACTTTATTTATGTGTTCATTTTTTATTCATTTCATGCATTTATTTATTTATTTATTTATTTATTTATATACACATTTAGTTATTTTTTTGTTTATTTATTTTATATACACTTTTATTTATTTATTGATTTATTTATTTATTCGTGTATTAATTTCTTTATTTTTTAATTGTGTACTATGTTCAAAGTAAAACAGTATATCTGGCGGTGTATGAAAGTGAAGCGTAAGGCCGTTTCTTTTCTTGATGACCCCCCCAAACCCCATCTCTCCGCCCCCACAAGGCACACCTGCTCCCCTGCTCATAAATAAGACAACAAAAGGATGAAAGCCCAAATGTCCAACAAATAAAAGCAGGAAAAAATAAAGGAAGGCGATGTGAGCGGGTGGCCTTCAGCTCAGTCACAAACGGTTTTGCAGCTTTTATTCTGCTCTTTTTTTTGTGGTAGCAAAACGACGGAAATAACTTCAAGTCTATTTGCTAACTTTGATCACGTTTTGATTATTATTATTATTATTATTATTTTTGGCTGCGCATGTGCGATCTATCAACAAGAGCGAGAAGAAACGCGACAGGCGGACGAGGACGTCTCCCGTCGCCATCAAAGCAGATGTCCCGTCATCGGCGGCGGTTAAATATAGCGCGTCCGCACTCTTACTTATTTAGCACCTCTTGTGACATGAAATCTTTTTTTTAATTTGATTTATTTGATTTTTTATTTGTTTACTGGTCACACCGAGCCCTAAAACACTTATAGCTTGTCAATAGACGGCTGGCAATGCAGCTGGCTAGCTTGCTATCTATTGGCTGTCTGTTGGCAAACTGGCTAGCTGGCTATCTGTTAGCTATCTTATAGCTAGCTATCTAGCTTTTTATTTATTTGAGTTATTCCGGGTTGAGTGAACGCTGGCGCGTGTGGCTGCCGCTGCTCACCCACAGAAAAACTGATCCAGTGACTGTAAAGTGACCTTGAGAGTTTTGAAAGGCGCTTACAAATGAAATGGATTATTGTTATAATACTCGAGCGCACACAAACATATGCCTCCAATGTAACGAGTAACTTTTCTGAGAGGGTGGAAGAAGGCCTGAAAGCTGCAAATTAACACACACACACACACACACACACACACACACACACACACACACACACACACACACACACACACACACACACACACACACACACACACACACAGCAGAACATAAAAATCCATCTCATCTCATCTCATTTTCCGTACCGCTTATTCCTCATTAGGGTCGCGGGGGTTGCTGGAGCCTATCTCAGCTGTCTTCGGGCACGAGGCGGGGGACACCCTGAATTGGTTGCCAGCCAATCGCAGGGCACACAGAGACAATTTGGAGTGTTCAATCAATCATAAAAATCCATGTTACCATCAAAAAAAAAAAAACAGCGAGCTCAGATAGCAGTGTAGCATCACTTTTGGCTTTCAGCACAGCTTTTGAGTCGAAGATAAAGATTACCTCAGTCATGCTAATTTTTTGACGGAAAAAAATGGCAATAGGTCTGATGCCGGGCAAGTTTTTGGCCCCTGTTTTAGCAGAATGGAACCTAGCACCACAAGTCCACATGCTAACCATTTGACCACCGAGCCGCTCTCACATATAAAAACCTACTCACGGAAATGTAAATAATTGCAAACGGCAAACTTGATGGCAAATGAGGCGTCAAGTATGCGTAGCACGCACACACACTAGCCTGGCTAGCAGCCACGAACAGGGCAAAGAGTTGTAGGACATTTGTACACTGCAGGGGGGCTCGGGGGAGGTTGGATATCTGCATTCTGCACCATCCACTTCTGCGCACGCACCCAAACGCGCACCCACCGGGCAATCAAAGGACTGCAGCAAAAAGATAAGATGTCTTTCTCAGCGCGGCTTTGATAAGAAGCCGACTCAAAAAAAATGGGCTTTAAAACGTCAAACGTGACATTGATTTTAGTTTATTGTTATTATTATTGATATTATTTTTGCATGCGTTTTGTTTGGTTTTATAGTTAAGAATGCGCACAAGATGCGCAGAAAAGTGGCTCTTAGGTATTTACATATTCATGTCCTCTCTTTATTGCTCATCCCGATGCTGCAGTGGGCGAGATTACAATAGGAAATGGAAAGTGTGTGTGTGTGTGTCTCACACACACACACACACACACACGCACACACAGACACACAAAGGGAGCAACAAGGGGACTAAAAGTTTTTTTCTTGATAAGAAAGTACGACTGCGTCAAACTTTGATGGTCATCATCATCATCATCATCATCATCATCATCATGGCTGCCTTTCACTCAACCCCGCTGGGAAATCATCGTCGTGGCAACATACGAGCAAAATGAAAGCGTACAAATGCAATCATGGCCGACAATAGATGACTAAGCCCGGGTTGAACTTTCACGACGTTTACGTGACGTTAAAAGTCGGGCATTGGAAAAATGGCCGACGGTGTGTTTACATGAGAGATGATGTGTGTTTACGTGAAACACGAGCGGATGGGAAAAGGTTATTTGTTGTCGCACGCGCGTTCCCCCTTTTTCCAAATGGCATTTAGACACTTAGGCTAATGGCTGACGGCGGCGTTTTGATTAGCCGCTCTCTTGTTGTCTGCGCGCTGGAGATGTTTTCAATTGCGCGTGTCTAATCGTGATGTCAACCCTCCCCCCCGTGAACATTCGGGGAATTTCAATTGCAGATTTTTGACGATAGCCGCCATGCTAACGGATGTTTTGGCAAATTGCTATATTGATAGTGAAAAATGTTAGCATAGTGGCGGTAGCAGTTATCCGAGAAGTGGAACGAGTGGCGGTTGTCGTGGTGTTTACCTTTTTGTGAACAACTACACGAAAAAAAAAATTGTCGAACAGTTCCCGAATTTGTTCGGGGTTTGTTTTTTCATGCCTTGGGTGCCGATAAAGTGCTAGTCAGACCCTTGGCAATGATTTTCCCATCCACGAGGGTGCAGAATTTGCCTTTTGTCCATGTAAGCGCTTTGTTACAGCTTCAACAAGCGCTATATAAATCAATATGTATGTATTGTATTTTGTACATATGCCCCCATTTCAAGCTCAGATAACTCCAGACCTACATAACTTAGGAATGAACTCTTTATTTCTGACGAAAGAAGAGTGACTCAGGTTTGTAACGCTTTATTGAATGTCGATGTAGTGGACGTGCACATTCCACCATGACGTCCCCTGATCCACTGTTGAAAAGGACGCTTTGATCCTCTCCTCATTCATCTATGACTGCTTCATGTCACAAAGAGGGTACAGCAAGTGCTGAAGAATGAATGACTCTCTGTGTCTTTGTGTTGTCATGTTATTTGTTATTCAGTTTTGTTTTTTTGACTTCAAGATGGCGTCGCGAGAATGGTTGCCTTTCCAGCAGCTCCTGTATTTTGTTGTTTTCTACTTCTTTCTTTCTTTCATCTTCCTTTCGTAAATTTGCTGCTGTGAAATGTCAATTTCTCCACTGCGAGACGAATAAAGGTACATCCAATCCAATCCATGTAGCCCTAAAACTCAATATTCTATGGGTCTTGGATTTCAAGCTACAATGACAAAAACCTTGGCACTCGAGTGGACATATTTTTGCACATCGTCCGGCATTGAATGAGTTAAGGCTAATGCTATTCAGGGTACGGTTGCAAGGAATTGAGCAGGTGCTTTATCTTTGTCGTCCTTTTAATCGGCGCTACCCCTTTTTTTTTACTTTTAAGACGGATAAATTTAACTTCCATGCGCAAACAAAAGATTGATTCAGTCATTGACATTTTACTCTTCTCGATTCCCGTGTGTGCGCTTGTGTACTTGTACTTGTATTTGATCTAAATGCCCCCCCCCCACTCCCGTCTCCGACTACGCACCCCCACGCTCCTCCAAACGATCTCCCTTTCATTTATTCGCTCATTTTATGCGGTGAACAAGCCGGATTGACATTTGACAACGGATCATCGGACGCGCAGGCAATTTAATCACGGATCCGGCCTCGGTGGAATCCACACCGAAAGATATCGCGTCTAATGCACTCACTCATAGCTAACACACACATACACACGAGTACACAACGGCTAGAGTGTGTGTGTGTATGTGTCTGTGTCTTGTCTGTTTTCGGCATAGCCCTGGAGCAGCTAAATAAACTGTCCTGAAAATGCAGTGGCCATCAATCATGAGTGACGCAGGTGAGGCGGCCGGTGCCTCGTGGTCCGCCGCCGTCGCTGTCGTCGCCGTAATGGTAAAAAAGAAGCGCGAAGTAAACAAGTTGGATTGGATTGGATGTACCTTGATTCGTCTCGCAGCGGAGAAATTTACATTTTACAGCAGCAAAATTATAAAAGGAAGAGGAAAGGAAAGAAAGAATTAGAAAAACAAAATACAGGAGCTGCTGGAAAGGCAGCCACTCTCGCGGTGCCATCTTGAAGTAAAAAAAAAAACCTAAATATTTGTTATCTATTTGCTATCTATTAGCTATCTAGCTAGTGCGACTCATCTGCCCCGAGCACGCCGCTAACCCAAATCACGGCGCTAACGGCAATCACGCTCCCTCACCGGCGGCCATTTATTGAGCAGCGAGTGTACGTTGGAGTGTCACTCGACCCGGCTGACATCGGCACCGCCGCCGCCATGAAAGCAGATCTAATAGGCCTTTCTATCCACTCTAGCCGACGAGCTAATCGCCGACCCGCTGGCGCATTACGGGTGCTCGCAACGAGAGGCCCTCCTTGACCGCTAGATGATGAGGGACGGGCCCGGTCGCCCTCCACGCCGGCGCCGTTTCACATGGTTCATAGGTAGCGCCGCCGAGAATAAAATCCGTGAGCTTTGGCTCACCCCGTTGTCACTTGATGGTTTACACTCGCTATCAAAAGCCATGGCGCTGTTTAACGGTAGCTGGCTGGCTGTTAGCTAGCTAGCTGTTGGCTATGTGGCTATCTAGTAGCTATTTATTAGATATCCATTAACTAGTTATTGAATTATAGCTATTATTATTATTATTATTATTATTATTATTATTATTATTATTATTATTATTATCAATCGGTATAAACAACAGGCCGGGTGCTATTTGTATCCATTCTTCAACATGAGATAGCAAACGAGCTGGCTATCTAGCTGGCTACGTAGCTAGCTGGCTATTTACTATCTATTAGCTATCTTGCTGGCTACCTATCTAGATAGCTATCTATTAGTTATCTATTAGCTAGCTTGCTAGTTTTCTATCCATTTGAGTTACTTCCGGCTTGAGTGAACGCTGCCGTGTGTGGCTGCCACTGCTCACCCACAAAATAAACGTATCCTGTGATTTTAAAGTCACCTTGAGAGTTTTGAAAAGTGCTTATAAATTAAATGTATTATTATTATTATTATTATTGCAAGCACAGGATTACTCGTGTTATCGTTCCAAATGCCAACATGGCCGCCAAGTTGCGAGAAGCCTTTTAACATGTGCTCACAGCTCTGCTGTACAGGTGTGCGTTTCCATAATGGATGAAGTGGCGGCAGCGGGCGGAACAAGCTGAACTGGACTCGTTTCAAAAACGCCTCGAACGCTGCTATTTATACACAAAGCTGGAAGGACAGCAGGAGAAGGAGGAAGAGGAGGAGGAGGGCCATGAAGACCAAGTGTATAGGGGGCGGTAAGGGGGGGGGGGGTGTCAGAGATATGAAAGTCAGACACTGTAGACAGAGACTCGGAACCAGAAAGATTGTCCCTACTGTTGGCAGGAAACGTAGTCATCCATGACACACGTCTGAATTCTGCGGCCCTCTGCCAAGCTATTTATTGAGAGTGCATGCAAATTAAAGTGATACATTAGTAAAACATAGTTTTCTTGATTATAATACCACGTCTCTGGACGTTCTGAGCACCAACAGCTGTAAGCAATAAAACATTGTGTTTCCCATGAACTGATAAGTTTGTAACCTGGCTAATGACCTCTTCCTGTGATAAGGAGTTTGAATTCCTAAATTACTCCTGTGATAAGGAGTTCCTGACGCCTGTCAAGCTGACCGTTTAACTTGCTGTGTCTGTTGACCTGATTGACCCCAGGTTGTCTGTACTTCAATTGTGTGTTTAGTCACAAGTGTTGACTAAGCATACAACAGCATGAAACTTTTAAATATGATAACTTCTTATTCTGTCTAATCTCTATCAGGGGGACATTTCTCGGGACAGCAAGCCACCTCGTTGCCGCTGGAAACGTAGGATTACTTTTGCACTTGTCGTAGAAGAGCGTAAAAGGAATTATCTCAAACTGTGTTTTATTTTGAAAGCTGTCTTAACTCATTGACATGTGCAAAAATGTGTCCAATCCAGTGCCAGGGTTTTTTGTCATTGTCACTCAAAATCCAGGACCCACAGAATATTGAGTTTTAGGACTACTATTTCTTTATTTTTCATGCAGCAATTAGAGCGAGTCCGTCCGTGTTGTTTGCATCTCCCGGCGCTTGTAAACGTTCCACCGCGGGCGGAGTGCGCGGGACTGAACCCGGTGACCCGCGACGCGGTGGCTTTAGAGTCTCGCTCAATTTAATCGCTATTGATTTACCTCCATTAGCTAGAGGAGAGAAAAGTGCCTTATTGCAAAAGATGCCGCAGCGCAGAAATACTGTAACACGGTCCAGATCCGATAGCGGGACATTTCAGCGCGACGGCCAAGCGGGAACGTTGTTCGCCGGCGTGGTTCCTCTTATCACCGTCCGGTGCTTGCCAGCCATGAAGTGAGCGCTTCCGTCTCTCTTTGCAACGATGCAACTTTGCCGATTAAATCTTGGAATCTTTAACGGCCCCTCTCGGCCCGATTCCACGTGGCGCGATTAGCGTCAGGGCGTCCTTGTGTCACGTTGCGTCCGATAAGGCGTTCCGCATGGCGCGATATCGAGACTCCAATGGTTATGGCTTAACTGCGACAAACAAAAATGCTAAGTCCCGTTGAGCAAATTTTATTTTTGCAGATAAACATCGTATTTAACTCATTGACCGCCATTCACGAATTTATTTTGGAATTATAGCTATCTAGCTGGCTATCCATTCGCTATATAGATATCTATTGGCTAGCTAGCTAGCGTTCTATCGATTTGAGTTACTTCCGGGTTGAGTGATTATTATTATTATTATTATTAAAAGTGACTTTCATCAAATGTGAGCTTGAAATATTTTTCCTCTGCAAGTGCTACAAATCCACCATCCCCGTCGGCGTTTGTCTTTGCGTCCAGTCAAGTGCGAGAACAACCTTTTAAGCCCTCGCAGGAAGGCCTTCTTCCTTTTTGCACCCCCCCGCCCCCGCACCGCCCGACGGCAGGCCGCTAAGGCGCCAAGCTAGCCTTCGCGCTGCCCCCACATTAGCATCACAAATCCCATCAACCGATTGACAAGGGATGTCACACGTATCTCAAAAATTCCCACCCTCCAAAATCCAGAAAAGCCATAAAAGATAGAAAACAAGGTGCCCCCAAAATGATGATGTTGTCATGACGATGACTGCCTCCAGCATCTGCTCGGAGATGCCTGCAAGTGTGACAAAACTTTACGAGCGCCGCCGGCTAAAAATCTGTTCAACCAGCCACGAAATGAAAAAAAAAAAATGTAGTTGATAATAAATAGCGAGGGTCCAGTCCATAGTTTGTCTACATGTGCCTCGTCGTGTACCACAAGTGTGTGTCCGTGTGTGTGTATCTTTTTATGTTTTGGTTGTTGTTGCCACCGCGCCGGCACTTGAGCTGTTTCCTGTTTCCTGCTTCACTGAAGCCCAAAATCAGCAACATTCACTATGTTGCCGCTGGAAAAATAAGAAAGGGGGACTTAGAAGTGAAGTTGTCAGTCAACTACCCGTTTTCAGATAACCAGCCAGACAGTTAGCTAATAGACAGCAAATATTTTGCAGCGTAATAAACCTTAGATTTTCTTCTTTATCAGAAAAAAATGTTAATTCCTAAATGATATGGGTCTGGAGTTATGTGAGCTTGAAATGGGGGCGAATGTACAAAATACGCTGGAATACATACATATTGGTTTATGTCGCGCTTTAACAACAGCTGAAACTGGAACAAAGCGCGAAAATGGACAAAAGGCAAATGCTACCCCATCGTGGAAGGGAAAATTTTTTGCCAGAGGTCTGACCTGCGCTTTATCGGCATAGAAAGCATAAAAAATAATAATTTTCAGACCCACACGGGCACTTGTCGCTGATGAGGATGGCGGAGGAGGAGGTAGAAATATCACAGACGGTCTCCACGTGCCACGCGGGACCACTTGAGCCGATGAGCGTTGCGTAATCCACGGGCGCCATTAACTGCAATATTCAGTACCGTCACGTCTGCTTGGTTGCACCTGTCGCAAAATTTTCACTTTGCCTTTTTAACCGGGGGGGAGAGGATAATCCACCATTTGGGGGCTGGGGGGGGGGCATCGAGCTGCTTCCTGTGTCAATGTAGCCTTTTGCGTGCACTGCGGCTAATGTGGCCAGTGTCCCCCGTCACTTTGCCGCCGGGGTCCGGGGGGGTGAGCGGTAAGCCTCCGGTCCGGTTGGGTTCCGGACAGAGTTCAGTGGGGGAGGTGTTGAGAGGGGGTGTCGCCCTTCCTGTGGAGCGTCGTCTAAATGGCGAGATGACGTCTGATTTTTCTCTTTGTACGTCCTTGCGGCGGCTTTGTCCACGTCCACCTCGTTCGTTGTTAAAATGATCACCTTCAAATTGGAACGGACTCTGATACCCCCCCCACCCCCCACCGTGCCTCTCGATTTGTAAGATGAGACTCGGGATCCCCCTCAAGGGGATTCGCAAAGGACACACTGATTGGATGGGATTGCGACGTGATGTCATGCAAGCAGTTTGTCATTGCGCAATGATACGATCACGTAGGAACAGTGCGGTGATCCCCGATCAATCTCAGTCTCGAATCAATCCTTACGATCACCCACCTAGCATCCAGCCACACGCGCCAGCGTTCGCTCAACCAGGAAATAACTCAGATAGATAGCTAAAAACTAGCCATCTATATAGATAATATAGAGCTATCTCGATAGTTATAATAATAATAATAGATTTCATTTCTAAGCACTTTTCAAAACTCTCTAGGTCACTTTACAGTCACCGGATCTTTTTTTTTCCTGTGGGTGAGCAGCAGCAGCCACACGCGCCAGCGTTCACTCAACCCGGAATAACACAAACAGATCGAGATAGCTAATAGCTAGCTAGCGAGATATTTAGTAGATAGATAGCTAGCTAGATAGATAATACATAGCTAGCTAGTTAGCCAGTTACCCATGTTTTGCCCCTGGTACAAAACCTTTACCTCGCCACTTCGACTCCAATTCGACACGTCACGCAATCACGCTTATTAACAACTCAAAATAATTCGCAGCGAGGCCCGCGCGTGGCGCTTGACTGGGTGTCGCCCCGCTTGACTGTGTCGATCTTTGACTGAGCAGATCGTAAAAATTAAGCAGCGGATGTATTAATAAGACGTCGCTTTGCGATGAACAAATGAGTTCAGTGGGCAGAAAGACTTTTGGGGCAATGATTTCGCCGAGTTATCATCATGGGTGCTAGCTACAATGCTAACGCTGGCGATAGAGTGACCACATTTTGTCTGTGTGTCCCCCCATAGCATGCGAGCTGATGAATCAAGGGATCCTAGCGCTGGTGACGTCAACGGGTTGCGCTTCAGCTAGCGCGCTACAATCCTTGACGGACGCCATGCACATCCCGCACTTATACATCCAGCGGAACGGCGGCGGCTCGCCCAGGACTTCCTGTCAGCTCAACCCGAGTCCCGGCGGACGCGGGTACACGTTGGCGGCCCGGCCTCCCGTGCGCCTCAATGACATCATGCTAACGCTAGTGGAAGAGCTGCGCTGGCAGAAGTTCATCATCTTCTACGACATCGAGTACGGTAGGTGACGCAGACGCCGAACGTTTTTTAGATTTCCGCGGGTACGTTTTCTCATTTGCAGCGTTTGTTAAGATGGGGCGGTAAAAAAGAGCTTAGTAGCACAAAATCTTAATGGAATCGCATCGGACATCATGGATCCGCGAGCGGGATCGATGCGGGTGCGCAAAGCCCGGGTACGCACAGCTGAGCGTGACACGGCAAATCTCACGCATGGACACGCTACGTTGCACTCTGGGGGTTGAAAAATAAATTAATACAAAACGCCTTTCTCCAGTTGTCACTCACACGCAACCTCGACGTCGACATCGGGGATGCGCTGGTGTGGGCGTATCAAACGCTACGCTAGTGGCTATCCATGTTATTGATTTTGTCTTTTGTTTCTTTTTTTTGGGTGTGGTAGGGGACAATTGTCTTTTCCGTGAAGTCATTGAAAAGTTATTGTTAGCGTGCAACGCTAATTCCAGCGATGGAGTTAGCAGGAACAACAATTTGTCAAGTTGACTCGGTCAATGGAGTCAGCAGTCGGAAGTAACAAAGGTCCACAAAAGAAAATACCTGCCTTGTTTTTCATAGAGTTTATGCTACCTAGCGTTAGCAGCGAATAAAAACAAAAAAAAATATTAGTCTCATTGACTTGGTTGGTTGTCAATAGGAACAGTAACTGACACTAGCATCCGTTGTCCCACATACTGTAAATCCACTTCAATTCCAAGCAGCGACAGACACTCTCCGTGCCCATGTCGCGCTTTCAAGACCCGATAGCGTTTCGCCAGAGCGCTAACTCGCGGCACATGGCCGCTCACCCAACCCAAATGAGCCAACAGAACAAATGGATCCCATTCAGTCGCCGAGCTCCGCATTCCGACTTTTTTGGGCGACTAATATCCTTGTCAGAATCAGAATCAGAATCAGAATCATCTTTATTGCCAAGTATGTAGAACACACAAGGAATTTGTTTCCGGTAGAACACGCTGCACTAGTATCGTTGTCAAAAAAACTGCTAAGTGGCACTATACAGTTCCATTTTTGGCGACTGTTGAACAGCTTTCCGCTAGAAGCAATTCTTCAATTCCGCGTTGAAAAGAAGCATTTTTTTCCTTTTCTCGCAACTTGACTTGCCCGGAATTTAGTGGGCAATCACTCCACTTGACTTAGTGGTCGTGTCTCACTTGATATTTGTCTTGGAGCAAATTTGTTAGCTTCATATAGCAGCCGCTTGTTTGTTGAAGAAGAGCTAAAGGGTTGTCTAGAGGTGTCCCCCCCTCATTTCCCCCCTCAGTGCCCTCCATGAAATAAAAGTCAGGCTCTTGAGGATGAAGCCAGATACGAAGGCGCCACGGCAAGTCTTCATAAATGTATTCAGCACATTAGCGTGACGTAGCGTCACGGTAACGCGCTAAGACGGCCGCGCCGGGATGAGCGGAGATGGATGGGGATGAAAAGTCCTGCCGGCTTCGCCAGGCGCACCCCCCTACCCACGCACCGCTCGCCTTTCGTGTCTCGCGACGCTCAAGGTGAAGATCCAGGAGGAGACAGGAAGTCAATTAGCAGCACGCCGGGTTTAATTGAAGTGCACCCGTCGATTTAAAGTACGTTATTGATGGCGGTCCGCGAGAGATGATTTGACGTTCTGTGTGGAGCACGGCCAAGTCTCGAAGGTCGTCACCATCCATGTCGCACGTGAAGAAAATGATGCGTTTGGGTGGTGGAAAAAAGTCATCAAGAACCAATGAGAAAAACGCCATAGATCTTTATTTCCTTCCACCAGGAACTTCTTCAATCATCAGCAGTAGGATGTGGTTGATGAATTTTCGTCCTAGACTAAGGAGCGCTATTTGCTTGCTAACTCATTTGAAACTTCCCCACATTTCCAAATCCGGCTGACGAACCATTGCCGTCATCCCGCGTCTGTGTAGGAAGGTCTCCAGCGAAGCGTGATGCCAATCGGCGTTCCCGTACTGACCTTTTAATTGAATATTTAAGGCTTTACGAGGCATCACAAATAAACCGCGTCGAGAAAGTTCAATGCAGGTAATGATTGTCTTTTGGACCAAGGGGACAATCACTTAGTGTCAACACAGCAAGTCAGCAGAATTGTAGTTGAACGACTTAGTGAAGATCGTTACGAGTCGCAGCGTAACAATATACAGGGGACCTCAACTTTCTCGATGGACAGATTGCTTGACAGGTGACAGGTGTCTCATCAGCTTGGCCGAGACGAGAACCTGACATCAACAAGCTGGAATGACCTTCCCTGCCATGGAATGAACAAAAGATACCCGACAGATGACGATAAGAGGGCCCTGAACGCACCAACCCCATAATTGCCCCAGAGGAGGAAGATAAGCTACGCAAGCATGCGCACCGATGCTTTGATCTCGAGGGCCGACCACCGGTGACGCAGCCCAGCGTCCGCTCATTAGCCGCTGGGCTCGCTCGTTCACCAAGAACCCACACGGAACTCAATTAAGGCCGATCGGCAACGGTGTACAACGTGAGCGGTGGCGCCGTCAGATTAGCGGCCCACGCTTGCTCTTTCTGTTTTCTTGGCATCAAAGGCTCGACGTGGCTTCTGTGCGCTTTTGAATATTTCAAGTGTGACATGAGCTGATGTAACCCTGGTAGAGACACATGCACACTCAAAGGAAAAACGGCAAACTGAAATGAACTGTCGCCGACAGCATTTAGTTGAAACAACAGACGGAGAGCGCCCTCTAGCAAACGCTTTTAGCCTCACGTTTTAAACACTTCATAACTGCAGCTGAAGGGCAGCCTGGTCGAATAGTGGCCAGTCGCTTTTAAACACTGGACCGGCGACAAGTTAAACGAATGGCCAGGTACTCCCTAGCCTTCTCGAAGCTGTCTCAAGTGGTTCGCTAACTTTCTTTGATGCCTTTTTCCGGTCATAGCGCAGACATTTGGCGTGTTGGAGCGCAGGTGCGCCATTAAGACGACAAATGGCCGCTTTCGACTCATGATGAGGACAACAGACGGCGTGGGGGTTTAATAGGACCCCCACCCCCTCCTTTCGGTGTGTGTGCGGAAAATATGGCAAACTCAAATTTATAAGTGCACTATGTTTCCCTTTTTATTGCAGTTTTAAAAATTCTCAAGACTTAATACAATTTGGAACCCTCCTTCGACCTAGATTCTGCGAGCGACCAATCCACAGTTTGTTGACATATGCCCTGTTGACTGGCGACCGCTGAGAATCATATTATCAACCCGGCTTGCAAATGAAGCCTCGACGGAGGGGCGGCCATTTTGCATTCCCTTCACGATCGAGGCGCCGAGGCTTTCGCTGCGCGTCAGCCTCATTAGCATCGCAGCCGCTAACGTGCCGCTGAGCTAATAAGCAACGTAGCATGCGTGGATCACCGGAGAGGGGCAAATAAAAATAATTCAGAACGCTTTGCATGTTAGTGTCATGACACCACGGTTGTTAAAAAAACCCTGAATCCACGTGTGCAGCTAGCGAGGTGGCTATGGTGGCGAAAAATATGAAAATGTGATTTTATCATGCCCGTCGTGCGTCGGAGGTCACTCATTTACCCTCTGGCGGCTCTGATTTACGTTCTGCCTGAGAAAACGAGATGAGAGAATGAGATGGCGGGTGTGCAGGGGAGTGATTAAAGTCATCTCAACTCATCAACGCTACGAACTGCTAGCGTGTGTTAGTCATGGGTGAATGGGTTACATATGAGCAAATGAGTCAATCCTGAAATTACAGAATGATTGAGGGGCCTGATGGCTTCTGACTGATCACAATCAGAATCATCCAAGTATGTAAAACACACAAGGAATTTGTCTCTGGTAGAACACCTAGCACTGGTATCATCCTGCCTGAGGGTAGGAACTGAGTAGGAAAAGGTAGTGATCAGGGTGCAAAGGGTCCAGTAGGATTTTCCGCGCTCTTATCTTGGTTCTTGCATGTGTGTGTTTTCCTGTGTAGACATGCGAGGTCTTCAGGGCTTCCTGGACCGTGCGTGTCGAGGAGGTATGGACGTATCTCTGCAGCGGGTGGACAAGAACATCAGTCAGGTGTTTAGCGACCTGTTCACATCCATGAGGACGGAGGAGCTCAACCGCTACCGCGACACGCTGCGTCGCGCCATACTGCTGCTCAGCCCTAACGCCGCGCACACCTTCATACAACAGGTTGGGAAAATTGATAAATAATTGGATCAATTTCCGCGCAAGCTTATGTAAGCGTATGACCGGCATTCTCCCCATCATCTGGTCTTCGCGTCTGTACGCGACGCCCCGTCGGCTTTTTGGACAAAGCTGAACACAACAAAACAGATTAAACGCGGATTAAAAGTGGATTATAAACAGATGTTTTTACAACGCCGTTCAGATAAACATTTTCCTTTCCCGCTTGAACACGAACTCGCATACCTTGCCTGTTAGTCACATGACTGCCTTGTGTTTGCACACCTGCCGTCTCCCACGATGGACAGTTTTTCGCCACGCTCGCTCGCCCTCGCTGGCTGGCTAATGATAATGGACTCCATAAATGTACACGTACACACTCAGTTTAGCAACCAAAATACAAGTTAGCATGTCGCTTGCTAAAGTGTGTGTTTATTTATGTATTTGTGTATTTATTTATGTATTTTTTGGGGGTCTGTCCTGGCTACAAGTGTTGCTTTCTGTGAATTCGGCGCTAATGCTAATCAATGCACAATAAGACTATGTGTTGTTTTTCCACATTGTCCAAAAAAGAGAAGCTGTTATCCACACTTTTCTGAATGCGCTAATGGAAAATCACTTATTGTCCTTAGTGCAAATAAATTCTTGGATAAACCACAGGGTAACGTCAAATTGATATTTTTACCTTCATTTTCGTTTTTTACACCCTTTTTTTTCTGATATTCCTCATGTCGAATGACGACAAGAAGCCACTCGTGTCACAGTGACATCAGCTATTGTCCGTCTGTGCTATCAGGGATAATTTGCCACTATTGTGTTCGCATATTTTGACAATATCCGAACAAACAAAATCAGAACAACACGCATGTTTGTAAAATGCTAACAAATAGCACGTCAACATACAACCCGCTATTGATAAAATAAGAACACGTTTAAAAAAAAGACACATTAAGTATGAGGTATTGGTTAAGCAGGTATGCATTCTTTCTATCCCGCTGGTGAATTTGGGGAAAGAACAGGAAATGAACAGGAAGTGGACGGCGTGAGGCAGGAAGTGTGAATAACGCGAACATTCTTCTTGTCACTCGCTGGGCCATTAGCAAGATTCATGTGCTTGCGACATGCACGTCAACAGGGGTGAAAAATGACACAATTATCTTCCTGTGATGAAAAGTGCGTGTGTGTGTGTGTGTGTGTGTGTGTGTGTGTGTATGCGTGTGTGTGTGTGTGTGTGTGTGTGTGTGTGTGTGTGTGTGTGTGTGTGTGTGTGTGTGTGTGTGTGTGTGTGTGCACATGCTCAGGAAATGTCATTAAGCCTTTGGTAGTTGCAACCTCAACCACACAAACACTCGGACACACACATGCACACACACTCAGAAACACACACACACACACACACACACACACACACACACACACACACACGCACACGCACACACAGATGGTGTCAAGTTGTCCCAAGAGGCCATTTTGGCGTTGCTCGGCCATTGGAAGCTTTTGTCGGATGGTGGCCATATTGTTTGTGAGAGTCCATCAGCCACTCAGGCGAAATCATCGGAGCAAATAAACACACACACACACACATAAACACGTTAATAGAGACACACACACAATTCACCACACACACACAAAAATACAGAGACACTTTTGATACACATTCGTAAAAGCAAGATGGAAGAAGATGCCTCGGGATAGTGACACACAAACACACATAACACACACACACACGGTGTTGCATACAAATGGACATGAAGCCGGATCGCTGGTCACCTAGCAACAGAGTGGTGGATGCACTTGAAGAGGCGGGACTTGTGAAATCAGCATGAAAATGACACCTCATCAGTCAGTCAGTCAGTCAGTGTGACTGTACTTGCTGGCATTTGCCGACAATGCGTGAGTGTGTTTGTGTGAAGTCATGACTCAGTCATTTCACTCGCCAGTGTATTTGTAGGCCACAAGTGATTGGCTGTTCCTGGCATCTTACGTTTCCGTGGCAACAAAGGTCACCACACATATTCACCCACACATGCACATATTCGTGTATGGTCAAGTCGTTTGTCAGGAACATGTTTCCTTTGAGGCCTTTGGTGCAAATTGCTTGTAAGTGTAATAGCACAAAGACACACAACACTACACACACACACACACACACACACACACACACAAATACACGCAGACCGGTTGATCGGCCGAGAGTTACATCCCAATATTTTTTCCCGATTATGAGTCTTGTAAAATTTGTTTTTCGTGTCTCTGTGGCATGTACGTCCAGGCAGTGGAAACCAATCTGGCATCCAAGGACAGCCACTGGGTGTTTGTTAACGAGGTAAGCTAATCAATACCTTTTATGACTTTATCAATATACCCAATGCAGGGTATGTGCATTTGTATTTTTACAGTAGCAGTCACGCGGTGATTTTAGCCGCTTTCCACTGTCCTTTGATCACCCAAGTGTCAATGTTTGCAGCCAATTAACAGTGTTAATATGCATATATGTGTTAACACAAACCGCCGGCGGAATTCCACTTTCCCGACAACCGCATCAAAGTGAGACTTTAACGAATCAAACTGAGCGTTTGTTAATGAACACCAAGAGCAAACGCTCCCCGAAGACCACCGAGATGATTCCGACTCTCCGGGAAAATTACTGGAAAATCAAAATGAGAAACAAGGATGTCCGATAATGCGCAACAAAGCGTTGAGTGCTCTAAGCGCAACTTGCTAATAATATGTGGAATCCCTTTGCGCATTCCAGTCTGAAAAGTAATTTTAACACGCTAACCTGTCATCCGATAACATATAACAACACATTAGGGGTGCTAACAATTCTTTTAGACGAACCATTTTTCCAATGCAACCAATGGACCTAATACAGAACACATGGGGCCTTAAAACAGAGCCTTGAGGAACGCCATTGAAAGATTAATAGAGCCAAATACACAATGGAGCACAGATAATATAGACTGATGTTGATATTAACAGAACCATCTTGTAATCCTCAGATAAAACATCTAGCCTTGAGAGGAAAAAAGTACTTGGTATGCTCCCGTACGAGAAGAGCTAATTACCCAGGTTACAAATCGATCAATTCTTGGAAAGGATACTCATTAAAATGTCTACATTCTGTTAGTTTATGGATGTTGATGCTTTTACCAATGGAAGACTTAGAGGGGTGTCCATTTGACCGTCCATTTGACCGCTAACCCATATGTAGCACAGTTCCTGTTGGAATCGCTATCCGTGAGCCAAATTGTTTAGTTAATGTAGCCACTGACTAACACCCCCCCCCCCTTGGAGTCTCGTCGTGTGGGTGCAGTCCCTTGATTACCTCCCAGTGCCATTTGGAAGCCTAATGAGATGATTAGCAGACAAAAGGAGGAGAAAGTCGCTCGCCGTACCACGTCCGCTCGCTCATCCATCTTCCCCTGCTCGCTTTTCATCCGCCGACGCACGCAGGGGAGACCAATCGCTAACCGGCGCGGGAGGCGTGGGTGGTCGGGGAGCAACGGGGATGAGGGGGGGGGGGGGGTGGTCATTCAGATGAGAGGCGGGGAGGTGGATTAAGAGGTGAAGGACTCTTTGATAAACTATTAGGAGAACAGTGGTGGCAAAACTGGGGAACTAAGCTGTCTGTTTTTCTTTTCGATAAGACGGAATTTTTGAGCGGCAAAATCTTTCATGACATAGTGCGTAGTAGCAAATAAACTATGGTAATACTATGAATATACCGATGTGCTTTTGATAATAATAATAATAATAATCCATGTCATTTGTAAGCGCCTTTCAAAACTCTCATGGTCACTTTACAGTCACAGGATTAGTTTTTCTATGGGTGAGCAGCGGCAGCCAGACACGCCAGCGTTCACTCAACCCGGTAGTAACTCAAATAGATAGAAATCTAGCTTTCTAGCTAATTGATAGTTAATAGAGTACATAGCTAGCCAGCTCGATAGTTTCAAACATACATCAGTAACACGTCTATACATATACAAATGAAATCATTAAGGCCTGACCGAAATGTATTTCTTTTGGGAGGGTGGGAGGGGTCAGATTCAGATTTTTGGCAGAAAAAAAACACACAATACAGTGATACCTTGGCTTACAAAATTAATTGGTTCCCCAAAAGTGTGTGTCAGGTGAAAAGTGTGTATTCCAAACATTAATTTCCCATAGGAAACCATTAAAATGAGAATAATCCGTTCCCAGGCCCCCATAAAACACAATTTTCAACTAAATAAGCCTTAAAACTACACCCAATATACCTTATTTTATGTATAAGCAATGTGCTATGGTATTGTAATTAAGAAAATAAACTGTACTGTATAAATAAAGTTGTTTTATTTACCTTTGTGACGGTCGTTGACGAGATGTCATGCGGTTGCCCCCAAATTGCCAACCACACAGGAAGGCTTGTGGTTCTATTGAAAGCTTTTTTTACATCAACCAAAGTACCGAGTATGATAAAAACACAACCTTATTAGAATTTCCGAAACCACTCTGAAGATTGCTTCCCTCCCTTACCTTATTCACCGCCAAGACGAAAAGGTCAAGTTGTATATTCATTTATCCACTCCAAGCATCCTTTGCATTTATTTGACAATATTTTTGTTAGTGAAGCAGTAAGTACTCCTGGTAAAATATGGACAATTATTTTTAAGTTGTCTGTAATGGATTCATTGGATTTACATTATCTTCCACGGGAAATATTACATAGGATTTTTGGATTAATTGTTTTTAGTCAGACTATCTCCAACTGATTAATCACGAAAAGCGAGCTGTTTAAGCTGTTTGGACCAGGCAAACCTCCAACTACCTTGCTAGCTTGCATTACTAAAATGAGTTTTCCCCACATAAACGACAAAAACAACAACAACAAAAATGCTCTAATGCTAATGCAGCATCACATCGACACATCAAACTATCAACACGTTATGCGCGAGTGCACTCAGCCCAAAACGGCGTGACTTTTATAGTCACGAGAGACGCGTATGATGAGCCCAAAACATTAGCATCCATTTGCTTCAGCCAAATGGATGCTAATGCGCTGATTAGCTTGTTTTTCCACATGCTGGGGGAAAAATAAGCTCCATCAACGCATCAACGAGCCGTGTTTGCTCACACTTATGTTGCTCTCTGCGTGTGTTGCTATATGCGTGTGTTAGCCTGAAGCTAACTGAAACTAGCCTCAAGTGTTTCACAGTTCAGGAACGCCTCACGATCAAGTATCTCTGTGGCATATTACATGTCACATGATTTCCATAGAGAACATAATGAATGTTTTGGCTTCTTCACAAATCTTCCGCAATCCAACTTGCCAGGAAATCAGCGATGCAGAGATCCTGGAGCTGACCCATAGTGCACTCGGGCGCATGACGATCGTTCGGCAGATTTTCCCGCTGTGGAAAGACGGCGGGGCGCGATGCATGAGGGATAATCATCGCATCTCGTCGCTGTTGTGTGACCCTCATGAGGGATACCTGCACAACCTGGAGGTACGGAAACATTGGTCTGAAGTTCGCTAGCTAACTTGGATCGTTCATCTCAATTTGGCTAGCTGAGCTAAAGTTTACGACTAAAATTAGCCCGCCGTTTCCCGGTAGGTGTCGAACCTGTACCTGTATGACAGCGTGCTGATGCTAGCTAACGCCTTCTACCGGAAGCTGGAGGACAGGAAGTGGCACAGCATGGCTAGTCTTAACTGCATCAGGAAGTCCACCAAACCCTGGAACGGAGGCTGGTCCATGCTAGAGACAATTCAGAAGGTATGTTAGCCGCTAAATACATTGATTAACCAAAAACTAATCAGATATAAACGTGGAGTATAGGAAGGTCGCTGTTTTAGCTTTTTTTGCGCTCTATAGCAGATGTTTTGACTTTTTGTCGAGTGTGAAGAAAATAGGCTTGTATCCAACGATTGACTGGAGGCGTCGGCAAGCAATTTTTTCCACCCATCCGCTGACAGATGCCGCAACCTTTGCCGTTGACAGCGGAACGTTTTATTTTTTTATTTTAAAATACATTCACACCGACGGCTGTCTGCGCTGCTGCACCAGCTAATGGAAGCCATGAAATGTCATGTCATCCACTGGCAAACCCCGAAAAAAGAAAACACGGCTCCGCTTGAACGTGCCACGCATGAAATGGTCGCCTCTGATGATTCGTAATGGCCGCTCACTGAACGAGGTGACGCTTTAAATGCCCCCACTTTGTGGAAAATTGACTTTTCTGTGTTTGTATACGAAAATAGTCGTCTTGTAGACCGGAGTCTCTTGTTAAACCATTAAGTGGGATATTAAATCGGCAGGTAAATCTTTAGTAGGTCCTGTTGTAACATCGCCATTGAACTGCGTCGCCAGGGAAACATCACAGGGTTGACGGGAACCATGGACTTCAAAGACAGCGGCGCTAACGCTCACGTCCACTTCGAGATCCTCGGTTCCAGTTTCAGCGAGACCTTCGGCAAGGACGTCAAAAGGGTGAGCGTTCCCATTTTGGCCTGAGGACGTCTTGTTGCTATGGCGATAGTGACATTCCGGCTCAAATCCCACGTGGATTCATCCAATAACTTCCCGCTTGACGGTTGTAGACATAAGTCACAGCAACCCCCGGTGGTCTGGCATGCACAATGCGCCCTTTTGCGACGTTCCACTTGACAATCGGGCTGCCATTTTTCCTTCTGGCTTACTTTCATTAAGCGCGGATGTGGAAATGACACGCGGGCATCCCCATTTCGGTGATTTAGCGACTTGCGGGGTCCATGTGTCGTTGCACGCACGCGCGCTCGAAGTTGCTGCAGTAATGAAGATTTCATCATGTGGCCTCTCATTCTGAATTATTGGTCCCTCTGTACTTTATAATGGCCGTCCTCTTCAAACACACGCATACACACACTGGGCGAACCTTAATGGAGCACTCATGGAAACACAGATGTATTATTGTTATTAGCAGCTGGCGCTCAGTCAAGTGTTTTACATGCATGCTCATTAATATAAGCGCTCATTCATATGCATCCTTACGAATATGTCAGCATGTGGTCATATGCTTTTGATCTGAACAGCTCTCCACTCATCGTCCGTTTAGCTCATTTTGACTCACGGAGATGAAGCGCATCCGAATGTACCTCGCCGAACGCTTATACTTGTGGAAAATGTGTTGAACATCCGCGTATCTGCGGCTTTTCTGGAGGTAATGCAGGCGTTACCACAGTTAGCTTGTTTTTGCTCATCAGCGCCAGGCACTTGGCGCTCTCGACGGGTGGCGCCATCTTAACGGCGGGCGGCGCGGTCATTAAGGAACAACAACGGTTGCGCCCGCGTCAACTAACGAGGCTAATTAACTCCCGTCATGTCAGTTCTGCGCGCTCGCTCCCGCCGCTTATTAGCAGCGCTGGCTAATGCTCGCTTGATTACCCTTTGTTGCTAGCGATTACAATGAGGACAAAGCGCACTAAAACGTGAGCGCAAAGTTTGAAACTGAATAAAGATGACAATAGGGATGGATTTTCTTCACCTGTGTTGCCGCGGCAACCGCAATGTATTTGAATCCAGATGACGCGCACCATCAGGAAGCGGTGCGCCCGCGGATCCGCGCGCAGGAGGCCTAATACCACAAGCAACTGAGTACTAAAGTCAACAAAAATGGCAGTGGAACTGGATTGGTCGCCAGATTCATCCTGTAGTTTTTCTTGTTGGCAGTTGGCTACATGGGACGCGGTGCACGGTCTGAACGGCAGCCTGAAGGAGAGCCGGATCGAGAGCGGTATGCAGGGAGTCACCGTCAAAGTGGTCACGTTGCTGGTACGCACATCCTTTTGGACGAAAAGGACTTGTAGTGTGTTTAAAACAATCCAAATCCGTAGATCCAAATACTAGTACATCGTAGAAAAATACACTCAGTAGACACTTCATGTAGTGCTCCTTCTCATGAGATACCATACAAGAACTCCTCTGAGTTTTACTTCTGTGTTCTTCTAGTAAACGTTCTTTCGGGTGCTCTTCTTGTAAAAGTTCTCCCAAGTATTCTTCTGAGTGTTGTTCTTGTAAATGATCTTGTAAATCCCCCCATCTGAACGGTCTCATAAATGTAAGATTCCTTCTCGTCAATGTTTGTTGTGATTGCTCTTCTCATCACGTCAATGTCCTTCTCCCAGGAGGACCCGTTTGTGATGGTGGCGGAGAACATCCTGGGCCAGCCCAAACGGTACAAAGGCTTCTCCATTGACGTGTTGGACGCCCTCGCCAAGATCCTGGGCTTCAAATACGACATCTACCAGGTGACCACTCCCTCGTGCTACTTCCTGTTGACATCAAGCGACAGCGTCTGAGGTCTTAACGCCCTTCCCCCAGGTGTCCGACAGCAAATACGGATCCCAGCTACCCAACGGGTCCTGGAACGGGATGATTGGCGAACTCATCAACAAGGTGAACCATTGACTTGCCGCCAAACACATGCCCCCGATTGCCCAAAACACGATAGAATCTGCCTTCACTTCTTTTGAAGTCATCGGCGGAACCAAAATACTTGATTGCGTCTGTAACAGAGAGCCGATCTGGCCGTGTCGGCCATCACCATCACGCCAGAGCGTGAGAACGTGGTGGACTTCAGCAAGCGCTACCTGGACTACAGCGTCGGCATTCTGCTGCGGAAGCCCGAAGAGAAGATCAACATCTTCTCGCTCTTTGTGCCTTTCGACTTAGCCGTTTGGGCCTGCATCGCCGCCGCCATCCCGGTGGTGGGGGTCCTCATCTTCCTGCTCAACAGACTGCAGGCGCTGCGATCGTCCGCCGCCCAAAACGCCACGCCGGGCCCCAACGGCAACGGATCCGCATCCGGATCACTTCACAGCGCTATTTGGATCGTCTACGGCGCTTTTGTTCAACAAGGTGATCCCACTGTCAAAAGGCGACTGTAAATCCATGAAAATACTTTGCCAACTGCGCGTTCGCTTGTAGGCGGTGACGGCGTGGTGAGCTCGGTGGCACTGAGAATCGTCATGGGCAGCTGGTGGCTCTTCACACTCATCGTGTGCTCGTCATACACGGCCAACCTGGCAGCGTACCTCACCGTGTCCCGGATGGACCACGCCATACGGTAAAGTGCACTCCGGGGTGGAGGAAAGTAATTAGGGTGTGTAGATCCTCTTGGAATTGCTTCTCATCGTTATTTTCTGCAATCAATGAATCATCTTTAACAAGGACGGAAAATTCAGTTCCTTTGCCAAGCAGGAACAAGCACGTCATCCATTTTTGGTTGAAGTACCCTTCGTTCAATGATCTTTTGACGGTCGTCACCGTCGTCGTTGAACAAAGGTCTCAAGTGTTCATTTGCCTGCTCACAACTTCTCCCCGTCGCGTGTGCCAAGCGACCCGGCTGGTGCCTGCATGGCTGTCACGTTGCATCAAAGCGAACGCAGTCTCGCTTTGTTTTCAACATGATTCGTCCGACAGGCGTCCACGGGCGGCCTGCTTCCGTCACTCTTTTATTACTCGCCCATTCCAAGCCGAGAACACGGCGGTCACGCTCCTCCTTCCGCTCCCCCCGCTGGGAATGAAGACATTGCGGGCTTGACGTTTCCATCGGGAGCCGCATGAAGATAGACTTGGTATGAATCCAATGAATGCCTGAGTGGACATTTTCCCTGACACGTCGCTCGGTGAAAAGCCCCTCGGCATGCCAAGTCTTTCATTACACGGATAGGACGCATTAATAGCTGGACTTGACGGCCTTCTAGTGACACAGCGCCGTCTTCTGCATCTTGTAAAAGCACCGACGGTTGCACCTGGAGGAGGAGAACAGCCTCCCCGGGAAATCGAGGGAATGGGAAAATGAAACCGGACAGAACACAGAAAAGCGTCTATATGTAGTTCACCGCTGATATTAACAACATGGCTGCTAGCTGAGAGAAACGCAGTTGTCATCTCGTGACATTGAGAAATAAATTAAATCCTGGTCACCATAAAAGCGGCAGTCAGAATTTGCCCATTGGAGTGAATGGAGTAGCCATTTTTCCATTCAAGAGACAAAAAAATTTCTGGATCATAAATAGCAATCTAAAAATTTATACTTCTGTCTTTTTCTTTACTGTTGAGAGTCCTAAAATCTGATGATTTGGACCTTGAGTGGGAACAAAGGTCGCTAAAGAATAATATGACTATCAAAATAGCTGTTTCGCTAGCAGTCAATCGCTCAACCGGCATACTCAAATATCATTGCAGGTCCTTTCAGGACCTGTCCCGGCAGATGGACGTGGACTACGGCACGGTGAGGGACTCTGCAGTGTACGACTATTTCCGAAACAAAGGCACCAACCCTCTGGAGCAGGACGGAACTTACGCCGAGCTATGGCGGACCGTTAGCAAAAACGGCGGCTTGGACTATTCGGTGTCCAGCCCCTCTGAGGGCATACGTAAGGTCAGCAGCGCTAACTACTAAGTAGTACTTTTAAAAAGAAAAGTTTCCCACAATGCACCTGGCTACGCAGGCCAAGAAGAGTGCCTACGCCTTCCTGTGGGACATGGCGGCGTTGGAGTATGCGGCGTTGACTGACGACGACTGCGCCGTCACCGTGTCGAGCAGCGGCGTCAGCAGCAAAGGCTACGGCATCGCCATGCAGCACGGCAGCCCCTACCGGGACCTCTTCTCCCAAAAGTAAGGTCATTGAATGCAACATAGTAGTGTTCGGGCACAAATAACAGTCATTAGAACAGAAAGGTGCAAAGTAGCAAACAAAACCAGGAGTTAAAAACATGACAAGGGTGCCTTTGAACACATCACATCAATCCGCGAGGGTCCCTTGAATGCATTGCAATTGTCCTGTAGGCGTGCCATTGAACGCAACGGCATGCAAGACATTGAATATGACATTGTACGGGTGTCATTGAAGGCACCGTAGCCGTCCTCAACTTGTCTGTCAAAATGAATTCACAAAGATTTTGGTCAGCCACGTTCCGTGTTGCCGTGACGACCTCAAAGGTCCATTTTTTTTTCTCACGTCTGAGGGAGAAAAAAAGCTGCAGGCAGAAAAATGTGTTTTTTTTCACCCTGTGTGAGAAGTTTTTGTTAAAGTCAGTGAAGCAGAAACACCGCCCAAAAAGTCATGTTTGACACGCTCGCCTCTTTGTGAGAAGTCGGACATTTGGAGAAAATTCATGCGAGCGCCTCCGTCTTCATCCCGCCAAATTAATCCCAAAGTGAGTTGAGGAATCATTTGGATAAATCTCCACTTTTGCATCAACAACAAAACTTCTCACCCATCTCGTATCGATCGGTGAAAGGCCGAGCAGACAAACACGGGGCGTGAGTGGAAAAAAACCCTCACGTCAGGTCGCGCAATGTCACGCCGCCGACTTTCCGCCGCGGCCCCTGTTGCTATGGAAACAACAGACTGTCACCTTCCGAGAAGATTGAACACGCGCTGGCGTTGTTAGACGTAATGTGACCTTCCGCTGCCAATCTGTAAACAGTTTATCCTCGTCTAAACAACAAACTTTTGAAGGATGGGCATGCGTTATAGTGGCCAGGGTGTCCTTGAACGCATCACAAGTTTGTAAAGGTTAATGAATGCAAGGTTGGGGACTACATCTTTAGCATTACCATGGCGACACACTGCTACCAAACCTTTGACCGGCTCAGATCAATTAATCTCCCATTGGAACAAATTCCTTTCATCTATTCCAGACCATAAAAAAACATTTTTTGATTGACATGACAGAAACAGGATGGAAACGCTGACTCACCCCATGACTCACGTTTGACGTCCCGCCTATTCATTCACTCCAAACTGCCACATGCACTTTTGACCACCGAGCAAGCAGACAGACACGCATAGTTCTGACAATTTTCCAACCTCGGAATAGTGGAAACTAGCAAGATGGTGCAAAACAATCAACCGAGAGACGTCACACAACTGGAAAAAGTCCGAAATGGTTACAAGAGGGTGGGCGTGTGAGCGAAATGTCTTGTCAGTAGGGCTTCGCGGCACATTATAACCAAACCCCCACGTGAGTGTCATCCAAATGGGAGCCATAAAGGTCAGACACTCAGCCTAAGTTAGACAGAATTGACGGTGATGGTCTTTGTCATCCTGTAACGCACCACGGGATGCATCCCGGGCTCAATCCTCTGCCCCCTTGGATTGTCCTGAATCTAGATATGAAGAGTAAAAAGTGGCAGAGAAAAATCTACCAGAAAAATCCATTTGGTGTCCCCCGTTCCCCCTCCCCAAGACGCTTTCTCCGCTAGCTACTAGCATCACAAAGAAGCCAAATCAATGCAGTTGCTCTCAAGCAGTGAAATAACACAGCCGCCTTCCTCGAGCCACGCCAAATGACACTTAATGAGAGATGATTGCTTGCAAATGATTGAACCCCCCGCCCCCCTTGAAACTCGCCCCCACTCCCAAATATTGATTAGCGCTGCCTGATCTACCCCGCAATGAGGTCGCAATTACAATGGGTGGCAGAAAAATGGCCGCCTTCCTTCACCGGCCTGTTTTTGTAAATCCAGGATCTTGGAGCTACAGGAGAAGGGTGACCTGGATATCCTGAAACAGAAATGGTGGCCCCGCACGGGTCGCTGCGACCTGAGCAGCCACTCCAGTGCGCACCCGGATGGCCGTTCGCTCAAGCTACACAGTTTCGCCGGCGTCTTCTGCATCCTGGCCGCCGGGCTGCTGCTGGCTTGCCTGGTGGCCGGCCTGGAGGCCTGGTGGAGCAGCGACGGTTGCCGCCGTCACGCGCCCAAAGAGGTGACCGAGATCTGGCCTGCCATCCGGCGGGGCGAATCCACCGCCACCGCGGTCTACTTTAATGATCCCGCCCACATGCGGTGTATCAACTCAACACGGAATTGTTTTTTTTTTACTATCGTGCCATCTGTCATCCAGTATTTCCTGAATGTCCCCATCTCGCTCCTCCTCCACCACCACTAAACCTCTTCTTGACACCTCAAATACACGCATGTGTGTGTGCGTGTGTGTGCATGTATGTGTGTGTTTGGGTGTGTTTTAAAAAGAGAAAGAAAATTCTACCATCAGAAAGGGTGGCCTTCACTCCTTATCTGGAGTGAGGACCTCACAAAAACGTTCAAACAGGAACGTCTGTGTGTGTTTGTGTGAATGTGTGTGTGTGTGTGCAAAAGAGAGAAAGACAATTCTACTCATCGACTGGGACTAAAACGGCTTGTAAACGTCAGGCCTTTTCCAAGGCTGAATTTCCGTTCTGTGTCTAAGTGAGGCATCTCAAATAAATGTATTTATTTATCCCCCCTCACCCCATGTGCGTTTATCGTGAGGCAACGCGGAATTAAACGGACCAAGATAAATCACGTACATCTAAAATGTTCAGTTTAGTCAGCCTGGCTCACTTAATGGCATCCATCATATTAAATGCCTCGGCGCCTCTAATCAAAGTGATTTGCATCCCAACACATTACATAACCAACAATGTGCACACAAATAGCTTCTCTCAAATGTAATTAAGATTCTTTTTTTGGGTATTGGGAGGGTGCATTTAGCATGTTTGCTATCCCATGCCAGCAGCCCCCCCCCCTCCCCTAAACGTCATGGCTTAATTTCATCGCGACCCCCCGAGGCCTCCCGCATTCAACGAGCATCTTGAACATCCGCCAACGTGTCACTCACCTCCTCCGTGGCTTTATTGTCCCCCCCCCCCCCCCTCCCTCTTTTTTTATTCTCCTCGGTCGGCTGTGAAACACGCTGAGCCAGAAATGTCCGACACGTCTTCATAAAATCCTTCATAAGATCCTCTTTTATCGTCTTGACAAACTCTCGCGGGCATCCTCGGATCATCGGAACATCTTCATAAAAAAATTAATAAATGATATATACATATACATACATTTCTACATATATATAGTTGTTAGCGACAACTTTGATTCCCTATTTTGTACGATTGGGGTGCCATTGACCCCCTCCCCGTCGGTTTAGATGTGGACAACAGGTGACGACGGGGTCCCTAGGAGTAGGGGGGGGGTAGCTTGGCGAGCCGCGATCACTGTTTTTGTCTTCCATGTAGACGTCTTGTCTCCTTCCTGTTTTTGATGCTTCCTGTGTGCTGTCGTGCAGGTCGCTAAGGATTACAGGCTGGCTTTGGTTTCGGGTCCGTTGACTTATAATGACTTTGCTTCGTCCGAGGGGAGGAGGGACATTTGGACAGACAGAGGGAGAGGCTGGCAGGAAGCGCATGCCGTTGGCACAGGTCAGAATAGAGCATATATGCACATACAAACTACGGGAAAAAACTACGTGAGCTATTTTGAGTCTCGACAGTTCAGTCGTCAAGCTTTTAGTCGATAGTCCACAAATAATTCTGTTGGGATTTGATCAAGAAAGTGCAAGTCAGACTTTGGATTCGTTCCCATCCTGGCATCCCATTTTAGTCCTCCGTTTTTAGCGTCTACATCTTCATAAAGTCATTGGACTTTTTCCAGTAAAGTCCAGCCTCCTTCCCATCCTTGACATCCCATCTCCAGTCATTAGTCCTTAGTCGTAGTCTGGGATGACGGCAGGGCGCGGGGCCTGCAAGCTGTCCTGTGGTCCTGTATCATTGCATGTGGCCAGTATCACCACAAGCGACCAGTCACTAATCTCAGCCTCTGTCCCCCCCAACCCCTGTAGGACAAGGAGGTGAACCTGGAACAGGTCCATCGTCGTATGAACAGTCTTTTGGACGAGGACTTGGTCCACAAACAGATCCCCGGCCCCTCTATCGAGATCTCTGCGCTGGACATCGGCAGCATGCAGCCCGCCCAGAGGGGCCTGATGCCCACGGGGCTCGCTGTGACCACCTTCCTACCCAGGGAGGGGGCGCCGCCGCCGCCTCTGAGCCACCCTCACCTTGGGGGGACCCTAGGCAGGACGCTACCGCCGCCCCAGCTCCCTGGCAACACCACGCTAGTGCCCCAACTCGCGGGCACCATGCAGTGCAAGCACAGAGCACCCAACGGGGGGCTCTTCCGCCAGAGCCCTGGCAAGGTGCCCCTCTACCAGGCAGGACCAATAGCCGCAGCCATTGACGCCACCCATAGCACCTCCATTTAGGTCTTGAGGTGCTTTTACAGCCCCCCCTACCCCTTAAAAAAAAAGTTTTTTTTTTTTTTTTTATCCGGCGCTCTTGACTTTACTGCCGTAGCTGGGTGTAAATAACAAAACGAACAGACTGAGCTCAAAATGTATTTTGAATATTCTCCATTTTTGAAGTTGAGCTCTACAAAACCACCCTGAAAAAAACACTAGTACATATATATAAACGACATAAGTATATATATCTCGACATGATGCCAACATTCGGACTGTTTTCCATGTTTAGTTGAAAACGGACATTTGTGATTGTTTAAAAAAAAAAGAAGAAACAAATACTTATTTCCATCCACCGCACGCTTGATTTTCATGTCACGGTCACCTTGGCAACCGACAGAAATGACCACAATCATTAGCACAATCATTTCATTTAATCAGCCATGTTTCATTCCCTTTTCCCGAAGCAAAAGACACTTGATTCGCTGATAAAATGTTAGCGTTCTTTTTATCTCTTGACAAACGCTGTTCCAAACACACAAAAATTATTATTATTATTATTTTTGCTTTTGGCTGCTTTCACTTCTCTTGCTCAACATGTTACGTATGAATTCCAGTCAAGGAGGAAATACGAAAGCGCAAAAAGAGAATCGGTCCACATACAGCACCCCCGGCAGCCCTGGAGGATCAAAAAGGATTTGCTCACTTTTGAACAGACCAAATATTCCCGAAAAAAAAAAATAATTTTCAGCCATAAAAATATTCATCATGTGTGTGTGAATTGAACCCCGTTTCCAGCTCATTTTTCGATTTAGGGCCTTCACTCAAATTGACGACTCGAATCTCTCCAACGAATCCTGCGGATAAGCCAAATAGCCAAGAAGTCTCGGTAAATTCAAACATGTCAGCTTATCTATTAGCTATATAGCTATCTAAGTGGCTAGCTATCTGTTGGCTATCTATTAGCTATCTGCTTGCTGGCTAGCTAGCTTTCTATCTGTGTCTTTAATCAGTGTATTAGCTAACTAACCATCTAGCTAGCTATTAGCTACGGAGCTGTCTAGGTGGATAGCTATCTAGCTAGCTATCTGTTGGCTATCTATGAGCTATCTAGTAGCTGGCTAATTAGCTTTCTACCTATTTGAGTTACTTCCGGGTTGAGTGAACGCTGGCGCGTGTGGCTGCCGCTGCTCACCAACAGAAAAACTTATCCTGTGACTGTGAAGTGACCTTGAGAGTTTTGAAAGGCGCTTAGAAATGACATGGATTATTATTATTTTTGATTTTTGATTATTATTTTTTTTTTCAAGATCACATCGCCATGACATAATGGTGATGTCACAGTGATGTCACAGACTTCTAGGCCAATCAGTCTCCGCCTGAGTCGTCAGAGTCATGGCCATGATAGAGACACCTGTTTTCATGACTGCTTTAAAGTTGTTGTTTTTTTTTTGGGGGGGGGGGGGGTCGGAGGGAGTAGCATAAGGTCCTCTGTGAAGTCTTAATGGTGACATTTACTCAGGCTCATTTGGCACATTAGACCTCGTGAATCAAGTGAAACAAACACCAAGCGCCCTTTTTTTCCCAGTTCCGCTCAATAAAGCTGTCCCGACCTCCTCGCCGCTATTTGCACACTGCGCTACTACCACCCCCCACCCTCGTACCCGCCAGCCCTGGAAGTCCATCACGGGAGATTTCCGAGACGGGTATTAGTTCGGATTGCCGGTTCACTGCCGCAACTTTAGCTCAGCTCGCTAAATGTCCGCCTAGATTTCAAAAGATGTGTCGATCCATCTTGACCAACCATGTCCATTTGCATCCGTTCATTTTTTAGCTTGCGTCCACTCGCTTTGAAGCTTTGCTTGTCTTGAGTGTTCCGACGGAGGACTTTTTAATTTATCGACACGCTGCTTGGACTTTCTTATCTTGAATAAAGAAATATGTTTACAACACACCGGGGCACTTCCTGTTTTTGAATGTCAACGTAAACGCGGTTTGACGTCGGCGGCGTGACGCTTCCCCCACGGCTTGTCAGCTGTCCTCTGGCCTCACCCTCATCGGCGGCCGCTGACGCCGCGAAAGGGATAACGGCCGACGTGGCATTCGCGGAGGCGGTCGGGCTAGCGGCTACATTAGCATGTGGTGCCGTTTATGTATTTTTATGAAACATACGATTAATTTCGAGTAATAGTGTATATTCTTGAAATATTCCCTGGCCCGTAACGTGGCGACCAATCCCCCTGCTGCACTATCAATTGAGTGCTTGGGTTTTTGTCAGTTGCCGATCGCAGTCTCCAGCCTCAATGCCGGGCGTTGTAAAAGGGCAAATTACTCGCTCCGGCGGCGGCAGCTGGAAGCTATAAAAGCCGGTCCGGTGGCGGTTGCCGAGGTGGCGTCGGGGCAGTTATGGGCCGAGACGCCGCCTGGTCGGGAGATGGGTCAGCGGCGGTAAATCGGTGGCGCGGCGGAGAGGAGCTCCGATTAGCGGCGAAAGCACGCGGCGTGAAATGAAAGCTAAACATAAATATGCAAATAAGATGAGACTGCTGGGCTGCAGCTTCAGCGTAATGATTGCTGTGTACGCTCTGAAATCAAATCAACTTTCGGCATTGAAATGAATGGACGTGAAATAATCTGTTCCACACACCGTCAGGTGTCTTTAGTGGCGGACTGTCAAGGCCTGCAAACCCTCCTCTGCTGGCCTAAAAATATTAGAATCATGGACTGATATTAATCATATTTTGTCCATGAATTCCAAATTATCTTTCAGCTTCCTCTCATTAATTTTACCCTGTTGTGCTACTTCCAGACGTGTATTTAAGCATTTAACCAATCACATTTCTACCATCATTTGTTACGAGGGTCAGAAATCGACCTGGACGCCTTCACAATCAGTTCTGCAGGCCCTGGAGCATTAAATGCGGTGTCAATGACTCTGTTATTTTAACCAATCAGAGTTCGAGTTGGCAACCCAAGGCCTGTTCCAAGGCGCTTGCAACGTTTTAGCAAATTATGATTGTCGAGTCACATGATTGGCTAGCGGTACCCTCTAGTGGACTTGTAGTCAATCTCACCACACTTTTTTCAGTCTGCATTGATTCAGACATAGCACTACTGAAGGCCCAGCGATGAAATCCATGGCCCGCCACTGGGATGTCTTTTTATCTGAATATCACTTTGCCAAAAATATCAACAAAGTTGTCAGATTCATGAGATAGCAACTACTCATCAGCCATTTTTCCCCGCATAGACGACATCCTGGCAACCTTGCTGGCTCCCTGGCAGCATGCTGGCTCGCTGGCAAAACAGGAAAACAATGAAATAAACCGAAAATCGTCTACGGAGAATAGAACAGAATCTTTTTATGGGGCACCGACACAGAAACTCAACAAGCCGTCACAACATTTCTCAGCCGGCTTGGCAATTTATCGGTGGTGAAGTGTTGGCGGTCTGCAGAAGGCGTTAAGACGTGACGCTGTCAAACAAATGCCACAAAGATAGGTCGCGCCCAGTGGAGACGCTTCATGATGAGAGACGTGAGCGGCCGAAAAAGCAAGAAAAATATGCCCGACTGCAAATGTTGAGTCAGGGCGGGATTGTCGCATTGGAGAATGAACGCAGATGGAAGATTGTCTCTTAGAATTTAAGCATGTCAGCTAACAGACTGAGAAGGAAGGCCCTTTGTTTGCATTTTAGCATGTTAGCTAAGACTGCCTGTTAGCCAATGAGCGAAAACGGCAAGAATTTGGGCAACCTGTTCTGACTATCTTGTTTTTCCACGCCTTACATGTTAGCAAAGATGCTAAAACATGACAATCTTCCCCCATTATCTAGCATACCAAATCGTTACGGAACAATCTTTCTCCTCCGCCCGTGAGTTGACATGCTAAACGGCTCTCAAACAATTTGCTGTCCTTTCCGGCCTGTAGATCTGGGGGAAAAAATAATAAATCTTGTCTGTTGGTAGCAGCTGAGTGTTGTGATTCATGCGCATAAATATCAATCTTCTCCTCTGAGGCTCTGTTGTAGTCGTGGAGCCCCCGCCGTGAACCCTTCGTCGAATCAAGAAAAGGGCGTAAACTAATTAGCGAGTGTGTGAATGGAGCGTTAATCGTCAAGAGCATGCTGGGGCTGAATAGAGTGGCGGGTCTCTTTGAAGGTTGGGTGAGGGATAGGGGGGGTCGTCTTTGATTTGGAAGCCATTGTGTGGCTAATCGCTAGACTTCTGCTTACCGGTATCTTGAAGGTTCCCTGCAGGGATTCGGTTTGTTTACTCATGCTAAAGGATGACCTAACGACGTCTCCGTGGACTGTTTACAAAAGTACCGGTGTAGGAGTTGAGGAAGGAGAACACACGATTGACTGGAGTACGTCTTTATTCCACGTGCTAACAAGTAGATCGTGTGTTCTCCTTCCTCAACTGCTACACTGGTGACCCCGATGTGATCTGACTTGAACAGAGAAAAACACCGTAATATATTCTCAAGCTAAACACGCCCCCGCTGTGCTGGGTGAGATGCCTGGTCCTAGTACCCGCCACACCGGGATACTTTCTTTAAAGGCCAAATGACAATTAACGGACATGAACTAGGCATGGTTCCGTTGACTGACAGGACTGGGCTCTACTAGGGGCAAAGTGCAAATTGGCGGACTGGTGGTAGGCGTATGTATATTTGATGCAATTCTGATGTGTCGCCCTGCAATCAATTGTCCAAAATATATTTAGAATGTTAGCATCACTAAAGGCTAAATTTCGAGCAGTATGAATGGAAGATTTGACTTCGTAACAAGAGGGAAAGCAACTCCCAATTTTCAAAACAGAAGTTCCACGCGCAACGTCCCCCGTTTATGCCTGTCTAAGAGGTTTTTTTATCGTGTTTTTATCTCTCTTTTATTTATTGCAGCTTGAGTGCTTTTGATGGCGATGGAACAAATTTCCCCCAGGGCGATCATAAAGTCTGGCTTGTAGCTTCCATAAGTCACCCCGAACTAGAGCGTCAAAACATTAGGGACTCTCGCGCAACGACCGCAGAGTCAATCATCGAGTCATTGATATTCGGGCGATCAGTAAACCAATTGCGAAGCTTCACTGGACAATACATTAGGCGCAGTGAGGTATTATTTTCTGCGGTGTGCCAAAATCTTTCCAGATTTTGCCATCCTGTTGAAAACGGCGTAAAACAAGAATGGAATAAATCGCAAAATGCAGTGAAAGCGGAGAGCAGAAATGGAAAACGGAGAGGACCAAGTACGAGTCGTGACAAGGAGTTGATGACGTCCATTTAGGTGGCTCGACAGGTGGTTGTGATTGTCGGGAGGGGGTTGAGGGTGCAAGGAGAAGAGAAAATTGGAAGCTCCGGGGGAACGCGGCGGCTCTCCCAGGCTAGGCGCTCCGCTGGGAATTTTCTTCATCTTCATTATTTTTAACATCTGCTCAATTTATATAACAAAATTTATTTAAAAAAGGTTTATTTGACCCAGCAATAGACATCTGGTCCACTCTGCAGGTGAGTTACCGTCTTTTACGGTGTATACGTCGCACCTGCGTAAAAGGCGCAGGGTCATATTTTGAAGAAAATGAAAGTTTTTGGATGCGCCTTATATAGCGGAAAAGATAATCGGAAAGAACAAAAACAGTCATTAGATTATCTTTCTATTAGGCATATATATAGGCATATATAGGCATACATATAGGGCCACTAGATCAGTTTTTCTGCGGGTGAGAAGCGACAGCTACATGCGCCAGCGTTCACTCAACCCAGAAGTAACTCAAATAGATGGAAAGCTAGCCAGCTAGCTAATAGATATCCAGCTAGACAGTTAGTTAACTAGCTAGATAGCCATATAGCTCATAAATAGCCAGTTACATAGCTACATGTGCTAATAGATAGCAAATTGATAGCAAAGATAGCCAGCTAACTTTAGTTTGCTGATGAATCTTTTTGAATGGGAAGCGAAATGTCTGACACCTTCAAAGAAGTACGGATGACGGCAGAAGAAACCTTCTCATCACCAGAAAATATGGTAATAAATACCTTACCTTACCGATTTTCCCGGACACATGGCACTTTTACTGTGTTTGAGTGAATAAATGCAGCGAATAGACACCTGCTAGATGACTGCGGCGGACATGAATCGTCGCCAGTAAACGAGGAATTTACATCCGGCTGATGAAATCTTCATTCGTTGGCGGAGGGAGACGCCAGAGGGTCTTTTACAGCTTCGCCGTGGCTTCCAAATCTGAGATCAAATCCTTTCCGGAGATCGGATCAAAGAGGTAAAAAAAAAAGAAATAAACAACATTAATTCTTTGACAACTTCTTCTGACGGCCATGTTCACTTTCACCCACTCAGCTGTTTCCGAGTGTTCCTCATACCCCAGCCTCTAGGGGGCAGCGGAAATGTTTATGGCAGGTGGGCTGTGAATTTGATGGAGTCTCCGGACGGTTTTTGCACCGAACGCTTCAGGTAAAACAATTGAAGCCGCGTTGGGAAATCACTCCCCGATTTGCGATGCGGCAACGTGGCACCAAAATCCCTTTTAGAAAACTCCAACGCATCGCAATGTGCATTGAAGGATAAATTTTGTGCGCGGGGGCGCGTATACTGCTAAATACAACGCGAAGCTACATTTGAAGTGTGTTGACATAGCGCATTATGCAAATATGCTACATTAAAGGTGTGTCAACAACAATAAAGCAACGATAAAAAAGTCATCTGAAGGCCAACCAAAGACTAAATGTTTACCTTGATAGAATTTGTCCGTTTTTTTATGCTTACATGTGCGTGATTAACACATGAAACCCGGTTGAACGGGGTCACCGTTGCTGGCTACCTAGCTATCTATCTATTTGCTATCTATTTGATATCTATTGGCTGTCGAACTAGCTAGCTAGCTCGCTATCTATTAGTTATCTATTAGCTAGCTAACTTGATCTATTTGAGTTATTCCCGGTTGAGTGAACGCTGGAGCATATGGCTGCCACTGCTCACCCACAGAAAAACTGATCCTGTGACTATAAAGTGACCTTGAGATTTTTGAAAGGCGCTGATAAATGAAATTATTACTATTATTATTATTATTATTATTATTAAATGTACATGAGAACGGTTCATAAATGAGGATTGTTCATTTCGGACCCGCAATGAAAATCCTGCCTTAATTATATTCTTTGAGCTTCAGTGCTCATTTACTGAACGCGATCTCTTATTAATCCCACAGGGGGCAAATTAAAAATGAAGTGTAAGCACTAATATGGTGCAAACGGGCGCAACATGGCCGCGAAGAAAAAAATAGGATAATCCTTTCTTTGTTCAGATGGAATATGTGTTCGTTCGCACACACACACGCACACACACACACAAAATGAAGTGTCGGTACGTTTACTCAAGCAGTCTTGAAGTGCAATTTGACAACTCCGCATTGTTCTAAAAGTGCAGATGGCACTCAAGTCCTGCTCATTGACTCACACGGCATAAACAAAAGCACCGATACGTGAAAATAAAAAGTTCTCCCTGATGGTGTAGTGGTTCACTCCTGTTGTGCTTCGGTAAATCTTTCACACGTTCTCTAAAAGTGGCACTTTTAACTTCCGGCAGAGTCCATCATCAGTCTCAGCGTGATCAAGGATGAGCCAGATTAAAAAAAAAAATAAATAAATAAAGCTCCTCGTCGCCACGACAACGGCTCATCAAGTCCGATGAAGAAAACTCGGACGCGTGGCGTACAATCGGCTGCATTGCTATGACGACGGCGGTTGATAAAGTGAAAGGAGAGCGGCAATGCGGGTCTTGATGACGGCTGCTGGTCATTGCAGTGTTCCGTGCCAAACAATGAATGAGGAGGACTGACTGGGGGGAAAAAAAACGAGAGAAACATTGGAGGAGATGTCAACAGAGTAAAAGGTAGAAAGCTTTTAGTGTCAGATAAAATATGACCCTGGTTATTTACATGATATTAAGACCAAAAGAAAAATGGAAGCCTGAAATACTGGATGGCATAATTACATTTACAGCCTTTTCATGTCATGTCCATTCGAATGGTTCAGTGTCTATTATTCTCTTTCAGGCTATTCACATAGTGCTTTTTTTACCCCTGGTTTGTAGCAACACTTCTCTCTGGTTAACAGTGTTATGACAAAAATCATATGAAACATTGTATTTTATTAAACATGAAACATGCGCGGTCTTCTGTTCCAAATTTCTAATTTGGCACTTAGTAGATAACCTCAGCAAACGTGCTACAAGAGGAAAAACGTCCAGGCTATAGCGATACTTCTGCCAAAAAATATGCAGTGATCTATTCAACTGACTTAAAGGACAGCCGACACCATTTTTCTTTTTACTAACTGAAAAATGTTTTATAGCATCTAAAATACCCAAAACACACAGGCTGATATTTTTAGACACAAACTGCCTTGCTCCAGAATCATAACAATGGCTTCAGAGAGTTCAGATTCGGAGAAGATGCTTTCTTGTTACTCATCCAGTTGTGAATATGATTCAAATAGTTCTGAAGAGGAAAGCATAAATGTTTGCAATCGATTCAAGAAGTCACAAAATAAAACTAGTTGTGGTTTGGTTTGTCCGTCAAAAACTGGTTCGTCAGCCAAGACTATATGCTCGCGACAAGTTTGTGATCACCTGTAGCTATTAGCTGTGTTTATTGTGAATTGTTAGCCTGTTTGCAGGTAAATTAGCATGGGGAGGATAAGGGAATGATTGTCGTGAATTAAACAAATGAGACTCTACTGCTGCTTTATTGAACCAAACTGGGGAAGGTTGCTGTGTTTTTTCTTCAATCAACTGTAATTTTATTGATTAGAACGTTTCTGCAATGTGTTGTTATTCTCAACAGTAACAGTATGTTTTCTGGCAGGGCGTTTAGAGTTGAGATGATTCATTTTGCAGCAAAAGTTGTGCAAAGTAGTTGTGTACATATGACATTTTGAGTGTCTGTCGATAAATATATTCAGTGAGTATACATGAATCGAATTCTGTACAGGTAGCGAGCTTTGCAACCGATTTGTTTTCCATGTACATCTGGGTGCATTATTTTTGTTTAAAGTGGGACGGGAATGCAGAATGACTTGCCCAGACACATTTCAATTGATACAACAGTTGTTTAATTTCACACTTGATGTGTCATGCAGGCACCCCACCCCCATACAAACACACACATTTGTACAGAAATATCATAAAGTCGTTGGTAATCTTAGATACTGCCGAAACGCTGTACAGTGATACCTCGGCTTAGGAACGTCTTAGCTAACGAACATTACATTCGCGAGAATATAATCTTGGCATACGAACTAGTTTTCGGCGGACGAACCAAACCACACAGCGCCACGGTGGCTGGTGGACTAGTTTTCCACACCCCCTTCTGTTTGAGTGCAGACGTGGTTTGTTATCATATGGAGTATTTTTGCTATTATGGGACCGAAGAAGACCCCACCGCAGGCTAGTGTTAAGCCTAAAAAGATATTAAAGAAAATTACGCTCGAGCAGAAGAAGGTCATCGAAAAAAACAGGAACAAGGTGTGACTTAGGGTCCTAGATCCAGTATGCTAAGTCGACTATTGCTACGTGTGGCTAAGGGTGTTTCTGTGTTGTCTATGCAACGATCTCAGGCAATAGAAGAAGTTGAAAAACTTCTGTTGATTTGGATTAATGAAAAGCAGCTAAATGGGACAGTAAGTAAGGGTATTATCGCTGAGAAAGCACAGCAACTTCACTCGGATATCATTAAGACGCAGCTACATCAACGACCATCACAAAGGTAAATAAAACAACTTTATTATACGGTATAGTTTGTTTATTTAACTACAGTACAATAGTGCATTTATTATATATAAAATAAGGTCTATTTTGTGTAGTTTTAAGTCTTATTTAGTAGAAAATTGTTTTAAGGGGACCTGGGAACGGATTATTCTTATTTTAATGGTTTCTTATGGGAAATTAATGTTTGGAAGACAAACTTTTCACCTTACACACACTTTCTGGGAAGTTCGTAAGCTGAGGTATCACTTTCTTTGTTTTGTTTTTTTTTTCAGTGTCAGAGTGCTTCTGGTGATGATTATGTTGAAGAAGACATGAATGAATAAAAGCATGTCTGTGGGGGTGTGGACGTTGGCCCCCGGCCGTCAAATAACCCCTTGGAGAACCCTCTTCGGGATAGATGGCACCAATATTTTGGATGTAATCGCTTGGACGCGAGTAAAGGTCGCAGTTTGTAACCGAGTTGCTGAGTGTCTCTGTGAAATTCACCAAGCGCAGTCCAAGGCAAGGCCAAATCTTGACTTTTAGCACTTGAATCATCGCGGGCTGTAACCGTAAGCTCGGGCTGGCCTTCCATTTGTCATTTCACAGCTAAGACAAGGCGAAGCGCGAATACTCGTGGAGAACAACAAGAGGGGTGAAAAAAAAAAAATCTTCAACGACTTCGAGGAGTCCCGTAAACGGCGCTGATGGCCTCCAGGACAAATGGTCACAAGCTCTGCGGTGGGCCGCTCTCCATTTGGAAGGCAGAGGCATGGCCATTTTTCTGTTTAATGACGTGCATGTCGAGCGAGACGTGACTGAAATGGTGTTTTAACGGCACGCTGTCAGTTTGCAGGAGCCAGCGTGGAACAATTGGCCGCATGGGAAAATTAGGCGGAGGATGTGATGAGGAGGCGAAGGAAGAAGCTGAGCTGAGGTGAGGACGGACTAATTGGGCACAGAAGAAGCCGTATTAAGGTGAATTTTCTTTTTTTTGCGACAAAGTACTCATATGAAACAGAGAAAAATGTTTCAGATCGCACCACAAACAATAAAATAACAAAATTAAGACAGAGCAAAACTATACGTAAATACAGGTAACATCCGACTTACGTTCCCACCAAAACGGTCGTAAGTTAAAATGGTCGGAAGTCGAAATCCATTTAAAATGTTGAATAGAGACTCAGAGGCTAAATGACTCGCAAACTCCCCACTCTGGTGCCATCACGCAGTCGATTGCTGTGCGAGCGTGAGATACTGGCTGGCTGGCCAAAATTGTCGTAAACATTGCCGGCCTTTTATAATCATAATAATAATAATAATAATACATTCCATTTATAAGTGCCTTTCAAAACTCTCAAGGTCACTTTACAGTCACAGGATACGTTTTTCTGTGGGTGAGTTGCGGCAGCCACACGCGCCAGTGTTCACTCAACCCGGAAAGCGATCCAACATCATCAATTTGAAGTGATCCGTTAGTCGTCGGCCATGTTGTCCAACTTCACAGGCAAATGACCTTTAAACCCCAACAAACTTTTCGAATGCCCGACCGACAATCGAATGTTTAATTTCGTCTGGCGCAAACCGGCGTTGTGCAAAGCCAGAAGCTGAACCTGAAAATTCGCAACATGGGTTTGAGGCTGCGTCGCCGTGGCAACAGAGAAGTGAGGTCGAGAGGGGTTGTGCACTTAACCACATGACGAGATTCAGGTTTCCGCCGTCAGCCTCGCGCAACAACGTTATCCGCAAGTGCTGTCATCTTCAACTCAACATGGAATTTTATTTTTTTTTTTTTTGGTATTTTTTTGCTTGCCCACACTCAAATAGAGAAAAAAACAACATTGCCTTTCACTGCGGTTCTTGTCATATTCCAATGTGATAGTGGTATTTTTCTTTCGTTTAGTTTCTACGGGGTTATAAAAAAGGCACAAAAGCATGGCATGTCGCTGTTAAATAATAATAATAATAATAATAATAATAATACATTTCATTTATAAGCGCCTTTCAAAACTCTCAAGGTCACTTTACAGTCACAAGATCAGTTTTTCTTTGGGTGAGCAGCGGCAGCCACACCCGCCAGCGTTCGCTCAACCCGGAAGTAACTCAAATAGATAGAACGTGAGCTAACTAGCTAGCTAATAGGTACAGTAATAACAATCATAATACATTTCATTTACAAGAACCTTTCAAAACTCTCAAGGTCACTTTACATTCACAGGATACAGTCACTAATAGATAGCTACCTAGCTTGATAGCTCGATTGCTCAAGCATAGATTGTGGCACCTTCACCGATTTGCGTTTTTGTTAGCACTCTGTTTTGTTTGCAACCTAAAAGAAAAAAAAATCTTAATAAATAAATAAGTCATCCGGATAAATACATTCGATTGATGACCGAGCCCTTGACAGTAGGATGATAATGACTATTTAATGTAGTCATCTATAACGGTGTCTACGGAGTCTAGTGAATAAGAAAAATAGGTCATCGTATATTTTTTTCAATGCATCAGATTGTGTTTCAAGTGTTTCAAATCAATGTCTTTTACTTTCTGCCCGGCGCTCTTAATAAAAAGTCATTTGGCGCGGCGCGGCCGGTCAGCCTGCCTGCCAGGCAAAAAGTGAGGAAAATGCGATAAAAGTGTCTTCCAATCTCGCCAGTTTCCATCCCCGCCGGGTGCGCCGCAATTTCCACGGGAGATGGAGAAACTTGGAAGCAGCCGAGGTGCGGCGCTCAGCCCCGCTTTTTAAATGGAATAAATTACTGCGCACATTCGCACCGCGCTGCATTTGCCTCACGTCGGACGACCGCCGTGCAGTGCATCCTCTCATCCCAACCGGCTCGCTATGTACGCCTTCATGCCGTGCATGTCACTCCTAGGCCTTCAGTAGTGCTATGTCTGAATCGTTCCACAGCTGCGAGTGTGGTATGATATTACTACATGTCCACTAGAGGATGCAATTGGTCAGGAAATTACTTGTGATTTGAAGAAACTTCAGAAATACTGTCATTAAACTGTTCGAATTTTTACTATGAACATATTAGCATTAAGCTAGCAGATTAAGCTGTGAAGCAGTTTCTTAAAAAAAAAAATATTCCCGTAAACTCAAAGTAGGATGCGTGTTTTAAAAAGTAGAACTGTATTCAAAGAGTTTGTTTGGGGGGAAAAAACAGGAAATCACCAGTATGCAGCTAGCTCCGCCCCTTAGTAAACAAGTCCACACGGAAAACCAAAGGATGATAAAAAGGACGAACATTTGGATATTTTCATTCAAGCTAACTGACCGTTTCCACCTGTTTTGTAACACTGAAAGGTGGCGCTTGATTGACAGCCGATTTCGAGCCAGCTCCGTATTTGACGGACATGTCAAAAACGCGCATCCAACTTCGCGCACCAGTTGTCACTTCATGAAGGTAACCCTGATGATTGTATCTATTTGATTGACACCTGAGTGTGGTGTCCTCTCCGTGATCAATTGTCAGATAAGTGGCGGGAGCCGTGCTCGAGTGACGCCCGATGCTAACGATGTTCGGAACGTAATGTCCAAAGTAGTAAAAAGTCCAAAATCCTCCTCACCTGCCCCCACCTTTTCCCTGGAAGGCATTTTGGCTTTGAAACCAACGTATGATGTAACGCCTTCTCATCCCGACATAATCCGCCTCTCGTCGGGGATCCTCGGCGAATCTTCTGGCCTCCTTTTAGCGGCGGCTCGGGCTTTGCCGTGATTACAGGCGGCCTGGGTTACGAGCCGCCGCGCCGCAGTCTTAAAGCGGGATCAAAAGTGATTCTAGGAGTTTTCCATGGGAACAGCTGGGCGGAAAGAAAGCTTCCAGTTGAATTAAGGAGGGGAAATGACTTGTTACAGCTTCCGTTAGCTTCCGCTAGCTTCCGTCACTTGCGCTATATTCCCAATTCCAACAGGTGTCCCCAAATATTTTTATAGCTACGTCCCAAAATGTCCTCCTTGGATTTATTTCCTTTATTTATTTCCTCTCCTATCCTTTTCTCTTACTTACTTGTTTTCCCATTGTCTGTTAAACACATTTCTATTATTTCAGTGAGGGAATGAAGCAAGTAAATGCTGAGGAGAACCGTTTTGTTATTGCTAAAGGGGAAGCGGAAAAAAAACATTTAAAAGCTTGTTGGGTATCAGGGGAAATTAAGCAAACCCCTGGAGCGGGAAAAAAATATTGTTGTCATTTGGAAATTGGATTTTTTTGTTTTTGTGGCGAAACAAAATATCACAGTGATGTCATGTGCGCCCAAAACAAAAATGGTGGCAGGAAATATGTACTCATTCACTTCCTTTCCCGAATTAATTGAAAATATGACATAGAGCGCCGTTCCCGAATTTGTTCGTTGTTTTTTTTTTTTTTTTTTTGCTTGGGTTCCGATAAAGCGCTGGCCAGACCTCTGGCAATATTTTTTTCACTTCCACAAGGGGGCAGCATTCCCCTTTTTTCCATGTTAGCGCTTCGTTCCAGCTTTCGCTGAAGTTAAAGCGCTATAGAAACCAATATGTATGTATTGCATTGTATTTGGATAGTCGGCCCCATTTCAAATTCATATAACTCCAGAGACATATAATTTAGCAATATATTTGCTATCTATTGGCTGTCTAACTGGCTGGCTCGCTGGCTATCTATTGGTTATCTATTAGCTAGCTAGCCAACTTCATCTATTTGAGTTATTCCCGATTGAACGTGGTCACCGTTGCTGGTTACCTACCTAGCTAGCTATTTGCTATCTATTAGCTGTCTAACTAGCTATCAAGCTATATATACGTTTTCTATCAGCGAGCTAGCAAGCTATCTATTTGTTATCTATTAGCGAGCTAGCTAACTTGATCTATTTGAGTTGTTCCCGGTAAAAAAAAAAAAAAACAGTTAGTGCGTTTGTTGGCTGAATTAGCACGTTAGCGGTGCAACCGGGTTAATTGCCAGCATCTGCTGCTGCTGAGAGTGCGTGTTCCTTATTTTTTGTGTGTATGTGTGTGTATGAAGCAGGAGCTAAACATTAACTAATTAGCTAAACACAACGGCCGCTGTGCGTCGGCAATAAAAGGCAACGGCGTATTGGAGTCACATTTAGGTCAGTGACCTCGCCAAGAGAAGAACAGCAGTCGCGTATCGGTTTCATGTTGGAGTCATCATCATCACAACAACAACGGCTGAGTTGGACTCATTAAAAATGCATTTATGCCCGTGCACGCCGCAGCTACTGCTGCTTTTTTTGCGCATGGGTGCTTCTGTTTTTCTTCGGAAACGTCACCAAAAAGTGTTCCTGCGACGGGGTTTGGCCTCATCGCTTGTTTTATTGAGTGGAGTGTGCGTTTCTGAGTGACATTAGCTTGCCGTGGTATAGATGGCAAAAAAAATTTGCGCACTTGAGATAGGTAGCTAGCTAGCTAACTATTTGAAAACTATTAGCTATCTTTCTGGCTAGCTATCTATTAGTTATCTGTTAGCTAGCTAACTAACTTTCTACCTATTTCAGTTATTTAACTGTCTAGCTAACTATCTATGAGTTATCTATTAGCTAGCTAACTAACTTTCTATCTATTTTAGTTACTTCCGGGTTGAGAAAACGCTGGTGCATGTGGCTGCCGCTGCTCACCCACAGAAAAACTTATCCGGTGACTGTAAAGTGACCTTGAGAGTATTGAAAGGTGCTTATAAATGAAATGTATTATTACTATAAAATTCCTGTTGATTAACCTACGAAGACATCAAATTAATTGCGCCGCGAACACGTGAAACCAACATAAAAAAAAAGTCCGATCAGTCAACAACAAAAATAAATCGATGAAATGTTTGCAGCGTGAGAAAAACCGAAATAAAAAAATGAGCCTTGACTCACGCGCAGTGCGTTTTTTTCTTGGTGTCATATTTGTCAATAAAAAGATTTTTTTGTCATCAGATTCTGTCCTCTCTCGCTCTGATTTCTAGTTGGGGTTAACACAAAATCAAAAACTAAACGTCTTTGCTGGGGAGGTCCTTATTCAATCAAAGTGGCTATTGATCTGTCGAATGGAACAGCGCTGTTTTGGTACCCTCTTGTGGCGCACATAGGAATTACAGTTTTTTTGTTTTTTTATTTTTTGAGTGGGAGCATCCCATTTTTAATTTATATGCAATCTTATAGTTTTGGATTTCTGCATTTATATTTGACTTGAGCTTCAATGCGATATAAGGTGGTAATGATGACGACGGTTAGCGTGGAAAAGTAAAACTGTGCTACGTTGCAAAAGTTATATGTAAGACTTACATCTGTTCTGTTCTGTTCTATTTTTGTTTGTTTGTTTATGAAAGGATTTAAAAACGCCAAAGAAGATTGATCGCTCCGGTAATTCCCAAAGTATAAAAACATCGTTCATCCGGGCATGCCTGCCTCTCCTGTCGACCGCTGATGATGAAATATTGACGGCGCCTCACGGCATGATTGAGTCGATGTGAGGGGAAGAGAAAAAAACATTAAAAAAGGAGAACGAGGACATGCACGCACCGCACGCACGGTCGGGCTTCATCGTGAAGACAAGACAGCTGAGCTTGGTGCAGAATACCAAAGTTGAAGGAGGTATATTTTCCAGAAAATCCCCGTTGGCCGCTTGCTACGCGGCGTCTCCATGGTAACCGGTTTTATCTACTACACCTGATCTGCTGCTGCTGCTTCTCAGGTGAATTACTGCATCTGTGTGAGTGTGTGTGTGTATTACATGTACTAGTACGTACTCTGTTGGGTCTTAGAATGGATATCAAATAGTGAAATATGTCAAGCGGCACTTAAAGGGACAGCGCGTCTTTTATTCCGTGTTGCATATTCTCCCAACCGACCATCTCAAGTCATGATAACAGTAAAGCGCCATCACAGTGCTCAATAAATAAGTTAACTTATTAAATAAACTTCTTTCCAGCAGAATTCCAGTTGGGTTCGGGGGGGACACGTGATCTGTCGTCGCCATCTTGGCGGTCAGAGCGTACTTCTTACGCGGGAAGAGTCGGAGGCCGCAAAGCGCGGGCGAGTCGCCGTTGAGGGCGGCGCCGGATGAGCTGAGCTGAGGGGCGGAGCTTCTGTTTGCTGGCCGGCCGACTAGTGGGTTCGGGTCTTCCGGGAGGGGACGGCGAAGTACCTGTGGCTGAAACAAACAAATCATTATGTATTGTGTTGGATTTTATTCATAAATAAATACGGTAAAAACACAACTTTTAGTTAGATAATTTTTTTGGAGGGCAATGAAAGATATTTCCTTCAAATTACAACTTTATGAGCTTTGATTTTGTCGTTTAACTTTTCTAGATGCCAAATTGTACATTGGATCCGCCTGAAGTTGAAACAAGCTGGTCTTTCCTGACACCTGGCGGATACTTGAGGTACCCCAACCGCCTACATTTCACTTCCCAGATGCTTATCATGCGTGTAAAGGCGGGTTAACAGAAGACATGCAAAGTTGCCATAATCGCTAAAAGATTTTAATCGAGCTCGAGGTGGTGCAGAGGAGTTTTCAAACCATACCAGGGCGTGTCGCTGAAGTACAGCACGAGTGTTTCCACTCCTGGTAAGAAGCCGAAGTGAAGGTGAGGAAGCAAAAAATGAGAGACAAAGAATGAGGACAGACCAAGGTGAAAGGACAGAAAGACGGAATGGATCAGTGTTATCAAAAAAGAGACAAATGTGCCCGAGATCCATTTTTTTGGTCTTAATCCAAATCAATTTTCCTCATTGAAATTCATTAAAATGACTTTAATCCGTTCATATTTTTGTTTATACCGTTTTAGAGGGCTAAATGTGGGGGGGGGGGGATTCAGTAGACGGTAGGGGGGTTCACTTACTTTTTCGAGCAAGGTGGGAGGGGATGCTGGGTTTGGGCCTACCCCCGTAAGGTCTGGAGCGTTGATACTGCCACGGTGGCGAAAGGAAGGCGGAGGGAGGAAAAGCCTGCAGGAGGTGTAGGCAAAATACAGGTCATGGTTAGGGGGTCCGGAGGGGGGGGGTGATCAATTATGTGTGTGCATGTGTACCGTGCGCTCACTCCAAGGCGTCTGCGAGGCAACGCTTTCGTTAGCTAGCTGAGTCGCAGTCGTCTGCGTGTGTTGCTCAGATTTGTCTATCGGGCAGCGGCACCTGTTGGTTGCCGGGGCGACAGCCTATAACCCGCAAAAATAAATGATATTAATATATAAAAATAAAGGGCCCGAAAATCCAAACCGACCAGCTGGAGGGTGAGGTCCGAGATGATCTGCTCTTTGCTTCTCAGGTCTTCTTTGAGTTGTCGGACCTCCTGCATGAGGGCCTCCACCTGCACCAGCACAAGAACCAGGTTTGACATCAAGCACTACGGCGACCCGCCGAACATTGAAAAGCACGATTGACCTGCGATTGTTCGCCCTCTTCAGGACTGAGCGTGTCAGTGGTGAGAGTGTCGTCGTCCGTGTCGTCGTCCTGAACGACACCAAATATATCGTGAAAAATCTTTCAATAGGATTCCGCGGACGGTATTCCGTGACGTGATTGGCTTTGGAAACCAGATTGGACAAAACCAGGTTGGACAATTGTGCTCTTACCTGCAGCAAAAACCTTTGGAGGCGTTCCAGCTGTGACCGGAGTGCACCAAATTCTTCCGCGAGCTCCTCCACGTCCACATCGGGAGTTCTGGGAACGTCGCAACTGCAAGGTAAAATGCGATTCTGTCAATTCCAGATGATATCATATAATATAATATAACATCCGACTTACGACCGTTCCGTTCAGTTCCGACCAAGTGGTCGTAAATCAAAATGGTGGTAAGTCGAAATACATTCAAAATGTTGAATAGAGACTCGGAGGCTAAATAACACGCAAACTCCTCCCCTCTGGTGCCATCACACGGTCGATTGCTGTCCGAGTGTGAGACGCTGGCTGGCTGGCTGTCCAAAATTGTCTAACGCGTTGATGTGCCAGGCGTAGAATTGAAATTTTAAAAATGGAGGTTGTGGTCGTAAGTACAGGTGGTTGTAAGTCAAGCTGGTCGTAAGTCGGATGTTACCTGCATATATAAAATTGCAAACAACCTGTCGTCACTGTGGACGTCCTGCGTCCCCCAGCAGAGCTGCCGCCTCCTCCACTCAGCCATGCGGGACGTCCCGTCTCCATCTGACGGGTGAGCAACACTCGCTTATATTCATATTTTGTAAACAAACAACCACCCCGCATCAAAATGGAGACCCGGTTCGTTTACCCACCAGTGTGGAGTGAAACGTCATCAGGAAAATCTCCGTCTAGCATGAGGTCGTCGTCGTCCAAATCACAAGAGTCCACATTGGTCAGGGCGTCCTAGGTGGGGGAGGATACACACAAAATTTATATTACATATATTTTTTGCACCGATTATTTCAAAATGGACCGCAAGCATCTTACACTGCTGATGACGTCAGAATCTAAGCTTCCCATGCGCCTTGCTAGCCCACAGTCCACCGAACCATGAGAAACGGCGCCCTCCAGTGGCTCCAGTGGCTCCTCATCCCACATGTAGATTCCCCCGGAACCACAGCTGTCTGACGGGGACAGATCCAGGGACGAGCCGCCCTGGTGGATAAAAAAAAAAGACAACCACGTGGTTTAAGAAAATGAAAACGTCATGATGGATGACAAATCTGTTTTGCGCTTATACCTGCTCGTGATCGTCGGATGGACTGGCCCTACTGTGGTAGGAGAATCTGCTCAGATGGTTCGATCCGTCTTTGCCTGACGACAAACAATTAAATTCAAAGACTCAAAATCTGGATGGAATCGAAAAATGACAAGATTGACAGTCAAACTGACCAACAGGCGTCCCGCCGGTCCAGTCCAAGGTGTTATCCAGGAAGTGCAGTTCCGTCGCTACGCTAACACCATTGCCCGCTATTTTCCCCTCGCAGAACCCGGAGCACGATCGATCCAGGCCTGAGTCGTCTTCGTCGTTCGTGGTGAGGACCGGGACATCCCCGCCTCCGTTTCCTAGGAGACGAGAAGACCCCTGTCAGGAGATGTTGGTTGACGACCGTCCGACTGCCGATGCCTCGGTTCCTCACCAAGGTTGTCAAAGTCGTCCATGTATTCCTGACTGGTGCAGCTGTGGTCCACCATGGATGAACTGGACGATGGAGACATGTCCTCCTCCGTCCCCCCCGGGATGGAAGGTTGTTGCTGTGGCGGTGCGGCCATGACAGTGCGCTCTGGAAAGGAATCGTCAACTTTTGAAACGGGACTTTGAGGAAATCAATAGTGAATTTGATCTGACCTGGACTACTTCCTGTGGAGGACGGCGTCCGTTCTGGTGTCTTGCCTCTGGCTCGGCTCGCTTCCCCCACGACGGTCCGAGGGTGCTTGGCGAGTCCCGGCCGCGATAGCTTATAGCTAACGTTGTTAGTTTTGTGTGCCGGAAGGAAGGACTTCTTTACTCCGGCGGGACCCTCAAGGGGTCTGACTTGGACAAAGGAACTACTGGACTGTTTGTGACCTGGCTTGGTGTTAAGAGACAGGACCTCCGGGCTACGTACGTGGAACCCGTCGCCTGCGGTGAGGCGCGATGGCGGCGCTGATCCGAGGATGCCTGTGGATGGACAGCGGGCAGCTGGCGGCATAGAACCAGATCTGGACCCGGGACTGGAACCCGAGTGAGTAGACCATTGAGGCGGTCGCAGTTTGGATCCGGAGAGATCGTGAAGGTTCTGTTTGGATCCAGTTAGCTTCGATTTGGAAAGGGGGAGTCTGTTTTTAGGGATGCTAAGTCCAGTTTTCGGGAGAGGAAGTCCGGTGGGTTTAGGGACAGAAAGTCCGGTGGGTTTAGGGACAGGAAGTCCAGTTTTATGAACAGGAAATGGTTTGTCCAGCGTCTTCTGGTCCACCGTGTGTATGTCCCGTTTGGCGGCGTCGTTGTGATCCCTTCCCTCGGTCACGTCCCCTCCTTTGCCCCATTTAGCGGGCGTCCGGATGGTACCCATCCGTCTGGACGAGGGCGCCGGTTCGTTCGCGTTGCACGCCGCTGGCCCAGGGTGGTGGTAGAAGCCGCCCGGGAGCCGCGCGGCGGTCGCCGTCGGCGTCGAACTTTTGGCCCACGAGCCAAATTTCGGCAGTCTGGACACCGGGGTGGGCATGGCGGGGGCGGACATCAGACGACGACGACGCGATTGAGGAAGACGAGGAGCTAAGGGGCAAACAAAAGATGGCGGTTAGATGTCAGTCTGTGTGAATTATTCACCACTTCACACCGCGGCGGCGGTGCGTTTATAAAATAGGTCGTTCTAGTTGCGTCCAATGTCAGGAAAAACCTGGTCACGTGACCCCATACAGAGTCGAGCTTAAGTGATACTTTCCGGTTGACTGCCGCCTCGTGCAACACGCCCACCCGTGTGTGTGTGTCGTGTCAACACAAAACGGCCGCCGGTGTATGAAACAAGCACACCCTGTTGGCGCACCCGCGCGCAACCCACGCGTACAACAGCCCCAGGCGGGGGAGAGGCCGCACCAAACGTCGTCTGACGTTTGTGGAGAATTCCGGCTTGAAAATGATGTCATTCTTTTTTTAACTCATTTGCTGCCATTCCCGAATTTCAATTCCAAATGTATTATTATGATTTATTATTACACTAATCCCTCGTTTTTCGCTGTTTACTCATTCACTGCCAATCCCGAATTTGTTCCGTTTTTTTTCATGCTTGGCTGCCATAAAGTGATGGCCAGACCTCTGGCAATGTTTTTTCCCTTCCACAAGGGGCAGCATTTCCCTTTTTTCCATGTTAGCGCTTTGTTTCAGCTTCAGCCATTTTTAAAGCCATATATAAACCAATATGTATGTATTGCATCATACTTTGTACGGCCGCCCCCATTTCGAGCTCTGATAACTCCAGACCAATTTAACTTAGGAATTAACTATTTTTTCCTGATGAAAAAAGAGTCTAAGGTTTCTTACGCTGCATTGAATATTTATGTAGTCCTAAAACGCTATATTCTGTGGGTCCTGGACACATTTTTGCACATGGTCCGCCAGTGAATGAGTTAATTGTTTCACACTATTTAAAACATTTTTAGCATTCTTGAACGAAATCAACAAAACATTCCCTCATTTCACAATAGGATTTCCAAGCCTGTACAAAATCAAAACACAGAATCTACCTGCTCGCTAAGTGTTCTGCAGAGCTGACGGCAAAAACCAAAATCCACTTAAGAGAAGAAATCCGACAAGCATAGCGCATAGCGGCGTGCGGCTAACTGCCCCGCCAGCTAACATCTGATCAACATCTGAAAGGGAGGAGGAGGAGGAAGATGGCGATAAGTGGCGCTTTTATCAAAGCTTCCCCCGGGGGAGGAAAAGGAGTCATCTGAAAGAAGCTGCGCTTACATAAGCGCACCCGTAATCCGCATGTGCGCGTTTGTTCATCGGGGGGGTGGGCAGTGAGAAGAAACATGCTGACTCCAAACATGCAAGTGGGGGAGGACAGTGGCGTTAGCATAACATTGCACCGCTATGGTGACATTCATTGTACAATTTATTTTATTATTATTATTATTTCCCATACTAGTAGTCACAAAGTACTACAGGACTTATGAGGATGTGCTAAAAATGTATATATTTTTTTGGCTATTTGACTGGCTAGCTATTAGCTATTTAGCTGGCTAGCTATTAGCCGTCTAGCTATTAGATATTTATTAGCTAGCTGGCAACTATTAGCTGTCTAGCTGGCTGGTTGTAAACTGGCTAGTTGTTGGCTATCTCGCTATCTATTAGCTATTCATTAGCTATCCATTAGCTACCTGGCTAGCTATTAGCTGTCTTGCTGGCTGGCTGTAAGATGGCTAGCTGTTGGCTATCAGGCTATCTATTACCTATTTATTAGCTAGCTACTAGCTAGCTAGCTAGCTTTCTATCTATTTGAGATACTTCCGGGTTGAGCGAACGCTGGCGCATGTGGCTGCCGCTGCTCACCCACAGGAAAACGTTATCCCGTGACTGTAAAGTGACCTTGAGAGTTTTGAAATTTATTATTATTCACTTGGGAGGGGGGGCATTTTTGAATATTCAATAAATCAAGCAGTTGTAACCATTATATTACCCAATTGTCGCTTCAGATGTTTTTATTTGTGCTTTTATGCCCCTCCTCCTTGTCCCCTCTTCCTCAATAAGGTCACATGGTTCCTGCTCAGCATCCATCAACAATGTCCTCATGCTCCATTTGTCCAGCTGAAAACAATCCAAGGCCCGAATGCATCAAATTTGTGCTGCGCTGGCGCTTTAAATGACCGCAGCAAGGAAACTGTGTGTGCGTGTGGGCGGGGGGGGCACTTCCTGGCCTAGCGGATGGTACAGAAAGTGAATACGCTGATGAGGTCAAAGGTGTGTTGATAAGTGGAAGAAGTGATCGGAATGTGATTGGACAAAAGGGGCGGGGACGGTGGGGTGGGTGAGGCCACCGCCACGTGGAAAGCGCGGAGTGCATATGGCGGGCGAAAGTCCACATGGCGTGTTGACAATTGAAAGAAAACATCCATGATGTCATACTTTGATGGATGACCTGTCAACGATTGGCACTGTCATGTAAACAATCAAATATATATATATATATATATATATATATATATATAATATATATATATATATATATATATATATATATATATATATATATATATATATATATATGAATGACTGTCTGTGTCTTTTGTGTTATGTCACATTATTTGTTATTTAATTTTGTTGTTGTTGTTTTTTACTTCAAGATGGCGCCGCAGGAGTGGCTGCCTTTACAGCAGCTCGTGTATTTTGTTTTTCTACTTCTTCCTTTCCTTTCCGCTTTCTTTTATAACTTTCCTGCTGTAAGATGTAAATTTCCCCACTGCGAGGATAATAAATGCTAATCTAATTCAATCCAAGTCGCGATTGCAACAAAAAAACGTTACCGCCGGCGTCCTGGCAACATGGCAACTTTTCTGTTGTATTCAGTAGCTAGGGGGAAAGGGGGTCTTTTATTTGGAACCCAGCTAGCAAGCGTCACTGATGCAGGACAAAGACACTCTGTCCTCCTAGCATTTAGCTTCTGATAGATTCAGGGCAAAGTTTACAATAGCTACACAGACTCTTACTCTGTATCGTTTTGTAGAATTGCACGGAAACTATCTCGCCGTGCGTTATTTTAGTCGCATCTCTCTTATTTTTATCATGATTGGGCCATTCATGACATGTTACGTCATAAGTAATGCGTTAAATCAAGCTTAATCCATAAAATACCCCCTTGATCTATGTTTGGTTTGCGTGACTAATAAAGTTTCGCCGCAGTCATGTACGAAAAGCTCAAATATTGCATAAGACTTTTTAAAAATAAATAGTGATACTTGAGGGTGATATGGGAAACACATTTTGCGCGTTTTCATTCGGTAGAAACCGGTTCCAATGCAAAGTATCACAAAGCATTGTTTGTGCTTTTTAATGAGATTATGTCTCGGAGGAAGCGTTTAACATAATCATGGGTGTTGTCAAAACGTCTGCGCTCATTCCGCGACTCCATTGCTGTTTTGGTTTACACACCCTGGGAATGAAGTCGGTTAGGATCCATCACTTGCAGTTTTGGTCATATTTTGAGACTTTTAACTCATTCACTGCCATTCATGAATTGAGTCGGGAATTTAAAATATGACGTAGAGCGCCGTTCCCGAATTTGGTTTTTCATGCTTGGGTGCAGATAAAGCGCTGCCATGGCCTCTGGCAATTTTTTTTCCACAAGGGGGTAGCATTTTCCTTTTTTACCATGTTAGCGCTTTTTTTCCAGCTTCAGCCCTATTTAACCAATATGTATGTATATACATCTGAGCCCGTCGGATGAAACCGATTCCGAACCAGAACATCAACCCCATGCCTCTCACTTAGATTACTTGCAAATGTAATATTCTGTATAAATGACGTCATTGATGTTTGTAATAGGTCAAATATGTTACTTGTCTTAAGCGTTCAGAACTCATTGGACTATTCGGCCAATTTTATGGTTCTGGGTGCGTTGGAGCCTGAAAAATGTGTGTCGAAGATGTCATGGATGAGCTTCTTGTATGTTGATCGTCATATGTTGACAGGATACAGCATTTCAATAGCAAGTCATTTTGTATGTATGTAGATGTGGGGGTGGGTGGGGGGCTCACCTGTGGTCAGTCAGCAAGCAGCACCGAGCGATGAAAATGAAGAAAAAGATGACGCAGAGGACGACGATGTTTTCTTGCTTCCTTCCTGAATCGTGCAGCCGTCTGACGTAGCTCCGTGACCAGGATAAAGCAGGTGAATTTTGTGGCGGATGCCGTCCGGTTTCATTTCACGGTGGTTTGACGTCACATCGCTGCTCGGCCCTGCTGAATCATTCACGCACACGCGCAAAAAGGTGCGCATACCCGCTGATCATCTGACAATGTCGTCGTCTATGTCTATGATAACATGACGCCAGGCTGGGTGCGTCGGAAGTGACATTTCACAGTAAAACTGAACAATATTACGCTGTACCGGAAGTGACATTTCACCTTAAAAACTAACTGCAAAGACAACGAAAGGGACTTTTGAGTCCTCAAACTTTTCACATCTTTATTTCTCAAACGTTTTCAACCGAGTGAAACGTTAAAATAATATGGAGTGTAGTGTCCGTGTGAATTAGACGTAAACTGCTTTCGTGGTGCGCTGTGTTGCTCTGTCCACACGAGGGCAGCATTGGCTAAGGTTCCAGAATTATAAATAATAATAATAATAATAATAATAATAATAATAATTATTATTATTATTATTATTATTATTATTATTATTATTATTATTATAAATAAATATAAGAAATTAAAAATTCAATAATAAAAATAAATATTAAAAAATAAAACTGAAATATACGTATATATAATAATGTTATCTATAAGAATATAAGCATAATAATCATATTCATATATCTATTATAGTATCTAATTATATATAATAAAAAGGAGGCATTGAGAAAATATTTTTGTAATGTGATATATATAAATATAAATATTAAAAATCAAATATAAATATAAATATATTTATATATAATAATAATATCTTATCTACCATAATAAAATAATATCTATATAGAATAAAAAAGGAGCCATTGAGAAAATATTTCTAATGTGATGTGTAATGCGCGTAAGGGGCCGTTTTAAAGGCGCACGGAAGGGGCGGGAACGGCGTTGGGTTGGTTTCTCCTAACGCGGGGGCGCAGCGAGCCTCACAGCAGCGTCCACCGATGGCACAGACGAGCAAGCCATGGCCACCTGGGACGCTCGCAGCCCGTGGCCAGCCACCGCGGCGTGGGACAATGGCCACGGCGCCCCCGCGGGGGCCCCCGGAGACGTAAGCCTGACCCGCGCGCTCACCGGCTTCGTCCTGTGCGTCCTGATCGTGTCCACCTTGTTGGGCAACACGCTGGTGTGCGCCGCCGTGGTGAAGTTCCGCCACCTGCGCTCCAAAGTCACCAACTCCTTCGTCATCTCGCTGGCCGTTTCCGACCTGTTCGTGGCCGTGTTGGTCATGCCCTGGCGCGCCGTGTCCGAGGTGGCCGGCGCGTGGTTGTTCGGCGGCTTCTGCGACACCTGGGTGGCCTTTGACATCATGTGCTCCACGGCGTCCATCCTCAACTTGTGCATCATCAGTATGGACCGCTACTGGGCTATCTCCAGCCCTTTCCGCTACGAGCGCAAGATGACCCGCCGTTTCGCTTTCGTCATGATCGGCGTGGCGTGGACGTTGTCCATCCTCATCTCCTTCATCCCCGTTCAGCTCAACTGGCACCGAGACGCCCGCGCTGCCGAGGACGGGCGAAACGAGCCGCCGGATGACTGCAACGCTAGCTTGAACCGCACTTACGCCATCGCCTCGTCGCTCATTAGCTTCTACATCCCCGTCCTCATCATGGTGGGCACGTATACGCGCATTTTCCGCATCGCGCAGACGCAAATCCGTCGGATCTCTTCGCTGGAGCGGGCGCCGGTCGCCGCGCTCCAACGGGCATCGGCGCAGGACGAGAACGCCCTCAAAAGTTCCTTCAAGCGGGAAACCAAAGTCCTGAAGACCTTGTCCATCATCATGGGGGTGTTTGTGTTCTGCTGGCTGCCGTTTTTCGTGCTCAACTGCGTGGTGCCCTTCTGCCAATCGGCGGAGGCGCCCGGAACGCCGCCCTGCGTTAGCGACACCACCTTTAGCATCTTCGTGTGGTTCGGTTGGGCTAACTCCTCGCTCAACCCCGTCATTTACGCTTTCAACGCAGACTTCCGCAAGGCCTTCTCCACCATCTTGGGCTGCAACCGCCTGTGCGCTAATTCCGCCGTGGAGGCCGTGGATTTCAGCAACGAGCTGGTGTCCTACCACCATGACACCACGCTGCCCAAGGAACCACCGCCGGTCCTGCCCACCGGCCCCCAGCGCCATTTTGACCAAGTTTCGTTAGCGTCCGACGATTCCCGGAATCCCGCTGACCCCCTGCTGGCCGCCGCTCTGCAGAGTCGCTGCGAAGCCGACATCTCATTGGACGTGACTCCTTTCGGTCACCCCTACCCCGACGCCTACGCCATCCCGGGTCACGTGCAGGACATGTGATGAATCGTTGCATCATCACCAACTATTTCCATATACTCTTTTTTTCTAAATCAGAGATTCAAGTAAATTTTTCTAGATGACTTTTTTGTCTTTTCTCATATTTCCATCATAAATAATACAATAAAATTCATATCTATAATAAAAATGATCCTACTTGAACAATTGTTTATCTGTTGAACTGATTTTACGGCTCGCAGCCGTCCAGCCACGACAAGCCCATGAAAGCGGCGCCAAAGATGAAAGTGAAAGCCTGCTCTGCCAGACCTTTGACCCCCTTGACCCCTTTTTCTCTCTGTCATGTATGCATGTGAAGACAAGCGTGCCTGTGGATGTGCAATTTTCTCTTCAAAAGCTAGCTTGTGTCCTTTCAAAGTGACTTTGTGACACACACGTGACAAAAACACAACATATCAAAGTGAAACTAGTTTTAATATAGTAAACAATAGCGGGGTATTATTTTTATTATTATCATTCTGAATAATTATTACATCACATTCAACTTAATCCTATGGAAACTTGCAATCAGCGACTTGTCGAGCAGGTGTGCCTCGTCAGTGCGGCGCAGGTGCGCGCAATGGCGGTTGACGAGTGTGGCTAGCTGCTATTTAAGCAGAAACATAGCCGCCATTGTTGATGCACAAGCAAGCTTCCTGTCTCATCTTCTGTTGTGCAGAGTCTAGGCCTCCCCCCACCCGGGTTTTCAAGATGGGGCCAGGACTCGCCGCCAGGTAGGCTAGCCTTTTTGTTTAAAAAGTATACTTGAAGTGCTTTTTTTTTTTCACCGGATGCCAAAAAGTTTGAATCAATTGATTCCATTCATGATGAACTTTGTCTGTATCATGCCTGGGTTACCTTGGTGCGTTGAACAAATCACTCTGTGTTGTGGTTTGATCCAGCAATTTGAGAAGGTAGCTCATTTCACGCAGAATTTTGATTTAATTTGTACCGTGCAGGTTTTCATGGATCTGCTTGCTGTTCCTCAGCAATGCTGCAAGTGTCCCTTTGCAACACAAATGTAAGATTAGCTTTGATTTCAACACTTGCTATCTATCATTTATTTATTAATGCATTTTCCTTCTCTGCAGACCACTCCAGGCCTGCATACAAGTTAAGTTCTGGGCCGGCCCCACCACCACCCCCTGATGGCCAACGCCCATCCCTAATGACCCTGCAGAAGCAGCATTCTGTAGTCCAGGATTCCTACCCAACCCCTGAAAGTCGGCCACCGTACAGCCCACCAACTCCAGGTGTGGTGTCCACCTCGGGTTATGCAAAGCAGCGCTTTGTAGCCTATGCAGGCAATTCCGACAAACCTTCCGGTGCTGCTCCGACCAGCGCAAACAAGTTTTCCAATGCTCCTGGTTCAGGTTCAAGATGGGCACTTTATGATCAGGCATCTAGCTACAAGCCCTCAATTGACGGGGAGCAAATGGGCATGGCGAACGCAGGCGTGCAGAGTCATCAAAGTTCAGAATTGCACAGTGGAGTCCATGAGCAACTTTCTGGCTTGAAGACCTCAACTGATGCGCTCAAAGTAGATTATGTTAAAGGACAGCAGGCAGTGAACGCAGGTGGCAACCTTCCCCCAAGTTGGGCAGAATACATTTCAGTCTATGAACCCACAGCTGCTTCATTGTCCATATCTGATGGTATCAAAGCAAGTTACCCTCAAGCAAACCGACCCCAAGGTTGGGCAGTCTACAATCCAAATCATGCGCAACCTTCCGGCCATAAACGACCAGCAAGTTTCGGTCAAGTTGACACTGTCAATGGGCAAATAACTGACATTCCAGCTGCGGGTGTGTCCTCTAGTTGGCAGTTACTCGATCCAGTATATATGCCATCTTCAACCCATGAATCAACTGCTTCAGAGGTTCCTTCTGGTGGTGTAAAAGGGAGTCTTCCTGGTAAAGGTACGGGGCAAGCTCAAACTAATTTGGTTGGATACTCGCCCCAAAGTTGGGCACTGTTCAATCAAGTATTGACATCTTCTGACGATGAATCCCCAACTGCTCCAAAGAGCCCAGTTGCAGCAAAGGGACAGGATGTTGCTAATCCAGGTGGCAACCTTCAGACAGGTTGGCAAATGTACGGTCCAGTTTATGTGCAACCTCCAAGATACAAACCCTCAATGGGTGGCCTTGACACAGTCAACGGGCAGCAGGCATCTCAGTCCAGTGGCGCCCTGCAACAAAGTTGGACAGCATACACTTCAGTTGAAGCCCAACCTTCCCGCTCCAAACCGGCAACTGGTGGACTTGTCAAAGGGCAGCCAGCGTCTCGTCCAGGAGACCAAGTGCAACAAGGTGGGTCGGCAACCAGTGAAGTGTATCCACCTACTGATCCTGTGGTTGCTCCAAGCACTGTGGAAGGACAGCAGGCATCTCAATCTAGTAGCACCCAGCAACAAAGTTGGACAGCATACAGTTCAGTTGAAGCCCAATCTTCCAGCTCCAAACCGGCAACTGGTGGACTAGTCCAAGGGCAGCCTGTACCTATTCCCGGTGACCGCCAGCAACAAAGTTGGGCGGCATACAGTGAGTTCTATCCACCCCCCAGTTTCAAACCACAAACTGCTCCTGTGCTTCGGCCTGGCCCTGTAAAAGGGCACCATGCCTCTCATCCTGGTGGCACTCTGCAAAAAAGTTGGAAAGCATACAGTAAAGTCTATCCACAATCTGTTTTCAAACCATCAACTGCTCCTGTGGTTCCTCTTGGCTCTGTGAAATGGCAGCAGGTGTATCCTGGTGACAGCCTGCAACGAAATTGGGCAACATACAGACAATTCTATCCACCGTCCAGTTTCAAACCACCAAGTGCACCTGTGGTTCATCCTGGCAATGTAAAAGGGCAGCAGGCATCTCATCCTGGTGATGGCCTACAAAAAAGTTGGGCGGCATACAGTTCAGTTGCGGCCCAACCTTCCAGCGCCAACCCGGCAACCGCCGGACGAGTCAAAGGGCATTCAGCATCTAGTACTGGTGAGCACCTGCAACACCGTTGGGCAGCATACAGTGAAGTCTATCCACCGTCCAGTTTCAAACCACCAACTGCCTATTATCCTGTGAAAGGACACACGTTTCATCCTGGTGTTGCCCTCCAAAAAAGTTGGGCAGCATATAGCGGAGTCTATCCACCAACTGCTCATCACCCTGTCAAAGAGCAGCATGCATCTATTCAAAGTGGCAATCAGCACCCAGGTTGGGCCGACTATACTCCACTTAATGTACAACCTGCAACTGGTTCAGTGCAAGTAAACCCTGCAACGCAGCAACAAGCAGTGAATCCAGCCGACAGTCTGCTTCCACGTTGGGTATTAACATCTGACTATGAATCCCCTACACTACCTGAAAGCCCCGTTGTGTCAACGGAACACCCTGTAGCATATCCTGGTGAGAACCTCCACAAAGGTTGGGTTGTGTACGGTTCAGGTCATGTGCATCCTCCAAACTACAAACCCTCAGCTCCTCATGTTGAGCAGCAGCCATCCGTGAACACAGATGAACTGCCCCCGAACTGGGGAGTATACAGTGAAGTCCATCATCCATCAACTCCTCCAGAGAATGTGAGAGGGCAGCTTCCGTTTTATCCTGTTGGCACCCCGGAACACAGTTGGGCAGCGCACAGTTCAGTTGAGATGCAACCTTCCATCTCGGAGCATGAAACCGGTCAAAGTAAAGTTGACAATTTCCAAGGTCAACAAACATCGATTCCAACTGCCAACATGCCTCCAAATTGGGCCATGTTCAATCCATCTTACTCGTCACCCAACTATGAATTTCCAACTGGTCCAGAGGTTTCTGCTGGCGCTGTGAAAGCAAGTCCTCTTGATCCTGGAATGGGGCAAGCTATTGTGGGTGGAAACCAACCTCAAAGTTGGATCGTAGGCCATCCGATGTATGAGCTAGACACTCCGAACAGTCCTTCGCCTGTAAAGGAACAACCTGCTGGTAACGTGCACACAGGTTGGGCAATGTACAGTCCAATTGGTGTGCGACCTTCCACCTATGAACCCTCAATTGGAGTTGACGCTGTAAAGGGGCAGCCGGTATTAAATGCAGATGGCTACATCCCCAAACGTTGGGCTGGATACAGTCGAATCTATAATCCACAATCTCTTGTGGTTTCTCCTCCCAGCTCTGCAAATAAGCAACCTGCATCGCATCCTGTTAGTAGCCTGCCAGACAGTTGGACAGTGTACAATTCTGGGACTGCGATAGGGCAGACGTCTGATTGGGTGGAAGTAGCTTCACCTTCTGGTGAGGGCCAACATGCATTCTTTCAAACACCCCCAAAACACAAACCCTCAATTGGCGGCAGTAAAAGTCAATCAGCACCACATCCAAGTGGTAACCTGCACCAAAATTGGGCAGCTTACAGTCAATTGAATCTACCTTCCTACCAACCAATTGGCACTGGTGATGAGCGACTTGAAGCCCATCTAGGTACCAAGCAACCTGCAGCACCTTCAACCAAATCACCAAGTGGATTTGTGGTCCAACTCAAACCATCTTTCAGCAAGGGCAAGCCTGCAACAAATCCTTGGGTGTCATACAGCTCTGCCCATTATTGGTCACCCGGTTTCCACCCTTCAGTTGCTCCTATACCCTCACCTGTTGGCGCTCATGTAAGTCTTCCTGCTGGCACTGGAAACGGGGGCGCAGGATTTGTTTCAGGCGCAAAGCTAGAATCCGGTTGGGCACCGTATGGGCAAATTAACAATCCACCCTCAAAACCTCTTGGTTCTGGACCCCAATCCTCTCAAGTTGCTGCCAAGCACGTCTCTGGTTCACCTTCAAGTGGTGGCGTACAAGTGAGCAGTCAAACCAAGTTGCCAGCTCATCCACTTGGTCTCCGTAGTGCCTGGCCATACATTCTAATGGATCCCAGCCATCATGTCACATCTGGACTTAAAGGCTTTGACTATGTCGGTGTTCCCAACATGAGCCCTTCGAAATGGACCTCTTCCCACGGCTATCGGCAGCAGCCCAATGAGTTCTCCCGAATGCGTCATTCCATGACTGAGCCACACTATGGTCCCTCCCTGAGTGATGACCGCAGAAGATCTCCAAAAGTCTGAGGTAAAAATATATTTATTTCCCCCTTAACACTCGCTTGTATTTAACTTGCTTTTTTTTCCTTTCCCTATAGGATGAACATGCTGTGTCCCTGCTGAATAAGATTTAATAAACTAAAGAATCACTCTAGACTACCTTGTCTTTCAATCTTTGAGTGTTGCTGCGTCACATTGAATATGAACTTGGCAGGTTTCAATTTTCGGTGTGACTCCTGCGGCCGCTACAGGTGCATTATGTTGACAAACTTCTTTGCCGGGCAGACAAGAAGAGCAGGCGGGTAGCTCCATCTCCCAAGATGAGATCTGAACACTTGTTGCCTGCAGAAAGTGCCTCTGATTACTTGAGAGGCTGCGTGAACGAGTCACAGTGGACCACTTCTGCTCTCTCAGTGGTTCTGGCTTTGATTATGGTCCTTCAAGTGGGGAAGGTGTCTCCAACAGGATGATGTCTATGCTTTTGTAACAGTCTGAATCTTGAAAGGAAAAAAACCCTATTTGGGTCAACATTGACTTTGAGTCACTATTAGAGTTCAAACTGTTGCTCTCGGATATGAATACATTCAAGACTTAGCTCCCTCGTGCTATGATCCTTATGTCAAGAACCACAGACTTGAATGCTCAAGCTGCTTTTTGCCGTCTCCTCCCCACCTCTTTGTTAGGTTGTCACGGTGATGTTTCATTTTGTCAGTATCTGAAGGTCCACTCCAAAACTGACATATCTTTGCGAATTGCCTTTGAGTCTTGATGCAAACCAGCCAGAAGCACATAATTGCGCTCTTGTGTGTGATGAGCCGGTCTGCTGATTTTGTCGGCACGCACCGGCATCACCGTCTCTTCGCTTGCTACAATTTCCTGAACATACAGGCGGACCAAAATATACATAACAGCTGTTCAATGAATATTGGGAAAATGTTCCTTAGACATCCTAATTGGGCTTAAGAAAAGTTTGTTCATTCTATGCTGGTCATTTTGTAATCAACAGTTAATTATATTAGTAAAAGATTTAGAATAGTTTAATAATGCATTTTCTTATTCAGTTGTTTTCTCCTTGTATTGCGTATATGGAAGTGGACAGGAGTCCTGTGGTACATTGCGGTGTGCTCAGTTTGGTTGAGAACCGCTTTGTAATCGTAAAATCTGAAATATTTGGTTGAATACCGAAGAATTTACCATTATAATAAATGTAACCAATGTTTTTTTTTTTTTTTTTTAATTGTGATTGAACAATAACGCCTGCTCACAATGGACGGAACTCTAAATGAGGATAATGCCTCGGTCACAATGAGACGCAACACGAGGAAGTGACGTTTATTTCTCACTGGTCACGTTTGAATCAGTTCTTGCGAGTGTGATAATGCGGAAGTAATCGTTATATGGGCGGAGCTAATTTTGTTTACCTGCCTCAATCAACGGCATGCAAATATGGCCGCCTTTCCCAATCTAGGCAACATTGCCACTAAGTTTGGACTTAAAAGTACAGTTTCGTTCATCCATTTGAGTTTGGGTGGGGGTCCCAATGGATTGAAAGGAAACCCGACTGCATTCTAGGTCTGTCCAAACATGAAACCATCTGAAGATTGGCACGAAGCCGTTTTGGTAAAGTCCAATGAGCAGTAATCATGCAGAGCGTCCAGGCAAGTAGATGTAAAATGGGGTATGTCAGTTTATTTGTATTTATAATTTGACACGTTTGTATTGTTTGTTTAAATGTTAAAAAAAAAAAAAACGCTTCAGACTTCTGTCTGAACTGGCTTCTGGGTGTAGTTTGCCAATTTGTCCACTAGATGTTGCTGTCCTTTTAACATTTTTTCATCATTTCAATTTGTTTACTTCAATAATTTGAATTTACGCTTGTCTTTTTAATATTTCACTGTGACGTCTCATATTTTGTCTACGCACAATGTGCTCAGTAGCCATATAAAATTATCCAGCTCACCACTGTTTGAGTTTCTCCACAATAAATATTCTTATGATGATCATATTCTCGCAAATAATTTGCCATTTATAGGTGTTTATTTTTGCTTTTGCAGCGTTTGAATAAGCTGGTCAGCTTCCTGTTATGGTTTTATTTGCCACATCGTGTCTCTCTGTGTGCGTGTGTCAGTGATGGCCTAGGTGTGCGAGATTGTCTATGCACACGACTGTCATTTGAGTGGATTTGTTTTGAGCGTGCGCGTGTGGGACAGGTATCAGCCGGGATTAGCGATGCAAAGGTGTGTGCGTGCGTGTGTCTCGGCGGATTTCTGTCTCACATGCACACACACCAGCCTTGTCTCATCATCGTCTTCCCTGGAGACAAGCAGCATTTGGTTCATGGCCACGCGTGCGCGTGCACGTTTGTTTGTCCTCTGACTGACGTTGTGCAATGGCATTTCTCCCGCAGGAAGGCGAGCACATCTATGGCTACACCGGTAAGCTCCTTCCTCGTCTCCTGCATGCTCATACCGTCTTATCCGTCTTTGTTTCCAGGCTTGTGCGCCCACATGCCGATGATGTGACACACGTGCTCGCATAATGTTCTGATGGCAATGCTATTCTGTGTAAATAATACTTTGTTAGTAACAATAGAGGCCGGTTTTAAACCTCAAGTATCACATGTGAACTTGTTAGCCTTCTAATCCCCCCCCACCTGTTTTTTATCACTAGGAACATGTATATAGTCCACTTTAAGCAGGCATTGGAGACGCTTGTGACGTCGGTGTAAGTTGTGCCTGGTGACACAACTCGAATCAGACTGGTGCGACGTGAATGACCGTGAGTGGGCAATCGTATAGATTTGCAAGTTTAATTGCTCTACTCTTTATTTTATTTATGTATGTATTTATTTATTTATTTATTGTGGTAATGTGTGTTCAGGACCATCATGGGCCCACCCGGCATCAGCCGAGCCGTCCATCGGTTGGAATTCAGCCACTGCAAGCAAGGACTTGGTCGGTCAAACTGTGGCTTCCCACCATGTTTCGCATCTTTGCTTTATTTCTTTCTTTTTTCTTCCCTTCAGGCGTAAAGATCATTGGAGGCTACCGAGAAATGACAGGAGAAGACTTTGGCATCTTCATAAAAAGAGTCGTCGCCGGTGGACTGGCTGCGCTTGACGGTCTGTTTTGATTTGACAGTAATTCCTCGTTTTTCATGGCTAATGGGGACCGCGATAGTCAAAAATACGCAAAGTAGCCCCTCCCCTCATCAACCTCCCCGAGGAATTTGTATGCAATCATTTGTGAGTATTAGTATAATTAAAGTATGTAAGCAGTGTGTATACTTTATATATTTGAAACAAGGACTATAGCAGTACAGTAATCCCTTGTTTTTTTGCTGGTAATGGGGACCAGGAACACCCGCGATAGACGAAAATCCACAATTGAGTCATATAATAATAACAACCCATGTTATAAGACAGAGGAGGGGGTGAGAAGATGCATAGCCAATCCACATGGCTGTAAATTATGGGATATCGTGCTGTCATTGGGTGACGTCAGGTCAGCGCTGGGAACCAATCAAGAGTCTCCATCGTGTTCATGGTAAACATCGCTCGTTTGTTATCCAGGTCGGCTCAAGTCAGGTGACCTGCTTGTGGACGTGAACAACATCAGCTTGAGGGGCGTCACCAATGAGAGGTCGCGACTTTTATCACCCAACCATGCACATTTTTTAAATAATTTTTATTTGGGGAGGATGTCATTGAATCCCAAATGCTTTGCATCCTGGTAGGGCGGTGGAGATCCTGAGGACCGCATCGCTGTCCAATCACATGTCTCTACTGGTTGCCAGGGACGACGACTCCAAGTAAGTCCACGAAAATATTTTTCCAACAGTCTCAAGGTCTACTCTGATGATGAGGTGATGTTCGCTCATTCACTGCCAGACATGTGCAAAAATGTGCCAGGGTTTTTGTCATTGTCACTCGAATTCCAGAACCCACAGAATATTCAATTTTAGGACTACATAAACATTCAATGTAGTACAAGAAACTTTAAAGAGTTAATTCCTAAATTATATGATTCTGGAGTTATATGAGCTCGAAATGAGGGCAGCAGTACAAAATACAATGCAATGCATACATATTGGTTTATATAGCACTTTAACAACAGCCGAAACTGCTAAAAAAAGCGCTAACATGGGGAAAAAAAAGGAAATTCTGCCCCCTTGTGGAAGGGAAAAACATTACTAGAAGTCTGGCCAGCGCGTTATCAGAACCCAAGCAAGAAAAAAAAAATCGAGCTAATTCGGGAATGACGCTCTACATCATATTTTCAGTTCCCGAATAAATTATTGAATGGCAGTGAATTAAGTGAGTTAAAAAGTGGATTAAAGTCCGCTCTGTCTGCACTGAAGGCTCAGAGAGCGAAAAAGCGCCACCCCTGACAACAAGTGATGTCATCGTCTTGGTGTCAGTTGATGGTATGGCGTCAGTATTTTTTATTTTGGGTGAAGGGGAGGTGTCAGCTGAGGTGACGCGACGGGACACTCGCCTCATCGTCAGCATAAACGCCGGGGCTGATGATGACATCGCCTTGCGGTTCGCTGACTCACTCGTGTATATGGCGTCTAATCCCTACTTTTGTCTAAAAAATAAACAGAATAAAAACAATCATTTTGGCATATTACGATGAATGCTTTCATGTTGTGATCTGAAGGCGGCAGTTTTCCGAGCTGATGGAGAAGTATTGCTCGGTCCCCTTAGCGGCGTCCGATCGCATTTCACCCACACAGCAATCTGGGGCCTGCTCTTCTGAAAGCCCCCAAGTGCTCAGCCCCAAAGAGGGGGTCTCGTTCTACAACCCCGTGGCCACGTCCGCTTTCAGGTACCTCCCACAGATCCGTCCACTAAGAGACCAAAGAGCCTCCTCGGGCGCCATCTTGGACTGACGTGATTGGAAAGGACGTGTTACTTAACATCCTTTCTCGCAGCGACAGCGTGATCCAATTGATCTGCATCGCCAAGGGCAACGGCCTGGGCCTGCTCATCAAGGGCGGCACCAACCGCGCCGAAGGCCCCACGGTCTTCATCCAGGACATGGTGGCGGGAGGAGACTGCCAGAAGGTCAGCCAAACACTTCATCATCTTTCATTCCTTTCATCACTTTGCTGCTGTGAAATGTAAATTTCTCCACTGTGAGACTAATAAAGGCATATCCAATCCAATCCAATCCAATCCAATCCATCAGTGTTTCTCGCCGCCATCTTCTTTTTCCAAATACAGGTAACATCCGACTTACGACAGAGTTCCGTTCCGACCAAACGGCCGTAAGTCGAAATGGTCGTAAGTCTAAATCCATTCAAAATGTTGAATAGAGACTAGGCTAAATGGCACGCAAACTCCGCCCCCTCTGGTGCCATCACATGGTCTGTGCTTCCATTCGAAACATGATAGGATTCCAGGTTCTTTATACTGATGGTTAATTCTTTAATGTGATTTCACTTGCATCATGAATCACCAACGAAACCACCGTAGAACTACAAACAAGTAGACAAATATAGCTATTATTTACACGTAAACATTTAGACTTTACATCAATAAAAACATATGCAATAAAATCGTACAAACCACTTTGCCCGCGTTCCGTCCGAAATGGAAGTTTTGATCTTTGACCTTTTTATCTTTTCCTTGCTAAACAGTACAGCGATAAAGCATGTCCATTCTCGCCATCTTCTCAGTAAAAATAAAACGAAGCGCGGAAAGTAAAACCTGTACCGGAAGTGACAACGACCCAACGTAATGCCAAGAAAAATAAAGCACAGCCATCTGCTAGTCAACTATGGGATAGCAGTTATAGACAAATGTATTAACAGCATTTACAAATCCCGACCCTAAGGCTAAACCTAAGTGTAACGAAGGCGTAGAATTAAAATGTTAAAAATAGGGTCATGGTCGTAAGTACGGTTGGTCGTAAGTCGAGCTGGTCGTAAGTTGGATATTACCTGTATATCTTGGTGAGCTGCATTCTTTTTTTGGGGTGGTCCTAGGATGGCAGGCTGCAGGTTGGCGACCAGCTGGTGTCCATCAACAAGGAATCTCTCATCGGCGCGACCTACGAAGAGGCCAGGACGATCCTAACACGCACCAAACTCAGGTCTGGAAAGATCTTAGCATATTTATAAGAAGCCTAAAATAAAAAAAATGACCACGAGAAACTTGTACCGCAGACCAGATCCCACCGTGGAAGTGGCCTTCATCCGACGCCGGACTTCCTCCAGCTCCAGCAGCGGTTCTCATAGTCCTGTGGTAGGCCCCTCAGCGGCCATCGTCACCACTAAACTCACCTGTAGCCGCAACCCGGCTAGCGAAACCCTGCCGCCCGTCAACGTCTGCCAGGTGCCGATTCACAAATGGAATCGGGCAAAATGGTGTGTCATTATTTTGCCACGCTAACAGAATTTTTTGGTTGTTTTTGCAGGTCCGAGTGAGTCCGGTCGTGAACCAACACGCATGCGTTTCGTCCTTAGATGAGTTTGATCTCAATGTGGGTACGAATTTTAATACAATCTTTTTTGGGGGTGTGTGTGGGGGTGTCTTACAATACAATACTGTATTTTTTCACACCTCTATTGTTGTACGCAGCAATTCTTGATAAAAGAGGAGACGATAAAAGTGTCCTTTTCACCAGTGGATCAGGAAAGTCATGGTGAAATGTTTTTTGCTACAAGCTAAATGTTCGAAACAAACACAAAGCTGTAGCATCCATGGATGAAAGAAAATGAGTCACATCCACCTCTCCACTTCAATTCCAAGCCGCAGCGGCTCCGCATACGCATCGATGCTCCTTTCTTCTCATGGCGCGCTCCTCAAGTCATGTTTTTTGTTTTCTTAGGTGCTTCAAAAAGTATCTACATCAACATATTAAAAATTCTTAGTTGGAATTTGCTAATGAATTTGTGTTGTTTGCAGATGGCTGTCATCTCAAAGCGGAGCAAGTGGAAAAGGTGATTTCCTGTGCGATTGGATTGGTTAGCCTTTATTTAGTCCCGCAGTGGAGAAATTCACATTTCACAGCAGCAAAGTGAGGAAAGGAAAGGAAGAAGTAGGTCATCAAAATACCGAAGCTGCTGTAAAGGCAAGGCAGCCACTCTCGCTGCGTCATCTTGAAATCAAAACAGCTAGCTATTTGCGATCTAATTGCTATCTAACTCCCTGGTCGCCTATCTACCTAGTTATCTATTAGCTATATAGCTATCTAGCTGGATGGCTAGCTATCTAGCTAGCTAAGTATTAGCTATCTATTGGCTAGCCAGCTGAGTGAACGCTGGCCCGTTTGGCTGCCGCTGCTCACCCACAGCAAAATGTATCCTGTGACTGTAAAGTGACCTTGAGAGTTTTGAAAGGCGCTTATAAAAGAAATGTATTATTATTATTATTATTAGTTTATTTTTTAGCACCACCATGCCCATTTTGCGTTGTCATAATGAAAATGGACAGCAGAGAGCATGCTTTATCAACCATCCATTCGCAGGAGTCATTTTAGAGAAGCACATTGGCAATTGGATTTGTTGTTGTTGTTGTTGTTGTTGACAGTGAATGAAAATCTAAAATAAATGGAGAAATCCTGATATTTAAGTGGTTAAAGTAAAAAAAACATCAAAATGTTCTTCCAAAATGTCTCACTTTTTTCACTTTGATGGCTGTCGGTTTTTATACAATAGTGAGTCTCGCTTTTTTTCCCCCCTGCAGCGATCAATGCTGGCAGCATATCTGCCCCCATTTTCAATTTCACAAACACTCGGTTACTAACGACGACCGTAAAGCGCTCAACCGATAACCTAACATCCCTTTATTTGTCTTTCTGTGTTTGCGCACATGTGGCAGTCGACATCCAATCGGGCGGACGAGATGGATCGACTGAGGAAGGAGAACGCCGACACTCTGCGGGAGGTCAAAAGGCTGCAGGTGAAACCTCAAGTTGTTATTGGCCGTCGTTTGATGGCGCCAGAGGGACGTCCGAAACAACTTCCTGTTTGGTGTTGGGTGTCGTCTTGATGTTCAGGATCAGCTGCTGGAGTCCCACAGGGTTCGGCGGAAGATGGAGGAAGAGCTGGACACTGTCCGACAGGTTCATTTCCATTCCACGCAGCGAACTCATTCACTGCCATTATTATTAATAATAATAATAATAATAATACATTTAATTCATAAGCGCCTTTCAAAACTCTCAAAGTCACTTTACAATCACAGGATAATTCTTTTCTGTTGCAGCTTACAGACAAAGCTATCCAGCTAGCGAGCTAGATAGCAAGCCAGCGAGCTAGATAGCTAGCTAGATAGCAATATAGCTAGCTAGATAGCTAATAGACATTCACAAATTTATTCTATGCTATCGATAAAAGCTGGCAATGTTTTTCATCGATCTAGCTATCAGCTGTTGTGAAAGCTCTAGCTCAAGCTGGCTATCGATCTAGCTATCTAGATCGCTATCTATCTATCTCGCTAGCTCGTTATCTAGCTAGCTATTTTTTTAAAAATATATTTATTTGTCTATTTATTTATTTTCAAGACAAAAAAGACTTTGAGCCTGAGTCTTGAGTATTATTATTTATTATTTTATTTATTAGGTAGCTAACTTTCTATTTATTTGAGTAACTTCCGGGTTGAGTGAATGCTAGCGCGTGTGGCTGCCACTGCTCACCCAGAGAAAAAAAAAAATTATCCTGTGACTGTAAAGTGACCATGACAGTTTTGAAAGGCGCTTAGAAATGAAATGTAGTATTATTAATATATAAATCAATGTGCTGTATTTTGTCGAGTCGCCCTCATTTCAAGATCATATAACTCCAGACCCATCTAACTTAGGAATTAACTCTTTTTTTCTGACTAAAGAAGAGAGTCTATGTTTTCTAACGCTGCATAGAATGTTTATGTCGTCCTACAACTCAATATTCTGTGGGTCGTGGAATTTGAGTGACAATGACAAAAACCCTGGCACTGGAGTGGACAGACACATTTTTGAACATCATCTGGCAGTGAATGAGGTTCAATTGACGGCGTGTAAAGTGTAAGATGAATTTAAAATCTCGGGAACCTTTCATCAGGTGACTATATTCAAGATGGCGTGCGATGCGGCGCGTGGGAGAACGCAAGTGGGTGCGCGCTGTTGAAAATAGATCGGCAGGTCTCACCTCCGCTCTTCAGTTTGACTTTTTTTTCAACATAAAAGCTGGAAGCAAAATGATCCTGGTTGGCTGACGCTGAAGGAGTGGGCAGCCTGCGTTTAAAGATACGGGGAGAAAAAATACATCGAAATGTGTTATAAAAATCCATATGTTGCACAAACTGTCCTTTTTATTTTAGTTTGTTTTTTTTAATCTAGATTGCAACCCATTCAGTGACGATTTTTAATTATTTTTTTACTGAAATAAAAAATAAGTCGGTGCGAGGAAAGGTAGAGTGAACGCTGGCGCGAATGGCTGCCGCTGCTCACCCACACAAAAATAATCCTGTGACTAAAGTGTCCTTGAGACTTCTGAAAGGCGCTTAAAAATTAATATTATTATTGTATGTAATAAAAATAGTGGTGCTAAGTGGTGTGAGTTGTCACGGTAACAACAACCTGATACCCGTCAACATCACCGTCGCTTTTCGATCAACCGTTGTGACCGTTTGTGGGGTCTTTGATAGTCCGAAGTTTATCAGTCGCTCACCAAGACACGCCCCCTTGACCCCAAATACACCATGATCATTTTCACCCCCTCTTCCAGGAAGCCAAGATGGCCGCCCAGGAAACACAGACGCTACGGGAACGGGCGGCACTAGCCGAGGAAGCCCGCAAGCAAGCCCGCGGGATGGAGATGGACTATGAAGAAGTGGTCCACCTGCTAGAGGCCGAAATCGCCGAGCTGAAGACCGGGGGGGGTCAAGAACCTCTTCATCCTCCTCCTCTTCCTCCTCAGCCGGATAATAAGGTGATGGAAGCACCAAAAAAATAGCAACGGCGTGGACGAATAAAGTCCGAATGGACGTGTTTCTTGCGGCAGGAGGACATCGGGCAACTGAAGAAGGCGGCGGCGTTGCTGCAATGCCAATTGCGGAAAAGCGACGCCGCCAAGAAGACTTTGGAGGCGGCCAACGCAAAACTGCTGACTTTTGTGGCGGTGAGAAAGAAGCTACCTCATTAATTGCAATCGATTGGAGTCGCCCTGATTGATGAAAGGAAGAGGAAAGGAAAGGAAGAAGTAGAGAAAACAAAATACAGGAACTGATGTCAAGGCACAGACAGTCATTTTCTGCACCCTCTTTGTTGCATGAAGCAGTTTTAGATGAAATAGGAGAGGATCAAAGCCTCCTTTTCACCAGTGTATCAGGGACGTAATAATAATAATTATAATAATAATAATAATAATAATAATAATAATAATAATAATAATAATAATAATAATAATAATATATTTCATTTATAAGCGCCTTATGGTGAAATGTCCACATCTGCTACAAGCTAAATTGGATTGGATAAACCTTTGTTCGTCTCGCAGTGGAGAAATGTGCATTTCACAGCAGCAAAGTGATGAAAGGAAGATGAAAGGAAGAAGTAGAAAACAAAATACCGGAGCTACTGCAAAGGCAGCCACTCTTGCGGCACCATCTTGAAAAACTAAATAACAAAGAATGTGACACAACACAAAAAACACAGACAGTCATTCAATCTTAAGCACTTTTTGCACCCTCTTCATTGCATGAAGCAGTTCTAAGGATCAAAGCATCCTTTTCACCAGTGGATCAGAGATGTTATGGTGAAATGTCCGCGTCTGCTTACAAGCTAAATGTGTTGGAAAGCAAACACAAAGCTGTAGCGTCCATTGACAAAAAAAGACTGTCTCACATCTCTTGTCCTCCCACGTAAATCCGCTTCAATTCCAAGCCGCGACATTGCTCCTAATCAAAAACGGTGCTGGCATATCGGTGCCGCCGAAAAGGCGCAAACGCTCGGCGGAGTCTCCGCCTTGATGAATGTCCAGATTTTAATTGTGTGTTTTCTTCTCAGAATGTTCAAGAGTTCCTGCTTGAAGGACTCGGACCTACCAAGACCTTTGGGTACACTTCATTTATTATTATTATTATTATTATTATTATTATTATTATTATTATTATTATTATTATGTTTGTCCAGCCGCTATCGGAACAAGCATGATGATGTCACCACCTTTTTTTTACACAATTGAGTCTGTTAGTTGCTCCCCCCCCCCCCCCTTCGCCACGTTGACCCAGTTGAGGGTATCCCAGGTGGGGTCACCTGCTGCTGCTCACGACCGCCCGCCGCCATTGAGCCTCGTTGCCAAACGTCGCCGCCCAGGTGGCGCTCGGCTCCTTGCGCCGCACAAACAACGGCGAAACGCTTTATGAAAGGACATTAACGCACCGTAATTTTCACTTTTTTCGCAAACGCCGTTTATCATCTCGCTTTTATTGTCTCGCGTGTATGGTTGACCTTTGTGTGACCCCTGCGTGCATCCAATCCCATGTCCTCCGCGATCGATTTCAATGTGACTCTTGTGTAAGTCCCTTTTCACTCAATCGGGTCAGTCGGTCGTTACCGTGGAGCAGGGAGGGGGGTCAACGTGTCAGGTTTCATAATACACCCCCCCCCACCACCACCACCACCATCCCTCGCCCTTTTTTTCGCATCCTTTCAGTGACCCCCCACAGTGCTTTGTCCTCACCTGCTTTTTTTTTTTACGCCTTTGTAGGCCACGCTGACTGTTTTTTTTTTTCAAAACCGAATCATGACATGTGTGCGCTGTAGCTGTTGTAGTTCACAAAGTACATAAAAAAAAGACACAAAATAGCATCCGGTTATAAATATGACATCATTAAGTCATTAATGCTGCAAAAATGTGCCCACTCCAGTACCAGGGTTTTTGTCACTGTCACTCGAATTCCAGGCCCCACAGAATATTGAGTTTTAGGACTACATCAACATAAAATTCAGCGTAAGAAACCTTACATTATCTTATTTTGACCGAAAAAAAAATAGTTAATTCCTAAGTTATATGGGTCTGGAGTTATATGATCTTGAAATGGGGGCGTCTGTGCAAAATACAATGCAATACATGTTAATTTATATAGCGCTTTAACGCTAAAAGTGTTGTTGTTGGATTTAGTTGCGCGGACGACCCGCAGGGCGGAGCCTCGCGACGGGAGAGCTCGTGGACCGCGGCGGCGCTGGTCAAGGAAGCAAACCACCTGAGGACCACCGTCGGGAACTTCCTGCATCTGGATGGTAAGTCAAACTTTATATTTATTTATTCAGGAATTGAAAATATGACGTAGAACGTCATTCCCGAATTTGTTCGGGTTGTTTTTTTTATGCTTGGGTGTCAATAAAGCACTTGTCAAGCACTTTGTTACAGGTTCGGCTGTTGTTAAAGCACTATATAAATTAATATTTATTATTATTATTAATTAAGATTATAAAAAATATATTTGAAAATAATGCAATGCTTGACCAAGTGACAAGTCAAATCTAGCTAGCTATTAGCTATCTATTCGCTAGCTAATAGCTATCTAATTACTAGCTATTAGCTAACTATTTGCTAGCTAATAGCTATCTATTCACTAGCTAATAATAATAATACATTTAATTTGTAAACACCTTTCAAAACTCTCAAGGTCACTTTACAGTCACTGGATCAGTTTTTCTGTGGGTGAGCAGCGGCAGCCACATGCGCAAGCGTTCACTCAACCCGGAATAACTCAAATAAATAAAAAGCTGGCTCGCCAGCTATTAGATTGCTAATAGATAGCCAGCTAACAGATAGCTAGCCAGCTGGACAGATAGCCAACAGACAGCCAGCCAGCCATATAGCTAACAGATAGCTAGCTAGCCAGCTAATATCCAGCAAGCCAGCTGGATAGATAGCCAACAGCTATATCTATCTATTCACTAGCTAATAGCTATGTATTCACTAGCTAGCTAGCTTGCTATCTATTTGAGTGACTTCCGGGTTGAGTGAACGCTGGCGCGTGTGACTGCCGCTGCTCACCCACAGAAAAAAACTTATCCTGTGACTGTAAAGTGACCTTGAGAGTTATTAAGAGCAAAGTTGCTAAAAGTGCTCGCATGAAAGCTTACATAACTTCCTTGTGACTACTTCCTGTTCCCTCTCTTCTTCTTCTTCTTCTTCTCTTGAGCCCCGCCCGCATGCTCCCCCTAGTGGACATCCGCCTGTGTCGCGATGGAGCGTCCATCCCTGTTTTAGCAGTCAGCGCGGTCGGTCTCGTCGACGCCACGTGTGCCCTTCAAACCCGCATGCGCTTCACCAAAACTCCACCCGTGTGTCTTTGCATTCAGGAAAGTAGTACTTGACTCTGGTGTAAACAACGTTTCATCATCATCATAATCATAACAATTCGAGAGGACTCGACTCGACGTATGTCTTTTTTTTTTACCATAAAAGGACACGATGATGATTGTAGGGAGTCATCAAGGAATTGTCAACTAAAGCCTTTGGAGTCCTCATGTCAACCACTTCCAAGAAGGTCACCCTCACCTAATTAGCATACACACATACACACACACACACGTGTGCACCAGAATGATGGCGGTGATGACGATGATGATGATGTTGATGATGATGATGGCCAGGTGTCATGAAAAGAGTCCAAGAAAGAAAGTAGGTCATATGGACGCAGGAGTTTTCCCCTCAACCTGCTTTTTCATCATGTTGCCTGTTGCTAGGATACCAGATGCTACAGCACATCCATGTCAAGATGGAGGAGACGAAGTTGGGTTGGGGGGCCGGGGGGGTTACACGAAAAGCCAAAGTCAAAGTTGGAGTTTGGTTACCAAGATATTATGTCTTTGTCAAGCCCAAATTTGTCAATAAAGTTTGTTTTGTCTCTGTCTTCTGGCCACGCATTGTCTTTACAGACTTCTATTACAGACTTCTATTTGCTATCTATTAGCTGTGTAACTAGCTAGCTACCTAACTAGCTATTAGTTATCTATTAGCTAGCTAACTTGATCTATTTGAGTTATTCCCGGTTGAGTGAACGCTGGCGTATGTGGCTGCCGCTGCTCACCCACAGAAAAACTGATCATGTGACTGTAAAGTGACCTTGAGAGTTTTGAAAGGCGCTTCTAAATTAAATGTATATTGTTATTATTCACATGTTTGCTCTACTCAATTTTTTTATATTTATTTTTTTCATATTGTTTTTTTTATTTTAAAAATATAAAAAATATTTATTATATTTGTTATATATTTATATATTTTTTTATATATTTAATTTAAGTCGGATGACACACTTGCTCGGTTTTAGGTGTTTGTTTTATTGGGGAATTTTTTTGTGCATTTTGATGTAATTTGGTGTCATTTTCATTTTTAGTTGACCAGGTAACATTCGACTTACGACCGGCTCAACTTACGACCATCCATACTTACGACCACGACCTCCAGACCCCTTTTTTTTTTTTTTTTTTCTACGCCTGGCACCGCAACGCGCTAGCAGGCTGGCATTGCGTACAACAACTTTGGCCAACATTTTGAATGTATTTCGACTTACGACCATTTTAACTTACGACCGTTTGGTCTGTACAAAACTCGGTCGTTACCTGTAATTTACTTTTTATTTTTTCCACTTGTTTTGAGGCGGATTTTTTTTATTTTTTGGTGTGTTTGTGTGAAGTTTTTGTTTTCTTATTTCACTGTATGGTGCTTGTCACTTCATGGTGTGTGTGTGTGTGTGTGTGTTTGTGTGTGTGTGTGTGTGTGTGTGTGTGTGTGTGTGTGTGTGTGTGTGTGTGTGTGTGTGTGTGTGTGTGTGTGTGTGTGTGTGTGTGTGTGTGTGTGTGTGTGTGTGTGTGTGTGTGTGTGTGAAATGGTTCCCGCCGTGACCCTCTTTTAGCATTTTCGACCTGACAAAAGCGTTGCATCGTCTTCCTCCTCATCCCCCTTTGCGCTTCTTTGTTGTAGTGGAGAATGACAATCGAGCAGGTGGGTGCTCTCCACATTTTTTTTCTTCTCCACCCTCATCTAACGCAACAACCTCAAGCGCAAACAAAACATGACAGGTGCACATCGACATGAAAAAAAAAATTGGGGCAAAACAATTTTTAATAATAACGATGACACATTGACATCAAAGGGCACCTCCATGACATGACGGGGGGGACAAAAAAAGAATGACATCATTTTTGCTGGTTTGTTTTGTTCCATTGTTTTTGTCCTTAACTCTTTTTAAATTAGCTTTTAATAATTATAATTATACATTTCATTTATAAGTGCCTTTCAAAACTCTCAATGTCACTTTTCAGTCGCAGGAGAAGTTTTCTGTGGGTGAGCAGCGACAGCCACACGCGCCAGCGTTCACTCAATCCGGAAGTAAATAGATTGAAAGCTAGCGAGCGAATAGATAGCCAATAGATAGCAAGCAAGACAGCTAGACAACTCGCTACATAGCTAGTAGATAGCATCACTGCCAGTCAAGTTATTGTTCAAGCACTATATAAACCAATATGTATGTATTGATTTGTATTTTAGACAGCTGCCCTCATTTCGATCTCACATAACTCCAAACCCATACAATTTAGGAATTAACTCTTTTGTTCCAATGAAAGAAGAGAGTCTAAAGTTTCTTATGCTGCATTGAATGTTTTTTCAGAAAGTGTCATGGGTTCTAGAAGGGATCCTTGAGGCACACCTTCTTCATTAGAATCTATTGTTAAATGTTATTGACATTACCTGCACTGTGTGTTTATGCCCCACAGCTCTTCCTTATGGCTGTGAGGAAGCGTACACGGAGCACGGCGTCAAGTACTTTATTGAGTACGTACTCTGCGACCTTTTTACTTTTCGGATTTTTTACAGCCGGTGGCCACTATAAAGTTTGATTCTTTGTAATGTTGTCATCTATCGATACCATGGCAACCTTTCTTTGCTGCGGTCACTATTCTCTGTGTTCTCTATTTTTTTGGTTTTGGCAGTCATGTGACGCAGACCACCTCATGGAGTGCGCCGATGGTGGTTTCCATGACAACAACAACAACAACAACAATGTCCTCGGATGCCACAAACGGTGAGCGGGAGGTTGAAATGTAGGAGGAGGAGCTTCTTGTTGCTATGGAAATAAAATGCCTGTGACTACAAGGGTACTTGTAGGTAAAAAGCTAGCCTGTGCTCATCTTTATGCCTAAGCTTTATAATAACACACAAACGCATTATGTCATCGCGAGAAAACAATATTAGTGTGTGGGTGTTGGTGACCGTGAAACATTTTCCTTTGCCATGTAACTGAATATCAAGTAATCTGATTACTTGAAACACGGGGGTCGAGCAGTGCGCGCATGCATCGCTATTTTTAGCTAGCGTGCGACGACAGCAGCTGGAAGGCTGAGAAAATCCTGTTCAAATACGCGACAGCAAACATGAACGCACAAATATTTAGGCGGTAACACGGAAATACAAATATTTGATGAACTTTATCGTGCAAATGAGATGTTTTCCATTCATTTTGGGTGATGGCTGTAGTGTATGGTAGGCTAAATGCTAACATGATGCTTACAAGTGCGCAAAATGGTGGCTGTAAGGGCCCATCGTTATGTAACGGGAATAATTTGTAATAATCCAAATTAAACACCATTAAAGAAGCTATTCCAACAAATTAAATGTTACAAATAGAAACAATAATTGCGGCACTGTGAAACGACACTCAATAGACTGTCGCCAAGTAAAATGGCATCTAATTAATTGAATGCTAGCAAATGAAACGCCACCAAACAAAAGCGCAGCAACTAAATGTCAATTTTTGTAACAAATTATACGACGTTTAATTAAACGGGATAAAAAAAACTAATATTTAAGTGGTGGTGGCGTTTGTTTGTTTTCTATCTATTGTTAGGTCACATCTCAATGCAGTTCCTATACTGTCCGTCAGAGGGCGCCATTTTATCGGCCCTGGCTGAGGCCTTGGTACAGTTTACTCACCCCCCACCCGGACTTTTTCCGTCCACGCCAAGGTCAACATAACATCACCGAAGCAACCGTTGCCGTGGTGACTTTTTTTATCTTCACATGATGATAATTAATAATGGTGCACTATATTATTAAAGGTACCGTCTCATTTCATCATACTTTTTTTCAATATGCGAGATTTAACTGATTTATTTTGTCGCCTTCCCTGGAGTTTGCAAACTCGCTTGCCTTCGTTTGTTTTGCTTTGCGTGTAAAGCGCGTGAGGTTCAACGTGACTGGGCGGGCGAGGTGGGGGGGGGGGGGTTAGCGACGTAGCGGCTAATGTGCGGGTGCGGGTTTGTTCTGGCTTCTGATTGGTTCAAAGTAGGTCAAGCCGGCCCACTCGTGCAATCCAGCATTCCTGTTTATGTGTGCGGGGAGTGGGGCGTGGGGGTCCGCGCGTTCGCTCGAGGTGATAAAGGAGGAAGCGTCACGAAAAAGTGTGATTGTGATCTTTGAGGGTTGCGCTTTCAAAGGTGAAAGGTCGCGCAAATGGACTTGAACAGCCACCGGCTGCCACCATTTTAACCGGAAAAACACTGTAAAGTGCCCTTGAGAGTTTTTAAAGGCGCTTAGAAATTAAATGTATTATTATTATTATTATTATTATTATTATTATTATTATTATTATTATTGGGAGAAGTAGTAATAGTCGTAGTACTAGTAGTAGTAGTAGTAGTATTTTTATTATTATTATTATTATTATTATTATTATTATTATTATTATTATTATTATTATAAATAGAAAAGAAGAAGATTAGTAGTAGTGGTTGTAGTAGTATAAAAATTTAGATTATATACATATCAAAATCCATCTTGATTATATAATGACATTTAAAATGTAAAACGTATTCATCACAATGAAATAAATGACATTAAAATTTTAACCCAGTAAGTAATTTCAAAATGAGCAAAAGAGTGTCAAGACATATTTGTTATGGTAATTATTCACTTTTTGGGTTGTATAATATCCCCGTTACATAAACACACATACGAACAAATAAAAAGTCCAGATGTTCTTGTTTTGGTTGAATTTTTTGTATGTGTATTTTAAATAAAGCTTCTCTGTGTTGCGAAGAGGAAACAAACATAACGAAAGTGTTTCATGAATTACATTTTGTTGATTGTTTTCACCAAGTCTTTCATGAAAACTTGTACATTTGATGCTTACAATTGAATGTATAGTAGTATTAAATTGGGGTGTGGGCGTGGCAGCCAGGACTGAGTGACAGGAGGCGTGTCTTTATCCATGACGTGAAATGTATTTTTTTACGACTTCAACTACCAATGCAAGCAATTTTTTTTGTCCCCCTCGTGCACATTTTTCATTGGTCGACCAAACAATGTTCTAGTTTCGACGTAAATCGGTCACCCCGACCCGAGCGTCCTTTTTAGTTCGCTTCCTCGACGACGTGCACGCTGCCGCTTCTCGTGCGCGCTCCCGTCCACGCTCTCTCATTTTTTTGGCTGCGGTGACGCCAAACGAGACGCCGCAAGTCTTTACGCTTCCCTTGTCGGATCTTGTGGAGATCCCGTTGACTTTTAGGGTCGGGCTGAGGAGGAGGGGTGTCGACATGGACAAGATGTCCCGAGTGCACTCGAGCGCCTTGAATGTCACTTTTGTGCCCGCCGCGGCGGCGACGCACGGAGTCCTCAAGTCGCTGCTGGAGAACCCCGTTAAACTCCCCAGCAGGCGCCCCCATGACGGTAAGAAACACCTACTTGTGATTCTTATCGCTTGCCTAAGAAATTAGGACATTATTTGGAATCGTAAAAGTCACGTCTAGCAAACATTGGTCACCAAATGTAACTGTACGAGCTTAAAAAGTTAGTTAGTCGATACAAAATTGCTTTTTTTTTGGGGGGGGGGGGGTAGTTGGGATCCCTGTGAAGACCGGGATGAACTCGTGTTGATTGGAGGTCATCGGGTTCAGTCCCGTGACAAAAAAGACCGAATGTTGCTTTTATCTTATACAAATAAACGAAATTAGTTGGTGTGATACAACATTATGTCATAGTGGTACTGCTAACAAAAGCAAATCGGTGGGGGTCATTGGGGGTGAGTGGGTTCAGCCCTTGCCATGATGATGACTAAATCAGTTTAAAAAAAAACTTCAAAGAACACACACACAAAATAAATGAAAGTTAACATGACATTGGAGACGTGTCAACCATTAAGGCTGTTACTTTGATTTTTTTTTTCTCCCCATTTGTTCCACCTGGAGAATCACATTTCTGTTATTTGCCCATTTTTCTGTTGTTCTGTCAGTGTTTGTCAAAGATCACGTCAAGGAAAAGAAGCTGGACGAGGAGTTGTGCGCCCCCCAGTCGGCCTTCCTGGGACCCACTTTGTGGGACAAGACTCTGCCTTACGATGGAGACAACTTCCAGCTGGAGTACATGGACCTGGAGGAGTTCCTATCGGAGAACGGCATCCCTTCCAGCCCCGCTCAGCACCACCACCACCACCAGCATCACCATCACCACCACGTCCCTTTGCCGGCCCCACCTACACCAATCAGGGCCCCACCACCGCCGCTGCCGCCGCCGCATTCTGTGATGGACCTCAGCAGTCACACCTCTGTTCACAACGCATCTCCTGCTAGCCTGCTCAGAAACCCCAACCGGCCTGGTATCTTTTTTTGCTCTTTCACTGCTTTGATCTCAAAAGCATGCTAGCAACTTAGATTAGCGTACTAAAATGCACCCTGTAATGCAGCTAATGTATTCTTTTTTTGTAAATGTATTTAAGAAAATAACCGACAGCCAAATAATCAAGCGCGGTGTCCGTCTTTGTGTCAAGCAAAAGACTCGTACAATCTTTGCCTCGGCTGATAAAAAATGGCAGCTTGCGCGGTGAGCGAGTGAGGCCGCAGATAAGCTAAAACAAACACAAACATCCTCATCTCATCCCGCTGCAAACTTGGAAGCCATTTTTTATTTATTCCTCCGCACGCTAGCAATGAAATAGCTAAAAAGCGGCCACATTAGCGGATAAGATTCAAACAAAATGGCCAACCAAGAGTCTTTTGATGAAAGGATGCTTGAAGCGCTTTCAAACAGGGCATGTGTGAAAAGATTGAAAACAGGTTTGAATGCAAAACAGAAGTTGAAATGGATTAAATTAGACAAAGGCAGCGTCAAATAAAAAGTAGGGCGGTTGATGATCTCATAAAAAACCTCGCAGACAACTATTCTGTGAAATGTTCTTGTTCCGCGACGTTCTCCTGTCAAATTGAATGATGGCTGCATTTAAACGCTTGTAAAATGTCGCCGTCTGGCGGACACATTCCGTCACTACATCGCTCGCGACAGGATCCTGTCGCTCGGAAATCAGGAAAATGCCACTCAAAAATTGATGAAAAAGACGTGAAAGCTGCTTTATTCTCCTCCTCAAGGGCTCCCGAACTTCAGAAGTACCCCAAGCCCGATTGACCCGGACTCCATTCAGGTTCCGGTAGGCTACAATCCGGATCCGGCAGATCTGGTGCTGTCCAGCATTCCGGGCCAGGAAATATTCGACCCGCGCAAATGCAAATTCTCGGCCGAGGAGCTGAAACCGCAGCCCATGATCAAAAAGGCTCGCAAGGTTTTCATCCCCGAAGATCTGAAGGTAATTTGGAGCTGGTGCTCATTCGCTCTTCGCTCGTTTTGTCGGACGGGAAACAAAAACTAGTTAGCCATCAAGCTAGCTACCAAGCTATCTATTTGCTATCTTTTAGCTGTCTAGCTGGCTGGCTAGCTAACTAGTTAGCTATCACTTAGCTATCTAGTTGGCTATGTAGCTATCTATTAGCGACTGTATTCTTTATTTCTTTATTTAACAAATGTAACCGTTGAAGTTTATTTTTTTATTTTACAAATCTAACAGTTTAATTGTTTATCCTGTGACTGCATTATTGTATTATGTATTATTATTATTATTATTATTATTGTTATTATTATTATTATTATTATTATTATTATTATTATAGGGCTATCTATTAGCTATGTCCTTGACAGTTTTGAGGGGAACGTGTAGATGCATTTTATTATTATTATTATTATTATTATTATTATTATTATTATTATTATTATTATTATAAAAAATGTATCACGAAGGCTTTGAAACTGGCCTTTTGTGGCAAGTCAACTTGCTGTTTCTTGTTGCCTTTGAGCAGGACGACAAATACTGGGCCCGGCGTAGAAAGAACAACATGGCGGCCAAGCGCTCGCGTGACGCCCGGCGCCTGAAGGAGAACCAGATCGTCATCCGGGCCGGATTCCTGGAAAAGGAGAACATGGCGCTCAGGCAGGAAGTGGGCGAGCTGCGCAAAGAGCTTGGACGCACCAAGAGCATCCTGGCCAAGTACGAGGCGCAGCATGGGGGTCTGTGAGGGCACCCACAACCCCATCCCCAATATACACACGCACACACAATCATGCACATTCACAGCAGAAAATGCCAAAACAAAGATTAAAATCCATAAATGCCATATTTTTGTAATTTCTCACACCTATTTAAAGCCAAACGTTGCTTTGGCCAAAGCCTTTGAACTGGAATAAAATTAACCCAAAGATAAATAAATATATAGTTGTATTAAATGATTGTATTAAATTATAGTTGTATTTTAAATTAAATATATACATATTATGTGTATAAGTCCCTTACATAGAAAATTTTAAGAAAAGAAAAATAAGATGCTTACATTTCATATATTTTTTAAATAGGTGCCAAATGACAATATTCAATGGAATTATTCTTTTACTTAAAAAAATGTGCACTTAAACTGTAAAAAAGCTAATGTATCCTTGCAGCACAAGTGTTGCTTAGCCCCGAGTGAGTTAGCATCTTCTTGCACTTTAGCATTTAGCCTCCCATTGGTGACATCGTTCCATCCACAAGCATCCAATAACAATTTCATTTTTCCAAATATCTACCAACTACAACACATACATTTCCTTTTTGTTTAAAAACATTTTTTCAGTAGTGTCGTCAGTGTATTTTTAATGCAATAATCTTTTGACAAATTTGTTAGTTAGCTTTTAGCGTAGCTCTCAGTGCTGACATGAATGTATACAGACACGTTGAGTTTAGTACACCGGACCAAAAAAAATACCTTAAATGTTCCAATATTTTTATGGATTGTTTACATTTTTCTTTGGATTTTGTTACACAATTTGAAACACTACAGTATTGCAATCAATACAACCAATTTTACATTTGCGACATTTAAATACAGCGGCCCCTTGTTTTTCTGCTTTTTGAGGATTAGGTGAAGAAGGGGATAATAAATAGAATATGTGGACCCGCGATAAAACGGGGGTTCGCTGTATTGACTGTCAGATTCGCCGATTGGACCATTCGATGGGCATTTAGTTAGCAGTTTTATTTTGTCTCTTGAGTTGGAAAATACTTGAAAAGGATCCCAAATCAATCAATAGAAACGAGCACCGGTTTTATTTACATGCTGAATGGTCTTTATATCATCACTGTAAAAAAAATATTTTGGGTCTCTATGAATGTAATCACCGACGTCAAGCACCTCCGGGTTAGTTTTTTTTTTCTTATGGTGAAATTTCTGTTTTCGCTGATGTTTTGTTGCACATTCCCTTTATTTATCCAGACTTTTCCCTCCCTTGAACATGACCAATAAAAAAAAATATTAAAAAGTATAGAAATCAAATGTCTCTTTTGGGATGGAAGTCCCGTTTCCGGAAATGCAAAAGTCGCCGTTTTATATTTTGTCGTGTACGCGTACACAAACAGTCACGCACGCTCACGTGCAAGAAAAAAGTCTGCAGGCCGTGACGCCGAAATTCGCCTTCCTGGAGGAATAAACGACGAAAAAAAAGGAATCGGAATCAGCCTTGAGATGAACCAAGCCGCGATGAGCATGGAAACATCCTCGCCAAGGTCTTCAGTTAAATGGCATCGAAACGTCGGCTTCTTGTTAAGTGAGTAAATAACTTTAGAAACATTTTTTTGTTTGTTTCTGGAGTTTTCGTGAATGAACCAAGTTACCAAAGTTGCTAACTTTGCTAAATGTCAAGTGCAAATGAATGAGCAACAATTTGAATGTCATCCTACTGCAGCTTTTAAATACAAAATTAGGGCAACAAACGCGATTTGTCATCGTAAATTAATACGCATGCGCATAAAACGAAACGTCACGTGACTCACTCTTGACGGAAGTCAATACATGAAAATTCCTCGCATTTGACATTTAATTGAGCGTTTCCGCTTATAACCAGCAGGCGGCAGCCTCTCCATAGAAACATGAAAATAAGTCGTTTTTAATCGTAACAAAATACTTATTGTCTCCATTCAAGACAAAATTAAAATACATCCTAAAATATTTTGGAGACAAACTAACGGCATCATTAAATGTGATGTTATTCAGTTGCAAATGTGAGTAATATTACATCAGGTCATTTTGAGGACATTAAAGCTGGTTAATCCCGTTTTTTACTTTGAAAATCAGCAAACTGCAGCTGTATAACCCACATTTAAAACCTCTGCTGCTTGCTGATAAACGAGTTTTTTTGACAATATAATAACTGAATAACTTGTAAATTATGTGGAGTATTTGCTTTCTCAATGTGATTCCAACTACTGTACAGTACTGTACTGAGGCCTCTGAGCCTGAACTCCATTTAATAAAATGTGAGTATATTGAACACTATAATAACTATAAAATAATTGATGAATTGTATTTGTAAAACCAACAATTCCATATTTTTGTGTATTCCGTAGCTTGCAGACATAGAGAACGATACCCAAGTATTTTTGTGATCATCAAGAGGCCTTTAATTCAGTTGCGCAATTTTGCTGTGTACATCCAAAATGGCAAATACAAACCAACAATTCATATCCCAACAAGTTTGCGTGTTTGCGGCTCGGCAACTTCCAAGCTTATGTAACCCCCCCCCCCCCCCCTTGACGGACGGACACAAAAAAAAACCCCAAACATATTTTTAATACACAGCTGCTGCTAATACTCTGCAAAGCAGAAAATAATCCACAAACATGGACGATGGTGGTAGGCAGATAATTGTGCAATTCCTCTGATGGATGATTGACAGCCTGCACTGGGCTGCTTTACATAAGAGGATTTGGCGCAGCACAGCCGCCGTCGGCGTAACTCGGTTGCCTTTAAAAAAAAAAAATATCAACATCCTTTTGTGCTTTTTAAGCATCCTTCTGTCCTTTAGGTCTGTCTTTGATCTTTGGGGATTTTTGTCTTTTGAGCTCGCTTTATACAGGAAGACTTTGTGAGCTTGGGTGTTTGTAATAATAGCACGAAATCAACTCCTCAAAAAAGATAATAATAATAATATAATAATACATTTCATTTAGCGCCGTTCAAAACTCTCAAGGACACTTTTACAGTCACAGGATATTTTTTCTGCGGGTGAGCAGCGGCAGCCACACGCGCCAGCGTTCACTCAACCCGGAAGTAACATAAAGTTAAAAAAAAGACTCAATATTAATCCTCATTCTTTTTTTCTTCATCATCACTTTTTGTCAATATTTCAATATTTTAACTCATTCACTGTCAAAAATGTGTCCACTCCAGTGCCAGGGTTTTGTCATTGCCACTCGAATTCCAGGACTCACAGAATATTGAGTTTTATGACTACATAAACATTCAATGCAGCGTAAAAAGTCTTAGATTATCTTCTTTCGTCCCAAAAAAAAAAACAGTTAATTCCTAAATTATGTGGGTCTGGAGTTATATGAGCTTGAAATGAGGGCAGCTGTCCAAAATACAATGCAATACAATACATATTGGTTTATATAGCGCTTTAACAACAGCTGAAGCTGGAACAAAGCGCTACAATTGAAAAATAGGGAAATGCTGCCCCCTGTGGAAGGGAAAAAACACTGCCAGAGGTCTTCCCAGCGCTTTATCGGCATCCAAGCAGGAAAAAACAAAACCGGACAAATGGCACTCTATGTCATACTTTTAATTCCCGAATAAAGTTGTGAATGGCAATGAACGGGTTAAGTTTATATTTGTATATTGTATTTGTATAATATTTGTCCAAGGCCGAAACTGTCTTGCCATTCTTTTATCAAGACAATCTTCCGTCCAACATGTCCTAAATGTCCAAAATGTCCGTTCCTGCTCTTGATGGTCCAACCCAAACCAGCACAAAGTCAGCCGGCAGTCGGACCGACTTCCTTCCTGCCTTCAAAGTCATGTGACCCAGAGGTCACATGACCTCCCCCGTAGTCCTTGTTTGTCCCAATATGTAAAGTGAGACAAAAGCCTGGAAGAAGAAAAAAAGCAAGAAATTACCCAATCCCCCCTACCGGACCTCAACCCACAGGTCGGCCCCCTTTTTTTCGCCGCTTCTCGTGATGTCATCTTACCCGCCGCGATCTCACACCAGGGTGGTCCGCTTCTCGCGATCTCGGCTCAGGTCGGGCGTAGGCGGCTGGGCGGCGTGGTTGGGCTCGTAGCGGGCGGAGGCGGGCGAATTCTGCATAACCACCAAGCGGATGGGCGACTGGCTGGGGGGCGGCGGGGCGTTATCTGGAGCGTACTCCTTGGTGGGGTCCTTCCCCCGGCAGTCGTACAGGATGCAGGAGATGAGAAAGACCAACAGGAGGATGACATAGCTAGCCACCAGGATGATCAGGTTGAGGGTCACCGGGTCAATTTCCAGATAGAATTCCATGAACCCCATTTTGACGCTTCATAGTCCTGCCGAAGGGGCGTGGTGGGGGGCTGTCCGGGGGGGGGGCGTCCTGGGGGCTGGCGAGAGATGAAATGAGAGCGGTCAGCGACAGCCGGACGAGCTGCACGGGGAATTAATCCGACCTTGAATGTCAGCGACCAATGGTTAAAGCTGCTCACTTTTAATAACTTAAGCCACGCCGGGGACGCTTGCTGCCAGGGTGACGGACGGACGGACGGACGCACGTCGCGCAATGACGTCCACGCTAAACACTTTGCGTTTCGATTCGTAGGAACGGTCATCGTTGTGATTTGAATTCACCAACTGACGGTTTCGAACCCAAAATTGGAGAAAATGAACCTTTTAGCACAAAATGCTAAATGCTAATGCACGCTGGGTCCGAGAGGACATTAATTTCATCTGTCAAAGCACTATTTAAACCGATATTGCATTGTATTTTGTATAGCCGCCCCAATTTCAAGCTCAGATAACTCCAAACCCCATATAATTTAGGAAATAACTATTTTCCTGATGAAAGAAGAGAGTCTAAAGTTTCTTACGCTGCATTGAATGTTTATGCAGACAAAACTCAATACAGGTAACATCCGATTTACGACCGAGTTCCGTTCCGACATAACGGTCGTAAGTCAAAATGGTCGTAAGTTGAAATACTTTCAAAATGTTGATTGTGGTATGATTAACTATTTTTTTCTGACGAAAGAAGACAATCGAAAGTTTCTTATGCTGAATTCAATGTTGATGTAGTCCTAAAAATTAATATTTTGCGGGCCCTGCAATTTGAGTGAAAATGACCAAAACCCTGGCACTGGAGTGGACACATTTTTGCACATCGTATGGCACTGAATGAGTTAAATATGGCAAAAAAACATTGTGTGCAACATTAAAACACGGTTGTCTAGTAAAACTGTTTTTAAAAATATTATTATATATTATATTTAATATAATAGCATGGCTGGCTGGCTGTTAGCTATCGATCCAGCTCGCTCGCTATTAGCTAGCAAGCTGGTTAGCTGGCTGTCTGTTGGCTATCTGTTGGCTAGCTGGCTGGCTTGCTATCTGCTAGCTATCGAATAGCTAGCTAGCTAGCTTTCGATCTATTTGAGTTATTCCGTGTTGAGTGAACGCAGGCGCGTGCGACTGCCGCTGCTCACTCACAGAAAAACTGATCCAGTGACTGTAAAGTGACCTTGAAAGTTTTGAAAGGCGCTTACAAATGAAATGGATTATTATTATTATTATTATTATTATTATTATTATTATTATTATTATTATTTATTAACCTGCGGTCCCGTTGGCAGTTTTTATTCAGTGATGCTTTCACCTACCACTAGAGGGAGTCGACATACCACAAAAATGATAATTGATGATTTTCAGCGTTTTGGGGGTGATGGAGCGCGCATGTGAGGTCGAGGATGGGGGAGTTGGCCGCCATCACTGCCCTACTTCAGTGTCTATTTGAAGGCTGACCCCCCCACACACCCCCCTCCAGGAGTCAAAGTTGAAGCGGCGGGCGTGGACGAGCAGCAAAGGTCTTCCTGTTCTCCAGCCGGCCCCTTTCATCCAGTCTCCTTGCGTGCCAGGCCTTTTCCGCACGGGAGTCTGGGGGGTAGTTATCGTTTTGTGGAGGAGGGGCCATATGAAGGGGGTAGTGGGGCACTGCCACCGTCCCACACCTCAGGAAGGGAGGGCTCAGATGGGATATCCCCTCCCAAAAAAGAGATTTCAGTCCAACTGTTCTGGTTTGACTGTAAAAGATGTGATTTAAAATGTTATACAGCTGAAATGTTATAGATATGATGTCACTTCCTGTTCACTTCTCAGGAAAGAGCCTCAAATAAAACGAGACAATCCGAGCATGCTGCTCACAGGTCAGGATAAAGTTAGCTCGCTGGAATTGACCCCAGCGAACTGACCCCCCACCTCCAACTGTCAGCCCCCTACTCATTCATAACGCCCCAACCACACGAGTTGCCAGGCAACAAAACAGCAATACAAACTTCTGGCGTTTTTATTTTATTTTTATTATGATTATTTTTTTATTAGAAATGCGCATGAATAAATAAGGTGGATAAAAAAAGAAAAATACAAATACATTTTACACTTAATGTACTATTTTTTAATGACAGACGAAGGATAATAATAATAATCATAATCATGTATTTTTTCTTTCTGGCCTTTGTGCGTGTTTACATACAAAAAAAAGCCTCGTACGCATACAATTATCATCATGTGGTGCAGTACCAAGACTGACCTGTAAGTGGCAGCTTGGTGCAAGAAGAGATCAACACTAACAGGAAATACAAAGTAGAACAAGGACAATCATGGTGCTCAAAAGGAGGTTGGGGGGTTAAAAATGGATCCAATTTATCGCCGTGTGTGTTTATTAGGACAAAATTTGCCTTCTATCAAAACAAAAAAGTACCATTTATCTTATTGCATATTAGCAGCATTCTTATATCCTCACCTTCAATCATTCAAAATTAATTAAAAGTCATGTTAGTGTTTTTGTTTATGTATTTTATTTTGGTATTTCAATCCAGTTCATTGTTGTGGCGTATCAACTGTTGTTTAACCTCCTGACCACCGGGGGTGCCGCACTTAGACCAGGAATGATTTTTCGAACGAACCGAAAAGGCTACTTCTAAAATATGTCAAACGATTTAAGTTAAAATATATATATATATATATATATATATGCACTTAGCAATCAAAATATTATTTCAACATGACTTTCTATTGAGTGTTATTTAACCTCCTGACCACAAGGGGCGCTGTGTGGCATATCGACAGGTTAGATCATGAGTAGGAAATTTATATATATATTTTATATATAAATATCGGATTCACGGGCAAGCTTATTCATAGCTGATGTTAATAATAATAATAATAATCTTCTTCTTCTTTTCCTTTCGGCTTTTTAATAATAATAATAATGGTGAAATATAAATTTGAGTACAAAATGTTTCTTTTTGCAGCATTTTTGATGTGATTATATTTACAATAAAATGATTAAACAGGTGTTTTTAAAAAAATATTTTGTCATTATGTACAACTAATCCATTTATAATTCTGATTTCAACTCATTCTCTGCCATTCACGAATTTATTCGGGAATAGAAAAGTCTTGCTTTGTCATTTTGTGACCACGACTGAATATTCGGCATCCTGCGGCGCAGTCACAAGATTGGCCTGACTTTCTCTCCTGCTTCGCTCCCTCTTTTGCCGCATCCGCAGCCTCCAACAGGTGGCGCTGGCCCCCAGCAGGCCCAACCCGGCCCCCAGGATCACCAAGCCCAAGACGGAGATGGTGGAGCCGTGCGAGTTGAAGGTGTAGGCCACGCCCGTCACCACCACGCCGGCGATCAGCACCACCACGCCGAACGGTACCGTGCAGCGGTAGCACGACATCTCGGCGCCCCCGGTGGCCGCGCTCAGGATTTGCGCCTCGTCCATGCGCGGGGTTTGTGTCGCCGTAGCGACCACGCCATTGACGTCCCCGGTGGATGAGCTCAGCTTCTCGTAGGAGAAAGACGCCGTGTCGGCGTCCTCCGGCGGGATCGTCATGCCGGCTCGAAAGAGGTGGGACATCTTCACCAGCCAATCACGGAGCAGCTAGGTGATATCACATGAAAGATCAGGTACTTGCAAATTTTGTTATTTTCATGATGCGTCTTTGACATTGGCGGGCCCTGCATGTCACTCCTAGGCCTTCAGTAGTGCTATGTCTGAATCATTCCACTGCTGCGAGTGTGGTGTGATATGACTACACGTCCTCTAGAGGGCGCCAGTTGCAAGGAAATAACTTGTAGATAACTTAAGAAATAATGTCAATAAACTGTTCGAATTTTAACTATGAACGTGTGAATTCATGATAACCTCAAAAAATGGCAATATTAATTGCTATTTTTGCTAGCTTTGGAGCTGTCCAACCTTAATGATGTCCATCTATTCTTGAAAAGTCCATGTTGAAAATGGTTTTAACAGTATATCTGCAACCAAATCCATTTTTTCTTCTTCAGCCATTTTGATTTCACAAAACCGCTATTAAATCAACACAAAAAATATATTTGCTTATGCAGCTCGCGACAGATACAGTGTGCTAGCTCTGGCTAGTATCTCTCTTATCACTCGTGGCTGGTGATACTATGATTGGCAAGTGACTAGCCAATCATATGACTAGCCAATCTTAGTTTCCGAAAACTGACATTTCCAGCGCCTTACAGCAGGCCTTGGTTTGCCAAATCGAACTCTGATTGGTTAAAATAACAAAGTCATCGACACCGCATTTAATGCCCCAGGGCCTGCAGAATTGATTGTGAAGGCCTCAAGGTAGATTTCTGACCTTGGTAACAAAAAGGATGCTTAAAGACAAACTAAAATTATTTAATAAAACTTCATGGAGAAAATATAACTCACATTAGTCTGTGATTCAGATATTTTTAGGCCAGCAGAGAAGGCTCGCCATCAGTCTTTCATCATCTCTATGTCAGTGACTTCTTGTGACAAGCACAAAATTCAAAAGCCCCCCCCCCCCCCCCCCCCCCGCAGATGCTTTTGGCATTGTGCCAATATGGAAAAAAAAATACTTTTGCAAACCTACGCAGAGAAACAGCATGTGATCACTTTTAATGCTAATCAATCAACTCACGATTGACGCGCGTCGTCCCTCATCTCGTTGGCATCCCCCGCCCCCCTCTTTTTTGTTTCCTTCCCGCTTTCCAGCAGCGGTCCCGACGAACCCAAAGTCAGAGTGAAGATGACTATCAATAGAAAACGGTGGCCTCCTCCGCCTCCTTGAACCTCCTCCAGCGAACAGAGCAGCAACGTTTAACTCTTTCCTGCCTTCAAATTGCTATTGTGCGCTTGCAGAAAGCTCGGACGCCATTGCGCCAGTTTGTGGGAACGTGCCAACCAGGTAATAATTTGATAGGGGAGTACGAGGAAAGTACTTTTTTGGACTTGAAAGAGGATTAGTGTTGCAGTATCGTTTTCAGGCAAGTCAACTCAAAAATTGATTTGGACATTAACTCATTCACTGCCATAAAATTTATTCCAGAATTGAAAATATGATGTAGAGCGCCATTTCCGAATTACGTAGTTCGGTTTTTGTTTTTTCTTGCTTGGATGCCGATAAAGCGCTGGCCAGACCTCTGGCAATTTTTTTCCTTCCACAAGAGGGCAGAATTTCTGTTTTTTTCCCATGTTAGCACTTTGTTCCAGCGTCAGCTGTTGTTAATACGCTATTTAAACCAATATAGCATTTTAGTTTGTCTAGCTGCCCTCAAGTGCTGCCTTCAAGTTCATATAACTCCAGACCCATATAATTTAGGAAACAACTTTTTTCCTTGATGAAAAAAGAGAGTCTAAAGTTTCTTACACTGCATTGAATGTTTATGTAGTCCTAAAACTCAATACAGGTAACATCCGACTTACGAACGAGTTCCGTTCCGACCAAACGGTCGTAAGTCAAAATGGTCGTAAGTCAAAATACATTTAAAATGTTGAATAGACTCGGAGGCTAAATGACCGGCAAACTCCACCCTCTGGTGCCATCACACGGTCGATTGCTGCGCGAGCGTGAGATGCTGGCTGGCTGGCCAAAATTGTCATACGCGTGGCCGGCTTGCTAGCGCGTTGCAATGCCAGGTGTAGAAATAACATTTTTAAAATAGGGTCTGGAGGTCGTGGTCGTAAGTGCGGGTGGTCGTAAGTTGAGCCGGTCGTAAGTCAGATGTTACCTGTATTCTGTGGAATTCAAGTGACAATGACAAAAACCCTGACCCAGGAGTGGACCCATTTGTGCACATATCTGGGAGTGAATGAGTTACTCCATTCCATGTGTAGCCCCACGAGTATAAACAAGGCTTTCAGACAAAAAAAAATAAATAAATCTAGAATATGAATGATGCAGAACCTTTGAGTCATTTCCGCAAGCGGCCATTTTGTTCCTTGCTGTTGACCGAAAATGACATCAGTTTCTCTGGGGGGGGGCTTAGCCAACAACCAATCACAGGCTCTCTTGTTGTCTCGCTTGGGACATGACATTTGCAAAAGTATCCAAAGTAAACAACAACAACGTCAAGATATTCGCAATGAAATATGATGATGTAAGGAGACCAGGATGAGCTTTATGAGGCACTATTGCACCCGGGGGGGGGGGGGACTGTTCCGGTGGTTGGTCTGACGCAGCTGTAGGGGCAAAAGGTCAAACGGGTTAGACGTCATTGATGACGTTAGTGTTGCGCACTGCATCGCTATAGACGACTAGCATCTGTCAGTGTAGCAAATTGCTACTAGCAATCAACTGTCGCCCGATGCCCAAGGGGTTAAAAAGTGAAATGACAAACACAACCAGATCCTGGTTTCCATGTTCTCCATCCAACTGAGAACATCTGGCCTGGTTCTGTTTTCTGTTTTTTTTCTCTCTTCTCTCCTCCCCCCTCCCTCGTTTGTGTTTTAAATCCTCAACAGGCTCTGCAGAAGATGGAGAGGAATGGGGGAGGGGGTACAACGGGTCAGTGGGCGGCTTCCCGTCTCGCTTTGGATCCACGGGGAGGTCAGGAGGCCTCCTTGGTCTGAGGTTGGGCTCATGCGGGATCACGTTGTTCAGATATTTGTATTGTGGTCTGATAGTTTGAAGAAAATGACATGTAGTGATTTGGGAATGCGCAATTGTTAGACAATTAAAACGTCTTTTTTTACCCACTTAAATGTTTTATTCTTAGAAATCGAACTGTGCGGATTTAATCGATAAATGTAGTTGTTTGAGCTGTGTTTTATGTACAATGTAGTCATTCAATGAACGGATGATCGATTGAAATGTCATATTTTTTTACTTGAACTCTGATGACATCTGCTGGTAAGCTTCACAAATGACATTATTCTCTTTGTTTTTAACGTTTTAATTCCATCTTGACATGACAGAAAATGCAACAAGCACAGCGCAATTTGTACCTGTTGGTGATCAATCGAGCTCAAAATAAATACACGAGCATCAAAACGATACTTTGGTGAATCAAAGTTTTTTTTTTTGCTCCAGTTTCAAACTGGAAGCGACGACAGCTAAAATGGCGAAACTAGTCAAGTTACGAATGGGATATAAAGCTGTATAATGTTTTTTTTTTCAATGGCGGCGTAAGCGACGTTAGCGTGGATAATGCTGCATGCTTGGTAGACTCCAGTGGGCTTCACGTCCTCCTGAAGTTGATCAGGATGCCATCCAGGGTGGCAAATGCTCGGTAGAATTCATCTTCCGTTTTAGCTCCTGCCACATAAAACGAGTTTTGAGATTTGGTTGCATGAAATTGCCTTCATTCATTCCCCCATGTCTAATATCTGCGTAAAATTCACCTAATCCATCCATGTGTATCCCACTTACCGACCAGGGAAATGGAGCCAGAAGAAAAGATGGACGCCGTCATGCCGGGACGGAAGTTGTACTGCAGAGCAGGGAACAGCTCCGGTTCATAACTGCGCAAAGTGGAAAAAATACGAAGAATTTCCGGTTGGAGTGAGTTTCGAGGAATGTGTAGCGCTAACGAGAGAACGATGCTAATTTCTGTTAGCCTATCTACGTTTCATGTTAGCATGACGCTATCTGATTTTTGCTGTTCGTCGGTGGAAATGGTTGTGGTGCCTCTTATTTGCAGAACTGTACCAGAAACTATTCTCTTTAGTAGTTCTGGTCCCCATTTACCGCGAAAAACGAGGTATTGCTCTAAGTTAGTCAGAAGGAGACTTTGTAGTGACCAGTTCAGTTAACCTGCAGTGGTCCTGATGGGCCAAGAAGAGATCCTCCAAGTTGATGGGAAAGGTTTTGCAAGTGCCTCCGATGTTGAGCACCTTAAAGTCCAGGAAGCGCACAGGGTAGCCTAGCTTCAGGATTTTAAAGGCGAACTTCCTGGCGGCCACCCGAGACTCGTTCTCGCTGTGAGACAAAAAAAATGGCCTAAATTTAATTCATCATGGACAGTCCAGATCAGATGGATAACACGCAGATGGACCTCTTAGCTCCTGTGCAGAAAAGGATTCCGGACTGGAAGATCCTGGCCGTTGTCTGGGGTTTGCGGATCTTCATGACAAGCGACTTGAAGACCTGACGCACAATGACAAAAACCCTGGTACTGGAGGGGACACATTTTTGCACATGTCTGGCAGTGAATGAGACAAAATAGATGATTGATGATGAATCTGGTACCACCAGTTTCTGGTGGTCATAAATCCTACTGTCTATTTTTTTTAAATCACCATATAAATTCACCGAACTTTGACGTGTATGTCAAACCACATATTTACATTACCGTTGACAGATGCTGGACGTTCCAAGAGTTTCTAGCGATGAACTCCAGGTCCAGATCACAACCCAGCTTCACAGAAGACGTCACGTTCCTGCACGATAGTCATGTACTTCAAAATCTTACAAGTACATTTGATGGTCCTCACTCATGTACTTCAAAATCCTATAAGTGCATTTGATGGGCCTCACTAGTCAGGCAATTCAAGATACAGAATCGATTTGCAGATATATTTGATTTTCTTGATAATTGTCTATTAGTGGGGACAAAACTATCAACGTAACTAGGTCTGAAATCTGAAACGGCGCATAGTGTCATTGCAAGATTTTTTTATTTTTTTACTGAATCTGTGGGCCGGTTCGGGGCTTTGAGTTCCAGCGAGTGGCGGGCCTGCGCGCCGATGAGAAGGAGGACGACGACGACGACGAGGAGGAGGCGTGAGGACGCGAGATCGGCCCGGGAGGAGGCGGAGGGGGAGGCGGCGGCAGCGGAGGCTGTGAGTCCACCAGCACCGGGAGGAAGGAAGCCACCGGGTCGGGGGTCCTGCACAGGGCTTGCATGGCTAAAAGTCTGCGGTCGTTCTCCGACAGCTGCCGGCTTTCCACCGCCACGAACATCCTCAAACTTTAGGTGGGTTTTAGTGTGGAGAAAAGGGGAGTTTTTGGATCGTGGGAGTCGGTGAGGGGAAATGAAGAGCAAAGTTGACTCCTAACACGGCACCGTCGATTCACAGGAGCCTCTCCCACGCAGTACGGAATAAAGTGGACCGTAACAAAGAACCTGACGATCACACAGAGACTTGACGTTCACGAGACGGACATTGTTTGTGACGTCACGAACCGTATTGTAGGTGCAGTGCTTCCAGCTTCCACCTTGCTATCTTACATTCAAACACCATTCTTGAACTTTTAAACAATTTGAATCGTGTGCAACCAGTGTGCAGGTTGTAACACCAGCAGAGGGAGCTTTGACGTCATCAATCAAAATGTATTTTCCCGGTAACGGTCAGCAGAGGGCATTTCTCAATCGATTTCGTCACTGCCAAGCTAATTTTTTGCCTTTGTGACTAACATCAGCGTTGCATGATGTTTAAATGTCCCATATGTATCAGATGCAGGCCCAGGCAGTAAACATGTTGCCACTTGTTTAGTTTTTGGATTAGCTTTTATTAGTCTTGCAGTGGAGAAATTTCCATGTCACAGCAGCAAAGATATACAGAGGGGAGGAAAGGAAAGGAAGAAGTAGAAAAACAAAATACAGGAGCTGCTGTAAAGAGCCACTCTCGGGTCGCCATCTTGAAGTCAAATAACAAAATAATATGACAACACACAGACAGTTATTCAATCTTAAGCACTTTCTGTACCCTCTTTGTTGTATGAAGCAGTTCTAGATGAAAGAGAGGATCAAAGTGTCCTTTTCACCAGTGATTCGGGGATGTCATGGTGAAACGTGCACATCTGCTACAAGCTTAAATGTTAAAGCTGTTGACAAAAGAGATTGTCTCAAATTTCCTATCCCATGTAAATCCGCTTCACTTCCAGACTGCGACAGTTACACATACTCAATTTGCAGGTAAACTATCAGAATCAGAACTATAGTTCCCCGACTTGCGTCTGCGTGTGTGTGTGTGTGTGTGTGTGTGTGTGTGTGTGTGTGTGTGTGTGTGTGTGTGTGTGTGTGTGTGTGTGTGTGTGTGTGTGTGTGTGTGTGTGTGTGTGTGTGTGTGTCCTTCCTGCCTACTCTTATCTGTCATGCTGACGATTTTTGGCCACCCACTCATTTCAGCTTCAAAGCATCAGACTAAAGAGACGCTCCATATGCTCCCTGTTTACTAATTCCTTCCGTTTGTATTATTCTGGTTTGGTTCCTAGTATTTCATGTTGGTTTTGCCACCTTTCCTTCACTGTCAAGTGCCCTTCCCTCCTCGCATGTGACCTTTTTTTCGCTCCCTTCCAGCCTCGCCCCTACATTGCCTCTCATAAATTCTACTGTAACCCTTGAAGCGATACAAGTTCATATTTTGGGCTGTTTTGACTCTCCCCCGGCGGTTTGTGAGGCTGGCTGCGCGCCCGACGAGTGAGCCTCGCCGCCGTGTGTGATCGCGGCCGCGGGCCCCCAGATGTTGTTGGCTCAAGTCGGGACTCCCAGGGCTTTTGTGCGGCGGCGATACCGCAATGAAATGTGAGCCCGCTCCGTAGTTTTGGGGATGTTTTACTCGGGACGGGACAAAAGACACGTTTGCAGGCCACAGCCGAGCCGGAGCAAATGTTACAGCTCCGGGAAAACGAGGCCGAGACACTCTGCAGCGGACGCCGACGAAAGGACGCTGCAAGACGGTAAGCAAGAAGTTCTTTTCTTTTCAGGATTGAAACGCTGATGTTTGAGCTCAAATCTGTGCGTAAACGTTCGGCCAGATGAACGTCTAGTGAGTTTCATACGTTAAATGACTGGCACGTAGTTTGAAATGATTTTATCTGTTTTTCTCAATGGGAAAATCTCATTTTGAAAGTTTGTGTTGGCGTTTTGGATTGGACGCATTAGTCAAACCTAGAAAGGACAGTGTCGTGACGTCACACTCCAGCCGACGTCAAATTGTTTGCCGAAACTATGGGAACGTTGTTTCTGCAGAAATGTGATTTGTTCCCAAAGGGACAGTTCACGCCAAGAAAAAAACATACTGAAAGCCACGATAAACTAATTCGTCATTGCACGTCGGTACACGTCATTTAACGTGATGACGTAACGCGCCAAACTTAGGTCGGTCTGCAATTTTTGAATTTGGTCTTTTATTTTTCTTCGGAAATGCAGGTAAAGTTTTCTTTTGTACTGACTATGAACGAGACCCTCAATTTTTCTTCCTCTCGTAAATCAGCGTTTCATATGAACAATAACATAACATTGCATGTATTGAGTCGTATATCCGGATTCGGAACGAGCTTAAACAACAGCTGATTTCCATGACGTTAACGTGAACTCTAAATAAATTACAACAGAACCCCGTTTATTTTGAATCAGCAACAAAAATATGTTTGGCAATATATCTCTGATGAATACCAGCATGACATCTATGAATACGCTATGGAAAAGTGGTCACTGATCACATGTGGGGTGAATATTTGTTGTTTTCCACAACGATGGCGGGTCTGTTGCAAATGGGCATATACAAACTAGCTACTCTATCTCTGCTGATCTTCCCCCGTAGATATGGCTGAAGATGTCGATGGATTCTGAGAATTCCTGCGTGTTGTTGTCCTCGCGAGACTCCCGCATTTCTTGCGTCTTCCAAGCGTCCGAAGACAAAGATGATGACGCTCAAGCATCGGGAGAGGAAAGGTAATGGATGTCATGGTAGTGGCGGGGAGGTCTATTTCCCATAAACCAGATCTCTTTAGATGGATGGTTTGCATTATTTTGAATATGAAATAAGCACCGCTTTTGATTAAAAGATTGGATTGGATGTACCTTTATTCGTCTCGCAGTGGAGAAATTTACATTTCACAGCAGCAAAGTTATGAAAGGAAGTAGAAAGGAAAGAAAGAAGTAGAAAAAAAAACAGGAACTGCTGGAAAGGCATCCACTCTCGTGTGGCGCCATTTTGAATCAAAAAACAAAACAAAAAATAAATAAATAACAAATAATATGACAACAGAAAGACACAGAGAGTCGTTCATTCTTCAGCACTTGCTTCAGCACTTGCTCGGTAGCTAGCTACATAACCGAGATTGAACATTGAGCATCGTGTGAATGGTGAATCTGTTAAAACAAGCCCCTGTTTTTGGTGAAACAGGTAAAAAAAAAGCTATTTTCGTCAAAAGTGATGAGTCTTCTCTTTGTTTTCAGCGTTTTGGAAATGCTGAGCTGCTCCAAGTTTTCAGACCTGGAGACGTGGCTGTGCATGCCCTCCTCGCTCCTGATACCCAGACTCTTGGACTCTACTCGCACCGCGTCGCCGTCGGTGTCATCGTTGTCCTGCATCTCCAATTACAGACGCTCCACTTGCAGCGATGCCGGCCAAGCTGACAGGTAACACACACACAACGGAGGTAACTCAGCTAGCAAGCCAATAGATAGCTAATAGCGAGCCAGCTAGATAGCTAGCCAGCCAGCCAGATAGCTATTGTACGGTATTACAGAAAAGACAAAGAGATATTTGCTATCCATTTGCGATCTGTTAGCTATGTAGCTGACTATCTATTAGCTATATGGCTATCTGGCTAGTTCACTAACTGTGTAGCTAGCTATCTATTAGCTAACTGTTAGCTAGCTATCTTTCTATCTATTTGAGTTACTTCCGGCTTGAGTGAACGCTGGCGCGTGACTGCCGCTGCTCACCCAGAGAAAAAGACATATCCTGTGACTGTAAAGTGACCTTGAGAGTTTTGAAAGGCGCTTATAAATGAAATGTATTATTATTCTTAAAAGAATTTTTCCATATACAGGTAACATCCGACTTACGACCTGCTCAACTTACGACCACGACCTCCAGACCCTATTCTTAACATTTTAAGAGGGGGTGTTTGTGAGTCATTTAGCCTCCGAGTCTCTATTCAACATTTTGAATGGATTTTGACTTATAACCATTTTGACTTACGACCGTTTGGTCGGAACGGAACTCGGTCGTAAGTCGGATGTTACCCGTATAAGGCGCACCAGAGTATCAGGGGCACCTTCAATGAATGGCAAAAAAAATCCAAATATAATATATAGATATATCCAGGTTTTCTAAAGTATAAGGCACACTGTGATTGTGGAAATTGGGTGAAAAATTCACCCAATTAGTGGGTCATTTCAATTTTTTTAAACAATTAATTTTAATTGTTCATATTATTTAATTATTATTTGGTTTGGACACGTTTGCATAGATAGTGAGCAGAATCAAACGCGGTAGTCTGAATGAAAGCCAAAACCAGGAGCGACTCTCTTTTCAGGGTAGCACAAAGAGCCGATGGGCCGCGCTTGATAAGCGCCATATCGCCAACGCCGCGCTCTTGTTGCACTACTCGCCATTGAGTCAGCCACCATCTTGAATCATTTCCCTTTCCAGTCAGTGATGGAACTCGTAGGACATTTTTTTTTGACTTTTTACTCAGTCTCTCCCGTTTCCATCGCGAATATTATGTTGAGTTGGCCCGAGCTGCTGGACTTTTTACTGCGCAGGAAAAAAAAGGGCAGGTGTCAACGACGCTCGTGGCGAAGTCGTAGTTACTTTGTCTCAGAGGCCAGGTAAGAAACAAAATGCAATCTGTGTCGTCTTTTTTTTATTTTTTATCAAACATTCTCCTGCTGATCCCGTCAATACAGTGATACCTTGGCTTATGAACTTAGTTGGTTCCCAGAGAGAGTGCGTAAGGCGAAAAGTGTGTATCCCAAAAATTAATTTCCCATAGGAAACCATTAAAATGAGAATAATCCGTTCCCAGGTCCCCATAAAACCTTTTTTTCTAATTTTCTAAGCCTTAAAACTACACAAAATATATCTTATTTCATGTATAATAAATGTGCTATGGTATTATAATTAAAGAAATAAAGAAAAACGTTATCCTGTGACTTTGAGAGTTTTGAAAGGCGCTTAGAAATCAAATATGTTATTATTATTGAATACAATAGACTAGACATTTGATGTCAATGTGCTACAAAAATGGCAATGAAGCAATTTGTTGACCCTCCTCCAGGACTATCGAAAGGGACGCCGCCTTCCTGGCCCCGCCCATAGGCAAGGAAACTCCCTTCCTGCTGCCCATCCTCTCGTCCACGCCAAATGTCGCCTCGGCAGCCGTTAGCATCAGGAAGCGCCGTCGCCTGGCCGCCAGCCCCGGAGGCCTTCACTGGAAATCGACAGGTGGGATGTAACAAACTGTCTAGGACCGCCTTTCCAAAATTGATAGCCAATCAGAGTTCGGAATGAGTCGCCAAATCTCGTAATCTTCATGGTGGCTTCATTTGAGCGCGTGGAGTGTTTTTGCGTGAACGGGTAGAATGGGTAGAATGGGTAGAAAGCGGATGTGGAGACAAGTGAAGAATGTTGAGTCTAAACACGAACGCAAGCGTTGTTTATCAAAGCAAGAGACTTCCTGTTTTGATTACAACGCCACTTTCGTCAGCGCCACCCGTCGGAGGAACGTTAATGAGTTTCCTGTCGTGCGTCTCGGGCTCTGCCTTTGGTCTGCCGCCTACTTTTATTTTTTTCTTCGATAATTTAGGTCAGGCGTTGGCAAAGTATGACCCAATAGGGCTTTTTCGCAGGATCAATATCCTGTTGCATTAATTTACCTTTTCAAAATTAAATTAACAAACGTTACAATGGATCTGTTGTTTAAATAAAAAGACGCAAATATGTGAGCTTTTTAGGGAAAAAAATCCTCCAAAATGGCAAAATTCAACCATGATGTCCCTGATCCACTGCTGAAAAGGATGCTTTGATCCTCTCCTCTTTCATTTAGAACTTGTTCATGTCACAAAGAGGGTACAGCAAGTGCTGAAGAATGAATGACTCTCTGTGTCTTTGTTTTGTAATGCTATTTGTTTAGTTTGTTTTTTTTTACTTAAAGATGGCGCCTTTCCAGCAGCTCCCGTATTTTTTTTCAACTTCTGTCTTTCCTATAGTCTTCCTTTCATAACTTTGCTGCTGTGAAATGTAAATTTCTCCTCTGCGAGACGAATAAAAGTACAGCCAATCCAATCCAAAATCAATTAGACAAAGGCCGATTGTATGTAATGACACATCTCTCCACAAGAGGGAGACAAATCTTTCAAATGATGTCACCTGACAGCATGAATTGTTTTTACCATTTCAAGTCCAAATTAAGGTAAAAAAAGACACTTTTACATATTTTCCCCTTTTTAACTTTTTAACTCCTATGTCCACCTGAGGGGGAGAAATCTGACAAAATTGGTCAGAGCTGAGTGAACAGTCAGTGGAACATGGCCACTAAGTGCAAATGAGCAAGATTTGTCCACGAGAGTCATGAGATAATTCAATCTTTTATATTATATTGAATAGCTATTAGTTAACAGCTGTCATGGGAATCATTGACTCAAAATGTCCACTTTACGTTATTAGCATTTTTTAAGGGGCTGTCCATTTTTATGAAGCACTGCAACTTTCAAATTCTTTATCCATTATGTGCTATCCAATAAGTTATCTGGCTAGCTATCTGGCTAGCTATCTGGCGCGTTACTTAGCGAGCACTTTATTTGCTAGCTATTTGCTATCTATTAGCTATGTAGCTGGCTCGCTAGCTATCCAGCTAGCTATCTATTAGATATCATTTGACTGTAAAGTGACCTTGAGAGTTTTTAAAGGCGCTTATAAATGACACGTATTATTATATTATTATTATTAGCTGGCTAGTTCGCTTTCTATGAGTGGGTTGAGTGAACACTGGCGCGTGTGGCTGCCGCTGCTCACCCACAGAAAAACTTATCCTGTGACTGTAAAGTGACCTTGAGATTTTTGAAAGGCACTTATAAATGACATGTATTATTATTATTATTATTATTATCTCATCTCATTTTCCGTACCGCTTATTCCTCATTAGGGTCGCGGGTATTATTATTATTATTATTATTATTATTATTATTATTATGCAGAGGCTAGTCGTCAACTAAAGTGTTGCTACACAGCGAGAGCCTCGTCCTCCTGCTGTCATGTCACAAAATCATCTTGTGCACTTTTAATGCGGTGCGCTGCCGTCTAGATATTTGATCGCCTGCGCACCGATGCTCACAAAGTGGAAATTTGAAGCTACCTGGGCGGAGAAACTCCTCGCGACTCTTCCAAACAGTCTCTTTGTCATGAGCGAATAGCCACAAAAACAAGAAATAAATCTTATTTTGAAGGGTGTGTTATTTTTGACACCAGAATACCTCACCAGTTCTATTAACGTAAGTCTAACTTCAGTTTCTTTGCATCTGGAGCGTAATGGCTGACACCCGGTTGTCTCCGCTTTCTCCACTTTCCAGGTTCGCTGCAGTCACCTGACCCCGACAAAAACGAGGAGGAAGAAGGTGGTCCTGGTGAATTGGCGAGGGGCCGCAGTCCGGCCCGATGGGGCGGGGCTGGCGTACGGTCACCGGTCAGGAAAACGCTATCAGTGGATGAGCAACTGCTGCGGCCGGCCGGCGCCGAGCAACATCATCTCAAGCTACTCGGTCGATTGGAGAGAGGACGCAGGAAGCTGTGTAACATCCATGTGAGTTTTTTTTTTACCTCTACTTCACCGATTCATCGGAAATATGACACGTTACAGCGGCTGTTCATCGTGAAATAGGATGTTTTAAATCAGGTTCTTTAGAGCGCCTTGTTGTTTATCGCCATGACGACGCAGTGGGATGTAACATAGCCACCAGCGACGTTCATATTTTCCTGTAAAAAAAAACAAATGCTAGAGCAAGTCTTGATTGACAGTTGAGCAGCGCGTCTCCATTTTCTTCGTAGTCGATAGCCGCAAAATTATAATCACGTGTTATATCGCCGCAGTTATTGACGTGACTCGTGTTTTGTTTTTTTTGAATATTTTTTTTAATAAATGTTTTTTTGAAGGTTTATTATACAAAAAGGGGCGTCTTGTCCGCGTTGTCAAGCACACATTGATTGATTTATTTTCCTCTATGTTTATTTATTTGGTATCTTTTTGCAATCTATTTGCTATCTGCTAGCTAGCTATATCTAGCGTTTTGTCTTTTGTCCGCGTTGTCAAGCGCGCATTGATTGATTTATTTTCCTCTGTTTGTTTATTTGCTATCTTTGCAATCTATTTGCTATCTGGCTAGCTAGTTATCTAGCTAGCTATCTATTAGCTTTTTATCTATTTGAGTGACTTGTGGGTTGAATGAACGCTGACGCATGTGGCTGCCGCTGCTTACCCACTGAAAAACTTATCCTGTGATTGACCTTGAGAGTTTTGAAAGGTACTTAGAAATGAAATGTTTATTATTATTATTATTATTATTATTATTCTTATCATGTGATGTACACGTGGCCCGTTGACCTGCTCGTGACTCGCATTTGCGTTACTCACAGACACCAATTCCGTCGGCCAATTAGAAGCTTTTAGTGCACTGGCAACTTTTTCTGGGGGGTCTTGGCGAGATGAAAAGACCATTGAGGTGTTGGGGCTGCTGTTGCCGGGCGACCGAATGAGGGCCACTTTGTTGCCATCGGGATGCTGAAACGTGCTGCGATCTTTGAAAAACATTATGACTCATTTAAATGACGAGAAGGATTAACATTCGGCTTTGTTGCGTTGCAAATAAAAGACGTAAGAGCCCCCGTGGCACGAAGGTAGCACGCTGGATAAGTGGATGGCGCGATTGCCTCGCAAGTTTCACTTTTGGGCCAAATTTTTTGAGGACCTGAAGAAATAACAGTCTTCCTTCCGTATTTGCAAGACATTTTAACTTTGTTGAAGAATCATTTTTCACGGGTGGGAATTTTAGTGATTTTTAGAAATAAATAGCTGTCATGAAATTTGATCGTTGTCGATTCATCGATAATAATCGATCGAATCGAATAATAATAATAATAATCATCATCATCATCATCATTTATAAGCGCCTTTCTAAACTCTCAAGGTCACTTTACAGTCAGAGGATAAGTTTTTCTGTGGGCGAGCAGAGGCAGCCGCACGCGCCAGCGTTCACTCAACCCGGAAGTCACTCACATAGATAGAAAGCTAGCTAATGCATAGCTAATTTTTTTTTTTTAACATAATCCGTTCCAGAAACCTATGAGTTATTCCGGATTGAGTGAACGCTGGCGCGTGTAGCTGCCGCTGCTCACCCACAGAAAAACTTATTCTGTGACTTTAAAGTGACCTTGCGAGTTTTGAAAGGCGCTTATTAATGAAATGTATTATTATTATTATTGCTATGCTAAAAAGCTTGGAAGTGAATACATACAAATACATACTAACTATTGTATTTCAAGAATCTAACGCTCCTCCATGCATCTAAACTAGCTAGCGCGACCTCCCTCGTTTTCTTTCACTGTCCACTTTTCCCTCTTTGGCCGCATAATTTTTCAACTCATATTTCTGTCAATCTCCTGAATGGTAAAAAAGAAAAGAAGCGAGAAAAAAAAGTCTGTTGTGGATGTCGTCTGTGTACACGATGTGCACGATGAAGTGCACTGCTGAACCCGCCGCACTAAAAGCTGCAATTACACCAGACTTGAATGGCAGTAATTGCAGCCGTCGTATGACCGAGAAGGAAAAAGTGAAGAGTTTGAAGAAAATGATGTGTAATTGCCTAAACATCGTCATCATAAGCTCATGGTGTCTGACTTGAGAGGAGGTGGAAGCTGTGCTCACGTGGAAGCTTTGCCGAATCGGCCCAAAATAACATTCACAAGCGTGAGGGGGAGCATATATTCCTTTTAGCTAATATGGTTAAAAAAGTAAACTCAAAATGTAAAGTTTAATTAGACAACATTTTTTGGATTGGACAATGAAACAAAAGTTTTGATCAAGAACCGAGCGAATTGTTCTTGGGGCTAACTATTTGTTTTATTGTGCTAGCTAACATTTGCGCTATATGGATGTCAATAGTTGACATGTTAAACTACCCCCTCAACAGACACAGTAAATTAAACTGCCATCTTCATCTAGGGGATCTTGCCTTGGACAGAATTTCGGACTTGGGAAACTCCTTTATCACCGAAGCAATTTACGACTTGAAACTCCTTCAAAGGAAGAGCTCATTAGCCAGGTTACAATTTTATCAGTTCATGGAAATGAACAATGTTTAATTGCTTATAGCTGTTCGTGCTTAGAACTCAAGAGGTGTGGTATTCTAATCAAGAAAACTATGTTTGACTAAGGTATCACTTAAATTTGCATATACCCTCAATAAATAGCTTGGCAGAGGGCTGCAGAATTCAGGCGTCTGTCATGAATGGCTGCGTCTCCTGCCGGCAGTAAAGACAATCTTTCTGGGTCCAAGCCTTTGTCCACAGTGTCCGATCGAACATCACTGACAGCTGTGTTTGAAATTGGCCAACGATCACGACGACGAGACACCGTTGACAACCCAACCCCGTCTTGACTCACGTGAACCGTGTTGACTGACTAAATAATCGATTTCCCGGCAACGCAGGCAGCGATGGCCGCATTGAGGTCCCACACGCGTCTTATGGAAAATCCCAGCAATAAGCTTACGGCTAGGTTCCCACACGCCATATTTGTCTTTTGGTTTTGACTTTGCGGCACCTGCTAACTAGGGCCCACGGAACATTCCTCCTTTTCCAGATGTTTTATTATTAGTATTATCAGGCCTTCAATAGTGCTACGTCTGAATCAATCCAGACTGTAAAAAGTGTGGTGTTATTTACTACAAGTCCACTAGAGGGTACCATTAGCCGACCTTTCTTAATGACGTCCATTTTTTTCTTGAAAAGTCCATCTTTATGGATTGACAAAACTGCTATTAAATGTACACAACAATATATTTCCTTATGCAGCTCGCTACAGATAGTGTGCTAGCTCTGGCCAGTATGCGCTTATAACTCATGGCTAGTGAATCTATGATTGGCTAGTGACTCGCCAATCATAAATTGCAAAAAAACAACAACACAAAACCAGACAATTTGGAATTATTTAATAAGAATTCAGAGAAAAAATATAATTAGTCTGTGATTTGGATACTTTTAGGCCAGCAGAGAAGGCCTTGCAGGCCCTGACAGCCCGCCACTGAGTATTATTATTTTTATTTTCCCCCCCCTATTTTAACTGCAGCGCTACCACCTGAACACCTTTCGGTCCGTTTATCGGACCGCTCAAGTCGATTTAGCTCTATGCTAGCAAGAAATGCAAAATGCCATAGACTGGCTAACGGACCTTGATGGAATTGATATCTGAGCGCAAGTGGAGCGTCAATACCGACTTGGCAGAATGATTTACAATAGTTGTGGGAGGTTGGGGCTCGTCTTCGCTTGTATACAAATGCCTGTCGCACAAGTCACGCACCCCCCACGGAGCCGCAATGAATTAACCATGCAGCACGATCAATGTTAAGCTAATGCGGCATTTCCAGGCCTGCAGTCTTTTTGAGAAGACGAAGATTTTTTCTTTGGCTATTTTTACCACATTCCTTCCCGAATTTCAGCCAGGAAATGTGTTTTTGTTGCATTTTCAGGGTGGATGATATCTTCCACCAGGGGGCGAGCTTACCCTCTCCAGGTTCTGGATCAGGACCATTCTGTCTCCCACCCCTAGAGCCATTTTTTTTAATATGTCGAGTGGAAAGTGTAACGACTTATCGAAGTTTACAAGTCGGATTGTGAGCCAGCGGCTGTTTTTGTTGTTATCTTTTCCCCTTGCTTCCATGTTGTTTTTTCCTATCGTGAGTGACAAAGCAACTCTGATGAAAATGTACCTGTTGCTCCTCTCGTGTGCGTTCAAGCACAAAATTAAGCTTTCGGGGGAGGTCACCCGAGGTTTCAGCTGCCCCAAAAAATCAAGTTGAGGAACTGCAGCGCGATGGAGTTGAAGAGGATACAAAAAATGCCAAATATGTGGATCAGATTCCAATGTGAGCAGTAATTGTTGGTTTGATTTTGTCACTATTTATTGGCAATGGTCTCGCGGACGCTAAGCTACGTGGGGCAGCCCAACAGCCTCCAGCATATAAGGGATTTGTGTACACGGGCTGTTTACCTGGACGCCCCCTACCCCCCTACTTCCCACCCTCCCCTTGCCGTCTCGTATACAAACAGCGCCATACGAAGCGGCGGCGCCCCCGCGGGACTAATCACATCAGCGCTCAAGTCAAGCGAGTCTTTCTGAGCATCCATTTAGCCGCAGCGCCGCTTCCAAATCCTCCCGCGCGGCCGCCCCGCCGTGAAATATTTGCTGCAGCTTCCTTTGACTTCATCTCTTCACAAACGGGAGATGATTTTTGCCCTTCCGCCAAACCCACTGAACTCCCACTTCTAGACTAGTGATGTTCTCGACACATGTGCGACGAAATAGAACGAAATCATTGCTGCGCAGCGCTAAATAACGAGCTGCCGCACGTATCCAGAGCTGTTTTTCAATTGTTCAGTTTACGATTCATGTTCAATATTTGATAACCTCTGAACGGTTCCGTCGCTAAAAAGGCTTTATTCATTGCCCTACCCGCTCTCGAGGACTTGCACACTGCAAGAATCCAAACAAGGGCGCAGAAAATCCTAATGGACCCTCCGCACCCTGCCCACCACCTTTTCCAGCTACTCCCTTCGGGCAGGCGCTTCCGATCCATGCGCACCAAATCCAGCGGACATTTAAACAGCTTCTTCCCCCAAGCCATTAACTCTTTAAACTATTCGCTAAGTATTAGTTATCTATTCCCTAGGTATTTGCTATCTATTCGCTAGCTAGCTACCTCTTTAAACTATTCGCTAGGTGGTAGTTATCTATTCGCTAGGTATTTGCTATCTATTCGCTAGGTATTTGCTATATTCGCTAGTTGCTAGCTATTAGCTATTTATTTGCTAGCTAGCTCGCTTTCTATCTATTTGAGTTACTTCCGGCTTGAGTGAATGCTGGCGCGTGTGGCTGCCGCTGCTCACCCACAGAAAGAAACTTATCCTGTGAGTGTAAAGTGACCTTGAGAGTTTTCAAAGGCGCTTAAAAATGAAATGTATTATTATTATTATTATTATTATTATTATTATTATTATTATTATTATTATTATTATTGTAAACAGTAACCCAAATAGAACTGTATAGTGCCTCTTTGCAATTCTTTTGATGACGATACTAGTGCAACGTGTTCAAGTAACCTGTTGCCGTTCACAAGATATTTGCAGAACCCAGAAGTAGGATTTTTTTTTTCCGAGCTCATCTTTTGATTTTCTGGCATGAGGGACACAGGATGGTAGCTAGCTATATGTGCAATTTGCTCACTTCACCAGAACTGTCCAGCCAGCTAGCCAGCGACGGACGCCCCCCCCCCCCCCTTCCCTCGGGCCGCCCCGACATCATCAGGCCATGAATGCCAGCATTGCTAGCGCTAATGACGCCAGGAGGCCAACAAGCTTGCTACAGTTTAGCTTGGGACAAATAGGAGAATAAAGCCTTGTTCAAATTAGCAAGGTGATGTGCGAAGCTCTGGGTGGAGGTGGTATGACGGTTGGTTGGTTGGGGGGGCGCTTAGGTTTCCGCGGTGAGTGGAAACCGGCAGCTCTGTTGCCGTCATTGACTCACTTAAAAGGTTGCCCATCTCCCTTTTTTAGACTAGCTTGATGACAATAAGCGATTATTGCTAGCATTGTCACTGTCAAATGGATGCTACAGCTGCGTGGTTGCTTTCAACATTTAGCTTGTAGTTGACGTGCACATTACACCATGACATCCCTGATCCACTGCCGAAAAGGATGCTTTGATCCTCTCCTCTTTCATCTAGAACTGCTTCATGTCACAAAGAGGGTACAGCAAGTGCTGAAGATTGAATGACTCTCTGTGTCTCTGTGTTGTCATGTTATTTCGTTTTTTTTTTTTTTTTTTTGACCTCAAGATGGCGCCGCGAGATTGGCTGCCTTACCAGCAGCCCCTGTATTTTGTTTTTCTACTTCTTTCTTTCCTTTCCTCTTCCTTTCATAACTTTTCTCCACTGCGAGACGAATAATTGCTCATCCAATCCATTGTTTGCTACTTTGGGATTATGATGCTTGCTAAACATAGTTAATGTCTCTGCGGGCGAACCGCACCTGCTACTGCCCGTGCAGTAATAAATAATCAGAATTGAAGTTATAAATGAAATGTATGATTATTTATGGCCGCTTATCAGGCATTCCCTCACACGGTAAACCTTCAATGACACCCACGCGTTTATCAAGCATTCAGTCAGTCAATAAGAAGTAGGTCATCACAGCGAGCGCCGCGTTGATTTCACAACAAAGTGGCCCCATCTCAAACGACGACTGCAAAGGGAAATTTAGGGTCAAAGAGGACATCATACGGTGAACGTATACTGTTGCCGTGACGACCGAGGATGACACTGGGTGCAAAAAGATGGCAATGAGAACAGGATGTGTTAAAAAATGTGAAGACTCAACCATTAAACAGGAAGTGTCTTGGTTGTGCAGCAATGGGTACACAAGCGGCACATAATGCAGAGAAAACATGATACAGTAAAGTCTCGTTATATCGATATTCAAGGGAGTCCGAAAAAATATCGATATAACCGGGACTATCGATATATCCGATATCGATATAACGAGACTTTACTGTATGGAAAATAAAAATATACAGTATAATAGTTTCTGTGAATTATTCTTTTTTTGGAATGTTGTAATTCCACCTTTACCTGCTAGATGGCATCACACAACTGTGTTTAATTAGATTAGATTAGATTAGATTAGATTAGATTAGATTAAATGATCTTTTTTAATAATATGAAAGGAAAAAGAAATAAGAATAAAGTCCAGATAAAAAGATGAAAAAAGTCTCACACTGGAGAAAATGACATTTCACAGCAGCAAAGTGATGAAAGGAAAAGAAGACGTAGAAAAACAAAATACAGGAGCTGCTGTAAAGGCAGCCATCTTGAATTGAAAAGAACAAAAAAACAAAATAATAAATATGATAAAACAAAGACACAGACAGTCATTCAATCCTAAGCATTTTCTGCCCCCTTTTTGTTGCATGAAGCTGTCCTAGATGAACTAGGAGAGCTTCAAAGCCTCTTTTTCACCAGTGTATCAGGGATTTCATCGTGGAATGTGCAGGTCTGCTACAAACTAAATGTGTTTGAAAGTAAACACAAAGCTGTAGCATCCATTGACGAAAATAAATTGTCTCACATCTCCTGTCCCACGTAAATCCGCTTCAATTCCAAGCAGCGAGCTATCGAGCCAACTTGGACCTCCATCGAAATGGACTTTTATCGAAAGAATCAGTTTTTTTTTTTCATTCCTCGCACCCTTGACCTGATTGCGAGTTTCAACCATTTTCAAACTGAGACTTTTTAATAACAATAATTGTGATGTTCAGGAATCCGTTTTGATCCCTTCCTTCTCCATTTTGTCTTATCTGCAGAGTCTGGGAACGCCGAGTAGATACGACTCCAGAAAGAAGTAAGTCGGAATTTGGTTACCATGGAACTTTCTTCTTTGGAACACTAAGGCTTCTTCCAATCGGGGTGAGTCCATCCCAGCTGATTTGGGGTACGGATTGGACTGAAGTGGACTGGTTGTATGTAGGTTGCGTACCACCGACATGTTGTATCCGTGTCCCTTGTATTTACGAGTACATATGCAAGGTAAATTTGATAACCGGGCCGTTAAAATGAGTCACAATGTCGTCTCTAGGGTTTGAGTGCCCGTATTGACGGCACGAGGACGTGATTTCAAGTAACTTCTCCCCCACCCCCGTTGCTCTGTTCTCCACCCTAAACGCCGCTTGACAATTGCTCTCATTGGCAGCCACACTCCATAATCCTCACAATACACACAGGGGGGGGGGCCCGAGGTAGCCATTAAGTCGAATATCGCTTCTGGCTACCTGTTGCCATGGCGATGGATGGAATGCAAGGTAGAGCGCCGTAGTGATATTGCGTTTGGGTGGATGCGTCAAACTATGGCTTTCTTCCTTTTGTTTTTCTTTTTCCCCCCGTGTCAGTTGCAGCTTTGCGTCTTTATCGTCTTCGAGCACGCCATTCAGACTAAAGTGTGCTTCAGTCTTCTTCCTTTCCTTTGATAGTCCCAGTGCGAGATGACGGACACGGTCGTGAGCTTTCGGGAAAGTGGGGTGGAGTCATTAGCGGTCATTATCAGAACACGAAGAACGACTGCTGCTTTTCTCGGATTGGCCCCGAGTGCCAGTCGCCGCGGCGTTGTGACATTTGGGTCGGCGTCGGAGCCGTGCGACACCCGGGGAGGCGCTAATGTCACCTTCTTTGATGGATGCGAGTCATTTCCTCACTGTTTGCTAGCTCCCAAAAGTGCCGCTTCCAAAAACCTCCCACATATAAAACACATTGAGCTGTCCGTTAAAAGTTTTGAGCTTGACTGCAGAATCGTGACTTGTTGACCGCATAATAGTTTTAGCTAATGAGGTACTGAGAAAACTGTCATTTGTCTGTAGTGACTTCCCTTTTACATTGCCGCTAATAGTTAGCATCCCTGCTAAAATGTCACACCATGATAGAGTTGAAAGGTTTTTCATGATTAACGGCCATTTTGATTTCATGTATTTGACATAACATATAGTGGCATTTGACTCACTTGTTTTTATGTATTCATTTAAATATTGCTGTTGAAATGTCTTAGCCAACCTACCGCCCCTCCCTAGGACCCACCGCCGCCGCCCCCCTCCATGTTGTTCGTTCACCTGTCACTTTCAATGGGAGTCATGGAAACAGGGTAGCCAATCGGCCGTCACCGCTCCTCTCGCTCTTCGTGTCCTCAAGCGAGGGAGGCGGGAAGCTACCCGCCCGCATTGTTTGCATTGTTGCCGTCTGCCGGTTGGGCACTTTGGTGTTGCCAAAGCCAAGACGTCAGGACGTCATTGGCAGTGCGAAATGACAGAGGGTTTCGGAGTTTGTCACTTTTCACAGGAATACATCGGCAGTGGGTCAAAAAATGACAAAAAATACATTTTTCCCCTATTATATCAAGTGTTATCTAGGTTCGAGTAAAATAACAAAGCCACAGACTTAAGCAATACTTGTCACATAATAATTATAATCATAATAATAATGTATTAATGAAGTTTCTAGTGTGTCTGCTTGCATCTGTTGCAATATCACAACTTCCACGATGTACAACCCAGACCTCCTTGAGACACTTTATGCAAAAAGCTATCCATTCCATCAAGCCATCAATGGCCATCACAAAGGTAAAAAAACAACTTTATTACACTGTACAGTTTATTTCTTTAATTACACTACCATAGCACATTTATTATACATAAAATAAGGTATATTTTGTGTAGTTTTAAGGCTTATTTAGTAGAAAATTACGTTTTAAGGGGACCTGGGAACGGATTATTTTCATTTTAATGGTGTCCTATGGGGAATTAATGTTTGGAATACACACTTTGCGCCTTACACACACTTTCTGGGAACCAATTGAGTTCGTAAGTCAAGGTATCACTGTAAATTTAATTTACAAGCGCCTTTCAGAACACCCAAGGACACTTTACAATTAAAAGAACAATACACAGAACAATAAAACCGTAAATAAATGCTAAATAATAAAATAGCTGATTAAACATTTAGCATCTGCACTTTCATCTATTCGATCATTTCTTTCAACACTTTTGTTAGGATGTTTGAAAAAAATAATGTATCCACTGCAATGTCGACTGCGCATGCGCACATTTGATTGCAATACTCCAAAGTAGCCTCGTGCGAGCATGAAATCACGTCCGGCTCTTTTAATTAGCATCGATGAAGAAGGGGATTAAAGTGCGTAGGCGTCCACTTGAATGGAAGCCGTTGATTACGCTCGCGAGACAAAAACAACATGTTTATTGCCGTCAAAGGAGAGAGCAGGGAGAAAAGGGCAGTTGGGCTTTTTGTACTGGGCGACATACCAGCTAGTGGGCACTCTCACCTAAAAATGCATATCTTCACTATATGACAGTGCATGTCACTCCTAGGCCTTCAGTAGTGCTATGTCTGAATCACTCGACAACTGCGAGTGTGGTGCGATTTACTACACGTCCACTAGAGGGTGCCATTGGCCAGGAAATAACTTGTGACTACTGTCATTAAACCGTTCCAATTTTTACTATGAATGTGTAGATTCATGATCACCTCATAAAATTGCAATATTATTTGCTATTTTTGAAGCTGACTGACAAACCTTTCTTAATGATGACTATCTATTCTTGAAAAGTCTGTCTTGAAAATGGCTTTCACAATAAATCTGCAATCAAATCAATTTCTTCTCATCTTTCAGCCATTTTGGGTTGACAAAATCGCTCTTAAATGAACACGCTCGCGCGTGTGGCTGCCGCTGCTCACCCGCAGAAAAAGTATCCTGTGACTGTAAAGTGTCCTTGAGAGTTTTGAAAGGCGCTTATAAATCAAATGTATTATTATTATTATTATTACAAAAATTCATTAGCTCATGCAGCTCGCGACAGATACAGTGTGCTAGCTCTGGCCAGTATGCACTTATCACTAGCGGTGAATGAAAGGAAGCTGAAAGACAATTTGGAATTATATTCATAAGAATTCCTGGACAAAACATAATTCACATTAATCTGTGATTCAAATATTTTTAGGCCAGCAGAGAAGGCCCACCACTGGTAAATGACACACTGATTGTGTGTGTGTGTGTATATTCGTTATCCTCTGCAAAGAATGGCTCATATCAGTGCCGCACCGAGGAGTCCTTCTATTGTGTGAATAACAGTTAAACAAGTATGAAATGAACAAATTTGACAACATTCACCAGGCCACGCCCCTTAAAGGTCTTCATTTCATCCATTTGACTCTATATCAAATATCCCGTGATATTTATTATGTTACAGAAAATGGAGGAGGCACTTGAACTTAGTGGAAATTGATTTGGGGTGATTATTTTGTTCTTGAAAATATTTCCCAACAGATAATATGTGTGTTTTCTGCTACTGCGGGCGTACTTCATCTTCCTCGTCACGATCCCACCGTGCGTTTTCCTCATCACCATCTCTCTCTCAATTCTTCGATACCGCCCCTCCTCGTTCATTCGCGCGCACTCGGCGTGCGCGTGTGATATGAAAGGCGCTCAACTCGTCCAGCCTGTCTTGTCCACCACCATCGGTCGCTCACCTGTCGTCGTTTGCCACCGAGCGGCCATGCGCCTGGCCAGAAGACGGCGGGCGGTGGCGGCGGTGGCGCGCGCGGACGCGTCGGCCGGCGAGCGCCGTATCTCCGCCGCGTGCCGTGAAGCTCCAGCAGTCATTTCGGGCGCTTGAAAATCACCGTTCGCCTTTTTAACTGTGAGTACTGACGCTGTCGACGCTGCAGTTTTGCCACATGGAATTATTATTATTATTATTTTAATGAAGTGGTTCGGACAGGGCAAGTATTTGTAGAATTGTGTTAACTTTCATTTCAACAAGTTTTCAGTCACTGTTTCCAACCAGATTTCTGTGCAACGATTGTCAGCCTCAGTTTCCACTTATTCTGAATGGTCATCTATCCTGCTGATACATGTTTATGAAGGTGAACAGGCGACCAATCGACCCCCCCCCCACCCGACCTGTCGCTGGTCTGCATTCGCTCACCTAATTTTGTGTGAGACTCTTCTGAGTGTGAATGGTCGTCTTTTGCAAGGTTTTTTGTCACGTCGACTTTTCGTCAATGCGTTTTGGTGTTGTCAATCATTTTCGGAGGAAGATTGACAGGCGAGTGCAGTCCGTCAGTCAGTTCACCTCAAAAGTCAGCTGGGAAAGGACATGAATTGTATTATTATTATTATTATTATTATTATTATTATTATTATTATTATTATTATTATTATTATTATTATCTCTGCTGCATTTTTATTTTCTTTCCTATCTTCTACGATCGTTCTACGTTGTCTCCTGACATTCATTTCTCCGCAGGTCGGACAGCAAGCTCTCCCGATTGGCTCAGAGGTGGAACCAGCGCGCCGCAACCGGAGATGCTTTGATCCAGGATCTCCAATTCTACACGGGACTCTCCCGCTCTTCACAAAGCCTGGACAGGTGACCACTCCCGTTTTTTGTATTGATTTTATGAGAAAAAAAAAGTTGATGGAGTGAACGGTAAAAAAATGCTAATAATAAAAAAAATGATAATGATAATTAAGTCAGGGGTGTCAAAATCATTTTTTTTTGCCACGGGCCACATAATAATAATAATGCATTTCATTTATAAGCGCCTTTCAAAAACTCTCAAGGTCACTTTACAGTCACAGGATATGTTTTTCTGTGGGTAAGCAGCGGCAGCCACACGCGCCAGCATTCACTCAGCCCGGACATGACTCAAATAGATAGAAATCTAGCGAGCTAGCTAGCTAATAGATAGCTATCGAGATAGTATAGAAAGAGAAAGTATACTATAATGCAGTTTTGGAGGTGATTGTGGAGGGGTTGAGGTACTTACTACTAAATAGCTAGCCAGCCAGTTAGATTGCTAGCAAGCCAGCTAATAAATAGCAAATAGACAGCAAATAGCTAGCTCGCATGAAATAAGGGACCCGATACCGGCTGTCAATATCGTGCCAATATCAAGGTTTTCTCGGCTAAGTCTGAATTTAGCCAGACGGAAGCGTTGAAGGCTTTGTGGTTATGGTTTCCTCTGGAGGGCCGTTATGAAGCCATTAGAATGTTTAATCGCCTCCACATATTACATATAGAGTGCACAACAAATTAATCAATAACTAGTTTTCAAATCTGAAGTCAAGAATAATAACTGATATTGTGGTTTACATCCAAAAATATGACATTTTGGTTAGAATTGGTTGGAATTTCACAAGTTGGATATGCTTGCGCGGACCGAAAATATTAATGTGGCAGGCCGGATTTGGCCCCCGGGCCTTGACTTTGACACCTGTGATTTAAGGCCACGTTTTGTAGTTTAAGGGGTCTCAAAAGTACAAAATGTTGTTTTTCCACAAAAAACTGTTCTCACTTTTTGATCAGTCGCCGGTGAAATTGGTGACAAGGAGATAACACGCCCACTGACCTGTGACTTCTGCGTTTTAAAGACGCGGCGCTATCAGGCGGCTAACGCGCACCGATGCGAGCGCCGTCGTGCGTTTCGCAGCTAGTTAAACACGCGTTTTGCCATCGCAGATTGAAACGGCCGCCCGGCATCGCCACAGTTGCCACGGTTACCAGCAGCAGCAGCGCTTTCAACTCGACGCGGAAGATCTCGCGGCTTAAGTGAGGCGTCCGGACTCGACGGGGGAGCTTTTGTAGCGGGAAAACGTGAACATGACAAGTGGGGAAAGCGGCGTCAATGGGTTGTCATGGAATCGGCGGTTATTCGTCTTCTGAGTCATGAATTTGGCTTTTTTTTTTTCGGGGGAGGACGCGGCATGCTTGGAAAGACAAAGTCGCTTTCGGAGAAGTAGTAATTGAATTCCTGGTACTTGTCGGCTGATTCCACGTATCGATTCGCATAACTTAACGTTTATTTTGGGTGGCATCCCCCAAAAATGTTGTTTTATCTATCTCCCAACAAATGGGAATGCCACGGCAAGGTCCGTAGTGCTGAAGGAATTACCTTTGTGCGCTTCATCTGGCTCCCCTCAGACGCCTCCCGGCTGTTCTGACCCAGCAGATGCAGAACTTGCAGTTGTCTCAAGCCAAGAAGGTCGCGGGAGGGCCGGCCTCCCCCAATGCCGCCAAGCGTCTCTATCGCAACCTGTCGGAAAAGCTGCGAGGGAGCACGTCGTCCTTCGAAGACGCACACTTCTTCGGGAAGAACGATCGCCTTCGCAAGGCCTCGGTGAGATGAAACTTTATTTCCAAAACTCTCAAGGTCACTTTACAGTCACGGGATCAAGTTTTTCTGTGGGTGAGCAGCGGCAGCCACACGCGACCCGGAAGTAACTCAAATAGATAGAAAGCTAGCTAGCCAGCTAATAGATAGCTAATAATAATAATACATTTGGTTTATAAATGCTTTACACAACTCTCAAGGTCACTTTGTAGTCACATGATGAAGTTTTTATGTGCAGTTTTTATGTGCAGCAGCAGCCACATGCTAATAGCTAACCAGTTAGCTCATGGATAGCTAACAAATAGCTAATGAAGCTAATTGATATCGAGATAGCTAACAGCCAGTCAGCTAGACAGCTAATAGTCAGCCAGCTAGCGAAACATTTTGACTTCAAGATGGCGCTGCGAGAGTGGCTGCCTTTCCAGCAACCCCTGTATTTTGTTTTTCTACTTCTTTCTTTCCTTTCCTCTTCCTTAAACTGTTAGATTTTTTTTACCATGAACGTGTGGATTCGTGATAACCTCATAAAATTGCAATTTTAAGGAACATGGTCGCAGGAAAACGTTACGGCGGGATCAATAAAGATACACTTTGTCGCCCGGCTAATTAGATATGTTGCCTCTGCCTGAACTCGCTGTTCCCTCATTGGTCGCATCCATGATTCAATCTCCAATCAGGCGCCTGCGGCTGTTTTGTTCATCCATGGGCTTATGTCATCCAGTGCCAACTTCATTGAAAAAAAAAAAAAAAAAGAAACAAAACAAACCTTTTGCCCCTGACCCACTGCTGAAAAGGACGCTTTGATCCTCTCCTCTTTCATCTAGAACTGCTTCATGTCACAAAGAGGGTACAGCAAGTGCTGAAGAATGAATGACTCTGTATCTTTGTGTTGTCATGTTATTTGCTATTTAGTTTTTTATGTTTTTTTTTACTTCAAGATGGCGCCGCGAGACTGGCTGCCTTTCCAGCATCTCCTGTATTTTGTTTTTCTACTTTTTTTTTCCTTTCCTCTTCATTTCATAACTTTGCTGCTGCGAAATGTAAATTTCTCCACAGCGAGACAAATAAAGGTACATTCAATCCAATCCAAAATTTGATAGATATATTTTTTTCTCCAAATGAGTAAATACCGTACATTTCAAAAGCCAATTTCAGGATCATAACGAATGTGTGGCGTGTGGTGTCATTTGGTGGCTTATATTTGAGATCAGCACAGGTTTTGAGTAGAAGACCAAGATTCGGCGTTGAAACTGTGCTTGTGTTCTGAATTATGTGACGTATGAGGGAGGGAAATAGCAACCCCTTAGAAGTTGTAAAATCTCGGAATGTGTCGCAGTAGGTTGTCGAAATTCTGTCGCATTGGTGACGGAAAAAAAAAATGGTGCCGCCGATGTGTAAAAAAAGCCTTTCAGCGTATAACCGCAGCCGATGTGTCCAGACGATGCAGGGCGGCGAGTGCCTGTTGGAAGCAGTGGAGCAGCAGGACCTGGACACGGTCCAGATGCTCCTGTGCCAGCTGACGCCAGACGAACTGGACCTGAACACGCCCAACAGCCAAGGGCTGACGCCGCTCGACGTCGCCGTCATGACCAATAACGTTCCCATCGCCAAATTGCTGCTCAAGGCCGGTGGGACGGAGGGTCCGCACTGTGAGTACCGCCGCAATTGCTAACCTCTTAGCTATTGCTAATAGTCCCCGATTTGTGAAGGCATTTTAGCTAACACCCCCCTTTTGTCCGTGTGTCTTTCACCTCCGCCACATTCGCAGTCGTGAGCGCGGAGAGTCGCCAGGCCCACCTTGCGGCTCTGGTGGCCGAGGCGGAGCAACGCGCCGCCGATTTGTCGGCGCGGGCGCAGCGAGACGGCCTGTCGCTGGAGGCGTGCCACAAGGACAAGCAGTTGAGAGCCTGGGAGTGGAGGTGCAAGCTCTACAAGCACATGACCGGCGCATTCCAGCACGCACGTGAGACCGCCGCGCTCTTTGCTCGCATCTACAATGTCCTCATCTCACTGTGGCTTCACTGGAAATAAAAATGGCGTACAAAAAGATGCATTGTGGACAAAAAAAAAAAAAACCCGACAGAAACGGCTCTCGAAAATATTGCTCCCCCGCCCCAAAAAAACAACAACAAAAAATAGCATAAACGTCCCAAAATAGTGCAAATTGTGGGACAATTGAAGTCTTTCTGATTCTGAAATAGTAAATTGTGGCCACAATTTCGAACTTTGGATGTACAGACCACCACTACTTACAAACGTTCGAGTTACGAACAACTGTACAGATAGATGAACATTTTTGTAGTAACACGTAGTATGTATCTCCAGTTGTATATGTACATATCTTTACAGAGTATATATCTTATGAAATGTTTATTTTTCAGTACAAACTAATACAGGTTACTTATACAAGCCTTAAACATACTTATATAAGCCTTAAACATACATTTCATACAACTGAAGCAACTTGCGAACAAATTCACCTTACGAACAACCGTTCAGAACGTATCTCATTGGTAAATTGGGGAGCGTCTGTACACCTAAAATGGTATTTTGTAACCATAAAATACTATTTGGACAATATTAGGCCCTTTGGATGTGCAGACGGTCCCCTACTTACGAACGTTCGAGTTACGGACAACTGTACATATGAACATTTTTGTAGTAACATATGTAGTATTCTCTCCAGTTGTATATGTTCATATCTCTATACAGTACCGGTATATATCTTATTAAATGTTTTTTTTTCAATACCAACTAATACAGGTTACTTATACAAGCCTTAAACATACTTATATAAACTTTAAACATACTTATACAAGCCTTAAACATACGTTCGATACAACTGAAGCAACTTACAGACAAATCCACCTTACGGACGACCGATCAGAACGATACGTAAAATGGTATCTTGTAACCAAAATACTATTTGCACAAAATTAGGTCCTTTGGCTGTGCAGACGGTCCCCTACTTACAAACGTTAGAGTTACGAACGTTCGCAAGTACATATTTTAGTAGTATTATATGTAGTATTCGCTCCAGTATTACATATCTCTCTAGAGCATATATTTTATGAGTATCAGTACAAACTAATACAGGTTACTTATACAAGCCTTAAATATACTTATATAAATCTTCAACATACTTATATAAGCTTTAAATATACATTCCATACAAAATATAGCACTGAAGCAACTTACAAACGGATTCACCTTACAAACGACCGTTGGCAACGTATCTCGTTCAGCCTTTAATATACTTATATAAACCTTAAAACATAGTTATATAACCTGTACATTCCATAGAAAATATAGCAATGAAGCAACTTACGAATGAATTCAACTTACGAACGGCAGTTCAAAACAGATCTCGTTCGTAAATTGGGGTGCATCTGTACACCTAAAATGGAATTTTGTAACTACAAAATACTGAAGAGCCCCACCAATCGATTTGACTCATCTGGTATTTTGACATGTTTACTTTTCTGCAAAGAAATGCCTTTTGAAAAACCTCAAATAACGACACATTTTTCAGCGGAATCTTACTATAGTCCAGAACCGTAGCTACAGCCACTTGGTGGCCATGCGATTAGCCAAATCACCGCACAAAATGCACCAAAATGTCTTTCAAAATAACGTCTTATATTTTGCGCAGGCCCCCCCGAGGCTCCCACGTTGGTCCGTCTGAGCGTCAGCAGCAGCTCCACGCTGACCGTCACTTTCCAGGAGCCGCAAGGCCTTCACTCCACCGTCGTCACCAAGTACAAAGGTAGGCAGGGAGGGTTGATGATGATGGGCCTTCGCTAGCCGTCGCCTGGGGTTTTACAAACAAACAAGTGCAGACCGCGTGTGTGCGCGTGCGTCAGTTGTCTGTTAGTGGCATTTGGCTAGCCCCGGAGCAAAGCAATCACAAGGTTAATGGCCGCATCATCATCATCGCGGGGACTATTGATTTGGAATCAAAGGGCAAATTAGCCAATTACTTGTCTGTCTGTCTATGTGTGCGTGCAGTGGAATGGAGTTGCTTGAAGGATTTCTCGCTCCTGGCCGGAGAGATGCTGCTGGACAACCTGCACAGTCTGAAATGCACCATCAGTAACCTCAGCACGGTAATGGCCGCCATCCTATCTGTCTGGCTACCTAGCTAGCTATCTATTATTTAAACTATTTGCTAGCTATTAGCTATCTATTCGCTAGCTAGCTAGCTTTCTATCTATTTGAGTTACTTCCAGCTTGAGTGAATGCTGGCGCTGTTGTTGTCTATTAGCTAGCTAATCTCGCTATCGAGCTGGCTATCGAGCTGGCTACCTTACTAGGTATCAATTTGATATCTATTTGCTAACTAGCTATTTATTTGCTAGCTATATGTTATCCATAAGCTATCTATTAGTTATCTATTAGCCATCTAGCTATCTATTATTTAAACTATTTGCTAGCTATTAGCTATCTATTCGCTAGCTAGCTAACTTTTTATCTATTTGAGCTACTTCCAGCTTGAGTGAACGCTGGCGCATGTGGCTGCCGCTGCTCACCCAGAGAAAAACGTATCCTGTGACTGTAAATTGACATTGAGAGTTTTGAAAGGGGCTTATAAATGAAATGTATTATTATTATTATTATCATGCATCCTTTTCGACCACTAAAAACATCCCCACCATACTCGAGGTACCCTTCCCCCCATCTTGTGTCTCTAAAACTGTCCCCATCCTGTGGATCGCCACTGACGACCATCTTGGTATTTTGCCGCAGGGTCGCCTGTACTTTGTACGAGTGTCAGCCTACAACATGAAGGGCTGGGGTCCTCCGGCATGCTCCTTGCCGCCGTCTGCCGCTCCTTCCAGTACGTTAAGCCTCCGAAAACATTCAACACGCTTTGCTATGTGCGCGTTGTGCGTGTCTACGCTCAAATCTGTATACACGCCAGTAGCACAGAGGGACCCAAATTGTGTGGGTGTCTGTTTTTGCACTCATCTAATGTCCAAATGGAACAGATGTAAAAAGGACCGTGAGTCGCCGTGCCAGCACGCCCACCTTAGGGAACGGCACGAAATGCTCGCTCGCGCATTCAAACCGCTAAATCAAACTGATTTAATGAGATGATTCTTTTATTTAGTAAGCCGTTGAATTTTCCACTCCAAATGCCATTTGCAATGTCGCTTGGCTCAATGCGCTCAATGCACTGCAGGTAGTTCAGCTATTTAGTTTTTTTCGCTCCTTTTTCTGTCCCAATTTTTCTGTTTCAAATGCAACCATTTTTTTCCATTCTCAGATTGGCGAGAGAGCGACGGGCGGGAGCCCAGGAAGCGCAGCCATGTGGAGGTTATGGAGCGCCTGTTACAGCAAGTCCGAGCTACGCATTCACACTATTGCTGTGGAGGTGAGCGATAATCCATCACCTTCTGCATAATATATCAATTTCAAGTAATACCAGAGTGTATTATGATTAGCGCATATTGCTCCATGATATGCGCCACATATGAAAACACATATGAAACAAATTTAGTGAAACGGCAATTGGAAACGGTTTGTTTTCCATTTGAGGTTTTAACTTTTGTCGTCGGCCATCTTGCCTTACCGATATCGAGCCATAATCGGCTTGCATTTGTTTTGATGCGTTGCAAAGTCATATCGGATATTTCTGAGTTTTTCGTGATCCTCCGGAAAATTCATTTACCCATAGTGCATTGCATTATTTACATCGAACATAGCGGATGGTAGCAATATGGAGCGTTAGAACAGAAACTCTTTTTGTATGATTCAATTCTTTGACTTGAATTAAAATAGTTATTTGATATATTTGAATAATAGATTTGATTCAAATAATGGTTTTTCATTTCCAATTTAGAATTAAGGCTTATTTAGTAGAAAATTATGTTTTATGGGGACCTGGAAACAGATTATTCTCATTTTTAATGGTTTCCTATGTGAAAATAATGTTTAGAAGACACACTTTTCGCCTTACACACACTTTCTGGGAACCAATTAAGTTCGGAAGCTGAGGTATCAGTATTATTGTTGTATTTTGGTTTATTTCAAACAGTTTTGTATACTTAAAATGGGCCCCATTCATTTTAGAATTAGGACCCCTTTTTTATTTCCCAGATGCATTCCCTGAAAATCTGCTGTTGAAATGGAAATCCGTGGATGGTCGCGATGCGGGTTTAACTTCTTATATACAATCATGGAGTCAGTCAGACAGACAGTTATACGGCACGTTTGCCCATATTGACTCAAGTCTGTCAGGCGCAGCAGTTCACACTTCCATGAAACATTTTCAACAGGCGACCTGGAGGGACGCCCGAGGCCTTCGGCCAGCTTTTCTAACAGGCCCCTGAAGAGCGTGCATGCACACACACAGAGACATTAACATAGGTTGCTATGTCATCCCGAAAAAAGTCTTTGACAAGTGGATAATATGACGGGAGTGCACGTAGCGGGGGGGGCCTCCTGTGCGCTTACTCGGACTAAATAAAGAAATGAGTTGTAGAGCCACGCCAGAAAAACATCGTAGCCTTTGATTAATGAGAGGGAGGCGTCATGTTGTTTATTTCGTTGACAACCGCTGCGCTTTGTTTTCGGTCTGGTTGCAGGCTTGTTCGTCCTCATGTCGTGGGGTCTGGTCTTGCATAGTAGCTAATGCTAATGTTTCTATTTTTACCTTCAAAAACAACATATCGGTCAAAATGTTGATTTATACATATACATTAAAAAAATCATCTAATTAATATTGAACACCTTTATGTGGTTCTTACACACATTTAAATGCGGTTCCCATGTTTCCAAAATCAGAATCAGAATCGGCGCCTGCCTGAGGGAGGTCATTAGAAAAGGTGGTGGGCAGGGTGCGCAGGGTCCAGTTTCTCTTGATTCTTGCAGCATGCAATTCCTCGCGAGTGGGAATAATGATAATAATACATTTTATTCATAAGCGCCTTTCTAAAATCTCAAGGTCACTTTACAGTCACAGGATCCGTTTTTCTGTGGGTGAGCAGCGGTAGCCACATGCACCAGCGTTAACTCAACCCGGAATAACGCAAATAGATAGAAAGTTAGCTAGCTAGCTAATAGATAACGAATAGCTAGCTAGCTTATAGATAGCTTATAGATGGAAAATATATAGCAAGCTAGCGAATAGATAGCAAATAGCTAGCTAGCTAGGTAGCCAGCTAGATCACTAGCTAGATAGCTCAATGATATATTGCTCTATTTGGGCAGCGCCAATGATTTTTTTTCCCGCCGCCCTAACTGTCCCCTGATTTCACGTTGACGCTTGATGCTATTTTCGCTAGCTTCCAAAATGTGTTCGTTATCTTCCTACCTTTCAGTACTTGAAAGTCTTTTTTTTTGTCTTTTTGTTTTTAGTCTCTCACTGATAAGCCCCACCATCTTGCGAACCGCCATCTGTCCGCGCTTGGCTTGTGAGCATCAGACATCTGACGTCCGTTTACAGGACGCTAATTATGTGACGCTTAATTAGCCCGGCTCAAAAGGTCTACTGCGGTTTTAGGAGATTGGCATCGCTGAGCGGCCGCGGGCCGCAACGGCCTGTCGGGGAAGGAGAAAAAGATAGACTGCCCCGACCCCGATAAGCTCACGTCCCGTCAGACGGGCCATCATGGGAGAGTGACCCTGACCCGGCGACCTTGCGAAAATGCACGCAAACTCAAGAAATAAATGGGATGGGATCTTTTTTTTTATGCCACAGATGCATCCAAGCTTCAGAACACGAGCAGGAAGCAGTCCGTCTCCCGAAGCCTCAAACACCTTTTCAACTCCTCCAACAAGTTTGTGAAGACACTGAAAAGGTTTGTTGCATTGTTGTCAGACGCAAAATAAATCGTATTGTGTTTTTTTTTTCATGATAGGACAGGTAACATCCGACTTACGACCGAGTTCCGTTTCTGACCAAACGGTCGTAAATCGAAATGGTCGTAAGTCGAAATCCATTCAAAATGTTGAATAGAGGCTAAATGACTTGCAACCCCTCCCCCTCTGGTGCCATCACGCAGTCGATTGCTGTGCGAGAGTGAGATGCTGGCTGGCTGGCTGGCTGGCCAAAATTGTCATACTTTGCCAGCCGTAGAATTACAATTTAAAAAATAGGGTGTGGAGGTCATGGTCGTAAGTCGAGCTGGTCGTAAGTCGGATGTTACCTGTATATGAAAAAAAATGACTAATTTATGTTTCCTTCTTGGTCCAGGGGCGTCTACTTGGCGGCCATTGTCTACCACAAGGACAAATTGCTGGTGACGGCCGAGGACCAGATCCCCATTGTGGAAGTGGACGACTCCTACAGCAGCTCCCTCATGCACGACTTCCTCTGGTTCACCAAGGTCGGTTGATGCTATGCAACTATGTTGAATTGAGTTGAGGAGTGTCATTATGCCATCCCGCGGGATGTGTAATTTGAACAAAGGTGTGCTTGCGTCGCAGCTTTCATGCATGTGGGAGGACGTCCGGTGGCTCCGCCAGAGCACCTCGGTGTCCACCTCGTCGTCGTCCACGCTGCAGGCGCGCCACAAGATGCTAAGCGCCGCCGGCCAGCTGCAGAACTTACTCGGCACGCACAACCTTGGTCGCGCCCATTACGAGCCGATCAAGGATCGCCACGGCAACGTCCTGCTGGTGATGGTGCGCGACGCTGATGGGCAGCATGCCCTCCCTAGCGGCAAATGGATGCAGGTGTCCAAAGTGCAGAGTCAGCGAAAGTCCCTGTCCACGCCCGAGGAACCCTACGCCCTTGACGTCCTTATCATCACGCTGCAGGTGCCCGTCAAATATCGATTGATCAGTCAGACAATTACATGGACTCAAATATTCTGAAAAAAGCCATTTTTCCCCACCCGGTGCAGGACATCATAGCGTACCAGCGGCGTAGCAGCCAGCGGTTGGCACCGGGCCTCTACCTGGGCTACCTGAAACTCAGCAGCTCCGTGGACCAGATCCGGGTCCTGGTTTCCCAGAGGAACCCCAACATGCTGTGTCACGCCCGCGTGCGAGAAAACGCCAACGTTTCCAGGTGGGTGGCGGGAAGGCGGGGGTGGGGGTGGGGGTCACTTTGATTCTTTTGGGGGAGGCTTAGCTTTTTTAGTCTTTTTATCTTGACGTTATTCTTATTTCTAGCTAGCTAGCTAGCAGGCTATCTAGCTAGCTACTTAATTGCTATCTAGCTAGCTAGCTATTAGCTGCTTAACTAACTAGCTGGTTATCTATCTAGCTATCTATTAACTATATCTTTTAGATAGCTATCTATTAGCTAGCTATCTAGCTAGCTATCTATTAACTAGCTTTCTATCTATATGAGTTATTCCGGGTTGAGTGAAGGCTGGCGCATGTGGCTGCTGCTGCTCACACACAAGAAAACATTTTTGTTCTTGTCCTGTGACTGTAAAGTGACCTTGAGAGTTTTGAAAGGCGCTTAGAAATGAAATGTACTCTTCTTCTTCTTCTTTTTATTATTATTATTATTATTATTATTATTATTATTATTATTGTAGGCTATGTATTAGATATGTCCTTGCAATTTATTATTATTATTATTATTAGCTATCTATCATCTAGCTAGCTTGCTTTCTATCTATTTGAGTTACTTCCGGGTTGACGCTGGTGCATGTGGCTGCCGCTTCTCACCAAAACACAAAAACTTATCCTGTGACTGTAAAGTGGCTTTGAAAGACGCTTAGAGATGAAATGTATAATTATTATTATTGTTGTTAGCTGGTTGGCCGATGACCAGCAAGCGAGTCAGTTGGAGTCCGAACAGCCTGCGGGTCGTCGTTTGGCACACGCCGTCCTGGCCACCGCGATTTTCATGTCGTCGTCGTCTTCCCCCCGATGAGTCTTTGTAACCTCCGTTTTCGGAACACGATGTTCCGGAACACTCCCGCCTGTACATTTGCCACTTGGAATCCCGGTTTCATCCGATTATCCCGCCAGGATGCTCACGTACGAACGAAAGAACTGGCGCTGCGATGGAGATCAACTTTCCTCCAATATTTACCCGTGATGACCTTTTGACCCCTCTAACTGGAATGCCGTCAATTTGTCTTTCTAGGGAGGAGTGGGATTGGATCTGCACGCTGTCGGCCGCCGGCGAAAAGAACCCCGACGGCGAAGATGTCGGCGAAGAGTCCCGACCCAGGCCCGAAAGCCACGCGCCGCTTCTCTATTACGAGCTCCAGACGGCCATCAAGACCCTGCTCAAGAATCTCAACCTACCTCTGCAACAGGTGACCTCTAACCCCTTGCCAATTTGGCGACATCGAGGTGACCTGACGAGCAAATTTTCCTGCGTACAGGCCCGTCATTTGCGCCTGTACAGCCAGGAAGTGGTGGAGTTGGGTCACGGCGTCTGCTTCCTGTTGCTGCTGCCCGCCGCCGATGACGTCTGCTCGGCGCCCGGACAGTCCAACCCGTACACGCCGCTTTCGGGTTTCCTGCACTTGCCGCTGCAGATGTTTGAGCTCGGTAAAGCTTTATTGAAAAATACCCCACCCCGACAACTGGATTTTTATGATCCTATAAGTTTTTTTCTGCTCCTTCATCCTATTTTCCATGTTTGCGCTTTGGCTATTATCATTATAAATGAAATGTATTATTATTGTTGTTATCATCTAGCTATCTATTAGCTATGTTGCTATCTAGATAGCTAGATACTCGAACTTGACGCCGATTTGTGTGCCGGTTTGTGTGTCCACAGTGCACTACTGCACCTACAAGGAGAAATTTATCAGTTTATACTGCCGCCTGTCCTCCGTGTTGGACCTGGACGCGCTCATCACCCAGCAGGCGCTGCGGGAGGCCATCACGGATAGCGAGGTGGCTAGCGCCAAACATCGACATCAGCTCATCCTTGACTACATCCAGGTAAACCAAACGTTCGTCGTCGGCCATCTTGTCCAAAGTCTTCCTGGACGAGTGGAAGTCGCCAAAGTCATGTGGCTTCATGTCCTTGTCTGGAACAAAAAAAGTACAGGAATCCCTTGCTACTTCATGGTTCGATTATCTTGATGCATCGCAGATTTTTTTTCCCCCGAAAATGGCCGCCCCGTGCCTTGAAAATCATAAAGCGAACCCAAAAAGAAGAAAAAAATGACGACAGTGAGTGAAAAAATCAAATAACTTGACAAACTAAGGCGAAAGTGATCCCTCTGTTACGCGCCATTACAACATCAATGAATCTACGGTGCGTTACATCAACAAAGACGAGTCGTGTACCTGGAAATAATATACTGCATATACTGTATGTCGATAGTGGACTTTTTACCGTATTTTCTGGAATGGTAAGGGGCCCCTTCAACGACGTACATAATTAAAAACCTTTTCCATACCTAAGGCATTACTGTATAAAGCGCATCTTCAACGAATGACATATTTCAAAACATTTTTCATACATAAGGTGCACCGCATTACTGCATAAGGGGCACCTTCAATGAATGACACATTTTAAAACGTTTTCCATACATAACGTGCACCGCATTATAAGGGCCATCTTTAATGAATGACAAACTTTAAAATAAAATGCTTTCCATACATAAGGCATTATGAGGCGCATGGTCAGATTTTGATTTTTTTTCCCTTTTAGGTGCACCTTGTAGTGCATAAAATATGGTACTTTATCGCATTAGAGTTTTGTACTGTACTACAAATATTCACTGTGGTTCTTTACTGTACTGTGTTCCACAATTTTTTTGCACTTATATGCATGTAAATTTACCAATCCGTGTAGGGTTCGCTATATCGCTGTTTTTCGTCTATCCCGGTCCGCATTAACAGCGATAAATGAGGGATTACTGTACTTGACTTGGCTGTCGTGAGAGCGCATAAGAAAAAACTAGCGCCACTTCCATTAATGCGCACCGTCCGCTAAACCGCTAGTGTGCGCTCTCTTGGCAGCCGTCTGCGCTAGCTTGCGTGCGTGTGTGTGTGGTGCCTGATCTGTCTCACTGTAATATTTTTTTTTTAAGTCTGGAAAAAAGTTGCCCACCCGCCTCCCCCCAAACCACAAATTGGCTGTAGGGGGAATGTCAGAAGTGGGGGTAGTGTCGGGGAGAGTCATACAGAATAATAACGTGTGTTTGTGTTCTGTACGTATGTGTGTGTTCAGCACCAATTTCGAAAGCAAATTTAACAACACGGGAGTCGTCACGCACAAAATGGCTCCTGCATTTGAATTAAGCTCACGTTTGTCAAACGAGAGCATCGATTCTTACCAGGATGTCATTCTGACACCAAAAAGGTAAACATATTACCCCGAGAAAAAAAATGTCATCACTCAAAGATGCGAGTTTTTGGCACACACAAAACACTTCATTCATGTGGCGTGTAAGCCGCGGCGCGTACGCGTGAAAGTGGATCGGTGTGAAGATGACGTGATGCGGTCTCATTGGACGGTTTGTTTAGCCTCGCCGCACGCTGCGGGAGGAAAATATGCCACGCTCAGACGGGGCGGGCGGCCCACGCCGTCTGCACGCCGTCTGCACGCACGCACGCAAAGCCTCACGGCGGTCTCAAACGCTCGCGTTAATGAAAATAATAATTGTTTCGATGCAGTCATTATGATGACGCCGACTTTTTTTTCCAAGTGGGACATGACAAAAAAAACATGAAACCGACAAAAATTTGCTGAGTGTTGCAATATTTGATTTTTTTTTTTTTTTCCTGACTTTGCAATTGAGAAAAATTTACCCATTTGAACATGCTGCAAAAATTATTTCCAAAATGAAACATAACCAAAACTCATTTCATCAACTTTGTCCACATTAGATGTATACCTTTAGCTAGCTACCTAGTTAGCTACCCATTTGCTATCTATCGAGCTAGCTATTAGCTATAGTGCTATCTATTAGCTATGTCCTTGAGAGTTTTGAAGATGCAATGTATTATTATTATCTATCATCTAGCTAGCTAGCTTGCCGGTTAGCTGGGTATTTATAAATGAAATGGATTATTATTATTTAAGTCATTCACTGCCATTCATGAATTTATTCGGGAATTGAAAATATTCCTGAATTTGTTCGGGTTTTGCTTTTTTCCTTGCTTGGGTGCTGATAAAGCGCTGGTCAGTCCTCTGGCAATGTTTTTCCCTTCCACCAGGGGGAAGCATTTGCACTTTTGTCCATGTTAGCGCTTTGTTACAGTTTAAGCTGTTGTTAAAGTGTGATATAAAATCAATGTGAGTATTGTATTTTGTACATCTGCCCCCATTTCAAACTCATAGAACTCCAGACCCATATCATTTAGGAATTAAGTCTTATTTTCGGATGAAAGAAGAAGGTCTAAGGTTTCTAATGCATCATTGAATGTTTATGTCATCCTAAAAGTCAATATTCTGTGGGTCCTGGAATTTGAGTGACAATGACAAAAACCCTGGCACTGGACGGGACACATTTTTGCACACCGTCTGGCAGTGAATGAGTTAAGGGGTGTGGCCTAATGATCAAAATAGTATTTTTGTTCCACGTTTTCACCCTGTGTATGTTTTTCCCATTTTCTGCAGCAACTGGACGAAACTCGCCGCGACCTCCGCTGGCTGACAGACGCGCTGCAGTACGCCCGCTATAAACAACCCCGCGGCGGCGTTCCCGTCACCTGCCTGGTGGACGCCGGCGCCACAGAGAACGACGCTAGCGGCGGCCAGAACAAAACGGACTCCACCTCCTCCGCCATGGACTACCTGCCTTCGCCATCGCCCGAATTGTGCAGGAGGAAGACCATTAGCGGTTAGCATCACTATCATCATCATCATTTGTGTGTGTGTATGCTAATTCCGCACCGCTGGGCTACAGATTCGCTGCTGGGCTCGGACGAGGACGCTTCATCGGAGGTTTTCCTGCCCACCGACAGTGACTACGACTCCAGCGACGCCCTGAGCCCTCGTGAGCTGGACCTGCTCTACTCGCCCCCCCAGGACCTGTCCCAGCAGGCCATGCACTCGCTGGGGGGCAGCGCCCCGGATGTGCTTCAGATCCATGAGCTCAGGTCAAGATTGTCTATGTGATTTTTGGAAACCGGTTCAGTAGTTAAAACCCCAAAAATTAGGTGGTCACTTTTTCCAAAATCCATCGAGGACAGCGATGCCTCGCTACTTCGTGGTTCACTTATTGCGGTTTCAGTGCATTGCGGATTTTTTTTAATCTTGGAGTAAAAAAAACGTTCTGAATTAAAAAAACTACTTTGCCGATTTTTGTCTATCGCGAGTGGTCCTGGTCCCCATTAATAGTGAAAAACGAGGGATTAATGTAAATGCATTTTTGTTCTCCAAATTTAGAGAAATATCAAGTACGGACAACAGTGACCACAAGACATCCAGATGCTATCTTAAAGTTACATTATTACTCTACTTATACTCTACTATCGCGGGTGATCCTGGTCCCCATTAGTAGTGAAAAACAAGGGATTATGTAACTGCATTTTATTCACCAAGTTTAGGGAAAACGGTGGCAAATTCTAAAACATTTTAATTGAAATAATGTGTTTTGAAATTTGGGATGATTGATTTATTTTTTGCTTCTCGTCTTTTGTTATCCAGGTACAGCGCCCGCCTTGTAACGGACCACCCGCTGTCCCCAAGCCCGGAGGACGTCAAGTCACGGGATGGTCCAGCGCCCTTCTTCCCCCAGTCTCCGCCGCCATCCAAAGACTGCCCGGCCTTTCCCTCGTCCCTGCCTCGCTCCCCGTCCCTACCCCGCCCCCTCCCGGCGTCCCCGTCCACCCCGCTGTCCCCCCGTTTCTCCAGCGACCTTCCTCTGACCTTGCCAGTGTCCCACACCGCCAAGACTCTGGAGGGTCTCTCACTGTCTCGGACCCAACCGGAGGGGGGCGCCCCCCAGGTGAGACCCATCGCCAACCCCCCATCCAAACGCAAGCTGCTCTCCAGGAGCCACCGGGGCCAATATTTCAGCGGCCCCCAACGCTGGCTGAGGGGACACGGCGGCGAAAGCCACATTGCGTCTTTATCCGAGGGCGTCTACACCAAGCAGTACGACCCGGACCTCCCCTACGTGAGCCGCGCCGACGGCGTCCCGGAGACCCGCAAGGGTCGCCCCCGCGAGCCGAGGCCCCACGTGCGAAGGATCTTCGGCGACGCAGGCGAGGCGGCGCAGGGGGCGGCGGCGCGCTCGGAGAGCGGTGAGAAAGAAGGCGCCACTGGGCAGGACATTGACTCGGATGAGCAAACCAATGCGCAAGTGTCGGAGATTCTTAGTAGTACGCTCTAAAAAAAAATACCCCAACCACCTCACCCCCTCCAAAAAAAACTGGTCGCCTCCATTCATAAAAGGTACGTTCATTTTTCATATTCCACAATGAGATTTTCTCCTGACGGAGGCCGGTTGCGCACCTAGCTTGGCAACCCTCGCCCCCTAACCACTTCACCAACATTGTTCACTGTATATTTTAATCAATGTACTTTCTGTTGTTGGGGGTCACAAAGACAGGAAAAAATACCAAACAATCATTTGGACAGTTTTCTTCAGCAGTATGCTCTAAAAAAATACCCCAGCCACCTCACCCCCCCCCCCCCCCCCCAAAAAAAAAAAAAAAAAAACAAAAAAACAAAAAAAACGGACTGGTTGCCTCCATTCATAAAAGGTACGTTCATTTTTTCATATTCCACAATGAGATTTTCTCTTGAGGTTGCGCCAGCCGTGGGCAACCCTAGCCCCCTAACCACTTCACCAACATTGTTCACTGTATATTTTATCACTGTACTTTCTGTTGTTGGGTTTTACTAAGACAGAAAAAAATACCCAACTATCATTTGGGCAGTTTTCTTCAGCAGTACGCTCTAAAAAATACCCCCAACCACTTCACCCCATGAAATACTAAAATATCAGACGACTGGTCACCTCCATTCATAAAAGGTGCGTTCATTTGTCATATTCCACAATGAGATTTTCTCTTGATGCGCACCTAGCTTGGCAACCCTCGCCCCCTAATCACTTCACCAACATTATTCACTGTATATTTTAATCGATGTAATTTCTGTTGTTGGGTTTTACTATGACAGAAAAAAAACACCCAACAATCATTTGGGCCGTTTTCTGTGTAAATTCCTGAGCCTGACCCCTAACCACTTCTCTTATGGAGGTGCCTGCTGCTGTCTAAGGTTATCACCCTTCCCATTGATGCCATTTTCGTCTTAAGTCTTTTGTTTTTAGCCTTGAAACACTCTGTGGGACCCAAACCAGATCTCACGATGACTTGATGAAATAGCAGGTGAACTTTGTTGGGGTTTTTTTGGACTTCTTTCAACCGGACGGCCATTTTAAAGTTCTCTTCAAGATTGGATCTTAATGGAGATGATAGCAAGCATCAGATTTTGGAACCCGGGACCTTGATCTCCTTGCCATTATCTTGTCTATCGGCGTTCTGGAACGTTTTCGTGAAACTTTTTTTTGTTTGCGTGGATCGCAAAAAAAACAAAAAGTTGCTGGTTCAACTCTGGCCAAGCCTCGGACCTTCTCCCGGCCACGACTGTTAAAACGCGGATGACCAGCTAAATAGCTAGCAAGAACTGGAACTTTGCACGTTGTCCACCTAAAAAAATGTGAGCGTTGTGATCAGTAAAACGATCGCTACTTTAAGCTGAAGAGTTTTGAGGAATATTTCAGGTTGGAAACTTTTTCATCGGAATGAACTGGCGACCATTTTTTTTCGGGGGTACACCAGTTTTAATTTAAAAAAAATCGCTTTTCCTTTTCTCTGCATGTTACAGGCCAACAATGAGGCGCTCTAAAGCTACCCGGACACCACCAATCACTCTGGCTGTGAAGTATTTTTTTTCTCTCTAAAAATCCCCCCCAACCCCTCCATGTCATACCACATACTGACTACGAACGACAAGGCGATCGAAAACGGACAAACCGGCGTATTATGGGATGTAGTTTTGAATAATCACTGATGCAAGCCAAGCCGCTCGAAAAATCCTTCGGTAAATTCCCAATTGATTTCGTTCCCATGAAAAGTTTCCAGCTGTAAAAATGTCCTTGAATTTTTTTACAACGCTACGCTAAAATATTTTTGTGGTTTCTTTTGTCTCTGATGGAACTTATAAATTTTTTTTTTTGCGCTTAGCATGACGTGTTGTGCTTCAAACTGGCATGCGGGTGTCATCTCAGGACGTTTTGTCGGGATTGTCGTTGTTTTATTCGGGCCTGCTCGTCACTTCCTGTTTGTTCCCCTCACACGCTGCTAACGCTTAGCTTTCTTTGGATGTTGTAGGCGGGGGGCACTCCTTGTGTTATTTATTGTTTCCGAGGAGCACATTTTGTATGCGCACGTCATTTTTTGTTTTATTTGTCCCCCCCACACACAATTTTTCAGGTGTTCACATTCTGGAATAAAAGCTGATAGAACTTGTGATCGTGACGAGTTAAAATAAATCCACTCAGATATGTTCGGAATTTAATAATAATAATAATAATAATACCTTTCATTCATAAGCACCTTTCAAAACTCTCTAGGTACACTTTACAGTCACGGGATAAGTTTTTCTGTGGGTGAGCAACGGCAGCCACACACGCCAGCGTTCACTCAACCCGGAAGTAACTCAAATAGATAGAAAGCTAGCTAGCTAGATGATGGATAGCTAATAATAATAATACATTGCATTTACAAACGCCCCTCAAAACTCTCAAGCCCTAGCTAATAGATAGCCCTATAGCTAATAGCTAGCTAGCTAGATAGCAAATAGTTAGCTAGCTAGGTAGCTAGCGAGACAGCCTGCTTTACCATTGTAACGCTGAATTTAGGATTCAGACGTCATCATCGTTGTCTCGATGTACCGTATTTTCTGTTGTATAAGGCGGACCTAAAAGCCTTCACTCATTCACGAATTTATTCAAGTTTTGTTTTTTCATGCTTGGGTGCTGATAAAGTGCTGGCCAGACCTTTGGTAATGTTTTTCCCCTCACAGAAGGCGGCAGCTTTTCCTTTTTTTCCATGTTAGCGCGCTGTTCCACCTTCAGCTGTTGTTAAATCGCTATATAAACCAATATTGGATTGCATTTTTGGATATGATTTGCCTTTATTAGTCTCGCAGTGGACAATATTGTATTGTATTTTGGACATCCGCCCCCCATTTCAAGCTCATATAACTCCAGACCCATATAACTTAGGAATTAACTCTTTTTTTCTGATTAAAAAAAGGTTTCTTACGCTGCATTGAATGTTTATGTAGTCCTAAAACTCACCATTCTGTGGATCCTGTAATTCGAGTGATGATGACAAAAACCCTGGCACTGAAGTGGAAACATTTTTGCACGTCTGGCAGTGAATGAGCTGAAAAAGTAAAACCTACTCGTGTGTTCCCGCCCCCCGCTCAAGCAAGAAGCTTTTCTTATCTGAGCATCGCCTCGCCGCCTCCAACAGATTTCCAACAATCTCTGCGGCGCCGCTCGTAAAGTGACCGAAACGCTTCCATCGGAGGCAACGGAATGTTCCGTTACCTCCGCCAAGGAAGTTTTGTTTTTGTTGAGTGAGGCTAAACGTTTTTTTTGTGTGGAGAGGAGCCGCAAAGTAAGAGAAGCAAGACGCCGCCGCCGTCGTGCAGCCGCTTTGTCTTCCTCGTAGGCCTGTGAAATTTTTTTGCTGGCTCACAACTTGGAAGCGACACGAGAGAGGGCTGGCGGGCGCCTTTGCCAAAGGGGTTAGCACAACAGTCGAGACACCTCAAGTCAACAACGCTGGCACCACAAACACACACAGTATGAGAGGACACTCCATTACAAGACTGTGTACCAATATTTTTGCAATTTTAATTCATACACTGCCAGACGATGTGCAAAAATGTGTCCACTTCAGTGCCAGGGTTTTTGTCATCATCACTTGAATTCCAGGACCCACAGAATATTGAGTTTTAATACTACATAATCATTCAATGCAGCGAAATAACCCTTTTTTCATGTGAAAAAAATAGTTAATTCCTAAGTTATATGGGTCTGGAGTTGTATGAACTTGAAATGGGGTGTATGTACAAAATACAATGCAATGCATACATATTGGTTTGTATAGCGCTTTAACAACAGCTGAAGCTGGAACAAAGCGCTAACATGGGGAAAAAAGAAATGCTTCCCCCTTGTGGAAAAGAAAAACATTGCTAGAGGTCTGACCAGCGCTTTATCAGCACCCAAGCATGAAAAACACCATGAAATGTATTATTATCTATATAGCTATCTAGCTAATTTGTAACAGACAATAAGGAGACAGAATGAACTTAACACAACTACTATCTATAGCTAGCTATCCATTAGCCAGCTAGCTTTCTATCTATTTGTGTTACTTCTGGGTTGAGTGAATGCTGGCGCGTGTTGCTGCCGCTGCTCACCCACAGAAAATATCCTGTGACTGTAAAGTGTCCTCGAGAGGCACTTATAAATAAAATGTATTCTAATTACAATATAAAAAATAATAATTATTATGATAATAACAAATATTTTCTTTTCCCGAATAAATTAATGAATGAGTTAATTTTTATGAATTCCATATAAATGGCGTTTAGGTATAAAAAATGTACCCAATATTTTACTACTTTTAGTGTCTTTGTTGTTGCGTTTATGTTGTTGCTTTGTGCGCGTGCATGTATTTACGCGCGTGCTTGTACAGCGTGTTTTTTATGTCTGAATAGACACGAATGTGTCTGCGCCATTGCGCGCGCGTGCGCCTGGGTTGGTCCAGCATCCAAATGACGTCATCGCCTCCTGCAGCGCGCACCCCCCAGTGGTGCCGAACGCTATTTGGGACGCACCGCACGGAGCGCCGCCGTCATTCCAGCTGGAGGGAGGCGAAGGAGGAGACCGCCGGCATCCCCGATTCAGACCCCCGAACCCCGCCGAGACATGGGCTGGCGCGCCCCGCCTCGGTGTGCCACGGACGCGGGTCGCGACCCGTGACGTGACGCTAAAAAAAGTTGAAAGTTTACGCCATGGCTCCCCGTGCGCACCAGCGGCTTTCCTCCCTCCTGGTCTTGACGCTCATCCTCGCTTGGGCCTCGTGTCAGCACTACCTCCTGCTCCGACCGATTCCGAGCGACCACCTTCCCCTGGTGGAGCTCAAAGAGGACCCGGATCCTCTGCTGGATCCCCGCTACAACGACCTGAACGAGACGGAGCTGCGAGACACCCTGGGCGGACACTTTGACGCGCACTTTATGTCCGTGCACCCCCCGCCGGAGCGGGATGAGGACGCGGACAGGCACCGCGGCCGGGAGGAGGACGACGACGACGCCGATATGGACCCCCTGGCGCGCCTTCTCCTCCCCACCGGCACCGTGTCCAAAGACCTCCGCTTCCTGGAGTCGGAGGGGCAGTCGAGCAAGAGGCCCAAGCCGAGTAAGAAGCTCCGTCGGCGGCTGCAGATGTGGCTGTGGGCGTACGCCGCGTGCCCGGTGCTCCACGCCTGGAGCGACTTGGGGCTCCGCTTCTGGCCGCGCTACGTCAAGTCGGGCCGCTGCTCCAGCAAGCGCTCGTGCTCCGTGCCCGAGGGGATGCGATGCGTCCCGGCTAAGGCCAGGCGCTTGACGCTGCTTCGCTGGCGCTGCGTGCGGAAGAAGGCGGGCCTCAAGTGCGCGTGGATCCCGGTTCAATACCCCGTGGTGTCTGAATGCAAATGCTCGTGTGCCAAGTGAGGAACATTCCGCATATGAAATGTTATCCATCACCACCCCATTTTTTAAAAATTATGAATAAAAAAAATGGCACTAAATATGTACTTCCAACAACGCCCAACCAGGACACAAATGGAACGTGAAGAAACTACCTGGACTCCTGCATAAAAAAAAAAACTTTTTTTGGGAATTGACTGAATATGAACCTCTTGATTATAATTTTAAGACGTCACAGTTTATCATTCTAATTGTGCCTCCATTGGTTGGTTATCTTGAAATCATGTGCAACAAGAATCAAATTATTTTCAATGTGGTATGCGCACTTCGGAGGGCGTTAAATGTACATGAAATAGTTATATCAGTAAGCCACAGTCATATTTGTCATGGTCTGGAGAGGATAAAGAATATATTGTATGCCTTTATGATGCTACTTGTTAGCCCGTCTATGGCATTTCCCATTATATGTTAAGAGTAAAGTTGAGATGACTTTTTTGGTCATTTTTGGTTGTAAAAGGGACAGTTTGTGCCCCCTCCCCAAAAAAAAGTCTGGAATCGGATCACTTGTATCTATTTATACATCGTGCAAACACATAACTATATTTATGTATGTATAATTGTATGATTAAAAAAAAGTCCCAAAAAATACAAACATGGACTTTGTTTTTGGTATTTAGATGATTTCCTGCAATTAAATTATCTTAATGACAATACAGTAAAGTCTCGTTATATCGATATTCAAGGCAGTCCGAAAAAATATCGATATAACCGGGACTATCGATATATCCGACCCTGTTTGCATGTAATTTTCTCCGTGCGTGCATAGAAATAGTATCGATATAACCGGGACTATCGATATATCCGATATCGATATAACGAGACTTTACTGTATTTGGAATTTCCCACTGCTTTTAACTCATTCATTGCCAAACATGCAACAGTGTGTCTGCTCCAGTGCCAGGGTTTTTGTCATTGTCACTCGTATTCCATGACCCACAGAATATTCCGGTTTAGGACTATACGTGAACATTCAATACGGCGTTAGAAATCTTAGTCTCTCTTCTTTCATCAGAAAAAAAAGTTAATTCCTAAATTAGTCCTAAATCTGGAGTTATATGAGATTGAAATGGGGGCAGATGTCCAAAATATAATGCAATACATACATGTGATTGTCAGTGCAAATGTCATTTCCGGTATGTGCGACCATCTTGGAAGAACCGATGCCCGGAATAATGCGGTACTCCATATTATTATTTTTTTGCTCGATTACCTGCGACAGACTTGTATCTTGCCTCGTTTTCTAGTTTGTCAAGTGGATACGCCGTCAGTTTGTCACCCAAGTGCAAGGAGCCACTGGGTCTGCCTGCCCCGATCCACCGGGAAGTTGACGTCTCACCACTGGCAACGCAAGTCACCGTGACAAAAAGGTTTTTCTTTCATCACCTAAAACAAAAACAATTCCGGGCCTCCAAAGGGCACTGCAATTTTTATGTCCGTGTGTCTGTCTGACTGCCTGTCTGTCTTTACGTGTGTTGTTTGTGTATTTTTGAGTGTGTGTGTGTGTGTTTGTGTCTCAACGTCTGGGCGTTTATGTCTATGTGTGTGTGTGGGTGGGCAGGCAGTGGAGTCTCCTTTGGCGCGGAGACAAGCAGACTCTCATCAATCTGCTGCTAAGCTAACACGGCTAAGTGTCAAAACAGACCTGCCGCCAAACCACACACACCACACACCCACACACACTGTATTTGGGTGATCCCAGTGTGCGTGTTTGCGTGCTGGTATTTACTTCAGAATGATATCAACATTTTTATTCTTCCCTGTAATGCCAAATTGAATCTCACTTGGTTTTAACTCCTTCACTGCCATTCACAAATGTGTTCGTTTTTTCATACTTGGGTGCTGATGAATTGCTGGCCAGACCTCTGACGTTTTTTCTTTTCCACAAAAGGGCACAATTTCCCTTTTTCCCATGTTAGCATAGGTTTTCCAAAAACATGCATGGTAGATTGATTGAACACTCCAAATTGTCTCTGTGTGCCCTGTGATTGGCTGGCAACCGGTTCAGGGTGTCCCCTGCCTGGTGCCCAAAGACGGCTGGGATAGTCTCCAGCACCCTCCACGACTAATGGGGATAAAATGGTCTGGAAAATGGATGGATGGATTTGATTGAACGCTGGTGCAAATGGCTGCCGCTGCTCACCCGCACACACAAAAAAAATCCCGTTACTGTAAAGTGTCCTTGAAAGTTTTGAAAGGCGCTTAGAAATTAAATGTTTTATTATTATTATTATTATTATTATTATTATTGTGATTGCTATTCAGTCGGTAGTAAATGGAGTGAAGTGCTTGGTCACGCCGGTCCACAGGAGGGCGCCAAATCCTCCCTTTTCAAACAGGCGGCGTTTTGGCTCCCTCTTGAGGCAGCTCGGGAAATTTGAATTATTTTTTTCTCTATGAGCGAATAACCAAGTTTTGAGTCCCTCTAACTTGTGAAACTTGTGAAAATGTAGCAAATAGTGTTTGTGTTTGCTTGCGTGCTGTAACAGTGCGGCACAGTGCGGCACAGTGCCTAGTACGTGTTTACGCATACCAGCGCTGCACCCTGTGAGGGTGCTTTGTTACCGCCTGTTTGCCCAAATTCATTTGGGGAAAATTCCACATCTGCACAAGCAACAGCGCTTGCTCAGATAGCGTAAATCACACACGTACCAACTGTTCAGAAACATTAATTAACTCATTCACTGCCATTCACGAATTTATTCGGGAATTGAAAATATGACAGAGCGCCATTCCTAAATTTGTTCGGGTTGTTTTTTCATGCTTGGGTGCAGATAGAGCGTTGGCCATGGCCTCTGGCGATTTTTTTTTCTAAGCATTTCCCTTTGTTTCTATGTTAGCGCTTTGTTCTAGCTTCAGTTGATGTTAAACCGCAATACAGTATAAACCAATATGTATGTATTGCATTGTATTTTGGACTGCCGCCCTCATTTCAAGATCATATAATTCCAGATTCATCTAATTTAGGAAGCCACACGCACCAGCGTTCACTCAACCAGGGAAGTAACTCAAATAGATTAGTAAGACAAATAGATACAAATAGAAAGCTAGCTAGCTAGCAAGCCAATAGATAGCTAATAGCTAGCCGCGCTAGATGCGAATTTGTTACAATCTGTCAGTTTTGCAGTGCATTTACCATCAAGTTGTCTCCTTCCCAAGATGGAAATCTGGTTTTATTTTGAAATGTTTCAAGAAAAAGAGGCACACAATAGAGGTGAATAGAAAGATATTTACAGTATAAATTAAAAGGATCAATCATGTGTGTGTGAAATACTGTTCAGGAAATAATTAAATAACATTTATAGCACCTTTGGTCCAAAAAAAAAAACCACAAAACAGTCAAATGTTCAAATGACAGAGCACAAGTTTTTTTTTTTTGTCACATTGTGGACCAGGAACCTGAGGCACTGATGACTTCCTGTTTTGTCACTTTGAACAGGAACAAATAAAATGTCCGCGGTGGAAGATTTGGCACGACGACGACGACCGCTAATGGTTGCGAGGGTTAAAGAAGCCAACGCTGGTGGGCGACTCCTTCACGGTGACGGTGATGAAGTTGGCGGTGACGTCGGTGACGAAAACCTGTTCCAGAAGGTTCCTGGTGGGGCGCCAGTCCGTCTCCGCGTCCGACTCGGTGGCGGCGTCGCCCAGGCTGGGTCGTCCGTCGCCGGGATACGAGGTGGTGTCTCGTTCCCATTCGCCGCCGCTGCTGTCGTCCGAGTCGCCCGTGCTGAGATCGTTGCGAGCGGATTTGCGTTCGTCTAGCGGCGGGGCGTCCTTCCTGGTTTTCTCCGCGGCAGGGATGAGCGGACGCTGCCCGGCGGGGGTGACGCAAGTGTCTCTGATGACCACCAGGCTGCCGCTGCGCGAGCTGGAGCGTACCGCCACGCCGGAGCGCACCGGCGCTACGCTATTGCTAGCTAGCGGTGTCGTTTTAGTGACTTTCGGCTGATTGAGCGCTCGCAGGCTGAGCGTCTGATTGGTCGCCCGCTGCGAGGACGACGACGGCGCCTTGGCGACCGCTCGCTTGTGTTGGACCAGTCCCGTGTAACCGCCGTGGCCGTCCTGTCTCCTCGGAGACGCTGTCACACCCCCCCCAAAAACGGGTCTCAGCGGAGGCGGCATCGCTTTGGCGCCGCTGGGGCCCGACGTGGAGCGTTTGAGCTCGCCGTGCGCCGTCTTTCCTTTGCAGAGGGAAGGCGAGGAGGCGGGAGAGGGGCGGTTCCAAACGCAGCCCCCTTTGGACGTCGCCGACGCCTGCGAGAAAACGGAGCTGTGGGCGTCGCTGTGGTGCTCTCTGGCGCTCCGGCTGAGTCCCGTGTAGGTAAAGCTTGCCGGTTGCAGCGGCTTCTTCATCCCTGGCCGCGGATCCACCCTGGGAAGGCAAAAAACTGGCGTTTGAAAGGTCTGTAGAGATACCAAACGCGGCCCCCCAACCCACCTAATTCACCTGACTTGCATTTTTAACTCATTCACTGCCAGATGTGCAAAAATGTGCCCAGTCCAGTGCCAGGGTTTTTGTCACTGTCTCTAAAATTGCAGAATTTGAGTGAAACTTTGAGTTTAAGCACTACATTAACATCCAATTCAGCGTAAGAAACCTTAGACTCTCTTCTTGCGTCAGAAGAAAAATGTTAATTCCTAAAATGGGGGCAACTGTACAAAATCCAATGCAATATTGGTTTACATAGCGCTTTAACAATAGCTGAAGCTGAAACAAAGCGACTTCTGGGTTGAGTGATTATTAGCTAACTCTTAGCTTGCTAGCTAACTTTCTATCTATTTGAGTTACTTCCGGGTTGAGTGATTATTAGCTAACTCTTATTATTATTAACATGGACAGTAGGCCAAGGCCCCTCTTGGCAGGAAAAAACATTGCCAAAAGTCTGACCAACGCTTTATCGGCACCCTCTCAGGAGAAAAAAAAACAAAACCCGAACAAATTCGGTCCTATCCATGTCCTATCCAAATCCACGTCCTATTTTAATTTCGTGAATGGCAGTGAATGAGTGAAAGACACTTAGTTTCCATGAAAACCCGCATAAAACCCTTGCGTACTTTCCATACTTGCGTAGGAAGCCCGGCAGCAGTTGGTGATGGCTCGGCGACGAAGGCAAAGGCGGAGTTCTACTTTTCGCCGGCCTCAAAGCGCCCACGTTGGCGTGAATCGCTTTCCTTCCGCGTTTCTTGCGATGGGGTTCCACTTTGGCGGGCAAAATCTGAGGCCGCCTCTGGGGCGCAGGGTGCAACCGAGGACCCGACGCCGATGCCGACGCTGCACTTTTGGCCTTCTTACGGTCACGCTCAGCACCGTCATCTTCCTCGGACGAAGACGCCACCGACGAAGACGCGGCGGAGAACGACGACGAAGACGAACGGCTGTCCTTTGCGGCGGTTGAAACGGGGAGCTGCAGGTGAATAAAAATTACAGTCACACAGCCATCTTGGAAGAAAAAAAAATCACCATATCTCAGCTGAAAGTGAACCAAAACTACCGGAAATTTGCGTGGTCGCCCTCTTGGCCTCTTTCCTTTCGTCTGATATAAAAGTTCTCGTTCTTGTTCTCTGAAGTGATAGAAGTGAATCGACATCTTGAATAGTACGCGTCGTTATTCCAATACAGGCGGTCACAAACCTTTTGTGAAAGGCCGCGAGTAACCTCGGGTCCAAAATATTCTCCTCTGGCTCCCAACTGTTGTGCCTAAAACCATAAAATCCGCATATTATTTTTTTAACGCTCTTGCAGTTTGATCCAATATGTATTATGCTGCCTTGTTCTTGTGACACCCTGTCAATAAAGTTGAATGCGATTGAAGAAAAAAGGCTCAAGTGCGTCATAAGCCTGTCACAACAACAAAACAACACAGTGCAGAGGAAACGGTAGGTAGAGAATAAGGTAGTAAACCGATGAAAACGTCAGAATTGATGACGTTTCTAATATTGGCTCAATATTGTTTATTGTCGTTTTAGTCCGTTGCTAGAGAAACAATATGAACAATCACCGGACAAAAACACCGTGCTCCTTTTTTTGCTCGTATGAAAATAAACAGAAAAGAAAACAACAGCGCTGTTTTGGTCTTTTTTTGTCTGCTTAGCTCGCTGAGACAAAAAAAGAAGGCTGCACCTCGCATCAGGTAAACCATTCCCGCAAGGCAAGAGAAAAGCTGCAAGAATGCTCATATTTTGCACCTTTTCTTTTTGTCAGCTGGCCGTTATCCAGCCTTGCACGGTCGTAGTGCGTGCGCGTGCACATGTGCATGTGTACGTGCGTGCTCGATTAGCCTCTGCGGCTAACTGAAATGGCTAGCGACTTACTTGGACGACCACCCTCTCCATTTGACAAGATACTCGAACTTGCCCTGCAAAAGAACACGTAAGGGAGATCTAAATGGATGACGCGGGAGCCGTTAACCCCCCTCCCGGGTTATCCGGCGGCTCGCTCACCTTTCTCGGCCGCTTGCTGAGGATGCATTCGGCATCAAATACCTGGCCCACTGTCACCCCCTCCATTGCTCGCACCAGCAGGACGGCCGGGAAGCAAAAGGCCTTCTTGGGTACGCGCGGCCACCGTAGGCGCTTTGCAATGCCTCGCGTCAACAAATAAATCGCTTCAAATGTAACTTTTAATGCAAATTGTCAATCGTGCGTTTTACAACTTGTTGTATGACGAAAACACCACACATTCATAATTTCCACGTGATTTAAAGCAGTCGACACCAGGACAACCAAAACAAAATTTGATTCTCTCTTTTCTATTCATCCCATGAGGATTAGATTACTACAGTAGAATTGTAATAGAGTATTTAAAACTGCGAACATGAATATTCTGCATCAATGATAAATGTCGACAAGAACAACGAATGTAAAGGGTGATGCATTGGTATGGACAATTGTATTAACATTGTGAAGAATGTCAACATTTAGAATCTGGTCGTCGTTATGACGAATAAATGTTTTGGCAAATGCTGAATCCACGCACCGAAAAGACAAAACCATCGTGATTATATAATGTTTAAATATTCTATAATCATGTGCAGCGTAAATGCCTACTTTGTTGCAACGTATTTTGTTTATCCAACGCAGAACCTTTGTTTCCCGTTTGCTATTGTAGACGGAAGATTTTAAGTGTAACACGCTGGTTCCTTGTGTAATGTGTCACCCTCAAACATGTTATCTCGTTCGTTCAATACTCCCGGTGAATGAAAGCTATAAGCAAAACCAAAAATGCTTAGGAGATTGTTTTGCTCTGAAATTAATCATATTTATTTTATGATTTCATTCACCTAATATCTTTTTCGTGCCGAGCACTGGACTGTGGACACTTGCAGGTGAGACGTCCATCTTTTTTTCCATCAAATGTAATCATAACATGACACCCAAGTGACTTAAATCTACTTTGATAACAACGCCTTTGTCATAATTGACACATTTATTAAAACACAGCGTGCTCGTGGTTGTGTGTTGACAATACGTGCATGGATGGATAATAAAAAAGTAGTCACATATAACCTGTTGTCCTCCATGCAGGTGATCCTCTCCCTGCCATGCTGCTGTCATGTCTCCTCAGCCACTCAGTACGCGGCCTCGGATCCTCACCCCTCCTGCCTCTCAGATGCTTGAGGGCTCTCCACTGCGATGCCAGGCGCCCGCTGCACTTCCGGCGGCGGAGGACCTCCCTGTCCTCCCACGTCCAAAGCCGAGGGGTCAATAGCAGAAAGCGTCCAAGCTTCCAGGAATGGCAGAAGACACGTAACAAAACGGTGCTGACCTACGTGGTGGCTGTCGGCGTCGCCATGGTTGGCTTATCCTATGCCGCCGTGCCACTTTACAGGCTCTACTGCCAGGTGAGCGTGTGTTAGAGAATTTGAGGAAGGTTATGTTTTGAGTCAGAGACATTGGTGACATGGATATCGCACCGTGATCGTATTTGTCACATGTTTTTTTTTTTTTCCTTCCCCCGTCAGGCGACGGGACTCGGCGGCGCGGCAGTGGCCGGTCATGACTCGGACCTGGTGGCCAACATGGAGCCTGTGAAGGAACGCGTCATCAGAATCACCTTCAACGCCGACACCCATGCCAGCATGCAGTGGAACTTCAGACCTCAGCAGACAGAGATTTTTGTAAGTCGCTCATTTCGACATCGCTGTCGATGTTGACAAACGGTAACAATTTTTTGCTGCAGGTGGTCCCGGGGGAGACGGCGTTGGCCTTCTACAGGGCAAAGAACCCAACAAACAAGCCCATTATTGGCATCTCCACTTACAACGTGGTGCCCTTTGACGCTGGGCAGTACTTCAACAAGATCCAGGTGGGCCACACTGGGATTAACTTGTGCTTTTGGGGGTTTTAAAATAAGCGTTATCTTTTTTTTCTCCTTATTCTTCCACCGGTGAGATGCATGGTGGGCCCAATAAAAATGCAACGGTGGTAAAGTGAACGATCCCGAGATGCCTGCATGCCTCACGGTGCGTCTCCTTATGTTTGCTTCAGTGCTTCTGTTTCGAGGAGCAGCGCCTGAATCCTCACGAAGAGGTGGACATGCCAGTCTTCTTCTACATCGACCCCGAGTTTGATTCCGACCCCAGGATGGCTCGCGTGGACACCATCACGCTCTCGTATACTTTCTTCGAAGCCAAGGAGGGACACAATCTGCCACTCCCGGGTTATAACTTCAATTGAACGCAAAAACGGACTCGCGGTGAGACTTTTTTGACCCTCGATGACATCAAGTTGGACCGAAACTGGATTTTTAAGACAAACAGGACATTTTCAAACATTGGAATGAACCTCACCGTAAAATCATTTTAATGACTCAATTCAATAAATGGTGATCAATTGAAGCTGCTGAGTTTTATCATTAAATATCTGGTTAATATCGTTGGTTAAATTGGCTAATCAACTCCAAGTTAGCTGGATTGCTAGCTCATTCACTGCCATCGACGAAGCTCTTCGGCTGAGGAGCGAATCGTGCAACACCTTCAAAGAAGTACAGATGACGGCTGAAGAAACCTTTTCCTCGATGGACCATTCCAGTACGACTGACAGACAATGTGCAAAAATGTGTCCACTCCAGTGCCAGGGTTTTTGCCATTTTCACTCCAATTCCAGGACCCACAGAATATTGAGTTTTAGGATTACATAAACATTCAATGCAGCATAAGAAACCATAGACTCTCTTCTTTTATCAGAAAGTAATTGCTAAAAAAAGAGTTAATTCCTAAATTATATGGGTCTGGAGTTATCTGCGCTTGAAATGGGGGCCGATGTACAAATTATAATACACACATTGATTTATATCGCGCTTTAACAACAGCTTAAACTGTAACAAAGCGCTAAGATGGACAAAAGTGGAAATGCTGCCCCCTGGTGGAAGGGAAAACATTGCCAGAGGTCTGACCAGCGCTTTATCAGCACCACTAGTGTAAGGGAAGAACAGGGAATGGCAGTGAATGAGTTGGATTGGATTAGCCTTTATTAGTCTTGCAGTTGAGAATTTTATATTTCACAGCAGCAAAGTCATGAAAGTAAGAGGAAAGGAAAGGAAGAAGTAGAAAAAAACAAAATACAGGAGCTGCTGTAAAGGTAGCCACACTTGCGGCGCCATCTTGGAAGTAAAAAAAACTAAATAACAAATAATATGACAACACAAAGACCTGAGAGTCATTCATTCTGCAGCACTTGCTGTACCCTCTGTGACATGAAGCAGTTCTTGATGAAAGAGGAGAGGATCAAAGCGTCCTTTTCACCAGTGGACCAGGGACTTCATGGTGGAATATGCACGTCTACTACAAGCTAAATGTTGAAAGTAAGTGTTAAGTAATGTATATTTTGTTCATTTGAAGCAGGCATGCCAAAGGACGCCATCATCTGTAAAACCCGCATGACGACTGACTGACCTCGAAGGCATCGCATTTCATCAGATGGGATTTTACTAATTAAATCTCTTTTACCGTTGGATTAAAGAAGCACAATTGAGTCCACGCCGCGCTTTTAAGTATAGGTGTGGTGTTCCTTTAGGTCCTGAGCGACATTACTGCGGTTGCATCAGATGCGAATCCAAAAGTTCAACCTTTTCATTTAGCCGATGCGAGCGTAAATTCCTAAATGTTCTTCACGTCTTGATGTGAATGTTCAACAGGTAACTCCAGACAAACTGGTCCTTCCAACCTTCTCCCGGACAAAAAGACAACCCAGCGCAAAATGTTAAGTCGCAGAGTACAACAAAGGAGGGGAGATTTGGAAAAGGAACTTGGAGTTGGCGATAAAAGAAGGTACGCGATGAATAACCGCATCCGTGCACTTTGTGCACACTTTCAAATGGTACCGCCTAGCACTTATTTTGAAAGATGCTTTAAAAGGCTCAACAGACCAAATAAATCGAGAGAATTCATAACCGTAGACAGCGAAGATTGAGGAAACTTGTTCATTTTTTTACATTTTGTGACCTGGTTTCAACATTAACTCATTCACTGCCAGATAATGTGCAAAAAATGTGTCAACGCCAGTGCCAGGGTTTTTGTCATTGTCACTCAAAATCTCGGACCCACAGAATATTGAGTTTAAGGACGACATAAACATTCAATACAGCGTTAGAAACCTTAGACTCTCTTATCAGAATAAAAAGAGTTAATTCCTAAATGATAGGACCTGTACTTATATGAGCTTGAAATAAGGGCGGCTGTCCATAATAAAGTACATATTGATTTTTGTAGCACTTTAACAACAGCTGAAGCTGGAAGCTGGTTAGCTTGCTATCTATTAGCTGTCTATTAGCTCGCTCGCTGGCTATCTATTAGCTATATTATTATGATTATTATTAATATTAGCTATCTAGCTAGCTGGCTGGCTATCTGTTAGCTATCTATCGATCTCGCTGGCTGGTTAGCTGGGTATCTATTAGCTATCTATTGGGTAGCTAGCTAGCTTTCTATCTTTCTATCTATCACTCATTTTATTTAGGAATCTTCCTGTTGGCAACGTCGGTAGGATGATTTGAGGCGGCTCGTCACTTGTCCCACCGCAATCTTTTCAATGGCGGAGAAAGCGGGTCAAGTGGAATTCTTTTGGGAGACGGAAAAAAAAAAAAACACAAAAGAAAAGGGCGTAGATACTTTTATTCGCGCCCCGTGACATTTGCGGGTTTACTCCCCAACAGCTCTGCGACGTTCAGGGAAGCAGACGGCAGCCATTAAATAATAAAATAAAAAATGAAAAATTGGTCACACCCTCTAATTAATGGGGATGTGGCTTCATGTATTCAATATAAAGCAATCACCGTCAAACTCCGGCTGCTTCAGCCGTCTCAACTTTATTTATTTTTCATTTTAAACAGTCCGAAAGTGGGTGGTGGAAAGTGATATAATTATTAATAATCATGTTGTCATTGACGATCCGTTCAGACATGGCGGTCGGTTACGTGTTGTTGATCCTCATCGGTTACTTGTCGGCCGCCGAGGAATTCTACACTTCCGTAGGTGAGTTAGCGCCGTAATTAGCAATAATTTGCATATAATTATAATAATGCAAATTTCACTATTAAAGGCTTTCTGATTCTGATATTGTTATGATGACGAATGTACCGTTCGCCCTTTACTGAACCGTTTATGTAACATACCGGTGTGCATATTTGTGATCCCACGTGTCATTTTAAATCAGGGCTAGCGTGTTAATTAGCCTAATATGCTAACACCATCACTGGTGGACATGATATATGCTGCGTGTTGATACTTTATGATCCTGTCTTTGTTTTGGATTGGATGTACCTTTATTCGTCTCGCAGTGGAGAAATTCTGCATTTCACAGCAGCAAAGTTATGAATGGAAGAGGAAAGGAAAGAAAGAAGTAGAAAACAAAATACAGGAGGTGCTGGAAAGGCAGCCAGTCTCGCGGCGCCATCTTGAAGTAAAAAAAAAAAAAACACGAAATAGCAAATAACATGACAACGCAAAGACACACAGTCATTCATTCTTCAGCACTTGCTGTACCCTCTTTGTAAAGCGTCTTTTTATGTTTTGCTGTATCTTAATGCAATTTTAAAACTCTTCAAAGGGAGGCAAATAATGATTGTCTTGTGGCATCAGGTCACATGACGCAGCTGGTGTACACGGAGAAGGCGCTTTTGGGCTCGCTGGAGGATTACATCCAAGCGGAGGAGAACAAACTGGAGATGGTCAAAAGGTTCCAAGACCACCGATAAGACGTTTGCATCTGGTGGTGGTCACGCTGACCAGATAATTTTGTGTGTGTGGCGTACTCAGGTGGTCTGAGAAGCTAGCCAACATGTCGGCGGTTGCCATCCAGGACCCCGAAGCCTTTCTGGGCCACCCGGTGAACGCCTTTAAACTTCTAAAGAGGATGAACCGAGAATGGCGCGCCTTGGAGATGCTAGTGCGAAGCAACGTATCCGACGGTGAAAACACAAAAATCCCCAACGCTCGCTCCGAAAAGTCGATTTGGACGTAGCGGCTCTTGGGTTTCAGGCTTCGTGTCCAACCTGACTTCCAGGAGCGAGGACCTCCCCAATGAGGATGACCAGATGGGCGGGGCGGAAGCCCTCCTGAGGCTGCAGGACACATATCAGCTGGACACTGACACCTTGGCGAAAGGGAAGCTACCAGGTGAGCGGGTCCGCCATGTTGGATAGCTCCGTTGATTAGTCCTACAACACCTTGAAGATGAGTCCAAATAAGAAAGCTGAGACAGACTCCAGAAGTCCCTCAATCCAATCCTCAAATCAGGAACCTCTCAGCTCCTGAGCAACCTGACGGTGGACGACTGCTTTGACCTGGGCATGGTGGCGTACCAGGAGGAGGACTTTTACTATACGGAGGTGTGGATGGCTCAGGCTCTCCTGCAAATGCAGCAGGGTGAGACGCAGGCAAACGTGGACGCCATCACCCTCCTGGATTTCCACAGCTACGCCCTCTACAGGCAAGGCGATCTGCAAGGCGCTTTGGTGTCCACCAAGGAGCTTCTGGCGATCGGTGAGTTAGCTTATGTTGTTGTCAGAGATTTAACTAACAGGAAGTAGACATTTTAATGAGTGGTCTTTCCATGAACTGGTCGATTTGTAACCTGGCTAATGATATCTTCTTGTGCAGGAGTATACCAAATACAGGTAACATCCGACTTACGACCGAGTTCCGTTCCGACCAAATGGTCGTAAGTCAAGATGGTCGTAAGTCAAAATCCATTCAAAATGTTGAATAGAGACTCAGAGGCTAAATGACTCGCAAACTCTGGTGCCATCACATGGTCGATTGCTGTGCGAGTGTGAGATGCTGGCTGGCCAAAATTGTCGTACACGTTGCCGGCCTGCTAGCGCCATGCGGTGCCAAGCGGAGAATTAAAATCTTTAAAATAGGGTCTGGAGGTCGTGGTCGTAAATACGGGTGGTTGTAAGTCGAGCTGGCAGTAAGTCGGATGTTACCTGTATTCCCTTTTTCCCTGCGTTAGATCTCTTACGAGAAGAGGACAGTTTAACAGGCTGGTTCTGTTCATTCTTTTGGTTTTTTTTGGGGGGTGTTGTTCATTTAGATCCCGATCACCAGCGAGGCAAAAGCAATCTGGCCTACTTTGAGTACGAACTGGCCAAACCGGACCGGGTCGAACTTGTTCCGGTGATACCCAGCAAGTATCTAACCTCCTACAACGCGACGTTATACAAGCAGCTTTGTCGCGGCGTCAGCGTCGCATTGGTGAGAACGATGTCATCAAGTCATCACGCCGAAAAGTTTTTACCCTTCCGGGCTTATCGTCGTCTTCACTGACAGACGCCGCGGAGACGGAGCCGCCTCTTTTGCCGTTACCATAACAACCGAGGCCATCCCAACCTCTTGATTGCTCCTTTCAAAGAGGAAGACCTCTGCGACGTTCCCCACGTCGTCCGATATTACGACGTGGCTTCCAACAAGGACGCGGAAATCATCAAAAAGTTGGCCAAACCCAAAGTCAGTCCGTGAGACGGTGCTGCATGTTCATGCTAACATGCTAACTCGCTGTTTCCTCTCTCGCTGTGTCCCATCGGCGGCGCTAGCTTACCCGGTCCAAAGTAAGAAACAACACGGATCACACAAATTTTGCATCCCGAGTCAGAATCTCCCAAAAGTAAGAACGACGGAACCGTGCAAATGTTCTACTTTTACTTTCCGTTTCCTTTCCTTGAGTGATACCACAAACGTTTCTTCCTTAGCTGCTGGCTGGAGAACAACCAGTACAAGGTGGTGAAGAAACTGATCAACCGAGTGGGCTACATCACCGGACTGGAAATGTCCACAGCAGAGTGGATGCAGGTCGAGTTCCTACACAGATCTTCTCACCTTAACTCAACGTAAAAAAAAAAAAATAAATAAATATAATAATAAACATAAAACACACTCAACTGTGAGTATTCACTTTTATGTTTGTGCAGGTTGCTAACTATGGCGTGGGAGGACTGTATGAACCACATATCGACTTTCAAGGGGTAAATATAACTCATAATACACGTTCATAAAATATTTAAGGTTGTTGGATAGTTCCAGTGGCGGGCCGTGCATGTTTCTTCTAGGCCTTCTGTAGTGCTACTTGTGAATCAATCATCTGCAAGTGTGGTGTGATATTACTAGACGTCCACTAGAGGGTGTCTTTAATAATAATACATTTCATTTATAAGCGCCTTTCAAAACTCTCGAGGACACTTGAGTTTAAGTTTAAGTTAGCATATTGCTACCACACCACAACCATGATTGACTGGTGACTAGCCAATCATTGTTTGCGAAAACCGACGTTTCCAGCAGGCCTTGGGTTGCCAACTTGAACTCTGATTGGTTAAAATAAGAAAGTCATCGACAGCGCATTTAATGATGCTCCAGGGCCTGCAGAATTGATTGTGAAGGCGTCCAGGTAGATTTCTGACCTTGGTAACAAAAAGGAAGCTCAAAGACAAACTAAAATTATTGAATGAGAATTCATGGCCGACCTATAATTCACATTAGTCTGTAATTCAGATATTTTTAGGCCTGCAGAGAAGGCCTTGCATGCCCTGACGGCCCGCCACTGGCCAGTTCCCCATCAATGAATGGATAAACATTTCTATGCATCGTCTGAACGCCGTGTCGTGTTTCCACAGAAAGAAGTCGTGAACCCTTACGAATATTTGGGAACAGGAAACCGAATCGCCACCTGGCTTCTTTATGTCAGTAAAGCACATTTGACTTGTCATCGACCACGAGTTCCAATTTTGAACGCCTTTCACTTTGCTTGCAGTTAAGCCACGTGGAGGCAGGGGGCGCCACCGTCTTCCCCAGAGCGGGCGCCGTGGCCTGGCCTATCAAGGTTTGCTCTTTCTAATGTTTACAAACAGGATGCAAAATGTAACCAGAGACTGTTAATAGCCACTTGATAGCTTTTACGTTAAAGGCAGCCATTTGCGTTGCCAATCGTAGTTCATTCGTGTACCGCAGCCGCTTGACTTTTCTATTTTTTTGCATCATCGCAGGGCTCGGCTGTCTTCTGGTACAATCTTCACCCCGACGGAGAGGGAGACCACCTAACCCAACACGCTGCATGTCCCGTCCTGGTGGGGAGCAAATGGGGTAAGTTTAAACGCACAGTTAGCATATTGCTACCACACCACAAAAAAAAAATCAGTAACATGACAAATGGTATCTTTTATGGCCCAATTTAACTTGATCAGGTTCCGGTTTTAAATGCAATAAGTGATAAAAAAAAATTGGTCCCCTTGTCTATTTTGCTCAGTGGGCAACACATGGCTGCACGAGAGAGGTCAAGAGTTCAAGAGGCGCTGCGATCTGCAAAGTTCGGCTCAGCAGGGGTTAATTTCAGGCTCGGAGTTTGGGTATGACTTGTAGCGGCGTCGCCGTTACGACCCTCGTCTGCTATGTTGTGAAAAAAAGTGCACTACCTGTTCAACTTGAGCGCTAAAATGTGTTTGCTACGATGATAGTAATAATAATGATAAGATTAATAAGAAAATCAATATGGCGGTTCGCGATAGACTCTCCGCGGGCGCCATTTTGGCATTTAGGCCATGATGGCATGCTAACTTCCATTTTCTCGGCTGACGTCATCCCAATGGCAGTATGAAACATTTCCAAATCTACTGCTGGAATGATAATCTTACCTTTTAAATTGCTTCAGTTATTCAAGTGTTGGTTGAAGTGATCAAAGCATCTGATTGAACTTGCGATTTCGCCATTCAAGCTAGGTCGTCCGTGCGCGGACTTGCGCAAGCTGCGCAGCTTTTTTTGTGATTCTTCGACTCGAAATCGGAGCATGGACTCAATCGTGACTTGAACGGAGTGCTGCTGTACGGAAATGGAATAGAAAAGTTATCAGGTTCCGTATTTGAGTTTGGCCCACGTGGCCAGGCAAGATGGCCGCCGGTGGCTTCACTTCTCGCTGACTGTCGGACATGTTTTTTATTGGTTTGTTTTCAGGGATGAAGTTGTACAATGCGTTTTTGTCTTTGTTTATAGTAGCATCTAATGGGTAATAATGTTTTTTTAATGCAACTAGCGTAGCAAATGTCACTTGTAAAAAATGAAATCATTTTTATGTCCGGTATGCTTGAAACAAACCAAAACCGCAAACATGTTACACAACACGCAAAATGCATCATGCGTTTGCCCTGCATGTTACGTTTACTTCAAAATGGATCTCGTCACGTTTTTCGTTGTTGTCATCGCCGACATTTGTGTAATCTGTTTCCGAAAAAAAACGTTTAATGCAAACGATTTATTCCGTGATTCAATTGCATGAATAAAGTTATTTTATTTGTTTGCATGCTTCTGTGTATTATTACTAAAATGGCTTTGCTGTGATGCCAGAGGCCATGGCCAGCGCTTTATAGGCACCAAAGGATGAAAAAACCAAAATCCGAACTAATTCGGGAACGGCCTTTTACGTCATATTTTCAATTCCAGGATTCCATCCATTGACGAAAACAGATTGTCTCACATATACTGTCCCACGTAAATCCGCATCAATTCCAAGCCGCGACATTTTCACATCTGTTCTGCGCTGACGCTGTGAAAATGCTGCCCATTACAGTCGCCAAAAAAAGCACAATCGCCCCATAGCTGTCCAACGATGACGGTCAAATGGCACTGACATTTTCTCCTGATCAAAAACGGTGCTGGCATATCTGCTACTCGGGAGCCATCTTGGATTTTCAATAATCTTCTATCTATCATACTTTTTGGTTGAACTTAATTGAATATCAGTTCCTTTCCGTCCTGCTTTTTACTAACCTGACTACGCAGAACCGCATGAAATATTGATCCAGAATATATTAGAATGCCAAACAAGACTTCTTCACCTTCTTTTGTTTTTGTTATTGTTGGATTCCTGCACACATTCGACCTTGCATAAGTAAGATGAGTTCACTCCATCTATCAGCCAGATTTGCACAAAAAAACTCCGGCAATGTGGCGTGGAAAGGGCCAATTAGGTTTCGAGGTCGCAGGGGAAGTAGTCGATGGCCATGGAGGACCCTGGTCTTCCTCTTCAGGCGTCATCTCGCTACAGGTGAGTAGCCGAATGAACCACGTTATGCCCGATTCGTCATTCTGACTTCCTGTCCAACAGGTTGTTGACATGGAGGTCCAGTGGAAGTTCAACTAGGCCTGCACTTGACGCCGAACTAGCGTCAGAAGTCGTCGCCTCAAAGCGCAAGGTGACTACGTGTTAGCTTTACGATGCGAACTCATATTGGAAAGTCCTGTAAATGTGTTGCCATTTTATGTCACAATGTTATATAGCCAAGTGTTCCAATGATAAATGTAACATGAAATCGGACCGTCTCCCACAGAGGACATCTTGACCTAAAGTCACGGAAATCAACCAAATCCGTCGGCATTTTGCAACAAAAAACACTTTTGGTGCAAAGGAAGTATTTCAAAATAATTCAACAAATGGGAGAGGTCTAATTTCCTTGCATATATCATCCGTTCAACTACACATCTTAGCATTGTTGTAGCATCTGTAATTCTTGAGTCTCTCTGTTCACTGTGTCCTTTTCAACAACAGGTGGCGCTATTTCTCCAGTGAGCAGCCATGATGCAGGTCACTTCTATCAGCTGCAATAGAGGTAAGACCTTTTCTCTAATTATAGAAGTGGAATGAACTCATTGACTGCCAGACGATGTGCAGAAATGTGTCCACTGCAGTGCCAGGGTTTTTGTCATTGTCACTCAAATTCCAGGACCCGCAGAATATTGACTTTTAGGAAGACATAAGCATTCAATGCAGCGTTCTTTCTTCAGAAAAAAAGAGTTAATTCCTAAGTTATATGGGCGTGGAGTTATATGAGCTTGAAATGGGGGCAACTGTACAAAACACAAAACATTGATTTATATAGCGCTTTAACAATAGCTGAAACTGTAACAAAACGCTAACATGGACAAAAGGCAAATGCTCCCCTCTTGTGGAAGGGAAAAACATTACTAGAGGTCTGACCAGGGCTCTATCGGCACCTCTGGTGAGAAAAAAAACAATACCTGAATAAATGAAATGTATTAATATTATTATTAAATTCGGGAATGGCAATTAATGAGTTAATGAATTCTTGCTTTTATGTATTCATTTCTTGCCATTTTTTTAATAGTGTGACTTTGGGTAAGAGTGCCTCATTGTCACAGCATGGAAAACCCCCGTGACAATTTGATAGCATCCATTCCAGCTTTTTTTTCCTCTCGCAGCATTAAAATTATGTAAATTATGAAGGAATTTCTTTGCATTTTCCAAAGACTTGAAAGCTCCGTTATAGTGAGCCTCCGTGTATTATTATTTAACCATGGGTGGCGCATTCCCCTCACAGCGCAATCTTGCTACACGCCGTCAACCCCCCCCCCCCCCTAAACTCCTCCAGACCTATTAGCATATTTATCATCAACCACACCGACTTCAAAGTCAGCATTTGCTTCTCGGAGAGACGGGAGGGAGCTAGGGGTGTGTGGTGTGGGTTGTTCAGGAAACCGGCACAGATTGCAAAGGTGGTCCCGGGGGATCAAGTATCCGTTTAGGAAGGTGGGTTGGGAAGAAGGAGCCGTCTTGGTTTATTTTCACTGCTGATGATGTCTTCAGCAGTACTTTTCAATATTTGCCTGTCAGTCCCTTGTGTACTTGAAAAAAATGTATTATCTAATATTTGTATACAGGAAACAAGATTTTTTTAAATTGGTATGTTCACAATACACAAATTGTGTTATGATCCTTTTCAGATTGAAATTAACTCATTCACTTACATAGCAAAAATGTGTCCACTGCCGTGCCAGGGTTTTTGTCATTTTCACCCAAATTTCAGGACCCACAGAATATTGAGTTTTAGGACGACATAAACATTCACTACAGCATTAGAAACCTTAGATGTAATTTTTTTCATTAGAAAAAAAGTGTTAATTCCTAAGTGATATGAGTCTGGAGTTATATGAGCTTGAAATGAGGGTGTCTGTCCAAAATACAATGCAATACATACATATTGGTTTATGTAGCGGTTTAACAACAGTTGAGAATGGAAAAAAAGGGAAATGCTGCCCCCTTGTGGAAAAGAAAAAAACAACGCCAGAGGCCATAGGCAGTGCTTTATCGACACCCAAGCATGAAAAAACAAAACCCGAACAAACATCATATTTTCAATTCCCAAATAATAATAATCATATAATATATAATATATATCATATATTATAATAGATATCTATTTGCTAGCTGTTGGCTATCTATTCCCCAGCTATTGGCTATCTATTCACTAGCTAATAGCTATCTATTCGATAGCTAGCTAGCTTTCTATCTATTTGAGTTACTTCCGGGTTAAGTGAACGCTAGCACATGTGGCTGCCACTGCTCACCCAGAGAAAAAAATATCCTGTGACTGTAAAGTGACCTTGAGAGTTTTGAAAGGTGCTTAGAAATCAACGGTATTCTTCTTCTTCTTCTTCTTCTTCTTCTTATTATTATTATTATTATTATTATTATTATTATTGTAATTATTATTATTATCAATTCGTGAACAGCAGTGAATGAGTTAAGTGTTAAATTTATGTTGTCACATTAAAAAAATGTGCCAAAATGAAAGTATGAAAGCATAACTTCAAAATAGTACAAGAGTACAAGTGTCAGCTATTCTGACAGGGTTGTAGCATGTCAACGCGACCTCTTGCGATATTGCGGTCGCCGCTGACAGACAGGAAGTGTTGCTGTAATACTCGCTCAAGGCCCGTTTTGTTTTGATACCCCTCCCCTTAGCCTCTTGCTAATATTCCCTGACACTCGCCGTGAACCACCATCATGTCAACGCTATTTTTTTATCTCCCTTTTAAAATATACATCCTCTTGTAATCGGAGCATTTGAATCATGAACATACCCCTCGCCTCCTTTTCCCCAATTAACATGTACTAGATGTCTTCCTACAAGCGTACGATTCCACGGCGTGTCATGTGAAGCCGATGCTAATGAAGCTTGCGGCGACACGCAGGAGGTTGAATATCAATGTCACGGCAGCCTCCCCGACGGCGCCTTTTTTTCGTCTTCGGTCGGGGCAAAAACGCATTTAGTGATGCTCGCCCTGTCACTTCTTCTCAGGGATGCTGAGCTCACAAACAAAATGTGGCCGCCGTGGCAACTGCCTGCTGGCCACAGCCGAGGCAACGGCACGTAAAAAGGATGCTAGGCCGCTGACCTGAAAAGGGAATACAATACAATGCACTAAAAAATAATAAAATACAAAAATAAAATACAGTACAATATAATGAAATACAATAATAAAATCCAATACAATAATAAAATGCAATACAATAGAGCACAATACAATCAAAATAATAACATAATAAAATACAATCATAAAATGCAATACAATACAATAAAAAATAATAAAATACAAAAATAAAATACATTATAATACAATAAAATAATCAAATATAATAATAAAATACAAAACAATACAATAAAAAATAATAAAATACAATACAATAGAGTGCAATACAATAAAAATAATAAAATAATAACCTAATAAAATACAATAATAAAATGCAATACAATACAATACAATACAATACAAATACCATCATAAAACATAATAAAATAAAATAATAAAACAAAAAATACAATGCAATAATGAAACAATAAAATCATAAAATAAAATAAAACAAAATAATAAAATACAATAATATACTATACAGTAATAAAATAAAATTAAATACAATCCAATCCAAACATATTAAATTAATACAATAATAAAATAGAATACTGAAATAAAATAATAAAAGGAAATAACACAGTAAAATAATAAAATAATAAAATACAAGAATACAATACAATACAATAAAAATAATCCAATAATACAATAATAAAATAAAAGAAATAAATAAAATAATACAACATAATAAAATACAATCATAAATTAAATATATTTAAATACAATACAATACAAAATTATAAAAGAATACAAAAAGAATAAGATAAAATAAGGTCATAACATAAAAGAACAAAATAAAATAAAATATTATAAAATCCAATAAAAATAATAAAATCATACAATAATATAATAAAATAAAATCACATGGGATTTTGGGTGGGATGTTATCGGTGTGTGTATGAGTTACGCATTGTCTGCGGCCTGGCAGCAAAAGGTGACATCTGGTGACTTGCGTGCTCACATGTGAATACCGCGCCGCTCCCCGCGTTGTGTGGGCAGCAGCTGCTCCGCAAAGGCCCAAATGAGACGGGGAGGAGCGAGGGAGGTAAGATGGGATGCGGGGGGTGGCGTGGGGGGTCGCCAGCCTCAGCCTGAGCTGCATGGGGGCAGGGGGCTCGCTGATCGGGGAGGATGGGTTCAGACTGAGGCGTATGTTCCCCCCCACCCCAGCCGACTTTGGGGGAGGGAGGGGCGTCACGGCAAAATCTATGGCTTGGCTGTCTGATTCCCGAGGAGGTGGGACGCGCTGGTCTCCTCGTGCTAGCACGCGCAACCCCCGCCGGCTTCCGTTTTTGGATCTCGCATCATCCTTCAATTGAGTACAAATACTTGGTAATCTATTACAAATGGGAAACTGAGGGGTGGGGGTTGCTTTCCGTGATGCAGGGTGGCGGCGATCAGGAAGAACAAGAAGGAGGAGGAGGAGGAAATGTGCGTATGCATTCTGCAAAGACTGTTCACATTCCTTCTGGCTTTTCATGGAAACCAGCTTGGATTTGGGGGTAAAGGAGAGGAATGGGGGAACCCCAACTCCCCCCTTTTTCTATTTTTCACCCCCTCCTTTGGAAACAGATGATTCTTCTAAGTGTGTATGGATGAATAAATATGAACACAACTGTCAATCACAGTCAAAACCATTTTGACATCTGTCCTCAAGGTGACTTTTCCAGGCTGCAAAAATATTGATTGACATGAACTCATTCACTCCCATTCACAACTTTATTCGGGAATTGAAAATATGATATAGAGCGCCATTCCAGAATTTGTTCGGGTTTAGTTTTTTCATGCTTGTGTGCCGATAAAGCGCTGTCAGATCTTTGATGGTTTTTTTTCCTTCCACAAGGGGGCAGAATTTCCTTTTTTTCCATGTTAGCACTTTGTTCCAGCTTCAGCTGTTGTTAAAACGCTATATAAACCAATATCGCACTGTATTTTGGACAGCTGCCTTCATTTCAAGCTCATATATCTCCAAACCCATAACTTAGGAATTAACTATTTTATTTCTGATGAAAGAAGAGAGTCTAAGGTTTCTTACGCTGCATTGAATGTTGATGTAGTCCTAGTACTCAATATTTTGTGGGTCCTGGAATTCGAGTGACAATGACAATAACCCTGGCACTGGAGTGGACATATTTTTGCACATCATCTGGCATTGAATGAGTAAATTACAGTGTAAAAGTAGTGAAATTGTTATGACTTTAAATATTATGAATCAAAAAAACACTTTAAAATGGCCGCCAAAGTATTTGTGAACCGTGTTATGTCATCGCCGTTGCATCGGTAGCAAATCTTGCAGGGAATCCAACAGACATATCTCGTTCGCCGGTTCATATTTTGTTCAAGTTGGCAATGTTGTAATTACCCCCCACCCCCACTTAAAAAAAAGTAATAAATTCCTCTTTTGCTTTCAGACAGCTGGGAGCCATTTTGACTTGAAACCGGATCCCCTCCAGAGTCCTCGTGAGGCCTCGTCGCACCGCCGACTTATCAAAGCGCGGTAGGACTCCAGCCATCTTTTAACACAAACGTGACAAATAATTTGGCTAATAATGCAAAAAAATATTGATTTTGAATCAAATATAATCACTGCCAATACCGCAGTGTTAGATTAGCCTGTGTGTGAATGTGAGCTGCGGCTTACAGCAGTTCCATGTTAATGTCCAAAACTGAAAGCGTTTTTACCGTCAAGACAACGGGGCACCGTCGCAACATTTCGGAGCTTGCGGGCCCTCTCCGTAACCCCCCCCCACTCCCATCGCTGACAGCAAATCGTTACTCGGCTAAAAAGGGGCCGAGCGACGTCAGATAATAGATATATGAAATCCATCTGGCTTTTCGCGCCCGCTTCGTCCTTTGTCGGAAACGGATCAATGGGCCATGCCTTGCTTGGCTCTCTCTCCCTCCTTGAAAAGTCCACTCTGCGGAAAAAAAAAGCCCGTCGCTATGGCAACGCGCCAAAGTAACCGGGGTGGTGGTGGGGGGGTAAATACATTAGGCAGGAAGATGAGCAAAATGCCACCCTGCGTACACTTACCGGTTCATATGGAGGCCATTTTTGTGGATTTGGGAACCAGCAAAAACTTTATGCTCACAACTTCCCACCTTGCACTTCATGTTTTTGCGTCTAAATATTCAGTCCCCCCCAAGCTAAAGTTTGGCTTTTTTTATGATGAGACAAGAGAGTGTAACATTTCTAACGCTGTATTTTATGTTTATGCAGTCCCAAAAATCAATATTCTGTGTATCCTGGAATTCAAGTGACAATGACAAAAACCCTGGCACTGGATTGGACATATGTTTGCACCTGTCTGGCAGTGAATGAGTTAAAGATGTTAAAAATGTCATCACACGCACAAAAAGAACTCTTCTTTTCTTGTTCTTTTTCTTCTTTTTTTCACCCCTCTCTCACCGCCGGTCTCATTAAATGTAATAACGCTGCAGCGGTAATAAAAAAATCAACAAGTTCCCATTTGCAACAAGAGTAAATCACTCGGCTGACAAACACACTTTGGCTTTGAGCGTAATTGACTTTCTTTCCACTTGGCGCCGTAATGGGGCTGGAAATAGCTTGTTAACCTCCTGTCAGGTAAAGTAGAAAAGACGGGGAAAAAAAACACAATTTATTCACCCCGACGCCATCTTCCAGAACCTTTCCGGCGGGTTTTTATTAGAACAAATAAATAAATAAAATGCCATGGACGGGCTACCACACTGCAAGTGATCTTAAAAGATGCCCTATCAGAGTCTGTAGACACTCAATGTCACAGTACAAAGATACACATTCTTTATCCTCTGCAAGGAGCCATATACTGCTACTAAGTCGTAAACGCATTGCAAATAAATGTCGGCCGAAAAAGTTTTTTTTTGTACAGCCGATTTAAATGATTAGTTCCTAGTACAGGTATCATCCGACTTACGACCGAGTTCCGTTCCGACCAAACAGTCGTAAGTCAAAAAAGTCGAAATCCATTCAAAATGTTGAATAGAGACTCTGAGGCTAAATGACTTGCAAACTCTGGTGCCATCACACGGTCGATTGCTGTGCGAGTGTGAGATGCTGGCTGGCCAAAATTGTCGTAGGCGTCGCGCGTTGCAGTGCCAGGCGCAGAATTAACATTTTAAAAATAGGGTCTGGAAGTCGTAAGTACGGGTGGTCATAAGTCGAGCTGGTTGTAAATCGGATGTTTCCTGTATTTGCATTGACCGAATAGAAGATGAATAATAAGGATGGTTTCTCTATTCATTGCTGAGTGTGGCCGTTTTGCCAGGCGAATCGTTGAGCTTTACAAGAAGCACACCCGCGTTGGCTGAAATCAATGCTTCCTGTCACCTTTTAGCAGGACAAATGGCGTCTATTGTCCCGGGCCTTTTCCCTCCCCCCCCTAACTTTAGACAGCTGGGGTAGACACACAGGCCAAAGAGAGGGAGGCTCGGGTGGGGGTGGTGGGGGGTGGCAGTGGTGGTCTGAAACACACAAGTCTAGTCAGCCCCCCCCCCCCTCAATTCTCCTTCCATCCTTAATTTAAAGTCAATGACGGCAACACAGGCTGGTTTGTCACTTTTGATTGGCTGTAAAGGGGCCACAGTGGGTCAATGTGAGGGTGTTGGCGGCGGCGGGTGGGGGGGTCATGGGGGGGTCTTACATGTCACAAAGTCCACCCAGTTGACCGACTGGATTGATTGTTATTTTGTTGTCGACAATCATCTGAAGTTGATTAACTCATTCACTGCCATTCATGAAATTATCCGGGAATTGAAAATAGGACGTGGAGCCCCAGTCCTGAATTTGTTCCGGTTAATTTTTTCCATGCTTGGGTGCCGATAAAGCGCTGGTCAGACCTCTGAAAATGTTTTTCCCTTTCACAAGGGGGCAGCATTTCCCCTTTTTTCCATACTAGTGCTTTGTTCCACCATCAGCTGTTGTTAAAGCACTATATGTAGGTATTGCATTGTATTTTGGACATCTGCCCTAATTTCAAAGTCATATAACTCCAGGACCAGATAACTTAGGAATTAACTCTTTTTTTCTCATGAAAGAAAAGTGTCTAAGGTTTCTAACGCTGTATTAAATGTTTATGTCATCCTAAATCTCAATATTCTGTGGGTCCTGAAATTCAAGTGACAATGACAAAAACCCTGGCACTGGAGTGGACACCTTTTTGCGCATGGCTGGCAGTGAATGAGTTACAGAAGCCGATTCAGATTACTTATTTCACCCCTGATTTTGGCTCGAAAGGAGGGTTTATCCGATCCCCTAAATTTGGCTTTTCAGCTGAGCCAACTTGTTGAGGTATTTACTTAACCCAGTAACTCCGGGTTAAGGTTCCAAGTTAGAATTTATGATGGTAGTGGGTCCTTTCCTGACCCGCTAATTGTGTTTCGGTGAACCCAAGTGTGTTTATTTTCCATCCGAGTGGCCGTGTTGCCACCTCTGCGGGTGTGATGCTCCTTGGCACAATCATGGCTGCCTCTGCTGCTGATGCCTGTGCAGTGTGCTACTCTCAAACATGTCTTTGTTATTCAGAGCTTTCCATCAGGAAGCGGGCGCCTGCAAAACATGGAGGATGGAGCACCTCCCCCTTCCCTTAAGGGGGCGGGGGGTTTGCTGCCTGTCAGAGATGACATACATTTGTTTGTTTTTATTTTAGTTTTGGTCAATCCTCAGTCCTGTTTTAGAGCTTATTTTCTGCCACACCCGCATAAAACAAATCTGCTCACAAATGTTTGAAATCGTTAACTCATTCACTGCCAGACTTGCAAAAATATGTCCATTCCAGTGCCAGGGTTTTTGTCATTGTTACCCGAATTCCAGGACCCACAGAATACATTCAGACATAAACATTCAATACAGCGTTAGAAACCTTAGACTCTCTTGTTTTATCAGAAAAAAAGATAATTCCTAAGTTATATGGGTCGGGAGTTATATGAGATTGAAATGAGGGTGGCTGTCCAAAATACAATGCAATATTAGTTGATATAGCGCTTTAACAACAGCTGAAGCTGGAACAAAGCACAAAGATGGAAAATGTACGATTACAACTGTTCATTTTAGCCTTTTCTCTGGAGTTTGAAGCAAACAAATATGAAAAATAAACCCACGGTTGCACAAGTCTACTCGTCGTCACAGCAATTAATTTGACGTTATCCATTCAGCTGAGTCATGCAGCTCACTTTTTGTTCTCCGCTCGACATCCCAACAGGTTCTAGTCGTAGGGTTTGTTCAAAGGTGACTTCGGTGCACTGTTGCGACAGCAAAAACGTGTCTAGTGTCAGAAAAACAAAACTATTTCACTCATTCACTGCCATTCAAAAATTTATTCAGGAATTGAACGTATGATGTAGAGCGCCATTCCCGAATTTGTTTGGGTTTTATATTTTTCATGCTTGGGTGCCAATAAAGCACTGGTCAGACCTCTGGAAATGTTTTTCCCTTCCACAAGGGGGCGGCATTTTCCTTTATTCCATGTGAGCACGTGTTAAAGCACGATATAAACCAATATATGCGTTGCATTGTATTTTGGATAGCCGCCTCCATTTCAAGCTCATATAATTCCAGAACCATATCATTTAGAAATTAACTCTTTTTCCTATGAAAGACAGTTTAAGGCGGTTTCTAACGCTGCATTGAATGTTTATGTAATCATAAAACTCAATATTTTGTGGGTCCTGGAATTTGAGTGACAATGACAAAAACCCTGGCACTGGAGTGGATACATTTTTGCACATTGTCTGGCCGTGAAATAGAAAAAACATCTGGAAGCATCACAACGGGGAAAAAGTCATGAAAGGGAGCTGCAAGACAATTTGGAATTATTTTATAACAATTCGGTGAAAAAATATATCATGAACATTAGTCCGTGATTCAGATATTTTTAGGCCCGCAGAGAAGGCTTTGCAGGCCTTGACGGTCCCCCACTGATGTTCCGAGCCGCCGAGCCTATCAATTTGTCCATCAGGGGCACATATCGTGCACCAAAATCCGGTCCGTGTTTTGCTCTCGGCTGCGACGCTCCAGTCCCCCGGTTGGTAACCGAATCGCCGATGTAATTTGACACTTGAACTCGCCAAGCTCCTCCGGAGTCTCCCCACTCTGCTCGCCGCTGACGTTGAGCCGTTGGCGGGGACGCAATTCTCAAAACAAGAGGCGACCATCGGCCAGGACTTTGTCTGCTTCCCCCGCCGGTGAGTAGCCACCAACTCGGCCGCCGATCGACGCCGCCGATGCGGCCACTGAGGCTGGCGCGTCTCGCTGGTCCCCAAGTAGCTTTTTGCCTTGTTTTGTCCTCGCCAGCCGGGTTGAATTTTTTCCCGATCTAACAAAAAGCTCCTCGCGGGCACGGAGGTGCACGCAACCCCGATCTGGTGATCGCTTCCACCGGGAGCCGCGGTGCTTGGCTGCCCGGGGGAGGGCGGCGTTTGCTCGCCTTTGCAGCGGTCGAGGCTCCGGGCTGCGTCTTGGAGGCTCGACCGGGGATGGCTTGCGCGCATCCGGCGTGATTCATCTCCACGCCGCGGTGTGTTAAAACAACCCCATGGCGTTTTTTACCCTCATGCTGTTTATTTAGTATTTATTTCTGATGATCGCCGAGCTTTTGTTTCATTGTTGTGTGCTTATGGAGCCGACGCGTGCACGCTGCAGGGGGAGTGTAAAAACCCTCAATCGTGGTCACCGCAGTGCACGATTTACCCTGAAAATCGAAGGTTTCTTTCCCGATTTGGCAGGAGCAGAAGAGTTATGATACACACGAGGGCGTGCACGGTACCGTTGGCTCGGCGAGTCATTGTTTCCAATTGAAGCCTTGTCACCCCGTGTCCTTTTCTGCACACCCACAGAAAAGTGACTGAGTGACTCCCAGACGCATTTGCAGACATTTTGCTTTGTTTTGGTTGTGTTGTGGGGAGTGATGCAGCATCCAGAAAATTGCTGCTGTTGGTGGTGGTGGTGTTCTTCCTTGTTTACATTTGTGTCATGTCAACCCTGGCACGGCTTCTGGTTTGCTCAGCTGGCCTTGACTGGCAACAGTCAAACATCCCAGTGGTTTTATTCTCATAATAAATAACTGCCATTTATGAATTTATTCGGGGATTGAAAATATGACATTGAGCGTCATTCCCGAATTCGTTCGGATTTTGTTATTTCTTGTTTGGGTGTTGATAAAGCGCTGGTCAGACCTCTGGCAATTGTTTTCCACTTCCACAAGAGGCAGTCTTTCCCTTTTTTCCATGTTAGCACTTTGTTCCAGCTTCAGCTGTTGTTAAAACACTATATTAACCAATATTGCATTGTATTTTGGACAGCCACCCCCATTTCAAGCTCATATAACTCCAGACCCATATAACTTAGGAAGTAAGTTTTTTTTTTTATAAAAGAAGAGAGTCTAAGGTTTCTTACGCTGCATTGAATGTTTATGTAGTCCTAAAACGCAATATGTATCCATTTTTGCACATCGTCTGGCAGTGAATGAGTTTAATGCAGAGCGCCCCGAGATGGTTTTTGTCGGGGCTCCTGACACGGAGGTCGAGCCCAACCGGGTTTGACCTTTCAATTCATGTCAAGCGTGTGGAAACGCCAGCCAGCCAGTCGTCACACAAAAGGCACATTGAGGTGGCGATCTGCAAGGCAGCACGTGCGTCTGGCCCACCACTATTTATTAAGTCCTTGACTTCCTGCCCTCGCAATTAGGAAGTGTTAGTGTGAAGCACTGGAACTTCCCCAAATTTTCGACTTGACCTACACAATGTCATGTTCTCTGACAGTCTAAACCCACTAAGTGGAAAAATAGACTTTGTTTAACGCAAAAACATTCATATCTTCCAGTTTTTAGTAATCAATAGTGACGTGTTTGTTACTTTTGACCAAAACACAACAAGTACAGAAAACGATCAAGCTATCAAACTTCTTATTTTGACACTATTATTGTTTTGCTATTGTCTAACTTCAAACTATAAAATCACCAAAACCAGACTGAGAAATTGGGTTTTTGGTAGCTTTTTTTTACCTGACCTTTGAACTTCGAGTTGGCTGTGTCTCAACTTGTCTGACTTTTAACCTGCAGCGCTGTCACTATTGACAATTTTTCAAATTGATTCTAGACTCCTAAAATCAAAATCAAAGAATGCATACATGTTTTGATTTGCTTCTTTACATCATTTTCATCGATTCCACTTCAACCTCTTTTTCGGATCTTCTTTTTTAGAGGAAAAAAAAACCTCAATCGGTCTGCGGTGGAGCTTGTGGGAGGTTTACGAAGCTTCTCGTCTCTTGGGATGAATCACGCAGTCGGGCGGAGGAAGCCGTCTGGAGCTGTTTAAAAAAAAAAAAAAGCACCCCCCCCCCCCCCCCCCCAAAAAAAAAGAAAAAGTTATTCAGTCTTGATGTAGATCATGATGTTAGTTACGCCTTCTGGAATTTTCCCGGCTCATTACATTCATCACATGTTGATATTTCGCCAAAAAAAACAATGTCTAAAGATGTTGCCTTCAGGTGTCAAGTTGATCATTGGGAAATCCGACTACCCGCCGTGACCTGTTTGTTGGACTTTTTTTTCACACAAACCCACAAAATATTGAGTTTTATGACTACATAAACATTCAATGCAGCGTTAGAAACCTCCTTAGACTGTCTTTAATAGGAAAAATAATTTCTAAATTATATGGTTCTGGAGTTATATGAGCTTGAAATGGGGGCGGCTATCCAAAATACAATGCAACACATATTGGTTTATATCGTGCTTTAACACGTGCTCACATGGAAAAAAAAAAGAAAATGCGGCCCCCTTGTGGAAGGCAAATACATTGCCAGAGGTCTGTCCAGCGCTTTATCGGCACCCAAGCATGAAAAAAAAAAAAAACCCGAACAAATCAGGAATAGCGCTCTACGTCATATCTTCAATTCCCGATTTAATCGCGAATGGCAGTGAATGAGTTAATTTCACTTGTTCATTACAGTTATTTGTTGCGGGGGTGAATTGCGACTTCATCTCGGCGCCGTAAACGGAACAGGTGATGGCGACACAAACGTTCGCTGACATCTTGAAGTGATTGTGAGCTTTGTCGTCAAAAAATCTCTGAAGATTTCACGGCTCATACGTCAACGTCGGAATAAATCCTTCCAGTCGGAGGGGAAAAGTGCGTCGTTTTTTTGCCCAATGATTTATCCCTCGATAGTCGGGGGGTACAGCGAGCATGTGTCAGCGCATGTCGGGCATGTGTGCGCGTTTGCGGTGATTTGTACAACCTGCCACCCTCACCCCCACTTGGCCGTAGCATGGCCTCCTCCCTCCATCTTGACTGTTGACTGTTAATATGAGGCTTCTATTTTGAAAACACGGTTCAGGGGGAGGAAAATCTGCGGCGGCGGCAGCGGTGGGTGAGGTGACGGGAATGTGGCCAGACCACACAGTCGTTTTAATCGCGTTATAGTGTGCAACCACTCGCTGTATATTTTGGGTTACCTCCATGATAGTCGTTATGTTTTTTCGTTTTTGTCCTTTGACCGTACGCACCGTTCCCGATAGTCCTAACGACTGCATATTGGAGAAAAAAGGCTACTGTCTGACGTGAAAGTCAAACTCTTTATAGATTGAAATAACTAGGAGGTAATCCATTAAAAAATTGCATTTATAGTATAGTTAATTCCTAAATTATCTGGGTCTGGAGTTATATGAGTTGGAAATGGGGGTGGCTGTTCAAAATACAATGCAATACATACATATTTGTTTATATAGCGCTTTATCAACTGAGGCCCTTGACAAAGCGCTAACATGGACAAAAGGCAAATGCTGCCCCCTCGTGGAAGGAAAAAAACATTGCCAGATGTCTGACCGGCGCTTTATCGGCACCCAAGCATGAAAAAAAATAATCGTGAATGACAGCGAATTAACGAGCGCCTTCATTTTGCTTTTGTGCGTTGAAAAAAAATCCCACCCAGGGAGGGAAAACAAAAACCATCATTGGACAAATCTATCTGGCTATCTAACTAGCTAGCTATTTGCTGTCTATTAGTTATTTAGCTAACTACCCGGCTATCTAGCTAGCTATCTATTAGCTATCTATCTATCAGCTTTCTAGCTAGCTATCTATTAACTAGTTATTAGCTAGCTTGCTAGCTTTCTATCAGGGTTATTCCGGTTTGAGTGAACGCTGGTGCGTGTGGCTGCCGCTGCTCACCCACAGAAAAAAAACTGTAAAGTGACCTTGAAAGTTTTGAAAGGCACGTATAAAGGCACGTATAAATGAAATTTATGATGACTTCTGATGAACGTTTGTAGATGACAAGAAATGGCAGTTTAGTTTTTGTTTATTCTTTTGGGATGTGGATAAAATTGCATTTTTCTTCGTGAGGATCATGTGACACATTATGTAATTTTGACTCTCCGTCACATTTGCGTCCGTATGACATCCACCCATCATTAGATATCACAGTTAAAAATTAGCCGCCGGCGGACGCGCTACCTGCTTCATCCGACGCGTTTGTTACTTTTGACTTAAAAGGGCGCACTTGTGCGTATTAGCGTTGGATTTCAGCGCGGCGCTCGTCGCCGTAATCCCGCTGTTGACTCGCGCGCTAAACCCACCAGTGTGTTATTTTTGCTCTTTTTAAGGGAGCCCCTTTCACCGCATAATCTCACTTAATCTAATCTATCACCCCCCCCCCCCCTTTCCCACTTTGCTATAATAGAGCGGTGATGATGTGACTCTATAGTAAGGGGGAGCTTTAGCGCCGATCCATACCAAACAGACTAGCGTGCCGTTCTCCCCTCCGGCAAAGCTCTTGTGAAAATGCAAGTGACCTCTGCGCCCCCTTGTTAGTCCCGACAATGGAGCCGCCTGCTCGTACAGCTGCAGCCGTGCTGCTGGAGGCGGGGGACAGAAACGCTTGTGATAAACCGTAGTCAACGTAGTAGCACCTAGCGCTCCGGCGGCTAGCATTTGAACTGATGCTAATGTTTGGAGTAGACGTGCGGGTGGAGGGTGGTTTTATGGGCGCTTTATTATTATTATTATTATTTTTTCTTCAAAACTCAACCAGCCTAGTTCAACGGGTACGACCGTTGGGATGGAATCAACAGGCCCGACGACTGTCGCTTCCTTCCAACTGATTGAACAGGCTCTGCAGGCGCAATTTCTTTCGCCGAAAGACGCGTTGAGATTTACTCCACGGGCTGTGGAATCGACGCCGTAACCGGGCAATTATTTTTCATTACCGCCAGCCGAATAGTTGAGGCCAAATTAATCACCATCAACCACACTCGCAGTCTATTTACTTACTTACTTACTTACTTACTTACTTACTTACTTACTTACTTACTTACTTACTGACTTCCATACTTAAGTACTTACATACGTACTTACATACATACTTACTAACATACTTACTTGCGTACTTACTTGCGTATTTACCTTTTATTAATTTTTTTACTGTTTATATTTTTTACTTTTTATTACTTCGTATTTATCTATTCATGTATTTATCTATTCATGTATTTATCTTTTTAGTTATTTTTTAGTATTTATTTATTTATCCATCTATCTTTTTATTTTTCAATGTTTATTTTTATCTTTATTTATTTATTCATGTATTTTTATTTATTTGCTTATTTATGTGATTATTTATTCATTTGTTTGTTTATTTAGCTATTTATGTATTAGTCAATTTATTTGTGTATTTATTTATGTGATTATTTATGTATTTATTATTTGTTTATTTATTTATTTATCTATTTATTCGTTTGTCAATTTGTTTATTTGTCCATATTTATATTCATTTATTTGCATTTATTGATGTGATTATTTAATTGTTTGTTTGATTATTCATCTATTTATTTATCAATGTATTTATTTATTTGTTCATATATTTGTTTCTTTATTTGTGTTTGTGTCCATTTATTGGTGTATTTATTTGTTTATTTATTTATCTTTTTATTTATTTGTCAATTTGTTTGTTTTTCTATATTTAGATAATTATTCATTTATTTATTTGTTTGTGTGATTATTTATGTATTCATTTTTTATCTATTTGTTTATGATTTTTTTTCCAATATTTATTTATTTGTCTATTTATTTATCCATTCATTTATTCATTTGTTAATGTCTATTCATTCATTCACTCTATCCAGCAGACCGAGTCAAGACTGAATGAACAATCCTCACGAGGGGGTCGGCGGGTCGTCGAACATCGCGGACGAGCGGCCCGACACTTTGATTGACGTTGCGAATGTGCTCGCCGATGAGGTCAGAAATCTGCCCAAACAAAAAAGTGGACGTGTCTCCTTCCTCCTCGCTTGTCTGTGAATTTGGGAGGTTGGAATGTGAAACCTAATCTGCTCGCTGGCTGGTGGTGGTAGTAGGGGGGGGGGAGGCATAAAAAAGGGGGTTGCGGGGGTCGTTGTTGAAGAGTGACCTTTGTGTGTCACCACTTGTGGTAGTTTATGACTTTTGTGATGGGGGCAGGGCAACCAGACGCAGTTCTTCCGCTGATCGGTCCCCATATATGACCCCCCCCCCCTACCCTCAATTGCCCCTCCAAAGAAGATGAGGCAGCGTGGGAAATTGCATGGCGGTTGCAAGCCCTCAACGCATCATAAATATTGCATTTTCAAAACCAAAGTCAAACTCTTGTCGGCTTTTAGAGCGCCTGGTCGTCCCCCGCGAGTGCGCGGATGCTAGCTGACATAGCATCCGTTATCCCGAATCGTTTGATTCTGCAGCAGTCGCGTCCCGGCGGAGACGCGTCGCTCTGAAAAAGATGTCTCGCGGTGCTTGCGTTGAGCTGGAGACGCGACCCTGCGTGGGTAAATATTTACAGAGCAAACATTTCGATACCAGCGGGGATTACCGGAGAGCAAAAAACAGGGCCCTCCTCCCCCCTCCCGTTGGTCTTCCAAGAATTTCATGGCTGCCTACTACAAGAAATAATAACTTGAATTCTGTGGAAAGAAAATCTGATCCCTACCACGTCCATGTTCAGCGTGTCGAAGCGCACAATGCCTCATTTACTTCACTCACTACCCCCCCCCCCCCCCCACCAGATACGGGCGGAAGACCTGAGTTAGCCGTCCATGGAAAACAGTCGCCGAGAGGCTTTGTTTCTCCAAAATTCACATAAACCTAAGTCCAGTTGCTGGAAAAGGTGGTGGGCAGGGTGCGGAGGGTCCTGTAGGATTTTCCAAGCTCTTGTATTGATTCTTGCAGTGTGCATTTTTTCTAACTATATATATCGTCGGGATCGAGCCGGAAAATGGTGATGGGGGGAAAAGAATAACGGCGCCTTCCTCGGCTAAGCACGTATTGATCAGTTGCACTGAAATAAAAGCGCTCCATTGTTTCCTCTTGGATACGATTGACCTTTTTTGTCACTCCAGCCAGCAAGAAAAGCACAACTGGTCAATTAATGTCCTTGCAGCAGACAAACTATCGAGGTCGTACGGGCAAGGAAACGAGGGGGGGGGGGTCATCGCGGAGATTCAATCAGGCTCCCGCAAGTCTAAATCAATACGGTAAGCGCCGTTAGCATACAATGCTACTTTGAAATGTGCCTTGGCCAGCGCGGTCAAGGTTCAGTAGGCGCAAAAGGCACCCCCCCTCCACCTCATCCCACTCTCAGTTCTCAATTCCCCTCTTCCGCTGTGATGCTTCACTTATTGGTCTGAGGACTACCCCACCCTCCTCTTCCTTTGGCACCAGCAGATTGTGTTCGTCTCAGCCTTTAATCATTTTCCCTCCCAATAGTCATTGCTTCCTTTTACAACCTCGGATTCCTGAGGGAACCCCATAACCCCCCCTTAAAGATGCCAGAGAAATAAATCAATTCTTAGTTAAAAAAACAAAAAGAGTAAATAATATATAAAATCAGCCAATAGTAAATAAATATTTAGTGATCATAAATGTATTTTTTAAAATATATTCTGAGAGGATTTCTTTTTTTTCACCCTCCATTGAAATATGTTTTTTTAATAGTTAATCTAAATTAAAAATATAAGTAATGTAATATTATTTTTTTAATTATTATTTTTTTTATATATTATTTCCTTTTTTTAAATTTACTAAGAAATTATTTCTTTCTCAGATGCCTGAGAAAAAAAACATTTTTTTAGTAAATTAAAACATGGAAATAATATATAAAATCAGACAATATTAAGTACATATTTTTAAATTACTGATCATACTTTTTTGTAATATATTCTGAGAGGATTTCTGTTTTTTCACCTTCCATTGAAATATTCTTATTTATTTAATAGTTCATGTAAGTTAAAAATATACATAATTTTGTCATATTATTTTTTTATATATTATTTCCTTTTTTAATTGAATGACAAATGATATATTTCTCAGATGCCCAAGAAAAAATAATATATTTTTAGTAAATTAAAAAATGGAAATAATATATAAAATTATTAAATACATGTTTTTAAATTACTGATCATAATTTTTTGTAATATATTCTGAGAAGATTTCTATTGAAAATGTGCTTACAAGTGTTATTTTGGTATCGGAATAGTCCCCACCACTGTATTTGACGGTTTGGTAGATTAAGAATTGGGCCATCCAGAGCGTAGATGAGAGTTAATCTCGATGGCGGGCCGAGATATAATTCACTTGTGCTGACAAACATCTGCCAGAGTGGGATAAACCAAAACGATTATTGTAGAAAATGTACTACGAGGTAGTTATGCCCCCATTTTGTATTTGTATTTATTTATTTATTGTTGACTGATGGTTGCAGTCTATGAAATTCTGTCTCCAGAAAATGAATCTCCTGCCTGAATGCGAGGAACTACTTTTGTTCTAACTACTCTTTATATTTTTTAGAAACAATAATAATAATACATTTCATTTATAAGCGCCTTTCAAAACTCTCAAGGTCACTTTACAGTCCCAGGATAAGTTTTTCTGTTTTGTGAGCAGCGGCAGCCACACGCGCCAGCGTTCACTTAACCAGGAAGTAACTCAAATAGATAGAAAGCTAGCTGGCTAGATGAGAGATAGCTAATAATAATAATAATAATAATAATAATAATAATAATAATAATAATAATAATAATAATACATTGCATCTACAAGCGCCCCTAAAAACCCTCAAGGATATTGCTAATAGATAACCCTAATGCAAATAGCTAGCTAGCTAGATAGCAAATAGGTAGCTATGTAGGTAGCTAGATAGATAGCCTGCTATATCGATAGATAGACAGACAGATGGATGGATGGATGGAATGCTAGATGGATGGAGTGCTAGATGGATGGATTGCTAGATAGCTGGATTGCTAGATAAATAAAAAGAAGTGAAGAGAGGAAAAAAGAAATAAGAATAAAAACACCCCCCCCCTCACCTCTTAGTCCCCTCATTTCAAGATGGAGTCAATTTTTGCACCAGATACTCCTTGTAAATATAACTTTTCAGCTTTTAGCGGCGTATGACTTCATCTGTTATTCATGATTCGCCCCCCATTTGCTCCACGAGTGGCACTTGATGTCATTGATGACGTCTGAAGCCTCGCAGGCTGTTTGTCGACGGCAGCGGCGTGTACGCCAAATGAATAATTGCTTTCCTCTGTCACATGTGAGGGACAGACATTCTGTGAAAGGAAAACGGCGGTGGGGGTGGAAATGGAGGGGAGGGGGTGTGTAGAAAGCTCAATATCCCCTTCCTGTCAGTGGTCTCTCTTTCTTTTCTCTTCTGGTGAGATCTGGAACTGATAAGTACGAGAGGCCTCTGGTAAGCGAACAGGAAGGATAGAGGGTCCGGCCTTGGAGCCCTCCCCCCCCACTCCCTCCGCTTTGCACACATGTCCACCTCCGCTGCACAAACAACAGCAGCATTGCCTGCCACCATACTTGAGCTCGCAAAACATCCAAGGCGGCCTGTTATTGTTCCGACGAGAGTTTTCCACTCCGCCGACGACGTCAAGTGAAAGTCCAACGTCGTCGCGCCAGCCTGTCAATCAATTAGTCAGCGCCCAGGATCAAAAAGTGGGCCGCTCGAATGATCCATAACGCTTGTCGTCATCTCTATTGGCACTAAGTAATACCCCCCCCCCCTCGACAAAAAAACAATTGAGCGGATTTGGCTCTGAAGTGCTCATCCAAAACGAGTGTCATGAAACCTGATTCACTGAAACAAGCATCTTGAAAACAATGGCCGCCGTTTTTGAGCGCTTTGACTGATCTTTTATGACCCGACAAATATTTGTGTGCCGTGACGGCATAAGCGCCCGACACCCCCCCCCCCTCTCCAAAAAAAAAAAGATATAAATTAAAAAAAGAAAACAATAAATAAATAAACACATTAAAGCGAAAAAAATAATGTGTGAATGAATAAATAAACAAATCAATAAATAAATACAAGAAAAGACAAATAAATAAATAAACAAATGAATAAATAAATAAATAAATACAAGAATAGACAAATAAATAAATAAGGCCAATAAATAAATAAATCGATAGATAGATGGATAAATGGACAGACAGCTGGATGAGTGGACAAATGAATGAATGAATAGACAAATATAAATTCCTAAATAATAATAAAAAGATGAATACAAATATTGATAAATGGATAAATAAATGGATGAATAGATAAATGGATAAATGAATGGATAAATGAATGGATAAATAAATGGATAGATAGATAAATGAATAAATAAATGGATAAATGAACGGATAAATAAATGGATAAACGAATGGATAAGAATTTGACAAAATCTATAGCGCCAGCGCTAGCTTGGAGGCTAACCGTCAGCTTGTTCGCCATCCAAATTGATGCTCTTGAAATTCCAAGTTGATTTTGTAAAAAAAATTAAAATCCCAAAATACCGCCGCTCTAAATTGCGGTTGATGTCTGACTTCTTTGGTTATTGATGTGCCATCTTTTTCTGGGAATCTAAATGGGGTCGTTCACGTAGTACATCCGACTCCCTTCACATCGCTGCCTGTTCAGCTTAATCCCGCGGCAATTACGCTCTGATTTCCATTTATTTTTCTTTCTTTTGAGAGACACAAGTCGAGCACATAAAAGGGCAAAGAGCCATTGAAAGGTGATCTGCTCTTGACTTCATTAGCGCTCAGCTTGCTCCCGTTATGCAAAGAGTCCCCAGGTGCATGAAAGATTCATAGCCACCCCGCTGGCCACTTCCTGCTTTCCGTCTTTTTACCCCCCTACTCCACTTCCCCAACGCCGCTGTCAGTTGCACTCACTTACACTTGGCTACTGTCGGCAGCTCTTGGGGCTGCTTGCCTTCGGTGGGAGAACCGTGTGTGTGTGTGTGTGTATGTGTGTGTTACGCGTGTGAGTGTGTTTGTAAACAGCTATTTTGGGGACCAGAACGCACCATCTTGATCTAGACTGAATTTTTTTCCTGTCGCATTTGTAGTAATAATAATAATCCATTTTATTTCTAAGCGCCATTCAAAACTCTCAAGGTCACTTTGCAGTCACAGGATGAGGGCGGCATTCACACGCGGCGCCATTTTAGTCGCAGCGAAGGCGCCCACTCACAATGGGCCGACTCACACACTACAAATTTCTTATTGGTTTTACTGGACATCTTATGTTTGGCGCCTTTGTCACCGCTGGTGTTCGCGTGATGTTTTTTTTTCTTTCTCGATGGGAATTGTTCGTGTCGGAATCTTATCTACGCTTTGCTTCGTGACCGCCACATGGTCAGACTGGACGAAAAAAAATGAAAACTGATGTTTTTATCTTGAAAAAAAGGGTCCATCGGCGCTGACCATCCCCCGTAATATACCCCCTTTAAAACGCCAGTACCGTTTTGACCTTTCACCCCTCTTCCAAATGTTCTTATCTGCCGGCCTCGGAGAAAACGCGCAAACAATCTGTCCTGTGTGTGCGTTTGCCGTCACATGGGCCGGACGGTCTCGCAGAGTCACGGTGCCTGTCCTGGTATTTCCCGATTGCTCCGTAAACAAACGTACCCCCTTGTTTTCTGCCCGTCTTACCCCCCACCCCCTTTGCATCCCATCTATTCATCCTCAACCAATCAGATCTCATTGACAGAGAAGTCAGAGAAAGAAAGTCGGTGGGTGGAATATGTCACGGTTATGGAGAACGTCGCTAGCTAGCTACAAGCTCTGAATAGTCCCTCCATCTGTCCGCATGACTGCTCCTCTACAAGGAGCGTTGTGGTGGCGAAATTCGCTCCGGGGGCTTGTAGCATAGCAGTTAAAGGGGGGGGGGCATGCACGGGAGGTTGTTTCTGTAAATAGCCCACCCTGCATTAAGAAACAACATGACCTCACTAACCCAAAAGATGCTGTTGTCGCTGCTTACTGGACTCCATCCAGGTCAGATTTACGACGGGGTCCATTGACATTGGTATTGACCTTGAAAGTTCAAGGCTCCATATTGAGCCCAATATTTTTGTCATTTCCCAGTTTTTCAAACTTAAATTTAACAAATGCGATTCCAATCGACGAATACGCCCAATGCCTTCAAACGCAAAATGTCTGTAAACGTAAATGTTCGGACATTGAAGCCTGACCTCAAGGTCAAGTCGTATGACCGCCGTCGTTAAGCGTCCGCTTCCCATCGCACGCCGCGAGTGAGGATCGGCGCAACGCCTCGACTCCCGACACAAAGCCGTACAAAGAGAATTTGCGACGGCGCTGTAAGTAGGTCATTTGGAAGTTGCGCGCTCGTAATGTGTGCTGGCCTAGAAAAGTGTGTGTATTGGGGGGTGGGGGGGTAATCATCGGCGTCTGTCGGAGCACGTGTGGCGTTTACTTCAAGGTCAGGACAACTTGTTCTGGACGTTTTGACAACAAAAAAAAAAGTCTCGCTGGTCTCTTTTGGCCTTGCTCGTTTTTCAGCAAGGCCAAACTGCATTCTCCTCGTACCCGCCTGCAGTCCAGACCTGCCTCCCATATGATATGCCGAGCTTGATTCTTCTCTGCTGACTCGACGAGTCCCACATTTAAAGTCCCAAGAGTGGTGGCAATGGGGGGTCGGAGTGCGCTGGGGGTGCAGGGGGGGGGGGGATCAGGCATGTTTATAGACTCTCATCGTCTGTCTGGGCCCATGTGGGTGGAGATACACAGCAAATGAGTGCACAGCTCGACCGATGGGGGCATTCAACATCAATAAATGAATAAATACATAAACAAATAAATAAAATGTTAGATAAATAAAGAAATACCTAATAAATAAATACCTAGGTAAATAAATAAATACATAAATAATTAAATAAATAAATAAATGTTAGTGAATACATTAAAAATAAATAAATACATACATACATACATACATAAATACATAAATACCAAAATAAATACATAAATAAACAAATAAATAAACTGTTAAAGAAAGAAAGAAATACCTAAATAAATAAATACATAAATACATTAATAAATACCTCGGGAAATAAATAAAGAAAAAATACCTTTGTAAATTAGTAAATAAATAAATAAATATCTTAATGAATAAAAAAAAATACATAAACACATAAATACATATATAAATACATAAATAAATACCTAAATTCATTGAATACATAAATAAATACATAAATAGCATTTTCCCCCATTTTGGGGGGTTCTATCATTCAAACTCAGCTCCATTTTTAAATGTAAATGTCTTCAGAATGTGTAAAAAAAAATGTCCAAAACTAAAGTTTCTATATGTCTTGTATGGGAAAATGAAATTGGGTGCGGCACGAAATAGCTCGCAGCCCCCCCTTTCCTACCAAAAGAAAACAAATGCAGAATTATTATTTTGGGGGAAACAATTGAGCAGAAGCAACACAGGAAAACAAGAGCCGACCCGATTACACAGGAAAGGAGCGGCTCGGAAACACCGGACCACGTCGGATTCCTTTACCGCTAGCTGCCAAATTGTTGGATTATCTTTTGTTAGCTAACCCAAAATATATCATGATCTCCCCCATTTCGGGGAGGGTCGTCCAACCGGGTGGGTAGTAGGGTTAGCGTTGGCGGGCGTCTTATGTAGCAGCTTTTGATTTAATTAGCCGCTAAGCCGGAACACATGGAACGGCGTGCACAAACCCCATTAAACACGCAAACCCGGCCAGCCAAATGCCATTTGATATGTGGTGGTGTCCCCACCCCCATGCCCCCCCCCCCCCCCCACCCCGCCGAAGCTGCTTAGCATGTTAGCTCTCCTAAATGAGACAGTGCTTGGTCAAGAAATAATATCACAGATGTTCGTCTGCATGAACCGTTTTCCCCCTTCACACACTTCCTGTTGGCCTCTTCAGAGCCCCCCTCCCCCACCCTCCTGGACCCCCTCCTTCACCGCATTTACCAACCGGCTTTACTCCATCGTCGTCGTGTCTCAAAACATTATTTTTGGCAGCGCTCTTGCTTATTCATGACGCTCTTAACGTCACACTCTGGTCTTGTCAGAGTGTTGCATAGGTCAATATTATTTTTTAAATACATATTTTAATAATAATAACATATATGTTTTTTTTACATTATTTGTATTATTATTTTTTATTATTATTTTCTATTATTATTTTTTTATATTTTTTATTATATTTTATTTTTTATTATTATTCATTTTTTTCAAGCGCCTTTCAAAGCTCTCAAGGACACTTTCCAGTCACAGAAAAGCATAGATACAATAATAAATAAAATACAATTATAAATAGAATACAATAAATAAAATACAATTATGAATAGAAACAAGAGATAGAGCTACACAGAAATTCGGTAATATTTTGCATTATTGTTATTGTTATTTTTTAAAAATTTCTTGCCCGAAAATAAACTTCCATATTTTAGTTCACCTCCAATGTCGCTTTGATGACGACGTTAGCATGTGGCTAGCATGTGTAGCTTCCTTTAATTTAAGGGCATTTTTGCTACAGTCTGAGTCCGTTAGAGCAAAACAACAAGAGGTGGGCAAACAGGAAAAGCCTGGTGACACCGCTAACCCCCCACTAGCCCCCCTTTAGCCCACGCCCCAGACTCTGTAATGCAGGAAGTGTTCTCTGCACTTTTTCCATCCGTGGCCTCTGCCAAGCAAGCTTCGAGCACAACAATTCGACTCCTGTGACTGTGAGCGGGGAAGTCGAAAAGGGGGGAGGAGAATGGGGATGCATGGGGGAGTCAGGGAGAGAGAGAGAGAGAGAGAGAGAGAGAGAGAGAGAGAGAGAGAGAGAGAGAGAGGGAGAATCTGCAAAGTGGCCAGCTCTGCGACAAATAGACAGATCGGGCACGTATACAGCGCCTCCTCGGGAATCATCTGTTGTATCTTTTTTTGCTAAATTATCCAGGAAATTGTCGGAGGCGCTACGATAACGCAGGTGTTTGTATGCTAATAGCTCCCGGCGGCTGCAGCCTGGCCAAACCATCGAGTCGTTAGCGTCTTTTACCGTCGTTAAAACGTGGGTGTAACATGCTGTAAGTCATTCACTGCCATTCACGAATTTATTTGGGAATTGAAAATATGACCTAGAACGCCATTCCCGAATTTATTCGGGTTTTGTTTTTTTCATGCTTGGGTGCTGATAAAGCGCTAGCAAGACATCTAGCAATGTGTTTCCCGTCCACAAGGGGCAGCATTTCATTTGTTAGCGCTTTGTTCAAGCGCGATCTAAACCAATATGTATGTATTGCATTATATTTTGGGTAGCCACCCTCATTTCAAGCTTATATAACTCCACACCCATATAATTTAGGAATTCACTCTTTTTTTCCTGATGTGTTTTCCCTTCCACAAGGGGGCAGCATTTACCTTTTTTCCATGCTAGCTAGCTTTCTATCTGTTTGAGTTACTTCCGGATTGAGTGAATGCTGGCGCATGTGGCTGCCGCTGCTTACCTATAGAAAAACGTACCCTGTGACTGTAAAGTGACCTTGAGAGTTTTGAAAGGCGCTGATAAATGAAATGTATTGTTATTATTATTATTAAAGCGCTACATAAACCAATATGTATGTATTGCATTGTATTTTGTACAGCCGCCCCCATTTCAATCTCAGATAACTCCAGACCCCATATCATTTAGGAATTAACTCTTTTGTTCTCATGAAAGAACGGAGTCTATGGTTTCTTATGCTGCATTGGATGTTTATGTCGTCCTAAAACTTAATATTCTTTGGGTCCTGGAAATTGAGTGGCAATGACAAAAACCCTGGCACTGGTGTGGACACATTTTTGCACATGTCTGGCAGTGAATGAGTTAATCTATTTTTTTTACGGGTGGGGTTGGGGTCTTCCAAGCATCCTGTTGCTTGGAAAATCACCCATGCAGCATGGCACGTGAAATGTTTGAAAAGGTGCTGGATGCGGCGATGGCCCTTGAGCCCGGGCCAGCCGGCCATTGTGCGGCTAATCTCATTAGCGGCGGCGAGGATCCCGACTGCTACGAGCACGTGCGCAAACACGTTAGTATCGTGTAATTACAACAAAGCCGCTTTCATGCCTTTGACTCGCCTTGAGTCGTCCGTTTTTAATTAACGTTCTGCTCATCCGGCTTTTATGCGGCAAAAACGTGCGCGCCCAAGACCTGCTGCAGAAGCAAACGCAAAATGAGCATCGTCCGTCGTTTGCGGTCGCTCAAGACTAGTCACAGAAAAAAAATGAACACTGCAAGCTGAGCTTCATCAGAACAAATAGTGTAATTCCTAAATGATATGAGTCTGAAGTTATATGAGGTTGAAATGAGGGCGGCTGTCCAAAATACAATGCACTATTGGTTTATCTAGCACTTTAACAACAGCTGAAGCCGGAACAAAGCTCTAACATGGACAAAAAGCAAATTTGGCCCCCTTGTGGGAGGGGAAAAACATCACCAAAGGTCTGACCAGCGCTTTATTGGCCCCCCTCTACCGCAAGAAAATCCAAAGCTAACCAAATTCGGGAATGGCGTCACACTTTTCAATTCCCTAATACATTTGGGAATGGCAGTGAATGAGTTAAAAAAACAGTTAATTCCTAAATTACATAATTCTGGTGTTTTATAAGCTTGAAATGAGGGCGGCGGTCCAAAATACAATGCAATATTGGGGTTTATATAGCGCTTTAACAACAGCTGAAGCTGGAACAAAACGCTAACATGCAAAAATGGGAAATGCTGACACCTTGTGAAAAAGAAAAAAAACATTGCTAGAGGTCTGGCCAGCGCTTTATAGGCACCCAAGCATGGGGAAAAAAAACGAACAAATTCGGCAATGGCGCTCTACGTCATATTTTCAATTCCCGGCATAAATTCGTGAACATTTCTCAACAAAATATGCACTGTCGTATCTGTCACTCTTTGGGGTCTGCACTGGTGAGTGACGTGGGGGTCGGGATTGCGAAACCACCACCACTCGGCCCCGCCCTCCCTTTTAATTGTATTTTGTTGAGTGAGCTACTCAGTAGCACATCGGACTAATGCGTTGTCATTGCCCAATTAGGAAATGGACATTTAACACGTGTGTCCCCCCCCCCTCACCCCTCTCCCGCCTCTTGTTTTGATTTAAGCACGGGAGACACGCCCCCCCCCCCTCACTCTATTTCCAATTGCAGCTCGTCCGTCCACTCAGCATTTTTTACTCCAAATGTTTTCAAATAAGTTGTTCATGGCGCATCTATCATGGCGTATGTGTTCCAGACACGCCCCCTGAAATCCCCTTCCAGCAGGGGATTTGACCCTCACCCCCCTCCCCCTTTAGGCAATTTCTATTAGTGTTAGGGCTAAAAGCAAATTAAGAGTAGCTGGTTGCATGGGGGGTATCTCCCCCACACTCGTGTGAAATGGCATGGAGGAGGCGGGGCTACGTGAAGCGTTACACTTAGTGTTTTCCTTTACAACTCGTATTTTGAGGTGGAGGGGGGGGGGGGTCTTACGCTTTTTTTTCTTACCCTGCAACAAAACGATCTCGGGGGGGCTCCCGCAGGAATTTCAGGAGGCTTGTGGGAGGGGCGGGTGGTGTGGGGTGTCGGTGAAGGTCTCCCTGGCTCACATTTTGCCACTGCAACCTCCTTCAATAAAAGAAATCCATTCCCAGGCCTTGTTAAGGAACATTGCGGGGAGGTGTGATTGTGCAAATGCGGAGCGAGGGGCGGGGGGTCGGTTGCTGTGTGTGGGGGGGGGGTCTGCGCTCATATTATCCTCCGTGCCAGCTCTGGATGGAGCCTGCTGGGGGATTAGGCCACATTCTGTGAGGCAACAATGGAAGTCATCCACATTTCCATCCTCTTTTTTTGCCGCTCTCAACAAATGCGGCCTTGTCTCCCGAGCAGGCACCTGGACGGATAAAGGGGTGTCCTGTCTAAAGCAACCCCCCCCCCCCCCAAAAAAAAAAAGCCCCCCCATCCCCCATCCCACTGCCACACTAACTTCTCCCGACTTTCCTTAAACAACGGCAGCACAATGTTAACCTCATCTAATTGGCATCTGCCATTTTTGTTGTTGTTGTTATTACTTCTTCTCGCCCCATTCCGGGCGAGTGCAGTTGGACGCCCGATAGGCTATCAACCCCCCCTGGCCCCCCTTTCCCGGAGTGTTGCTGTTAACTCCTTCACTGCCATTCACAAATTTATTCGGGATTTGTAAAAAATAGACATAGAGCGCCACTCCCGAATTTCTTCGAGTTTAGTTTTTTTCATGCTTGGGTGCCGATAAAGCACTGGCAATGTATTTTTTTTTCCTTTTCCACAAGGGGGCACCATTTCCCTTTTTTACCATGTTAGCGCTTTGTTCCAGCTTCAGCTGTTGTTAAAGCCCAATATAAACCAATATGTATGTGTTGTAGTGTATTTTGTACAGCCACCCTCATTTCAAGCTCATATAACTCCAGATCCATATAATTTAGGAATTAACTCTTTTTTTCCAGATGAAAGAAGAGCATCTCAAATTTCTAACACTGTATTGAATGTTTATGTCGTCCTAAAACGCAATATTCTGTGGGTCCCGCAATTTGAGTGACAATGACAAAAACCCTGGCACTGGAGTGGCCACATTTTTGCATGTCTGGCAGTAAATGAGTTAAGCACATTTGCAGTAATGGAGGCTTATTTATTTGAAGGGAGGCATTTATTCGCTTTATATGAGCTGGATGCATGGCTTTGATGAGTCTGCAATTATTTTCGGAGGAGAAAATATTTACCTGAGGCGGAGGTGTCATCCCATTTACCCCCCACCCCCTCCTTTTTTTTAAAAGCTCAATTAGCAAGCAAATGATTGAACATGATACCGCCCGACGTGGAAGGAAGCAAAGCGGCGGAACCTCCAATAACTCACCTCGGGGGTGAGGCGCAAGGCGGGGAGGGAAGAGAAGGGCAGAGGGAGGCGGTTGGGGGAGGGAGGGAGGGAGGAGGATTTGTGGTGCTGGTTTAAAAAAAAAAAAAAAGCATCAACAGCATCAACATCGCCACCTTGTGGGACGATCAGGGAAGACAACTGCTTCAAATTGACTAAATAAATACTCATCACGTCATATTTTAGCTTTGATTGATGGGGAAAAAAATAATTGAATGCAAACGGAGCTTTTTTTATTATAAAAATGCATTTTTGTTGCATGTTGCAGTTTGATGGGCGGCCGGTAGAGCGGCAGGAGGCCACCGAGGGACAATCGACATGAACTCCATCCCGTCCATGGACAGACACATCCAGCAGACCAATGACCGGCTGCAGTGTATCAAACAGGTCAGACACTAAAGTCCAATTCCAACCCCCTCCGCAACCCATTTATTCGCATATAAATGAGCATACTGACCATCTACGCAGCACTTACAAAATCCGTCCAATTTCCAAACGGCGGCCACGGAGCTGTTGGACTGGTGCGGCGACCCGCGAGCCTTCCAGCGGCCTTTTGAGCAAAGCTTGATGGGATGTCTTACGGTAAGTTTATCCGTCTGATATCGAAGTTGAACCGGCAACTGATTACCCCCCCTGGTTCAGGTGGTTAGCCGCGTGGCGGCGCAGCAGGGCTTCGATTTGGACCTGGGATACCGACTACTCGCCGTATGCGCTGCCAATCGGGACAAGTTCACGCCAAAGTCGGCAGGTAAAAACCGCAACCACATACAGTAAAAAAAAATAATAATAATGATAATTACCATATTTTCTGCACCTAAAAGAAAAGCTGACTATGCGCCTTATAATGCGGTGCGCCTTATGTATGGAAAATATCATTCATTGAAGGTGCCCCTTATAATGTCGTGCACCCCATGTGTGGAAAAGGTTTTTAAATATGTCATTTTTGACGACACCCCTTATAATGCGGTGCGCCTTATGCATGGAAAACGTTTAAAACTATGTCATTCATTGAAGATGCCCCTTATAATGCGGTGCACCCTATGTATGGAAAAGGTTTTTTAAATGTTATTCATTGAAGGTGCCCCTTATACTGTAATGCGGTGCACCTTATGTATGGAAAAGGTTTTTAAATATGTTATTCATTCCAGAAAATATGGTATTTGCCGCATCAGGATGGTTAATTCGAGCGGAAAAAAACTAGCTGTAGCATGTGGCTAATTTTTAAGTTTCTTTGACAGACAGACCCCCCTCCCCCCCGTCAGAGTTTTGTGCGGGTATTGCATCCTCCTCCCGCATTTCAAATGCATGTTGCTCTCCTCCCACATTTGGGGGGGAGGCCCTTGTCGACAACGTTGTTAAGGCGCTTCTGTGGCAACCCAACCCCCCCCCCCTGCAGGGCCCCGGGACCTGTTCCCTTGACACCCAATGGGGGTAGGGGGTTGGTTGCACGGCAACGCAAGTCACATGATGGGGGGGCTAGAAACGTGGCAGCGGGGGTCTCCAAACTTTTTTTTTTTAGAAAACATGAAAGACATGGGGGCCCACTTGTTGATCCAACACTGAAAGACTTAGTTGGCTTTAACACTCTTTTTTTGTTTCTTTTTAAATAAAGTTATTCATATTTTTCAGCTACTTTTTTTCCATTGAAAATTCATTAACTCATTCACTCCCATTCCCGAATTTATTCAGGAACTGAAAATATGACGTCGAGCGCCATTCTCGAATTCGCTCAGGCTTTTGGTTTTTCTTCCTCGGTGCAGATAAAGCGCTGGCCAGACCTCTGGCAATGTTCTTTCCTTTCCACATTTCCCTTTTTTCCATGTTAGCGCTTTGTTCCAGCTTCAGCTATTGTGAAAGCGCTATATAAACCAATATGTATACATTGCATTGTATTTTGGACAACTTCCCCCATTTCAAGCTTAGATAACTCCAGACCTATATCATTTAGGAATTAACTCATTTTTTTTCTGAATTCAAGTGAAAATGATAAAAACCCTGGCACTGGAGTGGAAATATTTTTTGCACATAGTCTGGCAGTGAATGAGTTAAGGGGACTATTAGAAAAATACACATTTTGCCAATTTAAATGATTCATGTTTCAAGTCCTGTTTGGAGCTTCCCGTTGCGTTTAACAGCAAAATTAAAGGATGGGGGTGGAGATCAATGACGGCGTCCCGGTTTACGATAAAAAGCTCGTTTAGCTGCTTGGGTGTGCAGAAGTCACAGAAATAAATGTGGATTTTGCCAAAAACTTGATTTTTATCCTCGCCCAAGCCAAAGATTGTCGTACGTTTAAGCGTAATTGCTTTTCACCCTTGAATAGGGCCGCGCTTGACAAGACCAGTAAAGGCCGCTTGTGTCATTTATTGAGGTGAACAACCGATAGCTTGAATGGATGCACTCAAGGGAAGGGAGTGAGGGAAGGGGGGGGGGGGGCGTGGAGAAATCCCATAATGCACCAGGGCAGGGGGATGGGTGCCTGTAGTGACCTCTTTGTGAGCAAGATTAGCCGCTTCTATTAATCTGTGATTAGGTAGGAGGCATCAAAAGGGGATTGAGGGGGGGGAGGTTGATCACAACCCCCCATATCATCATTATTATCATCATGGAGCATATGGTGTTACTTGGGGTGCCCCCCCCTCCAATAAAATAAAATAAAGGGTTTGTTGATCATCATGTTTGCGGAATGGTACAATCCGGGGTGTTTGCGCCTCAATAGTCTCTTGGAATTCCTGCCTTCCCAAGACTGAAAAGATGGGGGGAGGGGGCAAAGGAGGTGCTGCGGTGAATGGGGCGGGGGGGGCAGCTAAACAAGGTTTTTAGTGAGGTACATAATTGGTCGGGCTGAGACTCGTTTGTCTTTTTTTTTTTTTAACAAATGGAAATTAACTCAGACGCGCCAGTTGCGTGTGTCCAAAGGCGCCTCGGCCCGTTGGTGTGGTCGGGCTCAACTGGCAGAACTTGACAAACGCCCACAAGTTGGTTGCGGGGTTATCAATCAAATCGTTGCGGTAGTGGAAGACAAAAAAAAGTGCCTCTTTTGAAACGACAGTGTGAATCACTACAATTATTTTATTGAACCACAAAACATGGCGAGATTGTCAAAGGAAAAAAAACTGGTGCACCGACATTAGCTCATTTACATTCACAAATTTATTCGGGGTTGAAAATTCCATGTTGAGTGAACGCTGGCGCATGTGGCTGCCACTGCTCAGCCACAGAAAAACGTATCGTGACTGTAAAGTGTCCTTGAGAGTTTTGAAAGGCGCTTAGAAATGAAATGGATTATTATTATTATTATTATTATTATTATTATTATTATTATTATTATTAAAATATGACGTAGAGCGCCATTCCCGAATTTATTCAGTTTTTTTTTATGCTTGGGTGCCG